>NC_064923.1:383861328-386281328 GCF_023897955.1 Schistocerca gregaria
CATGATACGTGAATTACAGGGCAATCTTTAAAACATAGGCGTTTTCCGTTGCTACGGGTACTTCTCATGAAATTTAAATCACCAGTTTTCTCGTCCCATTGCGAAAACATTCTGTTGGCACCCACCTACACACGAATAATTTATCATCACGATAAAACAACAAATATCAGGAATGGAACAGAAAAGCTGTAATGCTCGTCTTTCCTGCGCGTCGTTCGAGAGTGGAACGGTAGAGAGACAGCATGAAAGTGGTTAGCTGATGTAACGGATTCAACCAGAACATATCATAAAATCTGTCTCTTTCTTTAACAATCTCACAAAGACGTCGCTACAGAGCAGCTACTAATGGTATATCGACATCTATTTTCTTCTTTCTATGCATACTCTTCACCGCTGACCAGCGCCTCTAGCACTTTTGCATCTGTAATACGGAAACCTAATCGATAAGAGTAAGTTTTGTAAAATATGTTCCACACAGGCCGTCTGGTACACCAGCCACATGTAGAATATCTGAATGAAACAAGACTTTATTGCAATTTATTCTTTTATTTAAACGCATTTTCCTTTTTGGGGCATCTTCGTGTTATCTTACAATTTTCCTTTTACAAAAGTAAAAGAAAAAAAAAAACCATTGGAAAGACTTTACTAAGGTCTTTGCGGGATTATATTACCGAGGGACGTGCTTCAGTCTGAGAGACCTTTTATAAATTTTCTAAAACGTTGTGTCGTACATCCGACCTTTGTATGTGCACAGTGAGTGTACTAATGTGTGTAACCTTGGCTTACCACTTAGCGCCGCAAATGGAAAAAAAAACATCTGAACTGTCTTCTCGAGCCCAGGGTGTCAAACATACATTCTAAATAAATATGACCCTGACCCTGTAAGGCAGCTAATATTAGGCGCGGATCGTAAGAAAAATCATTATAAATGCTGCTGTCACATACCTAGAATGCATGAATTAATAAAAATGTGGGGTCTATTCTAGAAACACAACACAGCTATTCCCTTTATTATTCTACCTATAATTCATCAACTGTTGCTTTCAGGGGTCAAGTGATAAACAAGAATCATCTTCAATTACTTTGGACACTCAATAACAAAATATTTAAGTCTTGTACATATTGAAATGACGAATATTAAAAACGTTATCTATATATGTGAAAATTTTTTATCACAGCAAAGAATGATTGCTAAAAATTCCTTATGAGCTTATTTAAATCTGTGTTGTCATAGCTGGTCAATGCACTGAGCTGGTGGAGAATAAATTTACTTATTGAACCAACGAAGAAAACTATCATATACTCAATGTGAGGGTAGGTTAGTATCCTAGCTTTTGATATTCAATAGTCAAAGCGTACGCAAGTTGGAGTGAGCAAAAGCTAGACTCAACATATACTGTGGCCTGATGCGAGATGTTACATTACCCAGCGACATCTGCAACGGTGTTGACACCGTGCTGGATCTGACTCGATAATTCCCTAGACTGGCCTTGAGTGAATTCACTCAGTCGCAACTTTCCTACGTTCCGTAGAACGTTAATCTTTCGCTAGCCGAAATAATGGCTATTGCACACTCGCTACGAGTTGGAGCGACGTGTACAATTTCTTTGCCTACAAAAATTCACGCAGGAATAATTAACTACGACTTTGCTATCTGTCGCCAAGATTGGGTATCGCCCTCACTTCGCCGCAAGCAAAGCTCTCAGTGCCCTCACGTATTTCCACACACTTGTGCGGTTTGCCGCAAGACGAGAGAGATAGATAGAAATTTTCAGGTCTTAAATTGCTTTTCTGTAATGGGGATCTTCCTCCGCGTCGTGTGTGCGTCGCCAAGTATGGCTCTAGCCAATCACCGTCTCGCTAGAGGTGAATACATTTTTTTCTTGCTTGGTCGCAGTCCTGTTAATGAAGTGCAGCTACTTACCCTCGTCCCCAGCATTATTTAGGTTAAAAGGAATAATGTATTGTTCTGGCCTTTTCCCTTTTTGCGCTGAAGTTCGCCGTCCTCTTGCTAAATGGGAGTTTTACAGTATCATTAACCACCTGCTTCGTCGTCTCCAAAATGCGTTCCACTTTCACTTGTTTGTTCATGCCCGTCCATATATTGGTAGATATTGTTTTGTTAATTTTCGGTACATGAGATTAACTACAATAGCCGTTTGTTGACATAAAAAATTATTTTGCTGAGGATCCCATACTGCATCGTCCTGTCGTTATGAACCAAGCTCATGTAAGGTCCGTAAAATCCGGACGCCTTACAGTTGTAAAAGGAAAATTTTAAGATAATCTGAAAATGTTCCATGAAAGAGATAGGCGTTGTTTATAAAAGAATAAACTGCAACCAAGATTGCTTTTAATTCCGACAATATTCTTTAATTTCAGCTTGAAGTCTGTCGAGGATGAGTTATATTGTACGGTGTATAAATTTGTGCACACTGCTTATAGCAATATTATACAAATACCGTTGGAGTTCCGAGACAGCTGAACAAAATCTTACACAAAGTTAACAAAGTGCTCTGAGTTACCCCAAACTATAGACTAAAATTTGATATTAAGCTAATCGAACTAGCTTTCGTATTTCAGAGACAGAGGGCATAATTATTACTGTACAGGTAGCGGCATTCTGTTTCTACACAAGACCTTGAACGTAATACTTCAAAGAAAGCTCTGCATCCGTTTTCAGTAGAAATTACGTGTGAGGAAGTCTCGATACCTATTAGGAAGTACCGAATAGTTATATTGAGTACCATGCTTTACACGCTACTCACGGGGAGAAACCGTGGTAATCATAAGCAAATTCCCAAAAATTTTGCCCAGTGCAGAGGAGCCAGAATAAGGGAACACGTTTCTCGGCTTATTTGTAGATACTGCACCGTTTCTGTGAAAACAACAGTCAACATTTTCGATGAACTCTATGTACTTTTTAGTGCATGCTAAGTTCGACATAAGCTCAAATGGTTCAAATGGCTCTGAGCTCTATGAGACATAAAATCTGAGGTCATCAGTCCCCTAGACTTTGAACTATTTAAACTTTACTAACCTAAGGACATCACACACATCCATTCCCGAAACGGGATTCGAACCTGAGACCGTAGCAGCAGCGCGTTTCCAGACTGAAGGGCCTAGAACCACTCGGCCACAGCTGCCGGCTCAACAGAAGCGAGATCACAGTTGGTAGCATTGCAAATTCACATTTTTGCAACTTCTTTCGAATTCCTATTATTATTTTAATTTTTGTGTTTGTTTTCATCTAGCCACATCCGTAAAAGATAACTGCAGTAATATTTTCAAGTGTATTATGAAAAAACATTACCTGATTCATCTATTAAATGTCTGTTTGCTGAACGAATTAAATAAATAAATACAATACTAAAAAAATTATTTGAAATTTTTTCTGTCAAATTCGTGTACAGTAGTTTGATTCATAAGCACCAATTTTCGGGAAAAATGATTCGTATGGGCGGTTTTCCTAGAAATTATTGCTAATGTGTGAAATCTTCAACAATGTTAACGGCGTACCTTTCTCAAGGGACATTCGTACGAAGAAATGTTTGTCACTGTGAACCCACCTTCGCGTGGTGATCATTTTGTTCGGCATGTCTACATTTGAAATGTTTCTACCAAGGGTATCATCCAAGGGGTGCACCAAACAGTCCTGAAGAATAAAGATAAGAATAAAATGCAAAAATTAGTATAAGAATTGATATAAGAACGAAATATAGGAGTACGAGAATGTAAAATAATTCTAACCCCTGAAAATACTGAACACACAAATGCCGTTTAATAAATTTGTGACACTTACTGTCAAAGCCAGTCTTAATTTTGCAGTTTTTATAGCGCCCTTATAGTCTCTTATTTGATATGAAACATTTTTGTAGTAACTTTCTACGAATATGAATAGATAAATTATATAAAATGAAATAAGACTAAAAAGAATCGGGTATCGAACACGCGGAGCTGAATTGGGCAGCTGTAACGCTCCATTGCTTCAGTCGAAATTTCAGCGTGATAAAAGCCATGTACGTAAGGCGGAAACTTTTCTTAGAAGTGGTCGAGTATCTAAGGATAAAGCGAGACTCATGTTCGCTTATTTTGAGGCCTCTTCCGCTGAGCAAAGTTTCTAGGAAATATGGTTACGGCACTTGCCAGGTTCTCCTCGCCATTAAGGAATACGTACGGCTACACATGATCCGTACTTCATTGCATCTCTCTGCTGCACTTAATAGTATTCCTTACTCTATGTGCTCGTTTTCACAACGATTAGTTAGGAAGCATTTTAGAAAATTGTATTACAAAAGTGGAGAACAGAAGTTAGCGACGGCATCAGTCAGGTGTACGTTACAAAGAATCAAGCGGCAGTTAGCGCCGGCAGCGCGCCTTAGCTCTTTACCACCTCGTTCAGTAGAGTAAAGTTTACTCGACGAGGAGTCGGCCAGGAACATTTGCTGAGCCAGAAAGCTTTGGCGGCGGCAGCAGCATTCCCGCGGAGAGAGCACTCCGCCACTCCCTCCCGCGACTGTGCAGCCGTCAGCGCCGCTAATGAGCTCACGCAGCGACATCTGGCGGGCCGCCCCCGCTGTTGACACTGCGTTTGCGCCGTGACCTGCCCGCCACAGCGCCGCAGCACGGCTGGCTCCGTGTCGCGCGTCGTGCCGTCGTCTCAGCCGCGGCTGCACGCCGCCCACAGGTGCGCGGCAAGTGTTTGCGGCCACGAGAGCCGTCTACAAGCGCCGAGCGCAGCTGCCGTCCCACGACAGGCGGTCGCTTGCTCAGAGATACGTGCTACCCAATTCTCTCAGTGTCAATAATTAATGCATAAAATTTCACCTATTGATAACGAATACACTGTTCAAAAGTCGTAATAGGAGGACACATACTTGGGAAAGACTAGAGACACGAGAAGATTTCACGTGGATTACAGCATGGTCAGGCAGATATTGTGAAATCAGGTACTGAATTTTAACTTACCCAAGAGTAGATACAGACTTACAAGCGGATCTTACTACCTGGCTCCGATCCTGCCCCCACCCCCTTTTAACAGTCCACTCCCTCCTACAGCCGACTACAGATTTTCTCATTTTCATAGGGCTTCTCAAGACACCTTAATTAGTACTGCTGGAGGGAACTGACAACGTGAATCCTTCATGACTTCATGGCTGTAAAAGTAGGAGGGGATGGAAATCTCTTCTGAACAGCACGGTGCAAGGCATACAAGATATGCTCAATAATTTTAATCACTGGGAAGTTTTGGGGCTAAGTGTTGAACACAGAAGAGTTTACCTGGAGCTACTCTTTAGCAATTCTGGATATGTGGGGTGTCGCATTGTTCTGCTGGAATTACCCGACGGAATGCACAATGGACATGGACGGATGGGGGTTATGAGACTGGATGCTTAGTTTCGTGTCACCTGTCAGAGACTTATCTAGACGTATCAGGGTCCCGATATCACACCAACTGCGCAGGCCCCAAACCATTAAAATGCTTCCACCACCTTGAACAGTCCACTATTGACACGCAGGCTCCATGGATTCATGATGTTGTGACAGCCCGGTCGATACAATTTGAAATGACACTCGTTCACCAGGCAACCTGTTTCCAGTCATCAATAATCCAATTTCGGTGTTGACGGGCCAGGTGAGGCGTAAAGCTTCGTGTCGTGCAGTCATCAAGGGCACAAGAGTGGGCCTTCTGCTCCGAAAGCGAATACCGATAATGTTTCGTTGAATGGTTCGCATGCTGACACGCGTTGATGGCCTAGCAGTAAAATCGGCAGCAATTTGTCAAAGCGTAGCACTTCTGCCACATTGAGCGATTCCCTTCAGTCGTTGCTGCTCCCGTTCTTGCAGGATCTTTTTCAGGCCGCAGAGATGTCGGAGATTTGATATTTTACTGGACTCCTGATATTCCCGATACACTCACGAAATGGTCGTACAGGAAAATCCACACTTCATCGCTGCCTCGGAGAAGCTGTGTCCCATTGCTAGTGCATCGACTATAACACCACGTTCAAACTCACTTAAACCTTGATAACCTGCCATTGTAGCAACAGTAACCGATCTAACAACTGCGCCAGACACTTGTTGTCTTACACAGGCGTTGCTGTCCACAGCGCGGTAATCTACCTGTATTTGAATACGCATGCCTATACCAGTTCCTTTGGAGCTTCAGTGTACCCATATGTAAATTGAAGGTGGAGAGGGGAATAAAGGAGAGTATATGGAGGGGATCACTGCTGTCAGCTGCGTCCGGACATGTCGCGAGAAGAACAGGCACCAAACATTCATATAATTTCATTGACATAGCCGGAGAATAGATCCACCTTCTCCAGTGCGGAAGCAGAAATACATCCGACCTCCTATGGGAATCACAGTAGTTACCGCACCTGCCCAGTAACCCGAAGATCCCGGGTTCGAATCCAGGTCCGCTACACGTTTTCACTCGTCGCAGCTGAGAACAGTGATCCCCTCTCTTTCCTTTCCTCCCCTCTCCGATCTTAATTTACACACGTTAATTTACAGTTATTCTGAATGACGCGCCACTAGAGCAAAATGCATCACATTCTAAACAAATACCTCCAACAGGGACCCCCTTTTTACCTCGAAACTTGATTATTATTGCAGAACCAGGACCAAAATTAAGTGGAGAAATATGTTTGGGTTGCCTCTGGTTCGAGTCTAGGTGTTACTTGTTTTACTTTTATTTAAATTTCGTATTGATTACAGACAGAAATTAGAAAGGTAGGTCTCAGATTCGAGGAATTGTAAGTTACTGGAGCCAGGGATTACAAACAAACCCAATTACAGTGAGGTCCAGTAAGTGATATGAAATAAAAATGTGATACAAGTAACGAGTATAAACTTTCAGGTATAGGTCGATAGCGCTAGAAATAGTTACTTAAAGTCAAGTACTGAGAAAAAGAAATATTGGCATGGTCTTAACCGTTGAAAATCGACTTCAGCGGCAAGCCTGAAAATGACATTGCTGTTCGACAAACTTATTAACCTTCAAATCGATAACTTAAAGTAGAGAGATGAAACACCCAACATTAAAGAAATAACTGTGCCAAATGACATAAGTGATTACCATTTTTCTGATTTGCACTTTTGTCTTGAACTGTAGTGTACAAGGTATGACAAATACCTTGCAAGACAAGGCTAAAATGAAAAGCTTCCAACATATAACGCTTAGTCCCTCATATGAAACATTTGCAAAAGTTAGAATTTTAGATAACTCAGTCATAGTAACCGCAGTTAACCATGAGAATATCCAAATACAAATCCTATAAACCAATAGAATGCAGTCGGAATGAAAATATTCTGTGATAAATGCAATGCTGTAGAATAAAAAAAAAGGCCGTGAATGAGAAAATGCGTGAAATTATGATACCAGAATTTGATATGGTGAAGCAGAAGCATTTAGTAACAGTTTAATAAAGTAACTACGAGGTAGTTGCCCACAAGAGCTTCTAGTTAATCAACCAGTGAACTTTTAAAGCTACAGTTTTAACGGAGAGCAGGTTTCAAATATTACAGATGGGAGCACCTAAAAGCTTACACCAAATACAGAACCGATAAACATGCCCCATCTATAACAAAAATACGAACGTAATCAAAATTGATAAAATAAAGTAAGCACTCAGCAAATTATAATAAAATTAGGTGGACAGCTACAAAAATCAATGAATAAACATATGTATATCTGATTATCTAATGCCGTCAAGCACATCAGAATTGCTCGTCAAAGTGAACGTGACTAAGTAAACACAACTAGGATACGACATCGTACATGTACAGTGCACTCATGATACTGATACGAAGTAATACCTGCATCATAATAAACATCGTTATTTCACATTGGCATAGGCTTAAGTGTCACATAAAGCAAAGTATCAATAACAAGGTGAAGACCAATTGAATGAGATTGTATTAATTCCATTTTGATAAATAAGCACCAGAAATCGACATACCTGGTACAGGTCATAACAACGGCTCTGCAGAAGTATTAAACGGAGTAGGTGAATATAAACCAAATCCGAAAGGGAGAAATCAGCGTTCTATGCGCAGCTTGGCGACGCAGGGACTAGGACATCATGCCCGGACACTTTGTACTACTAATGGGTGTTGCAACATAAGCACATCCTACAAGCAAACTGCGGAGCAATAGCTTGGCGGAGTCCGTGGAATAGATATGACAGCCGTCCACTGGGGTACTATTGTTTCCCACGAACAACAGAACAACCCACTATGACAGGAAAGGTATGTGCTACTCACCAAACAACAGATTTACCATAGACTATAACTATAGTGGACATGGTGGAATTTACCTAAGGTTTGAAGATCGAAATTAATTATAAGACGCTACCAGACTGACACATCATCCGAATAAGCATCAAAACATCAGACATCACATAAATCATGAGAGATATTGAGTCGGTGCGATTAACCTGACATTCAAATTCCTGCACAGCCACACAATGACTCACAATGCGTGACTCTAACAAGTATCCCCCGAAAACTTTTAAGCTACAACCAGATGGCTCAAGATTCACCAAGCTAAGGAGCTGGAAAGCAAAATACCTCGAGGAACAGGCACAAATATTCAGATAATGCATAAGACAGCGCTAACCCTTCAAGGATGTAGGATGCTGTGCTGGTCGAATGCATGTCACTGAGTGACAGCAATGAACACGAGGCCACAACATCACTTCCTCTGTCCTAATTTGTGCACAGCCAGGAAATCACGCCGCGGCGTACGCAGGACCTAGAACCCGTAATCAGTCAACCGATATCGCGTGACAGCGTGGTCTTGCTCATAGGAAACGGCCAAAGACAAATAAAACAAGGTCGCATCTGTCCACATTTGATGTGTGCGAATGGTAACTGGCGTGAGCACTGCGCAGAAATATTATTTACCAATGGCTTAATTAGAAAACTTTATAAATAAAATTTAATTCCTTAGTTACAGGTCATATGAAAGAAATAAAATATGATACATAGGAAATGACTTTCATTAAATGAAGGAAAAATGTTGTTGGTCAAACATACTGATCTATCCTTAGGTGTAAATCAATGATGTTTCACAGTTTATCATACAATTTTAATTTATACGGAAACGCACTTTTTTACGATTAGTAATCAAAAATAACAATGTTAGTTTCATTATAACATCACACAGTTTCTAATCTAAATGTCCAGCTACCAACGATTTTATAACTGTGTGACAAATGCCTTGTACCTAACAGCATTCATGGGTGATTATTTTTGGAATTCGATGTCCAAGCAACGAATACCCTTCCGATATTGTGAGTATCTAGAAACCTGAAAAGACTCTGTCAGTTAGGACTTCTTCCAAGAAAAATTTTAGGAACGTAGTCTGAAGTTCAGCAGAATGTTCCGAAAGAATCATAGTGGAAAGGAGTACGATACTGAACTGCTGAGGAATGGTGATGTGAGCCCGAATTTTTCTACAGTTGCCGGTCCTGCGAAAGTGAAAACCTTTATAGGCACTTCAGTTGATGCGAAATGGCCTTCTCTCAAAAGGCAGTCATGCAGATTGGACAGACAAATATAGGTATGAGGAAACTGACTGTGCTTAAACCTTAGGAAATAGAAGAAGCATTTCAATTCACCGACGGAGGAAAGAGTACGAAAACATGCAGTATAAAACATGAATACACCAAAATACGTCACTAAGAAATGAAATACATATGAAATTCAATGAAGTCAAAGTGAAGTATCTGCAGTAAAAATGCGAAATAAAAGGGAAACGGAGGCTGAAGAGGTCTTACGTAAAATTAAAAGCAAAGCTGTCACCATTAAAAGTGCAAGAGGAATTGCGCTGTTAAATGTTGTGGAGAGAGCACATATGTGGAAACAGTAAATTGAGTGGGAGGAAACGCTCTGATGACGTGATGGAAGAATTGGGAATCGATATGGAAGACACAGGGCATTCAGTATTTTAGTCATGTTTTAACAGAGCTTTGGAAAACTTGTGGTCAAATAAGCCAAAATTCGTAGATAACATTTCTTCGGATTCTCTAAAATCATTCACAGAGATGGCAACCAAATGGCTACTTAGATCGGTTTGTTGAATGTATATGCATGGTAACATACCGTCAGACTTTGGTAAAAGCATCATCCCCATAACCAAGAGCACAGCAGAGGGAAATGAATGCACCTAAACATTTCATGCATAAAGTTGGCGAGAAGAATAATCTGCAGAAGAATGTAAAACAACGTCTTTAGATAACGATCAGTTAGGTTTTAGGAAAGGTAAAAGAATTAGACAGGCAGTTCCGACGTTCCCGTTGCTAAAGGAAGTAAGACTTCAAAAAATCAAAACTTTTTCCTAAAATTTCTAGACTCTGAAAAAGCGGTCGACAGCGTAAACTGGAGCAATCTGTTAGAATTTCTTTGGAAAATATAGGGAAGGACGGGTAATATACAATATGTATCAGGACGCAAAGGTCTGCTAGCTTTTGGACATGTTTCACATGGTTCTACACATACTCCGTAGGTATATTCGCACCACAAATTCTCCTGGAGACTTAAAGAACCCTAGATCCACTCAACGCTGTTGTCAGTAGTGGCTGTGGATTTGTAGGTGAGTTTCATGTGGCTGCACTTCAACACTGATAGCGTTCAGTTAACCCGACAGTAAGCAGCGAAAATGAAACCTAGGAACATTTCATATTCCCTTGTGCGTCTACCCTGGTGATTGTAATGATGATTTCTTTCCATCTATAATCTATAACTGTTTTATCGTAGCACACAAATGAGTATAAATAAATTTTCTAAGACATTTTGTAACCTTACATTAAGTCTACTAGAATCCCGTAACTGACAGATAATTGTGTTTTCTTATGCTCATGCTGGTGAGAGACTACTTGTTTGCCGTTAATGCTGTTATATCTCTCTGTAGCGTATTTCTCCGACTTACTTAGCTTTTCAATTAGTTTTTAATAATATCTGCAGCAACTACATATTCGTATTAAGTGCAATCATTCTCTATTTATTTAGTATGCAAATAATGTACACTTCAGATCATGTAAGAATTTAAAGATAGGACAGACTTAATCATCGGGCTCCTGCACCCAAATTTTTTTTAAGCCAACATGGAGGTCGCAATCTGCTTTGTCCATATGAGCTCTCGCAAACATTTCGACTCATGAGTAAACACTATATAAGTCTACTTCTACAAAGTTCTATTCATCTGTGATACAGGTTTGTAGCTCACCTCTACGCTGCAAGTAATACCTACCAATCCATAGGTTCTGCCTTACGTCGAAAACACTATGCTATTGTTGGATGTAATTACTTTATGCTATTACGCGTTGTAAAAGAGAAAACAGTGTAAGTGCAATTGAAAGAAGAATTTATGTTTATAACCATACCAGGTGAAACAAAATGTGCTAGTAAGTACACTTACCTTGCCAAAAATATTTAGATATCTATTATTGGACATTCATATCGTGTGTGTGTGTAGCTACCCCTTTGAGACGAATAAACTTCTCTGGCAAAACTTCCGACGAGGCGCTGGAGGTCTGTGGAGCAATGGCAGCCTCGCCTTCGTCAAGAACCGAACGCGAAGAAGTTAGTCATTCCGGAGCTTTGAGTATGAAGTAACGGCAACGTTCAAACTTACACCAAATGAGTTATTTTGACGTCGGGACTCTGGCTATGCCTGTCCTTTTAGGAATATTATTGTCCCCCAGACCATTGCCCCAAAGACGCTGCTTTATGATTGGTTCCATTATGTTGTTAGTACAATCACCTTCGCCTTCTGCCCACAGTACATGAAGCTGTGAAATGTGTTCATATGTTTGTGCATTTACCGTTATCTTAAGTAAAATAAGGGACCCGCACCAAAACAAAACTAAAAAAATCTCTAACACCACTAGATCCGCACTTCACCGTTACCACTACACATGAAAGCAGGCAACTGTCTCTACAATTCAACACAACCAAACTCTTCTAACGGTTTCCCACATAAATGTCTTTACATCACCTTAAGCGTCGCCTAGTGTTGATTACGTACCTTCTTATCTCACGTGCAGTTGCTTCCGACTTGCACACCTTACTTTTTGAATACCTACACGCAGCCATTGTGTTAGTTACAGTGCTGCTAGCACTTTGAAACTTGGGAGTGATTCTTCCAGCTGATTCACGCGACTTTTTACAACCGCCCTCCGCAATGCTCGACGGTTGCTTTCCATCAATACGTGTCTACGATGGTCTTGGTTTAGTTTTAGTTGTTCCTTCACGTTTACGCTCGAAAAACACATCAACAACAGTCGACGTGGGCAGCTTTAGTAGTGTTGAAATGTTTTGAATGGATCTCTCACCTCTCGGTGACAGTGAATCACTAGTCCACATTTCTCGTCAGCATATTGTGTTTGTGTATTGTCGACACAGCACACCACGACTCTTTTAAAACCTGCAGTTTCACTTCGGGTAACATCAAGAGATCAATTCCGTACTACGTAAGGGTGTATAAATAATTTAGATCAGCTAAGAAAAGCAAAGCTCAGCTCACTGGCCAATATGAGCCAGTAGAGACTGCCCGACCGACGGGCGTGTTGCTCTCATCTTTCTTGAACCTGGAGCACCTACTTCTCACTCACGCAGCTCTCCACTTGGTATAACGAAGCTGAGTGCACACAACTCAAATCTTCCCAGCAAAGAAAAATCCGTGGCAGTACCGAAAATCGAACGCCGGTCCTCAGCACAGCAGCCAGACTCGCTGCCAATTTAACTACAGCTGCGTAGAATGTTGATCAGAGAGTGTATCCGAAATTCACAGAGAAATTTTAGTTTAATAGGAAGGCTATACAGAGATCTGTAACGTATGCCAAAATTGCTTGTTTTACTGACACTTGTATAGCTCACATTTATGTGAGTAGTATAGCTACTAGTATACTTAACTGCAATAAACAATTATGAGATATCAATATTGTCACAGTCAAAGCTACTTGAACTTTAAAAGTGCATGTGGTAGTGCAGGCCGTCACTTTCAAGGGCAATAATGTTATCAGCGACCTCAAACAGATCTCATCATCATGTAACGTAGCAACTACACTCCTGGAAATTGAAATAAGAACACCGTGAATTCATTGTCCCAGGAAGGGGAAACTTTATTCACACATTCCTGGGGTCAGATACATCACATGATCGCACTGACAGAACCACAGGCACATAGACACAGGCAACAGAGCATGCAAAATGTCGGCACCAGTACAGTGTATATCCACCTTTCACAGCAATGCAGGCTGCTATTCTCCCATGGAGACGATCGTAGAGATGCTGGATGTAGTCCTGTGGAACGGCTTGCCATGCCATTTCCACCTGGCGCCTCAGTTGGACCAGCGTTCGTGCTGGACGTGCAGACCGCGTGAGACGACGCCTTCATCCAGTCCCAAACATGCTCAATGGGGGACAGATCCGGAGATCTTGCTGGCCAGGGTAGTTGACTTACACCTTCTAGAGCACGTTGGGTGGCACGGGATACATGCGGACGTGCATTGTCCTGTTGGAACAGCAAGTTCCCTTGCCGGTCTAGGAATGGTAGAACGATGGGTTCGATGACGGTTTGGATGTACCGTGCAGTATTCAGTGTCCCCTCGACGATCACCAGAGGTGTACGGCCAGTGTAGGAGATCGCTCCCCACACCATGATGCCGGGTGTTGGCCCTGTGTGGCTCGGTCGTATGCAGTCCTGATTGTGGCGCTCACCTGCACGGTGCCAAACACGCATACGACCATCATTGGCACCAAGGCAGAAGCGACTCTCATCGCTGAAGACGACACGTCTCCATTCGTCCCTCCATTCACGCCTGTCGCGACACCACTGGAGGCGGGCTGCACGATGTTGGGGCGTAAGCGGAAGACGGCCTAACGGTGTGCGAGACCGTAGCCCAGCTTCATGGAGACGGATGCGAATGGTCCTCGCCGATACCCCAGGAGCAACAGTGTCCCTCATTTGCTGGGAAGTGGCGGTGCAGTCCCCTACGGCACTGCGTAGGATCCTATGGTCTTGGCGTACATCCGTGCGTCGCTGCGGTCCGGTCCCAGGTCGACGGGCTCGTGCACCTTCCGCTGACCACTGGCGACAACATCGACGTACTGTGGAGACCTCACGCCCCGCGTTTTGAGCAATTCGGCGGTACGTCCACCCGGCCTCCCGCATGCCCACTATACTCCCTCGCTCAAAGTCCGTCAACTGCACATACGTTTCACGTCCACGCCGTCGCGGCATGCTACCAGTGTTAAAGACTGCGATGGAGCTCCGTATGCGACGGCAAACTGGCTGACACTGACGGCGGCGGTGCACAAATGCTGTGCAGCTAGCGCCATTCGACGGCCAACACCGCGGTTCCTGGTGTGTCCGCTGTGCGTGCGTGTGATCATTGCTTGCACAGCCCTCTCGCAGTGTCCGGAGCAAGTATGGTGGGTCTGACACACCGGTTTCAATGTGTTCTTTTTTCCATTTCCAGGAGTGTACATTACGTTGAACTGTATATAAAGAGTGTTCAGAAAGAAACGAGTCGGAGTCTGGAAAGCGCAAACCTGTGGCAGGAGGTAATATCGTGGCGTGTGTAACGAGGTGTGGTTCCGACCAGAGCGTGGAAGTTCACAGCCCATCGCTAGAGGGCACGCATGCAGGTCACGTGACTATACAAAGCTAGCAGCAGCGCGCATCAAATGGTTCAAATGTCTCTGAGAACTGTGCGACTTAACTGCTGAGGTCATCAGTCCCCTAGAAATTAGAACTATTTAAACCTAACTAACCTAAGGACATCACACACATCCATGCCTGAGGCAGGATTCGAACCTGAGACCGTAGCGGTCACGCGGTTCCAGACTGTAGCGACTAGAACCGCTCGGCCACCTCGGCCGCCGGCGCGCATCAATCGTCCAACGCTGCCAGTCTCATTGCAAACAGTGACATGGAGGCGTCAAAAGTCGAGAAAAAGGTTTTGTTCACTTTCTGACAGCGGAAGGCGTAGGAGGAACGGACATTCATCGACGAATGTCACAAGAGTATGGCGAACACTGTGGGTCCCTTGCAAGGGTCAAGGTGTGGCACAAGGCCTTAAGGGAAGGACGGATGTCGTTAGCCAATCAAGCACGGTCTGGAGCACCACACTACATTACCGATGACATCGTCCAGCTGGTGGATGCACTCATTACCCAGGACTGCGGAATGACAGTGAAAGCATTAGCCGCCGTGGTCGCATTGAGCGTCGGAACTGTTCACACCATCATGAAGGAACGGCTGCACATGCGCGAAGTGTGTGCTAAATGGATGCCACACAGTCTTCAACAAGGGAGTATGTCGAATGGCCACTCTCTTGCAGAGCTGCAGCGCTACCCTCGGGATGGGAATGTGTTCCTGTCACCAGTGGTGACTGGAGATGAGTCATGGTGTCATCACTTCGAAACGGAGTCAAAATTCTAAAGTCTCCAGTAGAAGCAGCCAGGGTCACCAACATCAAAAAACGCCAAGGCCATCCACACTGTTGGAGGAAAGTTTATGATGACATTCTTCTTCGACCAAGATGGCCCACTTCTGAGTCATTTCTCGCAGCACGGGACAACTGTAAATATCCAGCGTTACTTTGCAAACCTTGACCACCCTTCACCAAGTTATCAAATCAAAACGACCAGGCAATCTCTCCCGTGGTATCATTCTGCTCCACGACAATGCAAAGCCTCATACGGCCAAGACATTCGCGGCATCCTATATAAATTCGAATGGGAGGTTCTGGGCCAACCCCCACACTGTCCGGACCTCTCTCCCTGTGATATAGCCATCTTGAAATGCTTTAAAGGGCAAACGATTCAGCTCGGACGACGACGTCCAGTTGTACGTGTGGAAAAGCTGATTAACATCAAAGCCCTGGGAATTTTATGAGGCAGCTGTTTACCGCCTTGAGTCACAGTGGGACAAGTGTCTCAACAGCCAGAGGCAATATTTCTAACATACATTTACTGGTTTCTGTAATTATGCATCCCGCTCGTTTCTTTTTGAACGCCCCGTGAATACATATCGCATCGACATTTAACTTTCAGTTTCATTTGAAAACTTCTGGTTTAATATTTGTTGTTGTTTGTTGTCTTCAGTCCTGAGACTGGTTTGATGCAGCTCTCCATGCTACTCTATCCTGTGCAAGCTGCTTCATCTCCCAGTACCTACTGCAACCTACATCCTTCTGAATCTGCTTAGTGTACTCATCTCTCGGTCTCCCTCTACGATTTTTACCCTCCACGCTGCCCTCCAATGCTAAATTTGTGATCCCTTGATGCCTCAAAACATGTCCTACCAACCGATCCCTTCTTCTAGTCAAGTTGTGCCACAAACTTCTCTTCTCCCCAATCCTATTCATTACCTCCTCATTAGTTACGTGGTCTATCCACCTTATCTTCAGTATTCTTCTGTAGCACCACATTTCGAAAGCTTCTATTCTCTTCTTGTCCAAACTAGTTATCGTCCATGTTTCACTTCCATACATGGCTACACTCCAAACAAATACTTTCAGAAACGACTTCCTGATACATAAATCTATATTCGATGTTAACAAATTTCTCTTCTTCAGAAATGCTTTCCTTGCCATTGCCAGTCTACATTTTATATCCTCTCTACTTCGAGCATCATCAGTTATTTTACTTCCTAAATAGCAAAACTCCTTTACTACTTTAAGTGTCTCATTTCCTAATCTAATTCCCTCAGCATCACCCGATTTAATTTGACTACATTCCATTATCCTCGTTTTGCTTTTGTTAATGTTCATCTTATATCCTCCTTTCAAGACACTGTCCATTCCGTTCAACTGCTCTTCCAAGTCCTTTGCCGTCTCTGACAGAATTACAATGTCATCGGCGAACCTCAAAGTTTTTACTTCGTCTCCATGAATTTTAATACCTACTCCAAATTTTTCTTTTGTTTCCTTTACTGCTTGCTCAATATACAGATTGAATAACATCGGGGAGAGGCTACAACCCTGTCTCACTCCTTTCCCAACCACTGCTTCCCTTTCATGCCCCTCGACTCTTATTACTGCCATCTGGTTTCTGTACAAATTGTAAATAGCCTTTCGCTCCCTGTATTTTACCCCTGCCACCTTTAGAATTTGAAAAAGAGTATTCCAGTCAACATTGTCAAAAGCTTTCTCTAAGTCTACAAATGCTAGAAACGTAGGTTTGCCTTTTCTTAATCTTTCTTCTAAGATAAGTCGTAAGGTCAGTATTGCCTCACGTGTTCCAACATTTCGACGGAATCCAAACTGATCCTCCCCGAGGTCTGCATCTACCAGTTTTTCCATTCGTCTGTAAAGAATTCGCGTTAGTATTTTGCAGCCGTGGCTTATTAAACTGATAGTTCGGTAATTTCCACATCTGTCAGCACCTGCTTTCTTTGGGATTGGAATTATTATATTCTTCTTGAAGTCTGGGGGTATTTCGTCTGTCTCATACATCTTGCTCACCAGCTGGTAGAGTTTTGTCATGACTGGCTCTCCCAAGGCCGTCAGTAGTTCTAATGGAATGTTGTCTACTCCGGGGGCCTTGTTTCGACTCAGGTGTTTCAGTGCTCTGTCAAACTCTTCACGCAGTATCGTATCTCCCATTTCGTCTTCATCTACATCCTCTTCTATTTCCATAATATTGTCCTCAAGTACATCGCCCTTGTATAAACCTTCTATATACTCCTTCCACCTTTCTGCCTTCCCTTCTTTGCTTAGAACTGGGCTGCCATCTGAGCTCTTGATATTCATACACGTGGTTCTCTTCTCTCCAAAGGTCTCTTTAATTTTCCTGTAGGCAGTATCTATCTTACCCCTAGTGAGATAAGCTTCTACATCCTTACATTTGTCCTCTAGCCATCCCTGTTTAGCCATTTTGCACTTCCTTTCGATCTCATTTTTGAGACGTTTGTATTCCTTTTTGCCTGCTTCTTTTACTGCATTTTTATATTTTCTCCTTTCATCAATTAAATTCAATATTTCTTCTGTTACCCAAGGATTTCTAGCAGCCCTCGTCTTTGTACCTACTTTATCTTCTGCTGCCTTCACTACTACATCCCTCAGAGCTACCCATTCTTCTTCTACTGTATTTCTTTCCCCTATTCCTGTCAATTGTTCCCTTATGCTCTCTCTGAAACTCTGTACAACCTCTGGTTCTTTCAGTTTATCCAGGTCCCATCTCCTTAATTTCCCACATTTCTGCAGTTTCTTCAGTTTTAATCTACAGGTCATAACCAATAGATTGTGGTCAGAGTCCACCTCTGCCCCTGGAAATGTCTTACAACTTAAAACCTGGTTCCTAAATCTCTGTCTTACCATTATATAATCTATCTGATACCTTTTAGTATCTCCAGGGTTCTTCCACGTATACAACCTTCTTTCATGATTCTTAAACCAAGTGTTAGCTATGATTAAGTTGTGCTCTGTGCAAAATTCTACTAGGCGGCTTCCTCTTTCATTTCTTAGCCCCAATCCATATTCACCTACTATGTTTCCTTCTCTCCCTTTTCCTACACTCGAATTCCAGTCACCCATTACTATTAAATTTTCGTCTCCCTTCACTATCTGAATAATTTCTTTTATTTCATCGTACATTTCTTCAATTTCTTCATCATCTGCAGAGCTAGTTGGCATATAAACTTGTACTACTGTAGTAGGTGTGGGCTTCGTATCTATCTTGGCCACAATAATGCGTTCACTATGCTGTTTGTAGTAGCTTACCCGCATTCCTATTTTCCTATTCATTATTAAACCTACTCCTGCATTACCCCTATTTGATTTTGTGTTTATAACCCTGTAGTCACCTGACCAGAAGTCTTGTTCCTCCTGCCACCGAACTTCACTAATTCCCACTATATCTAACTTTAACCTATCCATTTCCCTTTTTAAATTTTCTAACCTACCTGCCCTATTAAGGGATCTGACATTCCACGCTCCGATCCGTAGAACGCCAGTTTTCTTTCTCCTGATAACGACATCCTCCTGAGTAGTCCCCGCCCGGAGATCCGAATGGGGGACTATTTTACCTCCGGAATATTTTACCCAAGAGGATGCCATCATCATTTAATCATACAGTAAAGCTGCATGTCCTCGGGAAAAATTACGGCTGTAGTTTCCCCTTGCTTTCAGCCGTTCGCAGTACCAGCACAGCAAGGCCGTTTTGGTTAATGTTGCAAGGCCAGATCAGTCAATCATCCAGACTGTTGCCCCTGCAACTACTGAAAAGGCTGCTGCCCCTCTTCAGGAACCACACGTTTGTCTGGCCTCTCAACAGATACCCCTCCATTGTGGTTGCACCTACGGTACGGCCATCTGTATCGCTGAGGCACGCAAGCCTCCCCACCAACGGCAAGGTCCATGGTTCATAATAACAAAAGCACAAGGGCTTCATACCCAATTAAACTGAAACAACTCACGTCACCTGTGAGGTGACATGAGTTTTTTTGTTTGCTTTATGTCCAAACAAATGTAAACGAGAGTACTCCGATGACATTTGGTAGGTGTATGTTAGAACGGTCTGTGTGGAAGGGTCTGAGTCACATACAGTGGGCAGGCATACTGATTCACGTGGCCGGTAGTATTAGGAAGTAGCAAGTGTACGGGAAAGTATAAAGCTTCTAGTAGCTTCTAGAACAAGCCGAGCGTAATAATGTCTCTCCCATAGCAACAAAGCGCGCAGGATTAATATTTCATTGGAGAAACTCCGCACGACTTTGGCTTGCGATATTGCGACTTTCGTCATTGAGACAAATTACCCCCAATTATTCTTAATCCCTCAGGCTAAGAAAACCAGAATTTAATAACTATCTAAAGAAGGTTATTGATGGTAGTGACTGAGAAAACGATTTCCTCTCTTATTTCATATTTTTTCATTTGGTTTCGAAACCGAGCGACTGCCTGATAACCAATCGACAAGGAGGTTTAATTACGGTGGAGGCTGTACCAATTTAGGGGTTGGCGCGTTCGATGCAGAGAATTACTTTTGGGCCGTCACTGAGGCTAAATTCTTATCTGACCGCTCCGCTAAAACGTTCAGTTTATGCTGTCACTAAGCACTTGAGGAGTACAAAAGCTTTCCAGATACAGCTCCGAGTGTCTGGAACAGCCGCTGAGCAGCGACTGGTTATTCCGCTATGAAAATCCAAGAGGAAATGACTGACTGTGTGGCAGAAAGTTCCTTTAAAAAGTGACAAACCTTACAACAACAGCGGAAACGCGTACCGCGATCGGCACGCTGCCTCATCGTCATGGGTATTTGATTTCATGCAATAGTAGGTACTAATGTTAATTTCCGTTATGTCTTCACATGTACAGCATGTTATAGGGCCAGTAGGTACGCTTCTTATTACAGAATCCCAGTTAATTATTTCGTGTTTGAATGTGTAGGCGAGCAATGCAGTATTGTGGTTTCATTATTAAAGAACCCACTAGGCAGTGCAAAATTAACCAATTACGATTACCCTGAGTGAAAATGGTATCGAAATTCTATGTGCTCCCAGTTCAGACCTGTTGTTCTAGAAGCGGCTAACGGATATCTAGTTTATCTAAGTAGTAGGACCTGATTCGTAGTGAAGAATAACACGAACACGAATGTTGGTTATGTCATCACATGGCGCAGAAGAGGAGGCGTTAGTCTGCAACTATGCCCTTCGTGTCCCCACGGATACAACAATAGGTGCCAAGTAGAACTGTAATAGCAGACCCTTGCAGGTGTAACTGGTGCTTTCTTAGAGGACGATGCACCTCACTGTTATATTCCAGTGATCATGGTAGATCCGTTTTGTTATTTACAACGAACCTTTTCATTTGCAAAATTAGTTTATTTATTTGTTTTTCCCAAAATAGATAAGAACGAGTAGGTCGAGGACTGCCTATTTGGTACCCATGCTCTGAAGTGACTAATCACTGGCGCCGATACATAGCAGCGACAATCAAAATTATTTTCAATGATATTAAAGCATTTGGTTTAGTCGCCATGGAGGTCAGGTTGGAATAAATCTTAGAGTAAGAAACATCTCCCCTGAGGCCGCTAACATCCAACCAAAAAGACAGTTTTGGGAAATTTTTAAGTTCGTGATGGTAGTAGGTGAGAAATTCAAAATTTACTGGTGGTGCTGTTGGGAAATGGAAATTGCGAGATACACGATGTGATCAAAAGTATCCGGACCCCGCCACCCCCCAAAAAATATGTTTTACATATTAGGTGCATTTTGCTGTCACATACTGCCAGGTACTCCATATCAGTGACCTTAGTAGTCATTACACATCATGAGAGAGCAGAGTGTGGGGCTCTGCAGAACACACGGACTTCGAACCCAACATTGTAGTAAATTTAATTGCAAAATAGAAATGAATTTTAAAAAAATGCAAATGGTAGTGAACACACATTTAAAAACTACGGAATGACAATGTTGGTGAATGCAAAATTTGGAAAATGGAAGTTTGTAGCACATTTAAATATGCGAGAAGGTGTAGATATAAGAACTGCAAAACGGTGGATGGCAGTAAATATAGAAAAGCCATAACTGTGCTGCGGGAATTTCTTTGTGGTCTCTGATGAAAGTGTAGCAGCTGATATCAATTCCTAAATAACCAAATGACACTGCTGGGAAGATAAAAAGAATCTTAGCAATCAATAAAAATGAAACAGACAAGGACAGTACTATAATTTTTTTGCCTAGAAGGTAACAGGCAAACACTTCGCCGCCCACCATATTCAAATGCCACCAATCATTCTACAGTATTTCCATAAAAGTCACATAAGCTTCACATGAATTGGTGCCATGTTTAAAATCTGACTCATGAATGAATTTTTCAGTCTGTAGAGTAGTGTGTCCTGATACGAAACCTCCTGGCAGATTAAAACTTTGTGTCTGATAGGGACTCGAACCCCATACCTCTCACTTTTGTAGGAAAGTGCTCTATTAACTATAATATGACATCATGACTTCCGACTGATCTTGTTCTCCTTCATCAGAAATTTCTCTAAATTCCTCTTGTTGTAGGGCTAACACTACAGGAAGAACAGCTCTTGAAGAGACTTAGCCACAGCCTGAGGATTTTTTCTTGGATTAAGATGAAACCCCCTAGCATATTACAACTGTGTAGTCGACCAGGAATCAAACCTGGAACCTTTGCATTTTGCAAGCAAGTGCTCTACTGATTGAGCAGCCAAAGTACGACTAATCACTAGACATCCGAGTTTTACATCCGCCAGTACCTCATCTCTTACCTTCCAAACATCATGGAAGATCTCTAACTCCAATTGTACGAATGGATCGTCAGCCATGCTTGGGTAGCTCAGTTGATAGAGCACTTGCCCATGAAAGGCAAATTTCCTAGGTTCAAGTCCCAATCTAGCACACAGATGTATTCTGCCAGGAAGGTGCAGGTACCTGATTACCTAACAGAATTATGTAACAATACACAAATGATCACACGATGGTTTGCATCAAACACTGAAGCCTTATCAGTAAATTTCATTACATTTCAATATTACTCTTTCAATGAGAACTTTTAGGTGCCATAGGCATTATTTTACAGAGGATTGCCCACGTGTTACAAAAAGGTCAGCATTTTGTCAGATTAATGGCCAACATATTAAACAGAAGAAACTTTGATATGAAGTAAATAAAATTGATGTATTATATGTTTTTATGTTTCGTACAATAAATCAGTTGCATACCACATTTAATGTTTTTTTCATTTTCACACATTCATGACAATTACATTAAACTTCCTCTTGTATAAGAAATCTCATTTGATGTCATCGTATGTGTATGCTAAAATATTTCATAATTTTCCTGAGATAGTAGTGACCACAACCTAGGTATGCACGCAAATCTGGAAGTATAAAACGTTTATCATGTTGCGCTAGCTTTTGTTGTTTCACTGTAGACACTGTACAACAATTGGACTGAATAATGTGTATATGCACACATCATGTCAGAACATCGTTTAATGATTGAGAGAGATATTGCACATAAAAGAATTATAGTGTAAAAGTGTTCTTAACAAGTAGTCTTGGTACTTCCATTACAATAGGCTACTATTAAATCAGCTGTTGCACACAGCCATGACCTTGTGCTGTATTGCTCAGTTCATCATCTACTATGAAATGCTTATCACCTTTACCCTAAAATAAAAAACTTTTGTTAGACTTGTGAATGATACTGTACTTGGTAAATTTATACAAAATGTATGAAACATAAGTATCGTGAAACTAGCAATATCTTCCAGCTAAGCATATAAAGCCATGTTAAGAGAATGGGGGGTGATGTGGCGCCCAACGTTTCCTTGTGAGTAATAAAAGAAACAGTACATTTGTAAATAAATATCAGGATTTTCTAGAGAAAATTTTACTGGTTGACGAACTTATTAGCGAATTTATCAGTCTGTCTGTCTGCTGTTAAAGAGTTAACCACGAATTGCTACTGGCTGTTTGTGTGGAATTCTGATGTCAAAACAAGGGTACATTATCTTTTTGAAACCCATCATGACTGGCTGTCATGTTCGACTTTTAAAAGATAATGACCAAACATTTCCATTGTAGACTATAAACATTTATTTTAACATGTTTCGTAGATGCCTCATCTATTAGTTGTAACTTGGTTTACTGAACTTCCTTTAAATCACTAGGATAATACAACATGGATGTGCCACAGTATTCTGATGAGCAAAATCTCCCAGTGACACAAAGATGACTGCAACATCAAATGATTTATTTGTGCTAATACCATCCTTGCTTTCTTTCATATCTTTTCACTTAGCAAGTTGATACCTTTGCCACCTCCAACCACGCAAAATGTTGCCAAATGGACAAATATGCATGTGTGCTTTCACAGAAAAGCTAGGACGGGATGGGACTTGTTCAAACATTGAAAGACTGACTGTCATCGAGTTTACACTTCTGGTAATTGCCAGTCCAAAATAATCTGCATGTGTGTCATATTCATTGAGCCACAGGTGAAAACCATTGCAAGACATAAAGACAAAACTTGTCACAAGAAGCCAAACGCTCAGTCACAAAGTTTAGACTTGCTGATGCCTGGTCAACAGAATCAGATGCAATGTCATACTCAGCTCATAGAAGTGAAGTGCAGTGATGATAATGAAGAGCTATGTAACTGAATTTAAAAAAATTCCAAAATGGTTTATAGACACATTAATCATTATTTTATCAGGCACTAGTTACAATATCGAACTGCACGAGTAACATGAGTAGCAACATAAACAAGGAAGCACTGTTAAAATATTGCATAGATACTTTGAAAAATAATGACAAAATAACTCGAAATTAATAGTGTTCAGATACTTTGAAATGAGACTCGGATTTCAGATCGTTCTTGTACTTTCGATCATGATACCAATTTATATGAAACCAGGACATTTTGACACTTTTGAGACTTGACAGTTCAGATATTTTGAATATTTCTGAACATTATATTAATTCATGAAAATTCAGAATTTTTAGACACTTTTGTTCATGATGAAAAATTTGGATCATTTTAAAAATTTAGACACTTCAAATCCTTTGCATCCCAATACACAATTGGTATTTTTCAGAAAACTTTCGAACATAATGCTTATTTACACAAATTCATGTACCTTGGATACTTCTGATTATGACGCTATTTTATGAACAACCAAATTGTTTGGAAATTGATTTTTAATGTTCTATGTGAAAAACAAATTATTTCTTCTTAGACAGGAACCAATGCAATTTTTAATAATAATCTATTTTGTGTCTTCTATTTTTTAAATGGTGATCAATTTCTTCCATTTCTTTAAATGGCCTGTGTGAACTGTCAACTCCATTTTCAACATTGCCTCTGTGGACAAAATTATCGAACCTTGGATGTTTGCAAGTGCTGTTTCAACTGTAAGATCCTTATATAAACACTGTGCACTGTGTGTGTGTGTGTGTGTGTGTGTGTGTGTGTGTGTGTGTGTGTGTGTGTGTGTGTGTGTGTGTTTGTCTGCATGTTCTTGTGGAATTTCAAGAAAACTATCAAATACTTTTGACCATCATGCCCATTTCATGTAGAGAAGAAGGTAATGGAAATATTGTTGTACAATAGGGTACTTTCGAACATGGAGGGCAACACATACTGATTTGGAAAATCAATGCACTGTGAGCTAATCTTTCATTTTTATAGGTGGTTCAATATTTCCACAAATTGCCATCTTCCATTTTTTAGCACACTCTCTGGCTGTTTCATTTTTAAATGAAAGTGAGAAAGAAGTATCAAGACTGTGCCATTTGTATTTTTGAAGTACTGTTATTGTGCATTTCATTTGTAATGCATGTTTAAATAATTCTACCCACGAGTATATTGTGCATTGCTAAATTTCCGACCTTCGCCACACTGGTATTTTTATATTGCCCACGACTGACATGTAGCATTTTTTAATTTGACTGCTTTATGTCGCCTTGCAATGATTACAATTACCACCAGCTTGAAGTTTTCAATTTAGTTCCAATTGCCATCTAGCATGTTTTAATTTACCATAGTACACAATCGCGTATTTTTTATATTACTGCCATCTTCCAACTTCCATTATTTAAATATTTCTGTTGTTCCCATTTTGGAATTTCTGTTTTTCCTGCCATTGGATTCTTGGATTCTTGAAATTTACTGCCTCATTTAATCTTTCAATTTTTAAAATTATAAGCACCTTCCAATTTTATAGTGATCACTATCCTTCAACCTTTAATTTACCACCACCACCAACTTGCAATTTTTAAATTTACCTACATATACTGTTGTTAAAGCTTGATTGGGTGGTGAAAGACAAATCTACATATACTCTTGTATTTGTGAATTGACCATTTAGCACCCATTCCATCTTCAATGGTCAAATTTCTCATCTTAATGAACTTATATGTTGAAGGGTTTTGATAACAGCATTGCCTCCAGCATGTAGCCATGACACACAAAACACTAGCACTTGTGAATGGTAAATGGCCACCTTCTTGAATATTAAGTCAGCAGTAGTGCAGTTCATCGTTTCACTGTTGGCGGTGTCAACTCATCATGCGTGGTCGCTCCAAAGATAATGGGTATTCCTGAGGTGTTTCTATGCATCGTGTTCTGTTGACATCTCACATCAAAGTGTGTGCTCTATTCTCGTAGTCTGTGTGCAGAACACCGACAAGGAATCTGTGGTGTTTGCAAAGATGACAGTGACTAGACTACCACAGAAAAGATAAAATGGACATTTACTAATCATTTTCTGCCAATTTATTTTCAAAATTTAAAAGTAATCGCCTGTATCATTGGAACTGCTCTGATTTCAGCGATTAGAGCTAAAATGCGGGGATTCAGTTTAAAGTAATTGCTAACAGATTACAGTTGTACCGATGTATGGGCTCATGTATGATAGGGAAAAGTGTTTATGTAACTCTACAGACCAATGGAAAGTAAAATAACAAAAAAAATTAATAAATAGAAGCACTTTAAATTACCACAATTTTAAAAGCGTTACCAATGATCCCACAATGTGGTTTACTTACAGTGGGGTAGTAATGGTAGTAGAGCTAATATATGTTGTGAATCATAGAAACTTACGCCAAAACCTTCTTTCTTGTTTTCCACAAGAAAATTAATAATTACTCGACTTGGCTACTCAAAGAGAAAAAGATGAGCAGTCTTGATACAAAAGTTTTGTGAACAGCTGTCAGTCACATTATTTGAAGTTGATCAATTTTCAATCTTCAAGGAGTAAGAAAAGTTGTTTTATATTTTGGTACATCGCTTGGTCATTAGATGTCTTCGGCATTAAATGTCTGCACGCTGATAGGAACTTGCATCTGAGCCACTATCTCCACATCTTCTCAAGGCTACGTGGCATAACCCCGGGAGAGGATTACAGAATTTGCAGGCATGATTGATCAAGGGGTCATTGAGATAGCAATTGAACGGAGAGATTTATTCATATTAATGACTTCTTAACAATGCGCTAGTACTAAAAAATGGTTACTTAGATTTCAAAAGACGTATGGAGAAATTAATTCGATCTAGACGAAAGAATGATACTCTGTACGGCAGCACTCTTATGATTGTGTATTATGATCTTCTTGACGGTCAATATCCATTGGTAAAAATGAATTATTATCGACATTTAATAGGACACTTTTAGCAGATTTCCACGAAGTGATTTTTATGCGATTGATTCTCCTCACGTTTAGTGCTGACAGGAGTTGAATCAAAATTATATGCTTTCTAACATATTCTCACCAAAACTTCCAGTCTGATAAATTGTTTATCAGTGATTCTAACACAATTAGCTATAACTGTCGTTTTAACATGTTCAGTACAATTAACTAATAGTTTCTGCATATCTTTTCGTAATATGCAGAAATTCATTGTGACGAATATGGGGTCCAAGGCGCTTATGGTGTTAATTCCGCGATAGCGAAGCAGTATACCAATAATGTGTTTGCTACGCAGATCAAAAATTAATTCGAACTAGCACTCACTTCGCGCGAAACACAACCATAATCACGTGTCCGTGTTGCTCTTCGATCTTTGCACACTAGCGTTACCTTTGAATGGTACAGAAAAATCAGTATCTCCTGTGGCGCGCAAGCTCTTTCCACTGTACAACGTTATTATAGATGTCGGTTTTGTGTTCCTAGGTCCACTACATGGCACTAAGCTCAGTCTGCCGTTTCTGTTTTAATATTTTTATATGCAAAAAGTTAGTATAATAATTGAAGTATGCAGATATCTGTATTAAAGAGCAACCCATTAGCATTTTTTAAAAAAGGAATACATATTTACGTACATAAGTATTTAAAGATTATTTTCGTATGGAATGCTGCAGTACATTCACATCAAATGGGTATATTTAGCTACTTAATATAATAACTGAATTGTCATGCTGATCTAGCCCATTTGTATATTTAAAAAAATGAAAACTTTTTTTCTAGATTCGATTTTAATTGTATCCCCAAATAGAATATAAACAAAGACATCTCAAACATGTACAACTTCTTTGAAATGTGCAATGGTGGTGGTGGTTGTTGGGATGTTTAAGGGGGACTAAACAGCTAAGGTCATCAGTTCCCGAAATGTGCAATGGAAAGGATATACATCAGTAAGCAGTGTGCAGTCCTTTTACAACTCTGTCGTCTCTATAAGTACAATTCACTGTTTGAAATTCATGTTTTAACCTCTAAAGTGCCTTTTCTAAAACAACAATTTTTATCATTAGCAAAAGACGAAAAGTAACCTACACTGCTATTGGTCTGCGACTGTAAGGAGACGTCAATGCTCTTCACTAACCAGCCATGTAAATAAACAGTTCTCCACATGAAGGTGATGGTACAGGTTATCGGAACGCGTAGTGACAAAGAAACTAGTGACTGACGCTGAAACTGCAAATGGCTCTGAGCACTATGGGACTTAACATCTGAGGTTATTAGCCCCCTAGGGCTTAGAATAACTTAAACCTAACTAACCTAACGACATCACACACGTCCATGCTCGAGGCAGGATTCGAACCTGCGACCGTAGCGGTCACGTGGCTCCGGACTTAAGTTTCTAGAACTCTTTGTCTACAGTGGCTGGAACGCAGAAACACTTTTATTGTATTGATCAACAGTCTCAGACCGTATAGTGCCGTCCATTATGAAAAAAAACTAAAAGGAAAGAAACATTATCATACCTTACACGGCATAGAAAACTTATTGGCATTCGAAACAGCTTCCATTCGTCTTGGAATGCCTACAGCCCAGCACGTTTGTCAAGGGAATTTTATACCATCGTCCTTCAAAAGGTGGCAAGGTAAGGTAACAGAGATGGGTAGCAATCACTCACTATTCTCACCAAAGTAGAACACAAGGGTCAATAGAATTGAGGTCTGGTGACTGTGAGGGGCAGCGACGATGCTATAACTCTCCTTGTGTTCACAAAACCAGTGGACAAAGTGAACAGTGCGATCGAAGAAGCCTGACTCTTGGAACGCTATATCACCATTCAGGAACAAACATTGTACCATGAGATGGATCAGAACTGCTGCAAAGGTCACATCAACCTGGCCAGTAATGCAGCCTTGCTCACTATGGGGCTCATGGAATACCACTATACGGCAGCCCACATCATCACCATGTTTCGCTGTTAGGAGGTAAACGTGGCAAGAACTTACAAGCTGTATAAAACAAGAATCATCCCACAAAACAACTTTTACCATTGGTACATAGTCCAGGATTTGTGCCTTCGGCACGGCATTTACTGCTAAGGGCATTGGCATCACTGGTAAGTAGTTTTGGAATTCGTACTCTCCTTGAAATTCCGTGCTCATGGAGACCCCTTCATGTTCTCATGGTGCTAAATGGGTTCTCGAAAGCGATGTTGATTTCTGCAGTGACTTTTCCAACTATCTACCTCTTAGTTTTCGGCACAGTCCACCATTACACAACACAGACTTTCCCCCTCGTTGTGACTTACTGGATAAGGTTTTCTACTTTTTATCTGTGTGGTATAAATCCTCGATACAGTGCCTCCTGTAACACTTAACATTTCGGCTCTCTTGGTTACGGAGGCTCTACGAACGCCACCAATTTGGCGATGTTTTGATAAACTTGGCTCCGATACAATGCACTCATAACTACACTCCTGGAAATTGAAATAAGAACACCGTGAATTCATTGTCCCAGGAAGGGGAAACTTTATTGACACATTCCTGGGGTCAGATACATCCCATGATCACACTGACAGAACCACAGGCACATAGACACAGTCAACACAGCATGCACAATGTCGGCACTAGTACAGTGTATATCCACCTTTCGCAGCAATGCAGGCTGCTATTCTCCCATGGAGACGATCGTAGAGATGCTAGATGTAGTCCTGTGGAACGGCTTGCCATGCCATTTCCACCTGGCGCTTCAGTTGGACCAGCGTTCGTGCTGGACGTGCAGACCGCGTGAGACGATGCTTCATCCAGTCCCAAACATGCTCAATGGGGGACAGATCCGGAGATCTTGCTGGATAGGGTAGTTGACTTACACCTTCTAGAGCACGTTGGGTGGCACGGGATACATGCGGACGTGCATTGTCCTGTTGGAACAGCAAGTTCCCTTGCCAGTCTAGGAATGGTAGAACGATGGGTTCGATGACGGTTTGGATGTACCGTGCGCTATTCAGTGTCCCCTCGACGATCACCAGAGGTGTACGGCCAGTGTAGGAGATCGCTCCCCACACCATGATGCCGGGTGTGGGTCCTGTGTGCCTCGGTCGTATGCAGTTCCGATTGTGGCGCTCACCTGCACGGCGCCAAACACGCATACGACCATCATTGGCACCAAGGCAGAAGCGACTCTCATCGCTGAAGACGACACGTCTCCATTCGTCCCTCCATTCACGCCTGTCGCGACACCACTGGAGGCGGGCTGCACGATGTTGGGGCGTGAGCGGAAGACGGCCTAACGGTGTGCGGGACCGTAGCCCAGCTTCATGGAGACGGTAGCGAATGGTCCTCGCCGATACCCCAGGAGCAACAGTGTCCCTAATTTGCTGGGAAGTGGCGGTGCGGTCCCCTACGGCACTGCGTAGGATCCTACGGTCTTGGCGTGCATCCGTGCGTCGCTGCGGTCCGGTCCCAGGTCGACGGGCACGTGCACCTTCCGCCGACCACTGGCGACAACATCGATGTACTGTGGAGACCTCACGCCCCACGTGTTGAGCAATTCGGCGGTACGTCCTCCCGGCCTCCCGCATGCCCACTATACGCTCTCGCTCAAAGTCCGTCAACTGCACATACGGTTCACGTCCACGCTGTCGCGGCATGCTACCAGTGTTAAAGACTGCGATGGAGCTCCGTATGTGACGGCAATCTGGCTGACACTGACGGCGGTGGTGCACAAATGCTGCGCAGCTAGCGCCATTCGACGGCCAACACCGCGGATCCTGGTGTGTCCGCTGTGCCGTGCGTGTGATCATTGCTTGTACAGCCCTCTCGCAGTGTCCAGAGCAAGTATGGTGGGTCTGACACACCGGTGACAATGTTTTCTTTTTCCATTTCCAGGAGTGTATATAGAACACTGTTATGACCATAACTAAAACTTGTAACGTATTGAGGACACTGCACTAGTGTCGTTCGCAGTCAGGTACAACAACGTAACCTGTAGGCATCGATAGCTTCTTCATTCACGTCCAAACGTGTATTTCTCGAGATGTTTCTGTCCAATGTACATATGACCGTTCTGGTTAGCAACAGCACAGCTAAAGTACGAGAAGTCAACTCTGTATAAACATTGCATCAACGTCACAGAACTTCCGAACTATAATCATCTCATTTGTTGACGTAATGTACATTTATATGACTTTCCACAGCCTGCGGTATTACGTGACATCATCCAGCTGTAGCTTTTTGTTTGGCTCAGTTTTCCCTATCATTCTGGTGCACTGTCTGTTCCTCTGTGTCTGCACTGAGTACATTTTCATCAAGTCATCAGGTGAAAAGTATTATTCCGTAAATATGTTTTTCTCGCCGAATAACAATTAACCATACGTCATGTCAAGTCAAATGACCCGCCAGTTTGCCGTGCAGATGACATATAATTTACATTATACATGCTGACATGTCCAATTCGTTATTTTACGTCAGGTATGACAAGCGGGTAAAATAATCTAATAAACATGTTGCTGGGTACGATCTGTTATTCTGTGAAAATGTCCTGATACCTTTTGTAATATTAGCTAAGATCGTTCTTCTCTGACAACCTGAAGCCGCTGATCCTACAACTGTTAATCTTAAATAATTGTGGTTTCCAGTGCTTATGCAAATGATGAATGAAAATGTCCAGCCTACCTTTCACACTAGCTGTGAAGTACATTCGTATTACATTAGATAAGCCATAGTTCACAGGAAGAGGCCACTTATATCGGTAGTATCCTACCTGTAGCTGCTTCATACTAGCAGCTTGTTAGTTTGGAGCAGATTATATTTTTTCCTTTTTTTTTATACCGTCTAAACTACTTTTCGGAGAATATTTGTTATGAGTACTGTAACAAAGAATAGTCTTGTCTAGAAGTACCTCCTTAGTGTACTGTTGGTAGCATTACACTTAGTATGACTGCACAATAATGTCGTCGGTATAGTTACTGAAGGATCCTCTATGTGCAGGAGCTAGATTTGTATGTATTCCTACCTTCAACAACGAAATTCATCTGCAAGAATGAATAAGCTATAAATCTAGCACTGTACGGTAAAATTTGTGACTCAGGTGAACCGACAGACAAGTGTTCTATGTTGGGATACTATGTAAATACTTATGGACGTTTTCGTCTAACCAGTTAAATAATTTTCCCATTATATAATACACATTTCTATGACAGTCCTTCTAGGAAGTACGGTATTGTTTTTCTAACAATATTAAACAATCGATGCAGCGGCTGATCGACGCCACCTGTTGACCAAGCGTGTAAACGACCGCCGACGCTTCCGCTGCATCCCTACTCTGTCTTTCCTGATGGACCACAGCTATATGACTCCATGGACGAGCTCGCCTCCATTCTGGAGCTCACCGTTGGCGCTATAGACTCATTAATTGTCTTTTATGTATTTTACAAGCGAAATTGGAGCCTTTATTTTGTAAACGAAATGTGCTGTCGTTCCGATTGTGGCAGTCAAGCATATAAGATTATTTCAAGAAGACATGTAAAATTATTGTATTTGGTTGTTATGTTTTTACACTTGTACGTCGATTGTACAGTTACGCAGATGGCCATTCTAATGTTTTTTTCGCGTTATGTTAAAAATCTGAAGACTGTAGCTAGGTTCTTTTGAAACGGGTAATTGAAATAAAAATATGTCAGCACTTGATTTTGGCTGCAAAAATTCTTAATTTAAAATAGAATAATGTGTCTAGAATTGTTGTGTATTTGCATGATGACAAACCATTATGGCCAAACAGCGCAATTTCACTTCACCATTAAACCAAATACTCAAAAAAGACAGAAAGACAAAAAGTTTCATTTTCATTCTGCAGCCCGCTTTAGTGTAAGGCTTACAGAATTTCATAATTGTGTTACTATTTTTGTAACAGTGGTATTCCACTACTCAACTTCAGTCTCTTTATGAGCTCAAACATGTGACGCATTCAAAGGTATTAGTTAACTTGTGTTATGATAGTTTGACGCAAACAGCTTCAAGCATACATTGATGCATTGTTAGGTCAGAGCTACACATCTTAAAATAGAAGTGTCAGTTACTGAATTTCGCGCTACGAAATTTAAGCATATAAAATTTGAGTTTATCCCAGGATGTAAACTGTTCAAACAACTTATGGGAATGAAGCCAGATGATGTCTTAGACAACGGGCGGTTTTACTACAGGCGCACACCTGTCTTTTCAAGGCACAACGAGAGAACGCTGTAGGAGGAAATTTATAAGCTCGGTATGCAGGGTGTTTCCCGAAAGACACACACAGACACCACTTTCCATCTACATTGAAGGCTGGTTCCCAATTTAATCTGAAGTGTTTCCTTATTAACATCGCAGTAACATATAATGCACGCAAAGAAATCGGTGTCTTTATATTCTGAAGGATGCCTGTTCCCAATACAGCTTTCTACTACCGCAGATTTGCTCAGCAGGTGTAAGCATGTGTAGCACACACGCACAGTACACGCGTTCCGTTTGGTTATGATGTCAGACCAATGTATGACATGCCACACCCCAAGAAATACGGTAAAAATTCACCGTCCCCAAACAAAGATCATCCTTTACAGATTCTAAAAGAGTTCTAATGTTTATGAGATGATCGAAAAACACGTTTAACATGAACGGGTGCCTGATCTATCTTTTACTATGACCGTTCTGGCTAAATGTGACTTTGAGGTGAGCTGACTAGCCTGACACACTTTCAGGGTCAGAAACGACGTAGGCCCTCTACAACAAGGTAAGAAATTTATGGTGAGCTAACTGGTGACTAGTATAACTCTGAAAATACAAATAAGTGTGATTTGTCTTGCTACTAAGGGTGTATCAACGTACCATCAACCGTCCCCTTCACCAAATCACCAAGGAAGGCAACGGGTATCCTTTTGCAACTCCATCGTGAAACGAGTATTCGGATTGATCGACTTAAGTTTTTCTGAAATCCCGTTTGAAAACTCACTTCTGTGATACCAATAACAAAAGTACTCTCTATATATTACGAAAAAGAAAACATGCAAATTTCATTGCCGGTGTCTCTAGGGCATATTCCTGGAAATAATCCTTAAAAAGACTGAGACGACGAAAGGTTCATTATCACCCCTTCTGTCTCTCCATAGAACTAATCACTGAATAAAGAGTACGTGTAAGTCAAGACAATTCATAATAGTTTCGTTACTTCAACTCCAAAAATAACCTTAAATAAACATAACGAACGAAGCAGAGGAATGCGAATGAACAGAGAGACCACGACAATAACATTAGTCATTCAAACACTACCACTCTAATCGACTAATACATCCGCCGAAATTTTATGTGTTGAACGCACCGATTTACTAGTGACATCAATATAGTAGCAAAGTATTTATCTACACCTTATACTGAATCACCAATGTTGCTAACAACAGGCATGAATGAAGCCCTTTCCTTACGGGCTCCCGGAAAACTATATAATACATCGGTTGAGAGGGAGGGGGGGAGGGGAGTTTGTAGCACAAAAAAATGACTCTTTATAGTCTTCTGCGGCAAGGAGTTTTTATTAGAAGATCGTTAATCTTCTGCTCTGTCAGGGTCAGTCAGTAAACACTGTATCTTTTGAACATAACTATTCTTGTCAGAACAACTGTAGCATTGTCTTTGTCCGCGGAAGAGGTAACGGTATAAGGATACGTCTGAGTAAACGCAAAACATCCGTCTCAGTTGCTGTAATACTAGCCTTGGCTGAAAGTGCCCTAGTCGTCACACGACATGGTTCTCTACTCGGCAGCTTAAGGAGTAGTTAAACAAAAAAGAAACCTGTTCGTCATATATAACAATGTCTACAACTGATGAATTCTCGGATCTCCATGCAAAGATTATACCATTCCTAACATGTATGAGGCTGCATAGGCTCAAGTTTTTCCTGTGATATACATGGTGGAGGAAAAATTCTGCACTGGGTGGTCAACATGCGGTTCATCTCAGTTCAAGACAAAAGTGAATTTAGCAAATCCAAGTCACGTCATTAGGATTAATAGAAAAACTTGTTCGAATGGCTCTGAGCACTATGGAACTTAACTTCTGAGGTCATCAGTGGCCTAGAACTTAGAACTACTTAAACCTAACTCACCTAAGGACATCACACACATCCATGTCCGAGGCAGGATTCGAGCCTGCGACCGTTGCGGTCGCGCGGTTGCAGACTATAGCGCCTAGAACCTTTCGGCCATCCCGGCGGGCGATTAATAGAAATGCGACTTAATGAACGAGTCCCTGGCAACGCTGTAACTGCGTCCAGTCTGGCTAAGGTATCTTGAACCAGGCACTACGGCGGAGCTGTCTATTAGCTCAGTGATACGAGGCAATGCCATGGGGAGCAATATGCAGACTCGCCAATAAAAGTTTTATGAGTTAAAGAGTCAGTGTATCCAGTTTACAGCTCTACAGGGCGGCACCTTGCATATTTTTATCTGTTACTGGTAGTTTAATCACGATAAAAGCACGTACATCCATGGGTGGTGTGCTCTAAGATCGACCCTTTAAGTGGATATCCACGACCAATCCATTTCACTGAAAGAGCTTCATTTAAATAGTTGAGCTAATTCATCCCAAGGTATGACTGCACCATCACGCTGAAGACATAGCTTTCACCGAAGGCAAAGTGGAACGTTTTCTAATGCGTCAGGCAAAATATAGCAAAGAAAGGAACGGTACGGGAGCGCTTTCATTTTGTCAACCAAAAGATAAGGGCCTAGAAACACACCTCCCACGATTCTAGCCCACTAGTATATACGCCAAAGCCTGTTTGGAGGCCACGTTCACGGGTGATATGCAGGTTGTGTTCCGACGAGTAATGACTGTCATGGTGGTTTAAAAAACATTCACGAGCGTAGCTAGGGTCGTCAGTCCATATCACATAATTTATAAAATGTTCATTATCTTCTACTTGTAGCAAAAACCACTTATAAATCAGTATTCGTCGAATGCGGTCTTTCGGCAGCTACTGTTCAGTTAACGAGTCATGATATGGGTGCAGCTCTTCATCGTGCAACACTTAAACAGGTTTTTGGGATATCTGGAACTGCATTATTGCGGCTACTTCAACGAGGTGACTTGTGAACAGTTTCAAGAATCCTGTCGTTTGTCTGTGAATTACGTCTAGTTCTTTGGACGAGCTCTGTACATCACTTGTGGACAAAGATTAACGGTTTTCAGCGTTGCTCCATCCAACGAAAAACATTGTTGTCAGGATGGCGCCCTTTAGCGTACCGTGGAGCATACGCACGAGCAGCAGCAGCAGTTTGGGTATCAGATGCATCCAGCGCCAAAATCATAGTAATCGCCGGACAGCCGCCCTACATGAAACTGACTGGAGTTACGGCTGTTCACAGCGCTGTTAGTCGACCCATGCATTACGTTATACGGCGCCCACTGCCATCTGATAGGCTACTGTCATGAGACAAAATGAGTCCTGCTTATAAACGACGAGCACTAGGGAACGATGTCTAACGAATAAAGGAGGAACCTGACGAGGACTCCAACCCTAGGTCCACGATGGACATCGGTTTGATGTACCAGCATTCTACTCAGTGAGGTACGACGGCCGGTGTGGTAGTGCGGGGAGACACACGTTCCTCTGTACATCCAGATGCCTTGATGTGACAGTGGTGCCAGCTTCTCGTTTCCACACATGTGTTTCCAAACTGCACGCGATCTGATTTTGCTGAATAAAATTTTGTCTTGGCCCAGAGGAATCGCTTTCCAAACTTCAAGTGTGGCATTTTTTTCCAGCCTGTATATCTGAGCATAAGCCTCACACAGGCTCCCAACCGCAGAGCGCATGTGCTCTTGTAGAACACTGCCTTAGCACTGGTGATCTTACTGACTATAATAGCACACATCGCGACATGCTCTTCCAGATGTTGGGAGGGTTTTATTAGCAAGTGACACTGCATATAGAGATGGAGCATTCTGCTGAAATTCTTCTTGGAATGCTGGTCTTTGCTCACTGAGCAAGTGAACTATTGGAAATAATTATTCACTACCGATAGCTTCTGACGTTGGTCATCCATAACTATGCAGTGGCGCGATTGTTTTCTATGTGTGCGTGTTGTCTTCTGGTATATTCCACGCGTTGCGAGATTTTTAAGTGTCTTTTAAGAGTGCTCTCTCGTTGAATTCGTTTCTTGAAAATGACAGTGGGTGTACCCATCGATATATTGGTGGCTGTCAAGGACGACACTCAGCTGGATTTACCTAATTTGTTCAAAAATATCCAAAATAATGTATCATTTGTATTTCTCTGCCTTCTTATGCTTCCTTTTATAATGAAGGTGACACGTATGTTATAATATTACACAGTCATTTTAAAATATCAAGCAACCCACACATCTTCTGACACTAATATCTGCTTAGCAATCTATCCACAAAATTAATAGCTATTGCTCTTCCTATAATCATGCATCCAACGTCAGAGCAACAACACACAACTTTTCTTCTTCTCACCGGTCTTTAGCCCATATCTTAACTGAGCTTGCATGTTAATCAGGATTTTGGAATTTGTACACCCCACCTTCTTGCGTCTATCGTTATCCATGAGAAGGTATGATAACGTTTTACAGAATGATTGCGAATCGCGTACGCTTCACTACCTGATACGGTTATTACAAAATTGAAATGGCAGTGGTTGGTTCCAGAGGATCCGAAACATCTGTGATGTATATATAACAGAGTGAATCGAAGAATGAAAGCTTGTAGCAAAGCTAGAATTTGAACTCACGTGTCCTGCTCATTAGGCTTCTGTACTAAGCACTACGCTACCCTAGGACAGTGGCTGTGCACAACTGCCCGAAGTACACTAACACAACTTGAGTCCAAATTCCCATTAACACCTCAGCTCACTTGGTGTTACTCTTAAACTCGAGCTGTTTTGGAATATCAACTCGAAACCAAACGCAACGGTAGGCTGTGCCTGAATTCCAGGTATACGTGCTTTAATAAAATGAAACTGCACTGACGGAAAAGTTAAGTATTGAAATTTTGGGAATACATTTGTGTAAGTGACATATTTAAGAGATTAATATTGTAAGACAGCAGGTTAATGCAAACGCGAGATAACTATTGCAAATGTGGAATTGGTTCATTAATAACCAGAACGTTCAGTGCAGGCATGCATTGTGTTGCACAGATGCTGGATATCAGTTTGTGGGATGGGCTTCCGTGCTTGTTTGCTTTTGGTTGGGGGCAAACGTTATCCTGTTGAAAAACACCCATGGAATACAGATCATTATTGACAGCAAAACAGGTCGAATCACAAGACTTGCATACAAATTTCCATTCAGAGTGCATGGGATAACAACATACTGTCATACTTAATCGCTCCCAAAATGATAACTCCAGGTTTAGGTTTAGTGTGTCTAGCTCAGAGATAGCTTGGTTTCGGGCCTTCAGGAGGCCTCCTTCTAACCAACAGACGGCCACCACTAGCATCAAGGCATGTTTCATCAGAAAGCACATATGACCTTCACCATTCCCTCCACTGCACTCTCGCTGGACACCACTGAAGTTGCTACAGTCGAGCGCAGCAGTAAACTGTACTGCACAGTGGAAACCGTGTAGCAAGCGGGATGATGTTACTATACCAAGTCTCTAGTCATGGGTAAACTGACCAAAGGCTGGGTTTTAGTGAAAAAGATGCTCCACACAGCCATATAAGTAAGTCTGCACTTCTCGTAGCTGGAAACCAGCATCAGCCACCACAACGCCAGAGCTACATCAGACACGGAAAACGAGTGGCTACCAACTTCTTTCGGGAATGAACTGCACCTGATGCCAGCGGCAAGTACTTCACGGGACGTGTTGCTACAGCCCCGCCTACCTCCCATTGAAACCTGCTGCTGCCGATGCAGAGTTCCTAGTTGCACTAGGGGTCACTATACCATCCGCCGTCTGACTCCCGCCACAGAGAAGAGAGTCGTACCCCGTGTTCAGCCACCTTTGGACTCCACCGCAGTTACCCAAGTGGAGCGAGGAGCGATGCTGAGAGTGCTGATGATGACAACAGCTGCGGCCGGTCGTCAGCAGCCTACCCGCGAATCGACACAACAAATGAGCAACAATATGTGATCAAAAGTATCCGTACACCCCAAAAAACCTACGTTTTTCATATTAGGTGCATTGTGCTGCCAGATACTCCATATCACCGACTTCAGTAGTCAGTAGGCAGCGTGAGAGAGAGCAGAATGGGGCGCTCCGCGAAACTCCCGGAGTCGAGCGTGGCCAGGTGATTGGGTGTCACTTGTATCGTACGTCTATACGCGAGATTTCCACACTCCTAAACATCCATAGGTCATCTTTTTCCGATGTGCTAGTGAAATGGAAACGTGAAGGTACACGTATAGCAGAAAAGCGTACATGCCGACCTCGCCTGTTAAATGACAGAGGCCGCCAATAGTTGAAGAGGGTCGTAATGTGTAATAGACAGACATCTATTCAGACCATCACAGAGGAATTCCAAACTGCATCACGACCTACTGCCTGTACTGTGACAGTTACGCGGGAAGTGAGAAAATTTGGATTTTGTGGTCGAGCGGTTGCTCAAAAGCCACCCATCACGCCAGTAAATGCATAACGACGTGTCGTTTGATATAAGAAGAGGAAACATTGTGCAGTGGAAAACGTTGTGTGGAGTGACGAATCACTGTACACATTGTGGCGATCCGATGGCAGTGTGTGGGTATGGCGGACCCCTGGTGAATGTCACCAGCCGGCGTGTGTAGTGCCAACAGCAAAATTCGCATGCGGTGGTACTATGGTGTTATCATGTTTTTCATGGAGGGGGCTTGCACTCGTTGTTGTTTTTCGTGGCACTATCACAGCACAGATCTACATTTATGTTTTAAGCACCTTCTTGATTCCGACTGTTGAAGAGCAATTCGGGGATGCCGACTGCCTCTTTCAACACGATCGAGCACCTGTTCATAATGCACGGCCTGTGGCAAAATGGTTATACGAAAATAACATCCCTGTAATGGACTGGCCTGCACAGAGCCCTGGCCTGAATCCTGTGGCACTCCTTTGACATGTTTCGGAACGCCGACTTCGAGCCAGGCGTCACCGACGGGCACCGATGCCTCGCGTCAGTGCAGCACTCCGTGAAGAAAGGGCTGCCATTCCCCAAGAAACCTTCCAGCATCTGATTGAACGGATGCCTGCGAGAGTGGAAGCTGTCATCAAGGGTAAGGGTGTGCCAACCCCATATTGAATTCCAACCTTACCGTTGGAGCGCGCCACGAACGTGTAAGTCTTTTCAACCTGGTGTCCGGATACTTTTGATCAGATAGTGTATTAGCGCAGTTATTAAGAGAATTGTTTCGAAATTTCGCTCACCGTATTCAACTCCAATGTTATGTTTCGTTTTAGTTTTGGTGTTATGGAAGTATGCCACATTCATATTCTTCGTGACGCTGTAAAATGAAATGAAACGATTGGAAGACGAAAAGGAATTCATATGTTGTCGAAAATAGATCATATGATCACAGTTCTCTTATAATCTTATTTAATTAACAGTAACTGAAAATGAAAAACATAAAATTCATAATATCTCTATACTTGCTTATAATTTTACTTTTTGGCTTTAGGAAAACCAGTGCATTCTTAAAAACATCGGAAGTGCGAAACACCGGATCACTATGAGCAATGTGAGAAGGTACAATATCACAGTCACATTTTTGTGTGCGGGTCCTACCGGGAAAACAACATCGAGAAGTGGCAACAATTTCGCTTTAGTCGAAGCATTTTCTCGAAAGCTGGAGCCTGCACTTGATTATGGGTGAAGGTGAATAACTGTATCGCTTCTCCTTGTGACTTCTCTTTGCTTTGGATTAGAGTAGGCCACGTCTGTAATTCTCGAATGTAATTACTCACCTGTCACTAAAGATATGCTTCGCAGGGATTATGTAATACCATACTCTTTGCCCGAATAACTTTTATTGAAAACCTTGGTATTCCGATTTCATCAACAAACATTTTTGCCTACCCGACGAGGCAATAATGTACTGAAACAGGTCTAGTTTTTCGTAACGTCGCTAAACGTGGTCCAGCAATTGATATAAGTTTCTTTTGTGAGGTTTCCACATTTTATGACTTTGTGCGCACTTTCTAACGTCGTTCCATTAGTTGTTCTACATCTTGATGGACTCGAGAACCAATGATGTCACTAACTTCTTGGAGACAAATGAAAGCTGTATGTAGAAGTGTTCTGAAACATGTTAATGTACGTCAACTGAGATGATGATTTTGTTTATAACAAGGTTTGAATTCCTCATTTTTCCCATTAATTCCGTTGTATTTCACTTTGTCATAAAAAAACTGATCTCATATACTTCCCATGCTCTAAAGAAAACAAATTTCGCAAGACTGAATTAGAACACGGGACGCAAAAGTTTGAATCTGTGCTCTTAGACACTACACTATCATCGCACTTGCTTTCAAACCGCTGGAGTAGCCTGATGTACAGGATCGAAAATCTGACCGTCATCTTCTTCGAAGCTACTGCGTGTTGGCACCCAATCCAAGATGGGTGTCTTTAATTTCATCTTTCTATCACCTTGCCCTATTTCCATTGTATCAGACAGTGACCTATACCGCCTTCGCCTTGAAATTCTTCACATATCACCATTTTTGTGCATTTGGAAACGGACATGGTCGTCTTGGAGATAATTATAAGTTTTATATCACGTGCAGATGCACTGTGTTCTTTAAATGATGTGGATAGCTTACCCACATATTTTAATTACTTTTTTTTAGTCCTAACTTGTAATTTCTATTGACTCTGCTGGCTCATGAAATTTTTAATCCATTACACGAATCAAATATGTATAATATTACAGGTTAAGTTAATGACCTCACATATGCGGCCCTTTTACCTCCCCTGCTGCAGCTGTTCGTTGTATTTCGATTATGAGGTAATGAGAGGCGTAGAGTGTTAAAAATCTGCTGAATACTTAAATTCCTCTCTGAAGCATCACATGTGTATTTCCACAGTAATATTTCTTGTTTTCTCTTTTTTTCTGAATGATGTGATACATTTCGGATGGTAAAAGCCTATGCAACGCATCATCATAAATAAATTTGAATGTTACATGAAAAGTGCAAAGCTGTACAACTTCAATGAGTGATACTGTGTTTCCTTTTGAGGCATAACAGTTCAAGAGCCCATAGGCTTTTCTGTGAAGTTCTATCACCAGACTAAACAACGTCAGCAGTGGGGAGATGACGTCAGTAGAGCCCCTCTGCTTTGTGAATGAAACATCTAGGCTGACGTTACGTGGTACCTCACTTTTGGTCAGTGAATTATATAAAGCAGTTACACTTTCGTTTCGAGCAGCGCTGTGGTAACAACGTACTAAAAGTAGTACTACAAAATATTAACGGTTCCCTAACTTTGTACGTAACATCACATTGTACATGGAGCCTGAAATGCAACTGGCCTGAAAAGTAGTTTCGACTTATAGTTGTAACATAATCTAGAGAGGAAAGAAATTATTAGAGATCTCTCCGAAACCAACCACAATACCGCCAATTCTGCAGCTGAAGGGCAGCTTGCTGAAGCACGTCCGACATAACCACAACCTAGGTTTGCTACGACATCTTGTCAGAACACTGCAAGAAATATCTTTATCCTCGTGAATCTAGATGTTTTCTGTGAGTTCTAAGCTAATCTACACTTACTCCGTTTGCTCCTGAATGAATTAGGACGTAGGTATGTCCAATTTTCCATTTCGTCTGATGTCAGTTACAACCTGTCCGAGGGAATGGAGGCACATCACACACCATTATGCACTATCAAATTCTTATTTCTGCCTTGAACAGGCACTTCTGATTGTCAGGAAAGGACAAAGAGCTTCCATACAAATAAAGAATATGCTTCATGAAACCATTTGTTTATTGGTTACTAACAAGCAGCTCGCATATCATTTGACAAGAAAGACGACCTCTGCTATTAATCTGTTAAAATATTCAGGGAAATCTTTCGAAGTTCGTCGCTTTTATGTTCAAGAAAAATGGAGATATATCGTAAGATCAGAGTAGAAATGGAAGTAGCAAGCAAAGCCATGTGTAAAACCATCTTCAGTACACAGGCAGATGTCTAGCTATGGTTGGGGATGTAGGACTGTCTGATCTAAAAAATTGCTAATTGGCCCTGTTATTTGACATTAATTTCTTCAACAGCTACCAGAAAATTGAATTCAATGACAACTAAAGTAAACAATAATCACAATTAATTCTTTTTATTACGTTAAAGTGACTCATAAATCAACTGACAAGTTATAATTATTCTAAAGGAAACCATTTAGACATCTGAATGAATGGTATGGAGTAGAATTCTAATAATCACGTTTGAAAATGAAACGACTATGGTCGCGAAATTATACAGTCATTGTCGTGATGTTGGCATAAAACCAAGATAGAGAAAGGAATGCAAACCATCTGTGACTTGAGTTCGAAGCGGATTGCTCATTTGAATCTGAAGGTAAGACTTCTTAGTCAAAATAGGGATTATTTATTGTATAAAAATGACGTTACTGTCCCTACTGACAATCTCAATGTGTAGGTGGAGGCAGAAGCGGCTGCAGAATCAGCCATTAGTGGGCATCAACGACCTGTGACCGTGGGGAAGTTCGAGTCAGCCGGATATCTTTCTATGTACAGCTCTGATCGGATGTGGATGCTGGGGCATCGCAAACCAGTCGAGGCGAAGTCTGAAGGCTCCCAGAAATGAAGAAGGCAAAGGGTTCAATGCCGAACTAACAATTAATTTGAGTCGACAGATTCTTAAAAGCCCAACTCGCACTGCTGCATTTTGCATCTCTTAATTTGCTTGGCTAGGCTGGGCTGCAGATATTCCTAACGCCGGACGAAAAGCGATTCTTTAAAAGACGATGGTCCCATTACTTGAGATTTCTCCAGATGGTTAAACAGTAATACAGTTCCTACCATCTGGTGCCGAAAAAAGTCACCCTAGACTCCCTCTGTTTCTTTCTGTGACCATCGAGGTGAGACCTCAGCAGCATAGTTAAGGTTTTCTCTCTAACTTCCAGTGTATTTACATTAACCAATATCGGTAGTTCTTAAATTGCAGAACATTTCTTTTGTGGGCCCAGCTTTCAAGGGTATCCTATAAGTACAAAATGGTCTTAACCTGAGACCTCGAATTCCGTATTCTGGATGTTATCAGCGGCATCTTCTACATCCAAAAGGAACACTACTTTCTACATTTTATACACATTAGTGTGTTTCCTGAGCGTAGCATTTCTTTTGTGATTTTGCCTGTAATTAACTCCTCTACTTCGCACACTTATTCCTGTTATATAGAGAGTCGCTGCTTGATGACTTATGCCACAAGAACTCGTTTCTACCTTGCCTGTTGGGTACTCAGTGTCCAGTTGTGGTAGCTCAAATAGAAAGTCTTCTCAAATGAGTGACATTCACCGACATTTCCTTCTGAGAATTCCCTCTGGGATGGTCCATCTATCCATCCATGAAACTGTGCTGCTTCCCTGAGGGGAGCCAGCTCATGGCAGTGTGCTTTCTTATATCTCCATACGTATACAACCCATGTAAATCCAAACAAAATTTGAAGTTAAGATCATTAACTACATATACTCACTAGCACTAAGAAGCATTTCACATATCAGTGTTATTCAGTTTTTCCAGTCTGATAGGTCAAGAAAATTATATTAACTCAGGGAATTTCTTCGAAAATGATTCTATGTAATTTAGAAATGGTTTATTATTGAAACTGGAGAAATAAGTATGCTGTACACTGTCTAGACGCATTAACGTGATCGTCTGTTAAAAGCCAGAATGACACCTTTTTGCATCCCAGATGACTGAGACGTGCAGGAAGATAGTTATTAAGTTTGTGGGAGGTTCAAACAGCCAGCTGCGCTGGGTTTCTCGGTTGAGGATCCTTGGCACGAGAAGTGCGACTGAGGTGGTCCCATAAGTTCTTCTTTGGGTTTAAATTCTCGGAGTTCTGTGGCCAAGCGAGTAGGCCAAAATCATCCTTGTGCTCTACCAGCCACTCATGTGCTGTGCAAGCTGTGAGTCATGTTGAATTATCCTGCTGGTTGATGTCAAGGTAAACCAAATTACGTGTAGGAGTGTAATGCTCCTCAGCATCACATACATGCTCATGTTCATCCATTACTCTTCCGTAATGACGAGATCATCTAGGGAACATCGAGAAACGTTCCACATATCATAACGGGCTGGATATTTTCGACAGTAATTGGAGGGTGTCAAGTTTCAGACGTTTCATCTGAAAATGCCGATTGTCACCACTAAATCAACATTTCGTCACAGTACTGGCATGCATATTCGAGCCCTTATCATCAATGAACAAAAGTCAGCATGGCTGCATGAAACAGATCCCTGTAGCGGAGGCTCATATGCAGTGATGTTCGCACTGTTGGTAGCCTCTCGGTTCAACAGTGAGCTGCTCAGCAGTTGCATGTCTGTTCATTTTTGTCATCTGCGGCTGTGGAGCACATCAGTTGCAGGCGCCAGTTTTGGATAGTGCCATTTTGCCATGCACGGTTTAGTTTTACCATGGCCTCACATGAACAGTTTACGAATTGATCCACTTGAGAAATGCTTCGACTCTTGGCTCGATAGCCTATAGTCGAGCTCTTTAGACATTAGATAAATTACTGTGTTCCAACATTACAGCAACGACTCCATTGTTTTCTATGTCCCACTGACATCCTTCAACCCCCCGCTCCCCCACACTGCGGTCAGTGAGCGGTTATTGCCCTTTGACGCCGAACATAGCCAGTGGGCACATTAACGGGACTGGACCATGTGTATTATCTAATGTTGGTTTGTACAGTATTTGTTACAATTTCTTTTGCTCCATTTCTATAGTTACACATGTAATGTTTAAATTATAAAATGTTGGGCTGAAAATTATAAACTTTCTGTGGATAAAATGGGAGTAATAGCATAAAATATTTCACAGCATAATACTCAAATACTAGAACCGCTGATATTTTGGACACACCTAGAACCACCGCTCGGTCACTGATGACCTTTGTATCTTTCCATAGTATTTTGTGTCAGTGAGTGAGTTATTGTCACTACAAAAGAATCCGTTCTTTGAACTGCTGAAAGTTTTATTATGAAATCAACAAAAATAGTTTCTGACAAACTATCACTTATTATTTTAGAAAACTTACACCCATTTGCTGGGTGCCTTTATGGGTTGCCATCACATAACGAGTACAAAGACACTGAGGCACCAAAAAAAAGTGGTATAGCCATATGTAATAACATACAGAGACATGTAAACAGGCAGAATACGGCGCTGCGGTCGGCAACGCCTATATAAGACGACAAGTGTCTGACGCAGTTGTTCGATAAGGTTACTGCTGCTACAATGACAGATTATCAAGCTTTAAATGATCTTGAACGTGGTGTTACTGTTGGCGCACGTGTGATGGGACTGAGCATCACCAAGGTAGTCACGAAGTGGTTTTTCCTTACGATCTATTCACGAGTGTAGCGTATCAGGTATCCTGTAAAACATTAGATCTCCGACATCACTGCGGCCTGGAAAAGATTCTCCAAGGGCCGAACCAAAGACGACACAGAGAATCGTTCAACGTCACAGAAATGCAACCCGTCCGCTGTTTGCTGCAGATTTCAATGCTGGGCAATCAAAAATGTCATCAGGCGAACCATTCAGCGAAACATCATCGATACGGCCTATCGGAGCCGAAAGCTCTCTCGTGTGCCTTTGATGACTGATAGAGACAAAGCTTTATGTCTCGCCTCGGTCCGTGAACATTGGACTGTTAATGACTGGATACATGTTGCCTGATCTCAAGAGTCTCGTTTCAAATTATATCGAGCGGATTGACGTGTAGGGTATGGAGACGTCATGAAACCATGAGCCTTGCATGTCAGCAGGGGGCTGTTCAAGATGGTGGAGGCTCTCTAATGTTATTGGGCGTATGCAGTTGGAGTGATATTGGACATCTGATACGTCTAGATACGACTCTGACACTTTACACGTATGTAAGCGGCCTATCTGATCGCCTGCTTCCTTTCATGTCTATCGTGTATTCCGACAAACTTGAGCAATTCCAGTAGGACAGTGTGACACCCCACACGTTCAAAATTGCTACAGATTGTCTCGAGGAATGCTCTTCTGAGTTTCAACACAACCGCTGGCCACCAAGCTTCCCAAACATGAACATTATTGAGCATATCCCGGATGCCTTGCTAAATGCTGTTCAGAAGAAATCTCCACCCCCTCGAGCTCTTACGAATTTATGGACAGCTGTGCAAAACTGATGATGTATTTCCCTCACCCCCTCCCGCCCCACCACACCCCCACCCCTTCCAGCACTACTTCAGACAATAGTGAGGCCATGTTACGTCATGTTGCGACATTTATCCCAGCCAAATCCTGCAAGTACTGAAATGTGTGAACAGACCACCGTTTCGATGCTGCTTTGGCAGAGTGTTTGTGAGTCATTTGGTCTATCACATACACTCCATATTTAGAGCCGTTATAAAATGTAACTATATTTGTCTTCTTTTTCAAACCATCTTCTATTTTCTCATAGGTATGCTCAGTACTGAGAATCAGCACATTGTTGTTGCTGTCTCAGTGGTACACTGTCAGTGTAGCATTATTCTTCTTCAACCGTACTATGATATATCTATGACTTTTTGTCTTCTTGATATAGGCTGCTATTTGCTTTCGAGATCGGCTTACAGTGCTCACTAGACTTCTAGGATTTGCTTTCAAGGCTCCAGACAGAGCCAAGGAAATGAAAAATTGTCACATGTGACATTTCTTCCTTTACTGAGGTAAGGTTGTATCAAATTTTTCGCAACAAAATCGCTAAGACGCTTGTGACACGGCCTAGTGTCATTCTTTCCTGGAGGTGAAAGCATTCACAATATATTTGAAGTCTTTATCTACTGCCTCCCAATACTTCTTCTTATATCAGTCCAGTTTTGAGGCCATGAACTGTGTGAATCTGCAACAGTACTCTGAAGTAAATGCTGTTCGTCTGTTGTTATATAGGGACCCGGTAAGTAGCTACATTGTACACTTGCAACAAACTCATACCAGATTTCTGATAACAAAGCAAACTTGTAATCTATCAGTTGTTCTGATCTTGTGTGTCTAGTATTAAATCTGAGGTAACGCATTATCTCTCTCAATCTGTAAGGAGCCATTGTTGACTGCACCAAATTGTTTCTACATCTACATCTACTTACATACTCCACAAGCCACCCGACGGTGTGTGGCGGAGGGTACTTTGAGTACCTCTATCGGTTCTCCCTTTTATTCCATTCTCATATTGTTCGTGGAAAGAAGGGTTGTCGGTATGCTTCTATCAACCCTATCTGGTCGGATCCCACACTGCTGAGCAGTATTCAAGCTGTGGGCGAACAAGCATAGTGTAAGCTACTTCCTTTGTTTTCAGATTGCATTTTCTTAGGATTCTTCAAATAAATCTCAGTCTGGCATCTGCTTTACCAATGATCATTCCATTTTAAATCACTCCTAATGCGTACGCCCAGATAATTTATGGAATGAACTGCTTCCAGTTGTTGATCTGCTATTCTGTAGCTAAATGATAAGGGATCTATCTTTCTATGTATTCGCAGCAAGCTACACTTGTCTACACTGAGAATCAGTTGCCATTCCCTGCACCATGCGTCAATTCGCTGCAAATCCTCATGCATTTCAGTACAATTTTCCATTGTTAAAACCTCTCGATATACCACAGCGTCATCCGCAAAAAGCCTCAGTGAACTTTTCTACTTATTTAACCACAATGTGCCAAGTTCGAAGCTCTTCGCTCCTACAGCCCTACGGACGTACAGTATAGCTGTGAAAGTCTCCTGTTCTTCAGTGTTAATAGTCCAATCATCTCTCGAAAGTTTGTCCATTATTGTAAGATGCCAGGCACTGTAGCAAGTCTCACACACGTTTCATTTTGCCTGCGGAGATGGTCCTGCATGGTCTTTGAAAACTTTCTTTTGTCCATATATGGCCGCTGAATAGTGACCTATAACTCCCATTTTCCAGGTCGTTCCATCTGGTCCTACAATATCTCTACCAGAAATAAACTGATGTAGTCCACAACCTTAGTCACTTCGTTGTTAGTGGTACCCACGGACACGAGTTGACATAGCCTTTTAGGCAGTTGTTCCTGTAATACTACTAATTAGTGTTCCAACGTTTGTTGGTACTCAATATATTGTAGAGCATAAGAACAATAAAACTTCATAAATGTAATGCAAGAAATGTAATAACTCAGGAAAGCAACAATGTATAAACATATGCGTTAAAACTGAAATCTGTGTCCATGCTGCACGTACATGAACAATAATTATTATAAAAAACACACACAAACATCCATACCTTCCTCATCAGTATTCAGCAGAACATCCTGAGGAATAACATCATCTTGTGTTGAAAAACATTGAACTACAAGTGGTGGTAATGCTTCCTCGGATCAAGATTCCAGCAGCTCGCCCTCATGATGCAAAATCTCATTTAACGCGTTTATAATACCTTCGTAGACGTTTGACAATAATAAATCTCTATATTGCAAGCACTATTTACACAGTTAGAATGCACTACTAAAACCGTATTTCATGAAACAAAGAACTGGCTGCGCAGTTGTACACACGGTCAGACACGTTTCAAACTGCTTTCCATCTCCTCCTCGGGTGGAAGCCTGCAACATCATCAGGCAGTGAGATGAAAGAGAGTTTTGCCATTGTTGACCAAACACAATCTAACAACAAGCATGAAGCTGCGCGAAAAATTCGATTGTTATAGCGGCTGAAGCAGAGCGGTCAGAACTGATCCGTCTTCGTTTTTTGGTAAATCTTCATATTTCTCTTTCAAGGTTTCCCCACAAAATGAAAATTAAGTATCACTAATTACTTTACTTCATAAAAAGTCATAGATATTCAGTACCCTAGGCAATAAAGCAAAATAGTGACAAACGGAAGAATTAAGACGTTCCAATGTTAAATACCGTGGGAAAAAATTTAATGACTACTGTAAAAAGTCTCCTGCTTCCGCCTTTCATTTCACTCATTTAATGAGTGTGAACTATGAGAATTTACAACATCCATATGTACACACATCCATATAGAGACACATCTATTTAATACTTTGCAGTTATACTGTCGAAATTTATTTTGAATCTTACTCCATGTACAGTGAGTTTCAAAACTGCAAGTTTGTCAACAGTCACCATACGTGTCGTTCGAGTACGGTAAGTACTACAAACACCAGTACAGAAAACAAAGATAGCACGAGGACTGCACATGAAGTGAAGGTAAAAATATTCTTTTTGTAGATATAGCTTAGATATTGACGTTATTGCTGCACTGTTTAGAAAAGAAAACAAAAATAAATAGCACAGAGGATTCTTCCGTGGCATTTATGGGCCTGAGCTAAGCCTCCTGCAGGGCAGCTTGTGAAGTGTTCGAAAGTCTGAGACGAGTGGGACGGAACACGACGCACATAGTTGTACTACAAAGTACTACAGTATAATCGAGCACAGGGAGGTGCTCATGAAAGAACGTATTATAGTCGTGGAAAATGTTGCATTCATAGATATTTAATTAGTTTTTCGAAGAAGTGATATGTGCGTGATAAAATATTAAAGGAAGGGTAAAGCTCCATGTGGAGCATGTTACCGTTCCGACGACTTGTACCGTGTGACTAAAGATAAGGAAGAATTAACTAACTGCAGTGCTGTCAACATCTGCTTAAAATGTTCCATAGAATGGAAATGTTAGTCGGCTCAAGTTTTAATGGACGTCAGACAAAAAAAAGTGAAGGAGTTGGTGAATTTTGAAAAGCTGGTTACCGACCTGAGAAACAACAAAACCGGGAATATAGACTACATGAGACTAAGTAATTCTTCAATCTAGGTAACAAAACATGAGCAAGCGACAAAATCAACGTAAAGTCATCAATCATATAGGTCTTAATCCAAAAAAGATTCTACGGTATGTGTCTGATGATCTGTACTACATGGAGCAGCTTCTATTATACCTTAGGTCTACAGTGTAAGGGGTCCATTGTGTGATCCTGAATGTGAGTCCAACAAATACTTATTACTACTTTACTCTCTTGTGCCAACAATATTAGTGTTGACGAGGTTCTAAGGTTTCTTCTTCACTTGTAGCTTTGTTTTTTTATTATCCAACATACTGCCTCTCTGTCTGTCAATTATATCATTAAATGTCAGTTTTCCTAGGTCTTAAGCTCTACATACGGCTCATAGTTGTAACTCTGAATGACGGTATCTTGCTACTGATTCAATAACATCATACTGAGGGCACTTTTATTCTGAGATCACTTCCGGCGGCGCTTCGTATCTGAGTAACGCATTCCTGGTCTCATAAACATCCATGTAGATTGGCTTCTATCACTACAAGCGTGCCAGCGTAATATCTTCTGTCCTTATGATTCAACGAACTTCCATATGTTTGATTGTTCATGCCTAAGTGTGCATAATTTTTAATAATATTTAATGTCTTAGATTACATTTCGTTCATTATTATTGGCTTCTTTTCGTCAGTAATCACTGCAGTAAGTTAGTCAGAATATTTTCTCCGTCTTTTTCTTTCGCTTCTGCTTTACTACAATCGTTAATTTCTTTCATCTATAACTCTCACTCAATAACTCACACATTCGTCTTGTGTGAGTTTCCTTTACCTCTTTCCTCTATATCTTTCAATTTTCGCCTTTCTTGTAAAAGATACATTTCTTCAAACTATCACTTTTCTCGTTGTCTTCATATCAACTATTGTTTAAGATGCCGTTCAGCCACAGTGATGCAGGGACACTGGGGGTTTTATCTAGAAACTATGTGAGAAACCCGACGTAGCCCGACCCAAAATATATGGCATGGAAGAAGGTATGAGTACCATTCTAGATATGAGATGCATACAGGCCTACATGTCGTTAAGGATATTATCCTGTGGGTAAGATAGTTTGTTCATAGTGCTTAAGAGTGGGTGAGTGTGCAGGGAAAATACCTGAGAAATATAGAGCAAAAAATACTCTTAGATAAAGTTAAATAATGTATATCCTACGTACTATAGCGTATATGTGAAAATGTTCTTAATATTTCATGCACTATGGAACGTAATGGTGATAGAATTCTCAACGTGATTCATAGGTAGTGTGGAGCGTGGAAGTGGATCATTGTGGTTGGCATATATCGCGATGTAAATCGCGGTATGGAACACTTAGTTCTTTTATAAAAAGCAGTATTCTCTATGAATTTAAAACTCTATGCGATTATTGAATAAGCTTTCTTATACAATTTTCACACTGTTCCATCCGTACTTGCTCTAACATTACGTTACGCAGCGATACTTAACCGTGGGTAACTCCACAGTGCCCAGGATTTTACTCACGAAATATGATGCAAAAGAAGATTAAACGAAGTGATTGACGAAAAAGCGCTAAATTATACTCCCGAAGAACAGGCGAAATGTTTGTCCAAATCACTACAGTGTACCGTTATATTCTTCATTTGTTCGGTACGAATATTTTCATTTTTTAATCAATTTAGATTTATTCTTTGTTTCTCTATTGATCGTCGGTAAAACATGATTGACGAAAACGTGCAGAAATACTAAAACTGATCATCTTTGATATTATATGGTCGTTATTAGAGTCAGGACGACGAACCCCGCAAACATTTTATTACAACGGATGACGGAGACAATAAACGCCTTTTCACATATACGGTAAATTTCGTAAGTCAGATTATGTAGCTCTCTGAGAGTATTTATTTCTCCGTATTTCGCGGATTTTTGCTCCCCACAGTCGCCCATTGCCATTCACCGGGACTAAACTCCGTTACTAGCGGCTTGAGTCCAAGCGCTTTGGAGCACCACAACCACGAGTGTTTGGGAGTGGATGGTCATGGTGAAAAGTATGTCAGTATGCACACATATAATACGTTTATATTTAGATATAGATCAAGTCCAAATGGGGTTCGTCGCTCTATGCAAGCTGATAAGTAAATTTTGACCAAGGCAAGAAACCTCCTGTCAGTTGCTTTTTTCTCAGATAACTACAATTTGGCAAACTTTTAGGTTTCAAACTTTCCATTCTTACTAGAGGTAAGATCATGCTTAGGATCTTGTTTTCTTTCAGTATTACCTTCTCGTTCAGCCAGTTCCAACTGATGACAAAGCGCTATACAAGTACTAAGTCTCCGATGAAACTATTGCACAACTCTGTCTGTGACATACATCATTTGTTGGAAACAACTTTTTCAGCTGGTACAACATTCTGTTCTTGATGATGTAAAATGTGAATACACCTTCCTTAGCAGTGTCCGGTTCCATCGCAGATACCTGCACTTTTCTGGCTACCTGATTTTCCCCTTGTCTACAGCTAATCATTTCTGACCTGGCTTTTTATTTGGTTTCCTCCAAGTAGATCTGAAGGCCCTCTTTAGTCATTTGGGCTTGGAGTTTCTTTGATTACTTTCTTCCCATTACTCAGTAGATACGCCACATTCCTAAGCAAGAAATGAAGGATGGAATATTCGGGTTTAACGTCACGTCAAACCTAATCCTAACTGAAAATGATTAAGTTAGTAATAGTTAAAGTGATACTAACTTGATTCCTACGCGCAGCTGCGCAATCTTGCGAGACTTAGTGACCAGAATCGTTCCAGTTTAATTCTCTCCTGTTCTGGGAAACAAAATTGCATTTCTTAACGTAGGCTTTGTTGTACTTTATGCTGGCTCCGAAAGGACGTAAACTGGAGGTATTGGTCCTATGACCAAGTATGCCCACTTTCTCCCGAAAATGAGGTTTTCTGCCATTGCGTATGGGAAATAATGACACTTACCCATTGGACCCAATCAGAGTAACATACGGAATAGAGTCGTTAATGTCAACGTTTGGGGACAAGAACCAGACATATCCGTGATTTGCTTTGTCATTGCAAAAATCTATAATCCGTGTTGCAGGTTGGCTAAACACCAAAACCCCGTTGGATACAGTGGTTTGACTACACACAGTGGGTACCGCAAGAGACTACTAGAGACCAAAGGTCTTTACGGCAGTCAGTCTAAGCGTCAACTAATTCCGTCATACAAAACATATTAGAAAACACGTTCTTAGCGATGAGACACCCCATAACACTCATAAAGTAACCTTAATTACAAGAAGTGACATTCCAAAAGTTCTGAGATACCGGATTATTTTACATATATCGTACAGTAATCCTTAGTGAAAATTAAATACTTGAGACAGTATATGGAGTTACAAAGCTGTATGGCAAATGGGAAAAAGTTTTTCGCTCTCGAAAAGGTTTTCCATCCACATGCTGAACCTCGCTCAACGGCGAGTGGCTCTGGAAACTGGATATTGGACGAACCAGTAAAAAAACCGCGATTAACGGCAACAAGCACTCTACGGAAATCTCAACATTAAAAGCGAATCACCAGTAATAGCATTGTTCTCGTAACAAATCAACAGTTACGCGTACACAAATTTGAACTTTAAATGACTTTACCAACGTCTTCGCTCTGGACCTGTATTCAAACCCAGCACCTATAGCCGTTGCTAACGAAGCTAAGCTTTGTTTTTGCCTTATTGAGACCCGATCACTAGGCATAAAGAGACGTTTAGTATAGACGTTTGCACCAGTATCAGTTATCAATTCACACCTGGAAAATAAATGACGAAGATGTTTTTACTGAACTGGGATTCGTGTCATAAAAGTTACCTTCCTGCGAACTACCCCCAACGACGTTTAATGTTGTGTCATTCACAAGGAAGAAGGTATGCTCATGTTTAAGATTGAAATGCTATTATGTAAAGCTTGTGACAGGGATGCGAGTCCAGCACCTAATCGGATTGTTAACGAAGTACATAAAATCAGAAGATAAATATCAATTTTTTTCACAAATAGCGAAATGTTGGAACCTTAATTGACGTTAGAATTGTTTTTGCCTGGCTGGGATTGGAACCCTGCATCTAGCGCCGTCGTTTTCTAGCCAGGAACAGACTATAATAGCTACTGCTGGTTCACCAGTAGCGAGATGTGGGCATGTGTAGCTAGACATCAGGCGACGAAATGTTCTGTGTTGAATGGAATTCAAACCCCGCACACGTGGTCATAAAGACACTGTAACTATCCAATAATAGCCAGGAGTAGCGTGTTTGTACTTTCAATGATGTGATGGAAAGTACTCTGCTGGCTAGAAGTTGAATTCACAATATATCGTCGTTTGTGATTACAAAGAACACAACGTCAAACCTAAAACTCTTTTCACCAGTAGGATGGAGTGGATTGTTTGAACTTGAAAAGATGTAAGGAAACGTCTGATCTTGAAATGTTGTGATAAAAAGCTGATCATGTGGCTGTGAGTTGAAACGAACACGTTACACCTGACAACGCACGAAGAGACGTTGAAAATGCATATATTTTTCACCAGTAGTTCGGAATGCACATGCTAGAGCTTGAAATGAAATAATGAATATTTTGTGCTGATCCGGATTCTAATTCAGATAGGTGCCTTTCAAGGATGCTTAGAAGAGTTTGCGATCTTGGGGAACACAGTGAAATCGAATTCGAATTCCAGTCCAGCAACACAATTTTCAACGTCTCTGTTTCAAATAAAGTAAGAACCTTGTGAACTTACATGTCCATTGGTTCATTAAATGAAATACGTTGTCTAGTTTACGACGGCTTTCTGGTGACAGAGTCTCTGCCGTCCGGGGTTTCTCCATCTGTCACAGCTCAAACGAATGCCCAGTCGGCAGCGAAGGGATGCTATCTTTACTGCGGATATTGAAATAAGGAGCTTACTGGCGTTCTGCACTTCGCGTTACTAGGGGTGAAGGAGAGTTAGTTGTGTGTGTTAAAAATCTACGCCTGACGTGAACCTACACGTTTTACACATCAATACAAGATTAATCCACCAGACCACAGAACCTCATGGCAAGCACATAATTATGAATTGAAGAATATTCATTTAGATGTAGATGCAGATGATGGGATCTGGGAATGGATAGAAGTGCAAAACATAAGCGTGAAATGCTTGCAAAGTATTGCTTTCTTAGATGTGTGCCACAGTTCGTTTTATCTTAGGACCGAGAGAGAAGGAAGGGTCCGCAGCTAGTGGTCGTGCGGTAGCGTTCTCGCTTCCTGCGCTCGGGTTCCCGGGTTCTATTCCCGGCGAGGTCAGGAATTTTCTCTGCCTCGTGATGACTGGGTGTTGTGTGATGTCCTTAGGTTAGTTAGATTTAAGTAGTTGTAAGTTCTAGGGGACTGATAACCATAGATGTTAAGTCCCATAGTGCTCAGAGCCATTTGAACCATTTGATAAGGAAGGACTGTTTTCAAAGCGAAGAATGGGTTATAGGAAAGGGGAAATGAGAGAATACTGTTTCATAGGTGTTGAGAGGAATGATAGAGAGTAAAGACCGCAGCAATTGAAAGAGAAGATGTAGCGTCAATGGAAACCCCTATATTTGTTTATAAAGTTTTGGGGGAATGGAATAGAAGGGCACTTTCGGCGATAGTGTCAGAGAGAGAGAGAGAGAGAGAGAGAGAGAGAGAGAGAGAGAGAGAGAGAGAGAGAGAGAGAGAGAGAGAAAGAACAGAGGCGATATTAACAAAGAATAAACATAATATGAGATCGTTTGCGTATTGTGTGGAGGACGGAGGGTGTATTCATGGATGGAGGGGAAGAGAGAGATGTATTTGAAATAATAAAAACTACTGTGACAAAGTCCATCTACGCCGATTAGTTTGTAATTATCTAGACAGGATATAAATGAAATCAAAATAGAATATTTAACAAACTGTATATTCAAAAGAAGCCCACTTGAATTAAAAAGGCAACTCAAAGGAAAACTAACCCATATTGTATCTTTTCTACTGCCACGCGATCTTCCACTAGCTCCTAATGAGGAAAAATGATGAAAAAGAAGACATAAAAAAACATTTTAAGGCCTCTAATATTTTATCCAGAATCCTTCATTATTTTATACTTCTATCATGCGTCTTGGCATATAATGTATAAGCTGTCGGACGTAGCAGCCTGAAGAAGCATCTTCCTCCCAGGCTTCCAGGACGCAGTCCCAAAGAGCGTCCGCAGTAGTTGGTTTGTTTCGTGGCCAGTTCTCTGTTGATGTTCTGGCGATCTCAGCCCACATGTTTTCCATGGAGTTCGTATAAGCCGCCCGTGGCGGCCAGTCCGTGACGTCGACACCAATCTGGAGAGCCGCTGCTGAACAAATGCAGACATGTGAATGGGAGAATGGTCTTCTTGCAATGTTACGCCCGCTTCTGCGTACAGAATTCCCACTGACGGAAACATCACATTTTCCAAGATGTGGGCATACTGCACGCTGTCGAGAGTTCCTTCTATCCTGTGAAGAATTCCCGCTCCTCTCGCAGAAATCCAACTCCAGCAGGTAACAGATAGGCGGCCATTTCTATTCGTCGTGGTTACATATTCGCGTCGATGGCGAGTCCCTTGCTGTCTGTAAACGATTTGTGGACCGTACTTACTGGTGGAAAACACCTTCTCTGCAGTGAAAATGACGTTGTCCCACGACGCCCTCAGATGGAGGTCCGCAAATGCTAGCCGGTATAAAACGTTGTCTTCGCCGAGCTCTTGTTTCACGGTGGATCGTCGTGCATTCAGTCCAGCGTCCCTCGGTCGTCGGCGAATCGTGTCACTGGAACCGTGGAAGTTGGTCTTCCACCGCAACTGCTTCGCGTTCAGAAAGGGATTTTCTCTACTCCTAGACACTAGATCCCTGTCTTCCTGCTGTGAGCTCACGCTCTTCCTGCCTGAGCCAGGAGCCCTATTGATGATGCTTCTTTCAAGGCAGATCCTCCACCATCTCGTTGCATTGGTATGTGGTACTCCAAACCGCCTGCCCGCTTCTCTGATGGAACATCCACCTTCTTCAATCAGAGCGACAACTCTATCTCGAGTAGACCTCTCCCAGTGAGCCATTATGGCAGACAGCCTGATGTATATTTCAGGTTGCCGCTCTTACACTAATGCCAGGAGAGGAGGTAAACATAAACTCCTGGAAATGGAAAAAAGAACACATTGACACCGGTGTGTCAGACCCACCATACTTGCTCCGGACACTGCGAAAGGGCTGTACAAGCAATGATCACACGCACGGCACAGCGGACACACCAGGAACCGCGGTGTTGGCCATCGAATGGCGCTAGCTGCACAGCATTTGTGCACCGTCGCCGTCAGTGTCAGCCAGTTTGCCGTGGCATACGGAGCTCCATCGCAGTCTTTAACACTGGTAGCATGCCGCGACAGCGTGGACGTGAACCGTTTGTGCAGTTGACGGACATTGAGCGAGGGCGTATAGTGGGCATGCGGGAGGCCAGGTGGACGTACCGCCGAATTGCTCAACACGAGGGGCGTGAGGTCTCCACAGTACATCGATGTTGTCGCCAGTGGTCGGCGGAAGGTGCACGTGCCCGTCGACCTGGGACCGGACCGAAGCGACGCACGGATGCACGCCAAGACCGTAGGATCCTACGCAGTGCCTTAGGGGACCGCACCGCCACTTCCCAGCAAATTAGGGACACTGTTGCTCCTGGAGTATCGGCGAGGACCATTCGCAACTGTCTCCATGAAGCTGGGCTACGGTCCCGCATACCGTTAGACCGTCTTCCGCTCACGCCCCAACATCGTGCAGCCCGCCTCCAGTGGTGTCGCGACAGGCGTGAATGAAGGGACGAATGGAGACGTGTCGTCTTCAGCGATGAGAGTCGCTTCTGCCTTGGTGCCAATGATGGTCGTATGCGTGTTTGGCGCCGTGCAGGTGAGCACCACAATCAGGACTGCATACGACCGAGGCACACAGGGCCAACACCCGGCATCATAGTGTGGGGAGCGATCTCCTACACTGGCCGTACACCTCTGGTGATCGTCGAGGGGACACTGAATAGTGCACTGTACATCCAAACCGTCATCGAACCCATCGTTCTACCATTCCTAGACCGGCAAGGGAACTTGCTGTTCCAACAGGACAATGCACGTCCGCATTTATCCCGTGCCACCCAACGTGCTCTGGAAGGTGAAAGTCAACTACCCTGGCCAGCAAGATCTCCGGATCTGTCCCCCATTGAGCATTTTTGGGACTGGATGAAGCTTCGTCTCACGCGTTCTGCACGTCCAGCACGAACGCTGGTCCAACTGAGGCGCCAGTTGGAAATGGCATGGCAAGCCGTTCCACAGGACTACATCCAGCATCTCTACGATCGTCTCCATGGGAGAATAGCAGCCTGCATTGCTGCGAAAGGTGGATATACACTGTGCTGGTGCCGACATTGTGCATGCTCTGTTGCCTGTGTCTATATGCCTGTGGTTCTGTCAGTGTGATCATGTGATGTATCTGACCCCAGGAATGTGTCAATAAAGTTTCCCCTTCCTGGGACAATGAATTCACGGTGTTCTTATTTCAATTTCCAGGAGTGTATTTACATCAAACGGAGCGGCAGAGACAGAGGCATGCGGCGCAGCCGTGCTGGCTCGTCCTGGGCTGTTGTCCCACCAACGCCACCGCCAGCTCCCTCACTTCCTTCTCGCCTCGGCCAGCCTGGCTGGCCCGTAGCTCGCGAGCCGCGGCTAGTACAGACCCGGGCGGCATGACCAGGATCACCCCTTAAAGTATCAGAAGTTAAACCTAACCCACCCGTCTGTAGTATAAACTAACGCCACTACAGCTGGTATGCTATATCATGTGCACAAATACAGTTGACAATTCATCCAAATATTTTACGAACAATACCTTCAAAATTACATTCTTTTTAACCATACCTACCACAAAATATGTCACCTAGCTAGCAATAGCATGACGCAGGAAATTATTCTTTCTTGTAAGTGCTCTGCACTAGATGTAGCCTTACGTAAACGTGTATGCAACCACCAGAACTAAGCGTAGTTTAAAAGTAAACAGGTTTGGCGACAGCTTCTCCAAATATTAGTATATACGTGGTATATAATACACGTTTTGTGCACTTATAACATGTTCTCATTGTCTCTGAAACAATACCTGCTGCACGACGTAAATTACTTTCTGCTGAGACACTTCATTTACATCTCAATGATACACGACTACTGGAGAAAATTGCTCTTTACGGCAGTCAGTCCACTTGTAAATTGTCACCATGATATCGCAGATATTAGACAACACGTTACTAGGGATGAGAAAGGCCTTAAGATTTGCTACTAAGCGTTTTTCTCCTAGCTACTACTGAAAAGGAATTGGATTATTAACGTGTCTTCATAACCACGTGTGCGGCGTTCGACTCTCAGTCAGTAGAGACCTTCTCGTCGCCTTATTTCTAGTTAAACGTGCGCACATCTCGCTAATGATGGACCAACATTGGACATTTCTCGTCTATTCCTGGTTAGACAACGACGGCGGTAGGCGCCGGGTTCAAACCCCGGTCAGGCAATATAACTTCAGTCGTCATTTAAGATTCCAACTCCACTACTGGTGACAAACTGTGATATCTGCATTCTGATTTTACGTACTTATTCAACAATCCGTTTAGGTGCTGGGTTCGCATCCTCGTCACCAGCATTACATGATGGCATTTCAATTTTAAACATGTGCATCCTTTGTTCCTTGACAATGCAACAATATATAACGTCTTTCGAGGTTAATTACCAAGAAAGTAATTGACATGTTAGGGTTCTTGGTTTCGTACAAACATTATCGTCATTGACGTTCAAGTTGAGAATTGATAACTGATACTGATGCAAACGACAGTATTTGACGTCTCTTTCTGCCTAATGATCGAGTCTCGATAAGGCACAAAGATTTGCTTGGTTAACAATGGCCTTACGTACTGGGTTTGTATCCCGATCGAGACGAAGACGTTGGTCATGTCATTCAAAGTACAACTTTGTGTACAAGTAACTGTAGATGAGTAATGTGAATAATGATATTACTTGTGATTCGCTGTTAATTTTGGGATTTCCGTAGAGTGCTTGCCCCCATTAATCACATTTTCTTTTAACTGCTTAGTATTACATAAAGTTGATGTAAAACTACTCCCCGTTGAACGACGTTTAGCATGTGTTGCGTAAACCTTTTAGACAGCAAAGATCTTGTTCCCAATTGCTATACAACTTTATAAATCCATATACTGTGTCAAATATTTAATTGTGCCTAAGGATTACTGAATGATTTATGTGACAAAATTAGTTTTCCCATAAAGTTTGAAATGTCACTTATTGTAATTAAGTTTAGTTTACAAACGTTAAGGGCTGTCTGATCTCTTTTGTACTATCGTGGTGTTACTTTACATCTGAACGGACTGTCATAAAGACCGTTGTTCTCTAGTAGTCTCTACCCACTGTGTATCTTACAACGGCTGTGCTGTGGAGCGTAGCGACGATGTGCAACACAGATATGCCATGTTGGTTGCATACATTCAGGTGCAACCTACACGTTGGAATTCAGGCGTGCTCCTGTTTTTCTGTCGAGTGTACCTGCGAACACATTGTATATTGTACTGAAGAAATTACGTATTTATGAGGAACGATTTAGGAGATTCCTATAAGTGTCTACAACACAGGTCAACAAACAAACACTCTGACAATGCAACCAACAACTGAACATTGAAGGGCTGGAAAGTTAAGGAGGGTGGAGAGAGTATAGTAGCACTTGCCAGAACCAACTTTGGAGAGCGCGTTCGAGAACTTTTGCGCGGTGTGAGGCACCACTCCTCGTGAGCCCTGCTCCCGCCTGTTGTACCACATTTCATTTTCTTCGCCTGCTAGGTTGCGTGTATGATGAACCTAACTACTGAAACTTGTTCACAGATGTGCTGTGTTTGTGTGCCCCCAGGTGTCTCCGGACCTGAACGAGACAGTTTCGACGCTGCGCCTGACGGCGGGCGCCAGTGACCACGACCGAGTGGTGACGTGCCGGGCGGAGAACAGCCACGTCCGGGGCGGCGTCGAGGAGGACTCGTGGCGACTCGACGTCTACTGTGAGTACCCGCACTAGCACAGCTGCTGGCCACTGCAGTGCTTTTACCTGGGGGTGGTTTGATGCTGCCAGCACTCTACTGCCCTGTGCTAATTTGTTCCTACTGCCCATCCTCTGCAATAAAAAAAGGGACTGAAGTTTTCTTAACTGGAATTTGAGAGATATTGTGCGACATCCGCACTCAATTAGTGAAGAGAAAGGACAAAGGAACAGATAGAAGGAGAGTAGAATGAAGGCGGTAAAGCGCGTGAATGGAAACCGACAGGTCGAATGATCGAATCCCGGTTGAATCACGGACATTTTTCGTCTTGAATCTAGCTTTCACATTTCAGTGATCTCAATATGCCATGTTCAGTTGTAGATCCCTGTTCCCCGGTAGGATAACTTGGGTAGTTTAAGACACGTAAGTCGCTGACGTGATGCCCAGTTCACTGAGGGGGGCACTGAGCTACTAGAAACAATTATTATTATTATTATTATTATTATTATTATTATTATTATTATTATTATCATTCTTTCCTTTCTCAGATGTTATATCTGGCTAAAAATGGAAAGTGACTTCCTTTTAACTGTATGGTATATGTTACATTGGATTTAGGAACTTTCGGGTAATTGACATGTATCAATAGTTACAGATTTCTGTAGTTGTATATATACGTTTGGATGTAGCTGTATTCCATTGATGTACTCGTGGATACTGTATGGTATGATTCCTGTAGTTGATAGTATAATTGGTATAATGCCAACTTTATCCTGATGCCACATGTCCTAGACTTCCTCAGCCAGTTGGATGTATTTAAAAAATTTTCTCCTGTTTTCTTCTGTATGTTTGTTGCATTGGATATGGGTATTTCGATTAGTTGTGTTAATTTCTTCTTTTTATTGTGAGTATGATGTCAGGTTTGTTATGTGGTGTTGTTTTATCTGTTACAAAGGTTCTATTCCTGTATAATTTGTATTCATCATTCTCCAGTACATTTTGTGGTGCATACATGTATGTGGGAACGTGTTGTTCAATTAGTTTATGTTGTATTGGAAAGTTGTTGATGTATTCTTTTTATTAAATTGTCATGTCTTCTTGGGTATTGTGTATTTGCTAGTATTGTTCATCCGCTTGTGATGTGATCTACTGTCTCTATTTGTTGTTTGCAAAATCTGCATTTATCTGTTGTGGTATTGGGATCTTTAATAATATGCTTGCTGTAATATCTGGTGTTTATTGTTTGATCCTGTATTGCAATCATGAATCCTTACATCTCACTGTATATATTGCCTTTTCTTAGCAATGTGTTGGATGCGTCATGATCGATGTGTGGCTGTGTTAGATAATACGGGTGCTCGCCATGTACTGTTTTCTTTTTCCAAATTACTTTCTGTCTCATGTGTTGATGTTATGTGATCTAAAGGGTTATAGAAGTGGTTATGAAATTGCAGTGGTGTAGCCGATGTATTCATATGAGTGATTGCTTTGTGTATTTTGCTAGTTTCTGCTCGTTCTATAAAGAATTTTATTGAATTCTCTACCTGTCCATAATGTAGGTTTTTATGTCGATAATCCCCTTCCTCCTTCCTTTCTATGAGACTATTTGTATTGAGTCATTTATCACCAACATGAATTTATCCAAATTTAATGAAAGTTCATCAGACACCAGGATGTAGAAGAAACGGGTGTTTCAACATAAAAAACTATTATTGTGTTAATGGCAATAATGAATATTTGTTTCTCTTGACAAAAGAAAATTTTGATTCATCCACCCGAAAGGCCACCGGATGTCTGCGTTTGATGTAAAAATGTCACATCTCATTGTCGACCAAATGGTTAGAAACTAGTTTAGAGGACGCCAGAGTTACCAAGGAAACGCGCTTCTTCCGATAGGACAAGGTACTGAACATAAAAGTGAATCTGCATTGCATAAACTGAGATATGTGAAGACACTGTCTATCATTATGCTTGTCGCCTCCTGATCGCGTAAAAGAAGTAAAATGATAAGTGACAGAGGAAGCAAGGATCCTTGGGAAAGTGTTCCTGGATAAGGGAAGTCTACTAGTTTTAAACATCGACCTTAGCTTGACGAAGAAGTTTACAGAATTTACATTAGGAGCCCAGCACTGTATAGTAGTGAATCGTGGACTGTGGGAAAATCGACAAAGGCGAGAATTGCAGCGTGTGATGAGTGGTGCTACAGAAGGATGCCAAAAATTACATGAACTGAAAACTTACGAAGTGAGGAGATTAACGCAGTATCAAAGGGCATATGAGAAACGTTGGCTAGAGGAAGGGACTATATCGCAGGATATAAATAAAAGTATCGACGAATAACTTCTCAGACACTAAAGGCAAGTGAAAAATGTATAAATTTTAGATGAAGACTGAGTTTAGAATATATGGCGCAGAAATAACTGACGGAGTATAATGCAAGTGCTTCTGTGGCGTGAAGCGTTTGGCGCAAGAGAATAATTGGTGTTGGGCAGCTGCAAACTTGTCAGAAGACTGTTTAAACACACACACACACACACACACACACACACACACACGCACACAAAGAAAGAAATTAATTGAATAATCATTTGGCTGAGGCTATTAGAAGCCTTCATTATGGCTTCATTTTCCAATAAAGTCTATTTCATTCGTCTGTGACTGTTCAGGTAAGTAATGAAGTGGTATGTATTCGAGTACTCACGGCAACGCTGTACCCAACTGTGGCGGAAATTTCATTCCCGAGGGCTAGAAGGTTAATAACAGTACGCACGTCTTCATGGAATGCTGTACTTTTCCTTTACAATAGACATGGCTGTGTAGATTTCTCTGGTAGTGGTTTACGAATAAGTGGCTCATTTGGTCTAAATTAACTAACGATAGTTTTATCATATTGATGGAGAGAATACTTTTAATAAACTTGACGGACGTGTTTTCGCTTGACTTTGCGAAAGAAATCGTAAATTGAACTACACGTTGGTTGAGCACTGCTGGGAGTACGAGCAAATTTTAATACCAATGGAAGCCTCTGCGTTTGTTTTTCAGCGCTACTTAATTGTCTACGAAAAAGTGTATCTAGCACCATTGGAGATACTGTAAGGATGAGGCTCCTCATCCTCCACCTAGGAGTGCTACGACCGCTACTACGACAGCTACTACTAACATTATTGTTATTCAGAAGGAGAGTATCACTCTACAGCGGAGTGTGCGCTGGTATGAAACTTCCTGGCAGATTAAAACTATGTGCCCGATCGAGACTCGAACTCGGGACCTTTGCCTTTCGCGGGCAAGTGCTCTACCAAGTGAGTCGTGCTTCGGTAGCTCGGTTGGTAGAGCACTTATCCGCGAAAGGCAAAGGTCCCGAGTTCGAGTCTAGGTCGGGCACACAGTTTTAATTTGCCAGGGAGTTTCATATCAGCGCACACTCCGCTGAAGAGTGATAACCTCGTTTTGGAAACATCCCCCAGGCTGTGGCTAAGCCATGTCTTCGCAGTATCGTTTCTTTGAGGAGTGCTGGTTTTGCATGGTTCGCAGGAGAACTTCTGTAAAGTTTGGAAGATAGGAGACGAGATACTGGCAAAAGAAAAGCTGTGAGGACGGGGCGTCAGTCGTGCTTCGGTAGCTCGTTTGATACAGCACTTTCCCGCGAAAGGCAAAGGTCCCGAGTTCGAGTCTCGGTCGGCCACAGAGTTTTAATCTGCCAGGAAGTTTCATTATTGTTATTATTACTAGCCTTCAACGTATAGAAGACCAAGCAAACTACAATACTTTGAAATTAATGGCTGTTTGGACTTACTATGCAAAAATGCTTTTTTGTTTATGGATTAACAAGAGAGGACATACAACTGAATGTTTAGTGTGCGGCATTCCACAAATTTAATATATGTCAATTGTCGTCTTTCGGCAAAGGTGTATTTTCTAGCCAGTCCATCAAATCATGAGGCGGGATATGAGCGTCGGAAGTTTCCTGACTCAAATGGAATGTTTTCTTGCATTAAATTGCTGTGGAATGTTTTATACTTCCCTTAATATCTTTATTAATATGCAACAAATTCTGGTACAACACAAGTACTGGTGTAGTCTTTCTGCACTACAATGGGTGAGTAAGATTTTATTATGACAGGATATACGTGGGTTTCTCGTGTAATCCATTCCCTTGAGGAACCTCTCTAGATCATCAGGAACAAATGGTCATGCAGTGTGGTGCGTTAGCGAGATAAGTATTTATAGAGTGACAATGGTAAATATTCACTTAAGATTACTTGCAGGTAATGTGCTACGGAAGACAACAATGAAAGTGTATTTTCAAGTATATTTTGGCTCCTGTATCTACAGTGGAGATGCAAATTCAAACAGTGTTTCTAGATGGAAAGGTTTTTAGATTTGGGTACCGAAAGGGAAATGCACAGATTGAAATCAGATATTGTTGGAGATAGTGGAGGACGAACAGTACATATGGTCAATTGAGAACAGGTTTACAAATACAGAATCTAACAGGGTTAAGGCATGAGTGGGTCTAATAATGAGACAAAAAATTTTAACGCTCGTAACCAGTTACGAACAGCCAAAATAGACGCGAAAACAGCATATGCCAGAGTACAACAAGTTTGTAAGGTAAGTAGCTCTGTAAATGATTCAGAGATTGAAAGATTGTAGGATGAGATGAAGTAAATAATTCCTTCAGTTTTAGGGGACAGCAATTTACCTATGAAGAGTGATCGTAATTTCACAGTAGGAAGTTGGGTAACAGAAGAAATATTTCAGCTGATCAGTGAAAGAAGAAAGTACAATAATGTTCAGGGAAATACATGTTACTTAGGAAAGCAATAAACGGAAAATGCAGGAAACAAAGACGAAATGGGTGCATGAGAAATGTGAAAATATCTACCAAAAAAAAAAGTTTCATGACTAAAGAAACAAATGTGTTGACAGCTGTGAAATATTCCCGAACTATCAGTTTCGTAAACCATGATTACAAAATATTGACATGAACTATTTTCTGAAGAATTGAAACATTGATAGAAACTGGCATCATGGGAGATCAGTTTGGATTCTGGACAAATGTGCGAACTCTCAAGGCAGTCTCTCTGTAGTACCTAACCTCAGATAGAAGAAAGAAAAACCTACTTTTATGGAATTTGTAGATGTGGAGAATTATTTTGACATAATTGATTAGGCTACACCTTTTTAAATTCTGAAGGTAGGAGCGTAAGGTTGTATACAACTTGTACAGAAACCAGACGGCAGTTACAGCGTAGTTCAATCCCTTCAATGAGCAAGCAGCAAAAGAAACTAAAGCACAATTTGTGGAAGGGAGTATGGTTCACCGAGAAGCAATAACATTTTCATACCTATCGATTACATCGTAATTGGTAGAGGCAGTAAAGGACATGGAAGATCTGTTGAACGGTGTGCAAAGTGTTTTGGGAGTAGAGTGTAAGAGGAATATAAAAAAATCGAAACAAGGGTTATGAAATAGAGTCGAATTTAATCATCCGATTCTTAGAGAATTAGATAAAAGATTAGACTCTGTAAGTAGTAGCCGAGGTTTGCTATTTGAGTAGCAAACTAACTGATGATCGTTGAAGCAGAGAATGCAAACCCGTTGTATTACGGAAAGCACTTCATAGAACGAGGAATTTGATAACTTCTAATGTAGCTTTATGTGGTAGGAAGTCTTTTAGGAAGCTATGTCTCTAGAATTTAGCTTTGTAAAGAAGAAAAACATGGACGACAACTGAAGAAGGGAATAGAAGCTTCTTAAATGTGGTGCTAGAAAAAATGCTGAAGTTAGATGGGTAGATTACGTAACTAATAACTAGGTGGTAAATTGAATTTGGAAGAATAAAAAGCCTATATCAACTTCACTAAAAGAAGGGGTAAGTTGTTATGGCACACCATGAGACACCAACGTCTCACAGTTTAGTATTGGAAGAACGTGTAGAGGCTAAAACTTGTAAAGGAAGGGACAAATACAGTGAGCAGGTTGAAATAGATATACGCAGTAGTAGTTATTCCGAGACGAAGAGGTTAGCACGGGGTAGAGTAGTTTGGAGAGCGAAATCAAATCATCATACTGAAGACTAAAACTACAACACGTTTTATCAAGAACTACAACGTATTATAAAACCAGTGTATAGTGTTCCCAATCACAGATATTACCGGACACAGCAGCAACACTGTTCGTTATACTAAAGCTTATATATGCTCTACTCCTTCTGCGTTTTAGGAATGTATGTTGCTATTGAGCTGAGTTGAAGTAAATCTCATGTAGGAGGGAGAAACAACGTATTATAAAACCAGTGTATAGTTTTCCCAATCACAGACGTTACCGGACTCAGCAGCAACATTGTTCGTTATGCTAAAGCTTATATATGCACTACTCCTTCTGCGTTTATGGAATGTATGTTGCTATTGAGCTGAGTTAAAGTAAATCTTATGCAGGAGAGAGATGACATCAGCTGTTTAGAGAAATCACAGAAACCTAATTTATGAATGACCAAACAATCTTTCCAACCCTCCTGTTCGCAAACACTTCTCTCCTGGTATAAATAATGAGCACTGTAATAGGGAAACGCAACCAGTCACCATCGATTCAGATTCTGACTCCTGTACTGCGAGGCTATTCGATTTCATGAATGTGCCAATTCCTGCAACAACGTCGAAAATGTTATGACTATTTGTGGTACCTGACAGACTGCGTTGACGTGTTCTGAATGCTTAAATAGTTGTGGGCGTGACTCACAAGAAATGATTAATATTACATGATAAAAATGGTTCAAATGGCTTTGAGCATTATGGGACTTAACTGCTGAGGTCATCAGTCCCCTAGAACTTAAAACTACTTAAACCTAACTAACGTAAGTACATCACACACATCCATTCCCGAGGCAGGTTCGAACCTGCGACCGTAGCGGTCGCGCGGTTTCAGACTGTAGCGCCTAGAACCTCTCGGGCACTTCGGCCGGCTATGACAGGATACATTTACCCAATTGATGTTAAAGTCCATTATATTTCTTTGTAGGTAGCCCATAAATTATTGTCTGTTTAATCATCGCTAACGTAAACTGCAGTTTTAATCTGAAACATTTTAACATAATTAACGCATACTGCTGACCAACAAGTAAAGATTCCACAAGTCATTGTCGGATATGCAAATGGCTCTGAGCACTATGGGACTTAACTTCTGAGGTCATCAGTCCCCTAGAACTTAGCACTACTTACAGCTAAGGACATCACACACATCCATGCCCGAGTCAGGATTCGAACCTGCGGCCGTAGTGGTCGCGCAGTTCCAGACTATAGCGCCTAGAACCGCTCGGCCATCCCGGCCGGCATCGTCGGCTGTCAATGTAACTTTGTAAAAGTACACATCATCGGCAGGTATCCAAGTGATTAGACCTGGAATTCTCTGTGACAGGTAGAATGTCTCCACGGTGCAGTAGTGTTTCTGGGATGAAATGTTCACTCGGCAGCGGGATATGCGTTGTTATGAAACTTCCTGGTAGGCTGAAATTATGTTGAGGACCAGGACTGAAAATTGGGACTTTTGCTAATCGGCTGCAAGCATTCAACAGCTGAGCTGCCCGAGCACTACACACGACCCAGGTTCGATTCCCGGTCCGCCACACAGTTATAATCTGCCAGAAAGTTTACACTAGTGTTGTTCTCCTTTAGCGTAGTTATTTGGCCTGTTACGGCATCTAAGGTACGTGAACACGTCAACAGCACCAGATGACGACTTATGACTATGAAGGACAGGGGATACCACGTATTTGTCTGAAACAGTGCATCAACAATTCATAAGGTGGGAAAGTGGCATCTTTATGGGTGTCCATTTGGTGGGCTGGCCGAACCCTGCAATATCGAGAATTGTAGGGCATCCTCGCCGTCAAGGTTCCCGTCGACCACGCCTGGACACCTGTCTTCTGTGCCATTCCACAACGTTGGTCACAGATTATCAGCAGCCAAATTAGTCAGCTACCACACCAAAAGTAGATTGCAGTTGACATTGCACCACAAAAAAACGCCGCTTGGGTTGGTCCCATGACCATGAAACATGGACTGCTAATGAATAGCACTTCATGGTGTTCTGTGATGAAACACAGCTCTGACCTACCCCAGGTGATCGTCATCGGACAGTATGGAGGGAGCCTGGGCAGACGGGCAGATCTTCCAATGGGAGAGGCTCATCGGTCTTACTCCTCGCATACTGGTGTATGGAAACATCACTTGCCACTGCTGATAGTGACCCAGACTAATCTGACGGCATCAAGCTTCAGAATGGACATCCTGCATCCTCATGCGTTTCCACTCCTGTGGCAGTAATGTAGTGTCACTGTTCAACAGGGTAATGTTCGTCTGTTAGTTACAGCCGACTCTTTGAACTGGCTGGGTAGTGCTGGAGTACTCCCGTGGCCGGCGATATCCCAAGGTATCGCCTCCACAGATAATATGTGGGACCAGCTCTGATGTCAACTCTGTCCCGGTGCCAGCGTCTAGGATTTCACCAACAACTTACAAAAGTTGTGGGCTACCTTTCCCCAGGAGAGGAAACAACGGCTCCTCTACCAAATCATTACATTCATGTAAGCTAGAGTGTGTACGACATCGTACTGATAATAAGTGTGCTCAGTGGCTCGCATCGCCGAGATGTTTGTAAACTTGACGTGATTATGTGATCTCTGGGATAACATAAAAATACACACCCTCTCAAATCGAGTGGTATCATTTCGTTTCTTCCTCCTCTTTCGGATGTTTAACCTTTATGTTAGGCAGCGTCATTATTTTGCTTCATTTTGCAGCAACAACGCCATTTCTATACTAACATTGGTCCCAACTGTGGTTACAATCGATTTTCTAATTCGCTCAACCTCGAATACCATCGGCTTGTGTCGTATGTTTTTCAGTATGCTGCATAGTTTTGTATATTTTGAATAGCTTAGGGTGATATGGTCGAACCTTGTATCTTTGACATCCAGAATTATATGGATCCTCAAAACGTGAATATTTATATGTATAATACATTTTTCTTCATGATTTGCTAGCGAATCAGTCGCTGTGTATTTTTTAATGATAATCCGCTAACTGTTCGAACGAAAGTCAGTAGCCAAATTTAGAGAATTGTAAAGGTGGTTCGATGAACCCTCAGCTTTCTGTTAAATGTGATTTGCAGAGTATCCATGTAGATGTAGCCCTCTTATCACGGGATATTCCTGTCAAAGAGACATACCCTTCTATTTCCAACGCGACATTCGTTTATATGTGTCAGTTCAAGAAACAGGAAAAATATTGCTACAAAATTTTCTCAAATATCTTTGTGCAGTTAACAAAAGCGCAGTTCACTTTTACAGTGTAGTTTCTCATCGCTTCAAGCGACGCTTCTTTCGTTTTCCAGTCATGCCAATGGTGCAGCTCCATCTGGGACCGAACCTGGCAGCTGAGAACATCAAGGAAGGCAGCGACGTCTACTTTGAATGCAAGATGAAAGCTAATCCAGCAGCCTACAAGGTTGTTTGGACAAATAATGTGAGTATATAACTTTATCAAGTTGTAACTAAAATAAAGCACACCATTCTAGGCCTTACCTTGCACCAATTGCTTCGTCTTGACAGCCTTCCGTAACCTTTCTGTAGTATTTACGTATGCCTTCTCCCCGTTAAACCTTTCTCCTACTTTTTATTACCTTCTCAGGTACGCACCATAAGATGACAGAAATATCTTAATGAGGAGCATATGTATTTAGTTTTAGAACGACAATTGTATATCATGTCAGGTGCCAGATGTAACAATCAACTTAAGATAGTATGTTGAGTATATGAAAGCACTTAGTATCAGCTGAGAAGACTTAGATTCACTGTATATGTAGCCACTTCCATCATTTTTATCTGTTTCTAAGTAAAGCACTAACAAGTCACAGTTTCCCACGAAGGGGTTTAAACTGTTTGAACTTTAACAGCACGAAGAACTTAACAAAAACGAATTTTTAAGTCACTTAAATGATCACAATATTACTGATGATGTTTTACTGCTAAGGATGTTAAGATGTCCTCCATCGGGACGAATATAGTGTCTGCAATGCTGCAGTACAGATCGGCGCACATGTGTTACCTCGGTTCGGAATGGATTCACAGGCAGTCGTCAAGGATACGAGGCTTTGTTGCGTAGCAGATGCCTTCAGTGCTCCCACCATAAAACGTCTTATTCTGTTATACTGGGACATCTTGCTGGAAATTGAACACCCTCGCGTCAGCCTTTCCACTCTTCACCAAATCATTCATCCAAGAATTGCCGCAAATCGTGATGATAATGTGACAGCGCACTGTCTTGTTGACAAAAAAATATCTTGATCGCGGTGCAGTTGGTAACAGCTGGTACCAATCATTGGTAAGATACTTTAGAACTGTTACTGTTCGTTCAAAGAATGGCCCTACAAGTCCTGTGCCAGATGTAGAACACCATATTGATAACCCAGGAATGTTAACAGTTCGTTCTTGCATTACATGTGGATTATTCCTTTCCGGCACACACAGTTCCAGTCCATTTAAACGTGATCTCATCAGACCAGTCAATAGTTCAGTGTCACAAATCCATTCTCAAAATTATAGGCGCCTATACAGATCGTTCTCATTCATCGAGCGAAGCAGCGTGAGAATGTAACATATCCGAATTTCTTGCCCTAAAATGCGGCGAACACTTGATTTGCTTGCAGCTAACTCACACGCAGTTTGCTATATAGACGTCTCAGGAAACCTTGTGTAAGCTTGTATCACTGCATCCATCCCTCTGTCGTCCTCCGATACTTATGCCCTCCGGCCACACCGCCCTCCTCTAGGTCACACAGTCTTTCTTCCCTCTCAAATATGTCGTTTAATTTCGTTAGTTTACAAGTAAAAGTGGCTCAGTGTCACTCTCCTCCAGTCGTCCTCTATCTAATTCTCTCAAGTTGTCACATTCGAAATAACGATTTAATATCCACCCTTTTAGCTCCTAGGACAACTTCCTAGCCATCTTGTAATTTACCTATATTTACTGGCAACTGAAAACAAACAGAAGAAACGATAAATCAGTTTCTGCACACACAAGACATCAGAGAACCATTGAGGTTGTGGGGCGCTTATAATGTGCGTAGTTTCTGTTATACTTCCGTTTATGACCAGTTTTTTGCTATAAAAGCAGCTTCGCGGAAATAACTGACAACGTTAATCACGCGAACCCAATAGCTTCTTCACAAGTCTTTGTGATATCACGAACGAATGTAAATCATATCACGCCACTGCTGCTTAGACGTCAAACAAGGGACGGTATTGCAGTAATTAATGTATAAAAGGCACTGCTCATTACAGGCAGCTATGGATTTCTGTACAAGAACATCAGAAACAAGACAAATGGAGACTCATCGAACTTCTATATAAAAGGGCCGTCAGGGATCCTTTTTGCTTCCTTACGCTCCGTCTGCACGTCCGCAAGGAGAAGATTGATAACCCACCGGGCTAGCCTCTGACCGAAAACGTCGCGCCAACGTGCGCCGTAATCCGTCATAGACGCAGCTCCCACCTTATAATGAAGTGCCTGTCGGCGCTCTTTTCTTTTTCCTTTTTCAAATTTTCAGCGTTTAACATTGGTAAATGGTTAATAGGTGTCAAGCTGACCCTCCTTTTTCTGGGTCAATGACTCCCTTTCCAAGTACGAGTCACTTCCAACTTTTATTCCAGAAACGAAGAGCGAGACATTCGTCTTTTTAACTAGTGGTGAAAACTGCTGACAAAAAGGAAAAGGATTACAATATTTTTTTAAATTTCTCTGAATTAATATTACAGACAGATTAAATATTAGGTGTGGGTTTTTCTTTAGATACTGGTGTTCCTGCCAGTATCAAGTTGAATGTGCCAGTAGTGCTTTTGGTGGTCAAATTTTGTAACTTTTAGATGATGCTTTTGTCAGTAATAACTGTGCCTGTGCCATAAGTGTGCACTTATGTAACGATACGATATGTTCAGTATATGGCATGCACCCAAGCCTGAAGATGGTCATCATTAACTGAAATTAATGACTTGAATTATATGTTTTATCCGCGACAGGAGTTACAATAATATAAATACATGCTGAACAGCTTGAATCCTACAACGTTATGACATCGCAACTCAGAAGTAAGGTAATAGTTTGTATAGTACAGCTACAGTAACAAAAATCTCAGAATGTGTTTTCCTGATACTGATAACGAACACCGTATTACATGTTTTATTGTATTATCAAGTGCAGCTATAAAACTAAACCTTGCTACACGTTAAAAATGTTTGCTTTCTGGGATGTTTAAGAGGACTAGTACATGAAGAAGTGTCAAAACTTCCATTTTTTACTTCTTGTCTTACAAAATTCTCTATAGTTTTCTGAACTAGAAAATATTTGCTTCGAGGAAATTGTGACGAAGATTGCTCCAAAATATTGAGAATTGGAAAGTGGCTCCACACACGACGGCGCCCCTGTGTTACACAAGGAGTGAGCGAAAAACGGCTATCTATATACGTCTGTATGCGCTCGAGTTTCTCGTATCCTAATTTCGTAGTCTATATAGTCATGTCTGTTGCAATCAGCAGAATCGTTCTACACTGAGTTTCAAATGCCGATTCAGTAAATTTTTTCAATAGCGTCCTCAGAAAGGAAGGTCGCCCTGCCTCACTGGATTACCATTTCAGTTCCCAAAGCATTTCCGTAACACCTGGGTGTTGTTCGAACGTACCTATAACAAATCCAGAAGTCAGCCTCTGAATTGTTTAGATACCTTCCTTTAATCGGGCTGGAACGCTTACCAAACGCTCGAGCAGTACTCAAGAATAGGTCGTAGTAACGTCCTATGTGCAGTCTCCTCTACAGGTGACCACACTTTTTCTATAATACTGCCAATAAACAAAAGTCGACCTTTCTTTTCCTACCACAATCCTTACTTGCTCGTTCAATTTCAAGTCGCTATGTAACGCTACTTACAGACTTTATAACGACGTGACTGTGTCAAGCAGGACGCACTACGCTTCCTATATCCGAGTATTACGGGTTTGTTTATGCTACTTGAAATCGGGTTTCTCAGAATATAGCGTATCAGGTTATGGTTGTGGAGGGGGCCTTAATCAGTTACTGTTAAAACTTAATGGAAGATTAAAACTGTGTGCCGGACCGAGATTCGAAATCGGGACCTTTGCCTTTCGCGGGCAAGTGCTCTACCAACTGAGCCACCCAAGGACTTCTCACACCCCGTCCTCACAGCTTTACTTCTGCCAGTATCTCGTTTCCTACCTTCCAAACTTTACAGAAGCTCTCCTGCTGTTACTGTTAGTTGCACAAAACACATAAACTTTTATTTTCCTAAGACCCATTTAATTACACATTGCCTTAAAAGGATCAAATTAAAATAACATGGCTGCAAGCCTAGTTCAGAAAACTTGCAATACCTCCTGGGGTGAAGGATCAAAACCACACCATAAACAAGAATGGCTAAAGGCCTGAACACAAATTACAAGGGGCTGAACGCCTTCATTTAAAAATATATTTCACATAGTCAGCTGCAGGCAACACACAAGACATTGAACGACTCAGTCCTTAGGAGCTGGAGCCGTCCGCGGTGGTCTAGCGGTTCTAGGCGCTCAGTCCGGAACCGCGCAACTGCTATGGTCGCAGTTTCGAATCCTGCCTCGGGCATGGATGTGTGTGATGTCCTTAGGTTAGTTAGGTTTAAGTAGTTCTGAGGTCTAGGGGACTGATGACCACAGATGTTAAGTCCCGTAGTGCTCAGAGCCATATTAACCATTTAGGGGCTGGATAACAAGGATTTCAGGTAGAGCAATTTAAAAAAAAGGTATTTTTAAACATATTAGTTTTCTAAATTTTAATTTAAGTCGGCTGAGAGCCTTATTTTAAAATTTAAACCAACTAAAGTAATAGAAGGCTGAAGGTTTCCCACAGTACAGCAGACTAAAATGAAAATCACAATCTAAAACCAATAAACAATGGTGCTCAGAAGTGTTCCAAGGATCGGCCTGAGAAGGTAGCTCTAACGTAATGTGAGGTGAGAAAGGCAGCCAAGAGTAGGGTCAAATAATCGGATGTGTACCCGACCCAGGGACAGCTGAAGGACCGACCAAAAACCTAATCAATTCCCTTCCGCCCGACCAATGGAATGACAACGGAAAATATCAGCCGAGGACGAAAATACAAGGCGCACTTGGTCTTCAAAATTGGCGTCTAAAAACAGACGAAGCGCAATAACCACTCTTAAGAAAAAAATATGAAAAAACAACTAAAGGGCTGTTGAACTAATTACTGTGCCGGACAGCTTCAACATGGCGAGGAAAAACACACTGCCGGAAAACTACGGTAACGACTTGGGCAGGTAACTGGGTCGTTAACGGCCACAAAACAAAATATCGCTGGTTCACATCACTGATAAGTAACAACCAATTAAGCAGTTAAAGATCATACAGGAATACGGCTGCAAAATTTCGCCGAAACCAACACACCATACGTTGCTGCTAGCCGGAATGACCCAGGAAGCATCAACCAGCAATGAGCAAAGAGATGTCACAGCAGTTGAGGTTTCATAACAGGTTAACTGATCACTCAACTTCAGTGTCCAGGTTCGGTGGGCAACGAACTTGGCAGCTCTCGCAGCTAGCGCGTCACAATCCGACTGCGCGTGCACGCCGCCATCTGTCCTGGCCTGACTTCGCCCCGCGCAGACTTCCTCACTGCCCTGTCCCAACCGACTCACTGCCACACACACACACATCACCACACAGAAACATAGCGGTCACACCACAGATGGTACAGCAGTATTAGTATCGATAAGCACTGCTGCTGCCACTGACGGAGGCGAGTCAGCAACTCGTTATGGTAGTAACTCGGGGAGACATAAGACGCCACTCGACTGCGACAAAATGCCAAAGAACAAACGGCATCAACGAGAGCCGGCCATAGCTCACTACTCATCCGCATTAATTTATACTTTTCTACATTTAGTGCTAGCTGCCATTTGTTACAAAAACGAGAAATTTAGTCTAAATCATCTTGTATCCTCCTACAGTCACTAAACTCCGACACTTTACTGGACGCTACATCAACATCAGCGAACAACTGCAGATTTCTGCCACCCTGTCTGCCAAATCATTTATGTACACAGGGTGTTACAAAAAGGTACGGCCAAACTTTCAGGAAACATTCCTCACACACAAAGAAAGAAAATATGTTGTGTGGACATGTGTCCGGAAACGCTTACTTTCCATGTTAGAGCTCATTTTATTATTTCTCTGCAAATCACATTAATCATGGAATGGAAACGCACAGCAACAGAACGTACCAGCTTGACTTCAAACACTTTGTTACAGGAAATGTTCAAAATATCCTCCTTTAGCGAGGATACATGCATCCACCCTCCGTCGCATGGAATCCCTGATGCGCTGGTGCAGCCCTGGAGAATGGCGTATTGTATCACAGCCGTCCACAATTCGAGCACGAAGAGTCTCTTCATTTGGTACCGGGGTTGCGTAGACAAGAGCTTTCAAATGCCCCTATAAATGAAAGTCAAGAGGATTGAGGTCAGCAAAGCGTGGAGGCCATGGAATTGGTCCGCTTCTACCAATCCATCGGTCACCGAATCTTTAGTTGAGAAGCGTACGAACACTTCGAGTGAAATGTGCAGGAGCTCCATAGTGCGTGAACCACATGTTGTGTCGTACCTGTAAAGGCTCATGTTCTAGCAGCACAGGTAGAGTATCCCGTATGATATCATGATAACGTGCTCCATTGAGCGTAGGTAGAAGAAATGGGGCCCAATCAAGACATCACCAACAATGCATGCCCAAACGTTCACAGAAAATCTGTGTTGATCACGTGAATGCACAATTGTGTGCGTGTTCATTGTGAAAATTTGCAATTTGATGACATTAGAATGAAGACTTATCGGTAAAGAGAAAATGTGCACTGAAATGGGGATTGACACATTGTTGGATGAACCATTCGCACAAGTGTACCCGTGGAGGCCAATCAGCTGCTGATAGTGCCTGCACACGCTGTACATGGTACGGAAACAACCGATTCTCCCTTAGCACTCTCCACACAGTGACGTCGTCAACGTTACCTTGTACAGCAGGAACTTCTCTGACCCTGACATTAGGGTTATCGTCAACTGCACGAAGAATTGCCGCGTCCATTGCAGATGTCCTCGTCGTTCTAGGTCTTCCCCAGTCGCGAGTCATAGGCTGAAATGTTCCGTGCTCCCTAAGACGCCGATCAATTGCTTCGAAGGTCTTCCTGTCGGGACACCTTCGTTCTGGAAATCTGTCTCGATACAAACGTACTGCGCCACGGCTAATGCCCCGTGCTAATCCATACATCAAATAGGCATCTGCCAACTCCGCATTTGTAAACATTGCACTGACTGCAAAACCACGTTCGTGATGAACACATACCTGTTGTTGCTACGCACCGAAGTCAACATTACCTTTCTTCAATTGGGCCAACTGGCGGATCGAGGAAGTTCAGTACATATAGACGAAACTAAAATGAGCTCAAACATGGAAATTAAGCGTTTCCGGACACATGTCCACCTAACACCTTTTCTTTATTTGTGTGTGAGGAATGTTTCCTTAAAGTTTGCCATACCTTTTTGTAACACCCTGTATAAAGAACAACAGCGGTCCAGCCACACTTTTCTAATGCACTACTAACAATATCCTTGTCTCTGATGAATGGTTCAAATAGTTCAAATAGCTCTGAGTACTATTGGACTTAACTACTCTGGTCATCAGTCCCCTAGAACTTAGAACTACTTAAACATAACTAACCTAAGGACATCACACACATCCATGCCCGATGCAGGATTCGAACCTGCGACCGTAGCAGTCGCGCGGTTCCGGACTGCGCGCCTAGAGCCGCTAGACCACCGCGGCCGGCTCTCTGATGAATACTTGCCACCGAGAACAACATACTTTGTGTATAACTTAGGACGTCTTCGAGCCACTCACATATCTGTGAATCTATTCCTTATGCTTGTACTTTCTTTAACACCCATCAATGCTTCAACGTGTCGAATGATTTCCGGAAATCAAGAAATACGGAAGCTACCTGTTGTATTTCACCTATAGTCCGCAATACATCAGGTCAGAAAAGGGCAAGCTCAGTTTCGCAAGAGCGATGATTTCTAAAGCCATGCTGATTCCTTGACATAAGCTTGTCGGTCTCAAGAGAAATGTTTGTGTATTCTAAATAACAATGTGTTCAAGCATTCTGCAGCAAAACAATGTTACGCATCCAGTTGCTTCGGACTTCGTGCTAAGCGAGAGATTCGCGATATACGGAAGTTAGATAAAGGGCCTATGCTGTACTCTTTGAAACATCGAATTTGGGTTCCACCTGAATGGGTGACTCATTTGGTTTCATTTGTCAGTTGTTTCTCTACACTACGGATGCTTATCATTATGGCTTACTTACCGGAGTGTACTGGATCGTCAGATGACGATATGTCTCTATCATTCTCCTGCGTGAAATATTTCTTGAAAGTGAAGCTTAAAACATAGGGTTTCGTTTTGATGTCTTCAACTGGCCAACAAGTGACTGGATGCTAGCCTTACATCCTCTTATGAATTTTACATAGGAAAAGATTTTTCTCGGGCTCTCTGTTGAATCTTTTGCTAAGGTATGACGGTGGTAGTTGTATGCTTGATGCACGGATTGCTACCGACCATCGCCTGTCGCCGTTCTCCTTTGAACCCGTAGTACAACAGCCTCTGTCTGTATTCAACGTGTGTTATACGTATCATTGGCGTAGAACAACTTGGTGTGCGGAACTGAAGACGCTGGTGACTTTTGTAAGACCATTTGCAAAAAGCCAGTAAACGATACTTTTAAGAAAATTATTTGCCGTTTCTTCTGTTGGTATATGTACCTTTGGATTAATTGCAGTACTAGTATCATGCGGAGAAATAATTAATTCTACTTGTTGTATATTTGACGGCAGGTATTTACGTATACGAGAAACAACAATTTTCAGCCTTGGGGAAACCCATGATTTCCCTCCAGTCACAACGTCAGCTATGCCTATGCAGGTGGAATTATTAAGTACAACCATTTGCACTATTTCCGTTAGACGTGTCGGTGAAGGCAATGAGATATATCTTGTTCATTAATGAAATGTCTGTTTATCTGACGCACCACTAGGATATATAACTATACTGACAATATTTTATCACACCGACGTAGTCGAAACACATCTTTCACGGTAAAATGTTACTAGCACGTCCGCTTTTGCAATACCACAAAACATATGACAAATTTTCTGATCTGTCATGTATACTTACTAATGTTCCACCTATTACAGTGTTGCACAACGATCTAATATCGGTTTCCGACACAGTTTCTATGACTGATGAAAACTCGTTAAATTTTCAACAAATGTGTAGTGAACTATATGATTTGGCAAAATCTGGACAAAGTTCACATATCACAGCACAGTATAGGTTAACACTGCATGACAAATTTTTCAAAAAATATAGAGTTTCTACCTCGGACATAGGTAGAAAATACGGTGGAAAGTAAACCCGTCCTGCACTACAGAAAATTCGTTACAGTGAGCCCTTCTTCAGAATTGCCTAAATTCTGAAAATGCTCTCCGAAAAGAAAAGCACAACTATCACCTGAAGGTAGTACAGTCAAAGACATGTATTAAGCGGCCACCGTAGGAAAATTTCTGCCATATTAAATAGCTGTGCTGAAATTGCTAGTCTAGAGTTACAGATGATAGAAACAGTTTTATAACCGATGAAAACTACAGGAATTACTTGCTGTCAAATAACTAAAAAGTTATTACTGTCTCCCACTTTTTTATGTCTTTGTTCTATTAGAGGCATATACTTCGAAATCGAAGGAAATGTCGTCCCTATATTTGCCCAACATTTACGACGAGATTGTTCCGTGAAGGTTTCCAGGTCGTAATGTCCGTATTACTTCTGTCGGAGAAATGTCCTGATCCAAAAATCAGCAATCTGCACGAATAAATTTGTTTCTATCATCTGCACATGTGTGAACGTATGTGGTCGTTGCTTCAAGGCGAGCAGGGAAGGACGGAATAAACCTTATGAAACTAAAAAAGAAAAATACGCTACTGTAAAACAGAAAGAAACGCTACTGTAAAAAAGAAGCAAAACACTAATGAAAACAGATACAGAGTCTTCGAAACATCTTTGCACAACTGTGAAAAATAAATAATTCTTGTTGGCAACATTATTTTGTCTCGCGCAAGACACAAACAGTCAGTCTCCATTACACGCGCTGAATGAGTCTCGTCAACGGAACGTGAGTCCTGCGTGTGGTAACGGCGTTCGAGTCCACAACCGCTATATTAGTACAAACCCAAGTACACAACTAGGTCGTCACCACTGAGCCCAGTTGCCAGTGCTGGTGTCCTTTACGGTGGACTTTACAGCCCATACGGAATTAGAGGACAGGATTTAAGCGACCCGACACCTCGGTAATTCTGCGGAGAATCTCTTCATTCCTTACCTTATCAGTCCACCATACTCTCAACATTTGTATGGAGCACCACATCTCAAATTCTGCCTTGTAAACTTCACTCTCTTCCTATAAGTGTATCAGTCATCAGACAAAACCATCACTAGTCGATAGTCCGAACAACTCACACAGATTCTGTTCAATACTATCTGCTACCCACCCTCATTACACACCGGGAACCCTGGGGTATTTGTATTGTCGATGGTAATGCACGCCCAGAAGCTAAATGAATCGTTTCGTGATGGTTATGTACAGCCTGGTGCGACGCAGACTTCACTGATGCCTCCAGTGCTCCGTTCGTGGTATACAGTGCCCATCAGAGAGAATTACTGACCACGGTCGACCACTGCAAGGCACATTCATCAGTGTCAGATATTCGAATGACGTCACGTTTCGTCCTGAGGGATATTCGCCCTCCTACTCTGACAACTGTTTGTCGTTAACTGGCAATGCGCACAACGTCTAAGCAAAACTGAGCGTTCGGGGCATGTTGACAGAACAAACAGTGTTTAGAAGAACCATTGTGTCGTCCTCGTTTTCAGAAGTAGCGAGTTCTACTGAAATGCATCACCTAGGATGTTTGTAAGCCATTTTTTCGCATGATGCTTTATTCGTGGAACTCTAGTCCCACTAGGTATGCAGTAGAACGTCTGTGAAATTTTGGAAATATTTTGGAAATGGGTTAAAAGAACCGGTAAAAGAGTAACTGTATGGGCATCTGGATGGCTAAGGCAGCGGGGCCTGTGCCCACGAAAAGCCAAAATTCCGTGTTAGAGCTGCAGTTCGACACACAGCTTTAATTTATCAGGAAGTTGTATATCAGTGCACACACTGTGGCGTTATGGAAGTCACTTCTGTAGGTAATCCGCTACGCTGTGGGTAAGCAATTGTTCTGCTATAGTCTTCCTTGCACAAGTGATAGTCCTGCAAGTCATCCAGGATAATATGTATGAAGTTTCGAAAGTAGGGTAGAGGTACTGGTGGAAATATAGCGTGAGCCGTACCTAGATAGCTGAGATAGTAAGATTACAGTTTCGAATGTGAGTCCGACACACACCACTAATACACCAGGATGTTTCGACGTATGAGTCCATTACCTTATAATTCTTACAATTAGTCAGTGTTAGATAACTGAATAACCGTGACTAAATAAGCATTACCGTGTCTTCGCCAGGTTCAGGTTGCAAAAAGATATGAACTCTGATGAATATACCAAGAGGAATAATCCGGTGGTAACTGATTACAAGTTTATTGTTCAGTGTCTTGAGTTCTTCAAAACACATCAGTATTTAGGTGATAGGAAAAGGAATGGTCAGGCAAATCGGTTTAGGGAAGGGTAATGGAATACTTGAATTCATTGGAAGAATTCTGGAGCTACGTAATCCGTGAATGAAGGAATTCCCGTGAACCTTTGTAGTTGGTAGTCAGTATTATTTACCTCACATTCCAAACTTCAGACAAATCACTTTAGCAGGACTTGTCATATTAAGATTGTTATTTCTTAGGTGACTATAACGCAGAAAAGATACGCTATGTGTGAAACCCTGCTCCAATGTCGGAGAGGGCCTGATAGCCGTAATCAGATTAGATAAACAAATAAAAGAATAAATAAGTAAGTAAAAGATGTTATTAGGATCGTTTCTAGATTCTAGTTTTTGGCGTTCTTATCTAGTAGGCGTGACCTCAGACATGATGTAAAAATGTAACGACGCGTGGGGAACCCTGGTCCGATTGTCGTAATGAGATCAGAATAAACAAATAGATTCTTACCGTTACCAGAAACCGCAGTCGGATTTTGGCCTCGTCAGGTAGCCTCTTCCACAGTAATCTGTCCGGCATTTTCTTTCCTTGCTCCCAGTACCTGAAGATACAGGAAACCTGGTCTCTCCTTCTCATTTTCGGCCTACTTAGAGATAGTCGTCCTTCCGGTTTATTCTCTTAGAATTTTCTCAGTTAAGATCCCTGCTCTTTCCTATATTTCTGGACGGCCCATCTTTCTTGTCTTGGCTTCTGCAACTACATCTGGTTCATTGTGTAGCTCCCTGAGCTTCCTCTTCTTCCTTCTTCTTCATTCCCCTGCCACATAGATTGGTCTTGTGGGGTCCAGCCCACTTGTTACTTATAGGGTCCCCCAAGGATGTTGCTTTCTTGGGTAGCTATACAACCATTCAAACAAATCACGATAAAGAACATAGTCAATACTTAACTTAGAAGTTACAACGGTGTTACAAGCGAAGGACGACATGCAGTCAATGTCTTTCGCTATTGACAATGACCATGAAAGCAATTGATATGGATCACTCATAAATGCTATCGTTAATATCGAGGCGTCTCTGCCGGTCTAGTACTGTGATACTAATGTCCGTCTATTACTGTGCGGCCGAGGCTGGGAGGAGCGGCGCTTTTATTCTCTTATTGTAGAGGCGCTCCTGTCGTGGCACTTCTATTGGCTTACGTCGTCTCACAGCCTTCTCTGGTTTTGCATTCTTAATCTTCATGCCGGCACTTGTGGTTACGCCGGAACGGGTCCAAATATCTTTCGCAGAATTCTATTTTCAAAAACTTTTATCTTTCTCTGCGCGTATGTATCTATTCTCTGTATTTCCGTCCCATATAATATTGCTGATCTGACTAAAGTTGTATGTGTTCTTACTCTGGTTCCTCTTGGAAAAATTTTAGACGCCAATAGTTTGTTCTGTGAGTATGATCCTCTGTATGCAGCTTTGACCCTCGCCTCTATTTCTTGCTTCTCATCGTTGTTGTAGTTTACAACTACCATAAGATATATAAACTCATCTACTTCTTCAAACATGTGGTTATTGATATTCCCATTTTTTGCTCTGTAACTCCTTTCTGCCGTCACGAATTTTGTTTTCTCATCAGTACATTTATTTTTATTCCTATTTTAATTCCTTCTCCTGCTTCACTTTCTGCTCTTCAAGATGTTCTTTCCAAATTTCCATACCTTTACATACTGGCAGAACTGTATTGCCACTTTGTTTCTTTAATGCCATACACCTGTGTTATATATCTTTTTCTCAAAAATCTTAGTCTACTGTAAAAGTCTCTTGCATTACCTGCAATTTTTTTCCGCTGTTCTTTAGAATAAACTATCCACATATTCTCTCTTTTTCCTTTTGAGAAGATTTTTAACTTCTCTATTAACATTTTCATGTGTTTCTGTACTTTGGTTGGAATCCTCTTGTAGGTGTTTTTCCTTCACTGCTCTTCATTCTTTCAATTTTTGCTCACATTCTTTTGAAAAGTACAGATTTTTTCCTTCTTTTTTTCCCCGTATACTTCTAGTGCCGCTTCTTCTACATTTGTTTTTATCATTTCCCAGTGGTCTTCGTTGTCAAGGTAGTCTTCCATTGTTAGAGCATCAAATTTGTTTTGTAGCTTAATGACCTGTGCTTCACCGTTATACTTCAATCTGTCGATGTCAATGTTGTGTGTGGTCTTTTGCGCTTCCCTTCCCCCTCCCCTCTTGGCATTTCTGTGGCTATTCTTTGATGTAACTCTGCTACGACTAGATAATGTTCTTTGCCTGCCTCGGCTTCCCTTATGGTTTTGTAACGTTCCCTCTTTCTGTTTATTTAGGTTTGATTTGTTTGATTGTTATTCTTTATTTCTATTATTCGGAATCTTTTTTTTACTAAATTGAGCCTGAAACTTACGTAATAAATACTTCGCGTGAAGTACGATTTGCAGCATAAACAAAAATTAATTTCGGAAATGTAATCCACTGAATATTAAAAGTAAAGCTTTTGAACAACGCGCGTGACTGACTAGATACATTCAGAGGGTACGTACATTCGCGTGCGAGTGGTTGCGGTCTGATGAGAAATTTTCATTGTGAAATAATTTCGTCGTAACACACTCGGAGATTGCGAACGTACATTCAGAGTAGAGGCACGTACGTTCTATCATTCCCCGTGGCCTGGGTAAAAGAATGGCAATTATTTAAATCTAAGAGTATTTCTTTTGCATCGGACTAGTATTTTTATAAAAAAAAGAAGATTGCAGGTTCTGAATGTCTCGGCAAAACGAACCGGAAGTAATTTTAGCGGCCACGAAAGGAAAGTAGAGAGCACAATCACGTACCTCTATTGTTGAGCAGCGCCGTTTTTAAGATCTTCGGTTCCATCTAAAAGTCGCCTTCTCTGCTTAACATAAATACTCCATAGGCATGGGAATAAGGCTTGTTGTGCGATGAAAATAATATAAAACACATTTTGCGTCTTTTAACTCATTCATTTACCACACACACACACACACACACTAGTAATTAGACAGTACGACATCCCACCAGCCCATCAGAACAAAAAGTAGTCGTTCATACAAGAAGTAAAAAACGAAGGGCGAAATTGTTCCTATGTCTCTCAAAGATAAAAAGTTTACCAGATATTTCTCTGGTGTGTCACTGGAACAATTTTTCAGCACCTCTGCGATTAAATCACAATATTTTCAGTTCCTTTCCACATTCAATATGCTGCTTTGGGTCTTTGATCTACCAGGACATGGTCTATTTGTTTTTTGTTCTTTCACCTAGTGATACCCAAGTCCTTCTGAGGAAAGTGTGTACTCATAACACTGAAGTTGGCTGGACTTGCACAGTGTAGTAGCCTCACTCCATTCTCATTACTTTCAACAGGTAGGCTTCCTTGCCTGCTATTCCTTTCTATATAATTTCCCTTCCAGCTCTAACATTGGCATCTCCCACAATGAGTTTCATGTCATATCCTGGTGTCTTACTAATTACTCCATCGAGAATTTTTTAAAAATATCTTTCTTTTCGTCTGCCTATTCCCCGGTATTAGCATATAGTGTAACTAACGTTATATTTGTCAATCTCACTTTTAGTCTCCTGACAGCTATTCTACACTCCTGGAAATGGAAAGAAGAACACATTGACACCCACCATACTTGCTCCGGACACTGCGAGAGGGCTGTACAAGCAATGATAACAAGCACGGCACAGCGGACACACCAGGAACCGCGGTGTTGGCCGTCGAATGGCACTAGCTGCGCAGCATTTGTGCACCGCCGCCGTCAGTGTCAGCCAGTTTGCCGTGGCATACGGAGATCCATAGCAGTCTTTAACACAGGTAGCATGCCGCGACAGCTTGGACGTGAAGCGTATGTGCAGTTCACGGACTTCGAGCGAGGGCGTATAGTGGGCATGCGGGAGGCCAGGTGGACGTACCGCCGAATTGCTCAACACATGGGGCGTGAGGTCTCCACAGTATATCGATGTTGTCGCCAGTGGTCGGCGGAAGGTGCACCTGCCTGTCGACCTGGGACCGGACCGCAGCGACGCACGGATGCACGCCAAGACGGTAGGATCCTACGCAGTGCCGTATGGGACCGCACCGCCACTTCCCAGCAAATTAGGGACACTGTTGCTCCTGGGGTATCGGCGAGGACCAGTCGCAACCGTCTCCATGAAGGTGGGCTACGGTCCCGCACACCGTTAGGCCGTCTTCCGCTCACGCCCCAACATCGTGCAGCCCACCTCCAGTGGTGTCGCGACAGGTGTGAATGGAGGGACGAATGGAGACGTGTCGTCTTCAGCGATGAGAGTCGCTTCTGCCTAGGTGTCAATGATGGTCGTATGCGTGTTTGGCGCCGTGCAGATGAGCGCCATAATCAGGACTGCAGACGACCGAGGCACACAGGGCCAACACCCGGCATCATGGTGTGGGGAGCGATCTCCTACACTGGCCGTACACCTCTGGTGATCGTCGAGGGGACACTGAATAGTGCACGGTACATCCAAACCGTCATCGAACCTATCATTCTACCATTCCTACACCGGCAAGGGAACTTGCTGTTCCAACAGGATAATGCACGTCCGCATGTATCCCGTGCCACCCAACGTGCTCTAGAAGGTGTAAGTCAACTACCCTGGCCAGCAAGATCTCCGGATCTGTCCCCCATTGAGCATGTTTGGGACTGGATGAAGCGTCGTCTCATGCGGTCTGCACGTCCAGCACGAACGCTGGTCCAGCTGAGGCGGCAGGTGGAAATGGCATGGCAGGACTACATCCAGCATCTCTACGATCGTCTCCATGTGAGAATAGCAGCCTGCATTGCTGCGAAAGGTGGATATACACTATACTAGTGCCGACATTGTGCATGCTCTGTTGCCTGTGTCTATGTGCCTGTGGTTCTGTCAGTGTGATCATGTGATGTATCTGACCCCAGGAAAGTGTCAATAAAGTTTCCCCTTCCTGGGACAATGAATTCACGGTGTTCTTATTTCAATTTCCAGGAGTGTATTATCAATCGGTTGAAGTCCAATTATTACGGCTGCTAAGCTATCGCTAACCATAAAACCTACTCCCTTCTGGAAATTTCTATCTTCTGATCCACTGTAATATAGAATGTGCCTGTCAGTTTCGACTTTTCCTGTTCCAGGATATCTAACTTCCTGCAGTGCTACATGATCCTTTTCATATCTTTCTAGTTCTTCTGACAGAATATTGAGAGATCCAGGTGTTGTCAAAGTGCTGATGTCCCGCGTTTGAAATAGTAAGTCCTTGTTCGTCAGCCGATTTCAATACTCATTTTTTCTATTTTTCTCCCAGACATTTTCTTGACTTTCGCAACAAATTCTTTTTACGGGACGGGTTGTTAGTCCTGTGCTCAACCCCCAACCTGGAGGACCAGTCCAGTTATTTTTCATGGTAAGTATTTTATTTCCTCACTACTCTCCGACTCGGCTGACAACACAGCCAGCGAGCTTTCCTCAATTCCATTGGGGACGCGCCCTATGGAGGTAACTATCAAATCACCACCAAGAGATAGACAAATAGATTAATTAAAAAATTATAAGCTGCTGTTACGGTCGTTTCTAGAATACTGTTCTGATTTGTGGCGCTCTTATCGAGCAAGCATGACATCAGACAGCCACGATATAGGAGATGCGGTTCTAGGATCCTAACAAATCCATACGAAAGCATAATACAAGTTCTCAGATAACTTAGTATCATATGAATAATCGGCAATTCAGTGAAATTCTATTGGAGAGGTTAAGAGATCCTGAAGTCGAGGTGCGAGTACTACACTGTCAGAATCGTAAAAGTGAGACAAAATCCACGAGTCAAAAGAATTAAACTGTCACATTTATGCAACACCGGAATCTGGTTAAAGGTGTTGTGCTAAAGCATAGCTTCTAGTGACGCCATCCTCGGGCTCCGTGGCGCTTCACTCAACAGAATGTCGTACATGAGAAAAATGGCAAGAAGTTCGCGTTAAGTGTAAAGTGGGTTAATACCGGCACCAAATATCACCACAATTCCGTCTAGCGTCACTGCAGACGTTTCACACTATAGGATAGTCGTCACATTTTCCGCCCCTTAAACACTTTATCCCTTCTCTCTAAGCCTCTGCGGTGAGAGTCAGAACTGGGACGCCCAGCGTTGAAATCACGCCTGGCACACGATTCCAAAATTACTGCAACCAATCTTGAAATGTTATTGGTACAAATTTCAAATTGTTCACCGACTTTTCCCACGTGACACTAACACTCGAGAAGACTTTACAGTTACGTTTCTTGCATGAGCTGAAGTTGAAGACTTACGGCCTAGGAAATTTGTGACGTGATGAGCCACACTTTCCGGGCAATGGGACAGGGAACACTCACAATTTTCGCGTTTGGGAACCGTCATCGCCAACATATGTTCAAGAGGTTTCCATGTGTGGTGAACGCATCACTAGGTGGTGTGACCTTACGCCACAGTTCATAATTGGTTAATGTTTCTTTGAGGGACTCGACCAACGGCCAAGGAGACGCAGTGTTAACGGCACAGGTTACTGTGATGTGCTTTGCCGACATGAGAAGATCCTTGCTCTGTGGGATACAGGTGCTTTGGAGTCAATAGTTTTGATACGCAGTGGAGTCCTGTCTCACATTATACATAAAGTGACTCAGTTATTCCGAAACAAATTTGGAGGAAACCAAAGTCAAAGGCAGATTGTTCCTAATTAAGTAACCACGAAGATCACCAAATATGAATCCTCTCATGTGGCGATTAAAATGGGTTTCTTCTAATGGTTTATTCGTTGCTTTTCTTCAGCATGTCTTTAAAAACGTTTCCATGAAGTTTTATTGCCCTACGATTACTCGCATTTCAATGGGGGCCATCTCAAGCAGTGAAAGTTTAATATAACCACACAGCACTTCTCGTTAGCCTTCCAACATTGCAGAGTTCGACGACGCTTGGTTTCCTGTTCTGGGAGGTGTAGCTCCCATGTTTGATGCTTATGTCAAGTAGATTACTTTACACCATATCTGAAAATTAATGTATTTTATGTTCAGACAATGAGGCGAATACTGTACGACTTGTAAGATTTTGAGAGTTGTCTAGCTTGCTTCCTATCATGTCAGGGAGAAAGTCTTAATGTGTTACTAGGGGGCTCAGTTATCGTGATGTTTTGTGCAAGTGTTGAGCCATCCACACTTCCCTGGGTTTTGTCTTTAATTTTTGTGGTGTTCTTCAGTCACGATTTGCATAACACATTTGAACATTGACAGAGCTACAACATAAAATTTTTACGCTTCGGGTAAGAGTATGTAGGTGAATGGGAGGGAGCATTTCCTTTCTAACTGTCATTATATTTTTATAAAGCAGAATTTAATACCTTTTTATGATATTTATCTCGCACTATTTTACCGAAGGTGTTAACATCATTTCCGTTGACTGCGTTAAATTCATAATAACACATGTACACAAATAACCTATTGCTACCCATGCTGCCTCATGCTGTTCGCAATTGACCTTTTTAACGTGGTAATTAAACCATATACCTTTAAAAGCTTCTTAGACTGCGGTACTTTTTCAGTACCTCTAAATTCAACAGATGGCCTCCCAGGAAGGGCAAACGGCCTGACGGCAATGGTAACATTCTGGTCTGCCAAGCTCTGTTGGCAAGCGGAATGCGCTTAGCCCTCGTGATTAAATTGAGGAACTACTTGATTGAGACGTAGTCACTGAAACTGACAATAGCCAGTAGAGCGCCGATCTGACCTCACGCCTCTCCATATCCGCATTCAGTGACGCCTATGGGCTGAGGATGACACAGCGGTCGATTAGTGCCATAACAGTCTTCTGAGACCTGTTCGGACGGAGTTTAGTTTTGTTCCCGGGACGTAAATATATAAGTGGATGGGCTATTGATTTAATGACACTTGAAAAATATGTCACTTTCTTTCTACATCTACATCTACATCCATACTCCGCATGCCACCTGACGGTGAGTGGCGGAGGGTACCCTGAGTACCTCTATCGGTTCTCCCTTCTATTCCAGTCTCGTATTGTACGTGGAAAGAAGGATTGTCGGTATGCTTCTGTGTGGGCTCTAATCTCTCTGATTTTATCCTCATGGTCTCTTCGCGAGATATACGTAGGAGGGAGCAATATACTGCTTGACTCATCGGTGAAGGTATGTTCTCGAAACTTTAACAAAAGCCCGTACCGGGCTACTGAGCGTCTCTCCTGCAGAGTCTTCCACTGGAGTTTATCTATCATCTCCGTAACGCTTTCGCGATTACTAAATGATCCTGTAACGAAGCGCGCTGCTCTCCGTTGGATCTTCTCTATCTCTTCTATCAACCCTATCTGGTGCGGATCCCACACTGCTGAGCAGTATTCAAGCAGTGGGCGAACAAGCGTACTGTAACCTACTTCTTTTGTTGTCGGATTGCATTTCCTTAGGATTCTTCCAATGAATCTCAGTCTGGCATCTGCTTTACCGACGATCAACTTTATATGATCATTCCATTTTAAATCACTCCTAATGTGTACTCCCAGATAATTTATGGAATTAACTGCTTCCAGTTGCTGACCTGCTATTTTGTAGCTAAATGATAAGGGACCTATCTTTCTATGTATTCGCATCACATTACACTTGTCTACATTGAGATTCAATTTCTTTGGTTCTGCAAATATATCTCGAAATACGTAAGCATCAGAGAAAAATAACTACTAACTCATTCATTGAAATGATGTGACCTTTTTCACAAAATGGGTGCCCTATAGCACCAAGATATTTTTCCTTAAAAGTAAATAATGAAATGGGCTCATGGAATTGTTGGCTGGGAGGCTCCTACTCGGGGAATTTCGACCGCCAAGTGCAAGAATTATTTCATTCCACGCCACATTGGGTGACTTGCTTGCCGGTGATGAGCATCAAATGACGATGAGGACAACACAACACCCAGCCCACGAGCGGAGAAAATCTCCGACCGGGCCGGTAATCGAACCCGGGCCCGCTTGCACCTTGAAAATTAAATTAACCTCCACAAAGTTCCTATTCATACGCCATTTGAAACTTACTGATCATACAGATTCACAAATTGGATTCAGTTAATTAGCTGTTAATCCACTAGTCGATATTATAGTTGCATTCTAAATTGTCTATAGAAGATATTAGAAATAGGCCCCCCATCCATGAAGTCCATGTTACTAACGAAGGGAACCGAAATGACTAATGCAAATAAGTGAGAGAAAATTTATACAGCGAAAATTATTCATGAGCCGATGGTAACAGCGAGCGCTGTTTAACGGCGCGAAATAAACAGCGCTATTTAAACACCGAATATTTGCCTTCTAAACTCTACGTATTCAATGAAAATCCAACGACTCGTCAGCGAAACAAACTTCACGAAACAAACGAATCTGTTTGGTATCACAAGCAAAATACATTCCACTGGGCGTAATTGAATTTATAATGGGACGATCTTGTAATTTTGTGCCATTTGTGTCTATTCGAAATGAATCAGAATAAGGAAAATGTATCTGTCATATCGTAATGGACCACCCGCAGTATTTTTGTAACATCTGACTCACACATTAATGTAAATTACAGCTGTTGTCGATACGCGAATTATTCTGACTAATAGGTTTCTTAGAGGTTGAGCACCGTAGATACTTAACTTCTTCACAGTTTACTCGAATCAGGTTCCTGGAATGTGGATAAATTAACCATCAAATACCATAAATCAATAGTGTTCTTATACCGATTCCTGAGATGAGCTTCCACCACCACACGTCCCGAATCCCATAGAAGTACCTGTTGTATTTCAGTGATTTCCCCTAATGGATAGCTTTGATGAAAAATTCTCGTCTTACACATAATAATGGACCTCAGTATGCTTGAGGGCAAAGAAAACTACAAACCAATGTGAAACGGCATAAAAACATCTACTACGATCACAATATTACAAACAGAACAAGAACTATATATGTGCAGCAAAATTTATTTTTCATTTTAAGGTCTGAACGCTGGTCATTGTGATACTTCCTCATTCTTCATAATATGTACTGAAAATCACAGGCATGTTTCTTGAACACGCCGTGCGCCCTGGCTAGCTCTTCTCAAGCAAGTGTTTTAAAATTTTCTTCATTTATTGGAGTAATATACACTACCACATATAGGCCACATTCTGAGAGCCACTGTACAGGGTACATTGTTTTAATATTATCGATCTCCGTTACTATTTCATTGGCGTCCTGAGAGGGGAGAAATGAATTTCACTTCGAGTTTTTATGTGCTCCAATCTACACTACATAAAAGAATTAAAGCGCCCAAACACCATAACTTTCTCCCATGGCAACTTAAAGTGTGAAATTTGGCTCCAAGGTGCTTACCAATTGCGTTTGTAATATTTCTAAAGCATGGCGACTTGGAGACGTCACCGTCGAGAACGCTTCTCACAGCAAAGTACCCACACATACGAAAAAGGGCCACAACTCAAATCATGTGAGGTGTAGAGTAAGTTAATACTGTCACATTTGTACCGAATTTTACCAGAATTCTGTCCAACACCAGCGTGAACGTATGACACAAATGAAAGGTGGCCACACCGTTTCTTATCCACATCTCACTCTTTTCCTTTATGCGTCTGCAGTGGACAGCATACCGGCTACGCCCTGCATTGAAATCAAGAGGTCTTCTGAGGAAGAAATTTCAGACATCCCGCCTCCGAAAATTACTCGAATTTGCTTCAGGGGGTCGCACAAATGGCGTCAATGGAATCACTTCTTCCTTTAGAGCATTTATTCATGCACTTTTGTTGCATGTACAGTACAATGTATAACAGAGAAACGTTCACGACCATTTTAAGCATTGCTGACACCACCCGTATGAAACTTCCTGGCAGATTAAAACTGTGTGCCCGACCGAGACTCTAACTCGGGACCTTTGCTTTTCGCGGGCAATTGCTTCTGTAAAGTTTGGAAGGTAGGAGATGAGATACTAGCAGAAGTAAAGCTGTGAGTACCGGGCGTGAGTCGTGCTTCGGTAGCTCAGTTGGTAGAGCACTTGCCCGCGAAAGACAAAAGTCCCAAGTTCGAGTCTCGGTCGGGCACACAGTTTTAATCTGCCAGGGAGTTTCATATCAGCGCACACTCCGCTGCAGAGTGAAAATCTCATTCTGGGACCACACGTATGATTCAAACCTTCTATAAGGAGATCATGTGGCTCCACCACCACTGAATGTTATCTGACACGTTTGGAGTGTGGCGCGATCACAATTTATCATCTGGCATGCCGAGTGGATCCCCCAGTTTCCGTTCAAAAGTATCGACGAAATGCGGACGTGATCATAAAGAGCAAAGCGTACACACCCTTTGTCAGACCTATTTCCTACACTCCTGTGGCATGGTCAGTCGTGGTTGAGGTGGGGGAAGAGAAGGGATGTGACACGCGCGTAAAGAAAACGGCGGCAAAGCTTCCCTCTGAGACCCCACCCCCTTCAGTTGTGGAACACACTCAGTGCCACTCGTTCAACTTCTTTGAGCCCTACAAAAATGTACTTGCATTGAGACAAGCCGTTCAAATGAAAACAAGTAAAGTTTATCAGAGATCCATGAATTCCTGGAAAGATGTATGCGGGAAGCATACAAGTACTACTACCGTCGTACCTTATCAAAAGATCTGACAAAGAATCGAGAAAATTCTGGTCCTATAGAAAATCGCCAGGTGGGTCTAAAGGTTCCATCCAGTCACTTGTTGACCAGTCTGGTATGGTCGTTTAAGAGGGCAAAACGAAAGCATAAGTTTTAAATTTTACTTTCAAGAAATCGTTCGCGCAGTAGAATCTTACAAACATACAGTCGTGACATCATCTAACGGTCTCCCGTATGGGCAACGTGGTAATATGCATTCCTGATGCTGAGAAAGAACTCAAGGAGTTAGAAACAAATAAGTCACCACGTCCGGATGGGATCCCAGTTCGGTTTTCCAAAGAGTACTCTACAGCATTGGCCCCTTATTTACCCTGCATTTATCTCTCGTCTATCGCCCAGCGCAGTACCAAGCCACTGGTAGAAAGAGCAGGTGACACCTGTGAGTAAGAAGGGTAAAAGAATGGACTCCAAAAATTACAGACCAACACCCCTAATATCGGCTTGCCAGAGAATCACTGAACATATTCTCAGTTCGACTGAGAATTATCTCCACGAATCGTCATGGTTTTAGAAAGCATCACTCGTGCGAAGCTCAGCTGACACACAGGGTCCGAGAACCCTTTCAATTATTTATTGCACAACAACCAAACATTATACAGATGTGATATATTTGCCATTGTGAAGAGAAACCTTGAAAGTTTTCTTTCATTTATGCCGCCTCAGTGTAGTTTGATAATTTGCGGATGATCAGCACTAGTCGCAAACACGGCGTGTTCAGCTGCGGAGAGAGCTTCCTGTACATTCGAGTTCGACAAAATCAAGTATGCTGCAGCTGCTCGTGCTACAGCTGTTCAACGGATGTTTAGAACCAAGTGCACTAAGATGCCGCAGCAAGGAATTCCATTTACCACTAGCGGTCGTCCCAGTGTGAGTACATCGTGCACCGCGCGGACTCGAAATGGGGCCAATGAAAGTGTGGAAAGTCCTGTGCCAGAAGCTGTCAATGAAACCGTTCGAATTATAGGTAGTGCTGAAACGCAATGATGGCGACAAAGATAAGAGTTCTGAGTTCGCAGTTGTATCAATGAAGCCACTTTTCACACTAATGGGAAAAAGAGCAGGCATATTTGTCGAATCTCGGGTACAATACACCCACGCGAACGCATTGACTTTGAGCGTGATTCCCCAAAGGTAAATGTTTATTGTGCCTTGTAACGTCGAAAACTGTACGGGCCACTCTTCATCACCGAGAGCACCGTCACTGGTTATTCCTACTTTGACAAGTTGCAGCAAAGGTTGATGCCTCGCATGCAATCGGACCCTCCGTTCAGCAGGATGGGGCTCCACCACATTTACAACTTGAAGTTCTTGGGTACCTGAACAGGGAGCTGCCGTATTGATGGATCGGCCGAGCTACAGAAGGGGACAGCTGTTTCATAAAATGACCTCCCCGATCACCAGATCTCTTTCCGTGCGACTTTTTTCTGTGGGGACCATTAAGGATCTGATGTATGTACCGCCTGTACCACGTTATGTAGCACAGCTCCGGAGAGAATAGGGAAGCGACTGCCACAGTCGATGATGCCATGTTGGGACAGGTATGGCAAGTATTTGATTACCGTATTGACGTCTGCCGGTTCACTCATGGTTCGCATATTGAATGTTAGAAAAAAATTTCTGAGTTTCTTTTCAAAATGCAATATGTATGACATCTGTACAAAGTAAAGATTTTATGCAATGAATAATTGAAACTGTTGCGGGACTTCATGAACACACTGTACTGCGAGTTAAGCATGAAGGGCAACAGGTGATTCCTTATTTCTAGGTATCCGGATGAAGTAACAAAAACAAACCAGTAATGTTCGAGTACAGTATTATTAGTATCTAGCTTGACACAGTCACTTAGTTTAAATTCTGGAAGTAACGTCGCTTGAGCGATTTGACATGGAACGAGCATGTGAGGAATTCGGTAGGAAAAGCGAACAGTCGACTTCGATTCTGCTTCAGTAGTGTGCTTCGGTAGTGCTCGAGTATGTGTTATCCTTACCAGGTCAGATTAAAGGAAGACATCGAAGCAATTCAGAGGCGGGCTGCTAGATTTTGCACTGGTTGTTTCGAGCAACACGCTAGTTTTACAGAGATGCTTCGGGAACTCAAACGGGAATCCCTGGAGGGAAGGCGACGTACCTTTCGAGTAACACTACTGAGAAAAATTTAGAGAACCGATATATGAAGCTGACGGCAGAGAGATTCCTTTACCTCCTAAGTATAACTCGCATAGGGGCCACGAAGTAAAGGTATGAGAAATTAGGGATCATACGGAGGCATAGACGCAATCGTTACTGACTCATTCTACTTCTGAGTGGAACAGCAATGGAAATGATTAGTAGTGGTTCGCGGTAACCTTCTCCACACGTCTTTATGTGGATTATGGATTATCGATGTACATGACTCGCCATTAAATTTGCTACACCACGAAGACGACGTGCTACAGACGCGAAATTTAACCTACAGTAAGACCATACTGTTATATGCAAATGATTAGCTTTTCAGAGCATTCACCCAAGGCTGGCGCCGGTGGCCATACCTACAACGTGCTGACGTAAGGAAAGTTTTCAGCCGATTTCTCATACACAAACAGCAGTTGACCGGCTTTTCCTGGTGAAACGTTGTTGTCATGCCTCGTATAAGGAGGAGAACTGCATACCATCACGTTACCGACTTTGATAAAGATTGGATTGTAGCCTATGAGGATTGCGGTTTATCGCATCGCGACATTGCTGCTATCGTTGGTCGAGATCCATTGACTGCAGAGTATGGAATCGGTGGGTTCTGAAGGGTAATACGGAAAGCCGTGTTGGGTCCCAACGTCCTCGTATCAGTCGAGATGACAGCATCTTATACGCATGGCTGTAACGGATCGTGCAGCCACGTCTCGATCCCTGAGTCAACAGATGGGGACGTTTGCAAGACAACAATCATCTGCACGAACAGTTCGACGACGTTTGCAGTAGCATGGACTATCAGCATGCAGACCATGGCTGCGGTTACCCTTGACGCTGCATCACAGACAGGAGCACCAGCGATGGTATACTCAACGACGAACCTGGGTGCACGAATGGCAAAAAGTCATTTTTTCGGATGAATCCAGGTTCTGTTTACAGCATCATGATGGTCGCATCCGTGTTTGGCGACACGACGGTGAACGCACATTAGAAGCGTGTATTAGCCGTTCCCATACTGGCTTATCACCCGGCGTGAAAGTATGGGGTGCCATTGGTTACGCGTCTCGGTCACCTCTTGTTCGCACTGACGGCGCTCTGAACAATGGACGTTACGCTTCATATGTGTTACGACCCGTGGCTCTACGCTTCATTCGATCGCTGCGAAGCGCTACATTTCAGCAGGATAATGCACGACCGCATATTGCAGGTCCTGTACGGGCCTTTCTGGATGTTCGACTGCTGCCCTGACCAGGACATTCTCCAGATCTCTCACCAATTGAAAATGGTCAATGGTGGCCGAGCAACTGGCTTGTCACAATACGCCAGTGACTACTCCTCATGAACTGTGGTATCGTGTTGAATCTGCATGGGCAGCTGTACCTGTACACGACATCCAAGCTCTGTTTGACTCAATGCCCAGGTGTATCAAGGCCGTTATTACGGCCTGAGGTGGTTGGTCTGGTTACTGATTTCTGAGAGTCCATGCACCCAAATTGGGTGAAAATGTAATCACATGTCAGTTATAGTATAATATATTTGTCCAATGAATACTGGTCTACCATCTGCATTTCTCCTTGGTGTAGCAATTTTAATGGCTGGTAGTGTAGTTGTAGATGTAGATCTAGGCAAATGCTTTCTATTACACATAGAACTCTGGACTTGTTTTACACGGTGAAATGTGTGGAAATGAAAGCTCCAGTCGAAGAGGTAGCATCACTAGCGCCGTTTATGCCACCTTCTGAGTTCTTATTGTGTGAGTTCTGAGCGGCAGCGTCTGTTAAATGTTTTCTTCGCCCTTACAAATGTTTTCAAAATCTTTCATTATCCTACGATCACCAGTTTCTCACGGGGGCCCTCTCGAGTAGCGAATGTTTCATTAAAGCCACCATGTAACATGTACCACCCCATGGACCGGAAGGAGATACGATATGGCTGAATAATCGGCTTTATCAACCAAAACGTCTTGTCCGACACTGCTTATCAGTGTTCTTCCCGTAGCTGCATGACTTGGTAAATGAAAAGCGAGGTTATAGCATGTAAGGGGACAACGCAAAAGCAACCTGAATTTTAATACTTGCTATCTTGGCTGCCACGTCTGCCAATTCAATTCCCTGAACTCCCTCGTGCCTTGATACCCAACAGAGTGATAGCTTTTGCTGGGGGATACGAAAGTTTAGCATGGTCTGGATATATCTGTCTCCTTCGTTCATTCGTTGAACACACTGCTCTGTAAAACTCCAGCACGAAGTTGCCTTTGGATTACTGTGTCACTGCCAAGTAATATAGCCCCATTAGATTTTGACAATACAGAAAGAACTGCTACAGCGTAGCACTGAAGGTAATGTAAAGAGAGTGAAGCGAATAGATATGACAATTTTCTTCAAAGACACCGACGCCACCTGTAATTGCGATAGTCCATAGGGCATTACAAAACAGCGGTCATGGTTCTTAATTGCGCATGTGATCACAACAGATGGCAATGCTTGCTTTGACACTGTCCACGAAGTTAGTGAGTAGCTCTTGCGGCAGGTTGTTCCATTGCTCCATTAGCGCGGATGACAACTACTGGGTGGTAGGCTGGACAGACTGGAATACGTCCTCGCAACGCATCCCACAGGTGTTCGACGGGATTTAAGTCTGGGATACGGGCAAGTCAGTCCATTCCCCGAATATCGTCTCGTCCCAGGAAGTCCTGCACCTGCGCTCTTTGATGCGTTCAAACACTGTTATACACAAACGGTCTTCGGGATCGAATGCACCTCTGAAAAGTCTTACATTGCGAACGAGTACAATGTTACTTTAGCGCTCACTCGTCTGTGTACCGTGTTGAGAGATGCAACATCATATATCCCCACACTAAAACACCTGGTGCACCATGCCGATGAAGTTCGACAATGTTCCTGGAAACATTTCGTGCTCCCAACTATCGCCAATGACGGTTCGTTTGGAATCATACTCTGCCCGAAACCGATGTCATCTGAGAAGAGCACGTGACCCCGATTCTCGGTGGTCGAGTCCCTGTTCTCTTAGCTTGATTATAAATGGTGTCCGCGTAACAGAACGTACTTTTCATTGGGCAGAGTGAACACCACCATACAGTCGACGCACTACAGTGAAGAGTGAGACTGCGTGCCTGGAAGTCACATTGACAATGGTGGCATTTGCATCCGCTATATAACGTGGGGCCCTTCTTGCTCACAACGTAATCTAGTGGTCACCATATACTGCAGTTGATCGTTATCGACCACCTCCCATTCTTTCGGCAGCTGTGCGTACGGTTCGAAACGCTCCCCATGCATGTGACGTGGATCTCGTGGGCCACACTCGCCACACGTCGTCCTCCTTCTGGTTTCCTGATTATCCTTCCTCGTGGGAAGTCATCAAAATGTAGTCTCCATAGTACATCGTAGCTGCTCGCTGATTGGCTCGTAATGTTTTTTTTTCCCATACCCTCAAGAGCGTCGTGTTGCGGTTCCATCCCATTTTTCGGCAAACCAGTTATGAAAACCGCACACCATGTGAAGTCTTACTTTCTATGTACGGCTGGAAGACCTCTGGCAACATACCCCCGCATTTCCGCTCATTTCCACTGAGTTGTTAATATGTCACTGTCATGAAACTTTATCTATCTTGGCCTTCAATTTTAGAAATCAGTGTAGATTTAAGAGCATCTGGAGAGTGAGAGCTGATGTGAAATATTTCAGAACAGATACGCCTCATGTGCTCCCTTATCAGCACGATAGCACGCTTCATAGACAGTAATGTCCTTTACTAAATGGTTCATAAGGACACGCCGAGGAGAAACCACTGAGCAGCAAGGATAGTACCCCTAATTAGGACAGCCTGTAAATACAGCTAAATGGGTATAGTATTCATTTAGTCACTAAAACTGGAATTAAAAACATACGTACCAGTATTGTCTCTCCTCTGTAGTAGCATAAAAATAATCTCGAACATTTTAGCTACTGTGTCATCTGGATTTATCCCTGGGACAGTGTTGGTATTGTAGCAACGACAAGTGTCACAGTGTTTTGCTTCGTACGGATGCAAAAAGGTCTTGTCGCTCACGGACGATTATTAAAACGGCTTTTACAGGAGGGAGATCAAAAATTTACTATATGAGTGAACCTGGAACCCTGGAACACCAGATGTCCGTTACGCCTGAAGTACCACAAGAAACTGTCACCGGATGCCAAGAGGTGGCTTTTTCCAGCCTCAGAACGTGAGCTAGCAATAGAGATGATCATAGAGGGAGCTGTGATCAGATTAATCCCCTTATGGGGACAGAATCAAACTTCTTCAGATAACTAGGTCTCGCTGACCCACAAACCGTGCATCCATAAAGCATTTCATAGAACTGGGGTAGAAATGTCCTGTGATAACGCCACTTCGTTCAGTACCTTGAGGGATTTAGTCTGGAGGTCCTTAAGTGTTATAGCCAAGAAAACTTTAATCAAATATGAGGACCAAAAATCTCACTCAATCATTAAAGACTGCAACTGTGCCCCCCATCTGTTGATCAGTTACATTTAAATCATTAAAAAGCGTAAAATACCGTTAAAAGCCACACACACACGCATACACATACACTTATGTGTAGACAACCTAAACCAATATTAGCAGTCCATTATTTCCTACTCTCTAGTAGTAAGTTAAGGCCTAACATAGTATTTGGGTCCAACTCAGGACATATGGCTTTTTTATGGCTGACCGAGGAAACATTTTGGAAATCACATTAGTTTTAAAAGTGCACTGAAAGATTGAACTTTATTTATTCAGTAGCATCTCCCATTAGACATGACTTTCTTCAGATATGGTTTGTTTATTATAATTACATCACAAAACTCAAAAGAAAATTCAGAACTAATTTTAACATTTATCAGATGTTTAACAGTAGATATTTTTATTTCTGCAGACGAAATGTTCCAGATAGTTGAAAAACTCTTTCATCTGGAGCAAATATACCAAGCAAAGACATTGCAAACTCAAGCATTTTATAAATGTTGCAATATGAAATGTTACCCTTTTGCCATCTTAAAACTGGCACCGCACTCCAGGTCACTGTTTCTCCCACCATTGCATCTAAAAGGTTCCCTTATGTTGTGGTGAAGGAGTACATTAATACCAATCCAGTGTTTAGCTGCTTTCACATGGTCTTTAATTTTAGCTTTTCCTTTACGTACGACAGAAAATTCTCCAGTACACAGTCTGCAATAAACTCGAGCATTACTACTATTATTACACAATTTCATAAAACTGTGTTCCTGTTGCATGCTCTCCCCTCACCCATGCTAAACAATGAGAGGAGGAACGAATAGCCTTGTGGCTAGCGTTGCTGCCTCTGGATCACGGGGTCTGGGGCTCGATTCCCGGCCGGGTTTGGGAATTTCTCTGCCCGAGGAGTGGTTGTTTGTGTTGTCCTCATCATTTCATTATTATTATTATTATTATTATTCGTAACTGTGGCCAGATTGGATCGTGCAAAGAAATTGACTGTATAAGAATTGGGACTTTGTACGAGCGCTGATGACCGCTCAGTTCAGCGCCGCACAAACCAAACATCACCACCAAAGATCGAATAGAGATAAAATTATAAAGTAGACGAGTTACTTCACACCGGGAAACGACATAAACACTGTCCCTGTTGTGTTTACAAACGATCAAGTGTCAGTTTGTGACCGAGCCGTCTTTCTACCGATGTCTGCGATTACCCCATGGTCGACTAAGAAAGGCACAGTCGTAAGTGAATATTTGAAAACAAGATGTGAAACACCAGTGTATGCAATTAAAAAAAAGTTATAAAAATTCCTCGCAAGTCAAAAATTCTCAAACCTGATCCCATACTAATGGCGAATTTCTGTCACAGGTTTTGAAGAACAGAAGAATAAATTTTTTCTTATAAGTTACACCTTTCTAGACTCCGTCTGTGTAAATTAGGGTATTAATAGCAACTGGGAAAAAGAGTATCACCTACAATATTCCCTTGAGTGATGCTATTTCCCTGCTTAAAAATTTCACAGTGAACTTTACGAAGTTTCACTATATATGAACTGAAAGTCCCTTCTCGCTTCTTTTGTATGTACTGTCAGCTTAAGAATTACAGGACGGTTTTTGATCCACATATTAGTAAAAGACAGAGTAATTAATAAAGAAGGTTTCTGTGTATACTTTATAAGTGGTTCATGGAAACTGGCTGAACTGAAGAATTTGAGTGCACCGTCCCCGTGACAACGATGGCATTGCCATGTAGCATTACAGCTGCCGCTACTTCACAACGCAGCGAAGCTTCACAAGAATCCGTGTCGGGCCTAGTGCTTAAAAACCGCATGAAAATCGAAAGTTGATGGGATACAATCCCAGAGGACCACAGATTTTTGTTTCCCTTTCAACCTATATTCATCGCACACTAACATGGGCACTATTCAGAAGCAAAACATGGTTCTTATTCCAGTTAAACTGCAGGTCTCGTTTTCTGAGATCAGGATGCAGACGAGTTTGGTGGTCTAGCAGTGAGGCGCGGGAGTGGTAACTCAATTATTGTGGACTCGTATCTCTTTGAACTACATATTTTGTACCTCTCTTTTTTAACGTTTTCATCATCTCTCAACAATGTGCAGATTGGCTAGAAGCAAAAATTATCCTTCTATTCATGTTATAAGACAGTCACCGGCTTTTTCTGCCTATGTATGACGGAAATTCAGGAAATACAGATTGTAGAAAGTTTTTTTTTTAATACATAGACTAATTCACGAAGAAGATTAGTGTATGCAGTTTATAAATACATGGTGCAAATTGACAGCAACTATGTGTGTATGTATTTATTAAACCGGTGACCTAGAAATAACAGAGGTTGCGTCCCGCTGTAGCCCTCAAGGGTTCACAACCCCACAACAGGCTACAGCACTCCTCGCATCCCACCGCCGCCCCACACCGAACCCAGGGTTATCGTGCGGTTCCGTCCCCAGTGGACTAAAAACCCCACGCCCCCCCCCCTCTACCCCACCCAACGGGAAGATCTCGTACCAGATGAGTGTAACTCTAAATGTTTGTGTGGGAGAGCAGTTATGGTGCACGAGTACGTGGAGACAGTGTTTGCACAGCAATCACCGACACAGTGTAACGGATATGGAATAAGGGAAACCAGCCCGCATTCGCCAATGCTGATGGAAAACTGTATTAAATCATTACGAGCAGAAGTGAACCACCTAGAGGGAAGCAGTAGGGACAAGATGGAAAAGTTACATTTGGAATATAAGGATTTATTTTTTCCAAAAGGATCCCCACTAGCTACTCATATTCCACAGCGCCACATACCAACAGGAAATGAATCACCATACAGAATAATTAGGTACTTTTCAGCAATTCTGGAGGAATTTATCTATCACTAGCCGAAATATGCATTAACTGAGGGAAGTAGTAGTTCATGGGGGCATAATAGCCGTCGTGCTAAAAATATCAGTGGATGGAACACAAAAATGTAAGTGTTGTTGTGACTGCAGAAACCTAAATATGAAAACCATAACGGACGCCTACCCTTTGCCAAACTTGACACAAACCTTGGATGATTTAGGGCATTCCCAATATTTTTCAACAATGGATTTGAAGAGTAGCTACAACCAGATAGTAGCGGCACCGCAGGAACGATGAAAAAACAGCGTATCTGGTAACCTGTGGTCATTTTCGAGACAGAGGAATGCCACTCGGATTAAAAAACACGCCTGCAACGGTTCAGACGTTGTTGGACGAGTACTCAGAGGTTTAAAACCACATCAATGCTTAGTACATCTCGATGACACAATCGTCTATGAGCGTGATATGGAACAACGTATGTAGTCATTAACGAAAGCATTCCTAAGATAAAAAGCATCGGAGTTAACAGAACAGAAAAGTGTAATTGTGGCATGGAAGAGGCAGTATCATAATTAAATATGGGGTTAAGACAGACCTAAGATTGAACAAAGCTGCATGTGAATAAAGAAATCTAAAATCACTGTGACAATCGAAGGTTCATCCAACAATATCGTCCGGTTCGAAAAAGCGTTGTCTCCAATGCAACTGTGTAGTAAAACAGTATCTTGTGTCTCCTGAAAAATTTACTCTGTGGGACCAGACCCTTTTTCCAACTCTCCAGTTCAATTAAGTATGTCAGTTTATTCGATTCTTTGACAGGTACCAGTGTAACTGAAACCAACTAGTTGTCAACCTTAGTTCCAGTTGGCGATATCTCACTCTCACGCCTGCTTGCTGACCCTTGTTTAGTATGGAGGGAGACACAAAACATGCGTCTTAAAGTAAACATCATGAGGGTACAGGTGATCCTTGCACCACACAGATAATTGACGTCTGCATATTTTCATGCACTTGTTCATCACATATTTATTTATGGAATCCGAAAACCTTAAAAAAATCTGCAAATAATCTGAGTTTAATTCTGAATGAGCTCCTACATTGTTCAAAGCAGTCACATCATGCTGGAAGCCTCTCTCATGTATATACAAAATACGAAAACACATGATAAACAGGAGGCATGTTATCAATCCTGACGAATTTTAATTATGGTTAATCCTATTTACATCATGAAGGAACAAATAATACGTATGCATTTACGATTGCATCACTTACATATGTAGCATTTAGTTGTTTGATCATGTCTGTGCATCTGTAGCACAGTTAGGCGAGAAGGTTTGTCATCCAGAACTGACAATAAAAGATTAAGCTGTTTCTGTGATCATCGACAACACATCCCCGTCAATAAATCATAGGTCTCGCTTACTGCCCAACAGCTAACCAACACATAAGCCTTATTGTCAACACTCTTCCAGGTGCCCTCACTTCAATCTCACTTTTTCATACTAAATGACATTCCCTTCACCACCTGTTCCTTTAACATTACCCTTCTCTTTCTGATACTGACAGACAACAGTTGTTCTGATTTAATTCCAGGTATTATTATTGTGTTTCTCTGTTAATACACTCCTGGAAATTGAAATAAGAACACCGTGAATTCATTGTCCCAGGAAGGGGAAACTTTATTGGCACATACCTGGGGTCAGATACATCACATGATCACACTGACAGAACCAAAGGCACATAGACACAGGCAACAGAGCATGCACAATGTCGGCACTAGTACAGTGTATATCCACCTTTCGCAGCAATGCAGGCTGCTATTCACCCATGGAGACGATCGTAGAGATGCTGGATGTAGTCCTGTGGAACGGCTTGCCATGCCATTTCCACCTGGCGCCTCAGTTGAACCAGCGTTCGTGCTGGACGTGCAGACCGCGTGAGACGACGCTTCATCCAGTCCCAAACATGCTCAATGGGGGACAGATCCGGAGATCTTGCTGGCCAGGGTAGTTGACTTACACCTTCTAGAGCACGTTGGGTGGCACGGGATACATGCGGACGTGCATTGTCCTGTTGGAACAGCAAGATCCCTTGCCGGTCTAGGAATGGTAGAACGATGGGTTCGATGACGGTTTGGATGTACCGTGCACTACTCAGTGTCCCCTCGACGATCACCAGAGGTGTACGGCCAGTGTAGGAGATCGCTCCCCACACCATGATGCCGGGTGTTGGCCCTGTGAGCCTCGGTCGTATGCAGTCCTGATTGTGGCGCTCACCTGTACGGCGCCAAACACGCATACGACCATCATTGGCACCAAGGCAGAAGCGACTCTCATTGCTGAAGGCGACTCGTCTCCATTCGTCCCTCCATTCACGCCTGTCGCGACACCACTGGAGGCGGGCTGCACGATGTTGGGGCGTGAGCGGAAGACGGCCTAACGGTGTGCGGGACTGTAGCCCAGCTTCATGGAGACGGTTGCCAATGGTCCTCGCCGATACCCCAGGAGCAACAGTGTCCCTAATTTGCTGGGATGTGTCGGTGCGGTCCCCTACGGCACTGCGTAGGATCCTACGGTCTTGGCGTGCATCCGTGCGTCGCTGCGGTCCGGTCCCAGGTCGACGGGCACGTGCACCTTCCGCCAACCACTGGCGACAACATCGATGTACTGTGGAGACCTCACGCCCCACGTGTTGAGCAATAAGGCGGTACGTCCACCCGGCCTCCCGCATGCCCACTATACGCCCTCGCTCATAGTCCGTCAGCTGCACATACGGTTCACGTCCAAGGTGTCGCGGCATGCTACCAGTGTTAAAGACTGCGATGGAGCTCCGTATGCCACGGCAAACTGGCTGACACTGACGGCGGCGGTGCACAAATGCTGCGCAGCTAGCGCCATTCGACGGCCAACACCGCGGTTCGTGGTGTGTCCGCTGTGCCGTGCGTGTGATCATTGCTTGTACAGCCCTCTCGCAGTGTCCGGAGCAAGTATGGTGGGTCTGACACACCGGTGTCAATGTGTTCTTTTTTCGATTTCCAGGAGTGTACATTATAACTCTGGTGCCCAAGGACTTAAATTATGAGAAATGTACAAACATTGACATTCCCTCTTCACGTCCTTGTTGGATATAAAGTGTAAATTCATACATTTTTTCTTTGTTTTACTTTCCGCGCCTTGTAGCCGCTCGTTCTGGGGCGTCTTGTCACGGTCCGTGCGTCTTGTCACGGTGCGTGCAGCTCCCACCGTCAGAGGTTGAGGCCTCCCTCGGACGTGCGTGTGTGTGTGTCGACCTAAGCGTAACGTAGTTTAAGTTGTGTGTAAGCTTAGGGACCGATGACCTCAGCAGTTTGGTCAAGTAAGACCTTACCACAAATTTCCAAAATTTTGTTTTACTTCCAGTGATAATCAGAAACTACTTTGTTTTGAGACATAACTTTTGAGCCTGCATTATTGTGATGCTGTCGATTTCTTAATTTCGGCTAATAAATGCAGTTGCTTCCTAGATTGCATATGCTGCGATAACAAAGTTTCCGTCTGAGGGAGTTGCTGTGTCATTGGTGTCTCAAACGTTTATGAGGTAAATACGAAAACGTAAACTATTTCGACGTTATTACCACCTGCGTCGAAACAGAGCCATTATGCTGTTATTGTTTTCGTGGCTGCCAAAGGACATACTTCGATAGACAGATCCACTGGAGAATGGAGGATGTGTGTGGGGAAGTACATCTGTCGAAAACCACCGCTGTGCAGTGGTGCGCCAAGTTCCGTGCTGCGTCCCAACATACAGATGTAACGAGGAAGTTACGCAAACTCAAGAGCGAGACACTCGAGTACCAACCCTGTAGTCCTAACCTCGCCCCATGTATTTGTCACGCCTTAGGTCCTTCAAGAAATACTTGGGAGTCGATGATTGCTGTCGGACGAGGATGCTCAGCAGGCATATAACGTATTTCTTCACACAGCAAGATACAGTGTTTTACCAAAAGCGCTGGCTTCAGCTTGGTCCGTTGGTGGGATCAATGTCTCGAAGATTACTCTTGGTTAACCTAACTCGCATATAGATTATGGACTGCACGGTTTTTGAAAGGAAACTCTCTGTTTATATATTGACCTTCTGTTAGCTCTAATTCTTCGTAGACTAGTATGATAAATTATGCGAGGTTTATTCGGAAAGTAATGTCCGATCAGTCGCAAAATAGAAATCACATTGGAAATCCGATAAAGCTTCGACAGATGTGTTGAACAGAGTTTCTAATATGCAAGTCGATTGCAAGACATCGTCTGTTTTCAGCTCTGAGCGAAGAGTGGGCACATAAATATGCCTAACAAATAGTGTCTCCCACCAAATTTGGATGTCTGGCGAGAGTCTTCTGATTTCCAGCAACCCCACATGACGTAGTTGACATGCCTTTTCTTCTTCATGACAATTCTCGGCCGCACGTTGAAGGAACAATGAGGACGCTCTTGCAGAAAAAAAGAGCGGCTACCTTCTATGAAGCCGGCTTTGGAAGTTGGTACCACATTACAACATACACTCCTGCAAATTGAAATTAGAACACCGTGAATTCATTGTCCCAGGAAGGGGAAACTTTATTGACACATTCCTGGGGTCAGATACATCACATGATCACACTGACAGAACCACAGGCACATAGACACAGGCAACAGAGCATGCACAATGTCAGCACTAGTACAGTGTATATCCACCTTTCGCAGCAATGCAGGCTGCTATTCTCCCATGGAGATGATCGTAGAGATGCTGGATGTAGTCCTGTGGAACGGCTTGCCATGCCATTTCCACCTGGCGCCTCAGTTGGACCAGCGTTCGTGCTGGACGTGCAGACCGCGTGAGACGACGCTTCATCCAGTCCCAAACATGCTCAATGGGGGACAGATCCGGAGATCTTACTGGCCAGGGTAGTTGACTTACACCTTCTAGAGCACGTTGGGTGGCACGGGATACATGCAGACGTGCAATGTCCTGTTGGAACAGCAAGTTCCCTTGCCGGTCTAGGAATGATAGAACGATGGGTTCGATGACGGTTTGGAGGTACCGTGCACTATTCAGTGTCCCCTCGACGATCACCAGAGGTGTACGGCCAGTGTAGGAGATCGCTCCCCACACCATGATGCCGGGTGTTGGCCCTTTGTGCCTCGGTCGTATGCAGTCCTGATTGTGGCGCTCACCTGTACGGCGCCAAACACGCATACGACCATCATTGGCACCAAGGCAGAAGCGACTCTCATCGCTGAAGACGACACGTCTCCATTCGTCCCTCCATTCACGCCTGTCGCGACACCACTGGAGGCGGGCTGCACGATGTTGGGGCGTGAGCGGAAGACGGCCTAACGGTGTGCAGGACCGTTGCCCAGCTTCATGGAGACGGTTGCCAATGGTCCTCGCCGATACCCCAGGAGCAACAGTGTCCCTAATTTGCTGGGAAGTGGCGGTGCGGTCCCCTACGGCACTGCGTAGGATCCTACGGTATTGCCGTGCATCCGTGCGTCGCTGTAGTCCGGTCCCAGGTCGACGGGCACGTGAAGCTTCCGCCGACGACTGGCGACAACATCGATGTACTGTGGAGACCTCACGCCCCACGTGTTGAGCAATTCGGCAGTACGTCCTCCCGGCCTCCCGCATGCCCATTATACGCCCTCGCTCAAAGTCCGTCAACTGCACATACGGTTCACGTCCACGCTGTCGCGGCATGCTACCAGTGTTAAAGACTGCGATGGAGCTCCGTATGCCACGGCAAACTGGCTGACACTGACGGCGGCGGTGCACAAATGCTGCGCAGCTAGCGCCATTCGACGGCCAACACCGCGGTTCCTGGTGTGTCCGCTGTGCCGTGCTTGTGATCATTGCTTGTACAGCCCCCTCGCAGTGTCCGGAGCAAGTATGGTGGGTCTGACACACCGGTGTCAATGTGTTCTTTTTTCCATTTGCAGGAGTGTATGTCTATCTTGGGGGGAGGGGGGGGGGGGGAGCGACTAGTCAGAGAATGACTGAAACGTGTAACTGAATGTAGAAAATCAATCATTTGTGAGTTATCGGGTATTAATTTCCGTCTAAAACCCGTGTCTACAAAGCCGTACTACTACTTCTAGGGCAAATGTGTCCATCTGAGGTTCCACAAAGGAGCCATTCGGAAAGATAACGAAAAATGAATGTTAGTTCACATCTGAATCAGAGATCTCTTCATAACGTAGTTGATGTATCCAGTTTATCGATAAAAACATTCGGCTGATTCGAGTGTTTCCGAGAGAGTAATGCATCGAATTTTGTTTCTTCAACAATTATTTGTTGAAAACAATTAGAAACGTACACACGAAAGTATGCTATTTTATCTAGACACCATGTTTGTTCACGTAATCTCCATTCCGTTCTATCTTCCATCCCCCAGCGCTAAACAAGAGCGTGTGTGCTCTGTCAGTGCCAGTCGTTATATTGGTGCCAAGCCAGTACTGCCACGCGAATTGGCAGCGTGGTCTGAGGCGCCATGTCACGGACTGCACCCCCCCCCTCTCCTCCCCCCCTCCCTCCCGCCAGAGGTTCGAGTCCTCCCTCGGGCGTGAGTGTATATGCGTTGTTCTTAGCATAAGTTAGTAGTTTAAGTAGTGTGTAAGACTAGGAAACGGTGGCCTCAACAGTTTCATCCCTTAGGAATTAGCACACATCTGAACGTTTTGGTCCAGTGCTTCATTGTGTGAATCCCCTCCTCAACGTCCTCAAAATGTCTTTCACGGATGCCATCTTTTAATGGTCCTAACAAGTGGAAGACAGTGGGAGCTAGATTAGGGCTCCAGGGTGGAGTCCATCCCTGTTATGCGATGTTTTCAGCAGTCTTCAGACTTGTGTGGGGCACAGAGTTATTGTGTTGCAGCAAAACATGTCCTTCGTTGCTGTGGTGCCGATGTCAGCGGAAGCGATTCTTAGGTTTTGATAATTTGTTGACATTTGCTTCTGAATTAATGTTACCGTATCTTCATCACATCAGTGGGAATCATACCTTCACAGTCCCAGAAAATGGTGATCATGACCTTACCGGCGGAAGCAGTTGTTTAGAATTTTTTGTTCTGTGTGGAGTGGGAATGGCGTCATTGTATCGACTGTCGTTTTATTTCGGGTTCAAAATGGTGAACCCAGGTTTCAAAACCTGCCACAATCCTGGACAAAAAGCCCTCCGCCTGAGCTTCAGAACGTTGCAACAAATCAAGACAAGTGTTTTTTTCTGAACGATTTGGTGATTCACCGTTAGACACCGCAGGAGCCATCTTACACACACTTTTGAATATCCACACTTCCTTTGCTGTTTAACAGATGTAGCGCCAACTGCAGAGTCGTAAGCGTCAACTCAGGTGAGACAGCAGTGGATGGTCATCCATACCGCTGGAAATCGTGGACCTCCACCGTAACGCCTTTTGATGATCTCACCCTCCTTGCCCAGCGACTAACTGTGCTTCTGTCGACACAAGATACTCCGTAGACTTTGCACAGGTGTTTGTGAATATTCTCCTCAGTTTCCTTGTTTGCAGTGAGAAATTCAGTGAAGACACGTTGCTTGTAACGTACATCACCTGCAGACGACAATTTTAAACTCTCCTGCAACTACGCTACCTGTCGCAAGTGACAAAAGCATTGCGCGCACACTCAGGAGACTTCAAATAATACAAACGTAACTTTTTGATTCGTAGCGTTGTTTTCGGCAGAGAAAAAAAATGAGGTGTATTATTTTCTGGGCAACCCTCGTAATTTTACTTTATTACTCCCCTTCCTTTCAATATGAAGGACCATTGGCGGCCGGAGTGGCCGAGCTGTTCTAGTCGCGACAGTCAGGAACCGCGCGACTGCTACAGTCACAGGTTCGAATCCAGGCTAGGGCATGGATGTGTGTGACGTCCTTAGGTTAGTTAGGTTTATGCAGTTCTAAGTTCTAGGGGACTGATGACCTCATCTGTTAAGTCCCATAGTGCTCAGAGTCATTTTAACCATTTTCTTTGCCGAACCACTCAACTGCCCCTACAGCCGTCGACTTATGTAACCCGCAATGTTATTCCTGGCTTTCATAAAAGAAGCTTGAGATTTACTTATTCTCTTTATCGTTATGTGCATACTATTAGTCCTACAGGAAAAACAAACAGGACCTTTGTGTAAGAAATTTAATGTAGTGAGTTTTATACCAGGATACGTTTACGCCAGAGACTATTGTTCTCTAGCTATCCGAGAAAAACATTCAAAAGTAACCTTCAAACTCGCCCCAAATTCACACGCTAAACCCTCAACAGTCTGGTTTTATAGTGATTTTTCATGCTACTCTCTCCTGCCACTGTACAAATACTTGGGACTGTACGAATAGCCAATTTTTGCTCCTTGATCACTGTTGTTACTACGCCAACGAAGTATTCGAGCACTTGAAAATTATCAAATTTACGTTTGCGTAGATTTTACCCAACAGTTTTGTGAAATTTAACAGAGGTCAATAAACAATTTTACCATTGTATTCGTCAGGCCTGATTACGAAACTATCGTTCTTGTGAGGGCTACGTTTGGATCTAATTTTCAATGCTAATAGTTTCAGCCTGACATATGGAAAACACTAGATCTGTGATGAGGAGGGGCTTTGCGGCTGTCAAATAATTACGAAACTTGATCGTGGACGATGATCAGCTGTTTAGTTACACTCTCAATGTACCGGTTTTTATCGATAGATCACTCTATCAAGTCGCAGGAAACTGTAACAGCAAATTGTACTGACAGTCTAGCTACGCTTTGCTTTGCCTTTATATTGATTTACTTATGGGAGACGGTAGCACTGAGAATAAAAATAAACAGCTGATGGCCATCTATAATGAAGTTCGTTACCTTCAAGGGCACGTTTAAATTAATAATGTTAAGTAAGTAGCCGACTACGCTGGTGGCGTAATAGCCCATCAATAGAGGCCTAAAAGAGATCGAATATAGGAAATAGTTCGCGTAGTTAGAAATTTTTGTGCATTGTTAGAAGGGGGTACTGCAAGCTACGTAATACATATCCTGACTTGACTGTGCGGTGGATGTCCGTGTGAAGGTCACTTTTCCCGTAAGTTTTCCTTGAGTACCTCCCAACGAAGACAAATACCAATACAAATATTAGGTGCATCAAATACTCTTGCTCCTTTTTTTGAGCATAGCGAGCGAGAGAATATGAAAACCTGGCGCGTGGCTTATGAAGGCCATAAATAACATTGCGGGTTGCATAAAACGGCAGCGATAGGGGCAGCTGAATCAGGCTGCACAAAGATTTAAGAGAGAGCTGTGTAACAGTTATATTAAATTATCTCTGTTACATTATATCTCAGAAAAAGAAGTTTCCCTCATAAGCATTAAATAATTTCAAAGGGGAAATGAGGTCAACACAATTTTACTAAACGAAAAACTGTGTCCAACAGTTCTTATCCTTTAGTGTTACGCCTGGCGTGCTTTCGTGCAAGTTTCTTTTGTCTGCATATAATCTCTCACAATCTTCCCGAGCTATATCTTGCATATTCGCCTCAGGGCGCGTTTCAACTGAAATATTGGCCAAAAATATTTAAAATTTCTTTCTTGATAGTAAAAAATCGATATATCTTCTTTACCTTGAAGGCATTCCTAACTGATGTACGAAATCGAAACGTGTACGCTCTGCTACAGCAACTGGCTATGTTATATCTGCCTGGTAAAAGTATAGATCACGTGTTGTTTTCTCGTCGACAGTGAAATAATTGGAAATGGAACAGAACCTCGAGTTGGGGCAAAGGTACGAAACAAACCCGGCTGTATCGCTTCCAAAGGACCCATGTCAGAACTGGCATTAAAAAATTGAAGGTGACCGCTGCGAACCTAAATCTAGATACCCAGACGAGGATTTGAACCGAATTTCTCCAACATACATGGCGATAATTTACTTGGTGCTCCCTTTGTGATGCATAACAAATGCACTGGTCAACGAAAATGGTTCTACATAGCCATCGTCTCTGTTGGTACTACAACTGATATAATTATTCCATTACAGAGAATCGAGGGAACGAAACCTAAACAGAATACCACAGCCATCGTGAAATGTATTCGCAAACTGCGAATACGGCACCAACATAGCTAGTCAGTATTATAGACCTATATATTTGACAGCGGTACATTGTAAGGTCAGGCTAGAAGTAATAAACCTTTGCTCCATTATGTTTCTATAGGTACACTTGTCATTTCACGAAATCGTTCGTTACACAGGGTAATTCCATGACGTTACAAATTTTCGGGGAAAGAGTAAATGTATCAGTTTGAGGTAAGGCATTCTGGTCCACTTTCATTTAGTTATATAAATTACAAAGTGTTACAGCTCAATCTTTGTCTGCAGTTGGTGAAATGTGAGACCAGGTGAAGGTGGTGGAAGCTGGGGAAGTGGCAATGGGTATGGTAGATGGGGTTGAAAGTTACAAGCTATAATTGGCTCAAATGGCTCTGAGCACTATGCGACTTAACTTCTATGGTCATCAGTCGCCTAGAACTTAGAACTAATTAAACCTAACTAACCTATGAACATCACACACTCCATGCCCGAGGCAGGATTCGAACCTGCGACCGTAGCGGTCGCTCGGTTCCAGACTGTAGTGCCTAGAGCTGTACGGCCACTCCTGCTGGCAAAAGCTATAATTGTTCTGATATTTTTGACAGTGGAATACTGTAGAGCAGGCAACTTTAAGAGGTGGTAGTTTGGACCAAATAAAGAGAAAAGTCAGGTAAATGTGGTGAAACATGATAGTTACCGAGGAGCTTGGAGTGCTAAGATGCTGAGTAAATACTCAAATATCAGTACCACAAAACACATCCTGAATATCAGAGACAAACTTCATTGTTTTAGCACACCAGTAGCAAGTACGAGACTTTTCAGACATACAAACAGGCAGATAATATAATTTTGCATTTTTAAATTGTGCACCTTCACATCAATGGGTTTTGAGCTCTCCAGCAGCTCGGTATCAAAACATCTTTATAAGTAAAATACTTGCTAATAATAAAGCTAACACAAATGGACATTTAGCCACGAGCTCAGACCAGGCAGTGAGCCAGAGTTACAAAACGTTGTAGGAACATTGGGAAAATATCGAAAGGTGTGTAAGTAATTTCCTGAAACAATGCCCATCAGATTTCCATAAGAAGACAACGGCACTAATGAATAAGTCGAAACTGAAAACTCACACTTTAGGGGAAGTGGGGACTTATGAAAATTTGTACAGGTGAGTACCAGTTATTAACTTGACCCTGACAAATAATCGAAATGACAAGAAGTAAGCAAGTACAACTAATCTGAACCCGAACCCCACACGGTACCAATTAGTGAGACCAATACTAAGTAAATGGGCATAACAACTGATACGTCAGTAATTCCAAAAAACACCCAGCTGCGTCTCACAAACAGAATATTTCTGACAAGGATGATAAGAATATTAGTAAAGTACACCACTTGTGCTCTTGGAAATTCAATGAAAGGATACCCACTGGACTGTCACATTAATTGTTAAAAGCTTGAATAACGAATTTTTTCAGCGTGATACGTGCAGATACAGAGTCCATAAGATCTGGAAGATACTAACAGGCTTGTGCAACCGATTCGACTCCAGCGCTCGGTTGAGGTTCCATGGCACAAATAGCCCTATCCAAATGGTCCCACAAATTTTCGATTGGGTTTAAATCGGGGGAGTTTGGTGGCCAGAGGAGTGCGGAAATCTCGTTCTCGAATTCTTCCAACCATACACCTACATGAAAGAAGGTTGTATACATGGAAGAACCCTGGAGATACTAAAAGGTATCAGATAGATTATATAATGATACGACAGAGATTTAGGAACCAGGTTTTAAATTGTAAGACATTTCCAGGGGCAGATGTGGACTCTGAGACCACAATCTATTGGTTATGACCTGTAGATTAAAACTGAAGAAACTGCCAAAAGGTGGCAATTTAAGGAGATGGGACCTGGACAAACTGAAAGAACCAGTAATTGTACAGAGTTTCAGGGAAAGCATAAGGGAACAATTGACAGGAATGGGGGAAAGAAATACAGTAGAAGAAGAATGGGTAACTCTGAGGGATGAAGTAGTGAAGGCAGCAGAGGATCAAGTAGGTAAAAAGATGAGGCCTAGTAGAAATCCTTGGGTAACAGAAGAAATATTGAATTTAATTGATGAAAGGAGAAAATATAAAAATTCAGTAAATGAAGCAGGCAAAAAGGAATACAAACGTCTCAAAAATGAGATCGACAGGAAATGAAAAATGGCTAAGCAGGGATGGCTAGAGGACAAATGAAAGGATGTAGAGGCTTATCTCACTAGGGGTAAGATAGATACTGCCTACAGGAAAATTAAAGAGACCTTTGGAGATAAAAGAACCACTTGTATGAACATCAAGAGCTCAGTGGAAACCCAGTTCTAAGCAAAGAACGGAAAGCAGAAAGGTGGAAGGAGTATATAGAGGGTCTATACACGGGTGATGTACTTGAGGACAATATTATGGAAATGGAAGAGGATGTAGATGAAGATGAAATGGGAGATACGATATTGCGTGAAGAGTTTGACAGAGCACTGAAAGACCTAAGTCGAAACAAGGCCCTGGGAGTAGACAACATTCCATTAGAACTACTGACAGCCTTGGGAGAGCCAGTCCTGACAAAACTGTACCATCTGGTGAGCAAAATGTATGAGACATTCGAAATACCCTCAGACTATAAGAAGAATAAAATAATTCCAATCCCAAGGAAAGCGGTTGTTCACAGATGTGAAAATTACCGAACTATCAGTTTACTAAGTCATAGCTGCAAAATACTAACACGAATTCTTTACAGACGAATGGAAAAACTAGTAGAAGCCGACCTCGGGGAAGATCAGTTTGGATGCCATAGAAATATACTGGAACACGTGAGGCAGTATTGACCTTACGAATTGTCTTAGAGGAAAGATTAAGGAAAGGCAAACCTACGTTCCTAGCACTTGTAGACTTAGAGAAAGCTTTTGACAATGTTGACTTGAATACTCTCTTTCAAATTCTAAAGGTTGCAGGGGTAAAATACAGGGAGCGAAAAGCTATTTACAATTTGTACAGAAACCAGATGGCAGTTATAAGAGTCGAGGGACATGAAAGGGAAGCAGTGGTTAGGAAGGGAGTGAGACAGGGTTGTAGCCTCTCCCCGATGTTACTCAATCTGTATATTGAGCAAGCGGTAAAGGAAACAAAAGAATCGTTCGGAGTAGGTATTAAAATCCATGGAGAAGAAATAAAAACTTTGAGGTTCGCCGATGACATTGTAATTCTGTCAGAGACAGCAAAGGACTAGGAAGAGCAGTTGAATGGAATGGATAGTGTCTTCAAAGGAGGATATAACATGAACATCAACAAAAGCAAAACGAGGATAATGGAATGTAGTCGAATTAAGTCGGGTGATGCTGAGGGAATTACATTAGGAAATGAGACACTTAAAGTAGTAAAGGAGTTTTGCTATTTGGGGAGCAAAATAACTGATGATGGTCGAAGTAGAGAGGATATTAAATGTAGAATGGCAATGGCAAGGAAAGCGTTTCTGAAGAAGAGAAATTTGGTAACATCGAGTATAGATTTAAGTGTCAGGAAGTCATTTCTGAAAGTATTTGTATGGAGTGTAGCCATGTATGGAAGTGAAACGTGGACGATAAATAGTTTGGACAAGAAGAGAATAGAAGCTGTCGAAATGCGGTGCTACAGAAGAATGCTGATGATTAGATGGGTAGATCACATAACTAATGAGGAAGTGTTGAATAGGGTTGGGGAGAAGAGACGTTTTTGGCACAACTTGACCAGAAGAAGGGATCGGTGGGTAGGACATGTTCTGAGGCATCAAGGGATCACCAACTTAGTATTGGAGGGCAGTGTGGAGGGCAAAAATCGTAGAGGGAGACCAAGAGATGAATACACTAAGCAAATTCAGAAAGATGTAGGTTGTAGTAAGTACTGGGAGATGAAGAAACTTGCACAGGATAGAGTAGCATGGAGAGCTGCATCAAACCAATCTCTGGACTGAAGACGACAACAACAACAACACCTACATTGCAAGCAGTATGACACGCTGCACTCAAAAAATGGCTCTAAGCACTATGGGACATAACATTTGAGGTTATCAGTCTCCTAGACTCTGAACTACTTAAACATAACCAACAGAAGGACGCCACATACATCCATGCCCGAGGCATGATTCGAACCTATGTCCGCAGCAGCAGAGCGGTTCCGGACTGAAGCTCCTAGAACTGCTCGGTCACAGCGGCCGGCTTACGCTGCAGTGTCTGGATGGTAGATGTCACTGTGTAGAGAGAAACCCAACCACATATGGGGATGGAAATAGTCCTCAAGGGTAGATGCATACTTCTGTTGATCTACTGTGCTTTCCAAAATGACGAGGCCACCCTGGAAATTCCACAGAAAAATTCTTGCAACCACAACACTTCTTTCATATTTGCTTTCAGACGTTTCACTCCATACACGAAAACGGCCAACAGTCTGATGTAGCATAAAACACGATTCATCTGCAGAGACCTGTAGCCACTTGGCTGACCGGTTTGCATATTCCATCCTTCGTCACTGTTGAAAAGCAATCTGCATTGGTGCATGTACCAGGGGTCTTTTGAGGAGGCTCTTTCGCAGCAACGTTTGCTGACCAGTCTTTGAGGAGATTGCTCAGAAGACACTGATAGTGGGTCATTGCTTTATCTGGGTAGTTAGTTGCTGTACAGCTGCACGTTTATCCACGTGTAAACATCTACGCAGTTGTTGTTCTCTCATGTTATATATGACCTATGGTGCAACACAGTTGCGTCGGCACTAGTTTTGGATAGCGCCATTTTGCCATGGATTGTATACTTTAACGACGGTGCACACGAACAGTTTAGATATTTAGCTTCTTCGAAAACACTTCCACACTTGCCACGAAAGCCAACGATCTTGCACTTTTGGACTTCAGATAAATTGCTCCGTTTCCGCATTAAAACAAGGAGTGCACCGTATGCCTCGCCGCCTTTTCCTCGCCCTCCCACTCACCCGACATGCTAAATATACCCTTCACTGCTAGTGCTGCCACATGCAGTCTGTGAGTGGTTATCGCACGTTGACGCCCAATGTAGGCAGTAATCGCATTATTATGAGTGAACCGCGTATAAATACAATTAGAATCAGTACACCACAGCGGGCTCAATATAGATTCCGAGCGAGGTGGCGCAGTGGCTACCACACTCGACTCGCATTTGGGAGGACGATGGTTCAGTCTCGCGTCCGACCATCCTGATTTAGTTTTCGGTGATTTCCCTAAATCGCTTCAGGCAAATTCCGGGATGGTCCCTTTGAAAGGCCGGCCGCGGTAGCCGAGCGGTTCTACGCACTGCAGTCCCAGAACCGCGCGGCTGCTACGGTCGCAGGTTTGAATCCTGCCTCTGGCATGGATGTGTGTGATGTCCTTAGGTTAGTTAGGTTTAAGTAGTTCTAAGTTTAGGGGACTGATGACCTCAGCTGTTAAGTCCCATAGTACTTAGAACCATTTGAATTTTTTTTTTTTTTTTTTTTTTTTTTTTTTTTTTTTTTTTGTGCTTTGAAAGGGCACGGCCGAGTTCCTTTCCCGTCCTTCCTTAACCCGACAGACAGACGACCTCGCTGTCTGGTCTCCTCTACCAAACCACTCACCCCAATCCTCAATACAGACAAGAATAATGGACTTCTCTACATGCTGGATACCTGTTTCTGGTACAACTCAAATCTTCGTGAATTATCCACAGTGCACAAGGCGCAAAGGCCACAAGCGCAAATAACCGTTATGTCAAATCGAATCCACATGCACTTCGTGCTTGCTCTGTGCTTGTGCTCTGTGCTCCAGTTTACGCAACCGCCGAGACTTGTTTACCGATAGCTATATCGCCAAACACGTCTCACCTATTAGGTTAACTGGAGCACAGAGCACAAGCACCCTACAGCACAGAATAATACGTTCACCGCGCAAGGCCAGATGCATCCGCCGCTACACTCTGCCTGGGAATCGGCGAGTAACGAACAGTAGGACGAAACCAAGGGCGTCCTACAATGTGGGCGCCGTGTTTCCTAGCCAACTGAATTTGGCGCCCCACAGGCCCGCTCAGAATACGACCCAATTCCGGCAGGTGCTTGCAGCCATCAGGTGCAGCATAACTGCCAGACGCGCGCTGCTCGATGGCCTTCCTCCTACTACACCCATCCGAATGGATCCAGAGAGGAGATAATCTAACACGTGCGACCACGCGCATGTCTACTGGAGGGACGCCGAGTAGAGCGTTGCTTGGCGACCAGCATACCAGCATAGAAGGTACATTGCGCATTCGATTAGGTACCGAAAGCGCGCACGGTTCACATGGCCAGTAAAATGCATGCCTCAAGAGCTATAAGCACTTTTCATGTTCGATATTGTGATACACATTTTATCTCCTATTGGCTCTTCAATTTCCATATTTTTGGAGGAGACAGTGTGGACAAAAACAAGAAATAACTGTCAAGTAAGCATAGGCTCTAAAATAGATGCCTTAAGAACTATGAACACCTGTTCCTTTTCGTTACTGTGAGATAAGTCTCTCCTGCACCACCAGTGCCAATAGCTCCAACAGTAAGCATATTAGAGCTTATATATACTTTTCATGTTTTTTCTTGGTTTGATCCATTATACCTTCTCCAAAAATATGTAAATTAAAGAGTTTGCAGTGGAAGAGATGTGTTTCATATTTTCGAAGATGAAAATGTGCTCACAGCTCTTAAGATATATATTTTAGAGCTTATGTCAGCGCGACATTTTTTCTTGTTTTGGTCCATACTACCACTTCTGAAAGCTAATTTCCCTACTAACTTAGCAGTAACAGTACCGGTACCTGTAATCCACTGTCAAAAGTATCAGAACAATTTTATCTTGTAACTTTCGACTCATTGTTTTCCAGACGAGGGTCCCTTCTTCAAATTGGTAGATTTACCATTTTCCATCATCACCCTAACTGTGTATAATCATCAGGAAATCAACCTGTATATAATATAAAATTTCAGGAAGTCACATTTTCTTATTATTAAGTAATGGCTGCGGATTGTTCACTAGGTCCCAAAAATAAAGTACCTTGGGTATAATTTAGGTATCCATCACCCAAATGCGTTAGGGACATCATTTATTCGGAATATAAGAGCAGCCCTTACGCTCAAGCACGAGTGATCACTAAACAGTGCTCACTGCACGCCGTTTGCGGTGTAAGAGTTTTTATTTAACCAATGATAACATTCCGGAACCAATGATAGGCATCGTTTATGTCACGGAAGATGCTCGTGATTTTAACAGCACTCCCCGCAGATTAACTAATAAGATGTCGCACTGATTTCTGGAATCCTAACAACATATTGCAGCTGTAATAATTATAACGCATTCCTCTGAAGGTTATTATTTTATTGTTCCTTCTACATGTAAATACATCGATCCCTATTTATGAAGTAGTTATGTAGAACGCTCTTGTAGGTAATTCAATTCTTAAACCACCCTTATTGCGGTTTATTTCTGAAGGTTAATTCTCACTCTATCTGGTGTCGCAGAAATAGCTTACGGCTGGTTGGGCACTTCTATATTACTTATCCCTCAGACCGCTATCTGTTTCGTATCCTGTTGTTTCAAATCCATTGCAGAATAAATGACGATGGAGGGATGCACGAAACAGTCTGCGATGGATCCTCTCTTGACCATGCAATGAAATTTGGCGAAGTGGATATTAAATAAGATAATACTGGATTGCCAATTTATCAGTTCACTCTTTGAAGTAGATTTACAAGTGGTATTAGTAGATTTGCCTTCTACATTAGCAGCATTAGCAGGACGCTTTACATTAAGAATGAGTAACGACATTTTACGTGTGAATTCATAAGCTGGTGATGAGTTGCCTCTTACACAAATAAAACCATACTCCATAAAAAGTACAAACAGTTTAGAAAAGAAATAAGGGGACTATATTACACTGTATTAGTAGTTAATAAATGGCGTTTAATGGATACAACTTTTTGAAAAAGGTATGATGTTTAATCAACAACATTAAAGCACGATGAACTGAATTTCGTATCACCTTTGTATAGGGAGCGAGGTTATTTGCGGCTCTTTCGCTGTCATCTCTCTTGCTATAAGTTCTTCATGCGATGTGTAGACCTCTGAATCGTCCAACACCAGTCAGTGAAGCCTAGCCTGACTTGGTAACTCCTTCACGGATACAATCAATCAGATTACTTTGTTATCAAGACCACGGTAATAGCCATGTGTAACGGATAAGGAGTCGCATCAGAAGCATGTTTGCATACATGAGGAAATACGCTACATAACTAAACAATCGGTGTTACTGAAGTATGACGGTACACAAACAGAAATAATTGTTTTTCCTTGATGATCACATTTACTAGAGCAGATTTCTGCTTCCAGTGGAATAAGGCATCAACATTTCCAACATTTCTGACTTACGTATGCACTCTGTGCCAAAGACGGTGCAAATGTTACTGAGAACAACAACCCAAGGGTGCTTTTCTGATCTCGGTGACGAGCGAAAATTAGAAGCCTCAAGCACGTTGGAAGAACACTGCATGTTTAATGGAAGCTTACTCCAAAATGTTAACGGAGAAAGAGTTTGTAGAGAGATCCCTTTTACTGCCGAGCAGTATGAATGCTCTCCTTTAGTGAAGCTGGATGTCCTGATTGAGAGCACTGTGCTATTATTTGGCAGTTTAGGCTAAGGAAAAGATTTGGCTAAATTCTAAAACACTGTGATGGACTTCGCAAATTCCGTATCCGCTTAAAGACAAAACCATCACAGTGCTTTATTAGAATCAGAGTTTACAGAAATTGTACTAAATACAGACTACTAGTTCACTTACAGTATGTATTCGTAGGCAAATACTCTCACAGTCAACAACTGACAAAAAAATTTAAGCTCACATGAAAAAGAAGAGCCGTACGGGATTAGCCGAGCGGTCTCGTGCGCTGCAGTCACGAACTGTGCGGCTGGTCCTGGAGGAATTTCGAGTCCTTCCTCGGGCATGGGTGAAAGTGTTAGTCATTAGGACAATTTAGGTTAAATACTGTGTAAGCTTAGGGACTGATGACCTTAGCAGTTAAGTCCCATAAGATTTCACACACATATGAACTTTTTTTTAAAAAAAATGAAGAATTAAAAAAGCGGAAAGCTTCGTTAACTAAGAATGCAACTCGAGTGCACATAAGCCCACAACGAACTCTTTACCGTCAGTGGTTTCATTAAGGAAAAAGTAAGTATTGTTGGAATATTCAAGAAAAGGGTGCATGGTCTGCCTGACAAGGCAGTACTGAATCCTTCTAAATATGTAGTATTGAAAAAATAAAATCGAACCTGGCGTTGACAAGGATAAGGCCTGAGACACGGTCAACCGATTCGTCTCATTTTTGGCAGGTCGCTTGCGCACAACTTAAAATGAGTGACTCTAGTGTGTTTTGGTTCAAGACTTCCCCAATTTTGATAAAAATACCCCCGAAGTTTGGGACCTTTAACCTGCTCAAAACTGACGGGATCGATGAGTAATTGAAAACTGAGCGCTTTTTATCCTCATTGTGCGGTCCCCAAACACGTGTTTTCCTAAATGTCAAGGAAAGAAACTGACGGATTGTCACTGAGCCGTGGTAAAAAATGCTGTTTTGAAAAGCGCGCCACAGCACGTTCTGTGAAGCAGTCTCCCTTCGTTTCTGGCGGTGGCGCCGCTGTGGCAATCGCAGCTTTGGTGTCCCCATCTGGTGGAAAGGGGAATGGTTCCCGTTCACGTGCATTTAAGGGGAGCTATCACCTCGGCACTTGGTCAGTCCGAGTGAGGCTGGGTCAGTCTCGCGTCACCAGTTGTTGGTCTGTCTCTCGTTCGCATGTGTGCGGCAGTGAGTGTCTATCTGTCGTCGGAGTGCTAGTATGGCTGTCGTTTGGATCAAACTTTAAAGACAGAAAGTGAGAGTCTTGCTACTCCACCAGTAACAGAACTCAGCTAGTGGTCGCCCGGTCGGGACCGTGTTCCTGCATCTGAGTCTGCGCGTTAGGCCGCTAGTCTGCTCGAGTTGCTCGGGCAACGGTCATTGGCGGTTGGATCGGTCGGTTGGTCGGTCGCGCACTGAGACACAAGATGATTGGTCCGCCTTGAGCGTCGGTGCATGTGAAGTCCCCACGTGAGTCCAGTGGGCCACGCCGTATGGAAAGGTGTAGTGGCTTTGCGGTCGACAAGAGAGCAAGAGGAGTCAAACCACGACATCGGGCTGGCCGGGCCGAGCTGCGACGCTGTGACACGGGAGATCGGCGCTCCTTCCTGCGTCCGTTGAAGCGGCTGGCAGCGGATGGTTCGGGAGAGCGTTGGTGGTACTGCGCCAGGTCTTCGCCAGAAATCGCAGTTAATTAGAAGTCAAGTGACTGGAGATATATTGTTACATTTACTTGTTAAATTCTATTTGTTTTCTTGGTTAGGTCACCAGCCGCTTTGTTTTGGGGTCGTCCCACCATTCTTCTCCGTTTGCCCACCCGCGGGAAGGTGGTTAGTTATGAATTGGGTGGTCCGTTTTTCCTTTTGGAGTTGGGGCGGGTTAGAGCAATCTGCGGTTCGAGTTGTTCAGTAATCCCCACGTCAATCTGCCATACGTTAATCGCTGTCTCTGTCATGTTTGTCGGATTCGGAGTGAACGAATTTATTACTTAAAGTGTAAAGGCCGAATTTCTGAAATATGTTTTTGTCTTGCCTATCATCTCGCGAGGCGGTATATGTGAAATGCAGAGCATGTTGGTATATTTTGTGTAAAATTGGATTTCATGGATTTTATTTAAATGGTCATTTTAGTATATAAAGTTGCTACCCTTACACCGTAACAGATCTTTTAAAAATAAGTTGCACTTTCGGCGCCTAATAATTTTTAATGTGAATGTTTTGTACCATCTCCATCCCTCTAACGGGGTGCATAGTTTATACGTTTGTGTGAATTGTTAAAATTTTTAGTTTAAAGTAATCTGGTGTGTTGCAGATTTGCACGTGTGTAGTCTGTCAGAAGTTGTTCTGAGCGGTCGTAACTATGGCCGTGTTAAAAGGGAACAGGAAGGTTCTCAGTCCGAAAGCCCTCACTATCGAAAAAAAATTGTTATTTCTGCCTCTGAATAAATTGCAACGTGATATTTACAAGGTACTTTGTGATTATAATTTTAAATCAGTTTTTTTAAAAAAAAGTCTTTTAGGAGTAAAATTTCCATTTACAAAAAAAAAAAATTAATTTGTTTCATTAGTTAGGTACTTCCACGCTCACATATTGTGATTAAATGTATTAATGTTCTTGATGAATCGCTAGTAAATAAACTAAATTCTTAAGATAAAGTTTTGAAAGTAAATTTACGGTTCTGTCACATATGTACCATTAAAGTAAACGCTGTCACAGAAAGTTCCACTGGCGTAACGACCAAGGCATGTGGTTGGAGAGGATGTGTTCGATTCCCAAACGCACTATGTCATTTCTTTTTCGTTTTTATTTCTATCTGCACCGAAATTTGTAGGGGTAGAAGGGTTAATAACGAAATCAGTAGGGAATAATAACAAGGAGAACTAAAAAATTTCTCAGACAAGTTGAAATAGTAAATATTTACAATTTCAATCCTCGTGTCCCTACCGAGGCTCCTTTATTTGCTGTGTTACGTGTACTCCATTTGCTTGGAACAAATACATGGATGATAAATATATTAACATAGAGCGCAATTACAAATCGTCATCAAGAGCATCTGATGATCCAATCTTCAGGAAAATACATCGTTCCTTGCGAAGATTTGGCTGTAAAGAGACCTGGTTAACATAAGAAAATATATTTTTCCGAGAACAAATTTTGATGTATATCACAACTATGATAAAGCTGCTGAAAAGTCGGTGCCGAAAGTTGACCATGAGTTGTAAATTATATTATAAATCGGTGCTGAAAGTAGATCATGAATTAAGTAATGATTCGGTATTGATTCTGCGGGGTTTAGGCATGCGTACTGATTTTTCCATAAGCACAGAGAAATCCTGAAATCTTCAAATAAAGTTTTTTACCGTGCCTCGCTATAAGCAAGCAACGCAAGGTAGGCTATCCGTAGTAACTTGTGACGAATTTTCGGCAATCTTACTCGTAATTGTTTTCATTCAACGAGGTTTAAAATTTTTATTCTTTACTACTGCCAGTCGTTTGAGAAATTCGCCTACCTTCTTACTGTTCCTTTTGGGCTACCTTATAAACCCTCCCATTTTTTCTACCATTTTCGATTTGGTAAATATACAAAGAAAGAAACAGCAGAATGCGTTAGAGTGATGAGCACAATTTCTCTGCTTTAAGCCGCTATTACACAGGTGCTTTAGTTGACCTTTGTTCACCTTATAGATATCTAATGAGCAGTCGTAAGAGTATATTCGTGATTTTTTGGGAAAATATGCGTTTGAAGTCCCTCATATGATGATGAAACACCTCCCTGCGGAACCGGTCGGACAGCTTGTTCGACACATACATTCACAGCGACTTTCCACACATGAGCCAAATATCTTGACCGGGTCTGATGACTTCCCCTTGTAAGTAATATGCAGTACGAGGACGTTAAATGAGTAATGGAAGACGTTTTCTTCTGAAAGCAGGTTGGTTTTATTCAGGATTTATTTTACTGTATTTCTCGCCACTCTTTTGGCTACAAATCACTATTTTTCAACATAATCTGCGATCAATACGACGGCCTTACACCACTTTAATGGCAACACCAGTATGGCCTCATTGTAGTACTCTACCACACTACGTCGGATGCCATTTTTCCTGCTTCAATTAGCTCAAAATCTTGCACGTACTGCTTTCCAGGAGAGCATCCTTTATTGGGTCAAACGGGTAGAGGTCGGAAAATGCGATATCCGGTTTGTAGGGTGGTTGAGGAAGAACAGCCCAACGAAGATTTGTGATTTTCTCTTGGCTGTGCAGACTTGTGTGATACCTTACATCGTAATAGACAAGGAGAATTTCCTTCAAATTTCCCTCCTTTTTCTGCCATGCTGAAGTCGTTTCTTCAGTTTTCTGACGGTAGCAAAATACACTTTAGAGTTGATCGTTACACCATGAGGGAGGGTGTCGAATACAATAACCATTTCAGGGTCCCGAAGCCCGTTTCCATGACTGTACCGGCTGTGGATGTGACTCTGCTTTAGAGGAGAAGCGGTGTGGCGCTACTTCATGGATTGCCGTTTTGTTTCTTCTTCGAAGTGATGAACCTATATTTCATCGCGTGTAACGATGTTCGACAAAAAGTTATCACAGTCAGCCTCTTAACGCGCAAACAATTCCGCACATATGATTCTTTGTTGCCCTTTATGGTCTTCTGTTAGGCGGCGAGGAACCAGCTGTCGCATACCTTTGAGTAGCCTACTGACGCGCATGTGTGTCTGCACTACTAACAGTGACGTCCAGCTGACCGGCGAGACGTTTGTTTGCGATCGGTCGATGACTTCTAATGAGAGTATCCGCACGTAACAACATCGCAGAGATCGCTACTGTGTGCATCGGAACAGCACCTGGGAGGACGGACTGGTCTGCGCGACCTTGTCGCGACAATGACAGACGTTTCGCCCAACGACTCAAAGTGCTTTTGTTAATTACCAGGACTCCGCAGACATAATGCAACCGCCTATGAATTCCTTTGATGCGCTGTTTTTCCTCCAGAAGAAACTCAGACAGCTCTGTGTGTGAAAAGCGCTGTTTTGAAAGATACGTAGACCTCCGCCGCCTATCGAAACTTCCCCGTTGCTCAACAAAACACTTTACGGCGTGTTTGGGTCCTCCTTGACATTACGAGGTGCATTCAAGTTCTAAGGCCTCCGATTTTTTTTTCTCCGGACTGGAAAGAGATAGAAATATGCGCATTGTTTTAAAATGAGGCCGCGTTCATTGCAAATACGTCCCAGAGATGGCAGCACCGTACGGCAGATGGAATTTTACCGCCAGCGGCGAGAATGAGAACTGTTTTAAATACTTAAAATGGCGACGTTTTCCTCACTTGAACAGTGTGCAATCATTCGTTTTCTGAATTTGCGTGGTGTGAAACCAATTGCAATTCATCGACAGCTGAAGGGGACATGTGGTGATGGAGTTATGGATGTGTCGAAAGTGCGTTCGTGGGTGCGACAGTTTATTGAAGGCAGAACATCGTGTGACAACAAACCGAAACAACCTCGGGCTCGCACAAGTCGGTCTGAAGACATGATCGGGAAAGTGGAGAGAATTGTTTTGGGGGATCGCAGACTGACTGTTGAACAGATCGCCTCCAGAGTTGGCATTTCTGTGGGTTCTGTGCACACAATCCTGCATGAGGACCTGAAAATGCGAAAAGTGTCATCCAGGTGGGTGCCACGAATGGTGATGGACGACCACATGCCTGAACGTGTGGCATGTTGCCAAGCAATGTTGACGCGCAACGACAGCATGAATGGGACTTTCTTTTCGTCGGTTGTAACAATGGATGAGACGTGGATGCCATTTTTCAATCCAGAAACAAAGCGCCAGTCAGCTCAATGGAAGCACACAGATTCACCTCCACTGAAAAAATTTCGGGTAATCGCCAGTGCTGAAAAAATTATGCTGTCCATGTTCTGGGACAGCGAGGGCGTAATCCTTACCCATAGCGTTTCAAAGGGCACTACGGTAACAGGTGCATCATACGAAAATGTTTTGAAGAACTAATTCCTTTCTGCACTGCACCAAAAAGGTCCGGGGAGGGCTGCGTGTGTGCTGTTTCACCAAGACAACGCACCCGCACATCGAGCTAACGTTACGCAACAGTTTCTTCGTGATAACAACTTTGAAGTGATTCCTCGTGCTCCCTACTCACCTGACCTGGCTCCTAGTGACTTTTGGCTTTTTCCAACAATGAGAGAGACTCTCCGTGGCCGCACATTCACCAGCCGTGCTGCTATTGCCTCAGCGATTTTCCAGTGGTCAAAACAGACTCCTAAATAAGCCTTCGCCGCTGCCATGGAATCATGGCGTCAGCGTTGTGAAAAATGTGTACGCCTGCAGGGCGATTACGTCGAGAAGTAACGCCAGTTTCATCGATTTTGGGTGAGTAGTTAATTAGAAAAAAAATCGGAGGCCTTAGAACTTGAATGCACCTCTTATGTCCACAACTAGCCAGTGAAGCTGTTTTCTAAGCCTGTCCGAACCTCCGACGGCGAATCTCCTGAGGTCAGGTGGTCTGTGAGGAGGACTGCAGTGAAGACACACTACATATTTCCACTGGCACTAGTATCGATAGTGTTACTGACGTCAGCAGACACCATAGGACATGCTGTTGTCCTTAGTATTAACTCCTGAAGTCTTAGTATTCACGGGTGGGTGGGCAGTCGGTTGTGAATTGTCACTTCAGTAGCTGAACCAATCGGTTTAAGGTTGATTGCAGCGCTGGCCACTAGGTTAGAGCAGAGTGTTCCATAGTGCAGCACGTACTGTGCAGTCCAAGAATTACCGTCCACATATGGTAGTGAGAGATGCACGTCATCAATACCCGATACTCGTGTTAGATATTTGTGAACCATCCCCTTGATGATGTTTTGGGGCACCATGCTTGACACGTATACTTGTGGCTGGCGGTGTCCACTCACTTCACCGATGATGATCACGCCGGCTTCGAGAACACTTTGGCAGTTATCCAGGAACCAATGCAACTGTTTCATTTCCAAGCTTCTTCTCTCACCGCGGTATGGTGGGTATTTTATACTGTTAGTTGTAATGGACGCCTAGAAGCCAGATTCATCGTGTGCAGAGGGTTGCGTACTGTCTTAGTCAACAGAACTCTCCCATTTGCCTTTAGAAAGGCATCACTCATTTCTGTCATATTATCATGAAAGCCGTGATCAGCAGCGTCCATCGGCAGCTGTTGCTGCGACTGACTGCAAGCTTGCAATACGACGCATATTTTCAACATTTCGTTTGACATGTTAGCGATTAAGTGTTCGAATGACGTCGCGCTGTACGTGTGCAACATCACTACTGTCAATGTTTCTAGCAGTAAAATGATAATCTGGCCAGTAAGGTTGCAGTTACACTTACTGTTGACAGACTTAACGGTAGTACACAACCCACTCTATAACGTTCGCGACTGCAGACTCTATGCGCCTTTACTGAACAGCTCAAAGCTTTCAAGTTTATTATTACCTCTAATTAACATGAGGCTGTGGCTCGTGACCATAAGAAAAGAGAGAGCATGATGAAAAATTTATTTCAGCCATGTTAGAGGAAATGTTGAACCTTGTTTTCATATAACAGTAGTAACATAAGCTTTCATTCTACGTTCTGAAAATTCCTATTTTATTATTTGGTGTGCTACTACTTTTTATTGTAACTAGATGCAAAAACAGTAAAACACTGAATTAAACATTTTTCAATAAAGTTAGAGCGTCATACAGTAAAATACATGGTGTTTCAAAGTCTTTTGCGTAAAAGGGCTATGGGTCACGGATCACGTGCGGGGGAACAATTTTTGTCGGAGAGCAAACGTTTTCTGACGGTTCCCTGCGACGCGAGGCGTCCTTTCGTGTTCGCCAGAGCTTGGACGACGAGGTACTGCCCAATAATCAGTCGTGCTGTTAACTGCCCACCCCCGACAAACTCATAGAGTGGTTTTCAACAAGAAAGTGGAGATGGACACCTTAGAAGCGATTTTTCTGGGCCTACACCTCTCACACGGAGGAGATTACTCGATTATAGCAACACACAAGACATACTAACGCCACAGGTTGCCTACGCCCTGCTGCCTCTCTCATTAGGTTAGATTAAATGTACATTTCGCACATAGTGAGGAGATCGTCCAGGATGTAGAATATGTCAGACATCAAGAGCACACAGTAAATATTTAAGAAGAAAAAGAAATACGCTAATGTACCTTACACAGGTCGAAAGTGAAAACGGATGTGTAAGATATCAAAAACATTTTAAGCATAATTTCATTTAAGCGCTAATACAAAGTCTGTCACAAAACATGTAAACGTTCAAAGCACTGTGGTGTGCAGATAGTTCTAGACCATATGTATCTATGCATCATGAAACAACAGAATGTTTTAGAAAATTTATTTACAACGGCCACATCACTGCACTAAATTTGTACGGAAATCATATTATTATAACACTCCCATTATTTGACATTAATACACTCCTGGAAATTGAAATAAGAACACCGTGAATTCCTTGTCCCAGGAAGGGGAAACTTTATTGACACATTCCTGGGGTCAGATACATCACATGATCACACTGACAGAACCACAGGCACATAGACACAGGCAACAGAGCATGCACAATGTCGGCACTAGTACAGTGTATATCCACCTTTCGCAGCAATGCAGGCTGCTATTCTCCCATGGAGACGATCGTAGAGATGCTGGATGTAGTCCTGTGGAACGGCTTGCCATGCCATTTCCACCTGGCGCCTCAGTTGGACCAGCGTTCTTGCTGGACGTGCAGACCGCGTGAGACGACGCTTCATCCAGTCCCAAACATGCTCAATGGGGGACAGATACGGAGATCTTGCTAGCCAGGGTAGTTGACTTACACCTTCTAGAGCACGTTGGGTGGCACGGGATACATGCGGACGTGCATTGTCCTGTTGGAACAGCAAGTTCCCTTGCCGGTCTAGGAATGGTAGAACGATGGGTTCGATGACGGTTTGGATGTATCGTGCACTATTCAGTGTCCCCTCGACGATCACCAGAGGTGTACGGCCAGTGTAGGAGATCGCTCCCCACACCATGATGCCGGGTGTTGGCCCTGTGTGCCTCGGTCGTATGCAGTTCTGATTGTGGCGCTCACCTGCACGGCGCCAAACACGCATACGACCATCATTGGCACCAAGGCAGAAGCGACTCTCATCGCTGAAGACGACACGTCTCCATTCGTCCCTCCATTCACGCCTGTCGCGACACCACTGGAGGCGGGCTGCACGATGTTGGGTCGTGAGCGGAAGACGGCCTAACGGTGTGCGGGACCATAGCCCAGCTTCATGGAGACGGTTGCGAATGGTCCTCGCCGATAACCCAGGAGCAACAGTGTCCCTAATTTGCTGGGAAGTGGCGGTGCGGTCCCCTACGGCACTGCGTAGGATCCTACGGTCTTGGCATGCATCCGTGCGTCGCTGCGGTCCGGTCCCAGGTCGACGGGCACGTGCACCTTCCACCGACCACTGGCGACAACATCGATGTACTGTGGAGACTTCACGCCCCACGTGTTGAGCAATTCGTCGGTACGTCCACCCGGCCTCCCGCATGCCCACTAAACGCCCTCGCTCAAAGTCCGTCAACTGCACATACGGTTCAGGTCCACGCTGTCGCGGCATGCTACCAGTGTTAAAAACTGCGATGGAGCTCCGTATGCCACGGCAAACTGGCTGACACTGACGGCGGCGGTGCACAAATGCTGCGCAGCTAGCGCCATTCGACGGCCAACACCGCGGTTCCTGGTGTGTCCGCTGTGCCGTGCGTGTGATCATTGCTTGTGCAGCCCTCTCGCAGTGTCCGGAGCAAGTATGGTGGGTTTGGCACACCGGTGTCAATGTGCTCTTTTTCTGTTTCCAGGAGTGTATTAATATAAGAATATCATTAGTTTCTAATTACAAATTCATCAAAGTAGTGAAACATGTTGGCCTCAAATAAAGATTTTAGGTTCCTCTTAAACTAAGGTTTGTTAGTCGTTAAAATTCTTTTGGCTGCTGACAAGTTATTGAAGACATTTCTTCTTGAATAATGGATAACTTGCTGGACCACTGTAAGCTACTTTAAATATTTTTTAAGATTTTTCTTACACTACTGTTCGTTAAAATTGCTACACCACTTAGATGACGTGCTATAGACGCGAAATTTAACTGACAAGATGATGTGGTGTGCAAATAATTAGCTTTTCAGAGCATTCACTCAAGGTTGCCGCCGCTTGCGACACCTACAGCGTGCTGTCATGAGGAAAGTTTACAACCGATTTCTGATAGACAAACGGCAGTTGACCGGCGTTGCCTGGTGAAACGTTGTTGTGATGCCTCGTGTCAGGAGGAGAAAAGCGTACCATCACGTTTCCGACTTTGATAAAGGTCGGATTGTAGCCTGTCGTGATTGTGTTTTATCGTATCGCGACATTGCTGCTCGCTTCTGTCGAGATCCAATGACAGTTTGCAGAATATGGAATCGGTGGGTTCAGGAGGGTAATACGGAACGCCGTGCTAGTTCCCAAAGGCCTCGTATCACTAGCAGTCGAGATGACAGGCATGCCTGCAAGGGATCGTGCAACAATTTCTCGATTCCTGAGTCAACATATGGGAACGTTTGCAAGACAAGAACCATCTGAACGAACAATTCGACGACGTTTGCAGCAGCAAGGACTATCAGCTCGCAGACCGTGGCTGCGGTTACTCTTGACGCTGCATCACAGACGGGAGCGCCAGTGATGGTGTACTCAACGACAAACCTGGGTGCACGAATAGCAAAACGTCATTTTTTCGGCTGAATCCAGGTTCTGTTTACAGCATCAAGATGATCGCATACGTGTTTGTCGACATCGCGGTGAACGCACAATGGAAGCGTGTTGGCGTATCACCCAATTTCATGGTATGGGGTGCCATTGGTTACACGTGTCGCTCACCTCTTGTTCGCATTGACGGCAGTTTGCAGAGTGGGCGTTACATTTCAGATGTGTTACGACCCGTGGCTCTACGCTTCATTCGATCCCTGCGAAACTCTCTATTTCAGCAGGATAATACACGACCGCATGTTGAAGGTGCTGTACGGGCCTTTCTGGATCCGGAAATGTTCGACTGCTGCCATTGCCAGCACACTCTCCAGATCTCTCATCAACTGAAAACGTCTGGCCAATGGTGGCCGAGCAACTGACTAGTCACAATAAGCCAATCACTAGTCTTGATGAACTGTGGTATAGTGTGGAAGCTGCATGGGCAGCAGTACCTGTACACGCTATCCAAGCTCTGACTCAGTGCCCAGGCGTATCAAGGCCTTTATAATGGCAAAGAGTGATTTCTCAGTATTTATTCTCCCAAATTGCGTGAAAATGTAATCACATGTCAGTTTTAGTATATTTGTCGAATCAATGCCCGTTTATCATCTGCATTTCTTCTTGGTGTAGCAATTTTTGTGGCCAGTAGTGCGTTTCTAGTAATGAGTCCATGAACTGGACTGATGATATGAAGAAGATATTTATTTTAAAAGACAAAATACATTAAGTAATAAGTACATTACGAAGCAGTAGTTAGTATCCCTAGTTCCCCAAACATGGCTGTTGTAACGTATCGCGCATGTAGGCGAGTTATTCGGTCAACTGGTATTAATAAGAGGTGAGTTTGCTTGGGAGGCTGAGCACTGCCAGTTGCAGCGACCTGTTGATGGCGAATCCAGGTGCGGCTAAAAAGGCTAGACAGTATGTGAATAAATGATGGTATGTGGAATTTTAACAGGGGTTGCATCATTAGATGGCTGCGCAATGCATCAGCAATGGCGGGCTGTCAGACAGTCTGAAAGGTGGCTGAGTTACAGCTCTTCAAAATACGACTATAAATAAAAAATGTAAATAATAAAGGAAATGAAAATACATGCGCCTGCTCAGATAAACGAGACCATCCAATGGCACAACAGTAATTTCAATATATTTAAAATTATATGAGTTTTTTTTACAGTCACTAAAAATTTTCACAATGAATTTCTGAATTAACAATGTATAAACGATTCATGCGATTTCAACGAACAATATCGCAGATGTTACCATCCCTCTATACCTATCATCCCTCGAAGCTATGTACCTCTATTTTATTTCTTGATTTATTGCGCTTTTTAGTTATTTTTTTGTTACGCAGTGCTACTCGGAACACTATTCTCCACAATAAGACAGCAAATGAAAGCATCGTGAATACCCGATATCTTGTCGTACCTAAATATTTATCTAACGAATATGTTACAGTTTTGACGCATTTTTATGTAAATATTGATTACAACTGCGAATAAAAAATCTTGGTATTTTAAGATGTGATGAATCTCATTGGTTGCCTGACAAAACTGTCGAAAAAACTATGAAAGGAAGCTTCTGTCAAGAAAGCGTAAATAACTATTTTAGCTATTATTTGTTGTATTTGTGTGGAACCACAAACTCCAGATGCTTAATAAATGCAAAAATTCTACCTGGGGTGTGTTACCATATGATTGTAGGATTTGTTCAGTAATGGCTTATCTCAATGTGGGGTGTGTAAAGTATTAGTTACGCATGCAGACAATGTAAGCTTTTCCATGTTGTTTTTAGAAGTTCCTGAGAATGACAAGCAATCGAAATTAGCTAATGGCACAGTTAAATAAAAATCACGTTGCAGCCTAGTGCACCATGTTTATGTTTATTTAAATTATATCAAACGGCGTTCTGTTGTCAAAGAGTGTGAGTGCATTTGTGCAAGGATGCTGGCTTATTTATGTATGAACTAGCCTTTATAGTTATTGTAATCAGTATGAGTAGGAACAAACGCTTACAACATTTCCTTATTTAAATATTGATGTACCGTATAAGTTCAGCCACGTTGAGTCATATCATGTCTGTAGAACTTAAGAATTATATAATTTTAGTGCGGATGATATTAAGCCAATGGAAACGCAGGCAAAGGCAAAATACCACTGCAGTCGAGTGGAGACAGACTCCAGAGTGAAGAAGTAAAATGAGCGATTCTAGGTACTTTCCGTTCAGATCCTACAGAAGACATTTCTATGTTTGTGCCTGAAGAAGGCAGGCCAGCCTGTGGTAACGTGTGGTATTAGATCGTGTAGGTGATTGATTCTGGGAAGTGACCATCAACAAAAAGCTCACTTTCTTCCGAATGCATTACCGAATCGAGATTAGACAGACTTAATCTTCTCACAACTTGAATGCCTGTTTAGCTAGGGGATAATTTTACCATCCTTGTAATTCTGCGAACACAATTTTACTTAATTTGATATAGTTATTTCCTGTCTGTATTTTAAGAGGATACCGTAAGACCAGTTGCCTTGTACTTGGCGTATATTTTCGTGAACAAAAAATATTCAACACAGTTCTCTGTCAATTACATCAGTTATAGGCGTTGGAATAGAACCCTTCTAATTCAGTTATTCATTTGTCTTTTATGTAATATTCCTGCGTATTTTATTAATTTAAAATTCTAGACGATTTGACTGCAGCGATCTAGCTGCTGGGAATCATAACAGATATGTGTGCCACTTCTGTGTGACTACATCGAGCTATTTACTTTAAACAGAGCCGCGCATATCCCAATTACCTGAGGTTGAAACAAAATCTAGTAAAGCAGCAAATGGTTTGTTCGAATGGACTGCTGGTTAGGCAGCAGTTACTCAAAGCAGAAAACCGCTAGGTAACATCGCACTAAGCATAATTTTCTTAAAGTTCTAACCGTAAATAATTCTTACCACTTTTGGAAACCCAAGACTATAGCTAGGCTTGATGAGTTGTCTCTAAAAGTAATACCAGGTGACATTATGGAATGAAAGTAAGAATAGTACAGTTTATTTTTACTTCACTTATGTCTGACATGTAACAGCGCTTCGGCGGTTCTCTGCTATGGTAGTCCCATTTGAAGACTGTGACCCCACACTGTCAGCCTCTTCTATTTGCTTGTCATCATATTTTAGGCATTGAATGGCTGTAAACTTCTTATAAATTGTAAATTGCACCTAGTGTGTAAGTATTTGCGCCACGTTTTCGTCTATACAAAAGACAAAACGTCAAGCGTTTAGTACGACTGTAGATTCAGTGTAATGTTTTCCTCTTGTTAACAAAAAGAGGGATCGAAACACACGGGAGGCGGTCTCCGATCTGGAGATGTTCTGCGTATGAATCCCTAATGTTACGACAAAATTAGTCATACGGCATGATTGAAGACACCATATCTGAGAAATATTTTACGGGCAATAGTGAATGTGGCAGCACGTCGCAAATTAACAGACTTTGAACTTGGGGTGATAGTCGGTCATAGCACACCAAAGCAGGATAGCATAGCAAAACAGGATGTCGGGTTTTGGCGGTCACCATTGTCTAGGACGGATCTTGTGTATGCCGGAGACCACATTTAGATATTCGAAACCGCCGCCTTAGAAGATCACAAGTACTTTACTGAAGGACGTGAAGTCACTCCCATATCGTATTCGTGGCGTTCGAAGGTCTATTGCGAGTTAGATCGCTGCAGGTTTAGGTTTCCAAACATTTATTTCTACTAAGAGTGTACGCATGCAATCGCAACAAAATATGGGCTTCAACGATTAAGAACTAGTTCCTATGTTAGTGCCTTTCTATTACTTTAGGTTACTCAGTATATACGGAATGCATAACTGAATACTGTCTCGAAGAAAACAGAAATGCAACGAAACCTAACATATGCCATATACATTATTGAAACGTGTGCGAGACAATGTACTACGTGCTAGAGTAAACCAACATGAAACGTATCGTTCCCAATTCTACACAAAGTATTTTCAAACGACTACTCCAGTATAACATACTTAAGAAGCTCATCCAGCTACGACGTTGTCGATTACATGATGAAAAAATATAGGGCATATACTTGCTGATACGATTATACTATGCTGAGTATTAACGCTTCAAGCAGGAGGTCCCTGCTCGCACCTAGGCTGCTGGCTGTAGTTTACGACGCCTGCATATAACGGAAAGAAAAGTTTTACTTCAATTGCTCTACTGCATCGGTTTCCTGTCGCAAATGACTGTACACAACATATTTTTATAACTTTTGAAAGCTACGTGATCATTTAAAGTGAACTTACAGTGTCGTATACTCTGAAGTAATCTTCAAAACCAAGTCCCAGACTTTAATCTCTTCCCACGCTCTCTCACATGTCACAGACAGACAAGTGCATTATCCTGTGCGTATTCAACGGCATCATAAACAATAAGTGAAGTGCGACCGAAATATACACTCGTTGTTTCCTTTCCACGAGGAGAGTCTGAAGATTTTAAAGATTTGTAATTGCCGGTGGCAGTTCAAATTCGATAATTCAAAAGCCCCCTTGGATTATTTTCAGTGATGCTGTCGTTCACCGTCTAATAGGACCATCAGCAGATCAACTTAATTAGACAAGATGTCTGCAGCGTGCGAAAAGTGTCAATTGATCCTGAACAATGAATGGCTTAAGATCCTCCTCAGAAAAAAACATCCGTTACATTTCGGATACACGATAAGCCATTCATAAGCAGAAGTTATTGATGCAACTAAGTACTTAAGGATACCAATTACGAAAAACTAAAATTGAAATCATAGAAAATGTTGTGGGAAAGGTGAAGGTAATACTGCAATTTAGTAACAGGTGACTTAAAGGATGCCACAGATTTATTAACGAGACTGCTTACTCTACGCTTGTCCATACTCTTCTGGAGTGCTGCTGTACGGTATGGAATCCTCACCAATTATGATTGGCGAATCACACTGCAAAGGCTAAGAGAGAGCATCCCGTTCTTAATATCTTGAAATAAAGGAAAGACAGTCACGGATATTATAAGCGAGTAGCGATGGCAATTACTTTTCGTTGCGACGGGACTTTTTTACGAATTTTTAATAATCGTCTTTCTACTCGGGAATGTGAAAAATTAATATCGAGATAAAATAAATCAGAGCTCTAACGGAAATCTTTAGGTGTTTATTTTCGAGATGTGCTATTCGTGAGTGTGACGGTTAGGGAACAATGTAAAGTAGTTATGTCAGCTATCTGATACTCACTGCACAATAATTATACGGATGTAGATGAAAAAACTAGATATTTAACATGAGCTTTGAATTCATTGGCACCAAATTTTGAATATTTCACTTACTCCATTTCCATAATATTTCGTGCGTTGAACAGGGTTATGTGAGTTTAAAAGCTGAATAAGAAATACAAACTTTGTTATCTCAACTCAGTAGTTTACATAAGAACATCCCCTTCACCACAGTACACCAGGAATATATGAAATGAAAATAGTTGACATGACAGTAACTAAAAAAAAAACAACATAACAAAGGCGTTCGTGATAATTAAGTGCAGGCACTTCCCCAACACATAGCCAAAGACAAAAGCAAAAACTCTGACGCAACAATCTCCTTCAACAACAAACAGAACGATAGTTATATAACTGTGCCATAATGGACTCATTTCCGACAAAATAGCCAAAATTTTTAATAACAAAGGTAGGAAGTAGCAGACTCAGTGGAGATGTTTGTTAATCTATGATTTATTCCACCTTACTGCACGGGTGACAACCAAACGCTGTATCATGGGTGGCAATAATTTTGACTGTTGTTTCTATGTATCAGCGCCAGTGGTTAGTCACTTGAGAGCAGGGATCTCGAACAAATTACATTAATTAGGGTGTACAGTGGGCCTACGAATATCTAACGTTTGTTAAGTGTCTCGAGCACAACCTTTCACCACCTTTATACTTCACGAAGACATGTTGCCCTCAAAGATGGTCGTGCTCTTCAGCTCTCGAAATATTCACTGCAACTTTTGTGGGAAGAAACAAATATGTAAAGTAATTTTGAAAATGAAAAGGCTCGTTGTAAATAAGAAAACAAACGTACCATGACAACTGAAATGTAATCGTAGACAGTTAATTTTGCGCTGACACGACGTTCTTTTAATAACGAAACTGCAGTTCCACTCGCTCGCCTGCACATTTCAACACGAAACAAAGGACTTAGATTCTGTCATGTGCACTCGTCCTGTCGACCGCCATAGATGCTTTACTTTTGAAGACATACCGGAAATTCACACCAGCGGCGAACCATGCACGAAAACACTTACCATTGACGATGAGACAGCATCTAGATCATGATAGACGGGTCTGACGTTGTTCTAAGGTTTGACACAGTTTAATGAATCTTTGTACCTCACAATCAAAGTCACTGCATTGCGTGCACGTTCTCTCGTCAATATCACTTGCGGAATAACTTGTAGTTACTCCACTGCTGACCCAGACACTGAGAGTAGTGTCAGGAAAGCTTTTGTACGTTCAAAGTACTTAATGATCGGATTAACTGAACATTTTAGAGGAGCACTCAGATACGGGTGTGGACTCAGTAATGGCCCAAAACCAACTCTCTGGCACCCCCTACACCGTACCTGTATGTACGCGGCAAACATTAATCAGGTAGTCACTCAACTTAGAAACTAAATGACAGAATATGAAATGTGAGAGAGGAAATCGTTTTCTCAAACACTACCCTCACTTACCTTCTTGAGATAATTATGAAATTCTGTTTTTCTTAACATGAGGGACTGAATACAACTGCGTATATTTTCTCTTGATGACGATAACTCGCAATATCGCACATCATAGTCGTGTTGTTATTCCCTGCAGAATGCTAAGCGCTTCCTTGCTACCGGAAACGGATCCCTATACTGCATTTGTTCTAGATGCTACTAAAAGCTTTTTACATACCCGCGCACTTGGTACTGCCTAATACTTCCAGTCACATCAACCAGTTTGCCTGCCTTCTCTAAGCGACTCAGAGCCTTCTACATAAATCGTTCTCATGTACGCCTGCCCAATGTCAGTAGAGTAGTCTCGCTTACATATGTTGGGGCAATGAAAGTAGTAAAACTCTTCATCTCACCTTATTGGTGGCATGGGTTGTTTCAGTTTATTTGGAAATAAAACCATTACGCTTTTTAAATGAAACAAAGTAAAAAATAGTTGGGGTACCTTTACAGGTTACTATGTAATGTAGTTGCTATGTTACTCCCCATTTTCATTGTACTAAAAGACGCTAATCATTTAACGAAATAATATATTAATTGTGAAGTCTTTTGCAAATAAACAAACAAACATGCGAACTTATGAAGTTGCTCCCTACCGTTTCATTTAAAAGCTATTACGTGAATTTATGACATTTTTAAATAAACAAAACAAGCTACTCTCTGCTATCCTTGAATGAAATTATATGACCCTGACTTAATAAAACAATTAGTCTATACCTAAGATCTTTCGCTCACAATCTGACATAAATAATGTGACACAAAAACCATGACAATATTATTTGTCGTTTTAGCATCTGTAAATATTAATGGACATTAAAAAAAATTGCAGTACAACATGTTAACTCTTCTATCCATTCTGAATGAAGAGAACCCGAATGTTAATCATCTAGATGAAAGTACAAATAATGAACCAGTTTGGGCACATTTAAGAAATACCCAAACTACTGTACATGTTAAGCGTTTTTTCCAATAAATGATCATAAAATAATAAACTCTTTACATAAGAAAACGGTTTAAGAAATGTTTTTACCACAAGAGAAAACGATCAAGAAGAAATCTGTATATCTTTGTATAATGTGAATGTTCCAAGCTTTTCGTCAATTCAGAACTTTGTTTGTTTTATTCATCTATATTTCTCAATTCTGTGTCACTATTGTGCATTTAGTGTATTTTTGTCACACTCAGGTATTTTTCCTACTCATTGAATCAAATGTCACATAGTCCTTATGTTTGCTGAGCTAATTTTTTTGGCCACATGAAGACAAGTTTCACATTTATGCCTTTGGATATTATGACTAGTGCACAAGTCTGGTTCGACCTCATGATATTTTCACTCGATAACTAACTGATACGTACTGAGGTTGGAGTATTACATCTCCAGTGTCCTCTGCAAATGTTACTTAATGACTGAGGAACGAATTTGCCCACCTACACACTCCATTTATCTAGGGCCTTAAAACTAGTTAACTCTAATCATACATGACATAGATCTGTTTTAATCTTTTTAAAAGTATCATCACTGATATTCAAATACTTCTCGAATTCAGTAAAAATTTCATAAATATACAATCATTCGGTTTCATAACCAAATTTTCACTTTTTCCTCGACTTTTGTCATGAGCACATCTGTGGTGGATGCTGTTGTGCATGTCGAATCTATGAATCAGAGCGCTCTGCCACAACTCCGTGATTTTCTTGAGCTTTAAATTATTTACTTTCTTTGACCAATATATCCATTTAACATTTAACTTAACGTGCTGGTAAAGACATCACTAATATTTTACATTATCTTCCTCATGCTGACTTTACTATAACCACCTATCATGTATTAATTCTAAACAACATCAGCTTTCAGGAACTATCCAGTGGATACACGATATAAAACTGTGCTTTCTAGCTCAATTCTACTCATTTGCTTTGACAATGGTCCCTAATGATCTCTCACTATCAAATGAAAGGCTCTCTCTTTACGCCACTTGCTGCAAAATTCTTAAGTGTAACTGTCCCAGATTTGCTTATTCCTTCATATAACGTAGATGCTTTATTTCCTCTCCAACAACTTTAGTAAAATAGTTCCTTTTTTACATTTGACCATTCTCATTTTACTTCATTTGTACTCTGCCTTTATTTACAACCTTATCGCTTGTGGTCACTTATCGTTGATCTTCGCGAATTAATTTTTCAACCTACATGCACTTTACTCTCCTCGTCTCAGATGACATTCACGCAAAGCAGAGCATCACTTTTCTCTTCATCACATCTTCCTATAACCTAACTTTTCAAACATAACTGCAACAGCAAAAAAATTTTATTTTGTCTTTACACCTTCACTATGTATTTATTTGGAGGTTATGATCCTTCTGACCACAAGAACGTCTATATGAGTACGAATTTGGAGAAGAGTGAGGACCGAATGGTCATGCACGACGAAGAAAATCATTCAGTAGCGGGGGACATACTACTATCAGATCGTGTATCAGTCACGGAATGACTGATGCCCTACGTATTCAATTCTTACTACACAGGATGTACTTCTTCAATACAATGATGTTTCTGGCACCAAATATCTTTTGGAATATTGGATACGTTAATTGATAAGCATGTTCATTTTGAATTGACTCCAGCAGAAGCATACCTTGATATACGTGGAGAAACTTTTTAATTTCACTGATTATTTTCTTACACCTTCCCTTGGTCTTCACCAGTACCAAATCTCCTTCCTTAAATATAGACGCTTTAGCCTTTCCATCACACCTAGTCTTTCTCTGTTGAGCCTTCTTTTTCATTTCCACTATGGAAATATGTGTAGTTAAACAGGAGGCATTGGCTATTGTCTTTGGGGTCCAAAAATTTATAACGGAACCAAACTGTGATATTAACGGATCACGGGGCTTAAGTTTTCTGAGGAGACGTCGACTGAAGCACCCAAACCTTTCCCACTAGACTACGTACATCCAATTATTTGATACTGAGATACGGTGTGTGAAGGTTGCAGATAAATAAATGCACATGACTTGTGAAGAATGCGTAAAGTAGAGTAAGTAGAAGCACAGGCGAATACATCACCAGGGCACCAAGAATGAGGTGGCCATAAGGAAGATATGCAGACCCTCATTCATAGATTGTGAAGCAAATTTTAAAATCAAATCGGCATTCAAAAGTAAATGTTTTCTACGAAGTTGAAAATGGGTTACTATTTAGGAGGAGGAAAGAGAATATGAAAACATGGAAACTTCGCTTCCCCAACCAACATGAAAATAAAGTGACAGAGTTTATACGTCAAAGGTATGGGTATTATGAAGTATGCAGATGCATCGAGGAATTGCAGAAAGCAGTTATATTTGATACCATGTGGAGGTAGGTGAAAAGGTTGGTAGGAGCATGTGATCAATGTCAAAAGATCGGTGCTGCTGCAGTTCCCATACTGTGCCTGAGGCAACGTTTCCGGCGATAGAAATCCTTAACATGCCCTGGCGCCTCTGAAAATACCTTCTTGAGCTTCACCAGTACTTTCATTAAGTTTTTCTTTCGATTACTAGGCAAACTCTCAATTCTCCCCAATTTATCTTTTATTTGCTCCAAACTATCGTTTGTATATCGATATATTCTCTCTATCTTCATCTTTCTGTATATTAGACATGCTTTTTGCGTTTGATACACTGTTATCCTGGAACTGATACATAAAGAAAATACATGAGCTATTCACTTCAGACCTAAATTATTCTTTAAACGGTACTACTCAATCTTGTCCTTGCACACGCAATTTTATTTGTTTACCCCCAAAGTCGGTGGAGCAGGTAAATTCGTTTAAAAAATTACATTTACCCAAATTTTTACACTAAAATTTTCAATAATCAAGCAATTGAGCTCTATACGTTTTCCATTCAGCAACATAGATAACCATTCTTAATAGCTCTCGAAAGTTACCTTGTTGCATCTACAATTTTCAAACTCACGAAAACTAGAAAATTTTCTTTCTTTGGGGTAGATTCATACAATTCTCCAGACACAGCTGACACTTCTGAACCACTGTCTATAGAATATCTGCAGTGATGTCTGCTGACAGGGCAGTAGTTATTAGATTCACGTAATTCATAAAATGACCACTATTCTCTTCTTCCTCCAAACTATCATTAATTACTTCCTTCCTAATAAAATCAGAACAATTCCTTGATTCCTTAGTATAACAATGGATAAACAACGAGGAAAATCGGCCAACCTTTTGTAAAACAATAAGCTGCATATGTTTTGCGCCTGTGCCACATCCGTTGTGCGTTCAAATTATGAAGGTCCTCAGCACTACTAATTCTTTCATAAAAAAAATCTATTTCATCACTGCCTTCTCCTTCAAGAATAACTTCCCAAACATTTTCTTTATTCGTAATAGGCACTTCATCAGTTTCAATACCCTGTTCATCGAGCATATTGTCACCATCTCTTGCGATTGTTCTTTAGTTTCAGGGGACCACAAACTCGATATTTCATTTCTGAATTTATGTGTACATATTGCATAAAAAAAATGGCTCTGAGCACTATGGGACTTAACTTCTGAGTTCATCATTCCCCTATAACTACTGAAACGTAACTAATCTAAGGACATCAAACATACCCATGCCCGAGGCAGGATTCGAACCTGCGACCGTTGTGGTCGCACGGTTCCACTTCAGCTACTGACTCTCTAAATAATGCTGAAAAGTGACAAATGGTGTCCGAATTCTGTTTCCCCATCAAGTTAACTCTTTATCCCTGAAAGTTTAATTGCGGAATGGAGGTGAGTTCCGCTGAATGGGCGGCGAGTGGAGTCGGCTGAGCGACACGAAACGCGGGCTCCTGCCTCCAACATATTATCTCTTGGCGTGGGTGTCCTGGATTCGACTACTGCTCCTACCGCAGTCCCCCCTCCAAATCATCCGAATTTTCAATTTTCCTTACGGGCTGTGTGAAATTGATTCAGGTCTCAGATATCTGTTTGTCTCTAGCTGATCCCACACTAAGACATTTCTTAGTTTAACAGTCCTTCATTTGTGTTATTGTTTTGGTTCCGCACTGGCTGCTGTCAGTTTCGTCCTCGGACTCTGTCCTTGCGCCTTGGCTGCGCGCTTGTCGCATTTACCCGCCGGTGCGTCTCCCTCAGCGGCTGCCGATTTCTTTGCCAGTTGTTTTACACCTATTATCGCTCTACTTTAGTAAAATAGCGAAAATAGTCCTCGTAAAAGTCTGGCGGTGCTGGTAGCATTGCTTCCTCTACATCACATATCAACAGTCTCTCTAATTTAAATTAAACTATTTAACATCCATTACTGTTGAGATTAATTTTACTTTCGCTCACCAGTATTCGCAGAAGTCAGTTATGAGCCACACCGTGATTGACATGGCTCACCTCATACGAAACCTTTCATTAAATCTTCCTTCATTTCTTTTCACCAGCATTTTTGCAAAAAAAAAAAAAAAAACATTTCTTGAAATTCTTCTACCGTTTCGCAAGAATTTTCGATTCCATATACACATGTAACGGCATTTTCCGTCAAATATCCTATACTGAAAGATATCTGTTTCTCAACTTCCCATACTGTAGCTAAAACCTTGGCAAAACCTTATTAAAACTTTGAATAACAACATTACGAAACAAATAAAACTACTTCTGATCCAGATGTAGAGCGATGCGCCATTTTACGCTGCAGTTTGCTGGTTTCCTCTGAAAGATCAGATACTCCTTGGTCTACAATTTTTTAAGCATAACCTGTGTGGACTGGAACTCAAAAATTGTTCAAATTGTTCTGAGCACTATGTGACTTAACACCTGATGTCATCAGTCCCCTAGAACTTAGAACTACTTAAACCTAACTAACCTAAGGACATGACACACATCCATGCCCGAGGCAGGATTCGAACCTGCGACTGTAGCAGTCGCGCGGTTCCGGACTGAAGCGAGTAGAGTCACTCGGCCACTGCGGCGGGCGACTGGAACTCAAACTTATCTTTAATTTCTGCCCTAAGTGTAGGATTCATTTCAGTGACAGCATCGCTGATAGTTCCTACATTTCTTTTAGTTACTTCCGTGCTCCAGTCCACTCACTTATCCTCCACAGGTTGCTCATGCTCAACCTGTTCTGTAATAATCGTTTGCTGAACGTCATCATGTTCTTTCTTATGCTCGCTAAATTGATTTAGCACTGCAGAAGTGGAATCTGTAACTAATTATTGGCCTTCATCATGAACATTTTTTAACTTTCCCTTTACTTTAGAGTTCATTCCAGCAAATTTTGGTTCGTATTCCATTTACATTTGCTTAGAAAGCTTAGTAAAACGATTATGTAATTCTGTTTTCAAGTTTATTCTCTACCTCTTTTAGCTCTGTTTTTGTTTTAAATTTACATCGGACTTTACAAAGTACACGTTTGAGTTAACATACTGAATATTATTATTTACACCAGTTATCTGAGCTCTGAATGCTCTGAGAATTGACAGAGGCTAGTTGTTACCCTGTCCAGCAAGTACTTTGTTCAGAAAAGTGAAGCGGATATGGCTGTTCCAGAATTAGAGAACTTTCAGCAGTAAAATTTCCTGAATCGTCCGTCGTCCATTCCTCTTTTTACACACTAGCCATTTCATCATTTTCAATATTCTATATACTGTCTTCAAGTGGATCCTGTTTAATCTGAATATTCTTGAAAATTAGGGAAGGGTTCACATTTCTCATCAGTAGGTGACAACCTACATTTGTCTCCTCGCTTAACTATCTTCTTACTAGTGAATAACACAACTTTCAGCAAACAAAACCATTTTCCGTCACTTAACTTTGTCTTGCGGCAGTCCCCTGCGCTGCGCTGAAATGACGTGACCGACGAGCGTCGTCGGTCGTGCTGTGTGAAACAGCTGTTCGGCGGCCCGACTGCCTCTCTGTTGCCGGCCGCGGTGGCCGAGCGGTTCTAGGCGCTCAGTCCGGAGTCGCGCGACTGCTACGATCGAAGGTTAGAATCCTGCCTCGGGCACGGATGTGTGTGATGTCCATAGGTTAGTTAGGTTTAAGTAGTTCTACGTTCTAGGTGGCTGATGACCATAGATTTTAAATCCCATAAAAAAATGCCTCTTTGTCGGCCGCGGTAACACTGTAGTTGTGGGACGCCCTGTCTCGCACCGGCCTCGTGGAGCCGTATTCACTCACCTGCTGCTGCCTGCGCCTACTTCCTAAACTGCCGCTAGTTTCGCGTCCCATTATACGGTGCGCTATGAGTTCTTCTCAGCTACAGATACTGCTGCGTTTATTTCTTCCTACAAGAAAATGATTCCACTCAACGGCTCGCGCTGCAGTATTCCGATAATTGTCTTCAAACTCCCTGATAACTAATATTTGCTCTTTATAAGACTGCAGTTATAATATTAAAATTTCCTGACTCATTTCTCTGACCGGTTGTACTTATTTAATTTTATAGAGGCGTTCAACATTGCACTACTGGCCATTAAAAATGCTACACTACGATGACGTGCTACAGTGGCGAAATTTAACGGACAGGGAGATGCTGTGATATGCAAATGATTAGCTATTCAGAGCATTCACACAAAGTGGCGACACCTACAACGTGCTGACATGAGGAAAGTTTCCAACCGACTTCTCTTACACAAACAGCAGTTGACCGGCTTTGCCTGGTGAAACGTTGTTGTGATGCCTCGTGAAAGGAGGAGAAATGCGTACCATCACGTTTCCGACTTTGATAAACATCGGATTGTAGCCTATCGCGATTGCGGTTTATCGTATAGCGACATTGCTGCTGGCGTTGGTGAAGCTCCGATTACTGTTAGCAGAATATGGAATCGGTGGGTTCACTAGGGTAATACGGAACGCCGTGCTGGATCCCAACGGCCTTGTGTCACTAGCAGGGGATAACAGTCGTCTTACCCGCATGACTGTAAAAGATCGTGCAGCCACGTCTCGATTCCTGAGTCAACAGATGGGGACGTTTGCAAGACAACACTCATCAGCACGAACAGTTCGACGACGTTTGCAGCAGCGTGGACTATCAGCTCGGAGGCCATGACTGCGGTTACCGTAGACGCTGCATCACTGACAGCAGCACCTGCTATGGTGTACTCGACGACGAACCTGGGTGCACGAATGGCAAAACGTCATTTTTTTGGATGAATCCAGGTTCTGTTTACACCATTATGATGGTTGCATCCTGTTTGGCGACATCGCGGTCAACGCACGTTGGGAGCGTGTATTCGTCATCGCCATACTGGCGTATCACCCGGCGTGACGGTATGGGGTGCCAATGGTTACATGTCTCCGTCACCTCTTGTTCGCACTGACGGCACTTTGAACAGTGGACGTTACATTTCAGATGTGTTACTATCCGTGGCTCCACCCATCATTCGATTCCTGCGAAACCCTACATTTCAGCACGATAATGCACTACCGCATATTTCACGTACTGTACGGGCCTTTCTGGATACAGAAAATGTTCGACTGCTGCCATTGCAAGCACATTTTCCAGATCGTTCACTAATTGAAAACGTGTGGTCAATGTGGCCGAGCAACTTGTTGGTCACACTATGCCAGTCACTACTCTTGATGAACTGTGGTATCGTGTTGAAGCTGCATTGGCAGCTGTACCTGTACACGCCATCCAAGCTCTGGCTCAATGCCCTGGCGTATCGAGGCCGTTGTTGCGGCCAGAGGTGATTGTTCTGGGTACCGATTTCTCAGGATCTATGCACCCAAATTTCGTGAAAATTTAATCGCATGTCAGTAGTAGTATAGTATATTTGTCCAATGAATACCCGCTTATCATCTGCATTACTTCTTGGTGTAGCAATTTTAATGGCCAGTATTGTATATTATGCCTATCACTACTGAAGGTTTCCCACGCTCTAGCTCCGTAATCTAAGCTTTTACGGTCGATCGCACAACATTGGAAGTTTGCAGGCTCGGTGCAGATGTTTGTCATGTTGAGATTTATTCTGCTTGACTACCATTGTGACTAAACCAAATGCCATAATATGACTGAAAATAACTTAGATTGTTGTTCATATGTATCGATGCCAGTGGTGAGCCACTTAAGAGCGGTTGTGACAAACTCTGAAGACAATCGGAAATTTAAATCAGCGGCGAGTCATTCATGAGATCACTTACCCATGACAGGATCTAGAGTGCGGTATGCGGTTCTATCGTTGTTCTGAAGTTTTTCACTCTTTAACAAAACTTTGTACCACACAATCAAAGTCACTTCTTTGCCTACACGTTTACTAGGGTCTATCAATGGCGAAATTACTTATTGCTACTAAACTGCTGTCTCAAACACTCGGACGAGTTTCTTTAGATAGTTATTAAATAGTATTTTTCTTAACGAGAGTGACTAAGAATTATCGAGAATATTTTATCTCGATGACAATAACTCGCAATATCGCACAGAAAGGTGTTCCTGGGATTCCCCGCAGAAACATCAATCACGCGCAATTTATTGCTGCTGGATAGGTGTTCCTAAGCTGGATATGTTCTAGAAGCTACTAGAAGCTTCCCGTGTACTTGCTACTCCCTAATACTTCGTCCTTCTCGCTATATGTGGCTCACATCCTTCGACACAGATAGTTCTGACGTAAGCCTGGTCAGTGCCATCGGAGTACTTTCGTTCACGCTTGTCTGCCCAATGAAGCAAATAAAACAATTTACGCACAACTTGCTGAGAAGTGGAGTAAATCAGTAGTTTATAAAGTAGCATGCAGTTTTTGCAACAAACACTACACTGGTCAAATGGCAGAAACTCTAAAATCAATTTTCAATAAGGCATTGCCTATTACAGGTCAGATAAAATTAACAAGTGAATTATATCACAACATACATACGAAACGGGTCACAATGTTATATCAAACAATGATCTGAAAGTACAGCATACTTAGAGAAAAACTGGATAATGGTTTCGTGGAAACGAAAATATTCTTCCATGGCCAACAGTCAAAAAACGAGATCCTATGCGAACTCACATTTTTCCACTAATGTCATGTCAATGTTGTTGAATAGAAAATATATAAAAATTAAGAATATTTATGAAACGGTGTTCCAGCAATATCTTTGTAATTTTTTTAAAATGGCATTTATACCGTCGTTTTTAACATCGTGTTGTCACAGTCTTTCTCATTGTGATATTTATTTCGTCGTTAAACGTAAGAGTTTCGACGGATGTGCAGAGGATATTGCAAGGGACTGACAACACAAGGCCTGGCATATCGGTAGTTAAATCTAGTTAAATCGAGAGCAACTCTTTTTTTTTTTTTTTTTTTTTTTTTTTTTTTACTACCGTCTTGTTCCTCCGCACATTTAAGCTGATCGTGATGCCGAATTGTAAGCAACCTTTACATGTTTATGAGGTAAAGGTACAACAAATAATAGCTGTGAAGGTAATGCGTCACCCCACAAGAAAACAGCCGTGTCATATGAGCAAAGTGAATGATTATTTAAAATTTTTGAGTGTGAATTACATACCAACATACGAAGGGAATATTTCCTAAGAATATGTTATCGTTCTTTTTCTCAACAGGATGATCACAACACATGCCAAGGGTGTTAAGAACAACTTTATTATCCACATCCACATTTCTTAAATGTTTTTGTGTTGGCATTGTACTGTGAAGATTACGTTTGTGGCACGTGAGCTATTTCTATACGTAATCATCGACAGTGTGGTGTAACATGTTTACCTCTACCTAAGAAATCACCTGATCCGCGCCTCACCAGGGACTTGCGCACAACTTGCCGCGCCTCCTTAGTGTTTAGCATCGTCTCGTCTACAGTCCTTTGAACAACATAGATGTAGGTTTGCCGCCAAGGGATAAATGTTGTCAGTCGAGTGGTACATGGACGCTGTGAACAACAGCTGTAATTGAATGGTATTTTGGGGTGGTTTGAGCTATTCTTTCCCTTTATACAACAAAGAAGCGAAACTCTCGGATTTGTTGGATGGCGTCCATGGAACATATTTAGCTCTTCAAGGCTACATAATTTACAAGCAACACAAATTTACTGAATCGTAGGCATCGACGACCGTTAGACTTGTTTTTGAGCTTATTAGTGTGCAGACTATACAAATACTTGAAGATAACCTCTGTGTTGTATAGATCATTACATTTATGTTTTAGGGGGTTTAATCCGATTTAATCCGAAGGATTTACCAGTGAATTCAAAAAATTGGTTCAAGTGGCTCTGAGCACTATAGGACTTAACATCTGATGTCATCAGTCCCCTACAACTTAGAACTACTTAAACCTAACTAACCTAAGGATATCACTCACATCCATGCCCGAGGCAAGATTCGAACCTTCGACCGTAGAGGTCGCGCGGTTACAGACTGAAGCGCCTAGAACCGCTCAGCCACACCGGCCGGCTACCAGTGAATTACCTACCTCAAAGTTTTTGCCTGTCCGTGGCACAGCCATTTTTGTACAGCAGGTTTGAGCCGAGTTATTGATTTATCAGTAGCCTTGCTGACTTTCTGTGATACAATTTGTACTCCAGATTCATTTAACTGATTTTTGTTTTAGTGAAATCATCGTGGGTGTTGTTTTTTGAATTTAGTTTATGATTCTTTTATACAATTAGCCTGTGTCATATCCACTTTCCTTGATTTTGCTAAGCTTGTGTAATAAGACTGCCCATTACGTCATTTCATTTCTTGGATTTACACGTCTCAAAACATTTATTGACTACTGACATACTTTTGTTTTCTTTGAAAAATGTGTTAACTGAAACCTATTCATAAGTTCTGGCAAGGCTTGGATTTCATGCCGTGTCATTCGAAACTATATTGAAAGAAGGTCAATATTATCTACTGGTTCGAAACTTCAAAGGAAAGTTGGCCACTTCTCAAAGATTAATTTTTTCCTTGTTTCCCTTAATTCAATTCGAATTGTCAACAATTATCAAGTGTCAGCTGAAATTTTCTCAATTTCCAGTTGTTAAAGTTTCGCCTCTTTCCTTACATGCAGCTGCAGTTGGAAAAACAGAAAGCGAAGAACAATCTTGTATGTTAAGTGTTTTCCACACGATGTGATACGCTTTTCTGGTCTGGTACGTTACCACTTGAGGCTCCTCGCTCACTACACTATTTCAGTTTACACCTCAAAAATTGTTGCATCATTATAAAATTTAAGTAGTCAGTACAATTTCGTGAAAGGTTATAGCTCTCTGAGCACAAGAAGGAGGATTTCCAGACATCCTACAATAGCGGAAAGAGGTCGTTTTGACCCGACACACAATCATTTGAGGTATAAGTTTAACAAATACATTATTTTGGGTATGTAAATGTCAAAATTTTAGTAAATGATAACAATAAATGCTTAACGTCATAATTAATACATTAAACATTCACTTCAATAAAAATATATAACTCATTTAATGTTGCACATGCTAACAGGTTTCCTAGACTGTAAGCTTCACATATGAAGTATTCGTAAAACTTTTTAGAAACATATGGTCTATGTTACACTCGCATATATTCTACACGGCTTTGAAGTACTATTTTTCAAGGTATTGGAATCTCCTCGATACACTTAGCACAGGTGATTTCTGTTATATGTGCCCCTTTTCTGTACAAACTCTGTGGCACTGGGCGTGTTCCCTTTGCTGAGACTGATGTGGCACTTTTTTCTCCTTCTAGATCACTTTGGTTCCATAACGTTTTCTTTCGTTTGTTGTTCGTTCCGCTGTTTCGTTCGCTTCAGTTCATTAGCCACCTGAAGTATGAGTAACTTCCTTTCCATTTCCTTATTTGTTACCATTTTGTCGCTAACCCACGTATTTATTACCGCCATGTCCGAAGTGTTGCAGAAGACGTGCATCGGCCACCTTCTACATTCAACATTTTCAGTATGTTTAAAACTCATCCCTATTTTATTGCATTATTGAATGTTATACTTTCAGGTTTCTTCTTTTCTTCTTTGTTTGCTGTGGCTTCTGTGTGCAGTGTACAGAGAAGAATGACATCTTCATTCTTCTTTTCTTACTATATCGCCATCGTGTAGTCTGCGTTGTCAGTCTGGTGCACAATCACGGTGGAGTGTATTTCATCGTTTGGCTTCTTTATCTCAACAGACATTTAACGATCGATCTTGTTCACTGTTCCGACTAATGAAGTTTTCTTTTCTTTGAACTTCTTAGCGAGTTGAAGAGATTTGAAGAAGTAGTCCGCCATCACACTTCTATCTTGTTTCGAAAATCGCTCCTTGAGACGTAGAACAACATATTTTCCGCGTGGTTGCCTCTCTTTACTTGTGTCCTTTTTTTCAGAGGTGTGGGAAAGCAGTATAAACACACTTTCTAAGTACATCTCGACAATACGGAATTTGAGACCATATTTTCCGACTATGATGAACACGACTTAAGTAAATCTGCATCTTATTTTGATTGGTAATGGTCGCTGGTCTGTGATTATATTTTCTCCAAAGCAGTGAGGGCGAATGTTGCCTACCATGAAGTTTGCTACGAGATAAGATATAAGAGCAAATGTTTTGGCTGGCAGCCGTTCAGCAAGGGTTGATTTCTTATTAAAAAGGAGAAATCTCAAGCTCGTTAAATTTGTCCCTTGGCATAAAGTTTCCGATGAAGGGATGCCTCCAAAAATGCGATCAAAAGCCACTCACACATGCCTATCGTACAGCTGATACCCTGAGCATACATTATAGGAGAAACTGGTAACTGGTCAATTACTCCTGTTTCTCAAGTGACTCGGTCCAGTCATCATTTTTAATAGTTTTTGAGTATTTTCTTCTGTGTCTCTCTTCATGAGATGTTGCAGTGCTTCGTCAAAAATAAGACGGAAAGGATTGACTACAAAGTCAGCTTCTGATTGGCTAGCGTGAGTAGTGAGATCTCTTTTAGGAAATTCACAGCCGACAGTCTTCCAGAAGATAAAAAACTAGAAATCTCCATCTAGGTTCCATTATTAGCGACCATCATTTTAGAGGCATTCTACTGGACCTACAGTGATAGAGAGTTGACTTAGATCTGCTACTAAATCCTCTTCCACTAATCCCTGCTCTTTCACGGTGTCTTCACTTGTCTCTGTTAAAACTCCTCAGCTTCATCAGTGAAGTCAGTTTCTGGTTCGTCGTCGGAATTCTCTAAGACACGTAACATTTCTTCATCAAAAAGGTGATGTTAGTATGTTCGAAAACGTCATTCACGAGCAAAGAATAGTACCTGAATGTTAGTTTATAATTGTGGCTTCACTGTTGGATTATTTACAAATGTTCAGAAGAGTTATTACAGCTGTGCCAAATTTATCGCTTCTGTCCGTCTAGCTATACCGAATAAAATTTATGAGAAAATATAAAATTTTTTAAAAACTAACACACTGTAGTAACGAGGAGCGAAAGCTACGAAAAGTCACAATGTTTCACGAACATAGAAAAAAAAATTGGATTTTACATTGAAGAAAACCTTATGACCTTGGTTATTTTCACCCTTTCAGCGTTATAGTGTACAATGTTACGTCCCTTCTTGGAGATATAACCGTAAACAGTAATACGTTGACACCCATCTAGAAAGAGCGGAGTAGACGGAGTGCAGTGCATGGCATTCCGCACCTCTGTCCCTCCCTCCGCCCTTCCCTTGGGAGCGCCGGCAGTGGCTGCCAAGTGTTTTTCGCGCCATTAGCAGCCGGCGCCTGGCTCCCTCGCCACGGTTCGCTGCCCGCCGCGCCCCTCCCTGCCCCAGCCACTGGTAATTGCCAGCTGCCTGCCACACTGCCTCACAGCTAGGCCACACACCGAGCGCGGAAGCTCCGCGGGCTACTCGCCGCTACCGGCGTGCTACTGTGTGTGTTGTGAAACGGCTATGCAGCCTGATGGCAACTGGAAATTCCAAGAAAATCACCGTCGGAAGAGTTACTAAGGTTTATGTGTCTGACTGAACAAGTTCAATCAGATAAAAAATAAATTACGTGGCAGTGTTCGCACAAAATGACTATCGGGCACACGGAATACAGTTAGATTTCTCCGGAAAATTCAAATACTCAGATTGCAATGTGTACCGCAGGGACAGGCTGGACAGTGAAGGGGGAGGCGTGTTTATAGCTATAAAAAGTGCAAAAGTATAGAAGGAAATTGACGGAGATCCGAAATGTGAAATAATTTGGGTGAAGGTCACGGTTAAAGCAGGCTCATACATGGTATTTGAATGTCTCTATAGGCCTCCTGGCTCAGCATTTGTAGTGGCAAAACACCTGAAGGAATATATGGAAAATATTTCTAGTAGATTTCCCCACCATGTTATAGTTCTGGGTGGAGATTTTAATTCGCCTGATATCGGCTGGGAGACTCAAACTTTTATAACGGGTGGCAGTGACAAAGAATCCAGTCAAATTTTTTAAGTGCATTATCTGAAAACTACCTTGAGCAGTTAAACAGAGAACCGACTCGCGGCGATATCATATTAGACGTTCTGGTGACAAACAGGCCCGAACTATTCGAAACAATTAACGCATGACGGGCAATCAACCATCATAAAGCGGTTACTGCATGATGATTTCAGCTGTAAACAGAAATATTAAAAAAGGTCGTAAAATTTTTCTGTTTAGCAAATGTAACAAAAAGCAGATTTCTGAGTACTTGACGGCTCAACACAAAAGTTTTGTACAGATAGTGTTGAAGATCAGGGAAAAAGTTCAAAACCATCGTACCATATGCCAAGCAAGATCGTAAGAGATGGTAAAGAGCTACCGTGGTAAAACAACAGAGTTAGAAAACTGCTTCGGAAGCCAAGGGAACTTCACAGCAAACATAAACATAGCCAAATCCTTGCAGACAAACAAAAATTACGCGAAGCGAAATGTAGTACGAGGAGGGCTATGCGAGAGGCGTTCAATGAATTCGAAAGTAAAGTTCTATGTACTGACTTGGCAGAAAATCCTAAGAAATTGTGGTCTTATGCCAAAGCAATAGGTGGATCAAAGCAAAATGTCCATGCACTCTGTGACCAAAATGGTACTTACACAGAGGATGACAGACTAAAGGCCGAAATACTAAATGTCTTTTTCCAAAGCTGTTTCACAGAGAAAGATTGTACTGTACTTTCCTCTCTAGATTGTCACACAGATGAAAAAATGTTAGATATCGAAATAAACGACAGAGAGATAGGGAAACAATTAAAATCGCTCAAAAGCGGAAAGGCTGCTGGACCTAATGGGATACCAGTTCGATGTTACATAGAGTAGGCGAAGGAACTTGCCCACCTTCTTGCAGCGGTGTACCGTAGGTTTATAGAAGAGCGTAGCGTTCCAAGAGATTGGAAAAGGGCACAGGTCACCCCTGTTTTCAAGAAGGGACGTCGAACAGATGTGCGGAACTATATACCTATATCTCTAACGTCGATCCGTTGTAGAATTTGGGAACTCGTATTATGTTCGAGTATAATGACTTTTCTACTGTGTAGGAATCAGCATGGGTTTCGAAATAGACGATCCTGTGAAACGGAGCTCGCGCTATTCGTTCACGAGACTCAGAGGGCCATAGACACGGGTTCCCTTGTAGATGCCGTGTTTCTTGACTTCCGCAAGGTGTTCGATACAGTTCCCCACAGTCGTTTAATGAACAAAGTAAAAGCATTTGGACTATCATACCAATTGTGTGATTGGACTGAAGAGTTCCTAGATAACAGAACGCAGCATGTCATTCTCAATGGAGAGTAGTCTTCCGTAGTAAGAGTGATATCAGGTGTGCCGCAGCCGTTGCTATTCACAATACAGGGTGTTACAAAAAGGTACGGTCAAACTTTCAGGAAACAATCCTCACACACAAATAAAGAAAAGATGTTATGTGGACATGTGTCCGGAAACGCTTAGTTTCCATGTTAGAGCTCATTTTAGTTTCATCAGTATGTACGGTACTTCCTCAATTCACCGCCAGCTGGACCATTTGAAGGAAGGTAATGTTGACTTCGGTGCTTGTGTTGACATGCGACTCATTGCTTTACAGTACTAGCATCAAGTATGTCAGTACGTAACATCAACAGGTTAGTGTTCATCACGAACGTGGTTTTGCATTCGGTGTAACGTTTACAAATGCGGAGTTGGCAGATGCCCATTTGATGTATCTATTGGCACGGGGTAATAGCCGTGGTGCGGTACGTTTGTATCGAGAGAGAATTCCAGAACGAATGTATCCCGACACGAAGACGTTCGAAGCAATTGATTGGCGTCTTAGGGAGCACGGAACATTCCAAACTATGACTCGCGACATGGGAAGACCTAGAACGACGAGCACACCTGCAATGGACGAGGCATTTCTTCTTGCAGTTGATGATAACCCTAATGTCAGTGTTAGAGAAGTTGCTGCTGTATCAGGTGACGTTGACCACGTCACTGTATGGATAGTGCTACGGGAGAGCCTGTTGTTTCCGTAGCATGTACAGCGTGTGCAGGTACCAGCTGATTGGCCTCCACGGGTAAACTTCTGTGAATGGTTCGTCCAACAATGTATCAATCCTTATTTCAGTGAAAATGTTTTCTTTACGGATGAGGCTTCATTCCAACGTGATCAAATTGTAAATTTTCACAATCAACATGTGTGGGCTGAAGAGAATCCGCACGCAATTGTGCAATCACGTCATCAACACAGATTTTCTGTGAACGTTTGGGCAGTCATCGTTAGTGATGTCTTGATTGGGCCCCATGTACTTCCACCTACGCTCAATTTAGCACGTTATCATGATTTCATACGGGATACTCTACCTGTGCTGCTAGAATATGTGCCTTTACAAGTACGACACAACATGTGGTTCATGCACGATTGAGCTCCTGCACATTTCAGTCGAAGTGTTCGTACGCTTCTCAACAACGGACTCGTTGACCGATGGATTGGTAGATGTGGACCAATTCCAAGGCCTCCACGCTCTCCTGACCTCAACCCTCTTGACTTTCATTTATGGGGGCATTTGAAAGCTCTTGTCTACGCAACCCCGGTACCAAATGTAGAGACTCCTGTGAACGGCTGTGATATAATACGCCATTCAACAGGGCTGCATCAGCGCATCAGGGATTCCATGAGACGGAGGGTGGATACATGTATCCTCGCTAACGGACGAAATTTTGAACATTTCCTGTAACAAAGTGTTTGAAGTCACGCTGGTACATGCTGTTGCTGTATGTTTCCATTCCATGATTAATGTGATTTGAAGAGTAGTAATAAAATGAGCTCTATCATGGGAAGTAATCGTTACCGGACACATGCCCACGTAACATTTTCTTTCTTTGTGTGTGGGGAATGTTTCCTGAAAGTTTGGCCGTATCTTTTTGTAACACACTGTATACATAAATGACCTTGTGGATAACATCGGAAGGTCACTGAGTCACTTTGAGGCTGATGCTGTGGTAAATCGAGAGGTTGTAACAATGGAAAATTGTACTGAAATGCAGGAGGATTTGCAGCGAATTGACGTATGGTGCAGGGAATGGCAATTGAATCTCAATGTAGACAAGATTAATGTGCTGCGAATACATAGAAAGAAAGATCCCTTATCATTTAGTAACAATATAGCAGGTAAACAACTGCAAGCAGTTAATTCCATAAATTATTTGGGAGTAGGCATTAGGAGTGATTAAAAATGGAATGATCATATAAAGTTGATCGTCGGTAAAGCAGATGCCAGACTGAGATTCATTGGAAGAACCGTAAGGAAATCCAATCTGAAAACGAAGGAAGTAGGTTACAGTGCAATTGTTCGCCCACTGCTTCAATATTGCTCACCAGTGTGGGATTCGTACCAGATAGGATTGATAGAAGAGATAGAGAAGATCCAACGGAGAGCTGTGCGCTTCGTTACAGGAGCAGTTAGTAATCGCAAAAGCGTTACGGAGATAGATAAACTCCAGTGGAAGACTCTGCAGGAGAGAGGCTCAGTAGCTCGGTACAGGCTTTTGTTGAAGTTTCGAGAACATACCTTCACCGAGGAGTCAAGCAGTATATTGCTGAAGAGACCATGAGGATAAAATCAGAGGGATTAGAGCCCACACAGAGGCATACAGACAATCTTTCTTTCCACGAACAATACGAGACTGGAATAGAAGTGAGAACCGCAGAGGTTCTCAAAGTACCCTCCGCCATAGTCAGGTGGCTTGCGGATTATGGATGTAGATGTAGATGTCAGGCTCAGAAACATTGAGGAGAATTAGTACATCTCTTAAATCGGACTTGAGATGGAAATCGTTTGCTGCCATCTAAGAAACTGACATCGTAAAGTAGAACAGACTATTCGAAATTCTTAGCGGTTCCACAGTTGTTGTCTTCAGCACGCGCCCCGTGGAGCATTGCCATCATAGAGTGTCACAAAGAGTTTTATTGTTCGTTCATCAATAAAATGGGATGGTGACATTTTGTTGAGCTACACTTGGTCACCATCCTGAAAACAACCCACAACAGCAATTCAATTCTGACACCACAGAGGTCATCCATTCTACCCCTCTACAGCTTCATTAGTATTTAGTATATATCCCATAGAATTTAGCTAGTCCATTACGGATTTTTAAGAATCCGTGACTGTTTAGTTAATGGAAATACTGAAAACTGCAACCAGTCACTTTTTTGAAATGCAGTCCGGGAAATTGAAAAAAGAACACCGTGAATTCATTGTCCCAGGAAGGGGAAACTTTATTGACACATTCATGGGGTCAGATACATCACATGATCACACTGACAGAACCACAGGCACATAGACACAGGCAACAGAGCATGCACAATGTCGGCACTAGTACAGTGTATATCCACCTTTCGCAGCAATGCAGGCTGCTATTCTCCCATGGAGATGATCGTAGAGATGCTGGATGTAGTCCTGTGGAACGGCTTGCCATGCCATTTCTACCTGGCGCCTCAGTTGGACCAGCGTTCGTGCTGGACGTGCAGACCGCGTAAGACGACGCTTCATCCAGTCCCAAACATGCTCAATGGGGGACAGATCCGGAGATCTTGCTGGCCAGGGTAGTTGACTTCACCTTCTAGACCACGTTGGGTGGCACGGGATACATGCGGACGTGCATTGTCCTGTTGCAACAGCAAGTTCCCTTGCCGGTCTAGGAATGGTAGAACGATGGATTCGATGACGGTCTGGATGTACCGTGCACTATTCAGTGTCCCCTCGATGATCACCAGAGGTGTACGGCCAGTGTAGGAGATCGCTCCCCACACGATGATGCCGGGTGTTGGCCCTGTGTGCCTCGGTCGTATGCAGTCCTGATTGTGGCGCTCACCTGCACGGCACCAAACACGCATACGACCATCATTGGCACCAAGGCAGAAGCGACTCTCATCGCTGAAGACGACACGTCTCCATTCGTCCCTCCATTCACGCCTGTCGCGACACCACTGGAGGCGGGCTGTCCATGTTGGGGCGTGAGCGGAAGACGGCCTAACGGTGTGCGGGACCGTAGCCCAGCTTCATGGAGACGGTTGCGAATGGTCCTCGCCGATACCCCAGGAGCAACAGTGTCCCTAATTTGCCGGGAAGTGGCGGTGCGGTCCCTACGGCACTGTGTAGGATCCTACGGTCTTGGCGTGCATCCGTGCGTCGCTGCGGTCCGGTCCCAGGTCGACGGGCACGTGCACCTTCCGCCGACCACTGGCGACAACATCGATGTACTACGGAGACCTCACGCCCCACGTGTTGAGCAATTCGGCGGTACGTCCACCCGGCCTCCCGCATGCCCACTATACGCCCTCGCTCAAAGTCCGTCAACTGCACATACGGTTCACGTCCACGCTGTCGCGGCATTCTACCAGTGTTAAAGACTGCGATGGAGCTCCGTATGCCACGGCAAACTGGCTGACACTGACGGCGGCGGTGCACAAATGCTGCGCAGCTAGCGCCATTCGACGGCCAACACCGCGGTTCCTGGTGTGTCCGCTGTGCCGTGCGTGTGATCATTGCTTGTACAGCCCTCTCGCAGTGTCCGGAGCAGGTATGGTGGGTCTGACACACCGGTGTGAATGTGTTCTTTTTTCCATTTCCAGGAGTGTAGTTATTAATGCCATGAAGCAGTTCCTGAACCTTTTCAGACTCATCTTGAGTCGGTGTACAAGAGGATGCATAGTTATTTCCTGGGTGCTGGCACTGTGGAAAGATGATGTAACATGCTTTAAATTATCGCCATAAGTGTTCTTTATACGGTGATTTCGATCCAATATTTAATTTTGTACTCACTGGGACAGTATGGGCGGCTTTTGTTGTTAACGTCCATCAACCTGCCTCCATTGTCATGGAGCGCTAGTACCAAATGATTATGTTTTATAGAATGTGTATGGATATACAATGTAATAACGAAATTTTGCCAGCATCCAACAAGTGTTGTTCAACGAGTACTTGTTACAAAACTCTTCACAGCAAGATATGCGTTGCTCAGATATGTTATTTCTCTTTTATTATGCGTGTTAAAGTTGATTTATGGGGAAATACTTTAATCAATAGCGGAGTTAACACGAAACTCCCAAAAAAATTAGTAAATAGATTGCTACAAGAACAAACGTCAATTGAGCTGATACCTTATTGTTGTTCTTGTATTACCATATAATACAAACAATTTATGAGCAAATACTTCAATAGACACACATTAACATTAATTTCCAGGAATGAAATAGTACAAAGTTATAATATTTGCAATGAACTGCAGCTGTTTTTATAACCATGAACTTCATATTTAAAAGGCAGTAACAACAAAATTTCAAATGACTTGCATACTTGTTTCCGTTCTTACATTAACATGGTCAGTAATGTTAGCAACTGCAGACTATGTTTATTTCAGCTAAAAGTAGTGTAGATGTAACTATTCATTTATTTTGACAGTAGCGGGTTTGGACACTAAGACATAAAGAACGAGAGTTGTTCTGTGGTAGAATATTTACGTTGACATCAATGTGGTTACCTGTTACAATAATACTCACGCATACTGTCGCAGTAACTACAAAATTTCATTTTGGATCAAAATCGGCAAATAATACTCAAGGCGATGAATTACAGTATGTTTCACATTGTCCCAGAGCCAGCACCCAGCAATACGCTTTGAAATAGCTGTGTAACCTCCTATAATATGTCATGAAGTGGCCTCAGTGAAGAGTTGCTCACCCCAGTACATTTACGCTTCGTAGCCTTTTGCCGTCTGTCGTTCTTGGTAGGTCAGTCAGTCATTGCGTGTGGACAGCGCTTGTGAGCCAGCGTAGCTTTTTTTTTTAGCTTTTGACAGACGTTGAACTTAGTTTGTAAGTGCCATTGCAGCCGCACGGGTTAAACTCTTTTATTTTTAAACATAGAAAATTTTCTAGACTTTTCAGGACATTTTCACGCTGCTTTGGAGTATATATGTTTTTCCAATCGGATGACTTCTACTTGGCAGGAGTATAAACTTAACGCATAATCAGGTGTTCAGGTATTGCTTTCGCTTTCTAGATAGCTAATTTAACTGGGGAATCTGCCGAATCTTGTTCGCCTTTCACGCTATCTTCACTAAACTTACTGTTAGCTACGATATTAATTCTGTAATGTAATGTTTAAGCTTACAGACCTTTGATAAATAGGTACAGTGTACAGTATCCAACTTAAATTTGTCGCTGTATCGATTACATTCTTTGTTATTGTAACGAGTAAAATATTTTGGGCGCTTTTCAGAGACTTGTTAGAGCTTTTTTTGTACAGTATTATTTTAATTTTCTCAGACTGGGCTTTTTCTGCTCAAGTCGTACCGGCCAACCTTCGTTATTCTGCCAAGGAAACTGATCAGTCATGATTATTGTGCCTAAAATTGCTTCTGCCTGATATCTCAACTTATGTTCTTCCTACTTTGTCGTGGATCAAATTTTATTTCACTTTCAGCTTTGGTGAGACTTTCATATAGTCCGATCGACAGTCTAGATAATCTCGTTGGCTCCATTCTTTTAGTATGTTTCGTATCCTAATAAATGTTAATATATTTTTCAGTTTTTCTTAGTGGGCTTAGTCTGTACATTACAACTTCGCTATAATTAAGACCCAAAATTACGCTCATTATTATTCGTTCTTTCATGAGTATTTTTGCAATGTCTCTAAATCGTCTTCAAATGAGTGTTTCAGATTCATAAAGACATTCTTGTTTGACAACTGTGTTGTAGTGACTCAGTTCATTATATTTTGAAATATTTCTTTGTTACAGATGTCTTTTATAAAATTGAAAGCATTTTTAATTTCGTGACGACACATTTCGTAATCAAATTTTTGCGTGTCATACTCCTCAGTTGTTTCGTTTCAATATTTGTACTCAGAAACTCTCGTTTTTCCGTGTAACGTTTTCAGAAATCTGATTGCCGTGATGTTGCTGGACTTGTATTTTACCTTCCGAGTTATATTTGGATTCTTACTGTTTGTTTTTTTGTAAGAAATTGTGTCCTTTGAATGTCCCGCAATGCAATCATAGGGTCGTCTGCAAATGCTAAGCAGTCTGTCATAATTCTGAAACTTCCTGGCAGATTAAAACTGTCTGCCGGACAGAGACTCGAACTCGGGACCTTTGCCTTTCGTGGGCAAGTGCTCTAGCAACTGAGATACCCAAGCACGACTCGCGCACCGTCCTCACAGCTTTACTTCCGACAGTACCTCACCTCCTGCCTTCCAAACTGTACAGAAGCTCTCCTGCGAACCTTGCAGAACTAGCACTCCTGAAAGAAAGGATATTGAGGAGACAAGTTCTTGGTGCGTTGTGAGTGCTACTTGTAACGGTGATGAAGTAATTGTCATTCTTCCATGACCATACCATATTTCTTCTATTTTTAGTCACAGTAATTGTAGGTTACATTGTCGAGAAGAGAGGTACCTAGCCATTTTGAGGCAGATACGTGTTGCAGATCATGCTTCCTCTAGACCACACTCCTCTCTAGCGGCACTAGTAGCACTCATTCCCAGCACCTCTATTTAAAATCAACAGAATTGAAATGTGTGCCCTATACTTATTGTTTGCAAGTCACTTGGCTGCCGGGCTCCTTTCATCTGAACTGACTGAAATTGGAGACCTCCATGTAGCGAATTCTGTTTCTGAACACTACCACCTATAACAAAAACAACAACAACAACAATAATAATAATAATAATAATAATATGTAGTAGCCATTACATAGTTACTGTTGATTTGTGATGTGAGCTAGTCTGTTTCTCAGTGGCTGAATGAGTAATAAGGTCAGTTCCATTGCAGGGAGTACCTACAACTCGTAGTGCGCATTCACCTGAGATGTACAAACATACATGACGTGTACGTATCAGTTTTGCCGTCACAGATGCATGCTACAAAGCAAATAGTACGTGTGTCGTGGGTGGACTATATCAGAAACGCGTTGTTAAGACTTTCTTTTCCCAAGCTGTAACCTCTGTCAAATTGAGTCACGCACTAATGCAAGTGCATGTACTTGGAAAGGAATGGAATTATTGTAACTAATGTAATCGCTGTTAATCTATTTAAATGGTGATATCAGTAATTGCCATTAAAAATAATTTTGTTTTGTGACCGGAACAACATCGATGCTTTTCTTTTTACCCATTAGAATATTTCATTTTATCCCTCAGGAAATACTTGCTTCCACGTTGGAAAGAACTGAAATGGAATAATCAACTCTTAAAACCTATATAAAGATGTTAAAAGAGTGGCTTGATGCAAGAAAGCCATGTTTTCTAGTCCAATGTTACGGAATGACGTCTCAGACTGCGACCGATTAATGTAGGAATGGGTAAACACACCAATGTGTAGAACTAGATCACACAGTACCCATCCATCAGAGTATCTATGCTGTCACTGATTGGCGTTGACATATTTATAAATGTGCTGAAACTGTCACTACAATCACGGCAGATTTTGCAGCGTCGCATTTTTGCCTGTCTTGGTTACGTTAATGTAGCAGTATGTGGTCCCCTCCCACCTACGTTCTCATATGAAAAGAATATTTTTGGACTTGAGTGCCATAGAACAGGATCCATATTGTGGTTTCACCGAATGCATATATTTAGTTAACTAATTGCACAACATAACCGTGCCGGAAGCCTTTAACAGCAAAGCATGTCTGTTACTTTTTTCATTGGAAGTGGCAAAGAATAAATTTTATATTCAGTGGGATGAAATTTATTCGTTATTTGGAATAATAAACAAAGCACCACCACAACTGATTTAAAAATATCTCTAGGAAGGTGCAGAAGTCTCTTCTGTAGAAAAAAATAGATACCCTGAAAAACATTAGGTGCCATTGGTTTATCCGTTTTGGTTGGAGAAAAAGTAGCTGCTTTTGTAAATTACGCTGTAGGAGATATAGCAACTAAACTGCTACTTGTTACAGTGTAACATTAGGTGCTTCACTATTTTCAGATAAATCTTGAAACACTAAGTGAATACACCAAGATTTCCCACACACAAATTTCATAAACGCCAAACGTGACAGATGAATGACACATGGTATTAATCGTTCCATTCGATTAAACTCTAAACTTAGCAAATACATCCTCTGAACTATGAAGTACAGTAAAATATCTAGAATCACAGTACTATGTATAGAAACGACCTTGTCTGAAGCTGGACATTTGATTTGTGGATGAAGAGTATCTTAAGTACGTGTTTAACGTGTAAACAGAAAACACAGGACACAGAGTACTGACAGAACGACTGAGGCAAGAGTAAAATTTTGCTATTAGACAAGCAGGGGACTTAAAATCAATATACTATTTTGTGCCTGCGTAGGTCTCCCAGGTGTAGTAGTTCGTGATATTTTTAACAGTCAGCGAATGATGATGGCACCCGGTTGTGATTCACATTTTAATGTGGTGTCCACTTGGAACACTGAGATATTGTGTCAGATGGTGTTTTAAACGCTGCACCGAATAAAATGATATCTTTTAAAGTTCATACGTCTATCCATACGTGGACCTACCACTATCTTCATTTTCTTTTTTTTTCAGGTTAATGGCACTTATGTCCGTCTCGTAGCTACAAAATTTTATGAAACTCTCATTCTTTTAAAGTCGTTTAGAGGCTAGGCTGGTATCAAAATTTTAGAACATCCTTAAGGCGATGTGATACGAAACAGGATTTACACATTAATTACGCACTATTTAGAACTTAGTTAAAAGTAATTAGATTGTAGGAGATCAGGATTTTCCATAAATACCCATAAAAAAAGTTGTCAACGGTTCAGTGGCAGATCTTTCGTAAGGTCTTCAAATTTAACATTTAATTCACTACAGCGAAGATTTCCACTTTCTTCGTGTGTATAATAGTCAACATGAATTTCTAAAAAACTCTAGGCGAGAGAAGCATTCGTTATTTGGATATTATATTTGCAAGTGTTCTATGATTTTTGCACTTTCACCGCTAGCTCTTAGTACAGAAGCAAATTCCTAACCAGAGTCCTCAGTTTCCTGTAAAATTTGTCGTTGCAGTGACATTCCTCAACTGGCTGAACTCCATTTGGAGCATCTGTCTTTCTCATACTGTTTACTTCAAATGTATTGCTCCTTAGTTTCAAATGGAAATCACATGTCCATATATCCTCCAGTAAGGAAGGATGTAAACGATATGTACTAATATGTTTTTGTATACTTTTAGCGAAGCTGCTTCATTTAAAACAACATAGCACACAAAGTAATACGATAAGTAACAAGTAATTACCTCAGAGCTAATATTCTCGAATAAGTCTTAAATTCTGCGCAGCTTATTCTGTATCGGGCTGACAAGAAAACCAATAGCACTTCATAGAGAATAATATTGTGTGGAATACAGTTCTACAGCAAACAATATGTGCTAGTCATTTACTTCATAAGAAAAATGGTGGACAACTAGCACGTAGGGATGCTAAATTACAGTCTAACGCTGCTTCTATGTGTTGTATCCAAATCAAGGCCTTCGTTCGTGGTCGTAATTGTGGAGATAATTACCAGTAATCAAGGACGATACCGCACGGTGGAATGATACGCTAATCATGTTATTCATGGAAGATAACTTGTAATAGTGTGCAGTTAAAGTAACAAATTCCACGCAGCGGAGCGGTACTAGTACACATGTGTGTGTGTGTGTGTGTGTGTGTGTGTGTGTGTGTGTGTTTACGGGGCTGACCTAATTTATTCATGCTTGGCGGTGGCATTATAAATGTCTTACAGATATTATTAAAAATGCTCCTATGGTAGCGAGTAACGTAAGATCACCAGAAAAATGTTTACCAGACAGAGTACGTTATGTGACATTAGAACGACCACTGAACTTTCGTAGCGTGGATAGATACAGAAAGCGAGTGGAGCGAAATCACCTGTTCTATCATTACCTGGGTCTGCGCTGAATATGAGGATGTATCGTTGTCGAAAGTAAAATATAATCCGGCCTTAAAATGATCCTTCCTAAGAAGAAAAATGTGCCTAAGGCTAATTCTAACGCATGAGACCGATGTGAACGTGAAACGCTTACATATTTGTTCAGATCTACCTACGCCAGAGAGGTATTCGACGTGCACAACGACAATCACTCTTAACAGTGACAAAAGAACAATGTCAAAAGTAATATGATGAGTATAAAAAATACCCAACTGCTTCCGAGAACGTAACAAATGATTCCTGGTAAATTAACGTGGTATGATACTAAACGCTGTAACCTATAGGAAATTGTTAAATCTAAACAATTTTGTCATATTTATTTCACGCTTTTGTAAATGTGGAAGGACACGTACTATAGCGACGTAATGTATGGGATGGTTTAAAAAAATATTAAATTTCAAAAAATTTATTGCAGTAATCTGGTTCCGACAACCTACGTTCTCGGCATAACAGACGTATACCAGAACTGAAAACTTCCCTCCAAAATTTTAGGTACATAGTTACAGTTGGTGAGAAATTGAACGCTGTCCCTCCATCCAATCAATCTCCCCCCCCCCCCCCCCCACGTCGCGATGTAGAAGCCTCTACTTTATGAAGGCAACGGGAGCAAACGCAACCGTGGTTAACTGTCAATGACGGTATCAAATTAAGTACAACAAAATAAAAATAATATTTTGAAACAGTTTCACAGAACCCTTAGACGCATATTTAAGGTAACTATGCCAACAACTCAGTTTATTATTGTCGCTTTGGGATCATAAAATTAAACTAAGTATTTGTTCATCCATGTACAGATAAATCTACCAACTGTGATGACATAAATTTTGGAGAAAACCAATAAAACAAGACGCTTTAGCGTGATTCACCATAGGAAATAATTTAAAATAATTTTTTACTAGCGGACGAGCTGATGAAGTGATCCAGATTGCACGTAGAGATAATTTGACAGTGTTAACGGTTTCTTAACTGTTTACTTGTGCCGTGTTACAATCAAGCAATATGAAATGGCATGCTAGTTTGTGTAACATGTTTCCAGTTTCTTTCTGTGATGGTCGTTAATGCTTGCAAGCAACATTTAAGCTCTCATATATAGAAATATATGAACCAAGGACCTTGCCGTTGGTGGGGAGGCTTGCGTGCCTCAGTGATACAGATAGCCATACCGTAGGTGCAACCGCAACGGAGGAGTGTCTGTTGAGAGGCCAGACAATTGCGTGGTTCCTGAAGAGGGGCAGCAACCTTTTCAGTAGATGAAGGGGCAACAGTCTGGATGATTGACTGATCTGGCCTTGTAACACTAACCAAAAAGGCCTTGCGGTGCTGGTACTCCGAACGGTTGAAAGCAAGGGAAAACTACAGCCTTAATTTTTCCCGAGGGTATGCAGCTTTACTGTATGGTTTATGACGATGACGTCCTCTTGGGTAAAATATTCCGGAGGTAAAATAGTACGCCATTCGGTTCTCCGGGCGGGGATTACTCAAGAGGACGTCGTCAGCAGGAGAAATAAAACTGGCGTTCTACGGATCGGAGCGTGGAATGTAAGATCCCTTAATAGGGCAGGTAGATTAGAAAATTTAAAAAGGGAAATGGATAGGTTAATGTTAGGTATAGTGGGAATTAGTGAAGTTCGGTGGCAGGAGGAACAAGACTTCTGGTCAGGTGACTACAGGGTTATAAACACAAAATCAAATAGGGGTAATGCAGGAGTAGGTTTAATAATGCATAGGAAAATAGGAATGCGGGTAAGCTACTGTAAACAGCATAGTGAACACATTATTGTGGCCAAGATAAATACGAAGCCCACACCTACTACAGTAGTACAAGTTTATAAGCCAACTAGCTCTGCAGATGACGAAGAATTTTAAGAAATATATGATGAAATAAAAGAAACTATTCAGATAGTGAAGGGAGACCAAAATTTAATAGTCATGGGTGACTGGAATTCGAGTGTAGGAAAAGGAGAGAAGGAAACATAGTAGGTGGATATGGACTGGGGCTATGAAATGACAGAGGAAGCCGCCTGGTAGAATTTTGCGCAGAGCTCAACTTAATCATAGCTAACACTTGGTTTAAGAATCATGAAAGAAAGTTGTATACATGGAAGAACCCTGGAGATACTAAAAGGTATCACATAGATTATATAATGGTAAGACAGAGATTTAGGAACCAGATTTTACACTGTAAGACATTTCCAGGGGCAGATGTGGACTCTGACCACAATCTATTGGTTATGAACTGTAGATTAAAACTGAAATAACTGCAAAAAGGTGGGAATTTAAGGAGATGGGACCTGGATAGCTGACTAAACCAGAGGTTGTAAAGAGTTTCAGGGAGAGCGTAAGGGAACAAATGGCAGAAATGTGAGAAAAAAATACAGTACATGAAGAATGGGTAGCTTTGAAGAATGAAGTAGTGAAGGCAGCAGAAGATCAAGTAGGTAAAAAGCTAGGGCTAGTAGAAATCCTTGGGTAACAGACGAAATATTGAATTTAATTGATGAAAAGAGAAAATATAAAAATGCAGTAAATGAAGCAGGCAAAAAGGAATACAAACGTCTGAAAAATGAGATCGACAAGAAGTGCAAAATGGCTAAGCAGAGATGGCTAGAGGATAAATGTACGGATGTAGAGGCTTATTTCACTAGAGGTAAGATAGATACTGTCTACAGGAAAATTAAAGAGACCTTTGGGGAAAAGAGAACCACTTGTATGAATATCAAGAGCTCAAATGGAAACCCAGTTCTAAGCAAAGAACGGAAAGCAGAAAGGTGGAAGGAGTATATAGAGGGTTTATACAAGGGCCATGTACTTGAGGACAATATTCTGCATCCATTTCCCTTTATCGTTCTTCCACTTCTTTTCCTTTACTGATCATCTTCTTGAATATTTTGTTTCGAAACAAAATCAAATTATGACATGTAAATCATTGTTCGCAAAAGGTCCCGAGATATGCAAATGAATTTCTTCTGTAAAATAAAGATCACATTCATCAGATTATTTCCGTATGGTATACTAGGCCTACAGAGAGGAAATATGATCCGGAAATGCTCCAATATTCATCCGAAATATAAACATCTACGCACTGATACGGTAATCAACCTTGTTGGAAGAATCTGGATGACAAATGTTTTCCCCATCATCACATAACCGTACGTCTACCATCACATTGCTAGCCGTGCGTTACTGCCCTTTTGTAGCATTCTGACACTCAATTTTCTATCACCGTACAGCCAGTTTTAACATCTTCGACCCGTGCCGTGCGTTACTACCCTTTTCTAGCACTCTGCCACAGAATTTTCTATCACCGTACAGTCATTTTTAAAGTCTCCCACCCGTATTTCCATAAGGATGACAAATACATGGTGCAGATGTACTACCTGATCCACTACGTTCGCTAATGAGCCAGATAACAGCATGAACCAGTGATAGTGGATGGAGTTTCGGGATTCCTGGTGCGATGTGGCATTGATTTCATTTTTATTTTTTGCCGAGCAGTCTCGTTCTGGTTATGCTGCTTTCCCTATACAGCGATATCCATCTTTGCAGCTTCCTTTATACACTCCTGGAAATGGAAAAAAGAACATATTGACACCGGTGTGTCAGACCCACCATACTTGCTCCGGACACTGCGAGAGGGCTGTACAAGCAATGATCACACGCACGACACAGCGGACACACCAGGAACCGCTGTGTTGGCCGTCGAATGGCGCTAGCTGCGCAGCATTTGTGCACCGCCGCCGTCAGTGTCAGCCAATTTGCCGTGGCATACGGAGCTCCATCGCAGTCTTTAACACTGGTAGCATGCCAAAACAGCGTGGACATGAACCGTATGTGCAGTTGACGGACTTTGAGCGAGGGCGTATAGTGGGCATGCGGGAGGCCGGGTGGACGTACAGCCGAATTGCTCAACACGTGGGGCGTGAGGTCTCCACAGTACATCGATGTTGTCGCCAGTGGTCGGCGGAAGGTGCACGTGCCCGTCGACCTGGGACCGGACCGCAGCGACGCACGGATGCACGCCAAGACCGTAGGATCCTACGCAGTGCCGTAGGGGACCGTACCGCCACTTCCCAGCAAATTAGGGACACTGTTGCTCCTGGGGTATCGGCGAGGACCATTCGCAACCGTCTCCATGAAGCTGGGCTACGGTCCCGCACACCGTTAGGCCGTCTTCCGCTCACGCCCCAACATCGTGCAGCCCGCCTCCAGTGGTGTCGCGACAGGCGTGAATGGAGGGACGAATGGAGACGTGTCGTCTTCAGCGATGAGAGTCGCTTCTGCCTTGGTGCCAATGATGGTCGTATGCGTGTTTGGTGCCGTGCAGGTGAGCGCCACAATCAGGACTGCATACGACCGAGGCACACAGGGCCAACACCCGGTATCATGGTGTGGGGAGCGATCTCCTACACTGGCCGTACACCTCTGGTGATCGTCGAGGGGACACTGAATAGTGCACGGTACATCCAAACCGTCATCGAACCCATCGTTCTACCATTCCTAGACCGGCAAGGGAACTTGCTGTTCCAACAGGACAATGCACGTCCGCATGTATCCCGTGCCACCCAACGTGATCTAGAAGATGTAGGTCAACTACCCTGGCCAGCAAGATCTCCGGATCTGTACCCAATTGAGCATGTTTGGGACTGGATGAAGCGTCGTCTCACGCGGTCTGCACGTGCAGCACGAACGCTGGTCCAGCTGAGGCGCCAGGTGGAAATGGCATGGCAAGCCGTTCCACAGGACTACATCCAGCATCTCTACGATCGTCTCCATGGGAGAATAGCAGCCTGCATTGCTGCGAAAGGTGGATTTACACTGTACTAGTGCCGACATTGTGCATGCTCTGTTGCCTGTGTCTATGTGCCTGTGGTTCTGTCAGTGTGATCATGTGATGTATCTGAGCCCAGGAATGTGTCAATAAAGTTTCCCCTTCCTGGGACAATGAATTCACGGTGTTCTTATTTCAATTTCCAGGAGTGTACATTTTGACGTAGATCTATTGGTGTATACTATCTATTCTCAAAGGAGTAAATTTTGTTCTTTGTGCCTCTATGGTTAAACTGTTCGTGTGTTCAATTTTAGCAATCGGAGAATTCACGATTACATGCGTGAGGAAAAAATACCACAACGAAGCAACCGATATACTGCACCGCTGATTACCCTCAGGCGCGCGGATACGGTCTTGGTCCACTCCATCTCCCTACGCTACATGCTGACGAGCTACTGGTTGATTTATACTTGCTAAAGCGTTAGGAAAATATTCAGGTACATAGAGAGTGAATACCCCTTCTTCAAACTGCATATTGTTAAGATGATCCAAGGCGCATAAATAAAGTAAGCCTGTCTAGCACTATTGTATTATATTTTCGTGCAGTATTATTTGGCGCTGCATTTATTTTACAGTGTTATGTTCACTTCACAACTATTTTCCTGCCAAGCTGAAGAAAATGTTATCTATTCAACTTGACTATGTTTCCGAACTTAGTTACTCATACATCTCAGTAGATGTTATTGGTAAAATGGTATAACTGTTCATACAAAATAAAGGAAGGTATAAGGCTCTTAGGGTGGATCGTGAATCTTCATGGATAGAATAGTTCGTAAGCGCAGTGTCCGCCAAAGATAATTTTCAGAGTTCGACTCCCAGTCCAGCAAACGGTTCTAATACGGCAGGATGTTTCACAACACTTCTCCATCCGATGGAAAGATTTGTTATTTTGTAAGTCCACTTTCGACAAACAACACCTCTTGTTAGGTCAGTAATGACATTGTGAGAAAGCATTACGCCTTATTAATATGTTGATATTGATCGAAAACGGTTATTCTAATTCTTTTATGAACTGGAGATTTATAGAAGAGGCTGAAGTAGGCAGTATGACTACAACATATTTGTTGTTTTCAGTTACACAAATGTCGTTCTATTGACAGATATTGTATTTATTACAGAATTATTTTTCATTTCAATAGTAACCGGATTTTTAACCTGTGAAGATGTTACCACTTGGATGACAAATAAATAATGAAGGAATTGCATAACAGTTGTTTTTCAACCGAAAGGTTTCGTTATAGTTGAGGCAATATAATTCATACGGTCGCAGTAGGATTTGAATACTGCCTAAGTAAATCGTCAGAGTAATCAATGTGTTTGGGATGTGACACAGATATGCAGAGTAGGCCTATTGCTACCGTTTATTTGAAGTGATATGAAGCTGTATTTATTGTGGCAATGAATACCATAGCATATAGCTTAGCAGAAATAAATGGAACTCGTTATGAAAGGTAATAATTCAGAACTGGCAGATAAATATGGAAACTAGAAAGGTAATTGCGAAGGAATTTTGGATAATGGAAGAAGTAATTTAATTCTTCGTCGAAAGGCGAAACAAAAATATTCAAGAAGATGATCAGTAAAGGAAAAGAAGTGGAAGAACGATAAAGGGAAATGGATGCAGAATAAAAGTGGAGAGATGGAAATGGTCTTTGGAAAGACAAATTAAGCATATAATAGAATGAAAACAAAGTTCTTAGAATTAAAAGCATTAAGAACGCAAAGGAAACTCCACGCAGAGGAGATAATTGACAGGTGGATAGAGTTTACTGAGGGCCTGAGGGCTCCGCATTTGCTCGTCTAGAAGAAGATCTTACAACGTAAATGCATCACTTTGATTTACAATACAACTGTAAGATTGTTACTGACAACTGGTAAGAATTCGACTTGCTACGGAGAAACATAGATGCATGTTTTACATCTCTAACGTAACTGCACGAGATTTAAGTTTTCACAAATCAAATTTATTGCCCAGTCAACAAATGTTATTGTCTCGGGTAGTTGACCCCAGCAGTTGCACAGCAATAAATTATCTGATTCGAGCACCAAATGTTGTATAACAGATCATAGATTTAATAAATTAATGAACTAGCCGGAAGAATACCAGACTGTGTTCGAAGCTACAACTTACGACAAGATATCCTCACTCAAACCAATACAATGGTTAATTGTCCTGTAGGTCAATTAGATATGAAATTGAAATAACTTTTTCCACTAACTGCTCTGCCGCACTGCTAAATTATCAGTGTCTTAACTGATCCTGAATGATTCTAAGTCTTGAGACACTCCCAGAAACTAAGAAGAAAATTACACAAAACTTCTCAAAGTCCACGTGGAACGAGAAATATTTTCAAACACGCAAGTCGCAACTGGACCACCGCTCATATAGACCGACAGACCTCAAAGCCAAACAGACTGACTACCAGGCTGCGAGAACCAGACAACAACGAGTGGTGTTACTGCCAACACATACTGCCATGCTGTCAGTGTATCTGTCTTCATGTATAAAATTCTGAATTTAACTAATTTTCAGCTGAATTTAATCTCTCATCTTCTAAGAGTTATCGATCATAAGATTATCGCAGTCGACACGTCTCTTCGGAAGCAACAGTTTGAACGCTGAAATTATTTTGTGGCATGATTACACTATAAGTTATAACGTGCTTAAGTTGTGATTAAATATATTATTCTCTGTAACTTCTTTTATACAAAAAGCTCAGATGAAATCTTTATGTCATGTGATGCGTAATAAAACTTCTCATATGATATCTCGTGTGTTTCTCAACACACTATGGTTTGCGCTGGACGTGCGCAGATGGTTACAGGCAATTTAGACTTTCCAACTGCCAGTGCTGTTGACGTCGCGGGATTGCTAAAAATCGCACACGTGTACCGTACTCGGCTTTTCGAAAGAGAGACGTTGAACGGCGGAAAATGCAGGTTCCGAGAGGCGAGAAACCATCCCATAATAGCTGCCAGCGCAAATCAAGCTTGACGCATGCCCATCGCAACCAGTACGTCGATACGATATGTCGTGTTACAAGAGGTATATCGCATTCATAAGAAAAACGTTTTTGAACCTATAGAAACAGAAATATAAAGTATTCAATACATCTACAGAGCTTTCATTTAATATGTTAAATCCTGGATGCATCAAAGAGGTCATTTAGACCCGGCAACCATCCACTTTATCAATAAAATCGCTTCATAATTGTTTATTTTTGTTTAAATTCTGTGTAATCCTTAGCAACAGAATTGGCTTTTTTTTTAAAGGAAACATTATTTGGTGCCCGTCAAAAATCATCTGTTTCTCTTTACTAATTTCTTAATGCACACATCTAGTGCCAGCTTTCAAATAGTTTATTTATCTTGAGTTTGGTTAACGATTCCTGAAAAGCTTGAAGATAAAGCTTTCTTTGATCAGGAAGATGACAGTGATTTAGAGACTCATGGAGCCTGGGATAATAAATCTGCAACTTCCAGCATTCGAAGCGAAGAATAATTAGAGCAGTGTTGATTTTAGTTTTGGTTGTGATGGAAGTGAGTGACGTAACATACCGCAACGACGAACTGGATTTCGAGTACAAAACAAGGAGAAAATTCAAACTGAACGATTAACAGGTAGTATAGCTGTTGCTCTAAGAACTCATGGGACTGGTTTATATTAGAGAAGAGGGTGCATTGTATAAATTTGAAACGTAGACACATTCTTACTATCAAGAAAAAATAGGCAATATATTACATCTGACGGGGTGAATCATTTTTTGGGATATGATCAGACAAAATAAATCAGTTTGGCTCCTTATGTAATAAAAACAATTACAATTTGGAAGAAACCTCAACAGATAATATTATAGATAGTTATTTTTTTAGAGTAATACCGTTATCTGAAGAACTTTTGCAGGGAAAGATTACAGATATGGTAACTTTGAAAAAGAACTTGGAAATTCCATCAGAATTGAGGCCTTTCCTATACAGATATGCCGAGTCCTTATCACATGCTCTTCAAGACAAATTGGAAAATATAGTTAACGTGGCTAGAAAGAGCAAAAGTTTCATACTGGTAAGTTTTTTGCATCACGGTGCCATAGAAGAGAAAGTGCCTAAAAAGAAACCATAGTTCAATGATAAATTTCAATCGGATGTTTATTCTCTTGTTGAGAAGCCAATATCATACAAATGCAAGAAACAGCGAAGAAGTTAGCCCTTTGAGTTACGGACAAACGTAATGGATACAGGACCCATTTTCACAGGAACATCCCAAATATCTCAAAGGTGGATCTCATAAGAGGATATCTTTCCTCCGGGACATTAGTACCACAAATATTATGTACTCATGTGGAGAAATGGCTTAACAACCCATACCTCCAGAGGAATGTTTCACAAGCCATAGACATGACGTTACTCACCAAAAAAGCGAGTACTACAGCATCGCCAAAAAAAAGTAGTTATGTGAGCTGAGATAAATCAGAGAGAAAAGTTACCAAATAAGGAGAAAATGCACAAAGCATAAAGCCATAGATATATATTTATCGTTCGAAACTAAAATATACTTTTTATACATCATGTAAATGTGTAGCCTCGGTCTAAAGTTTTATAATATCCACAATTTTGTAGCCTTCTGAAGATGAGAAATCAATTTGTCGAAACAGGTAAGGCATAGTAAAACGTATTTGTAACTGACCACTGAAAGTAATCCTAAAAAAATTAATTACAATGAGCCGGATAAATTTTCTAAGCAGTACTTCTGCATAATACCCAGTAAAATTGTAGGTTTGTTGCTTAATCTAACAAAAATTACAACACTTTTCATAAGATTGTAGGTCATGTGTTAGAAGTCACATTATTATAATAAATCCTTCCTTAGTCGGTCTGTCACCAAACCATTCAATAACTTTTTTTTGTTTGTTCTGAGGCATTGGTCCTGTAGACCCCACATTTGCGAGTCCAGCCACTCTTGCATCCAAGCATTAATAAAGCGATGCAGTATCCATTGTGGCATTCTACTTGTCCATGCAGCACGTCAGTGAAAGCGAGACACAGTGGCAGACGGCAAGTAAGCGGTCCCCTCTGTCCAACAGGGCGAGGCGATACTGCACAACACGTCGGCGGGCGTGATTGTCAGCAGCAGCCACCTGGCGCTGCAGTCGGTGACGCGCCGTCAGGCCGGCAGCTACTCCTGCATCGCGTCCAACGTCGAGGGCGACGGCCGCAGCAACGTCGTCAACCTCGCCGTCAAGTGTGAGTCCAACATTCAAGCTTGCTTCTTACTACTACCCAGGAAACCCTCAGGTACACTCAGAACCCTCACTTCTTAATTTTTCATCGTACAATTGCTACTGACATGAGTGACACCGGCTGTTGTAGAACTTCGTTCCTTTCGGCCAAACTTCACTGTAGACTGGGAATGTTACAGCACAAATAGACTTGGAGAAAGCTTTTCACATTGTTGACTGGAATACTCTCTTTCAAGTTCAGAAGATGGCAGGGGTAAAATACAGGGAGCGAAAGGCTATTTACAATTTGTACAGAAACCAGATGGCAGTTAGAGTCGAGGGACATGAAACGGAAGCAGCGGTTGGGAAGGGAGTGAGACACGGTTGTAGCCTCTCCCCGATGTTATTCACTCTGTGTATTGAGCAAGCAGTAAAGGAAACAAAAGAAAAATTCGGAGTAGGTATTAAAATCCATGGGGAAGTAAAAAAAAATTAAGGTTCGCCGATGACATTGTAATTTTGTCAGAGACAGCAAAGGACTTGGAAGAGCAGTTGAACGGAATGGACAGTGTCTTGAAAGGAGGATATAAGATGAACATCAAGAAAAGCAAAACGAGGATAATGGAGTGTAGTCGAATTAAGCCAGGTGATGCTGAGGGAATTAGATTAGGAAATGAGACACTTCAAGTAGTAAAGGGGTTTTGCTATTTGGGGAGCAAAATAACTGATGATGGTCAAAGTAGAGAAGATATAAATTGTAGACTGGCAAAAGGCAAGGAAAGCGTTTCCAGAGAAGAGAAATTTGTTAACATCGAGTATAAATTTAAGTGTCAGGAAGTCGTTTCTGAAAGTATTTGTATGGGGTGTAGCCATGTATGGAAGTGAAACATGGACGATAAATAGTTTGGACAAGAAGAGAATAGAAGCTTTCGAAATGTGGTGCTACAGAAGAATGACGAAGATTAGATGGGTAGATCACATGACTAATGAGGCATTGAATAGAACTGGGGAGAAGAGGAGTTTGTGGCACAACTTGACATGAAGAAAGGCCCGGTTGGTAGGACATGTTCTGAGGCATCAAGTGATTACAAATTTAGCATTGGAGGACACCGTGGAGGGTAAAAATCGTAGAGGGGGACCAAAATATGAATACCCTAAGCAGATGGAGAAGTATGTAGGCTGCAGTACGTACTGGGAGATGAAGAAGCTTGCACAAGATAGAGTAGCATGGAGACCTGCATCAAACCAGTCTCAGGACTGAAGACCACAACAACAACAAGCGATCGTACTCGGGAATATTTGTAAGAGAACTTCTGGAAACGGCACTTGCAATATAATCAATGGAAATCTCTCGTAAATCTTAATTCGTGCATAGATCTTCATTGGTACTGATGTTTGGATCTACTTTGTTTTATCTCCCAACTAATCCAGTCAAAGAGTGGAATCTGGGTGTGCTTTTGTGCTTGCTAGAATATATGTGGGGCTCCTGTCTTTCATTGTTTCGTAGCAGTATTATCACAGTATGAGCCGAGGATGGATGAACACACATTTACTGCAGTGGTAAATAAAATACGTTAGTTTCAGACATTGGTTTTACATTTTCGTTCGAAGAAGCATCACAAAGATTATACTCATTTGTCTCCAGGTGTACAGTATGGATGATGTTAACCCAAGAAATTTCTGCGGTGTTTTACGTTTTTAAAAATAATTATTGCTGTTCACAACAAGTAGATGTTCATGTTAGCTACAGTAGTAAGACTCATTGTCTGTTAAGAAAACATCACATATTATTTTTTCCAGAACACAATAGAATCACAAGTACATTTGAACATCCCGTTTCTTAGTTCTACATCCACATTTACATTCATCTTCCTCAAAGGACGGTATGGTGCATGGCAGATATACCGTGTACCACTACTAGTTATTTCCATTTCTGTTACACTCGCAAATAGAGTGAGGGAAAAACGAATGTCTATATGCGTCCATACCAGCCCTACGCTCTTGTATCTTATCTTCGTGCTCCTTACGACAAATACACGTTGTCGGCAGTGTAATGATTCTGTAATGAGCTTCAAATGTCCCTTCTCTACATTTTCTCATTTGTGTTTTGCTAAAAGAATGTCGTCTTTCTTCTAGGGGTTTCCATTTGTGTCCAGGTACTATCACATGTTGATCGAACCTAACAGTAATGATTCTTGCGGCACTCCTCTGAATTGCCTCAATGTCTTTCATTAATCTGACCTGGCGGATATTCCGAACACTCGATTAGTACTCAAGAAAGGGGCACACTAGTGTTCTGTCAGCGGGTTCCTTTACAGAGGAGCTAAACTTTACTAAAAGAAAGCAAAGTCCACCACTCACCTCCCCTCTACTGTCCTTAAGAGCTCGCTCCATTTGATATCACTTTGGAACGTTACGCCTGGATATTTAATCAACGTGACTGCGCCAAGCAGGACACTATTAAGGCCTAGTTCGAAAATTACTGGTTTCTTATTCATAGACATCTGCCTTGACGTCCTTATTTACATATTTTGAATGAGCTGCCATTCATCCATCACATTAATGAGAAATACTGTCTACGTTATATTGTGTCCTTCTCCAGTCGCTCAACGTCGAAACCTTCCCTAACATCGCAGTGTCATCGGCAAACTGCTGCAGATTACCGTTCACCTAGTCGTTCAGAACAGAGGTTCATACTTGTAAAGAATTTGTTTGTGGAATGTACTGCCACAACCAGCTTTTAGTTCATGTGTGGTTACACATTGTTTAGTGTGAATAACATACTTCTTCTTAGGCGTAAATCTATGTCTGAAGAGATCTGTATTAATTACATTACCACTCTTACTAATATGAGTATGTGATGTAACTTATAACTAGATTTTCAAGCCACCGAGGACTTTGTATGTTCTCTGACGTATGCAGTTACTTTCATTTTGTTATATGGCATGCTTGACAGTCTCTTGAAAAAAGTCTGACGTTATTTATTATTGGTAAATTTTGCAACCTAGTTTTAGAGCGCATGAATGAATTTCAGTTCTTCTCACAATCTCTGTATGAGTCATTTGTCTAGATGATGAATTGCTTCACGGTCGTTAACAGTATGGCTCAAACGGTGATTTCTGGCTTGAAAACTACGGCACATCTATCTCTCAGAAATCACTGGATTATTATGTAGCACCTGACTCCAGTTTGATCCAAGAAAAACCTTGGGCAAGTTAATTGTTTACTTTTAAAGACATCAGCAACAGAAAAATTACACTTCACTTAATACACTCCTGGAAATTGAAATAAGAACACCGTGAATTCATTGTCCCAGGAAGGGGAAACTTTATTGACACATTCCTGGGGTCAGATACATCACATGATCACACTGACAGAACCACAGGCACATAGACACAGGCAACAGAGCATGCACAATGTCGGCACTAGTACAGTGTATATCCACCTTTCGCAGCAATGCAGGCTGCTATTCTCCCATGGAGATGATCGTAGAGATGCTGGATGTAGTCCTGTGGAACGGCTTGCCATGCCATTTCCACCTGGCGCCTCAGTTGGACCAGCGTTCGTGCTGGACGTGCAGACCGCGTGAGACGACGCTTCATCCAGTCCCAAACATGCTCAATGGGGGTCAGATCTGGAGATCTTGCTGGCCAGGGTAGTTGACTTACACCTTCTAGAGCACGTTGGGTGGCACGGGATACATGCGGACGTGCATTGTCCTGTTGGCACAGCAAGTTCCCTTGCCGGTCTAGGAATGGTAGAACGATGGGTTCGATGACGGTTTGGATGTACCGTGCACTATTCAGTGTCCCCTCGATGATCACCAGAGGTGTACGGCCAGTGTAGGAGATCGCTCCCCACACGATGATGCCGGGTGTTGGCCCTGTGTGCCTCGGTCGTATGCAGTCCAGATTGTGGCACTCACCTGCACGGCACCAAACACGCATACGACCATCATTGGCACCAAGGCAGAAGCGACTCTCATCGCTGAAGACGACACGTCTCCATTCGTCCCTCCATTCACGCCTGTCGCGACACCACTGGAGGCGGGCTGCACCATGTTGGGGCGTGAGCGGAAGACGGCCTAACGGTGTGCGGGACCGTAGCCCAGCTTCATGGAGACGGTTGCGAATGGTCCTCGCCGATAGCCCAGGAGCAACAGTGTCCCTAATTTGCTGGGAAGTGGCGGTGCGGTCCCCTACGGCACTGCGTAGGATCCTACAGTCTTGGCGTGTATCCGTGCGTCGCTGCGGTCCGGTCCCAGGTCGACGGGTACGTGGACCTTCCGCCGACCACTGGCGACAACATCTATGTACTGTGGAGACCTCACGCCTCACGTGTTAAGCAATTCGGCGGTACGTCCACCCGGCCTTCCGCATGCCCGCTATACGCCCTCGCTCAAAGTCCATCAACTGCACATACGGTTCACGTCCACGCTGTCGCGGCATGCTACCAGTGTTAAAGACTGCGATGGAGCTCCGTATGCCACGGCAAACTGGCTGACACTGACGGCGGCGGTGCACAAATGCTGCACAGCTAGCGCCATTCGACGGCCAACACCGCGGTTCCTGGTGTGTCCGCTGTGCCATGCGTGTGATCATTGCTTGTACAGCCCTCTCACAGTGTCCGGAGCAATTATGGTGGGTCTGACACACCGGTGTGAATGTGTTCTTTTTTCCATTTCCAGGAGTGTATTTCCCTTGAAGTAATCATAGAAAACGTGTTATTCAATAATAGTACAGTCGTGGATGTTAAATGTTCAAACATGATTGTAAAGAATGTGCAGAATAGCGGAAATGTAAGTAGCAATCTTCGTTTTAGGACCGATATGTTTCGGCTTTCTCTGAAATTTTCAAGTAACCTAAAATCCAATTTTGATGGCATCATTTAAGCATGTAACACGCCTTGCCTAATTGATTGAGTACATATTAGTACTCAGGTTGTAACGTCCCCTTAGAATAATTAATTACTGTGCTGATAAACCTCTTACATTATTTGATTTTCAAACAGCTGAGCAGAACTGAACGTTCTCAGACATTTCGCATTTCGCTCTTTACCTATTCTGATCAACACTAAAATGACACGCAATATTTTTAGCGCAACGCAATCTGACTTTCAATAATCCCTACAAAAGAATGTCCCTATACCTTTCACAAATCACTTACCTCACAAAAATCGTCGTTACTCGAACTACTGCAATACAGCTGGCGCCACCACTGCCAGCTAATTAAAAGATTCAAACTACTGAAGGCACTAACTACAGATAGGCATAGTTAGAAAATGAAGGATTTTGATAGAGAAAAAACAATGTATTTACCTTCATAGTGTTCAAAAATCATAATATATATAGCAGTTCGTGACATCCAGTCTTACAAATTTCAAAACTCCGCCATTTCCCTCCACACATGCACTGCGCAACGCTACGCGCTATTCACATCCAGCTGCCCTACATTACAATGGCCAACAACAATGCAAACCAGCCACAGACTGCACAAAGCACAGCCACTGATTTTCATAGAGAGCGCTACGTTGCGTTACCAATATAAAAACCTAAACAGCCTGCTTACAAGGTCTAGGTGAACATGAGGTCGTGAAATAAAGACTGATCATTTCATTGCAGCTTACCTGGATCGTCTTTATAATAATGTCATTATCTGACATACACTCTGCTGCAGAGTAATTTTTTTCCCCTACCCTTACCCCGCATCTTAATGGGGCAGGGATGTTAACTGAAAGATTTTGTGCTGTTAATGGGGCCGAATAACCCTCCTGCTGCCTCCCCTTTGCCCCCACGGGATCGAAATTTGTGAACAACAACTCTCTGTGTCTAGTGTTATCCAAATGACAGTGCGCGAAGATTTTCTAAAGTCTAGTTTGCTAATAGTGTAACTAAGGCGGAACATTAACTTAGAGCGATGCGGGAAAGTGCTTGGAAACCATAGCCAGGCTCGCCGTCACAGAGATCTGGACAATTTCGATCCGCGGCTGGCGTGTCTTCCCCATTCCCAGAAATAGCGTGTTAACAAGCGGTACTGTCGATGTATGTTCCAGTGAAATGTTGTGTTCATCACGTATTTAAATGTCTCAACTTGTATCCATATTTTGGAGATCTGAATTATTGTTGTCTAGTGTTCCCTGACTTGCGAAGAACGGTTACATAACGTTGAACATTATAATCAGTTCCTCCCTGCAGTGAAGAGACCCTGAAAATACGTACCATGAAGCAGACATTTATGGTAAATGCAGAAGGCCAAAGTAAATGCTAAAACCGAAAACCATTACTTCACATAATTTGTATTATTGTGAATTTTCTTCTTACCAAGTGTCGCCTTATGATGAGGTTATATATCGAAACATACTGTAATATTATATTGCTTACGCAAAATAACAAGTAGCGATCTATATTTTTGTTTTGTTTTTATTATTTTCTAATTCGAGCTGTGAATCACGATGACACGACACCGTTTAGAACAAGAGTTCCCAAGGAATCGTGCATCTCTAGCCCCCCCCCCCCCCCCGCACGCCTCAACACACACACACACACACACACACACACACACACACAGACACACACATACACACATACACACACACACTTGAATGCCCTGAATGGTAAGACCAGTAACACCAATGAGACAAAACTGCTTCCATGCGTTCTCTCGAATCCTGATTACACTCTAGCGTCTCAGTAAAATTACATGTAACTGGTACATCTTTTGGTATAAGAGCGTAGTTAATACAACTATATAATATTAAAGCGCCAAAGAAACTGGTGTAGGTATGTGTATTCAAACAGGCAGAATACGGTGCCTTGGTCGGCAACGCCTATGTAAGACAATAAGTGTCTGGCGCAGTTGTTAGATTGGTTACTGTTGCTAAAATGGTAGGTCATCACGATTTAATTGAGTTTAAACGTGGTGTTATAGTCGGCGCATGAGTGACTGGACGCAGCGTCTCCGAGTTAGCGATGAAGCGGGGATTTTCCCGTACACGAGTATACCGTGAATATCAGGACTCCGGTAAAACATCAGATCTCCGATATTGCTGCGGCCGAGATAAGATTCTCAAAGGACCAAACCACCGACGATTAAAGAGAATCGTTCTACGTGACAGAAGGGCAACCTTACCACAAAATGATGCAGATTCCAGTGCTGGGCCATTAACAAGCATCAAAGTGCCAAGCATTCAACGAAACATCATCGATATGGACTTACGGAGCAGCAGGCCCACTCGTGTACCCTTGATGACTGCACGACACAAAACTTTACGTCTCGTCTAGGCCCATCAGCACCGACAATGGACTGTTAGTGACTGGTAACTTGTTGCTTGTCGGACGAGTCCCGTTTCAAGTTCTGTCGAGCAGATGGACGTGTACGGGTATGGAGACAACCTCATGAGCCCACTGACGCTGCTGCATTTGGAGTGATATGGGCACCTGATACATCTAGATACCACTGACAAGTGACAAGTACTTCTGCATCCTGTCTGAACACCTGCATCGATTCATGTCCATTATGCGGTCCGACGGACTTCAGCAATTCCAACAGGACAACGCGACGGCAATTCTCATATTGTGTCTAATGCCTGACATCTGCGGAAACAGGTAACTTACCACACAGTACTAACATCCAAAATATACAGCTGGTTGTCTTCATCACTTAAGGGTCACCTAACCATAGGTAAATTGTAGGAGTTTAGAGATTTTAAAATATTTGTCGAGTTTGTGAGTGCTAGATGTTTATTTGACCTAGTCAAGTGAATAATTGACAACAAAATACCACAGAGCAATTTTTTTCATACCGAGTAAAGTAAAAATCATGCTAAGCGCTGTGATACTTGCGGTTTACTGCAATACTGCAGTAAGAAACAGAAATAAGACTTCCACATCTACCGAGCTAGCGAATTCAAAATGAGACAAATATTAAATACAAAAAACTGAGCACACAAAATACGTAACAGAAAGTAGTTAGTAGAGAGCTGCTGATTAGATGGGTTGCTCTATAGTCTAAATATCACACATTTACCAAGCACAGCGCGTGGGTGTCAATCTGGACAAGACAAAGGCTCGGAGGGAACAGACACCTAAACCACGTTTACTCTCTTAAACTTCGCACAACTGCCAAAATCTGCTTAGTGGCGGTGGGGGTGAGAATTAAAGCTGCTACCAATATGGGGATCAAGAATGTACCTTTTACCCACATAAAAACAGGAGAACACAGAAAAAATTTATCACTGAAGCCATACAAAAATGCATACAGCTATTCATTACATTGGTACCGGTACAGAACAGTCACTCTTCATTGCTTAGCATTGTTCGTGCTTTTTCTGGTGGCGGGGGCGATAATTCGGTTTGGAAAGTCCGTAAATTGTAGGGAATGTAACAAGCTCTCACGCGTCCAGTGTATCTCCGGTAGGGGCTGTTTTCCGTGAGCAAACAGAAGCGAATTTCATGCTGACGTATCAACAGCAAAACGTTTGTGCACTCGGTGGCACTATGCCTGTTGCATTTGATGAGCGCCAGGAACTGTGCCTAATAATATTTCGGAAAACGGGACATTTTCTTCGAAGACTCGGCGGCTCCCAGTGGGCTGCCGTTTCATTATTTTGAGACAAAATGAAAGCCTTCTACTGAGCCAACGGTACACTGAATTACAAACTCACTCCACTCCTGCAAGAAATTAAATAACTTACCAATGCCAGCAAAAGTAACATGCTCGCATAAAATTTCGTCAAGTACTCGTAACAGAGCTGAACCAAAGTTGTGAAACAATATGTGACAGTAAAGTTAAAATACTTAATTCCTGCTGTAATTTCATGGTTTCCAAAGTGTCTAAAAATTCAAATTTAATCAAACAATGGTATAAATTGTAGGTTTCATTTCAGGTATTGTATATTCCAATTGCTGACAAAAAGATGATTGTTAATATAAGCTGTGGAAAATTTTCAGTGCTATTTCCATTAGTAACTGACGTACAGATTGACTCAGAATCCTAGAATACAGGGTCCCTAAAAAGAAAGACCACATTGTAACTTGAAATAATATTGGGACAAATGTCACTATGTAACAAACTGCGCTAAATGTAATCGGCATGGTGTAGAGTTTCAGAAACAAATTCGTTAGATGTCGCGTTGGATAGGGCGTACAGGACCGCAGGACTAGGCTTTACACTCTTGGCCTCCTATGTCCTAGCTCCACCAGGTGATCTCTTCCCGTGGGAGCATGTTGAACAATGTGTTTGCGTTCCTCTATTGCCTCGTGACATCGATGAAATAAAAACCAAAATATCAGCTGCTGTAGCGTCAGTGACCGAAAACACCTTACGCTCAGTTTGCTAGATGTCATCCGTGCAGCCAATGGAAAACATATTGAGCCTTTATGATGGATTTTTATAAACTTGTGTCCTTTCTGATTAATTTAGTTCGCATTTGTTGGTGTTAAGTCCTTCAAAAACTGGTTCAAATAGCTCTAAGCACTATGGGACTTAACATCTGAGTTCGTCAGTCTCCTGTACTTTGAACTGCTTAAACCTAAATAACCTAAGGACATCACACACATCCATGCCCGAGGCAGGATTCCAACCTGCGACCGCAGCAGCAGCGTAGTTCCGCCTACAACTACTCGGTCACAGCAGCCGGTGCTAGGCCCTTCTTCCTGATAAATAATTCTATTTAAAATCGGATCATTATTTTTGGGACACCCTGAATATCTCATCGAGATGAAGAGAACCATATATCTGGGTTTTCTCTGGCTCTATTGCATGGCATGGAAATAAATGATACGATTAAGACAGTAGGCTTCCATTCAATGATTTTCAATCGCTTCAATGGTCCTGCAAGACTTGTTAGTTTATGAAACGTCTCTTTAGAAAAATTAATGAATGATTCTGCTGATAAACCTCTTACATTATTTGATTTTCAAACAGCTGAGCAAATCTGAACGTACTCTGACATTTTGCTTTTATCTATTCTGATCAACACTAAACTGACACACAATATTTTTAGCGCAACGAAATCTGCCTTTCAAAAATCCCAAGAAAAGAATGGCCCTTATTAACATTAACCTATACCTTTCATGAATCACTTACCTCACAAAAATCTTCCTTACTCGAACTACTGCAATACAGCGAGCGTCAAGAATGCCAGCTAAATAAAAGATTCTAACTACTGAAGGCACCAACTACTGATACCATAGTTAGCAAATGAAAGATTTTGATGGAACTAACAATGTATTTACCTTAACAGTGTTCAAAAGTCATGAGATATATAGCAGTTCATGATATCCAGTGTTACAAATTTACTCTTTCTGGCGGACACACGTCCAGATCATCCGCTCACAAAACTCCACCATCTCACTCCTCACATCCATCACTGCTGGCGGCTCACCTCCAACTGCGCAACGCTCCGCGCTGTTAACAGCCAAGTGCCCAACACTACAATAGCAAATTGCAACAATGCAAACCAGTGACAGACTGCACACAGCACAGTGAGTGATTTTCATACAGTGCGCTACGTGGCGCTACCAACATGAAAACGTAAACAGCCTACTTACAAGTTCAGGATTCGCACTAGTTACTTCTCGTCCTTTCATATCCCACAAGAAATGTTCAGAGATCTGCCAACCGCAGAGCTGGTGCTCATTTTGCTGAGCAGGCTGAGTTAGGTGTGTGGCCGAACATTATCCTCTTGGGACAATACATCACCTTCCTGCTGCAAGAATTCAAAAACATCAGGCATGTTAGATATTCTGAGCGCGCGTCTGAGCGTTGACCAATAAGATGGCACAACGCCACCTACGTAACACGCACGCCGTCTCCCTTCAGTACAGAGTTGTGAGGCGCCATATTGGCATTCATTTCAAGCATATATGTACATTTGCCGTTTCTGAGCACCAGGAAACATCCTGTAATTAGATGCTAGGAGTGTGTTGTTGGTTCAGCATAACGCTTAGCGTCACTGACTTGTGTTGAGTTTGTTGGGGCGGTGGTCCGCTTCTTCACATTTCCCAATTTTCTTTCCTATACTATAATATTTGATGTTATGTAAATATAAGTTGTTTTTCTTGTGGGGTGACTTTGTTCGATTGACTTAATCTAACTTAATCCATTGGACAGCTTGCGTTACTTGTATAAAGATATTTTGCCCCATTTTCTTTTACACTTCGTAATTCACATGTTGCATAGATTCTGCTGCTGTGCAGGAACAGTGATCAAGTGAGACTGACCTTGGGGTTTTACTTAAATGTAGGAATGACGAAATAATGGTTATGTTTTGCGGAGAAGCATTCCAAATTTGTACCACACTATTTGTAATGGCACGTATTGATTGGACAATGTATTTTCCTTTTCGTGGACGATGGAGAAAATCTGTGTTTTAATGGAGCTAACGTGGGAATTTTACGCGCGCCCGTTGAGTAAGCAGTGTGATTTACAAACTAGAAACATCCCTCAACTGCGACTGGAGTGCGATGCCCACGTTGCGGCCCACGTACCGTATGGACAAGTCGCATCGTTCCTGAGCTTTCAGCAGCACGTTGAACTTTGCACGCTCAACGTTAACGTTTGACAGCACGGTCGGTGTGCCGACGGCTTAAGGCCTGGGCTTGGCCATGGGTTTTGGATAAACGAACTCTACGAGACAGCGCTCACAAGATCTGTGTCTTAAGCGCAAACAACCATGACTTGCGTGGAGGTAGAATCTGGTTTCATTGCTGAAGACTACGGCACGCCGTTCCACCTTCCAAGTGATCGTCTGCCGGGACAACTCGAGGTGTGCACATCGATGCTGTGGCGTGAATGGAAGACGGGCTAGAGGTGTGGGAGTCCGTAGTACCACTGCTAATAACCGGTTCTTAATAGTTAATGTTGACACGTCTGTGCTCACACTCCCTCTTATCTGGCTGAGGTAGCTGACGATCTGCCACTGCTGTCCTTGCAATACGAAGATCCTGGATGGCGTCTGTACTGCTTGTACATCGACAACTAAATATACAGGTGTGAGAATCTTCACATGACCACTGATACCAACATCATTGCACAGTTGACGCAGCACGTCCAACCTACTGGGTAATTCTCCGAAAGGACCATCCCGCCACTTGGAAGGCCATAGTTTGACCCCTTTGCAATTCGTTCAGGAGGCTGTAGGAAGTACGTGCGCATTTACGTTCCATGGTTGCCTGCATACTTCACACATTTGCACCACAGTGAGCGTCCGGACTGTGGGCATTCCCTATTAGAGGAGAGACATTGATGGCGCTCTAGTAGGTATGCCACTGCACTGTTGCTGGACAACACTGAAACATTTATCAGTACATTTGCTGTCCACCAAATGGCATAAGCCGTCATCAAATCTAAATCGACATCGTCTTTTCCGGCTTTGTGTACCTAAAGTAGGCAAGAAAAAAAGTAACTAATAAGCGCCAGCGTGAAGATCCGTTATGGGATCTCAGAGCGTAACTCTTCCTTACAGTCTAAAAATAGATGGACAGTCCCTATTTGTAGTGACACAAACCCTAGCTTCACTATTCAATGATATCAAACTATAATGTTTACCATCCTCAAAGAACACGTTTTCGTCCATAACTTGGAGCAAAAAGAAGCACTGATATTACCATTAAGAGCGCAGGTGGCAATACAAACTAAGCAAAAAGCGGAATGTCGGGCGGTGGAAGGAATGTATGAAATGGCTGTATAACGGGAACGAACATGAAAGCATCAATACAGGTAGGAAAGAGAAAGCTGATGAATATCTGATGAGAGATATGATACTGTTACAAGAATTTGATAAAGCATCGGAAGATCTAAATCTAAACAAGCAAGTGGAGTATGGATCATTTCCTCAGAATTGTTAATATCGTTAGGAAAAACAGTCATGATTAAATGATTCCACTTGTTATGGAAAGCATATGAGGCAGATTAGAAATATCCTAACACTGCAAGAACCTAAGATTTCCAATTCCAAAGAAGGCATGTGGTGACAGTTGTAAAAGTTATCGTAAGTGTCGGTTTTAAGATAATGGGATGGATTATTTAGAGACTACTGGGAAATACGTTTACTCACCGAACTCTCCAAAAATCAGTTCCGTTATGGGGGAATTGTAGGTACTCTTGAGATGTTACTGATCGGAAGAGTCAACTTACAGATTAGACTGAGAAAAAGAAAACCCCATATTGTGTGACTTTAGGTTCTTCCAGAAAATAACTGTTTAAAGTGTTGTCGGGAGTCCAGCCGGTGCAGTTGTTTTCGTAACACTATAGCAACTATTGCATACGACTGGACAGCCGACAACAGCACAAACACCTATGTTTGTGATATCTGGAGATTTAGAGTAACATTTTCTAAACATTCATGGTGGTGTCTGATTGTACTATATCGTGTCTCCCTACCACTTTCGCGCAACGACGCTCTGAGCGTGTTTTTTAGGGTATTAACTAGTTTGAACCTGGGACCTGTTGCTGGTAAGGAGACGCCAGACCACACATGACATGTAGAATTCAGAAGAGTTCAGTGAGACTAGCGATGATATAACCAAATACTTAATGATCTCAGCGTCAGCTCCACTGCACTCCCTGTAAAAGAATCTTAATACTAACTTAATATAGTGGAAAGGGTTCAAGGCTTTCCTATTTTTAGTTAGCTGGTAAAATAACGTCGAAAAAGCAGTTAAGTTTACCATTAGAAATTTTATTCTACTCACAAAACATCGTTTATAAATTGCACTATTGATAAAAGGAAATGTTTTAATACAGGATGGTAAAAACCAACTACATTCAACAAAAATGTGAACGAATATTCCCTGAATGGGTTTCCAAGTTCTACAATCGATCGAAGGATGACCTATGCCATATCACATCTATAATCTAGGTTTAAATTAAGTTTCACAAAAGAGCAAACTATCAAAATGGTCTACAGTGACCCTCAATTGTCTTTAATTACATATCTAACTTGCCGTAAATTACAATGGCTGATGTGGCTTCTCAATAACTATATAACAGAAAAATTATCGCGTTTCAGATTTTTACTTCAAGTGGCAAATGTGAACACCATGATTTTTAATTAACGATCGACACTAGTATTACGCAAAAACGGTGTGTAACAGATGAGACTTCTGCAGTTCTAAGTGAAGCCTTATGCGCTCAAAAAGGCGTCATCGCTTGCGTTCATCACCTTGTCGGTGTTAAGGCAGCGTCAGGGCGACAGCGGCCGGGGCACCAGCCATCCAGCTCGCCGTCTCGGAACTCACTCTCCTAACTTCTCCTTACTACAATTTACCGAAGTTGGTTTAAAAAAAACTATCTGGCTATGTTTTCATCTGACCAATAAGGGTCTCAATGTTAACCTTAAGCTCCACCTACAAAAATTCTGTCTATCCGATGAGAAACGTTATACTTTTTCGTGTTGGGGCAATGTTTTTAAAGTTTGCAACGTAACAGAGACGATAAAAAGTCTCACGCTAAAACCTGCAGCTGGTGTGGTCCTTTTAGCGTTATCGTAAGATCTATACTGTTCTTCTGGAGGGCTGTATCTTTTAACATGGGTTGGGGGGGGGGGTGGTCCTTGACGTACCTGAGACGCGAAAAAGTCTCACGCTAAAACTTGCGGGTGGTAGTGGCCCTTTTTGTGTTATCGTAAGATCTACACTGTTTTTCTGGAGGGCTCTAGCTTTTAATATGGGCTGGGGGTGGTCCTTGACATAACAGGGACGCGAAAAAGCCTCACGCTAAAACGTGCGGGTGGTAGACTTAGCGGTAGGCTAGCGACGTGGGTGTCCACTCCGTTCGTTATCCTAGGGCCTTCTAGCTTAACACGGTTCTGCTCTCGGCTTCTGTCCTCGCTTCTCCCCTCGGAACTGCGTCTGTCTCACGGTGGGAAGGTACGACATGCATTTAGGCATTCTTGTGTTAGTCTGTGGCATTCCATTTGCTCGCTCGTTACTCGTATTACTTTGGTTAATTTAATGTCAGGATTTATTCGGAGCTATGTGACATACTACTGGATTTGCTTATCATGTCAGGGTTTTCATGGAAGGTGTTGGATTTGCCTGACATCTTACACTTTGACAGTAATGGCTTGAAAACATTCTTTGCAACGCTGAAGGAAACACGAATAAAATTCAGGTAACGAAAAGTTATTTACTGCTTGTACAGAAATCATTTGTTGTAGATGTTAACGTGTAAGTGCGTCAAAGGGAAGCAGTATACATAGTAACCGAAGTACCTGATAAAAGAAGTATCTTCTCTAATGACTTAAGGTAATGTAGGTGTTGACGTTCTGTGTACTGCACCACACTTTATATAGCATTGACTCGTAGGAGATGCGCTGTATCACAGGCTCTAATAGAACTGTAATACGTAGCCGAAAAGCAATTTCGAACAATGTAGCACACTTTCGTAATGCTACAGTAAGTTCTCCTGACCATACCTTCCCTACACTCAACGATGTAATCTGTGTGACTAGAAAACTGTACTAAAACAATCACGTCACGTTAGATTTGATATTCAGCTTCTCACGCTGTAGATTATGCTACAGCTCCCTACGACATCACTATGTAAAAAAGGGTGGACACAATAACACTTTTTGTGGTATAATGGGGTCAGTGGTAGCTATCAGAATATTAATTACAGCAACACATCTATCATGGTTCTCTACGTTCGAAACAGACTACGACCAAAGCTAGAGTAAGTCACCAGAAAAATACTAAATGCGGGAGTCTACAGGGAGTAGGAATGATATATTTACTTACTCAATAACAGAAAGCTTTATCAAATCTGACTATGTGTGCTGTGAGAGCACAACTAAACGGTTCTAGAGGAATGTTCGGATTGACCTGAGACGTAATGGCTACTGTGACGTTACGTTTTGGTGCGTATTTTGCATTGAATTTCAGTGTACCCTTACATGCTATCGACAGTAATCTCGTTTGTTTATAGAGAAAGTAGTTTGTAAATTTTTGCGTTGGATTTGAAACTGCTTTTCAAGTATTTGTAGCATCGTGAAATGTAGAACCAAATACGGGGCCAAGGTCTGTTCCCGATTTCGATGTGGAAAATGCTGTGAATGGGGACGAAAATATTCCTCAGGTTAGTTTTACTATCGCGAAATTAGCTAATGACCTCAGGGAAACAATTAACACAATTACTATCCCTTGAGAGTGTAATTTAATTGCTTGCTATTTAAGTGTAGTGTCTGTGGCAACGAGATAACATTGTGCAAGATTTCGAAGACGCTTACGAGCGATATGTATATGTGGCACATTGCAAGAGACCGTGTGTGGCGATATATTCGTAGAGGGACGTGGTTTGAGAAATTATAGCGCCCTTTAAAAATGGTTTTTTTACATGTATTTGACTGTCTGCTAATGGGACAAACTGACCAATAAACTGGTGCAGACTGATTTTAGTTTTTCCGGGAAGTTTGTACTGATTTTATTGTGAGAAGGGGCAGAATTGGTGGTCTGGGGGTTGTTATAGAAATTGATGAATCGCAGTTTGAAAAAAAAAAAAAAAACATTTGGATGATGTTGGACTTGGGCTATGGTGTGGGGGCAGTTCTTTTAGGGAATCACTGTTCTCCAGACATGAATTTTACGTAATGGAAGATAGGACAGCTTGTATTGTGTTCTAGTAAAAAGTTATACAGCAGATGTGTCACTTATAATGTCAGCTGTAGCCGTCGCATCTGACATAATAAAAGGGATTAGGTGAAATAGGATGCATAAATTTGGGTGTAAATCATTCTGTTGAATTTAGGGAGAAAAATAGGGGCATGCACAAATACAATTGAAGAGTACTGGGGCGCAATAAAAAGTATTATTGACCGAGGGAAAAGGGAAATTTCAATACTGCAAAAGCATTTATATGAGTATGTCTGGGGAAGAATGTTCCACAGAATCAGTGCTTTTCTCAGGTTGTTTTGAAAGGTGTGGGTAGGATGAATGTACCAGAGATAGTTAAATTTTTGTTTTGGAGTTTATTCGCATTTTTCGATAATTTTCTTTCATATTTGTGTCGTGGAGTATTACGAACGGTTATTTAAATACGTACTTCATAGATAGCCTTGATCTCCTGAACGCCAACATATTGGAGATACTACTCTGCTATTGGTAAATACTTGTCTGTATCCTATTAGCGTAATTTCATTTCTAATCCAGTTTTGTGTAAAAGTGACTTGCTGTGTGTCGTGGTTCTTGCATTGTGTGCTCACGTTGGTAATTTTCTGACGTTGGTGGTACCGAATATGTAGATTGCAATTTGGTAAATGTCGAAAAGGCAGTGGAGTGAAAGAGAGATTTATTTTTAGGAAATACTGAAAACGTTCCGAATTTTCGAGAGAGTGTTTACATCGCGAGTCAGTACAACAGCTTAAGGTCAGGATAATAACTGGTCTAGGCGGATGCCAATGTTAGCATAGAATGTGACTTTTTGGGCGTATGTTGGCAAAGGCAACGAATCGTACAGTGGAAAAGGTGTCTGCAGTGGCTCACTGATCTATAACATAACCTGAGGCCTAGGTTAGGTTGGAATGCAACAGTTAGTTTGCGAGTTATCGAAGCCAACGAATCTGACAGCGGAAAAGACTGTCGTGGTGAGACACTGATCTGTAGCGTAGCCCGAGGTCTACGTTAGGTTGGATGGCAGTACTTTGGTTGTGAATTGCCAACGAATCTGAGAGCAGAAAAGTTTTCTATGGTCACAGAAAGATCTGTAGCGTATCCTGAGGTCTAGGCTAGGTTATAATTTAACAACTTTCTCGTTGAAAGAATCAAATTTAGTGTACCAAGTAATCTGTGTTAGGTCTAATTTGCTAATGTCGTTTAGGTGTCCAAGGAAACGTATGCTAACAAGAATGTATAGTGTCTGGTTGCTCAGTAACGTTGTGTGTCGTGTATATGATGCTCTTCGCAGAATAAGATTTACGACTTTAATGAATAGTTGGACTATGTGGTTCAGTTACGATTCATTAGTAGAAAACTGTAGCTGATATTATCTACGAAAGGGTATTAAGATTGAACGTCATCAGTTTATTAGCTGTGATTGTTGTTTTAGTTAATTCCAAATACGACTCGATTTATAAGGAATTATTTATTACAGATATTTAGCTGTTTTCTACTATGAATTACGGTTATTCGCGAAGCAAATAATATTGCCGAGACTCATGGGGCCAATTATCAATTCCAGGAGACTACGGAGAAGTAGTTGAGCGTGTAGGTGTATTTCTAGTTTATTTTATTGTATAATATTTTTGGGTCGTTCGTTTAGTATCATTTTTCTTATTAGTTTCACGGGCTCTATTTTGAGAAAACTAATGTGTATTTCTTACTTTGGTAATCTGTGGTTTTCAACAGATCCCATAGCCATAGTTCTTGGTTATGTTCGATTTAAGTACACCAGTTGATCTACTGAAGTGTACCTCGGAATAGTTTCCATTCTTTTTACCAAAATCATATCATGACTTCATCCTCATCGACGCGCAAGTCGCCTAAGTGGTGTCCTATCGAAAGACTAACACCCGGCGAATGGTCTACCCGACGGGAGGTCCTAGTAACACGATATTGATTTATTTATTTACCATAACATTTATTTTGACTTCATATTTTAGGTTTTAGCGTCCATTATAGCGGTAGAGAGTGCTTTAACAATATGGCCTACTCGATTACTTTTTCTTTCTATAAAGTATCTCTCCTTCCTTCATTGTTTCTCAATCCGCTTAGTGTATTCATCTCGTCGTCTACCTCTAAGACTTGTGCCCTCCGCGCTGTCCTCCAATGCTAAATTTGTAATCCCTTGATGCCTCAGAACATGTCCTACCAACCGGGACTTTCTTCATGTCAAGTTGTGCCACAAACTCCTCCTCTCCCCAACCCTATTCAATGCCTCATTAGTTATGTGATCTAACCATCTAATCTTCAACATTCTTCTGTAGCACCACATTTCGAAATCTTCTATTCTCTTCTTGTCCAAACTATTTATCATCCATGTTTCACTCCCATAAATGGCTAGACCCCATACAAATACTTTCAGAAACGACTTCCTGATACTGAAATCTGTGCTCGATCTTAACAAAATTCTCCCCTTCAGAAACGCTTTCCTTGCCACTGCCAGTCTACGTTTTATATCCTCTCTACTTCGACCATCATCAGTTATTTTGCTCCCCAAGTAGCAAAACTCTTTTACTACTTTATGTGTTTTATTTACTAAGCTAAGTCCCTCAGCATCACCTGACTCAAATTCACTACATTTTATTATCCTCGTTTTGCTTTTGTTGTTGTTAATCTTATATCCTCCTTTCAACACACTTTCCATTACGTTCAGCTGCTGTTCCAGGTCCTTTGTTGTCTCTGACAGAATTACAATGTCATCGGCGAACCTCAAAGTTTTTATTTCTTTTCCTTGGGTTTTAATTCCTAGTCCGACTTTTTCTTTTGTTTCCTTTACTGCTTGCTCAATATACAGATTGAATAACATGGGGGAGCGGCTACAATCCTGTCTCACTCCCTTCCCTACCACCTTCTTCTTTTTCATGCCCCTCGACTCTTATAACTGCCACCTGTTTTCTGTACAAATTGTAAATAGCCTTTCACTCCCAGTATTTTACCCCTACCACCTTTAGAATTCGGAATATTCGTAATCGGAAGTGTGTTTTGCAGAGTTGTTTTTATTTTGCTTTATTCACTTTTTCCTTCTATTACGACGAAGAAATTCACATTGATATGACGTCATACTGGGCATAATACTTACGAACCTTCTTGCATGACTTTTACATCAGGCACGAGAGTCAACGGCTCATATTGAAGACTTCTCTTTATCCGAAAAATACTATTCCTTCTCTTTAATTTCTTTGAACTTTGCTTTTACCAGTATTCCAGTCGTTTGTTTTATGGAACTTTGGATTTACTTTATTAAAAAAAAAATATTCAAACTGTTAGTCTGCTTTTAAAGAAACCTTGATAATTTTTTTGTAATAGTTCGGGGATAAAGGACAAGTCGGGTACTGACTTTTTCAGTGTACAACAGTTAACTCTTTATGTCCTGCTGTATACTGTTTACAGGAAGTTGGCAGCGTGTTACTTTAATATTGCTCGTGCTCTATTCGGAACCCCACTAAGCAGAAATGAAATTAAAAAAATAAAACATAAACCTAAGTGTCACCACCACTTTTCAGCTATGTGAACATTACATCATCAAAGAAAACTCAACCATATCAGGCGTTCATCCCCGCGATTCACTAATATTTGAAATTCAAGATCCAGCACTCAATGGTCTCTTTTTAGAGAGAATTAGCGTGTTCTCTAATAAATGGTTTTCGGTCTGTGGTTTATGGTCAATGGAAAAATCTGTATAATTCTCAGTAAACTTCCGATTATTCCTCAATAAATAGCCATTACTTAGGGCAGTTGTTCTTTTTAACGTAGACTATACATTCAGTGCATCCAACCTGATTTCCAGACTTAACATATTTCGACGCTCACGCCGAAATCACACAATAAATCCAAACGAAATATCTAAGACAGTATTCCTTAGTGCACGCGTACACCTTTGCAACCACAATTCTTTGCTTTAATTCTCAAGCGCAAAATAGCTACATGTATTCGCATGAACACATCTCTTCACATACATCATCCAACGGAAAATCTCCCAAAATATAGAAACACGGTTCACCTACAAATGCTTGGCTATTAATCAGCACAACGCATCATTAATCACGAATAGGAGAAACTTATCTAACAGCTCAACAAATCGAAGCTTTTCCTGTACCTGATAAGTGTACACTCTACCTGACTCGGAGAAATAATCAATTTCCACACAATCTTCTCAAAATATGTTTCCAAATGACTTGGAACCGCTTTGAACCTACTTGAGTTCTATCCCCATTGCAGGCTCATCCATGTATCGTACGTGTAAGCCGATCTCATCAAATTCTTCAGTTAATTTCTCTTGAGGCTCACTATGCGAGCAGTACTCGGATACTACTGAAATTCTAAAAGGACCGACCAAGAATCATTCTCTGCGAACAAACATACCACGCTAATTCTCTCTTTAGGAATGAGTGTTTCTTCTTAGCATTCGCTGCAAGCCGTCATAGTGACCTCCATCATCGTAGTTGTTATCTTTGCCGCACGCCACTATTCAGCAGTCAGCTGAAAGTAACAAGCCAGCTTGGCAGGACACAGCTTTTCTCGACCATCAGCTGTCACGTGTCTGTAACATTTTAACAGAATAATATAAGAAAATAATGTAAACAACTTAATAAACTCTTGAGTTTCCTAAAATAAAAATCGATGGTAAGTTGAGGCGGCACAAACAAGTGATCCGCTTATTTCTGGCTGAAGACGGTTTGGCGCGTTATATCAGACTGCATCCAGAGAGAATTACATCATCCGCAGGGTGGAAAGTTTGTCACGGTTGAGCACCAGAAACAGAATTGCAGGATTGTAAACCTATGGGCAACGGCAGAATAATTAAGCTCTAAACACGAGTGGTCATTTGCAGAAACTTTCAACGCTGCGAAGACATGGTGATGAGGCACAGCGTTCCTCAGTAGGTGCTGTAAATAGTAAGAAAGTACATTTTTGTTGGACACAGGGCACATATGTCAGTGGCGATTCCTGACCTTTTGTATAGAGAGCAGTTCAGGGCTCCATGTTATACGATATGTGGGGTGGAGTGCAGTGTTGTGGTATCAGTAGGTTCATGTCTGAGGCTCCACTTTCCGATGGAATGCTTTCGGGAAACGTGGAATTTGTTTTGCATATCGTGAAACGGTGCTACACTGAAGAGCCAAAGAAACTGGTACATCTGCATAATATCGTGTAGCGCCGCCGCGATTATGTAGAAGTGCCGTGACACGACGTGGCATGGACTCGACTAATGTCTGAAGTAGTGACGGAGGAAACTGACACCATGACTCCTGCAGGGTGTCACATTGTTCTGCTTGAATTACCCAAGTCCGTCGGAAATCATAATGGGCATGAAAGGATGCAAGTGATCAGACAGGATGATTACGTATGTGTCCCCTGTCAGAGTCGTATATGGACGTATTAGGGGGCACATCTCACTCGAACTGCACCTACCCCACACCATTACAGACCCTCCATCAGCTTGAACAGTTCCCAGCTGATATGCAGGCTCCATGGCTGCATGAGAATGACAGAGCTCGTATGACATCCGCCCGCTACATACAATTTGGAACGAGGGTCGTCCGACCAAGCAACTGAGGCGACGCTAAGTGCTTTCTGTCATGCAGTCAGCAAAGGTATACAAGTGGGCTTTCGTATCCGAAAGCCCATATCGACGATGTTTCGTTGAATGGTTCGCACGCTGGCGCTTGTTGATGCCCAAGCACTGAAATGAGCAGCAATTTGAGGAAGGGCTGCACTTTTCTCGTGTTGAAATGTTCTCTGCGGTCATCGTAGGTCCCGATATTACAGGATCGTTTTCCACCCTCAGTGATGTGGGAGATCTGATGTTTTACCAGATTACTCATATTCACGGTGCACTAGTGAAATAGTGTTACGGGAAAATCCCCACATCATCGCAACCACGGAGATGATGTGTCCTATCGCTCGTGCATCGATTATAGCACAAGGTTCAAACGCACTTAAATCTTCATAACCTGCCATTTTAGCAGCACTAAACGAACCGACAACTGCACCTGGCGCTTGTCTTACATGGGCGTTGCAAACCGCAACGCCGTAATCTGCCTGTTTCCATATCTCTGTATTCGTCTACGCGTGGCTTACAAGTTTCTTTGGCGCTTCAGTGGATAAATCGCAAGGCTGGATGTCCTGTTTCATCGTCTAGCTAAAATTGACGTTTGGCGACGTACAGCAGAACTGGGAGAACAATGTTCCATCTGGGGCAGACCATCACCAGTCGTGTACGGTTGCAAGGTTCGTTCATTATGAGAGTCAAACTAACTAAATTACTTGCAAAATGTAGAGATGAACAATTCGTGTATGGACTTGCATTTTACCTCAGAAAATAAACAAGTTTAACGCTTGTAAGTAAATAAGCGGAACGACCCATGAATGATCTATTACAATATTGGTAAAAGCGACTAGAACGGTAACAACCTTGAAATACCTACTAGTGATCTCTCAGACTCATGTAAGGTATAATTATTATGTAATACATCTTTTTGGAAAACCCTATGCCATGCTCGGAGAAATATTAAGGAAATGTAACCCGTCTACAAAAGTAACTGCCCATAAAAAGTTTGTAAGACGTATTTTTTGGTACTTCTCGTCGCAATCGAAAGTCCTTATCAGATCACAGTAATGGAAAGGGCATACTAGATTCAAGGTGCAGTGATATGCATGCGATCTTTAGGCAGATGTTAAACAAATTCGCTCCTAAAGAGACAGTATCACGGTAATTCCGAGAGATTACGTTCTGGACAACATATAACTTCCTCCTGCATACGTCTCGTGAGATGAGCGTTGTGAGAAATTATATCTGAATTGGAAGTTTATCGACAATCATACTTTCCACATGCAAATCGCAAATGGAACACTGTTAGGGCTCAAATGATGCCATTACGCACAACAAAAAACCCTAATGTGGCACGCAAGTCTCACTCATGTAGCCGCATCGCATGCGAAAGGAAACTAACAGAAGTTACTATACGGTGCACGATCAATGACAATACGTTCTATTAATGGAGCCGCAAAAATCTGTGTTACGCATGTGATTCGATTTGTCAACTCGCCACCAGAGTCAGCCAGTAGGCGCAGTAAAACTAATAAAATTGTAATAGCTGAAAACCCTTAGTGTGCATCAGGGCATCAAAATACGAGACAACAATGATGCTGTTGATGCTGTGAGTTCATTAAAACTGATTATAACATGCGAATTCAACTCTGAGAACTAATGTCGAGAGAAACGCATACGCCGTCCACTGTAGCGGCGCGGTTCTAGGCGCTTCAGCCCGGAAGCTCGCTGATGCTACGGTCGCAGGTTCGAATCCTACCTCGGACATGGATGTGTGTGGTGTCCTTAGGTTAGTTAGGTTAACTTAGTTCTAAGTCTATGGGACTGATGACCTCAGATGTTTAAGTCCCATAGTGCTTAGAGCCATTTTAACCATTTAAAAACGCTTGCAATGTTATTCGGTGCGTGCAGGTTGCTAGGGATCACGACCTCTGACATGTAGCCTTCACGTATGGTATGAAATACAGCATCCCACTTGTGGAGTGTAGCCGGCCGCCATGGCAGTGTGATGCAGGAGGGAGTGAGTGTTTGCAAGGCCCTCAGCACACGACAGATGTGGTATCGCTCGTGGTGGCACAGCGCGTGTTCTGATAGACTTCATGGCTCTCCATTTTTACACTTCCACTTTAATGTCATAGTGTTGGACTTACCTTGGTCAGCCACGGTTGACAGTGTTATGGCAGGCCATAAATTGTACTAATTAAGATAGAGCTACTTCAGATAAATTTCTGGCAGCCACACTGCATCGTCAGTAATAGCGATTAAGATAATGGTGGCATAAATGTAGAGCTAGCCATATTTGATCTGGTAGACATGTTAGCCCCATCACCTCCACAGTGTAAATGTTATGCTATAAGGGAGTTCTTTGTTTAAAGAGATATCATCGAAATGTTCCTCAACATTTTAAATAAACAGACCGTGCAACAAAAGACATCAGGAACGGTTTCAACATGCTAACTATTCTGCGTTTTATGCACTGTGCTGACGATGTCTGCAGCCTGGTTTTTGACACCATACTCTTACATACGTGTCAGAAACGTGCCTAAATTTGTATATTTTTCAGTTTCCCACTGTTTCATACCGACAGTGAGCTATATCCAATGTCGCGTGATTTCTACTTTTCTGGCGGACTGGGTCAGCTTTATTGTATATGTTGTCATAGTGTCGGCCAAACTGGATCTGCCAGCCTGGAAAAATTTGGCAGCGATGCAGACTCTCTTCATAGCCCCAGCCAATAGAACAACACGTCATCACCCTTTTCTTTTTACTTTCCGATTATTTTCGCCCTACCCAATTGGCCTAGAAGGGAGTGCAGCTACATCGAATCTGCGTTCTGACTGAATTCCACACAAAAATTGCAAAATTAACGTGATTTATTGTATTAAAACACTTAGTGTATCAGCACAGCATGGAATTCAACTTTTACACGACGACACAAGCTCAGCACAATAGGCTGTAGGGTGGTAGGACTGGTCCAAGTGTCACTTCAGGCAATCATTGACAGTTGCACTGAACATTTATTTGGCACATTTAAACAAGACAAATAACAATAACAACTTCAAAAAAAATTTAAAATTTCCATACAAGTGAGAGCAATTTACTTCAAAATTTAAACATTCATAAACCGCGGCACTTATGACCTATTATACATTTAGTGAAATGAGTTAAAAATTGTTTACTCAAAAGCTATGATCAAACAGAACAACAATTTGCTAAAAATTAACGAGGAGTTATAGTCTTTCGTTAGTGCTGTGACTGCAATTACCAAAGTAATTCAGAGTAAAGGAAACAAAATTCAGATATTATGATACACAACCACATTAATTAAATAGCAGGCACCCTACAATGTAGGATATAAAATTTCATTTTACCAAGCAACCTCGTGGGATTCAACAAACTACGGCCAGTAGCGGACGCCCGTCCGCTCAGCTGTTTCCAATACAGGCTCGGCATAGGCCCCCAAACTGGAGCAGCAATGCTCGCGAATAGGCACGAAAAATCCCAGAACTAGTGGGCATGTACAAGAGACTGATATCGGCCTTAAGTAACTAGAAACAGCAATTCATTACAGCACATCATCTGTAGAATTAATAAACCTATTAATGAACATCAGCTAATCAGTAGAAATCTATTATCTTATGTGCGCAAGGCCAATTATACTTTAGGCCTCGAGCGAACTAGAGATACGCCCAGCCGAAGCAGAAGCGAAAATAAAACGAAACCAAATACAAGTAACGTGCAGGCTAACGGTGTAGGATTAAGGATAAGGAAGAGAACTTTATTTAACTATTAAAACAGCTACATGCTCATGAATAGGCACGAAAAAATCCCGTAACTAGTGGGTATGTACAACAGACTGACATCGGCCTTAAGTAACGAGAAACAACAATTCATTACCGCACATTATCTGTAGAATTAATGATCCCTATAAAAAAGCATCAGCTAAGCAGTACAAATCTATTATCTTACGTGCGCAAGGCCAATTATACATTAGGCCTCGAGCGAACTAGAGATACGCCCAGCCGAAGCAGAAGCCACAATAAAAAGAAATCAAATACAAGTTACAATCAAATACAAGTTACTAGCGTGGAGGCTAACGGTATCTGAGACCGCCCTCCACCCCCCCCACCCCACGACTTACAGCAAATAGCCTCACTTAAATTTGTGATTAAATCAGACTTAATTACCATACCCACATACTGTCATTGCAGGAATTCTTGTTATTTCGTTAATACAATCAGTTTCAAACTATTTAAACACACAATAACAACTGGCCTATCAGTAACTTGTAAGAATTTATGAAACTACTCATTTATAATTAGACACGTGTCTCTCAAGCACACTATCACTTCAGATAGAAACGTAACAGTAATATTATTGCAATTCGCAGCAAAATATATCCAGGGAAAGTTTTGATCCATGTATATCTATAGCAATTGGCTAACTTAACTCCGTTGAGTGGTACACTTGCAAATACAATAACCAGGCGGCACTTAAACAAGGATCAGCCAAACTGTTTTCAATGATGGTTAGACACGCTCTGTAGCGATCTACAAACAGAATGTATCAGCACTCGAGGCCCCAGTAAACGTTAATCGTCACATCACATACAGCTATCACTAGAACATTGCGTAACTAAGTAAGCTGAAATTAAACACAACCAGGTCGGACTCAATAAGAGTAGCAATGGCCGGACAAGAATATGAAGTCAAAGGCACAGAGCCCAGTAGTCAATTCTGGCCACAATTTACAGCACAAGATAGGTCCTTACCCTCTTGCTTGTTCGACGAAGCCAGTTGGCGCAAATCCCCGTGCCGGGAGACATGTAGCAAGCGAAATACACAAACAGCTTCCCCGTAACGTGACTGCTTCCACGCCGGCGACGTTTCCTACGGCGCCGCCACCAGGGTAAACACCCCCTTTTAGGTGTGCTCTTCCTGCTGCCTCGCACGGCACCTGTACTGCCTGCCAGACTTGGCAAACGACGGTACTGGTAGGCGTTCCAAAGCAAAATCCTCGCTACTTGCTAGAGCTTACCCCACGCTCCCTGATTGGCCCGGTAGGTGGCGCCACCGTGCGCTCTGCTCACACCACCGTAAAAATGACCCATACCGGCGGCGGGAATATCGCTGATCGAGCCACACGGCTAGCAGCCATACACTTTTTTTTTGCAATTCGTAAATAATTGTTTCTGCTCTTTTGATTCAGTCGGAAGCTGTCACTTAGATGAAGCTAAGGATCTTGTGAAATTGGAAACGACAGGTCCCACCCATTTATTGAAGCTGAAATTCTTACCACTTGGACGGGTGGCTGTCTGGCTGCACTGAGTGCTGTTGGCTCAGAAACATACAAGACACTGCATCGGCGTCCATTTGGAAGTCTTTCAGTATGTCATAAGCCAAACGCCATTATTATTATTTAGACGAGAATGGAAACCGTGCTATTTCTCCAATCAAATTGAAGCTGTTAGTTTTCTGCAGTCAATGTTTTACTTTCTGTGGAATCTGTGTGGCAAGTAAAACTTCGTTTTGCTTTTTGTTTCGTAGATGTGCCAAGAAGCAGAATTAGTGAAATTCTGTATTGGGTTTTAAAGTGATCAATTCCACACTGAAGTCATTTACCGCAGCATATAATTACTACTTACGCACGATGTATGGTAATTGATACCGTAATATTAATATCAGTGAAATATTAAGATTATAGAAGAATAAACGTTCCATTATACATTGGTCACCGGAAGAGACATTTGGGACACAATTGGGAATATGTACTTACGAGCTGCCCCTTCTTCAATTTGAAACGTTTTCCTAGACAGTACAAATCAAAGTGAAATGTAAACTTTTCGTTTACTGGGCTCAAATATGACACTTAACCTACTGTAGCGAGCAATACAATACTACTTCAGCATGGCACATGTTTTAATGAACTGTGAACTCCTACCAGCTGAAAGACGTCTTACCGGCGCCGTCCTTGCATCTGGATGGACCAATGCACTCGTTACTCTACTTAGTGACGAGTTACTTGAGGCATCCAGAGATCATTTTGTGGATCTTGAAAAGACTGTACAGGTCGCCTCTGCAGTTCAGAAACAGTACCGACATGAGTTCTAAACGTGTCACATATGTGATGAACCCCGACAGAAAAATTCGGAACATTGAGATCAGGTGATCTGTGAGGCCTATTCAACGTTTCCATCTGGGCTCATACTAACGTGTTAGACGCCCAGCATTAGCAGGAACATTTTCCGGTTACCTGTCATGCATGTTTCAAACACCCAGCCATGGGTCATGGTAGAAATTTAATGTCAGTTGTTTAATTGAAAATATTGTGTTTGAAATACCGGGTGATCAAAAAGTCAGTATCAATTTGAAAACTTAATAAACAACGGAATAATGTAGATAGGGAGGTAAAAATTGACACACATGCTTGGAATGACATGGGGTGTTATTACAACAAAACAACAACAAAAAAAACGAAGTATTACCAGACGCATGAAAGATCCCTTGCCGGCGTCTTTTTGTGAAGATCGTGTGCTCAGCCGCCACTTTCGTCATGCTTGTCCTCCCAGGTCCACAGACCTCAGTAGTGCTGTTATTGGCTTTGGGGTTACCTGAAGTCGCAAGTGTATCGTGATCGACCGATATATCTAGGAATGCTGAAAGACAACATCCGACGCCAATGCCACCGTAACTCCGGTCATGCTTTACAGTGCTGCTCACAACATTCTTCCTCGACTACAGCTATTGTTGAGGAATGATGGTGGGCATATTTTGCATTTCCTATAAAGAAGTCCGCAGCTCGTGGTCGTGCGGTAGCGCTCTCGCATCCCGCGCCCGGTTTCGATTCCCGGCGGGGTCAGGGATGTTCTCTGCCTCGTGATGAGTGGGTGTTGTGTGATGTCCTTAGGGTATTTAGGTTTAAGTAGTTCCACGTTCTAGGGGACTGTTGACCATGGATGTTAAGTCCCACAGGGCTCAGAGCCATTTGAACCATTTTTGAACCTGTAAAGAACATCGTCTTTGCTTTCTCTTACTTTGTTATGCTAATTATTGCTATTATGATCAGATGAAGCGCCATCTGTCGGACATTTGTGGACTTTTGTATTTTTTTGATTCTAATAAAACCCCATGTCATTCCAAGCATGAGTGTCAATTTGTACCTCTGTATCTACATTATTCCGTGGTTTATACAGTTTTCAAATTTATACTGACTTTTTGATCTCCCGGTACGTTTGTACTTACGAAGAGAATGTTTCAATCTGAAGTCAGATGTCACTCTGCACAACACATGCGCGATTCTCATTTTTTAAAAATAATAACATGCTGTACTAATTAATGGTTCATTCTCTTTATATTTGATTACCTTCTAGTAACAGCGGTTGAAATCACGAGACGTAGATAGGATTAAGCACCACAATCGTAGAAGCTGAACGCGTAAAGTGGAAAGAAATCTCCGAGCAGAGCTCTCCTGCCAGGCCACAGAGGCGCTGCCTGTAATTTCCCATCCAATCAAAACTTTTCTTCTTTACGACGGCGCCAGCTGAAGGCGTCGTTACTCAGGTAGGGGAGGAGGCTGTCAGGCGCCATCACCTCGACCCGCCCCCTCCCACCCGCCCCACGACACGTCCACAGGGCTGATATTAAACAATAGCTTTCTGCGGATTACCTGCCACCAGATTACATGTTTGTGCCGCCACGTCCGTGGTACTGCTGCGTTCCCTGTGAGGCGTGCAGACTGCGCCGTGCATGTCTTGCCGTGCTTCCCCTGGGGCAGCAGACGTCTCCTGCGAATACGGTCCCCTTCCACGCCGGTCTCCTGTCTGCTGACATGCTTGTGACAGTTTATTGCCTCTGGCATCTTATTATACGTGTATGTCAAGCGATCTGTCTCGTCTTATGTTGTACTTCGCCTCCTGCAAACTAGTGCGGATATTAAGCTCAAATTGTAAAACCAGATCACACACTACGGTAAGGAAGCCAAACAAACCTTTTGAATTATGCTGCCTCCTATTAACAGAGTAACTGGGGTAATATGTGAGATGTTGTTGTTGTGGTCTTCAGTCCTGAGACTGGTTTGGTGCAGCTCTCCATGCTACTCTATCCTGTGCAAGCTTCTTGGTCTCCCAGTACCTACTGCAGCCTACATCCTTCTAAATCTGCTTAGTGTATTCATGTCCTGGTCTCCCTCTACGATTTTTACCCTCCACACTGTCCTCCAATACTAAATTGGTGATCCCTCGATGTCTCAGAACATGTCCTACCAAACGATCCGTTCTTCTAGTCACATTGTGCGTGATATACTCATCTAATCTTCAGCATTTTTCTGTAGCACCATATTTCGAAAGCTTCTATTCTCTTCTTGTCCAAACTATTTATCGTCCATGTTTCACTTCCATACATAGCTACACTCTACACTCACAATTTCTGAGTACTTTGCACAAATTTGGTGGGGAAGTTTTCCGCGTATGTGAAGGTGATTTTAAAGAACATCAAGTAGATGATAATGAGTAGAATTACCAGTCGGGAAGGATTACCTAAAGTGTTCTATTGCGTCAATGGAAACTTCGAATGCAGTAGGTACAGATACTATAATTTTGCATTCACCTTTCATTCTTCACAGGTACAGCTAAAATATGTCCTGCAATTCAGTTTAAGGGTATAATTAAATTTATATACACACTATTGGCCATTAAATTTGCTACTCCGCGAAGATGACGTGCTACAAACGCGAAATCCTACCGACAGGAAGAAGATGCTGTGATATGCAAATGATTAGCTTTTCAGAGCATTCACACAAGGTCGGCGCCGGTGGTGACACCTACAACGTGCTGACATGAGGAAAGGTTCCAACCGATCTCTCATACACAAAACATGGAATCGATGGTTTCAGGAGGGTAATACGGAACGACGTGCTAGATCCCAACGGCCTCGTATCACTAGCACTGGAGATGACAGGCATCTTATCCGCATGGCTGTAACGTATCGTGCAGCACGTCTCGATCCCTGAGTCAACAGATGGAGACGGTTGCAAGACAACAATCATCTGCACGTACAGTTCGACGACGTTTGCAGCAGCATGGACTATCAGCTCGGAGACAACTGCTGCGGTTACCCTTGACACTACATCACAGACAGGAGCGCCAGTGATAGTGTGCTCAACGACGAACCTGGGTGCACGAATGGCAAAACGTAATTTTTTCGGATGAATCCAGGTTCTTTTTACAGCACCATGTTGATCGCATCCGTGTTTGGCGCTATCGCGGTGAAAGCACATTGGAAGCGTGTATTCGTCATCGCCATACTGGAGTATCACCCGGCGTGATGGTGTAGGGTGCCATTGGTTACACGTCTCTGTCACCTCTTGTTCGCATTGACGGCACTTTGAACAGTGGACGTTACAATTCAGATGTGTTACGACCCGTGGCTCTACCCTTCATTCGATCCCTGCCAACCCTACAGTTCAGCAGGATTTTGAACTACCGCATGTTTCATGTCCTGTACGGGCCTTTCTGGATACAGGAAATGTTCGACTGATGCCCTGGCCAGCACATTCTACAGATCTCTCACCAATTCAAAACGTCTGGTCAATGGTGGCCTAGGAACTGGCTCGTCACAATACGCCAGTCACTACTCTTGACGAACTGTGGTATCGTGTCGAAGCTGGCTGCATTGGCAGCTGTGCCTGTACACACCATCCAAGCTCTACTTGAATAAATTCCCAGGCGTATCAAGGCCGTTATTACGAAAGAGGTGGTTGTTCTGGGTACTGATTTCTCAGGATCTATGCACCCAAATTGCGTGAAAATGTAATCACATGGCTTTTCTAGTATAATATATTTGTCGAAAGAATACCCGTTTATCATCTGCATTTCTTCTTGGTGCAGCAGTTTTAATAGTCAGCAGTGTATATTAGTTATTGCCACTTGGTATGCACACGTAGAGTAAAGGAGAAACTCAACGAAAGTACCTGAAAGGAGTAAGTAACTAATAATACAACAACGAAATGGGAGATCTACTTACAACCACTACGGAACTACTGTAGGCCCTTTCCGTTTCCACATTTTCTACTGCTACTAATGCTTAGACGACCATAATTGGCCCTATTTCCTTTTGTTTTAGTCTTTTGCATCACAGTATCATTGTGAAGTAATGCATGTAATTATTGAATAATGTTTCCGCGTCTGTATCTGCTCTCAAGCTACTCTGCTGATCAGCAATTACGTGTAAACACCATGTCAACAGCGTCTCTACGTTACCAATCGTTTCAACGCGTCTCAACAAGATAATAAGCTCTGGCAACCACTTGCTTGAATGGTCGGCGACCTTAGTTGCCTTCTCCCCATCTATAGGAAAGCTCATCATCAAAGATGGCAGCATGCCGACGAGTGGTTGAATGTCTAGTGAAGTCCTCCTTCCTCTTCCAGCGCAATACGGCTGCAGTATCGTCTATGACGCTCCAGATCGGTTCTCTCTTCAACGAGGCTTTTGGATCCAGCGTCCCTGATGTTCGGCGATCAGTATCAGCTGCTTCTTAGTAGAGTGCACAAATGCAATACCTGGAATACCACATCACTGTTTCAGCCAAGAATAAATATCAGAAATTTTGCTTTTTTACAAAAATAAAAAAGATTATAGGGCAGAGGTCAATGGTTAGGGGGTTACTGTCAATAGGAAAAATTTCAGTACCAAAGAAATAGGGCACTAACAAATGCAGTAAGCGCAGGTCACTTAACATCATTTCATGTGCATCGAAGACAAAACTCGTGAATAAAAGACTATAAAAGGTAACAGAGGAGAATATGTGTAGTTAACAGTAGAATTCATACAGACTCAAGAGATGCAGTAGAGGTCTACCGAATTTTATGAGAGAGCTTTATTGAGAAGACAAGAGATTTAGACATCTACTTTGTATCAGTGGAACAGTCATCTGCAACAAGTTTACAAGGGGAAAAAAGAGTGGCCCGGAAAAGTAAGGCTGTTGTAAACTAGTTATACTGAAAGTGAAAAGTGGCACTGAAATTTAGAAAAGAAAATATTAATCGAATTGAATTAAGAAAAGCAATAAGACAAGCAAATTTCCAGTCTCACTCCTTTTTATTACAGTACTTGGAATGCGTGGGAGATATTATTCACCACTGCACACTAATTGACTTAGAGGTTGAACAAGACCACGGTGTTGGAAGTTTGCAGACGACATTGTCGGTTTAGAAAAAACTGAAAACGGACATTAATTTCATGGCCACCTTCCTCAGCAGGTGTTAAAATCAGTTATTATTGGTTTTCCGTGTTGAGCTTAAAGCGATTCAGTTATAGGGCGGTTATTCTTTCATTTGGTTGTTTTAGATTAAATGTAGACTTGTTTGTAGACTTGGTGTGCAAGTTACTTGTTTCTTTACACATTATCCATACCACTGCTTCTTTCCTCTTTACTAGCAGCGGTTGACGTCGAAAGACTTTGTTTCATATATGCCCTTGACAGCTTTTGCAGTTCTCCAGTATTTCTTGCGCTGCATTTGGGTTAATTACACACCACCTTTGTAAATCGAAAAGAAGTTAGGTGTGTTTTTTTCTTACTCTGCACAATATTACATTGCTTATGTCTGTTTCTGTGCAAATTGTAAGGCTTGCCAACCTGTGATACTAGGCCTTCTCCAATTCACATGTGTATGCGAGAGAGAGAGAGGGTAGGGGGGTGGGAGATGGGAAGGGGAGATAGATACATAGAGCTTGAGAGAGAGAGAGAGAAAGAGAGAGTGGGGGAGGATACAGGGTGATGTGTATGTGTGTTTACGTTAGGCAGAGAGGTTAGAGTGGATGGAGGTGGGAGGCGGGGATTGCGAGTGTTTTGGGGTGGAGGGAGACCTGCCTTGAAGGTGATAATAGGACAGAGCCTGAGAAGAAATGGTAGTGGTAAATGGAGCCTGTGGTTATATGTGTATATTTAATGATATATTAAGTCGTCAACCAGTTGAAAGAGTGTGTGGTCTGCCAGGCTTGTTTGATCATATAAAAGTTTTTTTCTTTTCTGTTACAGTTTTTGCAATGTGGGAGTTTTCTTGTAAGGTGAGGGGGGATTTTTTGGTGTTGTTTAACCTCATGGTTTCCATGTTCGTAACCCTGGCAGTAATTTTACGTTGTTGTTGATGTAACTTGTGCAGAATTTGAATGATTAGTCCTATATTTTCCTGCTCTTACATGTTCTTTGTATCTTCCCTCCTATTTCAACTAGTTACACAAGAACAACATCCCTGTCACAGCTATTGTGAATTACAGAAACGTTCCCACTTTCCCACTTCCAACATACATGTTGAAAATCATGTAAGAAAATTACAAAGTACAAGAGGATTGAACTATAAAAAGCAACCACAATTGATTTATTACATAAAAAACATACAGGTGCCAGATATAACTATCTTCCTGACATTGCATGTACAGAATATGAATTCCAGTACAGTAATAACAGAAACAATGAACGTTATAGGACAAAATCTTAAGATACACAATACACTTATACATGATTAAATCAAAAAAACAGTCAGGCTGCTACAGGTAATAACAGATCAGAGCTATTCAAAGTTAAATAATGAATTATGTTTACAAAGTGAAGGATTACCTGTGGAACATAAGCACTATAATAAAGTTCAGAGTAACAAAATCACAAAACTTCAGTTCGATTTACAGATCTGATTTGTAAATAACCCAAATGCAGCGCAAGAAATACTGCAGAATGGCAAAAACTGCCACTTGCATATGTAAACCAAGTCTGTTGACGCCAACCGCTGCTGACAAGGACTGAAAAAGCAATGGTTTGGAGAATATTTAAAGAAACATCACATGTAACTTGCACTCACACTTTACAAACAAAACGCTATTTATAAGGTAAATCTACCAAAAATGTAGAAACATAAGTATCCAATTTGCTGAGTAACCACCGAAGAAAGTTTATAAATAAAAGCTAAACGTGTGTGTTCAAAATTAAATTGCTGTAAACTCAAGGCAGAAAACTAATACTTATCGAAACGAAAAAGTGCTGTAGAAACCAGTGAAAGTTCATGAAGCTAAAGTAAAGTGATATGAAATAAACGTCATTACAATTAAATTAAAACTAAGGCCAATTGGAAGAAATGAAACTATAAATATAACGTTGTTTGCCGAAACATTACAATGTGTGAGAATTTTTGAATAAGTATAATGGAGAGCACAATGTAACTGAGAATGCAGCACAATAATTGAAAAAAGGGTAGCTATGGCAAGAGATTTCAGCAGCATCATGAACAATGCTTAGAAGAAAATAGGTTCGCGTATGGAATGTCCTCTTGTGTCATTCTGAATTATGGACAATTAGTAGGAAGAAAACAGACCGTTGCTGAAGGTTTTTGAGACATGGACGTAACATAGTATGGGAAAAATGAATTGGATGGCTAGAGTGAAAGATGAGGAGGTACTGAGAATAGTGTTAAGCCGGAGACATTACTAATTGCATTAAAGAGAAGAACAGGAAACTGGATAGGACATATACAAAGAAGTACTAAGATCATGAAAATTGTCTCAGACGATACATGAAAGGGAAATGAAACGAGGGAACGCAGGCTCCGATAGGCGTGCGTGTTAAACATATTTTTCCGGGATTGGGAGATACACAGCCCCGAGAGCTGTTCCGCACGGTGGATTAACGACAAGGTTCAATGTGCCGAACAATCTGGATATGGCTTTCAGGCGTTTTTCCAAATACCACAGCCCACTAAGTGAATACCGAGGTGGTACCCAAGTCCCACCTCAGTTACAGGTTCCGCAAATATATATAAAAAAAACGTTTGTTCACTTTCACATGGATAACACTTGTAGGTACTTGGAGTATATATATGCCATCGCTGGGGCGAACGGGGTGACGACAGATTGGGCATCCGGTTTAAGTATGACAAATCTTAGTAATGATTTGGTGTTTAAAGCCCAGTGGTTCTAGGCACTAAAGTCTGGAACCGCGTGACCGCTACGGAAGCAGGATCGAATCCTGCCTCGGGCATGGATGTTTGTGATGTCCTTAGGTTAGTTAGGTTTAAGTAGTTCTAAGTTCTTGGAGACTGATAACCTCAGAAGTTAAGTCCCATAGTGCTCAGAGCCATTTGAACCATTTTTATTTTATAAATAAATTTAATTTTATGTAATTACTGACGGAATTAATTCAGAAATATAGTAAATACAAGGGCACATCCACAAGATGGAAACAATATACGCTGTAACTAAAAATAATTTTAAAAGAATTTTTTATTTCGTAAATACAATGTTCTAACCCACATCGGGGCATACAGATTTAGATTGTCCGTAAATCATAAAGGCATATGATGTGATAGATCTATTGGAAATGGAATGACCGCTGATTTTCTTGCCCCATATCTGTACATTCGGGTTTCGTGCTCCCTCCCCAATGCCACCTTCACTATTGTGACTTTAGACGAGAATTTTCTTTTCCCTCTTCTCTTAAAATATTATAGTACACCAATGAAGTTATGGCACGTAAGCATGAGTAAATGACTTGTAATAAATTGTGTTTTGAATAATTTTGCACTGAAAAAGATAACTGTACGGCAGATATTATGTCCTCTGACAGTAGAAATTCATAATCTCCGATTCTGTGTCATTGTACACCAAAACACATAAGAAACTGAAGTGGCGTGACGAGTTGGTTGATTTTGTCTTTGTAGTTTTGCCGAATGGCTAACAACAAGCTAAACCGAGAATGCTTTTAAATATTTTTTTGAGAATAAGAACTCAACAGCCAATGTTGAACAGGTAAATTAAACATAAGAAAATGAAGAATATAAGGAAACAGGCAGTGACAAGATGGAGGAATTCCATTGTTTGAAAAAATATTAGGTACATTGTATTTATGAAAGTAACACTGCGAAAAGCCAAGGAAATATTGAAAAGGATGACGAAACCTGTCAATTACTGATTAGACCTAGTTCAGACGATGGCGTTCACGTCGGCTATTCTTCTCTTGTTGGTAGCCATACGGAATATACATCTACATCAACATGGATTCTCTGCAAATAACACTTAAGTGTCTGGCAGAGGGTTCATCGACGAACCACCTTCACAGTTCCCTATTATTCCAATATCCTACAGCCCGCGGAAAGAACGAACATCTGTATGTTTCCGTGTGATTTCTGATTTCCCTTATTTTATCGTTGTGATCGTTTCTCCCTGTGTAGGTCGGTGTCAACCAAATATTTTAGCATTCTGAGGAGAAAGTTGGTAATCCGAATTTCGTGACAAGATTCCGTCGCAACGAAAAACGTCTTTCTTTTAATGATGTCCAACCCAAATGCTGTATCATTTCAGTGACACTCTCTCCCTTATTTTGCGATAATATAAAGCGTGCTGCCCTTCTGTAAACTTTTTCGAAGTAATCCGTCAGTCCTATCTTGTAAGGATCCCACACCGCGCAGCTGTTTTCTAAATGAGGACGGACAAGCGTAGTGTAGGCAGTCTTCTTAGTAGATGTATTAAATTTTGTAAGAGTCCTGCCAATAAAATGGAGTCTTTGGTTGGCCTTCCCCACAACATTTTGTGTGTGTTCCTTCCAATTCAGGTTTAAGTATTTAGTAGAACTTACGGCCTTTGATTTGACTGATTTATCGCGTAACCAAAGTTTAACGAATTCCTTTTGGCACTCATGTGGATGATCTAACATTTTTCGTTATTTGGTTCAACTGCCAATTTTTACATCATTCAGATATCTTCTCTAAATCGTTTTACAATTAGTTTTGATCTACTGATGACCTTAGTAATCGATAAACGACAGAATCATCTTCAAATATCCTACGAACTCTGCTCAGATAGTCTCCCAAATATAGATAAGGAACAGTACAGGGCCTGTAACACTATCTTGAGGAACGCCAGAAATCACTTCTGTTTTACTCAATGACTTTCCATCAATTACTACGATCTGTGACCTCTGTGACAGGAAATCAGAAATCGAGTCAAGTAACTCAGACGATATTCCATAAGCACGCAATACCACTCCAAGCCGCTTGTGTGGTACAGTGTCGAAAGCCATACGAAAATCCATAAATACGGAATCGATCCGAAATCCCTTGCCAATAGCCTTCAAAATTTCATTGGAATAAATAGCTCGCTTTGTTTCACAAGAACGATGCTTCCTAAATCCATATCGACTGTGTGTCAATAGACCGTTTTCTTCGAGGTAATTCACAACGTTCGGACACTATATATGTTTCAAAATCCTGCTACATATCGACGTTAATGATGTGGGCCTGTACTTAAGTAGATTACTCCTACTACCTTTCTTGAATATTGGTGTGATCCGTGCAACTTTGTAGTCTTTGGGTAATAGTTCTGTTGCAGACACGTTTAACCAGCATCTAAGGCCGTCAAACCAAGAACTTCGCTTCCTTCCAGAACCTCTTCTGCTGTTAATTTTCTCCTGAAGTACTTTTGTAGCAAATCATATGTATTTGTGTTACGCATGGTATGTCCTAGGTATCGCAACTTTCGGCGGCATTTTACTATCTCGATTAATTTAGGTGGTGCGTTCATTCTTCTAAAAAATTCTTCGTTTGACACTTTCTGGGTCCTAGGTATTCTCAGTATCCGGGAACAGAGCCACAATTCAGGGGCCACGAGCATCTTGTCCATATTTTTATTTAAGGTACGTGTCACTACCCCATATAGCAGGACACGATATACATAGGAGCGCTAAAGTCTGACTTCTCTTCTTAGAGTTTGGTTATGAGTTTTGAAGACAGCATTTTCCGAAACACGCTTCTTGCTTTCTCGATGAGAATCTTGATTTCTAGCGAGGTATCCCAATTTCCATTTATTATTATTTCAAAGTATCCATAATATTTTACCCACTCTATAGTTCTTTGATCTATGACTAAGTTTACTCCTGTAATATTTTCCTTACTTTCGACAGTGAGTTTTGTCTTTGTGGTACGATTCTACCTGTTGATTCACTACATTTAGTAGTAAGTTTGTGTTTACGATTTAATAATTGATTCAGTTCCTAGTTGTTTCTTGTTGTTGCAAAATATGTAAATGGCTTGTTACAGATCTCTTGGCATTCTGCATATTGAGTGTCTCATCTGTTTGGGATACAACTGCTGATTGTAAGTAGCTAAGTCGCACTATCTGTATCTGAACGTTACGTTATTTCTGTCCATCAGTTTTTCTGACCTACAAAGAGCGCAAAGAGTAGCGACGGAGTTCCCAAAAGCCATCGTGCGTTTCTAGGAACGGTGAGTCACTTCCTTACTTTCTTTTCTCTGTTGTTCTCGTGACGGGATGTCGTTAGGTAATGCTAACCGTATAATTTATCAGATAACGAATTTCTGAGTTGTTTGACGAACATTCATTGGCTTCAGAAATTTAATCGCTTGCCAAATTAAGTGCTCTACCAGCTCCACTTTCCAGCAAATGCACGAATAGCGTCAGTATATTCAGAAACGCTGACAGCCAGGGAGTTGCCACGTGAGTTCAGTTGGTGTAAATGACACGTCTATACTGCGTCAATGACCAAGGCGTGAAACAGGTTCAGTTACATTTCCGTGCAAAAACCAAAGAATGCATTTATCTTTTAGGAATTACGAAGACTACTGGAGCAAATATGTATGTAAGACAGGTACATCAACCAACACTGACGTGACACTACTAAATAGCGTGTGGTCAGAAACAGTCTCAAAATCTTGTAAAGGTTTTGGAGGATAGACTTTGTTGGAAAATAATTGTTAAGAAAAAACATTATATTGCCCCAATTCCGTGTTAATTGGAATTGAATTTAGTCAGTCAGGCTGTTATGAGCGTAATGTCAAGCAGAATACCAGAGACTATGTCTCCAAATGTGTGCTTCGTTTGGTTCCCTAAATCCGAACAAGAAAGCGATACATAAAACTGGATATGAGACGATAATAAGGATCGAAACCGAGCTAAATGCTGAGCAGTCCCGTGCAAGATCATCTACGCTATAAGAACAACTGATACAGAAGAATGTGGAGACGCTCCGGATATTGGTAAGATAGCAACCTGCCGGTCGCCGCTCATAAGTCCCGAAAATATATATAAATGACCTAGTAGATAGTGTCGTAAGTTCCGTGCGGCTTTTCGCGGATGATGGTGTAGTATACAGAGAAGTTGCAGCATTAGAAAATTGTGGCGAAATGCAGGAGGATCTGCAGCGGATAGGCATTTGGTGCAGGGAGTGGCAACTAACCCTTAACATAGACAAACGTAATGTATTGCGAATGCATAGAAAGAAGGATCCTTTATTGTATGATTATATGATAGCGGAACAAACTCTGGTAGCAGTGCTTCTGTAAAATATCTGGGAGTGTGCGTGCGGAACGATTTCAAGTGGAATGATCATATAAAATTAATTGTTGGTATGGCGGGTGCCAGGTTGACATTCATTGGGAGAGTTCTTAGAAAATGTAATCCATGAACAAAGGAGGTGACTTACAAAACACCCGTTCGACCTATACTTGAGTATTGCTCATCAGTGTGGGATCCGTACCAGTTCGGGTTGAGGATCCAAAGAAGAGCGGCGCGTTACGTCACACGGTTATTTGGTAACCGTGATAGCGTTAACGAGATGTTTAGCAAACTCAAGTGGCAGACTCTGCAAGAGAGGCGCTTTGTATCGCGGTGTAGCTTGCACGCCAGGTTTCGAGAGGGTGCGTTTCTGGATGAGGTATCGAATATATTGCTTCCCCCTAACTATACCTCCCGAGGAGATCTCGAATGTACAATTAGAAGGATTCGACGGCGCACGGAGGCTTTCAGAAAGTCGTTCTTCCCGCGAACCATACGCGACTGGTTCAAATGGCTCTGAGCATTATGGGACTCAACTCCTGTGGTCATTAGTCCCCTAGAACTTAGAACTACTTAAACCTAACCAACCTAAGGACATCACACACATCCATGCCCGAGGCAGGATTCGAACCTGCGACCGTAGCAGTCACGCGGTTCCGGACTGCGCGCCTAGAACCGCGAGACCACCGCGGCCGGCATACGCGACTGGAACAGGACAGGGTGGTAATGACAGTGGCAAGTAAAGTGCCCTGCGCCACACACTGTTGGGCGGCTTGCGGAGTATAAATGTAGATGTAGATGTAGATGTAGATGTAGATGTAGAAAATAAGGAGAGATGATTCTTGCTTTTGGCACCATTAGATACTAAAAAGCTTAACGCTTAGAATTTATAATAGAAGGTTCCGTGTCAGTACTAAAAGCTATGTGTAATCTACTGACAAAAGCCTTATTTTAACAGTTCTAAGCTTGTTGATATCTCATGATGGCAGAGGGCGAAACGGCGTAAGAAAGAAAGGAAGTTTAATAAGGGATCTAAGCGACTTTATTGACAAAATATTCACAGGGATTGTGCAATCATACAGGAATTTCATTTAATATGTTAATATGATCAAATCTTCACCGAACACCTCCCCTTCCTCTCTCATCCCGCACACCCCACGTTTTACTCTTTGGAGGTAACCTCGGCCAGAAACAGTTTGAAACAAGTCTCTTCCAACCAAGTACTATTGATATATCAGCGATGTTTAATATTTATGTCATTGTCTACAATATTGGCAATAGAGCATATGTCAACCATTGTTTTTTAACTCTTCGTCTTTTTAACAATATGACTTTCGTCGTGTTCTTCTTTTTATTGCTTTTTATTACTACAACACCTTTTATACTTTATAAGCTTATTACAGACTTTAACTATTGTATACCCCCTTTCATTTTCACTGTTTCAATTAATTATTGAAAACTAGTGTATAGCGACATTAGCGACATTAGCGACATCTGGTCAACTTACGACACAAAAATCTTGTGGCTACTGTACGGCAGCTTGTTTTAAACAGTAGTGTTACTGACAACATGACTCGTGCTTATGATGTGATTTATATGTATTCTACGATGCTGGTGCTGATTCCGCATTTAACATTTGACGATGCCACTATGGCTGCAGTACATTAGGACTTTGTTTTTATGAAACGGGTATGCCTCTTTTTATTTAAAGCACGCTAATGTAAATTTTGTCAGTACTACTTTTCAATATGCTCTTTGTAATGTTCTAAAGCTATATACAATTTGCGAGTGTATTTATGTTTTTCCCATTTTTGCTGCAGATCTGATGATGGTCATTAAAGACCGAAACCGGTAATATGTCAAACAAAAAAGATTGTGGCCATAGACGTAAATTAATGGGAACTTATTACGTATACGGGTCACTGTGTTTTTTCGCGACGATATCGCAGCTTGTGAAATCAAGTATTATTGCTCCGTACTGCAGGTTTGATGGATTCTTACCACGACTTCCTGTTACGGGCATTTGCGTCATTGATAAGTGGTTTTGGAATTCTAGCTCTCCGTGCAGTTCACTGATTATGGATCGTCCTTCGTGTTACTGTTGCGGTGACAGGGTTCGCGAGTGCGACATTCAGTTCTGCAGTGCCTTTTGCGGCTGTCGTCCCTGTAATTTTCATCACAATCTTTCCCAGTGGCCTTCTGTCACGATTACGGAACACATACCTACGGCCGCTTTGTGACTTGGCGTTTGGTGTTTTCCCATTTTCCCTTATGTGGTTTAAATTTTCGATGCGATGTGTGCGGTAGAAGTTTAAAAAATGTTTCATGCGATAACGTTTGTTTTTGCTGTATTTAGTAAGCTTTTGTGCGATTTTAAATATCACGGCCATTTGTAAGAGCCTGAGAATAATTCGTGCGGAGGGCGTGAAGCATGCCGCCCATTACCTCTCCACTCAACAAATCCACAATCCAGCTTGCGGAACCGCAACAAAATGTTCAGACTCACTATTTGTAACCAGAAGGTCTCGGAACGGCGGTAAATGAAGGTCTATTGTCTTAACGAATCATCATATTCAGAAACGTTCACAAGCACAAAGTGATATGTTTGAAATTAGCTAAAGTTTTGCTACGGTAATCAGCAATCGATACAGTTCGGGGACGACCTCTCCTACAAGTTTAAAGTATTTCTATTTATCGCTCTGTAGGTTAAAAAAGTGCACTTCATTGCTCACCTTAAAGATGGTGACTAAGCTACGTCAGTTACTACGTCGTTTTCTAAAATACTACATGCGACACAAGAAAATTAAAACACAGGGTTTCCACTAAAATATCAGTCCACGAAAGTTCACCTCTTTACCTTTACATAAAAATTCGAAATATTGATTCGATTGATAAACACCTAAGTCAGTCGTCCTCAATGCTGCCCGAGGCACAGCGGACGCGGTGCCAGGCAGAAGTATGCCATATCTCGTCTCGTGGATAATTACATCACGAGTGAATGACAACGATGCAATGATTCCCATATACCATTAGGTCGTCCTTTTCTTCTGTCAGAAAATAGGACACGTGTAGTAAGAACGCCTTAAACTTTTGCAGCAGTGCTCAAATGAACCATTTCTGAATACAAGATTTCACATAACGTTGTCAGTTGACGACTACCAACTCTCCCAGTGTTTATGTGAGCTATACTATAATCTATGTATGTTCTATAGTAAATGTCAGATACTCTATTTTACCATCTGTATCCCTGTAAGATTTTATAGTTACTTTGTGAACTGTTACATCCACATTTTTTTCTTATGTAATACATAGTACTGTAATTTTATCATTCTGCTTTACTTCTATAAGCTAGTTCATCTATCATGATTTTACGAATTTTGCTACAAAAGTCAGTTTTTACTTAATAACTTAGAAAATAAATGAGGTAGTTTCATACTCTGCCGTATGTTCTAAAATAAAATAGAAATTAAATTCAAAATAACAACTTTCTTTCCTGAATAATTTGCACTTTTCAGTTCGCAGAAGTAATTTTTTGTGGAAACTAATTAGCGGGTCATGCTGAAACCGTAAATATGTAAATTTATATGGTTTTACATAACGTGGCAAAGTATTGTGATGTCATATAAAAATTTCATTTCACTTGGCCATATGACGCGGAAGTATCAACGTCATTCGGTGGCCATTCTTGCCATGCAGCCACGCTGCTTGTTTCATGGCAGGTGGTTCTTGAAATATCAAAGCCTTCGGCTGCCTTAGTTATGGAAGACCCCGCCATATGAGCGCCAACAACCTGCTCACTTTCTAATTCAGTTAGCTGCGACATAGTACAAGAATCACTACACAGAATACTGTTGCGACAGCTACTGGACACTTGCAAAAAACTAAGGACATTGCACAGGGGCGGTTCATGGTCCACTACAACAGCTCAAACTGCAGGTTTGGCTAGCACCTGCATTTATGTCCAAGCATGCATCTGTCGCTGTGTTTCTATGTTTATGTCCAGCCCTGTACGTACCTTCTCTGTCACAACCATTACATGCCGACAAACTGCCTACCTTTCGCTTGTCTTCAGTCGAGACAGCTTATCATTGCTTGTGGTGAAGCATTCTGCAAGTGCAAGTTTCAATGATTAATTCGGGTGTACTCTCTTACTAGAATAGGTATTAATAACCACCACAGTTCACTACTAAACACCACTTCGTCTTTACTGATTCAGCTCACTGCAGTAGGACTTTTTTTCCCTAATGTAAAAACGTTGGATCTTGAGACGTGCGTCGGGTTGGATTATTGCATTAAACACAGAAAAAGAAATCAGTTCTTCAGACGGGGAAACGAACAGTCCAGATCGTGTTAAGGGAGTTAAGACAAAGGCGGTTTGCGTTGCAGCGAGATATTTTTCATCGCCGTCTTTCTGCCTCGAATGTGAAAATATTCAGTTAAAGGCCACATAAATAGGGAGAAATAATCATAGTAATAAAATATGAGAATTCAGAGCTCGCGGGGAAAGTTTTGAGTGGCTCTTCGAAAGCGGAACTACAGAGGTAGAGCGTTTCGATGAACCCCCTGCCAGGCACTTAATTGTGAATTGTAGAGTAGTAACGTAAGTGTAGATGATGGAGAAGTACATTCAAGGTATAGCTCCAAGGCTTGAAGTTGTCAAATCTACGTGGAGTAGACTATTAACCCAATAATACTACACAGTCATGAATATCCTGTAAAATCACTCGCAGCGGAGACGCATACGTTTTAGAGTGGTGCTGGGAGGAGAGGTTCTCAATGTTCGCTATGTCCGTAGCTTTGCGTAAGCCACGTAGGCCTCCTCTGTTTTACCGAAAGGGGAATAGCGCAGGTCCTGAGCTATGAGCTAGTACGCGTCACCAGCCTCTTGTAACCGTACGCTTAGTGCCTGTTTCAGCGACCACCATGCGTTCTGAGGTTGGAAAGTTGTGTGTTGCAAGCAGTGTGTATCTTGACTTAACCGTCGGAACCGCACAGTTCGTCCAGCATAATAGAAAAAGTAAACCTTCCACTTCGAAGTACGCTACGTGGCGACTGGAGACGATGACGGGGGACGGGGGGGGGGGGGGGGGGGGTGGCATGGGTGGGTAAGGGGTGGTGAGGGGGGAATGGCTAGAGGGTAGAGGGATCACTGTGGAGGCGGGACAGACATCAATAGCAATCACTAGCGAACATGACGCACTTCCGTCAATTAAGATTTACACAGAAAACAGGGCCAAAGTAGGGGGAAGTAGTCTTTCGTAGGAGGCATACTCCTAATTTAAAGCAGTTTGTCGTAAGAAAGCATGCCCAGCAAGTAACAATATTTTTATTTTCATAAGATGAGAAGAAAATACTCTTCAGAGGATTCTACTCTGCAGTATCCAAACAGGCCTAACATGTTTTTCTAAGACCATAAAATATGTTATGCAACTCCATATTTAATTATTACTGTTGAAACAACGACATCAGAGCAATCCATCGTCTTCCAAACCAGTTAAACGAGTTTCCCATAACAGTTGGCGTGAGCATCCCTTAACCCCAGCAGTACTAGGGGCGGGGGGATTTTATCCCTGCCATTTGAAAAGGCTGTAATCTAGTCAGTTACTTTACATTCTAAATTTCTGAAAAAGTGTTTATTGTTTTTAATGAGTTCTCCTACCTCATTCCATATATTTTTAAATTTTTTACTTAAACTTAACCCAGAAATTTGAGTCTCAGTTGGAGACCTCACTTACCCCCGTGAATGTCATATTCAGTATTTTAGATTCAGGACCTTATTACACATCATTATCTTTTGATAAAGTAAGTCGAAGTAAAGGTCAATGAACAAAGGTTGTACTTTTTAATTCTTTGTCTGATACTCATGATGTCGTTTGAACACGTGCGTTGCTATTGTGTTGATATTGTTCAGAGCGTGCTAAAAGGTATTTTCAGGTTCTTGAGCCTACATACAGATCACTATTACTTTAATAAGTATAATGTTTATATAATTCAACAACAATTACCGATTTCTTTTAGTGTGAGCCTAAAGTACCCCTCACTCTCTTGGGAAAGTATAGTATGAATATTGGTTTGGTACTGGTAGGGTTGAGTGCTGTAACGCTACTTGTTGGAATGGAGGTGTGGCCGCTCATACAGTGGAAACTACATGAATTTCATTGGCGCAGTGTTTGTATTTGACAGCGACTCTATAGTTTGATGCAAGGTTCCCTCGGACATGCATGCACGTCCGAAGGAACAGACGCTGCTGACGACTGATAGCTGCATTAAATAATGAAATGTATTCACAATTTTAAGTGCGTTAACACCACATCTACACAACGTATTGGGGAAAATGAAAATTTATGCCAGACCGGGACTCGAACCCGGATTTCCCGCTTGTCGTGAGCGGTCGCCTTAACCACTATACAGACACTGTCAAATAAAACCCTGCTCTAATGTTTTTCAAGTCAAAGCCAAGGCAGGCTGACGAGAAAAATAAACATTTATCTCCTTGTGCTGGAATCACATAGCTGTGCGGTCACTACGAGAAGCTGATACTTGTACATAAGGAGTTTTGGGTCGGTCCTGGAAGCGTGCTCCGATAGCCGAAGCTGTTAAAGCGACCGATTTTGGAGAGAGGGAAATCAGTGTTCCAGAAACGGTCGGACAGGAATTATTATCTCTTACCATTAAATTACGTAGCTTTCTTGGTGCTGTATTCAATGTTTGCGACTATATTTCAGAATTACGTGAATTCTCTCGGATATCTGTGTCAATTGCTCAGTCCAACGTAGGAGAAGAGAAGAGCATTGATAGCCACTCCTTGAACACCACATATGTAAAAGGGGAAAAGTCGTTACCCGTCGATCAACCTACACACTTCCAGTCAGCTTCTGTCCGATTCCTGTGTTGTTTGTGTGGTTTCAGCGTTCGGTAATACGCTTATAGGGTTGCATTTATCGACTACTGTCCGTAATTTTATCGCTGGACCTGCGATTCGCGACTAGCACCGCTCCGCGGCTTGCTACAAGTGTGTAGACGTTTCTTTCTCGGGACGTCAAGTAGGGAAGTAGTATAGCCTTCAGCTGATATGAAGCAACTTTTATCAAGGCGCTTAGTTAAAGTATGGCCTCTGTGATGCCTCTATAGCTCTCTTCTTGTAATTATATTCATCCTAATTATGAGGACTCCTGTATCACCAGTTAAGTACAATATACAGGGTGATTCAAAAAGATTACCACAACTTTTAAAATGTGTATTTAATGAAAGAAACATAATATAACCTTCTGTTATACATCATTACAAAGAGTATTTAAAAAGGTTTTTTTTTCACTCAAAAACAAGTTCAGAGATGTTCAATATGGCCCCCTCCAGACACTGGAGCAATATCAACCCGATACTCTAACTCGTTCCACACTCTCTGTAGCATATCAGGCGTTACAGTTTGGATAGCTGCTGTTATTTCTCTTTTCAAATCATCAATGGTGGCTGGGAGAGGTGGCCGACACACCATATCCTTAACATACCCCTATAAGAAAAAATCGCAGCTGGTAAGATCAGGGCTTCTTGGAGGCCGTCCAGAACTTTTCCCTTTGCACAAACACCCATTCTCTGTAAACTGTTTATACCAACGTTTAATACACCACCTATCAAGAGGTTTAACACCATACTTCGTTCGAAATGCACGCTGAACAACTGTCGTCGATTCACTTCTGCCGTACTCAATAACACAAAAAGCTTTCTGTTGAGCGGTCGCCGCCTTAGCATCAACTGACGCTGACGCCTAGTCAACAGCCCCCTCAAGCGAACAAATGTACAACTAAATGAAACTTTATAGCTCCCTTAATTCGCCGACAGACAGTGCTTAGCTCTGCCTTTTGTCTTTGCAGAGTTTTAAATTCCTAAAGTTGTGGTATTCTTTTTGAATCACCCTGTATTATTTTTTCCAACGACTTGTAATTATTTTAGTCGTTGCAGCCAATACCATGAAGCCAGCTCCTTATCGACTTCACTGACAACTTGCTGTATATGCAGAGAAGAAATCTGTATGTTTCTATTTAGCATTGGCCACCAATCATTTACATTGGCAAAGATTCATTCGTCGCCATGATAACAGTTTGTTTCACTGAAGACGTGCATCTTTACGTGTCGCTGCAAACAACAGCCATTTACGAGATACCAGAATCCAAATGGCCACTGCGCGCAAGTCCCTTCGAGATGCTCGCTCTGAAATTGGTTGAGGTGGAACTGCATCCATTGGCAGGAGCAATTCCTGCTCGTTACGTTACCGATAATCATATATAAGGCGTGACACTGGTCTCTGGCCCCTATGGGTAGGATTTTTTCTACGATGGACGCCGAATCTCATGACTGTGAGTTGCACACTATTTCATGTCGAACTGGCGCTAAATAACTTGGAACCTACACATAAATACAGTCTCGTACTCAGCGCTGGTAGAGCCAGCCACTTTGTTTCCAAGGACTTGTATCGTTCGAGATGAGTCGGTAAGAGCGGCATAGACTGAATATTTGTTAAGAAAATCTTGTAATCCTTCAGAGAAAAGAAAAAGTTGATTGTTACGAGGTGTTAGAGGAGTCGAAAAGTTTTCGATACAAAAAAGGTAGTGTACAGAATACGTTGAACAGTCAATTGGACTTACAGCATCACAGTGTTTTGACAAAATTTGACTGCTTGTACCGTTAACAATCAACAAGAAAGAATACTTAGAATCACATGTTTAACGTAAGGAATCGATCCAGCGCTGTTATGTATATATTGCGGCGCAGCGTCCAAGTCATGTATGTTATATACCTGGGTAGTCAGTGTTTCCTGGTGTCCGGTTACAGCAGGACCTATTTCTGCAGGGTGCATACTCCATACCTGGCTTGCGATAGGCAAGAAGGCGGCGTGCCTAGTCTATTCTACTTTGTACTCACTGTCTTGCACTATTCCCACCGTTAACTAAGTTATGAGGTATGTCACTTTTAGCAGACCGTACTGTTTCCTTTTCTCTTAAGTACTTCCACATGCAATTAATCGCCATATAGGTTCTTTCCACTCGACAAGATATTACAAATTATTACATGGACCACCTTACCAATCATCCTTTCTTCGTATATCTTTTTAAGTAAAAACTGTATTCTTAGAATAGCCACACTTTGACTAAGAGCGTTCGCTTCATCTACGATGGATTAATGCAATAACTTCCCTAAGTATAAGTTTTCAGATAAGCATAAAAACGGCAGTACAGTTTATAATTATATTACAGCCCTTAAATTTGCAGGTTACAACTGAACATGTTGCTGTGAGCCGTAAACCCAGTAGTGTGATAAATAAAAACCAACTTTTACCAGTTGTTAGTTATATTTTCATTCACGATGCTGCGGATGACCTGCATATAAAATACAAATAACCTTATACGCCGAGCAACCAAAGCTAACAAACTTGTTCTTAATGTGCAGGGCAATCAAAAAATTTAAAGCAGAGATGGTAAAATAATGTATAGTTCACTGAGTGAATGTCGAAATCCGCAGCAGCTGTTTATTGTGTTTTTCACTGTATGATGAACGGTTTCCTACCTCAAGGTGTATCTTCAGATCATTTGAAACTAATAATTCACATGCGACAACTTCTCAGGTACAAGTGTGCATAAAACTGATCACCCTCGATAAAACCGTGAATGAAACGGCAGATCCGAACAATGCATGATCAGTATTACACCTCCAAAACACTGTCAAAAGATGAGACGGGACACCACTGACAATCCACGTATGAGAGGATGAATCCAGAGCTGACAAAGACTAATTCATTGACGAAAACCTTTCTAAAAGTAATCTCTCAAAATCGACCCTTGGGGGTGTTCTTCGATCGGTTCTGAGAGATTAGTTTTAGAAGGGTTTTTGTCCATGAATTTTGATTTTTCAGTTCTGGTTTTCTTTCACGAAAATTCGTCATATGGTCCCTATATTCTCCTTGTAGATTTGGACTGTCATTTTAGATATTTTCTTTTTATTCTTATACTTCTTATACTTTTGTGCGTTTTGATAAATATATTTTTATACTTTTGTCGGATTAATATACTTTTCCATCTAGGACTAGGACTGCAGGCGGGTTCTGTTACCTTGTTGTAGATGTAACCATGTAGTTGAGTTTCGTTAGATGTAAATAATTTTTAGTGCATTTTACTTCTCGTAAGCGAACTGTTAATGTTTTCTATCTCTTGTACTGAATTGATACTTAACACTGAGCTTCATTTTGTTACTGCTATTTGCAAGGCCCAGTCTGCGTGTCCTTTTAATTTGGTTTCTACCGTTAGAGGTGGCGATCTTCAACCCACGATAGGGTTTCACGTGCATGGATCCACTGTAACGCCCATTTCTGTTTGACGCCTGCCAATATATTTTAGTATGTTGACCACTCCTTGTGACTGTGTGTATTTTAATTATTTGTCTCCCCCACGATTTTGACGATGGTATGTTTCTCCTCTTTTATAATCTACCGACACTGCTACCTGTGTTTCAATTTGTATTACATTCCTTCTCATACGTATCGTTACATCATACGTGGATTGTCATGTGCTGTCCGGATTCGTCTTTTAACAGTGTTTTGGTAATGTCTGGTTCCCATCCGATGCCAAGCTAAATTTGAGCAAAGGTCTTACCTACGAGTGATATATTTTGACGCTAAATTATACCTGTGAAGTCGTGACACATGAAATGTTAGTTTTATATGATCTGGAGAAATACTTCCAGGCTATGAAACCGGTCCCCATACCGCTGTGTAGTGAGTTCTCTTAGTGTAGCAGATACAAATGGCTCTGAGCACTATGGGACTTCTAAGGTCATCAGTCCCCTAGAACTTAGAACTACTTAAACCTAACTAACCTAAGGACATTACACACATCCATACCCGAGGCAGGATTCGAACCTGCGACCGTAGCGGTCGCGCGTTTCCAGACTGTAGCGCCTAGAACAGCTCGGCTCTAGCAGATTCCGTGGGGACGTAATCGTGGAGTAGCGTCGCTTCACGCAGTCTTCGTGGTTGTTGTTCTTGGACTACGTCTGCAAGACGCCTCAGTTGTCGGTTCGTAAATGTTAGCAGTGGTGATTAGACCTTGCAAAGCAATTCAAAAAAATGCTCGGAGCACTATGGGACTTAACATCTTAGGTCATCAGTCCCCTAGAACTTAGAACTACTTAAACCTAACTAATCTAAGGACGTCACACAACACCCAGCCACCACGAGGCAGAGAAAATCCCTGACCCCGCCGGGAATCGAACCCGGGAACCCGGGCGTGGGAAGCGATAACACTACCGCACGACCACGAGATGCGGGCTGTAAAGCAGTTCGTAGCACACCACATCGTCACTGTCTTACCAGATGCATAACTATATCTTTTGTGGATTTGCGCTTTGTTTCGGTTCAAACATTCCTTTCTTTTCCTTTAGTTAGCATAAAGACTCAATTTCCCGTCGCTAATAGCGATACATGGTAGGAATGGTCGGTGTTGTTCACGACGCAGTTGAAGATGAGGAAGGAGACATGCACACAGGGCCATCCACCTATTTTTATGATTTTGTATTAGGGCATGCGGTACCCATACATCCGAGTCAGGAATCTTTTCATTGCATGTAAATTCTGCATTGTAGTGGGATGATTACAGTTCGACAGTTGTCGAGTACACTGACGTGGATTATTGTGGTATAAAGCGTTTAGACGATGTTTATCAAACCCAGAAGCTCTTGCTGAACGTGGAGTGTTACTAACGCTAGAAAGATCCTTCTTAAAATGAGAGAACCGTTTCCTTGTTGTGCTCTGTCCAATGGCATTATCCCCAAACACGGCACAAACGTTTGTGTTGAACTCTGAAAGAAAAAAGTCGCAAATGTTCCGATTTATCCTCATTATACTCCATTTTCTACCGTCCACAGCTCAATAAAAACAGTGAACGACAAACATAATATGGCAATCGATAAATTAACCCGTAGCAACCGGAAAACCAACATGCGTAACCAAAATTCTACAAACTTATGCACCAAGCAAATTCGAGAGCAATTCCAAAAGTAACGGCAAACTATCATTATTGAATGGAACTAAAACGTGAGGCATTTGTAACTCGAGGGAACTGAAATACATGCTTTAACAAAGTTCAGGATATTCCGACACATAGTATAACAAGTTGAATACCAAAGGCAATTGAAACAAACTGGTTGCGTCTCTAGCTTTGTTCGCTGTAGATGAACAGCGAGCAATAAGACAAGTCTTGTGTCGGAGGGCGTAAGACCTCTACAAATCCATACAAGTATGTTGGAAATGTGCGGAGATACCTGCATTCGTGAGATAAGAGCGTAGGAGTGGGTAGGCGCCTTTGAGTGCATGTACGTCAGTCACAGATGAACAACGCTCTGGTCCTCCCAGCACAGCCATTACCGGCAAGGATGTGGGACACCATGACGCCACGTTTCGTGAGAACAGGCGTATTTCTGTAACGCTTTAGCCAGGGAGCTTAGTATCAGTGTTTGAGCAGCTCTTACCATTATTAGTGAGGTTCTGAAGTACCGTTTCTTGCGTGCGCGATGTGTTTCTCGGTTTCTCCCTGCTGAACAGCAGATGAAGCGTGTTCAGGATGTCAAATCATTTCTGCCGCGATATAACGCTGAAGGACACGATTTTCAGACACGTATCGTCACAGAAGGTGAAACCTAGGTCAATCACTATAAACCAGAAAGCAACAGACCGATTTCATAATGGAGGTACCCATCTTCTCCAGCCAAGAAGAAATTCGAGACTCAGCCCTCTGCCGGAAACATTCTCTTCATCTTCTTCTGAGATATGTATGAGCCGATATTGGAGCAAAGGAATTGAAAAGGGAACAGTGCTCAGTAAAGGGCCATGTTGATGAATGAGCTAAAGGCAGAAATTAGGAGTCGTCGCAGAGGAATTCTGTCTAGAGGCGTTCTCTTCACGATAACGGGTGCTCCAAAAATCGCCACTGCAACACTTGCCGTCATTTCGAGACTGAGATTTCAGGTCGTACTGCACCCTCATACAGCGCTGATCTGACTCCGTGGAATTACTACGTATTTGGAACCCTGAAGGATGCTCTCAGACGACGATATGGAAGTGACGATGACCAGTGTGCCGAAAATGAGGGTTGTTAGGTTGAAAAATTACGTCTCGTTTGTATCTGTAAATGAATCACCCTCGTAGTTTGGAAACTAAATTTGTCAAATCCGCGTTTCATTATTTACGGATTTTTACTTGTATCCTGTTCCTGCTTCTGTTGCGCTCCCAATGTCTTACTACTACAGTTGTTACGAGGCTCTTAGTTACAGTTCAGTTTCACTCCATCCACAACCACATTATCTAGAGTTATCCCGTTACTTTCTATATTTGTTACTAAAAATTTCAATGGATCCTCAATTTGCGAGTAAGTTTCTTCACCATGAGAATGTTTACGAGTATTGATCGCAAGTTTGACGTTTTGTGTGTGTTGCGTCTTCAGGTTTGAAGTGTCGCCATTCGTCAAAACTGACGGATGGAATGTTACGCTACAACTTGTCCAGGTAACCTTCTCTGCAGTACTAAAATGTAGACTTTCACGGCCGGAAATATCATGTCCATTATAATTATCTGGGCTGATTTGCCGTGGTCGGTTGACGAATTTTGTCTCAATCCCCAACGTTTCGTCTCCGACTGCGGGAGACATCTTCAAGGGTGTCCGTAGGTCGATAGAAGGTCCGACACACCCACTGGCTCGCTACTGACGTTGGGAATTGAGACAAAATTCATCAACCGACCACGGCATAACAGCCCGGATAATTATAATGGACACTTCTCTGCAGTGTTTCATTCTGAATCGAGCAGTATCATTTGATCCATTTCTTCCGATTCGATGCGACTAGCATTTGGAAGACAGTAAATATGAGTGGCAATCAAAATGTTTCCGTTTTAGTGGGTTTGTTCAGCATATATTCAACATAGCGCGACTCTAAGGCTGCTATTAGCAGCGACATGTAGGCGATGGATTAGTATGGGATTCGTGTCTTTACGTCATGCTTGCGGTAAATGCCTAAACATGAACTACGGCGACGTTATTACAGACTTCATTCAAACAGGACGATAGTCGGTGCATATACTGCGAACCGATATCGTAAGTGTCGACGATGTAGAGGCGTTATCCATCGTCGCCTTATCCCAAGAAGTTCTAGAGCCAGCCACCTTCTGGAAACCTGATGCTCACACTTTTCTTTGATTATCGAGGTACATTCGTTATTGATTTCAAGAATTTGGTCTCTCCACTACTCTGGAACAGTATAGAACAGCGATGAAGAAATTACGGCGCGCAATTAAGGCGAAATGCGCGGGAAATTTTCAACACAGAGTCCTGCTCCCCACAGCACGATCCCAATTCGCAATATGGTAACGCAAAAATTGTAAAAACCCAAGTGGTTGTCACTCGAGCACACGCCCTATAGCCCTAATCTCTTTCCATGCCATTACCATGATTCGGTCCCTTAGAAAGGACACTGTAGGGTCGACGATTCCTGTCGGGCGATGATGTGCAGCATACAGTAACGAATTTCTCCACGCAGCAGGACACGATGTTTTACCAAACTGGTATCGGCAAACAAGTGCATCGGTGGGTTAATTGCATAAGTTCTCACGGTGATTTTGTCTGGTTGGCCTACCAATTATGGATTGTACGACCTTCGAACGGAAACGTTTTAATCAGTCCTTGTATTACAAAACGAAAGGATGAATATTACCTACAAAAAAAAAGGCCTTGAGCGTGCGATCGCAAATTCATCCTTCAGTAAGGCTCATTTGAAGGTACTGTGTTAACAAATAGGACAGAGAAAATATTAGCTGCTAATGACGCACCATGTGATTAAGGAGTGCGATGGAAAATGAGTGTTAGGCAGGTGTAGAGATCAATCTTCCATGGCATGTATGTACTAAACTTCACAAAATGGGCATCGACATCATTCAGGAAAGGTTTAGAACATATCATGAACTTGTACCATGCACACCAAATGAAAAATGGCACCCACAGTTATCATGAAGGTTCGCACCATCAAGACGAAAGGGTCACTCCTTGGGAGTTACAAACCGTGCAACACGTTCAGCTACTTATCCACTCTTAAGGAATGCATACAGAATCATTCTCTCGTAACGCGCTGATGAGAGCTGATGGAATGCGAGGGCATGCAGCCCATTGCGAAACCTCCAGACAGTGCGATAATATGCTTTATAAACACCGAAAAACAAACTTCGAGAGGTTGGTCCAGTGGTTCAAGGCATTATGAATGCAATGTCACAAACTATTCACAAGAGATAGTTTGCTCTAAGGGAGTATGAATTTTATACGCAGACAAATAATCAAATTTGAACTACACACATCAAAAATGTTTTCCCTCACCTTGGTTCAGAGAGTTCCGGAACATGTACAGAAAATTGAAATAGAGATCAACATAAACATCATATCCGCCCTCTCTATTGCTCACGAAAACCACACACATTGCATGTTGTACCGCAATACAGTGAGATCTTCAAAAGGTGGTGGTCCAGATTGTTGTACTCGCCGGTACTTCTGATACCTAGTAGTACGTCCTCTAGCATTGATGCATGTATGTATTCGTCATGGCATACTGTTTCAATTTCATCAACGTACTGTTATTCCGCACTGTCTAACTTCTCAACGGCGATTCGGCCTATATCCCTCATGGTGGCTGTTGGGTCACGTCGTCCATAATCAACCCTTTTCAACCTATACTAAACATGTTAGATAGGGTCCATGTCTGGAGAAAATGCTGGCCACTCTAGTCGAAAGATGCCATTATCCTGAAGGAAGTAATTCACAAGATGTTCACGATGGGGCTGCGAATTGTCTTTCATGAAGACGAATGCCTCACCAATATGCTGCCGATATGGTTGCACTATCGGTAGGAGTATGGCATTCACGTATCGTTCAGCCGTTACGGAGCGTTCCATGACCACCAGCGGCGTACGTCGGCCCCATGTAATGCCACCCCGAAACAGCAGGGAACCTCCACCTTGCTTCACTCGCTGGACAGTGTGTCTAAGGCGTTCAGCCTGACAGGGTTGCCTTCAAACACTGTCTGGTTTAAGGCATATGCGACACTCACTGGTGAAGAGACGTGATTCCAGTCCTACGCAGTCCATTCGGCATGTTGTTGGGCCAGTCTGTACAGCGCTGCATGGTGTCTTGGTTGCGAAGATGGTCTTCGCCATGACCGGCGGGAGTGAAGTTGCGCATCATGCAGCCTATTGCGCACAGTTTCAGTCGTAACACGATGTCCTGTGACTGCACGAAAAGCATTATTCAACATGTTGGAGTTGCTGCCAGGGTTGCTATGAACCATAAACAGTAGGTAGCGGGCATCCACAGCAGTAGTAATCCTTGGACGGCCTGAGTGGGGCATGTCATAGACAGTTCCTGTCTCTCTGTGCCTCCTCAATGTGCAAACAACATCACCCACAGACGCCTGGACATTTCCCTTGTTGACAACCCTTCATGGCACAAAGTGACAATGCGGGGCGATCGAACCGCGGCATTGGCCGTCTAGGCATGGTTGAGTTACAGACAACACGAACCGTGTACCTCCGTCCTGGTGGAATGACTGGAAACAATCGGCGGTCAGACCTCCTCAGTCAAATATTCGCTTCTCATGCATGGTTGTTTACATAATTGGGCGGGTTTAGTGACATCTATGAGACTGTTTGTATGATACAATATCCACAGTTAACGTTTATCTTCAGGAGTTTTGGGAACTGGGGTGACGCAAAACATTTTTTTGATGTGTGTAGTTATTGTGACAAGCTACTGGCCAAAAGCAATGCTCATACCATAGCTGTAGTTTCCGTACGTTGATTTTCCCAGTGTTGCTTTCATACTCACAAGAAAGCACCTTAAAATGGTCCAGCACAATAAATAACTTTCCAGTCAATTTATCATACAGATTAACAGTTCCATTATTGTATCAGAATGCTTTAAGACATTTGCTGTTGGCTGATCTTGATACAACTGTCTTGAAATCTATAATTTGCAGGGTTCCTTTCATGTGAATTTCCTCATCACATCTCTAATGGCCGGACTGAAAACAAGTTTCTTACCGAACGAGGAGATGTTTGTTTATCACAGATACAGATTTTTGGGCAAATTCGGCAATTTCCTGTTCATCGTCAAGTTGACGCTTTGTTAGGTATTTCCTTGTCTTACATCTCTCAGCTCTGTAGACTGCTTGAAGTTATGCGAGCGTCCACTGTTTCCCCCGAAATCACTGCAATCAGCGTGCCGCGAAATTTGATGTGTGTAACGTAGTAGGACACTATCATGAACATGCTGTGAACTGTACCAAGTATCCATGAAATGCGCTAACACCAGTCCCTGTGCAAGTCCGCTTTGTAATAACTTGAATATCCGTAGTTTCTCGTATACAATACACGTTCATATTGCTGCGGACGTATTCGAAATCTGTTCATAACAGCATTTTTCCTATGGTGCGGATGTTCATCCACGTACGTAATTATACTTTGTGCCCGCTTCTTGGACCGCCGTTGTCACTTACTACGTTGCAGTAAAGACGGGTTCGCCCCGGTAGCTGAATGGTCAGCGTGACGGAATGCCGTATTAAGGGTCCCGGGATCGATTCCCGGCTGGGTTGGGGATTTTCTCCGCTCAGGGACAGGGTGTATGTTGTCTCCATCGTCATTTCGTCCCCATCCGGCGAGCAGGTCGCCCAATGTGGCGTCGAATGTAGTGAGACCTGCACCAAGGCAACTGGACCTGCCCCGTACGGGGCCAATGACGCCTACCGCTCATTTCCATTTCTACTGGAAAGGGGATGTATGTCTCTCTGTCATACAAGGATGATGAACTACATGGCTGAACCCCTTTTCCTGCATTACTTTCGCTTGTTAAGCACGTATTGTCAACATTGCACTGCTCTTGTTCACTTCTCTCACAGTTGAACGTATATGACGTCATACGTTCCACTGACTTATTTTCCAGAAGTGCAAATATTTCATCTGCCGCTTGTTTCTCACTCTGCGAAATTCATTGTATTTCTTTCTGACGAAATGTCAACTGCGGCTACTGTTGCTTCAGATATAATGCAATGCTCTCTAGGTTTATCGTTGTAATTGCTCTGCTATGTTTCAACACCACTAGCACTGTAGCACTGTTGTGAGTTACTGGTCGACTAAGCAATTCAACTACGATCTGTAGCCTTGCACTGAGCTCCTCATTGGATACCTTGAGTCCTTCTGTTGCCATTCGCAGCCAGTATTTTGGTTGCATGATAGACAACATGTGGGCCGTCGAACGCCGTATACATCAATATATTTGTTTTTGGATAGGGTCCGCCTTTAGCAAAATACAGTTTTGTTTTATAACCCAAACATGTTTCACTGCAGTTGCAGCATCGTCAGTGGGCTTTTATTTTCCATCTGTTAAAGATAAAGAACGTTCTATGTTGTTTTGCATACATGTAGCTATTAGTTTTTTATTTTTTTTTTAAATGTAATTATAGATGTTTGAAAAAACACATAAATTATGAAAATCCATACCTTTTTACCACATGGTGTGGTTTTTCTGACACATCATTGGACTTTTGCAACCTGACACTCGAGGGATTCCTTGCTAGCTGCTTGCTGTAAGTATTTGCTACCAGCAACAGGTCAGCACGTTTTCCTGTGTTTGGAGAGAAGGTCATTCAGCTTTTAATGTCTATAATCTGTGTAAACACACATTAGCACAAACCATTTCTGATGAGAATACCTCGAGGCTCTACCGAGACCTTCTAACTGAAATAGGCCATTATTAACCAACATGCTACTTAGATTGTATTACACGTCGAAATACAGGGTATCACACAACTAAATATTATTTTCACCACGCTCATTGTGTCACATTTTATTTTTTTTTCCTTTGACTTTTGTATTATATAAATTACATTCACATCAAATAGCTAGTAACAAATTACATGGAACCATTTTAACAACTGTTAAGCATTTAGTTCGCTGTAACCTGAGAGGAATCTTTATATAATATTTTCTTTATATTATTTAACAAGGCATTAACAAATGTATATCAGTAAGATTGTAACAATGAGAAGTCTCTGCTATTAGACTCAGAATCATCCGACTCCTTACATTTCAAGGCGGTGGTTACTCTGTACTGTTAATGAAATACTGAAATGTGTTCGCAGATAAGCCGGTGTGTCACGAGGGCGAGCAGCGGCCGGTGACGATAGCGGTGGGTCTGGGCGAGCGCGCCACCGTCAACTGCAGCGTGGACGCGCTGCCGGCGGCCGACTCGTTCCGCTGGTCGCTAGGCAACAGCTCGTACCTGCCCGGGCTCGACCCCGCGATCGCAGCGCCGCCGCCGCCCGACTCCGGTGCCGGGCAGTCGCTGCAACTCATCCCCCTGTCGCAGAGTGACTACGGCACCCTGCTCTGCTGGGCCTCGAACGCTGTCGGCATCCAAATCGCCCCTTGTGTCTTCCATATTGTGCCAGCAGGTATGATGTGTCATGGCTCACGCTTATTGCAACATTTGTATAATAATTATAATTAAAACACTGATCAGTCTTAGTCCCAAGGATTTATTGGAAAGTAATAATCACACGCCAAAACGGTAACCTTACCACCATGTCTTTGAAACGTTAGACACTACTGTACTTTACAAGAAAACAAGGGTGAGAGTTACGCACTTCGTCTAGGTAACAAATATGGATAGACAAACTTAATAGCCGGCTGGGGAGGCCGAGCGGTTCTAGGCGCTACAGTCTAGAACCGCGCGATCGCTACAGTCGCAGGTTCGAATCCTGCCTCGGGTGTGGGTCTGTGTGATGTCCTTAGGTTAGTTAGGTTTAAGTAGTTCTAAGTTCTAGGGGACTGATGGATGACCTCAGAAGTCAAGTCCCATAGTGCTCAGAGCCATTTTTGAACAAAATTAATAAAATAAAATGTTTCTGTACAATGAGATGGTGATCAGAGACGACTACTACAGCATTGCTTAGTGTCACAGGATACCAATGGTAACTGCTAAATAGCATGAAAGCGCTGCGCGTTATAATGAGGAAGCTGTCGCATGACGTCATTGAGAGCTACAGGGCTTAACATTCGATGGTAACAAATATAAAACATGAAAAATCTATCTAGATATAAGTAAAATACCGTATGAATGGTTGTATAAAGTAAGTAGGACGCTGTAGTAATTACTTCACATTTGGCAAAATAGTTACGAATGTACTTAAACAACTAAGGGAAATGGAGGTTGACATTCAAATATTTAAGGGAAGGTAGGCGTGCTGACGCCAACCGTTGTCGTAGGGGCGGTAGCTTCGAACTACTCAACGGGCAGCTTGGATGGCGAGGAATATGGCGTGCCAGAGATGTGAAGGCAGAACGACGCTGTCGCTCACATAAGCAGTAAAATAACTTATACTCCAAGTATTGATCTGTAATTTTTTCACTATTTTACATGGTCTATTTTTATAGGATGTTAAAAATCGTAGCTTGGTCTGTTACGGTTTGGAATTTTATTTGTTCATCAGTTAAATTTTCTTTTCATATACAGAAGATGAGAAATCAACATCGTTTCTAGTATTACCCAATTATCCACATAGAGCAAGATATTCTCGACCTGATATCGTTGCTGACACTGTTTAGCCACGTATAAATAATATTAGAAAGCAAAATTAACGTACAAATAACATCTGGGGTACAGCGGAGGAGCAGTTGATAACAAATGCTAAATTTACCCATCCGAACTATGCCTATTATTGTCAATTGTCTTAAGTGTGGCACATATCTTAAACTTACAATTATTTTATGTCTACTAGTACCTTCTCCGTATCACTGACATTCCCGTAGCTCTGATCCCATACCGACAAATCAGATCTCCCCCCGTGTTAAAAAAAATGGTTCAAATGGCTCTGAGCACTATGGGACTTACATTCTGAGGTCATCAGTCCCCTAGAACGTAGAGCTACTTAAACTTAACTAACCTAACGACATCAGACACATCCATGCCCAAGGCAGGATTCGAACCTGCGACCGTAGCGGTCACGCGATTCCCGACTGTAGCGCCTAGAACCGCTCGACCAACCCGGCCAGCCATGTGTTTTCATTCAATTACGACTCACACCGTAAATGGCTTGGGTACACGTAATATTAATTACTGAAGTACAAGAGATTTTCGTCAAATGCATTATCTGTCTTCACCCAACAGATTCTTTTACCTATGTGCTGTTGCCTTTTTAAACAAAGGAATAGTATGAATTTATATTGACTTGTAATTCAACCACCATAAAATTAATAGTTCATTTCGTTTAGTGAACGCTAATATTCATTATTAAAAATATTACGTTTCTTTCTCCTTTACGTTGTACGATAGAAGCTAGAGGTTTCCTGTATTATTACTGACGATCAGGTATAAACAAACGATAGTCTTTTCGGACTTTAGTTTCTCTGTGACACAGGTAATATAGAAGATAGAGGAGGAAAGCAGTTTGTAACATACTGAAAGAACAATGTTATTTACGTCGAAACCTTGTGTGCAAACAAACAGCAATCGAGTAATTATTAAATTATTATGCTCTTCAGAGTAGATACAAGATGTAGCGTCTTCTTCATTTCTTCCCCACAGTACGGAGATATATTTGTAGTTGGTAAAAGTTAATTAGAATCTATTTAGGTACTTCAAGTTACCTGGCAAAAAATAATGGGGTTTCCATATTTAGAGGCTGGACATCTGAAAAAAATATCCTTAGATGTAAATTTAATTATAAAAAGAGAAAATTCCATTTCCTAATGTATTTATATTCTTCCGTACCACATTAACGCCCAGGAAGTTCTGTAAATGTTAACAGTTTACTAGATTCTGGTCGAATTAACTACTTTGTTACTATCGAACGTCTTGTAAACAGTTTTAGAACATCTTCTCCTAGGTGTCTGGTGAAAACTCATCTGGCGTAGTAAATTAATCCAGATTGACAAAAAGTCTTCTTTCCGTCCAAGTTCAAGTTCAGTAACGGTATGATGAGTACGCAGAAACAGGACTATTGTGAGTAGCGTTAACGTAACCATGGACAAATTAATCTAAAATATCTAACGGATGACTTCCACAGGAATGAATGTTGTGATACGTTCAGATACGTACAGACCTAGATAATTAGTGAATTATTACACTCTCTGTAGGAAGATCTACTACACTTCGTCTCAACACATGTTCTAAGTTGCTTGTGTATTGCCTGATGCAGATGACACCTCGAGTCCCTGTGCAGTTCCCATAATACTAACACATTGGTATTAAAGGTGATGTCTTTCTGCCTGGCCGATCGGAGTGGCCGTGCGGTTATAGGCGCTGCAGTCTGGAACCGAGCGACTGCTCCGGTCGCAGGTTCGAATCCTGCCTCGGGCATGGTTGTGTGTGATGTCCTTACGTTAGTTAGGTTTGATTAGTTCTAAGTTCAAGGCGACTGATGACCTCAGAAGTTAGGTCGCTTAGTGCTCAGAGCCATTTGAACCATTTTCTTTCTGTTTGTGTTGTTAAGAAGGACGATTCAATTTTCGTTCGGACACGAATGCATTGCAGCGACTACAGCCTTTATGAAATGCGACCTGTACTTTTACACGCACTCTGTAATGTGGGAACGACGACATAAGGAGGGCTGGGCATGGCCATGAGTCGTGCGTGGATAATGAACCCAGTTAAGGTGACTACTTACGTGAAGCGGAAAATTCGTGTTCGATCCCGGCCCGGCACAAATTTCTTGGTCTTTATTTCCTTACACAACTCACAGTTGTCCGTATTCGTAGCAGTGAGTTTATTTTATGTGCTTCATAACGGCAGTAGTCGCTGCAGTGCCTGTTCCTTGGGACATACATACATGTTCAGAGGACCATTGAATCGTTCTCTTTAACAACACAGGCACTACAATGTGTTGTATATCCACCGATACTAGGCAGAGACTTTCAGTTAAAAAATCGTTTCCTGTACGGGAATATACATTATGTGTTCGAGTTCACGTTGTTACGCAGGGACAATGACATATTAAAGTCTGCTTGTGGCCGTGAGTTGTCGTACTTGACAGCCAAAGTGGTTTAGGCGACCGCTCGTGTAAAGCGAGAAATCCGGGTTCCAGTACCGGTCAGACACAAATTTTTAATGTCGTCATTCCCTTATACAGTTAATGGTTGTTTGCATTTGAAAATTCGAATACGTTTCATGTATTCCATTAAGTGATCTGTGGAGTGTAAGTGTGGTGTCACCGCCAGACACCACACTTGCTAGGTGGTAGCCTTTATATCGGCCGCGGTCCGTTAGTATACGTCTGTCCCGCGTGTCGCCACTATCAGTGATTGCAGACCGACCGCCGCCACACGGCAGGTCTAGAGAGACTTCCAAGCACTCGCCCCAGTTGTCCAGCCAACTTTGCTACCGATGGTTCACTGACAAAATACGCTCTCATTTGCTGAGACGATAGTTAGCACAGTCTTCAGCTACGTTATTTGCTACGACCTAGCAAGGCGCCATTATCAGTTTCTATTGATATTGTCAATCATGTACCGTCGAGACCGACGTTCATCATTAATGGATTAAAGTTAAGAATTCCACCAGCTACGTCCGTTGTTTCTAAATTCTAATTTCCTTGTCCTGTTCCAGACCTCACGCCAGCCTGCGTGAGCTAAATCGCGTGCCTTTCGGCCTCCTCTAGTAACACGGTGTTGGCTCTCCTGCCAACCACAACAGTAAGATATCATTTGAATATGATCTGTTACTTTGAAATGCCACAGGTATCAAAACAGTGACACCATCTGGAATTAAATCATCAATGACCACTAATTTTTGTTGCACTTTAATACCCATATCCAATGAGAAAAGTATCAGGGGTGAAACGTAGCAATTATTCAGAAACAACGTGTAATTTGCGCGATGCATGAAAGGCAGAAGAAAATCCTCTGTCAGTCTAATAGTTATACTACGTATCTGCCCTCATCTAACATTGCTTCTGTGTAACAGAAGTTGTAGTGGAAGACGGCGCATCCAACACAAACATTAACGACACATAATAGGAAACGTAAACTTATATGATTTGAGATTTTGTTTCCTTTTCCACATGGCACACTGAATGTGGCGCCCTGTCCAGTTGTAGCTTATGATCATCCAGACTACGTTTTTGGATTCAAAACTTTTGGTTCAAATTGCTCTGAGCACTATGTGACTTAACATCTGAGGTTATCAGTCCCCTAGAACTTAGAACTACTTAAACCTAACTAACCTAAGGACATCACACTCATCCTTGCCCGAGGCAGGATTCGAACCTGCGACCGTAGCGGTCACATGGTTCCAGACTGAAGCACCTAGAACTAGTCGGCTACTCCGTCCGGCTCAAAACGTTTGTGCAGTTGCCGTACTGTAACTTTGTCATTAGATCAACAGTATATACAGTCTGTAAACTGAAGATCGGGCAGCTCTTGAGGTGGCCTTTCCCTAAGAACGCTACATCTGCCATAGAAAATGAATAGGACTCAATTTCCAGCATAGCAATGCAGTGCAACGTGCGGTAGTTTGTGCAGATTCTGTTAGTGTGTGTAACAGATACTAATTGACGGACTCTGTTTATTACTAACCCGTTTGGTGAAAAAGTCCAGCTGCCGAGGGATGGGTATATTTTTAGAAACAGCTTGAAGGTGCTTAACCTGACGTAGCTGGCACATGTATTGAGGACTCTCTTGCTCGATAATCAGTTTGTCCACAGAGTAAGGCAGCGTGCTACACGTTACCGGAAGTGTAAGCTTGTAACGACCGTAGTCTTCGATGAGACGTGCCATTTACTAATATACTGGCGCTCAAAACTTAAGGACGAAAGTAACTTTCTCATACTGTATCGCTTTCAAGTAAGATAGGTCACTGAAACTTCGATTGTACATGCAACGAATTGATACAGTATAGCATAAAAGTATGCTATGAGACGAAAAGAAATGACACTTTATTCAAAGACAACAATTACACTGAAGTCACCGCGATTTATGGTGGTTTCCCCGACGCTACAAAACTCGGAACTGCAGTACAAGCTCCGCAACGTGCTACTATGCACCGCTGTTGCCAATCGCTGGATAGAGGTTGGTGCATTTGGATGTGCTGCAATAGGAGTCTCCAAAGCATCTTACACATGCTAAATGTTATTTATGTTGAGTGAGTTGGAAGGCCAGTCCATTGGCCGAATATCGTATCGTTTCTATAGCTGCCCCAGTCGACTGAACTACACGATAGTGCCACGACCCATGGAAATGAAGTCACTACCGAATGAACATGGGGAATACAGTTTCTGGATGATGTTGAGCGGAGGGTGTGGCGTGTTCAAGGATTCAGAAGTTAGTACGCCCACGCAAAGTTATGCCTTCCTGCCATAACAACACTTGGTCCACCTGACAATCGAATATGGCAATGTTGCTCGTGTTACGTGTTACCAACCCTCGCCTTATGAAAGTACGCCCAGAATAACTACGCAGACTGAATCCACCCTCATAGGAGGAGTGATGGCGACCCCACTTTCGTGGTTCCAGTCCCCATGCTCTTGGAACCATCTCTGATCACTATACACTGATATGGATATGGTATCTGTTCTTTCGGACATGACCTTCTTTTCCTGTTCGGATGCACACATATTCGCCGAACTCTTACGTGACTTGGTAAGGATGTCTTCCTCGTGTAATGAGTGTGATGGGGTGAGACACTACGAATGTAGGTCGCGGGAGGCGTGCGACACTACGAATGTAGTGTGTGGTCGCGGGAGGCGTGCGCGAGATAGTCCCTGCAGTCGAACTGTTCTCCTGGCACTCGGTGGCTCAGCTTGATAGAACGTTTGCCGTGTAAGTAGGAGATCCTGGTCGGGGCACACATTTTCACCTGTCCACTTTGATATACATCAACGCCCGTCAGCAGCTGAAGGTATTAACCTAATTCTAATCGCTGAGCACGGTACAATCACTAGTCAATATTAATCTGATTCTGTAGCCCTTCCACATTTATTTGGTACGTTGGGCACGGACATCAGTTTTATGGTTGATTATGTGCGACCACATCGAACAGTGCAGGTGGAGCAGCTCTTGGGAAGAGAAGACAGTCAGCAAGTGTATTGGCCTGTCCATTGATCCAATTTAAATCTCACCTACCACATGTGGAATCGGTTTGAGAGACTTTCTGCAGCCCTTCCACATGCGCCAACATCTATACAGCAGTTGTTAACCGCGCTGTTGGAGGCGTGGAAGTTCCTACCATAGGAACTCCTTACCAATTTCCGGATTAGCACGGGAGCACTTTGCAAAGAAAACATTACCGTAAGTCGCGATCACGCCCTCTACGAAAAATAATGCCTTACCTTTTGTAATATCTAGGGGGATGTCACAAATCACGGTCAATTCAGTGTAATTACTGTCTTTGATTAAGTATCTTCTGTACTATGCTGTAGCGGCTCTTTGTACGGTCCAAGATTCATAGAGCTGCGCAGCTTCGCAACGACACAGCATGCTAGAATTACTTTCGTCTTTAAGTTTTGCTTACCAATGTGGTTTAATCGCAAATCGTTCACTGCCTATAGACACAACAATATTCACTAAGGTTGCATGCGTTTACAGCCCACATTGTAAGCAAAATGTAATTTACACCGAAATCATTTACATCTACATCTAGATCTACATCTACATAGATACTCCGCAAACCACCTCACGTTGCTTGGCGGATTGTACCCTGTACCACTACTTGTCAATTCATTTTCAGTTCCATTCTCAAATAGAGCGAGGGGAAATTTAATATCTTTATGCCTCCGTATACGCTCTGACCTCTCGTATCTTATCTTCCTTAGGGGCAGTAGAATCGTTCATCAGTCAGCTACAAATGCCACTTCTCTAAATTTTCTCAACGGTGCTTCTCGAAAAGAACGTCGCCCTCCCTCCGGGGATTCTCATTTGAGATACCGAAGCATCTCCGTAAAACTTACGTGTTATTCGAACCTACCGGTAACAAATCTAGCCCGCTTCTGAATTGCTCCCATGTTTTCCATCAATCCAATGTACTCAAGAATAGGTCACGCCAGCGTCCTGTATACGGTCTGCTTGCAGATAAACCACCCATTCTCAAAATTATCCCAATTAACGTTTGTAGACCATTCGCCACCTTTACCATAGTTCTCAAATGCCTGTTACACCTCACATCTGTTTGCGAAGCTACGCCCAGATATTTAAACGACTTGACTGTGTCAAATAGGACAGTAGGAATATTGTATCTGAATATTACAGGTTTGATCTTCCTGCTACCCCGCATTAACATCCAATTTTCCACATTTAGGGGTAGCTGCAATTCGCCACACCAGCTGAAAAAATTATCTAAGTCCTCTTATATCTGACTCAACTTCGGTACCTTAAGCCGGCCGCTGTGAACGAGCTGTTCTAATCGCTTCAGTCCCTGCTGGTGCGGTCACAGGTCCGAATCCGGCTTCGGACATGGATGTGTGTGATGTCCTTAGGTTAGTTAGGTTTAAGTAGTTCTAAGTCTATAGGACTGATGACCTCAGATGTTAAGTCCCATAGTGCTCAGAGCAATTTGAACCAGTTTTTTTCGACACCTTACCGTACACGGCGTCATCAGCAAACAACAGTAGAATACAGCCCACCCTGTCCGCCAAATCAGTTACGTATACATAGAACGACAGCGGTCCTATCGCACTTCCCTGGTGCACTCCTTACGATACCCTTGTCTTTGACGAACACTCACCTGCGAGGACCACATACTGGTTTCTGTTATTTATGAAGTCTTCGAGCCGCTCACTTATCTGTGAACTTATTCCGTATGGTCGAGCCTGCCGGGGGCACCGTGTCAAATGTTTGCCCTTCATCTACAATTTGCAGTATACCGTGTGAGAAAAATGCAAGCTTAATTTCGCATTAGCAATTCTTTCTAAAACCATGATGATTCGTGGACATCAGATTCTCAATGTCAAAGAAGTTTGCTACATTCGAACTGAGAATATCTTCACAGACTCTGCAGCAAATAGAAACTAGTGATATGGGTCTGTAATTTTCGGGTCTGTCATTTTAACTTTCTGACATACCGGAGTCACCTGTGGTGTTTTCAAGTTGCTTGGGACTTTGTGCAGGGCGAGAGATTCACGACGAAAGCAAGCTAGGTAAGGGACCAACGCCGTAGAGTACTCTTTGTAAAATCTAACTAGGATTAAATCCGCACTTGGTGATTTAATTGCTGTCATATCTTCCAGTTCTTTCTCTACGCAAGGTACGCTTATTACTATGTTGTTCATACGGCAGTCCGTCTGCTGCTCAAATCACTGTATTTAAATCCTTACTCAGGTCTACACAGGTGGAGTTTATAGCGCATTGTTCGTACGCATAAGCAATACCTGTTACACATCGCTTCAAGAGTCATCTTACGTAACCTAAACGCACTCAGCCTATCGACAGAGAGCTAATCATAAAGCCAGCGCTGATGACTGCGTGAAAGGTGAGCCAAAGATGGCGACACGAGTTGGAACACCAGGGGTCGTCGGTGGCGCTGGGGAGCAACAGTATGCATTAAACAGCCACCTGTAATGGAACTGTCAGCCAGCGCCGGGGGCTCGTGCCAGGCAGTTTAATCTAGCTCGAGGGACGGAACTTCAGCGATATCGGCAAATATTAGTAGGGGCGAATGCTGCGCAGCACAGGGAAGCCCCGCGATGACGTCAGAGAATGACAGTTAAATAGCAACATTCCTCTGGTAAAAAATATTCTGCGAGGAATGTATGTGACATCTACTGTCCTCAGTTACTAGCTTCATAAGTGACTTTTTTTTCGCTCGTGGATGTATTAAATTTTCTAACTTCTTTTACTAGCCATTTATTCCAACATGCAATTACTCTAAATATGATGCTCCCATCGCATATTTATTTGCGTATGACCATCGTTAACATTTGAGGGCTACTTTCGTACAACGAATACAGCCTAAAATTAAAAGAATGATTTTGTGGATAGTTACTAAAAACGTTGCTTTTCTACATGTCAACGGTGGTAGTCGAGACGTTTGTCTTGTCGCATGTCCGAAGGAACATCGCGCCGTATTTCTGAACAATACAGCCATTAGAATATCATATGTATATCTGCCGGTATCGGGCAAGCAAGTCTCAGTTAAAATGTCCGTCCTGTACGGGAATATACATACTGAATGTAGGAGTGCAGGTCCGCAGATCGTGATCTAGTGGTCAGCGTTGCTGCCTGTGGCTCACGGGGTCCTGGTTTCGATTCCCGGCCACGTTAGATAATTTGCTCTGCCCGGGGACTTGGTGTTTGTGTTGTCCTCATTATTTTATCCTCATCATTCGTAGTGTCGTAGACTGGATGGTGACCGTATTAAGATTGACAGTGTTGGAATGGGATTCATGGTATTTTCATGGTTGTTTGTTTGAAGCTGCATGCCAAACAGAACATTCTAAAGAATTTATAACTGAGACGCATTTCATTGCCACAGAGATGCACGAAGTGCCACTGACGATTAATTGTGCACTCCAGTCCCGCTTTGCCAAATAAACATTTCAAGTGCAGCTCGTGGTGTTTAGAAGATGTCCTTTAGCGAACCGTTGAATAAGTTAAAGATTTCACGCTGTAGTTCTTGGCTAAACAGGATGACTATGAAGTCCACAACACATTTTAAAAAATCAGTATAGGCAACTGATGATGCAGTAAGTGAAAGACGAAATCTCACTTTATTTTGTTTTCTTTTAAAGCAATGTCGGCAAATCGGTTGGGAGAACCATCTAAAGCGGCACCACCGACCATATTTGCTGAAAATGGTGGCTAACCGTACAGCGAAGACATTTAATGTCATAAATTTCGCCCGTTGCCGATTAAGTGCTCAAAGGGCTTTACGTTACAAGTTCCACAAGACATCATCAGTTTACAACCGCATAGAGAAGATTCGACGAGGTTGATCATTTGCGCAATACATAACGTTCACGCGGACCGGGCGTGTCACAACAGACTTAGCCAATGGACCATATGAGTGACGTTAAGTTGTCGCCATTTTGTGGGTTACATCAAGGACAGCGTTTACGTTCCACCTCTGCCACAGACCCTCGAAGATCTGCGATACCGCATCGCAGCTGCCGTTGCTGACCGTCTCACCTGATATAATGGGCCGGATATGAGCAGAACGGAACTTCCATTAGATGTGTGCCATGTGACGAACAACGGCCACGTAGATCATTTATAAAAGAAATAGAATGCTTTCAGAGTTGGTCTTTAATATAGGGCATTATTTCTTACGTTATTCTTGGCTGTTTACCAATATCTATTTTTCGAAACATTTCACGGACTTTCGACAGGCTTTCGTCATCGTTCCTGACAAGCGTCTCCTAACCAAACTGCGTGTCTATGGAATATCGCCTCATTTGTGTGACTGGGTTCGTGATTTCCTGTCAAAAAGCTATCAGTTCGTAGTATCAGACGTAAAATCATTGAATAAAACAGAAGTATTATCCGGCGTTCCCCAAGGAATTGTCATAGGCCCTCTGTTGCTCCTGATCTATATTAACGATATAGGAGACAATCTGAGTAGCCCTATTAGATTGTTTGCAGCAGATGATGCTGTCATTTACCGTCTTGTAAAGTCATAAGATGACCAAAACGATTTGCAAAATGATTTAGATAAGATATCTGCATGCAGCGAAAAGTTGCAGTTGACCATGAAGAAAGAAAAGTGTGAAGTTATTCACATGTGTACTAAAAAACACCCGTTAAATTTCGATTACGCGATAAGTCACACAAATCGTAAGAGTGTAAATTCAACTAAATACTTAGGGATTACAAATACAAATAAGCTAAAGTGGAACGATCACATAGATCATGTTGTGGGTAGCACAGCTACAATCGGCGCTGACTTCCGTCGCGCAGCTTGAGGCTGTTGCCAATGGGCACCACTGTGGCGAGCCGGACTCGGGTATCACGGGGATGTCAACCTCGTCCCGTCTGTCCCCAGATCGGTCTGCCGCTGTGGTTGCCCCGGTTGCTGCCCGCAGTGGGGCTGAGCCCTCGCCTGTGGTTGATTGGGAGGTCGTTCCAAGGCGTGGCAGGCAGCGAAAGGCGTCCCCGGAGGCTGATCAGAAAGCCTCCCCGGTGCGTCTAACAAACCGGTTTCAGGCACTGTCTCTGGCTGAGCCAGATGAAGCCGCCTGCCCTGTTTCAGAGGATCATTCTCAGCCTTCAAGGTCCGGGCAATCGCAGAGGGTGGGCTTACTGGTAGTTGGGAGCTCCAATGTTAGGCGCGTAATGGGGCCCCTTAGGGATACGGCGGCTAAGGAGGGGTAGAAATCCAGTGTGCACTCCATGTGCATTCCGGGAGGAGTCATTCCTGATGTGGAAAGGGTCCTTCCGGATGCCATGAAGAGCACAGGGTGCAGCCAGCTGCAGGTGGTGGCACATGTCGGCACTAATGACGTGTGTCGCTTTGGATCTGAGGAAATTCTCTCTGGATTCCAGCGGCTATCTGATTTGGTGAAGGCTGCCGGTCTTGCTTACGAGATGAAGGCAGAGCTCACCATCTGCAGCATCGTTGACAGAACCGACTGCGGACCTTTGGTGCAGAGCCGGGTGGAGGGTCTGAATCAGAGGCTCAGACGGTTTTGCGACCGTATTGGCTGCAGATTCCTAGGCTAGCGCCATGGGGTGGTGGGGTTTCGGGTTCCGCTGAATAGGTCAGGAGTTCACTACACTCAGCTGGCGGCTACACGGGTAGCGGAGGCTGTGTGGCGTGGACTGGGCAGTTTTTTAGGTTAGAAGGCCTCGGGAAAGTGCGGGATGGGCTGCAATGTCAAAGGATGCTTGGCAATTACAGGACGTGCTTGGATCAAGGAACATTCGGAATTTTAGTTGTAAATTGTTGTAGTTGCGCTGGAAAAGTCCCTGACCTTCAAGCGCTAATAGAAAGCACGGAAGCTGATATGGTTATAGGTACAGAAAGCTAGCTAAAGCCTGAAATAAGTTCTGCAGAAATTTTTACGAAGTCTCAGACGGTGTCCAGGAAAGATAGATTAGGCAGAATTGGTGGTGGAGTGTTTGTGTCTGTCAGTAGTGGTTTATCTTGTAGTGAAGTCGAAGTAGATACTCCGTGCGAATTGGTGTGGGTGGAGGCTATACTTAACAGCCGAATTAAGTTAATAATTGGCTCCTTCTACCGACCCCCAGACTCCGATGATACAGTTGGGGAACAGTTCAGAGAAAGTTTGAGTCTCGTAACAAATAAATACCCCACTCATACGGTTATAGTTGGTGGGGACTCCAACCTACCCTCGGTATGTTGGCAAAAATACTTGTTCAAAACCGGTGGTAGGCAGAAAACGTCTTCCGAGATAGTCCTAAATGCATTCTCCGAAAATTATTTCGAGCAGTTAATCCACGAACCCACGCGAATTGTAAATGGTTGCGAAAACACACTTGACCTCTTGGCCACAAACAATCCAGAGCTGATAGAGAGCATCATGACTGATACAGGGATTAGTGATCACAAGGTCATTGTAGCTAGGCTCAATACCATTTCTTCCAAATCCATCAGAAACAAACGCAAAATAATTTTATTTAAAAAAGCGGATAAAGTGCCACTAGAAGCCTTCCTAAAAGACAATTTCCATTCCTTCCGAACTGACTATGCGAATGTAGACGAGATGTGGCTCATATTCAAAGATATAGTAGCAACAGCAATTGAGATATTCATACCTCATAAATTGGTAAGAGATGGAACGGATCCCCCGTGGTACACAAAAGAGGTCCGAACGCTGTTGCAGAGGCAACGGAAAAAGCATGCGAAGTTCAGAAGAACGCGAAATCCTGAAGATGGGCTAAAATTTACAGACGCGCGAAATTTGGCACGTACTTCGATGCGAGATGCCTTTAATGGGTTCCACAACGAAACATTGTCTCGAAAATTGGTAGAAAATCTGAAGAAATTCTGGTCGTATGTAAAGTACACAAGCGGCTAGACGCAGTCAATACCTTCGCTGCGCAGTGCCGATGGTACTGTTATCGACGACTGTGCCGCTAAAGCGGAGTTATTGAACGCAGTTTTCCGAAATTCCTTCACCAGGGAAGACGAATGGAATATTCCAGAATTTGAAACACGAACATCTGCTAGCATGAGTTTCTTAGAAGTAGATACCTTAGGGGTTGCGAAGCAACTCATATCGCTTGATACGGGCAAGTCTTCAGGTCCCGATTGTATACCGATTAGGTTCCTTTCAGATTACGCTGATACTATAGCTCCCTACTTAGCACTCATATACAACCGCTCACTCACCCATAGATCTGTACCTACAGATTGGAAAATTGCGCAGGTCGCACCAGTGTTCAAGAAGGGTAGTAGGAGTAATCCATTTAACTACAGACCTATATCACTGACGTCGGTTTGCAGTAGGGTTTTGGAGCATATACTGTATTCAAACAGCATGAATCACCTCGAAGGCAACGATCTATTGACACGTAATCAGCATGGCTTCAGAAAACATCGCTCTTGTGCAACGCAGCTAGCTCTTTATTCGCACGAAGTAATGGCCGCTATCGACAGGGGATCTCAAGTTGATTCCGTATTCGTAGATTTCCGGAAAGCTTTTGACACCGTTCCTCACAAGCGACTTCTAATCAAGCTGCGGAGCTATGGGGTATCGTCTCAGTTGTGCGACTGGATTCGTGATTTCCTGTCAGGAAGGTCGCAGTTCGTAGTAATAGACAGCAAATCATCGAGTAAAACTGAAGTGATATCAGGTGTTCCCCAGGGAAGCGTCCTGGGACCTCTACTGTTCCTGATCTATATAAATGACCTGGGTGACAATCTGAGCAGTTCTCTTAGACTGTTCGCAGATGATGCTGTAATTTACCGTCTAGTAAGGTCATCCGAAGACCAGTATCAGCTGCAAAGCGATTTAGAAAAGATTGCTGTATGGTGTGTCAGGTGGCAGTTGACGCCAAATAACGAAAAGTGTGAGATGATCCACATGAGTTCCAAAAGAAATCCGTTGGAATTCGATTATCCGATAAATAGTACAATTCTCAAGGCTGTCAATTCAACTAAGTACCTGGGTGTTAAAATTACGAACAACTTCAGTTGGAAGGACCACATAGATAATATTGTCGGGAAGGCGAGCCAAAGTTTGCGTTTCATTGGCAGGACACTTAGAAGATGCAACAAGTCCACTAAGGAGACAGCTTACACTACACTCGTTCGTCCTCTGTTAGAATATTGCTGCGCGGTGTGGGATCCTTACCAGGTGGGATTGACGGAGGACATCGAGACGGTGCAAAGAAGGGCAGCTCGTTTTGTATTATCGCGTTATAGAGGAGAGAGTGTGGCAGATATGATACACGAGCTGGGATGGAAGTCATTACAGCATAGTCGTTTTTCGTCGCGGCGAGACCTTTTTACGAAATTTCAGTCACCAACTTTCTCTTCCGAATGCGAAAATATTTTGTTGAGCCCAACCTACATAGGTAGGAATGATCATCAAAATAAAATAAGAGAAATCAGAGCTCGAACAGAAAGGTTTAGGTGTTCGTTTTTCCCGCTCGCTGTTCGGGAGTGGAATAGTAGAGAGATAGTATGATTGTGGTTCGATGAACCCTCTGCCAAGCACTTAAATGTGAATTGCAGAGTAGTCATGTAGATGTAGATGTAGAGCAAACGAAAGACTGCGATTCATTGGCAGAACACTTAGAACGTGCAACAGGTCATCTAAAGTGATTGCTTAAACCACGCTTGTCCGCCCTAATCTGGAGTACAGCTACGCGGTGTGGGTTCTGCATCAGGTGGGACTTACGGATGACTTCGAAAAAGTTCAAAGAAAGGTGGCTCGTTTTCTATTATTGCGTAATAGGGGAGATAGTGCCACTGACACGATACCTGAATTGAAGTGAGAATCATTGAAACAAAGCGACGGGATCTTCTGATGAAATTTCTATCACTAGTTTCCTCCTCCGATTGCGAAAATATTCTGTTGGCGCCCACTTACATAGGGACAAACGATCATCATGATAAAATAAGCGAAAGCAGGGCCTGCACAGAAAAATTTAAGTTCTCGTTTTTACATCCCGCCGGTTTAGAGTGGAACGGTAGAGACACAACTTTAAGGTGGCACATTGAACCCTCTGCCAGAAACTTTATTGTGAATAGCAGAGTAGTCACGTAGACACAGACATAGACGTAGACTATAATGCTCTGTAAAATGCACATTCCCTTGTTCGAAATCTATATTCATAGTCCCCACAATGTGTCTCGATGTGCAGTCCCGTTGAAAAACGTTCGTAGTGGCACTACGATTTGCAGCTTTCTTAATTGAGGAACTTCATAGCTCGACTGACAGGTATCAGCTGTTCGTAGAGAAAATAGAGTATATATTACAGCTTGACGACGAATACCACATTTCACATAATGAATTTTTAAATATATTACATATATGAAAGTATTCATAAAAAATACATTATGTTAGAAACAAAGATTTCATTTTGATCCCTAGAAACAACAGACCCCCATATGTCTTTTTATTAATTAATTACTTTATTTTTAAAAATCTACACTTAACGTGCTCTTTGCAGCCGAGTGCTTAATGCAGTTTTTTATATATTCGCTCTTACTCCGCTAGAAAGGCACAACGCAAAGGGAGACTTCGGTTTCTGATATTATCTCTTATGACGTCCATGTACATTTTGTTAACAGATTCTTCAGGATCAGGGACTTTTTCATTTAACGTCTCTAGATAATCTCCTCCAAAGTAAATAACTACCGCTGGTGTTTAAGTGCCCTCTTTAGTTAATCAGCAGCATGTGTTCAGATAGATCAGTGTGTTGCATGCAGCTTCTGTGAACCTCAGTTCAATATTCTTCTCATGATTAATCGTTCCGTATGAGACTACATGTTGCTCAAATTGGCCTGCTTGTCCACGTGAAGTTAAGGTATCGTTTATTTAAACTGCTCTGCTCCTCAGTCATGTGTTGAAATTAATGGCCAAATTTTGGAAAACGAATTCTAGACATGTTCGTAGTGTTAGAATCTTGTCATCAATATTTTAAGGAACGTTATTATTAACGTCTCACGTTGTACAATTCATTATCCATTCTGTCTGTTTTATCCTCGCTTGCCCTGCCACATTCCGACCAGTAGTCAATAGCAACAACTGAGTGCCTAAGAACCTGCGACTATGAAAAATTTCCTTTACGTGAGAACAGATTTCGTACTATTTACTTGCTATATGAAATAGGCTTCTGACAGCTTCTTTAAGAGACATTAGGAAATAATTTTTTTTTCTGTACAGGATATGAATACTGAGGATGATTTACGTGAAGTGGCAACGGCCTTGCGGCAGTAGATACACTGGTATCCTCCACTGAGGATGATACGGCGGTCTGATGGTCTCGGTAGGCCGCTCGTGGCCTGAAGACGGAGTGGTGATTTTTTATGTACGTAAAGTAAACATTGTCGGAGCTATATTTTGGAGTTTCGGTGGTACTTACTTTCGTTCCTTCGTAAGTGATATATTGCTCTTTGCTGTACATGTGTGTTTCATATTTTTGTTGTTTTATAGCGCGTGTTTATCGTTTATCGTATGACAAATCAGGTAATTTATCATATGCTGTAAACTCTCTCTCTCTCTGTGTGTTACAAACACACGTCACACATATAATATTTTCTTAGTTGTTCTTACAAATTAGGGAGAGCATGATCACTTTTCCTCAGGTATTATTTTAATTGTTCTTTAATAGAAAGTATGTTGAAACTAGTTGATGTCTTTCAGTTTCTAGCTGCTTTTAGGAGACATGCATTCCTGTATAATTTTGTAGCACATGAACTAATGAGTGGCCAGTGTACACGAAGCAATTGTGGACTTGTATGGCAAATTGAAATCACCGTCAGTGTACTCCCATTTCTAACTGAACAGGTCTAGTTAACAAATCGCTTTGTTTCTAAGAATCACAGTAGTAGGGAGAGAGCCGGAGCCGGAGAGATATAAGCAAGTAAACAGTAACAACCACAGAGAGAACCTAAGTCCCACATCGCAGTGATTGCAGTAATGGAGTGGTACTGTGCTGTTCCGCACTTAACGCTGCGTCACTTGTGACAGGTAAGCCTGACCCAGCGAGCAACTGCACGCTGGTGAACCAGACGTCGACGTCGCTGCAGCTGGAGTGCCTGGAGGGCTTCGACGGCGGCCGGCCGCAGCGGTTCGAGCTGCTGGTGGAGGAGGTGTCGACCGGCCGGCTGCTGTCTAACGTCACCTCCCGCTGGCCCTCCTTCGGCGTGGCGGGCCTGCGCGCCGGCCAGGCGCTGCGCCTCACCGTCACCGCCTTCAACAGCCGCGGCCGCTCCATGCCCGTCGCGCTCGACGCCTACACGCTCAAGGCTGCCGAGCTCCGAACAGGTGCGACCTGGAGACAGTGTCCGGTAGCTAGTGCTGTTTAGTCCTTGCAAACTATCCAAAAAGTTTGTGTTTGTTTCAAATTCCCCGCTTTACAGGTGTGAAGGGTGCCTGTTGAAGCAGCTGAGACACATATATGAATATAAATGCGCAGGCTTCCGCGGCCAGAGTCAGTCGACATAAAAGTTTTCTGGGTTTGGTAACGCGTCATAATGTAAAAACTACTGCTGCTGGAGAGAAACCAACATTCAGGCCACGATTGCACTGGCCTTCTACCTGGTCTAATGGTGCGTAATAGCTATGCAGGGTCCTTTATATTTTGTTGTTAGTGTTCACTGAGCATGCCATTACATCATAAATTTTAAAAAGGTAGTTTGTTTCATTGGTCACTTAAATTAAAAAGCAGAGGGAACTTTATTTTAATAGGTTATTGTGGTGGAGGGAGAACGTGACCTATGTTGTCTATTGGCTCTTGTGTTATGTGCCATGATTGGTGGCCACCCTCGAATGAGAAGTTTGCTGCTGTTTACCAACTGCTGGACGTCGGCCGCGCGCCGGCAGTTACTCGCCGGTGGTGCTCGTACCTCGTGTTGGCAGTGCGGTCTGTTGGGCTCTGATTGCTGGCAGCCAAGATGAGCCAAGCCTGAGTCCATCCTCCCTGTTAATGTTGTTAGGGTGTTTAAGTATTTCGATGACCTCTCTGACTTAGCGTTTCGTCATAATTGACTGCTTGGCTTCGCTGAATTTTATTTCTTTTCCACAGTCTTGCTGATGTTCGGCCACTACGGATTTGTTGTGTTGCCCTGTACGAATATAACGCTCGTGTTCCCGAATGCGGGTTGTTATTGGCCTACCAGTATCGCCCATGTATTCCTCTCCACATTCGCATTCCACCTTGTAAACACCTGTAGTGTGTAATGCATCCACCTTGCCCTTAGTGGAGCATAGCACGTCCTGGATTCCTACGACCACTATAGAAGACAGGCTGCACCCCATCGCGGCAAAGGGTGTTTGCCTATTCGGTCAGTAACGTTTTTCACGTAAGGTAAGCCCACTGTTGGCTGCAGTTTGGACGAGCACTACCGGCGAGTAACTGCCGCCGCGCGGCCGACGTCCAGCAGTTGGTAAACAGCAGCAAACTTCTCATTCGGCGGTGGCCACCAGTCATGATACATAACAAAAGAGCCAATGAACAATAGAGGTCACGTTTCCCTCCACCAAAATAACCCATAAAAATTAAGTTCCCTCTTCTTTTTAATTTAAGTGACCAATGAAACTAACTGCCTTTTTGAAATTTATGACGTAATGGCATGCGCAGGGAACACTAACAACAAAATATAAAGGACACTGCATAGGTAGAACGCACCATTAGACACAGAAGAAGGCCGCAAAAATCGTGGCCGAAACGTTGGTTTTTCTCCAGCAGCAGTAGTTTTCAGATTATGACGCGCTACCGAACCCAGGAAACTTTTATGTCGGCATACATGAATGTTTTGGGGTGAAGGGAATGGAAATGAATGTTTGATTTTGAACTCATAATGACTTAGTTGGCTGGTTTTAACTTTGCTTTTGATTAACTATGTGGCTTTGAGCATTTCCAACTCCGAGAGGAAACAAATATATCAGTCTGCGAGAATATTACAAGGATTAGTCCTCTTTTATAATCTTTCTAATAATGTGCAAACTGATTAAATCTGTAACTTTACCCTTAATCTGTTTAATTTTACGGATTGTTCCCTGTGGGTTAGTGATCTGCCTAAAAATGTTGTTCATTAAATGGTCCCTATGCGTTCCTGATTTTCGTAGCAAATTCATCCTGAAATGGACAAATCTCACCTGTAATGTAATAGCTTGGAATCACGGTGCTCGCTGCTCTCTGCCGCCAGGTGCAGATTTCTAACTGTAGTTGCAGAGAGCTTAGTGCAATGCTCCAGACAGCAAGGAAACTATTTTATACGCTTCAATCAGTGAGACACTCTTTAAATAAAATAGACTTGGATTTAGGATGTGGACAATGCTCTTACGTGAAATACTTCTTTAAAAACTGTTTCTATAATATCTGTTGTATTTTTACTTGCAAGAAATTCGTCTTACAAAATTCATTATTATTGGTAAGGGGCAACATGATATCACACTTGTACTATCACAAATTTTAGACGAATAATAAACATGTAAGAAACCTTACAGTGAAATTTTTCACAGTCCTTAATGAAAAATCTAATTTTCCCTAATATTGATGTCTCATTCAAAAATGGTTTCAAGCCATGCGCGACTGAAATACAAGTATATAAAAATATTACCTTCTTTCGACTCCATATGCTTTTCTAAATCACTACATGTCATTATATTTTAAAACATTAATCGATTCTTTCTTCTCTGCTTCGCAATATTCAGACGGAAATCATTTTATTTAAACAAAGGTTCACTTAACTTTACGCCTACATTTCCACTATTGCTATACCAATTGAAGTCTTTCGCTCCTCGTTGCCAAGCAGCGATGGCAAAACAGGCACGTCTTCCAGTGGCACAGCTACTCTCACCCAAGACTGCGTGCAAATAATAAGCTATTCAAAATTTTCTCTTAGCGTCTCAGACATTCAAAGTAGGTACAAATTCCAGTAACGCAAGTAACAAACTCCCAGTAGAACTGTTTCTAGACGAAAGAGACTGGAAGGAAATAATGACGTGCAGCCGCACAAAGAACTCCGGCAGGAAGTAATTATCTCCTTCCTGTCTCTTTCCTATCGCATTTCCTATGTATTCCTTTTGCCCCAAATCATTAATTTAAATTCCATGTAGCTGCACAGAGGTTCATACTGGCGACTACCTCACAATACTTGTATCTACAGAAAGTGCCCCTGACAGAAGAGTTTAGTACTGAGGCAGTCTATTAAAACACTGTATAGTGCAAGGGGTTGATGTCTCGGACTACGTTGCAGTATGATAGGCAGTAAAACTGACTCTAAAATGAAGGCCATAGTGGCCGAGCGGTTCTAGGTGCTATAGTCTGGAACCGTGCGATCGCTAGTTCGCAGGTTCGAATTCTGCCTCGGGCATGGATGTGTGTTATGTCCTTAGGTTAGTTAGGTTTAAGTAGTTCTAAGTTCTTGGGGACTGATGACCTGAGAAGTTAAGACCCATAGTGCTGAGAGCCGTTTCAATCCCTTTTTTTTAATGGAGTAAGTAGATTGATAAAGTCTCAGACTCCGCTGCTGGACACAATATGAACAAAATTATTTTTAGTCTAATGCCATGGCATTCGAAACATTTATATAAAATAAAACGAATGGCGAAGATTAATAGAAAATCAATTGGGATTCTTAAGTACTGTTTGTACAGGGTTTGACAGAAATATGAAACCACTCCGAGAAATGCGAGCTTGAACATAAATACAGATTCTAGCCAGCCTGCGGGTTGCTTTGTTGTATATGACCATGAACGGCACCAGCGCAGTTTCCTCGGTACGTTGTAAATGTCAGTAGCAGCAGAACAGTGTTTTATGTTGTTGTGAGTGAATTGTGTCCGAGATAATTAACGGTGCTCGTTTGGTGACTTCTATTGTAACGGAGATAGCCGAAAATTTTGGTGTTTAGCAAGACACCATGTTGAAGACTTGTATCACATACAGCGAAAGCGGAAGAACATCATCTACTAAGTCGCAACGTGAACGTCCGTATGTGTTGAGTGATCGTGCTAGACTCTCACTGAACAGGATTGTAGTGAAAAAGAAGAGGACGACAGCTGCGAAAATCACTGCAGATCTTAACGTCACAATCCGGAACCCCGCCAGTGCTAAAAGAACACGAATAGAGTTCCGTAAGCGAGGAACTGCAGTGCGAGGTGGAATTGCAAAACCACTCATCCATTACGTGAATTTTGTAACAGGAAAACGTGTTGCCAAAGCCATGAAATCGCGAATATGGAGCCATGAAGGAAAGTCATTTGGTAGGATGAGATTTGTAGTAAAATGTGTCAGCTTCATATATAGTTTGCGTCCCAAGCCTGAGGCATCGTGAAGGTTCGGTGATGAAGTACGCAGGCATATGGTGGCATTCCATGAAGCCCAGCGTTACTCTACAAAATCCCATTGCTGCCAGGGTTTATGTGACCATTTTAACTGATCAGGTCGATCCGATGGTACAGTGTATGTTCCGCAATGGCGATGCTGCGTTCCAACAAGATATGGTGCCTATTCATATAGCTCGCTTGATCTCAGACTGGTTAAGTGACCGTGAAGACATATAGCTGAATATTCACAAACCACTGCAGTCACCAAATGTCAATATCATTAAGCCTATGTGATTCTTCTGTGGAGAGAAATGTACATGATCACTAACCACCTTCACAATCTTTATCCGAGCTTGACACTACTTTGGAGAAATAATTGCGTAAGATTCCCATGAAAACCATACAGTACTTATATTTATGCACTCCGAGGTGACTGAAAGCTGTACCGAATGCCAGCATGTTTCCTACACCGTATGGCACTGCGTTTCCCTTTTGTTGTTTCCATGTATCTGTCTAATTCTGTATATAGTCATTCATGTCCAAATTTGTTTCTGATGGCGCGAACTCCGTAGGGGTGGAAAGTATCTTAAATGAAGTCGTATTCCCCGTGCGGGGTAGCCGCGCGTTCTGAGGCTCCTTGCCACGGTTCGCACGGCTCCCCCAGTCTGAAGTTCGAGTCCTCCCTAGGGTGTGCGTGTTCTGCTTAGCAAAAGTTAGTTTGAAGTAGGTTATGTGTAAACCTCAGCAGTTTGGTCCCGCAGGAATGTATCACAAATTAAAAAGAAGTCCTATTTCTGCATTTAGCTGTACATCCGTTAAAATAAACACTGCATCGCGAATAGTCAATTTAAGGTACGGTCACAAGTATTACAGAGGTGAATTTCTATTTGTATAGAATGAAAACTGCGCAAGCATTTGCGGCTGTTATCACCGTACAACAGTACGCCACTCGTTAAAGTACGATTCTTATGTGCAGACCGAAGCGACGAATGAAAATTTATTACCTGTAACAATCTCAAAAAAATCTCTCTATGAAATTCCTTTCTATTAAGCGGTTTGTCTTCTTGACCAAGATTCTCTGTAGTGTACACTACGTGTCCTAAAATTTCTCCGTGGGTAGTGGCTCTCAGACTTCTGTGTACCAATGACACACAATTTTCTAACTTTAATGTATTTAGATTTATGCATGTAGTTTAACATCTTATGACGTTCTCATCGAACAATTTCAGGTACGCAGTTCTATGCACGTTGGACAGTAAAGTAGGTAACAAAATTGGTGCCTCGCATTACAAACGCTCATTCAGCTAGTCATAGCATCTATTGAGTGAGAAAGTGTGACTGTGAACAATTTATTCGATTACAAACTATAAAACTTAACGTCAGGTTTCATTGTTGTTCAAGTCTACTGTGTTCTATCCTCCTTTTATTTACAAGCATAAACCGTCATAAGCACCTATTTGCAACGCGGGGAAAGCGTTCAAATCTGACTACAGTGCTGCAATCAGAGCATAGTAATGTTTTATATAGTGCCAATGCAAGGGTGAAACTACTGAGCTCAGTTTGCCGTGAATCTGAATTCTCGATTTTCCTACACAACACACTTCCCTATCAAGAAACTTCTAACACTTGAGACTCCAAATTTAGCGTTACTCAAAATTGCATAATTAACCATTAGTAATCTTCATCTTCTCTCTGTTTTATTTCGACAGGGAACCAGTCAGTAGCAGCAATCCATTTACAATGTCGAGCCATAGATCAGTTGATGGCACGTAAACTGACATTGAATATGTCTGAAGGATTAATAGTACAGTTAATGTAAAATGTCCATTGTTTTCAGCTATGACAGATGGGAAGGACAGAGTTGCAGATTGCTACTGGTAGCTAAAGGTGTTAGGAAAGTAGTCTCAGAAGTATATTTGCTCTCACACAGAACAAACAAACCTTCAACTAGAGTGTGGAGAATAGTAGCTATAACCATTCCTGAAAGAAAAAACCTCTTTTTATCGGTTTTTTTTCTGGACGGCGGACGTTACCATAAATATGCAACAATAACTGAACACCAGCAAGGGAGAAAGTACTTAATGCAGTCGTACACCGAACAAGAATCTATCAGTGCACCACAATTAACACATATCTTGGCTTAAGAACACATGTGTAGTTTGTTCAATCCTAGTAAGAGATACTGCGAAGGAAATGCCTCATGGATCACTAAGTTACTCCATTCATAGAAGGTCAGACGCGGACTCACTCTTAATAGAAATGCCTCTTACTGAGAAACACAAAAAGCAATTTCAGACAGTTCATAACTTTCGTGGAAAAGAAACGAATACCTTTCTCTATTCATGAGGCTTTATGGAAACAAACGTTCCGTGCGAGCGCCTTTATCACTTGTAAAACCCTTCACCTCCTCGCGAGGCATCTTTTGCAATTTCTGAAGCTGTGGTAGGACTCAGGAGTTTTCAATCATCGATGAAATTACTCTGATCGACGAATATGCATTTAAAGTGCTTGCTTGAATAACCCGACTAGCGAGAAAGCGTTTAGGCCATCTCTACTGCGTCGTTATTGTTTTCCTCTCTGTAAGCAGTGTTTCATGGATGTTCTGTAACACAACTTTGGATACAAATACACATCAAATGTTCATTTTCAAAACAGAGAAATACAATTTATTTTTATGTGCGCAGTCACAAGGTTCTGACTATATTTAAATTTCCTTTCCTAGCCTTTAGCAATCCATGTTTGACTGTACTGGTATTTTATCATGTAAATGTTCTATAGAGAGCAACCAACACAACTTTCACTAACTGTTTGAGAATTTACACACATATATATATAACCAATATTTACTGCAATAGTTGTAAAACCCCACCAGTTCCCAGATGAAGTACAAAGACGGATGAATACTGAGAATGTTAGGCACCATTTCTCAAATCTAAGATACACTCCTATTGGCACTACATGATTCTGGTCTACTTTATTCCATTACCAAGTGCTTAAATCTTCAATGTCATGAGGCACCGTCAAAAGTGAAAATCGAAACGTCTCATGTTGGCACATCATGTACTCACATGTCTTTCAAACTGACAGTTTTGATAGGTGAGTTTTTTGTTTTCTGCTGACTTTTTGCTTTGGATAGTGCCGAGTGTCGTAGAGACTTTAAGCAGTTGATAATGCGATAACGTAGTCACGAAACATGTGGTGGTAAGAATATCAGACCTACAATAAATCCTGAGTAATATTATCCATACTGATTTATGGGACAATTATATGGTGCTAAGAGATAGCCTAGAAAGACGAATAACATCCTTCTCCTAATTCTTATAGATGAAAATCCTTGAGTCTCAGCACACTTTTGTGCACAACCTAAGGAATTTGGGAGACACCTTGACACCATGACAAAACTCTATCTATCCAATCTTTACAGAAACGGTGTCCTAACTGGCTTAAAGTATACAAAACAAATATGGAGCACAAACGTTACCGTTTGCACATATAGGTAACGTCTAGGTACTGAAATATAAATATTAGAAATGTACAACTGACACGATCATAGCGTGATCGTCTTGGCGGTCTTAACCATTGTATTTGTAACATTTCCCTCATTTTTCTATGAAAGGCATATCAATGTGCCCTTATCTATATCCGTAGTTTTAAAATATTAGGATTATTATAAACATCTACCGCTTTCCAACTGACAAAATTACTGTTGGTCGCTGTATATGTAAGTAAGCATCAGGAAAAAACATAACCGAAGATGCAGGGTTCTATCCCACTGGGTTGAAGTTTTTCTCCATCACTTATTACTCGTTTACTGGTGGAAATGAGTTTCATGTGTGAAAAACGCAGAGCTTCACTATCTTTTGGTTTCCATTTTCCAATATCCCATCCCATACAAATGACAGGGTGAGTCGTTCACCGGTCTGAGAAAGGGAAGGACTTACCATCACTATTAAGAAGGTGCCTAATAAAACACTGAAAGACAGAAGACATGAAACTAGCCTCCGTGTATAAATACTAGTTTTTGTAGTTTCTAGAACGTCTGGGTGACATAAAATACATTTATATATACCAACACTTGCATAGTAAGCCACTGATAGAGTTTTACATGACGAAAACAGCTTTTCGGTGTCTTGTTCCCTTTGTGGATCTGTGAGGATGTATCTGTTCAACACGTTTTATCTATGACAGCTTTACTTCTGCCAGTATCCGTCTCCTACCTTCCAAACTTTACAGAAGGAACTTTACAGAAGCTCTTCTCATTCTGGAAACATCCCCCAGGCTGTGGCTAAGCCATGTCTCCGCAGTATCCTTTCTTTCAGGAGTGCTAGGTCTGCAAGGTTCGCAGAAGAGGTTCTGTAAAGTTTGGAAGGTAGGAGACGGATACTGGCAGACGTAAAGCTGTGAGTACCGGACGCGAGTCGTGCTTCGTTAGCTCAGTTGGTAGAGCACTTGCCCGCGAAAGGCAAAGGTCCCGAGTTCGAGTCTCGGTCGGGCACACAGTTTTAATCTGCCAGGAAGTTTCAATCTCCAAATCATCTGCAAAAGCCAAGCATTTAATCTGTAGGTTTCGTAAATTTATCCCCTGTGGTGATGTTTCTCATTCTTTTATTGCCTTATCTAACATCAGATTGAAAAGGAGAGGTGAGAGGCCATCGCCTTGTCGAACACCTGAGCGACTTTCAAAGCGGTCTGATAGTTTCCCACAGAACTTTAATTTGGAGGTCGTGTTGGTTAAAGTTTGCTCTATGGTAGCCCGTGTTTTGTTGTCTACTTTGTATTGTGCTAGAATTTTCAAGAGAGTTTTCCGGTCGATAGAGTCGTACGCCTCTTTGAAGTCGACAAAGGTAATGATCAGGTTCTGTTTGTGTTGTAAAATCATTTTCGGGTTCCAAATTTGTTCCGCACAAGACCGCCCTTTACGGAAGCCTGCTTGATATTCCCCAATCACGTGGTCTGTCTGGCATTCTAGTCTGTTTAGTAAAGCTTTAGAGAGGATCTTGTCTGTGTCCAGTAGTAGGGATATTCCTCTGTAGTTGTTTGGGTCAGTCTTGTCACCTTTTTTGTGTAGTGGGTGTAGCAGGGCAGTTTTCCTGTCGTCAGGAATTTTCATGGTCTTCCAGATGTCTTCCAAGATCCTGTGGATGTCTTTGGTGAGTTCTGGGTCTTGTAACTTCCAGATTTCCGCGATGATGCCGTCTTCTGCTGGTGATCTACGATTTTTGAGTGACTTGATTATTTCTTTAACTTCTTCTAAAGTTGGAGATTCACTATTGGGATTTTACCTGCTCGTTTCTGTCTTCATTTCGTCCATAGGTGGATCCGCGTTGAGCAGTTTTTCAAAGTACTTTGCCAGAAGGTCACAATTGATTTTGGTATTGGTTTCTAGGGTTCCATCCGGTCTTCTGAAACTTAAGTTAGGTGGTTGACATCCAGTCATATTTTCTCTGAACGTTCTGTAGAAGTTTCTTGTATTGTTCTGCATAAAGTCCGATTGGATCTCCGTCAGTTGCCGTTTATCATATTGCCGTTTTTCTCTGCGAATGATTTTGCTTGGTTGCTTCTGTGTTTTCAAGAAATTCATCCAATTGTATTGGGATTTATGGCTACTAAATTTTTTCCATGCACTGATTCGTTGGTCAATAGCATGGTCAGGTGTGTGGTTCCACCAGCGGTGTTTCCTTGTGCGTCGTGCTTGTGCTAGTTTCATGGCCTCTCGGATTCTTCCTGAAAGTTGTGTCCAGTCTGTCGTTTTCTCCGTTTTAATTTTGTCTAATGTGTTATTTCGACTCTATGTGCACGAATTTTTCTGGTAGTTTCTTCCATTGTTGTCCAGACGTCATCAATTGCGTCCGGGTTTTTCCTCTTGTAGTCATTAGTCGGTGAATGTGCGTTGATTACTGTGTAGGATTTATTGGCTGATTTCACTGTGATGGTGCTGATTCTTTCGTTTGGTGACGAAAAGTCGATTATGCTGTCCGTGATGGATCTGTGTACTGCAAATTCTGTGCCTTAGGTTTTTCAGTTGCCTCGATGGTTTTCCTTTGTATATTCTGAAATTCTCCGTGTTGAAATGGTTTTCGTCTGAGAATCGTGTTTCTTGCAGTGCACATATTTTGATTTGAAAATTTTCTAGAGTGTCTGTCAGTTGTTTCATCTTTCCTGTCTTCATCAGTGTGTTCACGTTGAGTTTCCCGATGTAGTGTCTGTGTTTCGTCTTGAGGGAGTTTGAGAAGCTCCGATTCTTCTGATGATGTCCGTGAGCCCCCGGAATCCGATGCTCATGACGATCCCAGTCTATTGACTGGGGCCCAGGGTAGTGAGATATTTCTCGTTGTACCATCATGATGTTTAGTAGTTGGATGTATGGCATGCTGCCGAGTACAACCTGACTTTCCAGATCAGGAAGTTGGTTGAGGCCGCCACTGACATGTGGAGCAGACGCGTTTTGCAGCCGCCCACTGTGGGAACAGACGCTACTAGTAGTTTTGGTCCACCCCGGGTATTTCATTTCCTCGGTACCACCTATATCTAGGAGGCATTCCCCTATCCGCCACCTGGGGAGGAGCTCGGTTGTGGGGTCTACTAGCCGTCCCGATTCTAAAAAACTATGGCTCACATATTGTTGATAGAATTTCAAACATAGTTCTGAAAATCGGTTCAAACTTAATAAGTAATGATCTTAATAATATATGTAATGCTTCCTAATATGTGTAATATTTCACAGGTATGTGGAATTTTTCCAGGCATGTTCAAATACGCAAAATGTTAAGCCTATTCTATATTGGACAAATGAGAATAAAGACTTAAATGAATAGTGTCCAATATTCTTACTACTCTCTTCTTTTCAAAATATTCCGTGAAGTAATGCACTCAAATGTAGGTTCACATTTAAGTAAAAACAACTTACTTGGCATACCACAGTTTGGATACCAGAAGAGCCACTCAGCTGAGAATGAGACTGACACAATCATCCACCAAACATTACAAGCCTTAAATAACAAAATATCGCCAGTGGTTAATTTTTCTGTTCTTCCCAATGTGACTGATTGTGCAGATCATGCTACAGTCTTAGAATAACTTACGTTTTATAGAACTGTTGTCTTTACACACAACTGGTTTGAATCACACTTAGCAAACAAAATGGAAAAAAGCTGTGCTGAATAACTAAGCTGTACTGTTGTGAAGATAGAAAATTATAGTGAGTGGTGAGCAGTCACAAATACAATAGTACATGGTTCAATACTGAGTCTGCTCCTATTCCTTCTGTATATACGTTACCTTACACTTGACGTTCAAAAAGCAGAAATGGTAGTTTTTGGGGATGATACTAGTGTTATAACAAATGCCATTAGAAAGAGAGAGAGCGAAAGAAGAGACTGATAATGATGTTTCAAAAATAACGATGAAGTGGTTCTCAAATAATGGACAGCCCCTACATTTTGGAAAAAGCATACTATTTTCAGTTCTGTACAACAAATTCAATTGTACACGCAAATGATACAGCAAAAATATAGTGTATAATGCTTCAGATCTTTTGGAGTACAAACTGATGAAATCTGAATGGCAAGGAGCGAATCGACCTCTTGATCTATTTTCCGTAATTCAATCCTGTGATGTCTCATGGAATAATTTTCTGGGGTAACTCATCACTTACAAAGAAAGTATTGATGGGACAAATACGAGCTATAAGAATTGTGTGTGGTGTCATGTAGGTACCTCTTCAATTAGTTGGGACTTTTTATGTGCACTGTCACAATAAATTTTTTCACTAAGGACATCCATCAATTGGAGAGGAACAGTGATATCTGCATCTACAACTTTCAGAAACGTTGTAGGTATGGACGTTTACTCACCATTATTAAAGCTGATAGTAAATCAGAGAAAAGTTGAATACGTAGCGGTAAAACATTTTGATCACTTGTCCATGTGTTTATTAGTGTTAACACCAATTTTGTATACTTGTAAACTGACTCCTTCCGTATAATTTCTATGAAAGAATCGTTCAAATGAATTATGGCACATGTAACTAACTACCTGACTTCAAGAGCGTCTCCTAATCATTTTGTAAAAAGCTTTTCGTAATTCTACAAAAGCAATAAATGTATTTTTATCAACGTTCACATCATCTTCAAATGTATATCGAATAATTACTTTCTACATTTCTCCACAATCAAAATTCCATATATACCCTACCATGGCTGGTAACAACACTAAATAAGAACAATAGTAAAACTCTCAGTTGGCTGATATACCTGTCACAGGGGACTGCCACTCAAACCATACTCGTAGATGCCGATGTTGTGTACATGTATGGAATTTCATTGACGTCGACCATAACTGTTCTGTTCTTGACTTATTTTGCCAGGCAGCGTACTTTTAAAAAATCGCCATGTGAACAGCAACAGCACAACAGTAAAACGTGATTCGCATCCACTGTCGTCTAATAAGGGAGAGACCTTCTGGATTCATGTTGACAATATAAATTCTCTAATGAAATTGGTTGTAATTATGTGTGTGTTTCAAATGGACACTGTTCATTAACAAGTTGATTAAAAGGGAAATGAGAGAGATACACTTTATTTCCATTACTGATATTTGCATTCGCCATTAAGTGGCGGATCTGTCAGCTCCAATTACGGTGCTCTTTAGCCTACACGAATTGTTACAATTTACGGAAATATTTACGGTAGTAAACTATGTTAAACAGTTTTAAATAAATTATTGTATATATATAACGACAAACTAATCTGTCTAACGTTTTTAGATTACCAAGAAGCTGTTGATAATGTTAAGTAAAATACAGTATTTGAAATTTTGAAGTTACCAGGTGCAGAATACAGAACAGGTACTTAAGACACGTTGAGGAAGTAGACTTCAGTCATATGAGTAAAATACACGTAAATGAAGCAGTAGTTTAGAAGGGATGACGTAAGATCATAGATTACCTCCATATAATTTTTTTGTAAGAGCAGACCATGCATAAGGGAAAATAAGAAGAAATTTTGAAAAGAAATTAAAATTTAGAGACAAAGAAGAAATATTTAAAAAATTTCTTATGTCATTCAACTAAGGGACCTACATAACTTGAACTTAATTAGGGTGTCTAGAAAAGAGGTTATAAGAGCCTCAACAAAACTGAAAGAAGGGAAAGAGCGAGAAGATGAAATCGGTCAAGTGTTGCTGAAGGTATTACATGAGAAGCAGTTGACTAGGTTTGGTACTTCATCGGTAAAATAACAGAATGGCCGTACTGAATAGAATATAAAATGTAGACTGGCAACAGTAACAAACATTCTTCAGAAAAACAGAATTAAGCTAACCTTCAAAATATATACTAATTAGGTAGGGTTTTGTGAAGTACTAGTCTGGAGTACAGCGTTACATGGGCGTAACGTCGAAGATAAGGCTGCACAGACACGAAAAGATGTATTGTATTCTTAAAAGCCTCTTGCAAGTTTTTCATTTGGACTCCTCTCCGGTGACTTGCGTGTCCCTAACCTACTGTAGTTATCCATTCAGGGAAAGGACGCCTATACTTCAATGTGGCATCCGAAAACCGTGTCGTTTCTGTTGACTCCTCACACCGTTGAGAGTAAAGGTAGATTAAAATGCTATCTGAAACATCCGTAATACAATGAAGATTCGATGTAACCACGCCCTGGTTTTCTGGTACCCTTTACCGCTAGACCATCAGACCAAAAATATGTGTTGTACTGTAATGGTACGAAAGGATCCAAAATATTACGTGTTTGGATAGGACAATCAATGAAATAGTACTGAGAAGAATGTGGAAGAGATGTATTTATCGTAAATTGAAACTACAAAATGGAATTAGGGCATAGGAAAAATCCTGAGGAAACATGAAATAGGTACCAAGTATTGGGAATGTGTAACCAAGAAAGTTCTAGAGGATGACCAATGTTTTAAACAGTAAGTTGGTTCAAATGGGTGCAGGTTGCAGAACTGATGGCAAAGGTGAACAGAATTTCCCAATATAAACTATGGTGAAGATTTGTACTAAAATATACGTGAGAAGAAACAGTACAGTTCCCGAAATACTTGACTGTTCACTCGTTGTGAATGAGTAGCTGTTCATAGCAGATGTGGACGCTGGATGCGCTGTTACGTGTCCTGTGAGCTCTGTGCGTGCGTTGGAAGGAGATTTTAGGCTTGGGGTAAGCTATTAGAAAATGGATGACGCTGTCTTCGTTGATGAAGTGATACGAAGTGGAGGTACTTTGTTCTGCTAGGATCTTAAGTCCGAAGCCTGAATTCATCCAGTTCTCCATGTCAATCTATACTGTGCAAACCTCTTCGTCTCTGAATAACTGCCCTAACTTACACACATTTTAATTTGCTATCTTTATTCATCTCTCGGGCTCCGTCTGTAATTTTTAACTTCCAAACTTCCCTCCTGTACTAAATTGATGATTCTTTGATGTCTCAGAACGTGTCCTGTCAACCGATCTCATCTTTAAGTCAATCTGATCTACGCACCTACTCTTCGACGTTCTTCTGTAGTACCAGATTTTCAATAGCGTCTAGTCTCTGCTTGTTTGAACTGTCTGTCATACACTTGTCGCTTCCGTACGAGGCTACACTTCACATAAATACCTTCAGAAATGGCTTCCTAACACTTAAAAACCATATTCAGTGTTAACAAATTTCTCTTCTTCAGAAACGCTTTTCATGCGATTGCCAGTCTACGTTTATTCTCTCTGCTTCAGCTGTCACCATTTATTGTACTTCCCCGACAGCTACATACATCTACTAATTACAGTGCCTCATTTCTTAATCTGGTTCTCTCAGCATCGCCTGATTTAATTTGACAACCATTAAATACACTTGTTATTTCTGTGTTCTTTTTTTCTTTTTCTTCTTACATCCTCCTTTCAACAAACAGTCCATTCCGTCCAACTGATCTTCCATGCCTATTGCTGTCTTTATTAAAATTACACTGTCATCGGCAAACCATAAAGTATTTATTTGTTCTCCCTGAACTTTAATCCCTCCTCTGACTTTTTCTTTCGTTTCTTTACAGCTTACTCAATGTACAGAATGAACAACATCGGGGCAGGTTACAAACCTGTCTCACTCCCTTGTGAATCATTGTTTCCTTGTCATGCCCGTAGGCTTTTATAACTGGCATCTCGTTCCTGTACAAGTCGTAGATAGCCTTTCTCTCGCTTGCTAGCCTCAGAATTTCAAAGACAGCATTTCAGTGGACTTTGTCAAAAGCTTTATCAAAGTCTAGAAATGCTGTAAATATATATTTGCCTTTTCTTAACATTTCGTATTATAGAAGTAATAGGGTCAGTATTGCCGCGTGTGGTCTTACTTTCCTCTGGAATCTTAAACTGACTCCTACCTCGGCATAAACCAGTTTTTCCACTCTACTGCAAAAATGTCGTCCCAGTACTTTGCGACCATGACAGACTGAACCGATTGGTAATATTCTCACACGTCAGCATCTTCTCTCATTGAAATTGAAACTCTTACATTCTTCTTGAAGTCTGAGGGTGTTTCGCCTGCGTCATGCACGTTGCATATCGGGTGGAATAGTTTTGTCACGGCTGGCTCTCACAAACGTTTCATTAGTTCTGACAAAACTTCGTCTTCTCTTAGAGTCTTGTTTGCACTTAGATATGTCAATGCTCTGTCAAATTCTTCTCTCAGTTGCATATCTCCCAACTCATTTTCATCTACGCCCTTTACGCTTTCTATAATATTGGCTTCAAGTTCATTTCCCTTATTCAGACTCTTTGTGTATACCCCACAAGGCATTGTTTTTTCCTATTTCATCCTATGCTCCCTTCATTGATTTATCTCTGAATGGCACCCTTTCGGTCTTATACATTACTCCTTTCCCCTGTTTCATTCAATCGTTGGCTAATGCTCCCTGTGAAACCTTTAACAATATCTGATTCTTTCAACTCATCCAGGCCACATCTCTTTAATGTGTTACAATTTTGCTATTTTTTTTTTTTTTGGAAGCTTCAGTCTCAGTTTCATCACCAACAAAATGTGATTAGAATCCACATTTGTGCCCGGTAATCTCGTACAGTTTCAAGTCTGGTTCCAAAATCTCGGTCTTAACGTTGTATAATCATGGTTGCCTGACTTGATCAGTCAGTGCAAGAAGCAATTTACAAATTTGTACAGCTGTCTTCTTATGAAAACCTTTTATATATTTGCCAAGATGGCTAAGTTAACACATTAGTGTATTTGTTTGATACGATGTTGACTGAGAACAACGGAAATGCTAAATGCTGAGCGGTACCACCAGATTGCGTACCTAATGCGTGATGGCTATTAAAAATAATGTAACAGGGTCAACGTTCGTATAGGATTAGAATTAACAAAAGTAATTTAATACAACAATGTATATGCACTATTAGTAGATTATGTCATGCCATATATATATATATATATATATATATATATATATATATATATAGAGAGAGAGAGAGAGAGAGAGAGAGAGAGAGAGAGGAAAACTACAGAAACGACATTTATAGAGTAACAAAATAGGATTTGAAATTATTGTTAGATTTCGCTCCAAGCGAAGGATGACCAATTTAGGAATTGTATAATAGGAAACGCAGTGTTGGAGAACAATGTAAATTAGATTTTGTGTATTAATTTTTTTTAGAAACATGCGTCATCTAACAATGCATATATAATCGAATTTATTTATTAACTTTGCAACTTTACATCAATGTGCAGTCAGTCTATGACATAAATGTAGCTAGTTTACAACAACTAGACTCCATTTCCTAAAAGAAGTAGAGTGGCTAGCTGTGTGAGTCACATCAACCGAATATTTCACACAAATATACAAATGCAGAGGTACTTTATTTCAACATTGTGAATAAGCTGGTATGAAAAGCAAAATATTGTTTTAATTAGTTAGTAATCATGACTGTGTCTGTCATGTACTACTGGGTTTATGAGTTACGAGTATATCAGTACCATTTATTAGAAGTTTTGCGTTACTGCTATTCTCACAATGCCTTTGATATATACGAAGTGAAAGTATCTTATTAGTGACAACATGCAATGTGCAAACACTTTAGAATAATATCCTTAAGCATGCTAACGATTTGACCAAATATTAGTGGCGTTTTTTAACTCGTGGAACTAAACTCCGTCCAACCATCCAACCAAGTCTCGAACGTCCCTACAGTACCGACCGACTGCCGTGTCATCCTCAGCCCATGACAAAAAATTAAAAATAAATAAAATTCGTTATTTCTTCTTGAAGTACATTTATAACACACTTCTGCAAGACATATTGATGCATAGTGAGGATCCAGAACCTGAATATTTCTTTTAAAACTGTTTTCAAAAATACATATTATATCTGTCACTTTATCATTTAAGTTTACTAAGTCTAACTATCTGGAGAAAAAAAATAGTAATGGTCGTTCTAGTACTATCGAAGGATACTTCACTATAATTAAAAGTATTACAAAAACGTGAGGTAAAATGCAATAGCTTAGGCACATAATATGTGAGAAGAATTATTCACCACTTTTTTCGGAATCTACTTCACACTTGGAACATACAACAGTCTTTTTTCTGTGTTTACCACAATGTGTATTTCTTATAATTGTTGTACATTATTGTTGTTTTGTCCGCTTTGTTGTTGTTTTCAGCTTTTGAGCAGCATTCACTAACACAAAAACGACATCTACCTCTACCTCTAAGAGCTTCCTTAGCATCGAAATTCTGCTTGATTATCCGGCCGGGAGGGCCCTGCATGTTTGAAAGTACAGGCTTTGCCAATCCTGCAGTATTTGTTGCCATTTCCTCAATGTATGGCTTCGTGAGCTGTAGTCCCAGTTCTTGAAGGAAAAGTCGTCACTTACTAGGTTTTTTCCTTATTCCAGGCCGGGAAGTTCAACAAAAATAGTGTACAATTATTTACCGCTGATATGTCCACAATAGCATAGAAAACAGACAGAGGCTACCTTCTTTTAGCCCTAGTGTTTGAATATTTCCTCGCCAATTGATCTATTGCGTCAACGCCACCTTAATTCTCATTACAATATAAATTTATAACTCTTTTCTTCTTAGTGTCAGTAGGTGAAACAATTGCCGCTTCATATTGTTAAGATGATAGAAATAGCAGATTTCGTTTGGGGTTTTCACAGAGGATATAAGAAACAACTGTGATTGGACTATTTCCAGTACTATTATAACTGAAAGCAGATTTACTAGAATATAATTCTCATCTTGAGATACCTTTCAGTTCCTGACGTATATGTTTCCTATTAGCTTTACCTGTATACCCAGCATAAAGCTCCATGTGAATACCATTTTTGGTTTTAGCGTCTGTGAGCATGCGTGTAAGTATAGTGTATGTACCAGGTTTTCCCTTCATGGAAACCTTGAAGGTACACATGCCACTGAAAAATGACTATATTTCATCAATAACAGCGTGCATCCCAACAGAGTAATATTTTGGCGGTGGTTCATTCGTTTCATCAAAATCTTCTCTTATCGCAGCAAATTTACCATGTGTACTGCGACCGCATCGCGACTCTCCGTCGTCAGATCTTACTGTTTTAGAAAGCTGCTGGAATCTGGTTCGGCTCATGGTAGCAGTATAAACAAACCGTCATCAAGTGTAGGACCATAAATGTTTAACAGATGACTTACTGTTGGTTTTCTTCCCCATAATAATAAGTAGCCCTAAATATATCATGAATGCCATTCTCCCTGTCATGGGTATTTCCTACCTCAGTGCCTCTTCATTGGTGTGTTTTGTTATTATGTTGATAATATCTGGAGACAAAAACTTATCAAATGATTCTCTTATTGTTCCTACTATACCTTCGTCTCTTATGCCTTCTCGTCTATCACTATGTTTTGTGCTAACCATTTTCTAATGTGAGGGGGTTTGGAGGTATAAATTATTCCAGCGCTTGTATTATACTTGTCACTTAACTTCGTCAGTTTCAGGTGCCCAGAGTTTATCTTCAGGGTCTCTGGGTACTTTATCAATGTCCACATCCTCACGCACAACACATTCCTATTCATCTTCACTCACTACGTCGTCAGTTTCATCCAATTCAGTTTTAGAATCTGTAGATTTTTCCAAAATCTGTGGTATTTCTCTGTCATTAAGTGACTGTCAATACGTTTTCAATCACAGTTGTATCTAACACTGTACTAGGTGCCACTAAACAACAAACAATATAGAACTAAAGGGAAATGAATCATTTTTGAGACCATTGTTTCTGTGAAACCAGAGAAATATAATGTCCATGTGTTCTAAGGTAAAGTAATTCTATTACCTGTGGAGTAAGATGACCGTCGTGGGAACTCCCATCTACAACCAAAGGTGGGGAGTGGTGGGGGGGCGAGGGGAGAAAGACTTTCTGATCACCTTCCTGAAACTTAAATTTTCCGATGAAGCTTAAACGAAAACTGTAAAACAATCATAGAGTCTGGAATAAGTCTTCATTAAAGACAATACATAGTTTTTACAAGATTTTAAAACATGATGTATGAGAGCATATTTCAATATTTTTAAAAGGTCGATATTAAGAACTCCCACACTTGGTATTGCGATGGTTAATCCAATATATCTAAGCGTTTCAATACGGTGCCGTTAACGCTGTTTGCGTTCAATGAGATGGATATTGGGAAGGTGCAAAAGCCAAGAGTCTTGTGGTGGGGAGGAAGGGGGGGGGGGGGAACTAATTTTTAGGTATCAACGATAAATCGTGCCATGACATACTGAAATTTCAGTTGAACGGATATTTCGTCAGACTCACACATTTTGTGGGTGGCAATGAAAGTTAGGTCATCGGTATAACTGAGCAGAGAAAAAGATGGAAATGACGTAGATAGGTTTACAAGGAAAGGATATTAATGGATATTGCAAGAAGGCTGGAAGCACTCATACATATGAATGGAGAATCTTGCATTGTGTATAGTTTTAAAGTGATACATAGAGAGCTGTGAACCTGAAAAATTTACTTAGTTATAATTTTTTGAATATGAGACGACGTACAGACGATGGCTTTTTCTGTTCGGGGTTAACAAATATGACGAAAGGGCATTTCTAATGTTGGTGAGAATATAGTTCGAGAAGGTGATACTCAGTCAAATATATAGGACAATAGCTCCTGTGAAGGAATGGGCAATGTCTGAAGTGTTTACTGAAACGGCTGATGAAGATTAATTTAATGTTGCTAAGGTCGGGTACTAGGTTTGCAGCACTTACACACTTCAGTTGGCTAAGATACAAAATACGTCTTAGTGTGAAATATTTTTGGTTGTTTGTAACGCCTCAGATCTGGATAAAATCTTGAATTTTAAAAGGAACTTTCGACCGTCTTCATCTTCGTCGTAAACAACTGACTGACTGTGTGGCTGCTGTGTTTCTGATCATTTATGGCCTTAAGACATCCTGTGAGAGGTGGGCGTATTTCATTATTACGCTATGCTACGAGACATGGTGTCTGAGTCTGGGCTCGTGGCGAAGAACACCTAAAGTTCCTAAGAAATCCAGAATCTGTGTAATCAGCAGTTAGTGAGAACAGTCATGTAATTAAATAACCGACGAGGTTTGATGAAGCAAAAAAAAAAAAAAAATTGTACCCACGCTTTTACAGACTGGGATTCTATTTTTGAAGATACAGTACTAGAATGACTTCAACGAAGACAGCGGCAATTATCTTAGAGGTCTATGGAAGCGATCAACCAACAAAGAGAAAAGACGGATATATGTGGGGAATTCCTGTGAAATTCGTGCTAGGGCCGTTGCGCCATCAGTACAGGCATGGCCAGAGTCACAGCATGACCTAATAATGACGTATGACGACCTATGAGAAACCGTCTGTGGAGTATAAATGGTCACCACAACGTCAGCTGCGACCTCTAAATTCTCCAAAATCCTCGAAATTTTACTTTTCACCTCGCCTTCGGCATCCGTCTACCCTCCCTAACTCGTATCTACTTCCTACATATTTTCCTCTTCTTCATAATCTTCATATCCTATAAATTAGCCTCAAAACTCAGATCCAACACGAAAATTTCATCCACTACACTGCTGTGCCACAGATTTCCATACCCCACATTCCATGCACTTCGATACGGCATTATCTACCGCTCCTACCGAGTTTTCAGCCAACTCGCACTACCCAAAGACGAAAATCATCCCGTGTTACACCCTTCTTTAATCGTCAAGCCACAACCCTGCAACTCACAGCCTCGATCCGCTTCCTTCCCTCGTCCTTCCTCTCTTTCAATGACTTTTAATCGCCACATACGTTTTGACAAGGCCTCACTGTCAAACGCACCATTCCACCTCTGTCACGAACATGTTCGTTTTTATCCACGCAAGCATCAGCACTACACCATAGCAGTATTATCATCAGTGACTCTATTTTAACTGTAAATATAATCACCTAAAAATTTCAAAGCACATACAAACTGTATTCCAGGGTGTATTAAGATAACATTGATGGTCATCTGTCTTAATGCATTTTAAAAATTGTTTTCAACACGTGAAACCTTGTGTTGCTCTCTCGTCCTTTCAAGGGGACCTGAAAGAGAATAAAGAAGAATAACAACCATAACCGTAGGTTGTCCCTGGCGACAGACGAGTTTGTCGGACGCTGGAAACTTTACCCATCAGATAATAAATAATGAATCTCTTATACAAGGAAGTCGACATGAGAAACATTCGATGTCAGAATCATGGGTAGTATGTACATAGATTGTATGGTGGATCATGGTGGATCTGAGAAGAGTCGTGCAATTGGTCCACATGAGGATTTGAAAGAACACAGCATAGCGCGCACAGAAGCGGAGTCAAGCAGAAACCTAAGAACAGTTACAGCAGCACGTGTTCGACGTGTAACATTCGTGTCTTCCGAGCATTACCTTGCTTCGATAAGTCCTAGCTTTGTTCGGTCCTTCTCAGACTTACTCGATAAAGACCAAAATTTCATTTGGCAGTGCGATGAGACATTGTTTCCCACGGCTAATTGTATGGCATTTTACAGTCGGCACGTCTTACTTCCGTTTCACATAATTACGTTTCAACGACGTTTGTCTTATCTGTTTGATTGTGCTATAAAGAAAATTCATCAGTCCAGTTGTTATTTGCACAAAACGAGGGTGTCCAGCAGCCTATCGTCCCGAACATTGAAAATAAATGTCAGTCACAGAAGAGAAGGATGAGAATTTTCAGTGTCTGTTACGCAGTCACACAATCGACAGCTACCGCAAATTTGCTATGGAACGTCTTTACGACAACAAGAAGAAAAATTTAAAGCTTCAATTGAAGATGAAATAGCAGAATTACGACGATCGACAGACGATTTGTACGGTATTAATTATTTTGTACATAAAGAAGTATTTGGTTCTACATCATCAGGGATGGAGCACTTGATGAAATTAGTGCTACGAACAGGTAATTTTTCATAAATTGGTCGCAACAGGTTTTCATAGAATTGAATGAAAGGTGTAAAAAATTATAGATTACCGCAAAGAAAGTTTTCTAAAACAGGGGACATACTTTGAACTAATATTAGATTTGAGACACACAGTTGTTGAATTTCCGAAGGTAAAACGAAATGTGGTACGAAAGTTAGAACATCTGGAACGAATTGGAAACCTGCATTTTATGTGCACTTTACTGCACACTACGTACATTAGAGCGTTGCATGATGGGAAAAAGCTTATCTCTGCTTTGGTGGGGACACTTTTAAAAAGGTAATGATTTTGTGGAAGAAGCAACTTCTGATTAATAAAATGTCAATTTGTCTTAGTTCACTGGTTTTGAGGCATCCTAGAATTAGAGGAATTCACTGTAGCGTTTAAAGAATCGCGTAAGTATTTTCCTAAAGGTATTGAGAACGCTGCCAATCTTAAACTTGTTTTTTAGCCCTTTCCGAGACGGTCTGCCGTGACAGTTGAAAGCGACCCTTAACATTTATTTTATCTTTTTTTTCAGTCATTAGTCTCCTGACTGGTTTGACACAGCCCGTCTGATTTTGTCTCCTGTGTCAACGTGTTCATCCCGAAATACATACAAGCTACGTCATCTCTGTCTTCATCTTGAGTTTTACTCTCTGCATATCCCCCTAGTACTGTAGATGATAATCCCTGTTCATTTAACAGATCTCCTATCATGCTGTCCATTCTTCTTGTCTGTGCTTTCCATACATTCCTTCCCTCACCGATTTTGAGGAGCGCCTCCTCATGTCTTACCTTACCAGTGCATCTAATTTTCAAATTTCTTCACTATCACCACGTCTCGGATGCTTCGATTCTCTTCTGTTCTGGTTTTCCCAGAGTCCATGCCTCACTGCCATACAATACTGAAGCCCAGATTCTCAGAAATGAGCATGCATGATACTATCATAGTCTCTTGGGAAGGAATGCCATTTTGGATGCTAGTCTGCTTTCTGTGTCCTCCAGTCTCCATCCCCCGTGGGTTATTCTTCTGCCTAGCTAACAGAATTTCTTAACTTTGTCTACTTAATGATCCCCATTCTGATGTTAGGTTTTTCACAACTCACAACTCTGCTATTTCTCATTATTTTCGTTTATGTTCAATTTACCCTTTACCCATTGCCTATATGCAGTGGATTATTACTTCCACTCAGCACATACTGTGATTCTTCTTCACTTTCACGCGGGACAGCAGTGTGCGGATGACGCTGCTGATCAGCTAGGACATTATGAGCAGCAACTTAATATCGATATAAACCCGTCCAGGCGATAGCAACATCACCAGGCGAGGGATGGCTGCTAGTCAGACACACCCATCCAGCAGGTATATCAGTGAGCGAGCTGTCACTGTATAGAATGGGAAAGGTGCGTGACCTATCTGAGTTTTGCCAGAGACATGTTGTGAGGACGTGGAGGCTCCGAGCGAGCATTTCAGAAACTCCAAGATTAGTTGAGGATTCGAGGAGTGCTGCGATGGGTGTCTTCACCACTTGATGAAAGCTTGATGAAACCACTTGTATTCTCCGTGTGGTAGGGCGGCAACCCCTCATTACAGTTCTCGGACGTTGTAGGCTGGGTATACAGGTAAGGCAAGAGAGGCGGAAAACTGTGGCGGGACTGACACCAGAATTTAAGTGCTGCGCAGAATACAAGTGTGTCTGAACACATAGTGTTCCCTTCACAGCCGGCAATCTGTACATGTGCCACTTTTAACGCCAACACATCGGCAGCTAACACCAACATGGGAACATGACCATTGGCACTAGACGTTGGCGCATGGCAGAGCGTAGCATGGTTGGATAAATCTCGATGCCTTATTCACCATAACATTGGAAGCGCACGAATCAGTCGTCTTCCGGGGGAACAGCTCGTTGACACTTATAATGGGACAGAGGCATGCTGGCGTTGGCTCCATTGTGCTGTTACGTTCGCCTCCACGGGTCCAATTGAGCTCGAACAAGACACCATGTCGGCCAAGGAGTTTCTTATACTGGTTGCAGACCACGCACACCCCTTCATGACGATCATGTTTCCCGACAGCATGGGCTCCTTTGAACAATATTATGTGGCGTGTTACAAGGCCAGAGGTTCGAGGAACACAGTGGAGTGGCGAGTTGCAGTTGGTGTGCTGGCCACTCAGCTCGCCATATCTGAACCCGACTGAACATATCTAGTGTTTGATTGAACGTGTCGTCAGAATTGCGTTGTAAGTAGGCTGTTTAGGTTGTTATATTGGTAACGCCACTGCCACGTAGCGCTCTGTATTAAAATCACTGGCTGTGCTGTGTGCAGTCTGTGGCTGGTGGGCATTGTTGAAATAGTAGCTATTGTGGTGTTGGGCAGTTGGCTGTTAAAAGCGCGTAGCATTTTGCAGTTGGTGGTGAGCCGCCAGCAGTGCTGGATGTGGGGAGAGAGATGACGGAATTTTGAGAGCGGACAATCCTGACGTGTGTCCATCAGAGACAGTAAATTTGTGAGACTGGATGCCATGAACTGCTATAAATATTCTGACTTTTGAACACTATTACGGTAAATACATTGTTGGTTCTCTATCAAAATCTTTCATTTGCTAACTATGCCTATCAGTAGTTAGTGCCTTCAGTAGTTATAATCTTTTATTTAGCTGGCAGTAGTGGCGCTCGCTGTATTGCAGTAGTTAGAGCAATGAAGATTTTTGTAAGGTAAGTGATATGTGAAACGTATAGATTAATGTTAGTCTGGGCCATTCTCTTGTAGGGATTATTGAAAGTCAGGTCGTGTTGCGCTAAAAATATTGTGTGTCTGTTTAGTGTTGGTCAGAATAGGTAAAGAGCGAAATGTCTGAGTACGTTCAGTTCTGCTCAGCTGTTTGAAAATCAAACAATGTAAGAGGTTTATTAGCTCAGTCGTTCATTAATTTTTCTAAGGGGACTTTACAGTGTGTGTGCAGATGTGATACAAATTCCCTCCTGCGACATTCTAAGGCGTCGTTGCCTCAATGCCATTGCACATTGCCACGGTTACCCATGCCAATGGTGGGCACACCGACTATTTGTTAGGTGGTCATAATGTTCTGGCTGGTCAGTGTACGTAAAGCTGTCAAATTGACGCTACAGTATATCTCTATGGCATGGCAAAGTTATGCTGAGGTGCAAACTGTAGTGGGCAGACTTACGTCATATGAATAAAATAAATGACTTAAACGTTAGAAAAGACCAAATTTAGAAAATCACGTATCTCTTAAAATCTACAGAATACCTGGTTGTCGTAATTAAACTTCTTCTATTCAACACGTTATAACACGTAAACTAATTACTGTTCGAGTACCAAACATGGTAGCATTAATGTTTGGAGTATTGGGTGCATGACTTCCATGAGTCACAGCGTCACCTTCCAGTTGCAACTATGGCGACCATGGCGGTGATCAGGCTTCGTGATTCATAGTCTCACACACCGGACCAGTCGCAGTGCACTTGTTGATGTGCCATCGACAGCATGACAAAAGGAGCAGGGCATAATTGGTGAATCTCTGTCATCAAAACAACAGTAATGAAGCAACCGTACTTCGAGAATATCGCCGGCTGAAACGATTACTGAAGGGTTGTCTTTCTCCACCTGCTTTGCGGAGCATGCTGAAGAAGTTTGAATCGCCTGGAGAACTCGGCGTCGCCCTGGGAAGAGGCCGACGACTGGTTGCACCACGGGTGGTTCTTGAAATCGCTGTTGCTATGGCAAATAACGCTCCCCGCAATTCCCGATCATCAGGCAGTGCTCGTCCCGTGTTATGACATTTGAACACCCTGTGCCCCTCTGTAAAGAAGGTGCTTCCAGCTATTCTCGAACTGGTTCCATACAAGATCCATATCGTGCAACAGCTTGCACCACAGGACGCAATACTATCTGTTAAATTATCACTCCATTTTCTTGCAAGGGCTGAAGTTGAGCCAGCGGCTGTGGCCGAGCGGTTCTAGGCGCTTCAGTCCGGAACCGCGCTGCTGCTACGATCGCAGGTTCGAATGCTGTCTCAGGCATGGTTGTGTGTAATTGTCCTTAGGTTGGTTAGGTTTAAGTAGTTCTAAGTCCAGGGGACTGGTGACCCCAGATACTAAGTCCCATAGTGCTTAGAGCCACTTGAACCATTTGAACGGAAGTTGATGTGGGTTAGCCCAGGACCATCCTAGGGACAGACGAATCTCTGAGTGAGACAAACACACAGAATTGCCGAGTGTGGGGTAGGAAGGAAGTTCCTATGTATGATGAACGTGTCACCGTAAGCTGTGGCTTCATGAGTACGTACATCATTAGCATATTCTTTTTTGAACCGCTTGGCACTCAAGAACCAAAGACGTGCAGTGTGACTGCCCAGCGTTATGCGATATGATTTGCCAGCTTGTCATACCCGCCCTTCAGGAGAGAGAGGCATTGTACTCAACAGTTCCAATGCAAGTTGGGGCCCCACCACACATCGCACGTGAAGATCACCTGCTTCTCCGAAACATATTTGTAAATGATCGAATTATCAACCGATCGTTTCCAAGTGCTTGGCCGGCACGATCATCTGATTTCAAACCCTGCAATTTCCTGTTGTAGGGCTACCAGAAGGAGAGGGTTCAGCAGGGGAATATTCAGAGATGTGCTGATCGGAATGGAAACTGCCGCGCGGGATTAGCCGAGCGGTCTGTGGCGCTGCAGTCATGAACTGTGCAGCTGGTCCCGGCGGAGGTTCCAGTCCTCCCTCGGGCATGGGTGTGTGTGTTTGACCTTAGGATATTTTAGGTTAAGTAATGTGTAAGCTTAGGCACCTTAGCAGTTAAGTCCCATAAGATTTCACACACATTTGAATCGCAGCGTAACAAGCAAGGCAGCCAGCATACCCACGGACATGCTTCGTTCTGTGCAGCAGAACTCAATCTTGCGCTTTCTGACTCTTATGGACGGTCATGGGTGCCATATTGCCCCCCGTTTGGATCATTAATGGTACTGCTGTGTAGTGAAAGGATGTACCATAGTAATTGATTCTGTATTATTTCTCCTACCCCACGTTCTTGACGTTAATGCTACCAAGTTTGGTCCTCGTACGGTTAAAACGTTATAAATAGAGAAATTTTAATTATAACCACCCCGTACGTGAAGGAACCCCCTAAGATAGTGTTCGAGATGAACAACATTTACCTGTGAATGTGTCCATGTATCATTGACTGTCATAGAAGAAATTCGAATGCAAACTGATGTCTAACCAGTATAAATGTAACTAATGGTATGCATTCGTGGGGATATTCTCTGCCTCGTGATGACTTGGTGTTGTGTGATGTCCTTAGGTTAGTTAGGTTTAAGTAGTTCTAAGTTCTAGGGGACTGATGACCATAGATGTTAAGTCCCATAGTGCTCTGAGCCATATGAACCATATGCATTCATGTAACTCTAGGTCATGTGATAAGTTATCAGTAATACCAAAAGTGACAAAAATGTGAAAAAAGCATGTGAACTGTTGATGTCCCGCAGACCATCAATCACAAGGCCAGACTTACAAAGACATGGTGTACATATTCGTTGGTACCAGAGACCACATAATCGAATTCTCAGTGCTCGGCCGTTAACCAGATATTGCGTACGAATTTTCAAAGTAATGTCAGTACGTTCCATTACAGTGGTACACGCTGGGGTGGTTCCGCCTTCGAGGACAGAGAGTGACGGCTGTGCCGCTGGTTTCCCCGCAGGAGTGCCGGTGCCGTTCGAGCTGACGCCGATCCTGAGCGTGCTGCTGAGCGTGGCGACGGTGCTGCTGCTGGCGGTGGCGGGCATCGTGGGCTCGCAGCGCGTCCGCTCCAGCAAGCAGCGGCAGCAGGACGCGGCCGCCGCCGCCGCCGCGCGCCAGGCGCTCGACGCCGCCCAGGGCGCCATCAAGGCCGGCCCCGACGTCGAGGACCCCAACCCCGACCTCATCCCGCCCACCAGAGGTAAACTGCGAGTCCTCCATACAGTGCTGCACAGCTTCGGTAACAGTCATTCCATGCACTGAAGGAAAAATCTCGTAATCCCAAAAAATAATCAGTGTAGAGTAAAAAAAAATTCCGCAGTACTTTTGTCTAGATAACATATTTAATTGAACAGTATTGGAAGATCACAAATTACTGTAAGCGTAGGATAAAGCATTGCAAATACATGATGTTGGTACGTTAATAGCCAGCATTCAAATGTGCATAGATTGTGTTGTACAGGTGCAGGAGTTAAATGCCTGTTACATTTGGTGCATCAATACAGAGATAGGTAATGCGTGTTGTGATGACGTTGGAATCGTCATCCGACGATGCTGTACCATATATTCTCGACTGGAGACCGGTCTGGCGACCGAGCGAGGCCACACATCATGTCGACACTCTGTAGAGCATAGTGGGGTTACAACAGCGATATGTGAGCGAGTGTTATCCTCTTGGAAAACACCCACTGGATTGCTGTTCATGAATGGCAGTACAACAGGCCGAATCGTCAGACTGACGTACACTTTTGAAGTCAAGCTGTACGGGCTAACCACGAGAGTGGTCCTGCTGTCGTCAAAAATCGAATCCCACACCATTACTCCCAGTAGTAGGTCTACTTTGTCTAGCACACAGACAGGTTGGATTTAAGTCCTCAACTGGGCCCCTTCTAACCCAGATACGGGAAACACTGACACCAAGGAAGATCCAGCTTTCATGAGAAAACACAACAGACCTGAAACATGCGCTCCACACCATTGAATTTGGAAGTGACGGTGGCTTGGGGTCAGCACAATGCACGCTACACGCTGTCTCACTCGGAGCTATTCTTAAAGTAACCGATGTGTAATAGTTCGGTGTGTCGCTGTGAGACCGACTGCTGCTCAAATTGCTCCTGCAATTATAGTACATGCGCCAGAGTCTACGCTGACGCTGAACACAGTGGTATTCCTTTTCGGTAGTGCAAGCTGGCCGTCCAGAGACCGATTTTCTTCCGACTACACACACTCACGACAACCACTGCTAGTAATCATGTACAGTGGCAACGTTCCTGCCAAATCTTTTTGCAAAATCGCAGAAGGTACATCCAGCTTCTCGCAGTTGTATTACACGACTCATTTAAACTCAGTGAGGTATTAATAATAGCGTTTTTTTCGTCTTACGGGTATCCTTGGTTAATATAAACTCCACACATCCTGTCTAAAAAGAAAAAAAATCCATCCTCATGGTGACGCTACTAGGGCCACTCTTAGGCAACTGGCACGAAATTTAAGAAGACGCAATCTTTCAGATGTACGAACACGCTTATCAACATACAACTTTTTCTAGATACTGAGATTTTTTGCCGGAAGTGTGTAATCGCAGAATGTACAAAACTACATATAAAAATGTGTGGAGTTAGTAATGCAGATAAAAACGTTCTCTTTTTCTATCAGACACAAATGTCACAAGTCCACCGTTTCCTCACTAAGGGTACTTGACATGTTAGACTCTAGACTGCCAACTTCCACAGTTATTTCAATTGCTTCATATGCAACACATTAACACTGGAAACTGATATGCGACATAACAATATATTGCTGCTATGAAGGGTAATTTTTCTTAACTACAACCAATAACTACAACCCAATGGACTCCACAACTCATTTCCTGGGTGTCCAGCGTATTGGCTGCGAAATTCTGCTGTCAGGCATGGTGCAAAGCACTGACCCTTCCCAGAAGTGACTGAAATTATTTCATGCCACGCCCAGGTTGTGAGTCGCCTAGGCCTCAACATGACAACAAATGTGGCCTGGTCTTAACAAAATAGGGCAGATTTGCCAGTAATACCCTCTGCGTAGACCTAGCGGTATATGTCTTTGACTACTACCTACACCGGAAACGACACTATGCCACTGGTGTCATGTGGGTCAGCCAGCCTCTAGCTGTGTCTCCGCCACCTGCTGCCCTATGGGCTGCTACTAGATGTGCTACTGCCAGTGTCTGTCATGATTCAGTCACCTTGTCATCAATCGGCCCCTTGGCTTCTCCAATGTGCCCTCGATCCATTATTCCCGCTCACACCTTACTTCCTGCCTGAGGAGGAGGCTGTCCAAAGCATATGCGCCTGGCTGCCGGAGGAAAGGCAGCTGCATGGATGCGCCAAAACACGGCCGAGTACCTGCCCGGAATTCTCGCGCCGACTACCGTGAAACGTGCCGCCTTGCGTTCCGCTGAAGCGGTCTCTGCATCCTGGGTTCGTAGCTCGCCATCGAGGGGCCTCCAGCTGCTACTCTAGAAGTTCTTACTACATAGAGTATGATTTTAGTACCAATGCCTATATATTTCAGAACCACTGAGAAACTGTCGCTTCGCAACGAACGCCCTACTCACTATCCTTAATCGTAAACTGGAATTTAACATTAATAAAGGACAATGGACTGTAACCAAACAATACTTTAATAATTTTTATGTTGTGTTTACATGAAACCTTCTACTGAGGACTACAGGTTTATTGTCTTTGATTACAATGTAAACGAGTTAGCTGATATGCATTTTATTTGTTGGGCAGGCACGATGCAACAATCTAACGGCAAGGTGGCTACATGTAGAACGATTTTCGGGAAAAGTGTTATCAAATAATTTCACATTTCGAAGAGCTGATTGTCATTTTCCTGAAATGGGGCCCGTAGTTCACCGTTTCTCAATATTTTATATATACTGAAGAGCCAAGGAAACGGGTACGCCTTCCTAATATCTTGTAGAGACCCGCCAGCGTGCAGAAATGCCTCAACATGACGTGGGAAAGGACTCGAATAATGTCTGAAGTAGTGCTAGAGGGAATTGACACCACAAATCTTTCAGGGATGTCCGCAAATCATTAGGAGTACGAGAGGGCGGAGACCTCTTCTGAAGAACACGTTGCACGATATGCAGATATGCTCAAAAGTGTTCATGTCTTGGGAGATTGGTAGCCAGCGGAGGTGTTTTAACTGAGAACAATAATTCTGGGCCCACTCTGTAGCAGTTCTGGACATATGGGTGTCACATTGTCCTGCTGGAATTGCAAAGTCAGTTGGAATGCACAATGAACATGCATAGATGCAGCTGATCAGACAGGATGCTTACGTACGTGTCACCTGCCGGAGGGATATCTAGACTTATCAGGGGTCCCATACCAATCCAACTGCACACACTCCACACCTCCGCCAGCTTGATTAAACCTCCGATGACAAGTAGGGCCCACAGACACAACCTGTACACGTTCATTTGCTCGATATATCTTGAAACGAGACTCGTCCGACCAGACAATATATTTCCATACATCAACAGTAGAATGTCGGTGTGGACGGGCCCAGGCGAGGACTGAAGCTTTGTTTCGTGCACTCATGAAGCGTACACGAGTGGGCCTTCGGCTCCGAAAGCCCATATCGATGATGTACAGTGAATAGTTCTGACGCTGACACTTGTTAATGGCATTGAAATCTCAGCTATTAGCGGAAGCGTTACACTTCTGTCACTTTGAACGATTCTCTTCAGTTGTCGTCGGTCCTGTTCTTGCAGGATCTATTTCCGGAAGCAGCGAGCTCGGGGATTTGATGTTTTACCAGATTCCTAATATTCACCTTACTTTCGTGAAATGCTCATACGGAAAAGTCCCCCTTCAGAGCTGCCTCTGAAATGCTGTGACCGTTTACTTGTGCGTCCACTATAACACCAATCACTTAAATCTTGGTAATCTGCCATTGTAGCGGCAGTAACCGATCTAACAACTGCGCAAATCACTTGCTGTGCTATATAGGCCTTGCCACCCGCAGCGCCGTGTTCTGCCTCTTTACAAATCTTTGTATTTGAATACGCATGCATGTACCAGGTTCTTTAACAGTTCAGTGTATATGTACATGCCTATGCTATTTCGAAATACTGCTACAATACATAGATGAAACCAGATTAAATGGGCGTATATTGCTCTCTGTCTTAGAGGTAGCACGCGGTAAGTTGACGTACTTTGCTCTACAAACCAGACTCAGTGCAGTCAATAATAATCAGTAAATTTATTTTTAATTTAGTGGTCAAAATTTAGATATTGTATGCACTGTGCAGTACTGCTGACAGCTTTATGTAAGTGCATTATACTAGTATAAATGTTCATTTTAAGTTTGTTTTTATGAAGTCAGAATGTATTTCGCTTTGGTCTCCTTTCTCTGAATTACTAAGTCTTTGAATTCATAATTTTTTTTGTCAATAAGCTAGCGTCCATCATTTAGCGTTATCATGCTTCCCTTTTATTATCTCTAGCTTCGCATCAATCATATTCGGCTACAAGAAGGCCTATTTAGAACGGTTGGAAAGGCAGCTCTGGCAAGATGGCGTAATGTGATGTGAGGTACAGGTGACAGATGGTTTGTTCGGTACGGGTATTGTGAGAAAGACCGCCTAAATTGTGGTGCTCCGCTATTGGCTGCTGCGTTTCGAAGTTGCGCGCCAAAATGACAATGTTCTGTTATCCAAAACTTGGATAAAATAAGCAGCTTATTTATTTGCATTTCAGATTAAAGCAACTCTCAATAGGGTACCATCATTTCATTATTTCACTAGTATTAATAAATAGCAGGATAAAAAAGACTGTTAAACAGAAGGACAGTTTGGTTGTCTTAGGTTCGTGCGTAACTAGGACGGCGGGTGAAGTGGTTCGGCTGTAAGATCAGAGCTGTTTCCTGTGTTCCCTCCTACGATAGTGGTGCCACCTGCCGTCTGTCAGTGGTCATTTAAAAAAAATTATTCTTCAATATATATGATACATGAACAACTCACCACCTGAAACAATTAGTGGGTCTTAATTGATACAATTCAAGTGTTATTACTACAGCTTATTCTATGGTTAGTTCTTCTGCTCACACTATGGTCTTTACTATTGAGTCTAGATTCCGTTAGCCTGTTACTGCTTATGGTAATCTACTTCTTACTGCAGCGTTACAGGTGTGCCAGCGTTGTATAAACCTGCGTTGTTGGCCATGTTCACCGAGCTAAGCCCGGTGAACATGCCTTTGGCACCGGGCTGGCCCGGAGTTGTTGATCGCTGCAGTACTATACTAGTGTTGCTATCCTAGTTTATCCTAATCTAACCTAATATATAACCTAATGTCGGATTCGGTGAGTGTCTGAATCGGTAAGAAAGGCGCACTCTCCCCCTAATCCCAGACGTGGCACTAATACACCACATGTTGTGGGGTGCCTGGTGTGGCCCCACAGTCACACGCTGGTATAGCCCGTTACCCGAACCGGCATAGGTATGCAGGGTAGGGTCCGTGACCCGTAAGAAAGTGCGGCAGTCCTCTTGAAGGCTTCAAATATTTTAATTGCACTCACACGCTGCTATTGGGCTGTAATTCATGTGTTCTGCGACCGGTTTCTTCATTGTCCCACTGTTCTTGCCAAAGCTCTTACCCCCTGCGTTTGATTTCCATTTTGTTTCCCACGTGAATCCCCATTAGTTCGATTATCTTGTCTCTGTTTCTCTTTTTGACCCAGTACCATGTCGCTTGTTCTCTGATCTTTATATCGAGCGGATTGGTCATTGCACGTTGACGTCGAAAGTAGGCGGTGGTCAGGTTAACGTGACTGACCGTGTATTGTAAAGGGACGAGTAAAAGACGTTGCTGTCGCCAGTGGCTAACAGCCGAAATATGCTGCTTTATGGAGGGGAATGGAAGTCCTTCAATAAATTTGTAACGGTGATACCCGACATGCATAAACATTGAAAAACCTATTTCATCAACACGTCAGTAGTGTAGTACGTTTGGGGACTTCTCTCGGGTGCCAAGAGTGGGTGTTAACGAGCGGCGTGCCCGGCAGGTGTGGTCGCAGCCGGCGCCACCCCGCAGGACTCCCCTGGGAACGACGCGGCGCCGAGACACCCGCAGTTGGTACCGGGCGTCGCTGGCGCTGACCGCAACAACACCGGGCCCTTCTACCAGGCGCCCAGGCTCTGGACGCTGCGCCAGACGGTACGTACCTCTTACATGCACATCATTTCTTGCTGTACTCCCCTAAATGCCTCGAAGAGGGTTCTTCAAACCACCTTTACTGTTTCTCTACCGTCCCATTCTCTAAAATCGCACGGAAAAAAATGAACACTTTAATCTTTCTGTCTGACCGTTGATTTTTTCTTCTATTATTACGAAGATTATTTCGCCCTTTGTACCACGGTGACTGTGAACTTCGAGGTCGTCCTTAAAAGTAATACACCCGGATTTTTCATGTGAAACATCGTAAACCAGGGCCAACCACGGCGTGCCAGACTTCACATCGGCTAGTTATGTGGGACGCTTGCGGTAACAAACTCGAAATCTCTCGGCTTCGCTCGCTCTTCACCGGAAGTGCTCGGTACAGAGCGACATTTCGTTGAGTATTGCGGTGTGACACTTTTCGGTGGTTCCACCTCCCTTCAGTTCGACAGAATCGTGGTGTCAGCGCTGTTTGTGTCAGACGCTCTAGAAGAGCGTAGCGTTTCTAAAGATTGGAAAAGGGCACAGGTCATCCCCGTTTTCAAGAAGGGACGTCGAACACATGTGCAGAGGTGTAGACCTACATCTCTAATGTCGATCAGTTGTACAATTTTGGTACACGTATTATGTTCGAGTATAATAACTTTTCTGGAGACTAGAAATCTACTCAGTAGGAATCAGCATGGGTTTCGGAAAAGACGGTCGTGTGAAACCGAGCTAGCGCTATTAGTCCACGAGACTCGGAGGGCCACAGGCACGAGTTCTCAGGTAGATGCCGTGTTTCTTGAGTTCCGCAAGGGGTTCGATTCAGTTCCCCACAGTCGTTTAATGAACAAAGTAAGAGCATATGGATTACCAGACCAATTGTGTGATTGGATTGAAGAGTTCCTAGATAACAGAAGGCCGCATTTCATTCTTAATGGAGAGAAGCCTTCCGAAGTAAGAGTGATTTCAGGTGAGCCGCAGGGGAGTGTCGTAGGACCGTTGCTATTCACAATATACATAATTGACCTTGTGGATAACATCTGAAGTTCACTGAGGATTTTTGCGGATGATGCTGTAGTATATCGAGAGGTTTTAACAATGGAAAATTGTACTAAAATGCAGGATGATCCGCAACAAATTGACGCATGGTGCAGGGAATGGCAATTGAATCTCAATGTAGACAAGTGTAATGTGCTGCGAATACATAGAAAGAAAGATCCTTTATCATTTAGCTACAATATAGCAGATCAGCAACTCGAAGCAGTTAATTCCACAAATTATCTACGAGTTGGCATTAGGAGTGATTTAAAATGGAATGACCACACAAAATTAATCGTCGGTAAAGTAGATGCCAGACTGAGATCCATTGGAAGAATTCTAAGGAAATGCGGTCCGGAAACCAACGAAGTACCTTACAGTACACTTCTTCGACCGCTGCTCCAATACTGCTCACTAGTGCAGGCTCCATACCAGATAGGGTTGACAGAAGAGATAGAGGAGATCCAACGGAGAGCAGCGCACTTCATTACAGGATCATTTAGTAATCGTGAAAGCGTTACGGAGATGATAGATAAACTCCAGTGGAAGACTCTGCAGGAGAGACGCTCGGTAGCTTGGTACGGGCTTTTGTTGAAGTTTCGAGAACATACCTCCATCGAGGAGTCAAGCAGTATATTGCTCCCTCCTTCGTATATCTAGCGAAGAGACCATGAGGATAACATGAGAGAGATTAAATCCCACACAGGCGCATACCAAAAATCTTTCTTTCCACGAACAATACAAGACTGGAATAGAAGAGAGAACCGATAGAGGTACTCAAGGTACCCTCCGCCACACACCGCCAGGTGGCTTGCCGAGTAGGGATCTAGATGTAGAATGAAAGACTTTCACGAGTCTATTGACCAGTCATCGCAAGCCTGTAGAACATAATGAGAGAATAGAGGGATGAGAATTCTCGATATACAATGAGGTGGCAAATGTCATGGGATACTTCCTAATATCGTGTCAGACCTCGGATTCCCCAGCGTTGTTCAGCAAATCGATGTGACACGGACTCAACAATTCGTCGTAGATGCCCTGCAGGAATACTGAGCCACGCTGCCTTAATAGCTGTCCACATTTGCGAAAGTCTTGCCGGTGCAGCAATTTATGCATGAACTGACCACTCGATTAAGTTCCATGAATTTTCGATGGGATTCATTTCGGCAACAAGTGACCAAATCATTAACTGGAATTGTCCACCAGAATGTTGTTCAAACGAATCGCGAACAATAGTGGTGCGCTGAAATGGCGCATTGTCGTCGACAAAAATTCCAACGCTTTTTGGGACTGTGATGTCCATGACCGGTAGCAAATGGTCTGCAAGTAACCGAACATAATCATTTCTAGTCAATGACTGACTGACTCGAACAAGAAGACCCAGTCCACTCTATGTAAATACAGGGCATGCCATTACGGAGCCACCATAGCTTGCACAGTGCCTTGTTTCCATGACTTCGTGGGATCTGCGCCACACTCTAACACTACCATCAGCTCTTAATATCTGAAACTGGGACACACCTGACCAGGTCACGGCTATCCAGTCGTATACGATTCAATTGATATGGTCACGAGCCCAAGAGAGGCGGTGTTGGCGTTGTGCTGCTAGCAAAGGCACTCCCCTGTGTCTTCTACTGCCATAGCCCATTAAAGCCATATGTCACCACACTGTGCTAACGGATACGTTAGTCGTTAAGTCCCACACTGATTTATGCAGTTATTTCACGCAGTGTTTACTTGTCTGTTAGGGCTGACAACTCCGCACACATGCCGCTGTTGTCGGTCGTTAATTGAAAGCAGTCGGCTACTGCGTTGTCCGTGGTCTGACTTAAGGCCTGTAGTTTTCTGTTCTCGGCACAGTCTTGACACTGTGTCTCTCTAAATATTGAATTTCCTGGCTATTTCGGAAATGTACTGTTCCTTATGTCTTCGTTCAGAGACGGATACTTAACGTCGTACGACCTGTGATCGTGAACATCGGCGAACTGTGGATTGTGCGGTGCTTATCCAGTAGGGCACTCTATCGCCCTTCAGACTTGTAAGTGGTGGACGCACATGATAATGGAAATCATGTCGGACAACGTTTCACATTTATTTGATGAGTACAAATGACAGCTCCACCAATGCACTGCCCTTTTACACTTTGTGTATGTGGTGCTAACACATTCTGTGCATGTGGATATTTCTATCCCATGACTTTCGTCACCTCATTGTATTATGCAGTCGCATGAGCGACGGGTACTGTAAATTTTCTATGAATGAAATAACAATTCCACTCGGAGAGAATTTGAATATTTAGTTGATTATGAAAGAGCAAAAATTTACTGTACTCTGAGGGGATTTGTTGTTGTGTGTATAAAAAAACATTCTGTACAAAATTTGCAGGCATGGAACTCTTGAAGAAATTGGTGGTATGATTAGCATAATTTCTGAGCTCGCTTGCATTATTCCACCGTTACTTGCAAACAGTTTCCTATGGGACCAGACGAATCGCACGCTGGTTAAATGTGTTCACATAAAGAACATTTTCAAACCTTTGCGTAATTATATCACTGACGTTCGTTTCTGGCAATTGTTGTTGTTGTGTTCTTCAGTCCTGAGACTGATTTGATGCAGCTCTCCAAGCTACTCTATTCCGTGCAAGCTTCTTCTTCTCCCAGTACCTACTGCAACCCACATCCCTCTGAATGTGCTTACAAGGGAACCTCCACATCGCAGCCTCCTCAGATTTAGTTATAAGTTAGCACAGTGGATAGGCCTTGAAAAACTGAACACAGATCAATCGAGAAAACAGGAAGCAGTTGTGAGGAACTATGAAAAAAGTAAGGAAAATATACTAACTGAGTAGTCCATGTGCAAGATAGGCAACATCAAGGACAATGTATGATCAAGAGCGCCGTGGTCCCGTGGTTACCGTGAGCAGCTGCGGAACGAGAGGTCTTTGGTTCAATTCTTCTCTGGAGTGAAAAGTTTATTTTAATTATTTTCGCCAAGTTAGGATCTGTTCGTTCGTTCATTGACGTCTCTGCTCACTGTAATAAGTTTAGTGTATGTGTTTTGCAACCGCACCGCAAAACCGTACGATTAGTAGACGGAAGGACGTCCCTCTCCAATGGGAACCGAAAACATTTGATCGCAAGGCCCTAGATCAACCGATTCCTCCACAGGAATATGTTGTCGACCCACCTAACTTGTGCACTTGGCGAATGGGTAAAAAGATTCTTCTAACTTGCGCAATTTAGGTTTTCTTGTGGATGTGATAATCACTCCCAAAAAAAGTGATGACGGATAGATAATAATTGTCTAAAAATAAAAAATTAAACCCTTTCACTCGAGGGAATACCTGAACCAAGGACCCCTCATTCCGCAGCTGCTCACGCAAACCACGGGACCACGGCGCTCCAGAGCTCAGAATATATTTGATGTTGCCTATCTTCCGCATGGACTACTCAGTTTGTATATTTTGCTTATTTTTTTCATAGTTCCACACAACTTCTTCCTGTTTTCTCGATTGATATGTGTTCAGATTTTCAGGGTCTATCCACTGTGCCAACTTATAACTAAATCTGAGGGGGTTGCGATGGGGAGGTTCCCTTGTTGGTTTATTCATCTCCTGGTCTCCCTCTACAATTTTTACCCTCCACGCTGCCCTCCAATACCAAACTGGTGATCCCTTGATGCCTCAGAACATCTCCTACCAACCGATCCCTTTTTCTAGTCAAGTTGTGCCACAAACTTCTCTCCTCCCCAATCCTATTCAATACTTCCTCATTAGTCATGTGTTCTACCCATTTAATCCCCAGCATTCTTCTGTAGCACCACATTTTAAAAGCTTCTATTGTCTTCTGGCGAAACTATTTATCGTCCATGTTTCACTTCTATACATGGCTACACTCCATATAAATACTTTCAGGAATGGCTTCCTGACGCTTAAACCTATACTCGATGTTAACAAATTTCTCTTCTTCAGAAGTGCTTTCCTTGCCATTGCCAGTCTACATTTTATATCCTCTCTACTTCGACCATCATCAATTATTTTGCTCCCCAAATAGCAAAACTCCTTTACTACTTTAAGTGTCTCATTTCCTAATCTAATCCCCTCAGCATCACCCTACTTAATTCGACTACATTCCATTATACTCGTTTTGCTTTTGTTGTTGTTCATCTTATATCCTCCTTTCAAGACACTGTCCATTCCATTCAGCTTCTCTTCCAAGTCCTTTGTTGTCTCTTACAGAGTTACAATGTCATCGGCGAACTTCAAAGTTTTTGTTTCTTGTCAATGGATTTTATTGTCTACTCCGAGTTTTTGTTTTGTTTCCTTCACTGCTGGCTCAATATAGAGATTGAGTAACGTCGGTGAGAGGCTACAACCCTGTCTCATTCCCATACCAACCACTGCTTCCCTTTGATGTCCCTCGACTCTGTTTCTGTAAAAATTGTAAATAGCTTTTCGCTCCCTGTATGTCACCCCTGCCACCTTCAGAATTTGAAAGAGAGTATTCCAGTCAATATTGTCAAAAGCTTTCTCCAAGTCTACGAATGCTACAGACGTAGGTTTGTTTTTCCTTAATCTAGCTTCTAAGATAAATCGTAGGTTCAGTATTGCCTCAAGTCTTCCAATATTTCTACGGAATCCAAACTGATCTTCCCCGAGGTTAGCTTCTACTAGTTTTTCCATTTGTCTGTATAGAATTCGCGTTAGTATTTTGCATCCGTGACTCATTAAACTGATATTTCGGTAATTTTCACATCTGTCTCTAGTAAATACTATAAGTTCCAACATTATGATATTCCTGCTGGAAAAGGAGAACCTCTTATTGAATGAATCCGGATTAACGCGAAACCATTTGTGTAAAACAAAAGTTGTCTTGTACATACACGGTGTCTTTCATACAGTTTGTGCAGATGAACAGCTGGCTTTTGCCTTTCTAGTATTCCGATAGGTCTTAACACTGTATGACATCGTCGACTAACAACACTGGTTTGACCTATTTTAATGTCTTTATTGACATACGATTGGCTCAATATATTCCTGACAAATAGTACACATTACGTGGACTAGACGGTTAATGTAGAACAAGTAAACGGATGTGCCTCAAGGAAACGTATTAGAGTCTCTTACTTTCTTAACATCATTAACTACGAGGGCGCCCCGGGTTCCCGGGTTCGACTCCCGGCGGGGTCAGGGATTTTCTCTGCCTCGTGATGACTGGGTGTTGTGTGATGTCCTTAGGTTAAATAGGTTTAAGTAGTTCTAAGTTCTAGGGGACTGATGACCATAAATGTTAAGTCCCATAGTGCTCAGAGCCATTTGAACCATTTTTTGAACAACGAGGGCATGCTGAGATGTAATGTCTCCACAGTTTTTACAGAAAAACTATTAAATCTTTTTAAGTTAAGAAAAAGTTATGAAAGTGTGATTCAAACAGTTTATGCAGTGTGTTTCAAACAGTATATGCAGATGAACAACTGGCTTTTGCCTTTCTAGTATTCCAGTAGGATTTCACACTGTATGACATCGTCGACTAAGAAATAAGATTTGAATTTTTTTTATGTTTTTATTGATATACGATTGGCTCTATATATTTGTGTCAAATAGTACACAATATCTGCACTAGACGTTTCATGTAGAAAAGTAAACGGATGTGCCTCAAGGAAACGTATTAGTGTCACTTACTTTCTTAACATCATTAACTACGAGGGCATGCTGAAATGTAGGATCTCTATAGTTTTTACGTAAAAACTATTAAAACTTTTTAATTAAAGAAAAAGGTATTAAAAGTCTAAATCTATATTCTTCATGTATACATATTCATTTTTCAACATGCTAAAGCTGCCGTCAACCACATTTCTGCCAACGAGAAACCAGTTTGTTGATTCCCTCAGTCTTGATTTAGAATGTTTGACCTCGTTGACGGAATCAGAACCCCGCTTCTGCTTGCACCGTTCTTTCACTTTACAGGTAAAGTATACAGAGGTGTTCTTTAGGACCTGCAAACACATGAATAATCGGTTGGGGCTGAGTGGGGACCATGTGAAGTATAATCGATGACAGTTGAGCTCAAAGCGTCGGATTCTTGCTGGTGCTGGAACACTCCGATGTGGTGTGGCATTGTCATGCATAAGAAGAGGGTGCTTCATGTATTAACCGACTCTTCGAATACGAAACTTGATTACAGCATATGGTTTCTCACGTAACGACATGGTTACTTTAAACACATGTATATGTTTCACGCTACAATTCGAAGTCTTCGAGCGCACCGGTTCCCATCCTCGTTTTTTATTACCCAGTGTGGGTAAAATGAAATTTTCTGAGGCATAAGACCTCAATGATTCGGTTCTCTTTCAGTCACTAAACTAAATTATTTTCGGAAGATGATTGCTATCATCACACTTTTGTAATACTCTAGTATTGTTTGTATAAAGTTATCAATAATTACTTTTTCTCAGTTACTAGCATTAATACGGTGTAGGTTACAGGTTCCTCACATGGTACACCCACTACACATATGCGTTATACTTTGCCCTGTACATTGCTGCTGATGAAAGTTAAACATTTTCGTAACTAATGCTAAATATGCCAAGAAAATGTCCTCTCCACGTTGCAGATACTACCAGAAGTCGTCCAGAATGTGCTTGGTTATTCGCTTGGAAACAGATAAATGAAGTAACTGACAGCACGACACAGGAGTAACTAAATAATGATGCACACAGTATTATTATTATCATCACTATTATTATTATTAGACTGGTTAGACACAAAGCATTGATCGCCTGAAGTCGTCCAGTGTGTGCCAGTTCAGAAGTAAGAGGTCCCAACAATCAAGTGATTCTAAACTAGTAAGTATGGTACACAATCTGAACTTGTTTGATTTTAAATGGGGTTGTAGAGTGCTGGTCAAGCAAGTCCAGTAATGAAGAGAAGTAATGTGGGGGAAGTATGATTTCTGCCAAGTGTCTACGCTCACGATGGGTAGTTAGCTTTCTTATCTGAGAAGGAGTTGTGGCTAGCAATTGCGATATACTGTAAATTGCTTCATCGTTCTTTCTAACACGCACACACACACACACACACACACACACACACACACACACACACACACACACACACACAGAGAGAGTCGTTGACTCTCACACACTAAATATCATATGTCTTTCACATCTTTCATCACTTTAAAAATAAAAGATTTCGAAGAAAAGTCTTTTGCTCTACTTTTTAGTTAGATTCTAAAATTGGTCACAGTGCAAAGGAAGGGAGCAGTAGATGTCATGGTGAGAGGGGGGAGGGCGGGGGAACGGGCTTAAGTCTGATTGTACTCAGGTGGAATAAGAAATGTTGGTAACCACTGTTCTGGAGGCAGATGGCTGCAAATATGAGTATATAGACATGAAGAACAAGATTCGTTTGTTTTATTTAAAAAGTTAAAAGAGTTCTAACATAATTTTTTGCTGACCATACTTTCCGGAAATCCCTCGTATTTTGTCCTTCAGAGGAGAAAGTCAATCAATACCAACGCAACGAAAAATTCCTCTTTTCTAATCATTGCCATCCCAAATTAGTTATCTTACCCGCGTCACTCTCTTTACCACACCTGTTACATCTTCCAATGGTTGTGCAAATAAGGCAGTCTTTGCTTTCCCTTCCCACAAAATTTATCTGTGTGATCGTTCCAGTTTAAGCTATTCCCAAATTTAATTCCTGATTATTTAGTTGAACTGACGGCCTTTAAGTTTGTCTGATACATCGTGTAATCGAAATGTAACGGATTTCTTTTCGTACTCAAGTGGATGAAGTCATACTTTTCTTATTCAGAGACACAATTACCATTTTTCACACGTGATAGTTATCGTGTCTAAATCATATCGCAGCTGTCTTGATCTTCTGACTTTACTAGACAGTAAATGGCAGCATCATCTGCAAACAGTATAAGAGGGCTGCTCAGACTGTCTGCTAAATTTTTAAGATATATTAACTTTTTTAATTGGAAATCGGAAATTTGTTGTAAGTTCCTATGGGACCGAACTGCTGAGGTCATCGGTCCCTAGGGTTACACACTATTTAATCTAACTTCAACTAACTTACGCTGAGGACAACAAGCACAGCCATGCCCAAGGGAGCACTCGTACCTCCCCGATGGTGGAGCCCTGTGAAACCTGGCAAGGCCCACTGGACAACGCGGCTACCCAGTGCGGCTAACACAGATTAATAACACCAGAGGAGCTAGAAAAATTCCTTATGAGGTGCTATATATCACCTCTGTGTTACTCGATGACATACTAACAAGCAGAATTGCAGAATCGGCATTTATTTCTTTATTTACACATGCCAGAAGAATGGATCAAATGGCTCTGAGCACTATGGGACTTAACATCTGAGGTCATCAGTCCCCAGAGTTTACAAGAATTTGCAACTACTTAAACCTAACTAACCTAAGCCCCCCAAGGGGTCCACAACTCTTTTGTGGATACATGCGTACCGAGCACGGGACCCCGAGTTAATGTGGCACTCCTTCCTTTTCAAACTGCATACCTTCCTTTTCCGCATCCTTCCCTATCCCCCATCTTCGCCCCCTCTCCCCTCACCTCTGGCTCTTTCCTTCCCTTTCTTCCCATCTGGGAGTATGGTCTGTGCCTATGTCCGGAGACGGACGCTCGAAACTGTCACACATTCTTCACCTTCTCTGCTAGCATGTCTTCATCCATCCTTTGTCCTTCTCTTTTCCTTACCTCTTCTCTTTACCCTTTTCTCCACTGCGGCATTTGAGACCTCTCTTCTTTCCTTTCCCTTTCTTTGTTTTTTCCTTTCTCTTTCTTCCTCCCTGTGCGTGTCTGAAGGCCGACCCACACATTTTCGTGCATAGCCGGTGACGGGGTAACGTGTAATTCCCCACCCCGGGTAGACAGGTAGGACATGTACGTACCCCCTGGTAATGGCCAGGCCCAGGGAGAGGTGATTACCCGAGCTGATACCTTCCGAAAGTGCCGATTGGTCCCTCCGTCCGTTTGTCGGGAGGTGTGTCCTGAGGTGTGAACAATCACCTTAGGCCGGAGTGCCCTCAGAGAGGACCCCCACAAGGGAGGAGCGCGCCATCGGAGAGGCCGGTAATCATGGGGGATTCTTCCGCAATGGTTTCCTCATCTTCCACTTTGTCTACACACAAGCGTAAGTTCATTGAGTCTCAGCCACAGACAGTTCTTTCATCGTTGCCACAGTTCCTTGCTGTTTCTCCATCTGACGAAGGTCACGAATTTTCCACAGTCAACCGTTTCATTATTCAAAAAGGTGTCGATGCAATTACAGGTCCTGTAAAGTCTTGTTCCAGATTAAGGAATGGCACCTTGTTGTTAGAAACAGTCAGTGCCCTCCAGGCACCAAAATTGCTGCGTACTTCACTTCTCCACAACTCACGTGGAGTCGTTTATACACGCTCCTTCGACGGATTGTCTGACGAGGAAATTCAGCACTACCTGTCTGACCATTCCGTGACAGCTGTTCATAGAGTTCTGAAAAGGGCTGACATGAACATCGTTCCAACCCATACTGTCTTCTTGACATTTGAGAGAGTTCAACTCCCATCGAAAATAAAAACAGGCTATGAGATAATTTCCATTCGACCCTACATCCCAAACCCTACACGTTGCTATCGGTGCCAGAGGTTCAATCACACCAGCGAGTCCTGTTCCAACCCAGCCAAATGTGTTCCGTGTGGCAAGGATGCCCATGAGGGTGCTCGTCCACCACCATCCCCTCGTTGCATCAACTGTATGGGTGACCACGCTGCTTCTTCTCGAGATTGCCCCATTTTTAAAGACGAAAAGCTCATTCAGGAAATCAGAGTGAAGGAAAAGGTGTCGACCTTTGCTGCTCGAAAATTATTCGCAAGTCGAAAGCCCACTGTGCCTCAGACAGGAAAATACAGCACTGTCCTTGCCTCTCCTCGGCCAAGAAATGAGGCGGCCACAAAGACTTGTGATTTCACGTTTAGTGACACGGTCGTTAGATCAGCCAGCGCAAAGATCCCCCGTTCAACCTCCCCACTTTCGCCAGCTCCATCTATGGCTCACCCTTCATCGTGTTCTGTTCAATCTCTAACCCCAAAGTCAGACAACCGGACTTCCAAAAAAGAGCATACTCGTGAAGAATTTTTGCGTACCCCAACTTCACAACCATCGGTTCCTCCTTCATCTAAACATCAAGGTTCCAGGAAAGCTAATAAGAAACCCAGTGCCTCTCCTTCTCCGCCACGGCATCTCTCATCTACAGCACGACCTGGCAGTAACCGCCCTCGGCCGTCTTCTGTGTCGCCAAGGGCTCTGCTGGCGGCCAATCAACCGGCCGATCGCTGGGGGCAGGAGCTGCTCTTGAACAACCTATGGATCAGGATCTTTTGCCTTCGGCTGAGTGCCGTTTTACGCTGTCGGTCGCTAGCTCTGAGCAGTCGTTGAGTTGACGGCAACCTTGGCCACATTCTTCAATTATCTGTCCACCCTATGTCCATTTTCCATTGGAATATGCGCGGCATTCGAGCCAATCGGGATGAATTGACGATCCTCCTCCCATCCTACTCGCCGGTCATCTTCTGTCTTCAGGAAACAAAGCTGCGTCCCCACGACCGCTTTGTCTTCCCCCATTTTCAGTCAGTCCGATTTGATCTCCCCTCTGAGGACTCATGAGTTTTCTTCATAATACCTTCCATTATCATCCAATTCCCTTAAACACATCCTTCCAAGCAGTCGCTGTCCGTCTTTCCCTTCCTGAATACTCCTTCTCTCTTTGTACTGTATACATTCCATCGTGCACATCAATGGCACGAGCTGATCTCCTTCATCTTCTCGGTAAGCATCCACCCTCCTATTTGCTGGTTGGGGACTTCAATGCCCACCACACGCTTTGGGGATCTCTACATCCATGTCTACGTGGCTCACTATTGCTAGATGTCTTCCACCAAGCGGATCTTGTTTGCCTCAACACTGGGGTTCCTACATTTTTGTCTGCCTGCACGACAACTTCCTCTCATTTGGACCTTTCGGTCGGTACTGTTCCGCTAGCTCGGCGTTTCGAATGGTTCGCCCTAGGTGATACACACTCGAGTGACCACTTTCCATGTTTCCTTCGATTGCATCCACAACTGCCATATATGCACCCGAGACGCTGGAAGTTTGCCCAAGCTAATTGGACACTTTTTTCGTCTCTAGCGACATTCGATGACCGTCACTTTCCTAGCGTCGACGATGAGGTCACTCATATTACAGAAGTTATTCTTACAGCTGCGGAACGTTCAATACCAAGCACCTCCGAATTGCCCCGGCGCCCCCCAGTTCCTTGGTGGAACGAGGCGTGCCGTGACGCAGTACGTGAGCGGCGACGTGCCTTTCACGTTTTCCGCCACCATCCTACTTTGGCCAGCTGTATCCGCAATAAGCAGTCCCGTGCGCGATGCCGTCGCGTCATCCGCGATAGCAAGAAGGCAAGCTGGAAATTCTTTACTAGCTCATTTAACACCTTCACTCCCTCCTCGGACGTTTGGAGTAGGGTTCGTCGGTTATCTGGCGCGCCTAGTTTCTCCCCGGTCTCTGGGCTCACTGTCGCGCATGATACGTTAGTGGACCCCGTCGCAATTTCTAACTCATTGGGTCAACACTTTGCTGAGATTTCGAGCTCTTCAAATGACCCGCCAACGTTTCTCCCGAAGAAACGTCCAGCGGAAGTGCAACCTCTTGTTTTCTCCTCTCGAAATCGCGAAAGATATAATACTCTACAATACTGTTTTCTCCATGCGGGAACTCCAACATGAACTCTCTTCTTCTCGCTCCTCCGCCCCAGGACTGGATGTTATCCACATCCAAATGTTGCTGCATTTATCAACCCATAGTCTCCTTCGCCTTTATAATCGAATTTGAACCAACAGTACTTTTCCCAGACACTGGCGGGAAGTTATCGCCGTTCCTGTTCCGAAACCTGGAAAGGACGAACATCTCCCCTCTAGCTATCGCCCCACTTCTCTCACCAGTAGTGTATGTTAGGTTTTGGAGCGTATGATTAATTGCCGTTTAGCTTGGTGGCTGGAGTCCCGCAGTCTTTTAACACCTGCCCAATGCGGTTTCCGAGAGCATCGTTCTGCAGTTGACCATGTTGCTGCTTTCTCCACTTATATCATGAACAATTTTCTCCGGAAACGCCAAACAGTAGCAATATTTTTTGATCTGGAGAGAGCATACGATACCTGTTGGAGTACAGGCATCCTTCACCAACTTATGGCAGAGTGCACATTTAGAGTGCGGGTGAACACCACTCTCTCCCGTACTTTCTCCCAAGAAAACGAGGTAGCCCAGGGCTCCGTGCTGAATGTTGTAGTGTTTGGCATTGCCATAAATCCAATTATGGACTGTCTCCCTCCCGATGTCTCAGGCTCCTTCTTTGTGGACGATTTTGCGATCTATTACAGCTCTCAACGGACCAGCCTTCTTGAACGACGTCTTCAAGGCTGTTTCGATCGCCTCCACTCTTGGAGCCTCGAAACAGGCTTCCGCTTTTCTCCCAGTAAGACCGTTTGTGTTAATTTTTGGCGTCGTGTGGAGTTCCTCCCACCCGCCTTACATCTAGGACCTGTCAACCTTCCGCTTTCGGACGTCGCTAAATTCTTGGGTGTTATGTTAGAAAACTGTGCTGGTCCTCCCACGTTTCCTATCTTTCTTCTCGCTGTCTGCGATCCCTCAACACCCTCCGCGTCCTGAATTGTACCTCCTGGGGAGCGGACCGAGTGGTCCTTCTCCGCCTCTATCGCGCCTTAATGTGCTCGAAATTGGACTATAGAAGCATAGTTTACTCCTCTGCTCGGCCGTCTATTCTTCGGTGGCTCAACTCTATCCCCCACCGTGGATTACGTTTAGTGTCTGAAGCTTTTTACACCAGCCCTGTGGAAAGCCTTTATGCTGAGACTGCTGAACCTACGCTGTCCAATCGGCGGGCAGTCCTACTGAGTCGTTATGCTAGCCATCTGTCTTCCATGCCTGCTAATCCGGCCCATGACATTTTTTTCGACGCCTCCTTGGATGTAGGGTATGCAGACCACCCTTCCTCCCTACTAGCACCGGGAGCCGCTTGTGTCAACTGCTCCATTCTCTTTCCTTCCGCTTTCCTGAAATCTTCTTGACAACTTGGGGTTATAGCACCGCCTTGGCTCCGTCCCCAGATCTCCCTGCTCCGTGACCTTTGTCAATTTCCCAAGGATGGTAACCCTTCACTTATTTATCGTCGGGCATTTACTGCTCTCTGTGCACAAATAAAGGAAGCCACGTTTATTTACACTGATGGCTCGAAAACATCGTTAGGTGTAGGGAGTGCCCATATTGTTGGCGACACCCCAAATCGATTTCGGCTTCCTGGCCAGTGTTCGGTTTATACTGCGGAGCTTTAGGCTGTTCTCCAGGCTGTCCACTACATCCGCCGCCATCAGCGGATACAGTATGTTATGTGTTCAGATTCTGTCAGGTCTCTCCTCAGTCTCCAAGCTCTCTACCCTGTCCACTCTCTGGTCCACCGGATTCAGGACTGCCTGTACTTGCTCCATTTGGGGGGCGTCTTGGTGGCGCTCCTCTGGATCCCAGGACACGTTGGTATCTGTGGAAATGAGGCGGCCGATATAGCGGCCAAGGCTGCAGTCTCTCTTCTTCGGCCAGCTATTCGATCGATTCCCTTCGCCGATCTATGGAGTGTTTTATGTCGTCGTGTTGTTCTTTTATGGCACGCACATTGGTCGACATTTCCCCATAATAAATTGCGAGACGTAAAAGCCCTTCCCTGTGCTTATACCTCTTCCTCCCGAACGCGTCGTCGGGAGGAGGTAATTTTAACCAGACTCCGGAAAGGGCACTGTCTTTTTAGCCATCGACATCTTTTAAGTGGCGATCCTCCCCCACCCCTGTCCCCACTGCTCCCAGCTGTGGACGGTAAGACACCTTTAATTGAGTGCACCTATTTTACTCCGTTACGCGCCCGTCTACAGCTGTCGCCTGATATATCGTCCATTTTAGCAGATGACACGCGCTCGGCCGATTTCGTTCCCGATTTTATTAGTGCCAGTAAAATGACGTCAGTCATTTTAAGCTCTATTTGGGGATAACCAACCCCTTTCTGTATTGGATTTTTAAGCTTTCCTCCTGGTTTTAGTTTCTCCAATTTTTTGAGTTTCGTTCCCATTGCTGCTGGTTTCCATTTTCGTTTTTTACCGTTTCCTAAGTCACAGACCGGGCGCTAATGACCATAGCAGTTATGCGCCCCAAAACCAAAACAAAAACAAAAAAAACAAAAAAAAACTAACCTAAGGACATCACACACATCCATGCCCGAGTAGGATTCGAACCTGCGACCGTAGCGGTCGCGCAGTTCCAGACTTCAGCGCCTAGAACCACTCGGCCACTCCGTCCGGCTGTCGGAAGAATAATATCTACTATACGTAGTACACAAGAGAAAAGTATTGTAATCGAATTTACTGTGTAATTGTAAAATACACGAATCACTTAAAAACCTTATGAGTGAAAGGCTAAATATGACGCAGTAAATGATAATGTATGTGAAAGAAAATCTCTCGCAGCAACTCTTTCCTTTTTTTTTTTTTTTTAGCTTGGTGCCGACAACCAAGTCTAGATCACCACTGACAGGGATGCGCCGAACCTAGTTCCTGAAAATGGCAGCGAATCAAACAGCGAAAGCATTTTGTGTAGTAGAATTATCCCGTGGCCATACGCAATGGATAATGAGAATGTGAAGACTTTCCATGACAAATTTCACAAGGCGGCAGTAGACTTCGGCAGTGTAGTAAAGTGGCAAAATAAATTGAAGGAGGATGGTTCTTTGTGCGCTGCAGAATGTTCGGGCCTACAGCGCGTACCAGAACAGAGAATGGAGCGTCTGAGGGACCTGATGTGATGTCCCACAAAGTGTACCATCGAGTATAGCCTCTGCCAAAAATTTGGAAAAACCTTAGTTTGCGCTTGAGAGTGAAGCCGTTCAAACTGCAGCTCCTGCAAGCAATAAACCATGACGACAAACGGCGCTGTCTGCAATCCTGCGTTGATGTGCAGAACCATACAAAAATGACGAGTTCGCAGACGAATAAATCTTCAATGAGAGATCAATTTTTCATTTTTCGCAATATGTCAAGCGGCACAATACACACACGTCTGTGACAGAGACTCGCAACTGTCGAATTCGCCCGCGATTCAGATACTATTAACGTGTTCTGTACTAACAAGACAGAACTGTGTCCACATAGCGCAGTTGAGACAAATCTCCCAATACGAAACTGGTAGAAGTGCTTTCGTCCTCCTAGAAGACTGTACGGCTCCAGATTTCTACAGTCATTATGCACAAGATTATGCGAACGAGACGTTGCCACGTAACTGGGTGGGACGTGTAGCTTTCACTGACATGGCCGTGTTCGACTGGGCACCACATTCTCTGGACCTGACGCTATACGGGTTTTTATCTTGTGTTTAAATCAGTGATACCGTTTTCCTATTTGGCGTAAATCTTCGCTATGGAAGCCCATATTTCAGCCGTTTGGGAAAAGTTCCACCACAAATACTCCTCTCCATCGTTCTCTAAAGGCGTGCCATGCAAAGAATTTCTCATCCGACGAAAGTGGAAGAAGTGATTTGTTGCCAGGCTAGAAGCATGAGGGGCGTGAGGGACTGGTTTCCGAGAGTCCATTGAAACAGTCAGGTTGACTGTTAACTTTACGGAAATTTCACTACATTGATTTACATTGAGGACACCTCATAACATTTTTTTCCAACGACCTGTCCACTTAACAGTGCTAAAAAGGCTGACTTGTAAGGCTACCAGTATTACTCCAGTATTACTTTTATTTTACTTTTATCTTACTAATGTTACATCTCCAGTAGACCTCATTTGTGTGGCCAAATGCATTCACAACGCACATGTTAAAATAATGAAAACTCACAACATCGACTCCTGAACGAATTTCATAATATTCAAACTGTTGCAAACGGTACCACTGCTTTGTTATCCTGTTGAAAAGATTCTATCATTAACGCGTAGACAGCTACAAGCTTTTTTGCAGTCTTTTGTAGGGGATTTAACAGCATGCTCTACAGCACCACTGGGTAAATATAAAAGCTTCCCAAGTAATACTGCACGATTGAGTGGTTCTAAAATCATGTGTCTCATTAAATATGGAGGGAAGTCATTAACCTGTATATTGGTTCAGAGTATAACTTATTATTATACTTTATATGAACAACTGATTCAGTTCAGGTTTGGTTTACTTCTGATGTTTACTTTTTCTGTCGTCGTAGATGTATGCTGCCGAATTGCGTCTACCTCGTCGCATACGAAGACGGCCAATGATTCTAAGATCATTGAATCTGCTACCTCTCGACTCCACATTCTTGAAAATTATCTAATTCGTCGTAAAAAGTATTGATGAAGTTAAATGGCTGTTGGATTTCTGTAATATAGTAGTTTAAGAAAATCTAATATCGCCTCCCTGGCAAGAGGCTATCGCGATGTACTACCACCTCGGCCAGATGAACCAAGGTTTTTAGAAGAGTCGATACTCCTCTCCTTCCCCAATACCTTCCTTTTTCGACCGGGCTTGAGATCGATTATACTTATGAATGTCATATAACATAAAACTAAAGAAAACGCAACTAATTAGTATCCACAGAAAATTTTGCCCATGTGCTCTATGTCGTTAATACGCGTTTCAAACTGCAGCGGTCCTGTATTGTTTCCCTAACGCACAGCCCAACAGATTTGCTAGGGCAGTCAATTCACATATATGTTAAGATATAAAATAATCACGTATTTTGTTTCCTAGGTGGCAGTAAGAAATAGGCGAAACTGAAGTAGGTCTGCATCTTTACTAATGTATTGTGGGTCTCGTCTTGGAGACGGGATGATTGGATCCCCTTTGCAGTTACATGGGCCATTAACTTTTCACGCTGTTAATTAGAACATAATGCACTTTATAACTAAGCTGATCTTCAGCAAGTCGAAGAAACCTGTTTAACAAGCACATATTCGTGATCGGCGCGGCTGTACTTGAAACAGCCGGCCGGTGTGGTCGTGCGGTTCCAAGCGCGTCAGTCTGGAACCGCGAGACCGCTACGGTCGCAGGTTCGATTCCTGCCTCAGGCGTGGATGTGTGTGATGTCTTTAGGTTAGTTACGTTTAAGTAGTTCTAAGTTCTAGGGGACTGATGACCTCAGCTGTTAAGTCCCATAGTGGTCAGAGCCATTTGAATCATTTTTGTAGTCGAAACAACAATGTTCTCAAATTCAGTTTTGTAAGTCACGTGTCTCAAAGGCTAAGGAAAGAAAGTCGTTCTTGCTTTGTTGTTTGAGAATCAAATAAAATAAGATCCGCAATTTAGCTGCAACCATGACTGGCTTAGGCATGTCCGAGTCATGTAACCTAGACAGGGCCCCGCGCTTCTAGGGGCCATGCACAGGGATGGTGGTTATTGTTGAAAGAACTGGTTGTACCAGTTTCCTACATCTCCACTTTAACCTTGTTGTCAAAAACGCTCAATGTCATCGCTTTATGAAATCATCAATTTTCATCACTTTTTTTGACGTAATTGTACTCATCAAACAGAAATCGAAAAACTGTAGCATTTCCTCACACTTTTATATTTTTCCAGATACTTAGACTCAAAGCATGTAATAAAATAAATTAATAGAAGAAACCTAACACTGTTTCTAATCGCTGCTTCTCACGAAAAGTATTGATGGGTCGAATACTACATAAAATTCACCAATATTCTTCGACATATTCTAAATCGTTAAATCCTTGGTTAAAACTCAAGTAACAGTCGAGGATCATACCATCACTCGGCATTATGAATAGTCAGTGCTTATCGATGCACGAACTATATTTTTCATGTTAAGTTGTCCGTTTCCAGTGGCTGCAAGCACATAAAAGCATTTTACGTACACACAGGCATCAGATCAGCTGTTTTGTAATTTTAGTACATCCTATGATTCACTGTTTAACTTTTTAAGTCATTATTGTTCCCGTAACTTCCGTTAGCTTTTATTACCTCTTAGAAGTGGCAGACTATTAATGTTTTGCCTCTAATTTGTACTATTTTCATTTAATTATTTCGGCTGAAAAAAAATGGTGTTTAAATGAAATACACTAACTTTTCAACAGAACTTCAAATAAATTGATTCTTCAAATCCACCCTTTCGAAAAATTCAAACGAAGAAGTCAGATATCAGACTGCCAGGAACAAATACATGGCAGCAGTTAAGATTTCAATTACGTAGTGACGCATTGCCAATATTTATTCAGCAATCTGTTAAGAAATACTCAGTCTCTAACGTGTTGATCTGTAAGCTGACATACTGCATGAGAAACAATATTATTCAAAGACGACACAAACTTACACAAGGCGGGGAACTTCCTACCAAACCCACTTCTAGAAAAAAGTTTTATTTAATAAGCAATAGTTGTAGTATCACTTCTTTAACATATTGATGCGTGTGTTTTATATGCGTTTGAGTAAAAATAAAAATGCCTGTCATAACCGAGATGAAATAGATTCCGAAAAATTCCAGTTATTCAAAACTAAAACACAGGTATCAGTTAAAACACGTAATTTAGGTTATTAGAAGCAAAGATAGCCTGTTGTGAAATGGTTATTCTTGACCAGTTTCGATAATAACTATCTCTCATACGCAGATTCTCACGTATACTATGTACGGGTAGAATAGAATTTGTGTAGTAATCTGAATGATCGTACAGCAATTATACACATGTAACCATATTATCTGAATAATAAAAATTACGTATCTCTCAGAAATACCGTAACATATCAGATTCGTCTACATTCTGAGAACGTGATCGAAATATAATGATACAGCTCCGCACTGGTTTGTCAAATATGCAAATCTTGCTAGTTGAAATACTCGTAACACCGTTAAGTCGTACAGGAATAGAAACAAGGACATCAGTACAGACGATGCTTAAACGACCACTCAGGAAAACTGAGCAGATGCTCTTTAGAGTACCAATTAATTGGTTTCAAGTTTGGTTTGCGGTCGGCGCCACAGAACTAAGGTAAAGATATGTACGTGATTATTTTCAATACTGTACTAAAGATTTATGTAAGAAATTTAAATCATGTTACATAAAAAACTATAAAGAGAAACGTAGTTCCAGCTGGACAGTAAACACTGACACGGTCCACAGCACAAAACAAAACCACGCATAGATTGGAATAGATTACAGATATCTACGATTACTGTGTGTAGGAATTATATGTACATGATGGTGGGCTCGTACCTACGGCAAGAGAGATTGTTAAATTATGCAATTCACAGCCAGTAAACGGAAACATACAACCGCAGCTTAGTACTGGGCATGTCCTTAGAGGCGACATAAGAACATAAGATAGCATAACAATTATAAAGGCAACCCGCTATACAAACAACTGGATAATATTGGACTCACGAGATAAATTATAAGCAGTGGTTGGTACTTTCCTAAAGTGAATAACGTAAACAAAACGGAAATATGGGGTAGGAGGGGGTGGGGTGGAGATGAGGGTAGAATAGGGAGGGGTGAAGGTAGAAAACAGATTTAAAAGAATACTGTAAATAGCATAATAAAACTACAGACAAGAACAAAGATCCAACTGAAAGATAAACACCGACCTAGCTCGTAACATAACATAACTCGTCCAACTCGTCCACAAACGGAGGTACCGTCATACAGATACAACTATACGTGATGGTAAGCACACAACAAGCGCTAAAGAGAATATTACGTTAAAATTGTAGGATGGGATGTCCGCCAGTTATGCAAAATATCGTTTCTTCCAAGTACCCAAACATGTTTCAGCACCACTGTGCCGTCGTCAGTGGGTTTCCGTTTCATTTATTCGGTAGTGTGAACATTTTTATAAATGATTACAAAATTGTGGATATTTAGTTCAAACAGTAGTTCGTTTCTTTTTGTAAATACCTTTACATTTGGTGTGCATGATTTTTCCGGATCACATGTGTGTTATTTATTACAGGTATCTTGTCATCTGCAAACAAACGATGTTGATGAGAAATTTTGCTGGGAGTTAACATATTATCTAAAACGTAATTTAGTTTATGGCGATATTCCGTACGTATATTCGTTTTTACTTATATTTTCGTGTGGCAAGCCCTTTATTCTCAGCATCATGGTGAGGTGTCGTTATTCACACATAAATATAACGTGTATTTTCACGTTGTTATTACATTATCTAATTGACAGCAAGTAAACGGAAACGTTAGACATAGTTAGTACTGAATATATATTTCGAAATATCGTATGGACATAGCGTAGGGTAGCAGCTATACAGCGATCTTACAAAACAACTGGATAGCACTGGATTGATGAGCACATTATAAACTGTTTATGGCATTATCGGAAGGTAAGTAACCTAAGAAGTAACTGAGGGTTTTGGAGAGTGAGGGCAGAAAGAGGATAAAGAGGGCAGGGGCAAGTGACTCAGGGTGGAGTGGGAGAAAGAAAATGAAGTAGTTGGGCAGAAATATAAATGGGAAGACTTTTTGTTTTTGGGGTGGGGGGAATACCAGTTCATTAATAACTATATATAAAATGTAATGCAAGTTGTTGGTTTCTCAGATTATGCAGCTTGCAAAGTACCATCCACTTGTTATAATTTTTCTCATGAAACCAATCTTATGCAGTTGTAGTCAATTTGCACTTTATAACTGTTACACAAACGTTATGTTTGTATGTCGTATCTGAGACTGCGATCAGTACTACGCCTTTGGTATGCTTCCATTTAATGGCTGTGAATTACATAATGAAATAATCTCTTGCTCTAAATATGAGACAGCCATCACGTGCAAGGAATACTTCTATACATAGTGAATCACTTAAAACTTGCTCCGCTAATATTGCGAAAATTGGAAGTACTGCTGATTTGCGGTTTTCACAGAACGGATTCGTATTCAGGGGCTCGTATTCTTAGCCAAAGAACATATCCCAATAATACTTATAAAGTGTAATTTGTGCAAACATGCATATCTTAAAATGGAAAAATATCTCTTGAAATTAACAAACTAAAAGTAGGGTAAATTAGAGTGTCAGTGGTTTTTGTTGCAGGTTTCTAGAGTGAGTCGTTTACGAGATATTATGTTTTGAGAAGTTCCCACACCAACGCTTATACAATGCCCGTGGTAGCACACACTATAGACGACACAGGTGCTTGCACCTGTAACACGGATTCTGACTGGTAACGAGACAACTGACCTTCACAGCTTGTTTTCAAAATGACCACCAGCAGCGGCAACATAGGTTTCCATCCTGATACGGAACTACTGCTGCCCACATGCTAGCATTTCAGGGGAGATATTCGAACCAACCGCTGTAATACATCGTTGCATATCATCGACTATAGCTGCTGTGTCCTCGTAGACAGCGTCATTCAGCCTTCCCCACAGATAAAGTCTACAGGCGTTAAATCCGGGGAACGAACCGGCCAAGATACAGGTCCTCTGCGTCCAGTCCTACGATTTGGAAAAATTAATGAAGGCATGATGCAATACTTCGTGCACTGTGGGCTGCATATATGTCATGTTGGTATCATAGGTTACTGCTAGTCTACAGAGGAACGTGGAAGATGGTGCGTTAGGAGATTGCGATATTTGCTCACATTCAGTGTTCCGTCTGTGAAAAACTGGCCTATGAGCTGATACTATTCCACTCCACACGTTTAAACTCCATGCACACTGACGCTCCACCTGACGAAGCCAGCGTCGATTCTCAACAGTCTCCCCCTTCCCTTCCTCCTCCGCCAATAACGCTTGTTTCGTCGGTTTACCTGGCCGTGATTGGTAATTGTGGCTTCATCGTTAGACAAAATACATCTGAAGTATCCTGCCTTAATTCTCATGTACAGAAGTTGACACGATTCTCATAATCGTTTCCATGTAGCTCTTCATGGAGAAAATATGATAGGTATGGAACCTATCTCGATGAATAATGCGTAGAACACTTGCCTGACTCATGCCACCTCCCCATGTGATGGCGAGGGAGTTAATGTGTGTATTAGCTGCAAGTAACAGCAAATACATTAATTTGTCCCTCTTCTGTCGTGAGTGGAAGAAGGGATTACCAATGCAGAAAAAGTCCGCAGGCTCATAGTGAGTAGGAAGAAAGCAGTTCGTTCTCGTGCTATGCATGAAGAAAGATATCCCAATAGACATTAACCATCTTGGCAATTGTTCATAAACCTCTTTAACCAGTTATTTGAAAGTGGTAGTGTAGCACCTAGGTAACGTAACAGAAGCAAACAGGTGACAGCAACTACAAAGACAGAATGGCGCAAACGAGTGTCGGTGTGAAAACTTGTGAAAATAAGGTATCATGTAAATAACTCTCACTAGAATCGTGCAACGAGAACCACTTACACTCTAATGAACACCACTATTAGTTTATATTGTCAATGGTCATTGTTTCATTTTTTTAAATGTATGTTTGCTCAAAAAAATACGCTTTCTGAGTATTACAACCAGTTTACTGGGTAACGATATGAGTCCCTGACTACCAATCCATATTGTGAAAGGCGCACAAAGTAGCACTTCCCATTTCCGCTAAACCTGCGGTACAATTTTTACGTGATTCGCGCTGTATAGTTATTATAATTACATGTAATTTGTCCGACGCTCCACCCTATGCCTAGTTACGAAGTTTTATTATGCTGTTGGCAGAGTCAGTGTTTATTGTCCAATTAGAGTAACGCTCCTGTTTATAGTTTTGTTCTGTAACATGGTTTAAAAACTACTATACTTAACACTTGATTAGTAAAATCTTATTCATGTACACATCACTGCACCGACTGGTGAACAAGCTTGAAACCATTTAACAGGGTCCCTAAAGGGCATAGGCCCGGTCTATCTGAGCTTTCGTCGAAGCATCTTCTTTAGTGATCTCCTGGTTTTTCCTCCTGTACTGCCTATTGGTTTTGTGGATATTCCAACTAGCAAGATTTATATATTTGATAAACCTGTCTGGAGTTGTATGATTATAATCGCCGCATGTTCTCATTAAGTCGGCGAGTCTGATGTGTAACTGTATTTCTGGGAGGTATGTAATTTTTATTATTCAGATGATATCGTTCCTTGTGTATACTTGTTGTACTAACAAGCAGATCATTACACTAACGGTATTCTGTCCGCACATTGTAGATCCCAGTATCTGAAAATGGCAGCTTGTTACTGTCAAACCAATCACAAAATTAACTGTTTCACAGCAAATGATCGTGGCTTTTAATGTTTAAGTACAACATTAGGACCCCTCAGCAACATATGTAAATTGTATTTAACCGGGCAGTTTTTCACATCCCTAGCCCCGTGCAAAGATTCAGAACGTAATTTTAAAACCATCATTCAGAAGGTGGTTTTAAAACCATCATCCGAAATGACGGTATTAGAGATAAATTGATAAAAACTGTAATGTTTCGGAAATAAGTTGTAGTTTTACCCCGAATGTAATGTTATTGAATTATATACTCATTGGGCTCTACTACATGGTTACTGGTGTACGCCACAGAAAATTGTCACTAGATCGGAGTCGAAAGAACTATAGGCTATGATAGGAATGCGCGATAGTGACATCCACCGTTATCGTATGACTACTGCTCATCCGTAAATTAAGAGGTACGCGATTCATTGTCTTTCAGCATCCCTCTGCGCCCTTTCAACTCGTCGTTGTGACCAGCAATCAAACATTACATCCTTCATCAGAGCGAGTCCCTCACAGAATATTTTTTGTCATTGTCGTGAATTTAAATGTATGTTTCCAGTTCACAATGCGTAATGTGTTGCGTGTGCGTCCTGAGTTAATCTGTTGTATTTTTCTTGAGCCAAGAAGCTTAAAGCGCAGACATTGAAATGTCTCGTGAGATGGACAGGCTTTTTTAGGAAATACGATTCAGTTGCTCAAAAGCAGAAGAAAAAACTACATCATGCACAATTTCGAATTCACAAAAAGGAGCTTTCAAGAAGTTTCTTTGACCAATATTTTCACAAATTAATGATAAAACTTAAGTATGCCTAAATGGCGATGGGGTTAACAGTAGCTTCTCATCACGTGGTGTTCTGATAAATATAAAATGCTTGAATGTGAAGCCTCTGTTGCCCCGCCTTCAGGTAGGGCTACAAGTAGCGATCGAGAAATTATCACAAATCTTTACCCAGACACCTGCCTAGCTCGTTAACATCCTCCATGATAGATTAAATTGTACCCAGAGGCTACACTAAATTTGTAAATATTGATTATCCTCTAAAAGAAAGCAAGAAAAATTTCAACTCATTTTTAAGCAAGAACTTTACCCATTGAAGGAAAAAAGTATCAAAATGGTCTGTGTATTCGAGATCTACCGACATGGTTTTTTTTGTTATTTTTGTAAACTTTTTGGATCTCCTTCAAACAGCCTGTCAAAGGATGTACTGTGACTGGATTCATTTAGGATATTGCTTGAAGGACATGAAAAATCATTTAACAACACGAAATGTACAAAGAAGAATGGATAGAATGTGAGATACGAATGGAACAAAAAATTGGTTTCGATAGAATTGACGTCAGGTTCTAAAGAGAACTATACTCGATATCAGTCAGCTGGGTCAGCATAATATGACCCTAAAAGGAACCAGTGACAAACTCTATCAACACAACAATGGCAGTTTTCTTGATCTGGTTGAAAGGATAGCAGAATTTAACTTAGTTTTACGGGGATGTTTGAGGCTGGTAAGAACGAAAGAAAATTACAGTGAACCCTTTTGTCGATACTAGATGAACTAGATCTCAATAGTCATAGCTGCAGTGGCCAAAGTTGCGATAATGGCGCAAATATGAAAGGTCATTGAAGTGGTGTTCAAGCTCAAATCTTAAAGTAGAGTCCAAGTGCGTATTATATGCCTTTTGCTATCCAGAGTCTTAACGTTATGTTATCAGATGCTGAAAAATCTGCAGAAAAAGCAATCACATTTTTGGCGTAATTCAAAGAAAATGCGTTGTTATGGTGCCTCCACTCAGAGTTGGGAAATCTTACTGAGAGGGTACCAAACTGAACAGTGGAAAAGCTTTCAGATCTTCGATGGGAATGATGGGATGAGACTGTCAAGCTAGGTACCAGTGATGCCCTTCAGGAGGTGGGCAATACCACTGATGAATCGAAAAGAAAGGGCGAAGCATACTGGCTTGCTGTGAACGAATTAGAAACCCTCGAGTTCATTGTAGAATGGTCATATAGTTGATCTTCTTTTTGCCATTGACAAAGGAAGTAACACACTTCAAGGAGAAATCATGCACCTGAAAGTAGCAGCTAAACGCCTCGAATGTTTAGCGAAGTTTGAGAATTTACGTGAAGAGGGTTTTGTTTATGCGCAGATAGCTGCGAAAGAGTCCGCTAAAAGCTTACAGAATGAGCCACAGTTCAAAGAAATGGGAACTGGCAAGAGGACGAAGTAGTTTGGTTACGGAAGTAGCGACGTGGTTAGCTGGGAACAACATGCAGAGGAGAGTTTCAAATTGATTTTTTCCAACCTGTCGTTGGCACAGTATTAAAAAGTTTGAAAGCAAAGTTTGGACAGCCAGCTTACTGTTCCGTAACATCTGGCTTTTTGTTTTCTCCAGAAAGTTTAATAGACGTGTAGGAAGAAGGAATGAAAATGCTACGTAAAAAACTGGAGAATAAGCTAAGTGTAAGCATAAATGTTGTATGTCTAAAAGTCATTGTCGCTTCGGAAACTTATCCAGGGAAATGGTTCCTAAGGATATGCCAACTCCAGTGCTAATATTGACAAACTTAAATGTAATTGTAAACCTATTTGCCAACACTTGGTTACAGAATTTTGATAACCCTGCGACTAATCATCGTCTCCTCTAAAAGGAACTTTTCACCTTTGAAGCTGATAAAGAATTATTTCAGTAGCAGGATCTCTCTTGCTATGTTGTCAGTGAAATACGGGGTTCTTTCAAATGAGAATTTTGATGCTATTGTTCATGAATTTTCTGGTCAGAAATGAAAGAAAAGATGTTTTGCGTTAAGAGTGGGGAAAAGGCAACTTTTAGTACCCGTAACTTACAAATCATTTATTTTCCTGTGAATACAGAGCACAGTGAAGTGATGAATACATTGAAGAGTGTATCCTACACAATATCTGTGCATCTCATTTGAATTGCAGTGTGATTATTCTCGCAGGATTCCCGAGGAAAGTCAATTTTACCGCACCTGTTATGATTCCTTCTCATTTCAATTATTTTCCTATCACAACTACCTTTCCAGCAATAATAGTCTTTTGGTATCCTGGTAGTAAGTCAAAGACGAAACTTGTAATTCTTTTAATTTTAAAATTTGTAGAAGTGGTCATCCTTGTTGCAAAATGGGCCCGTTGGGAGGGGGCAGAAGTAAATGACAGATGCAGAAGAGCCCATCGGAGATGTTTTGCACAGAGGCCGAGGCAGCTAATGCTGGCTGTGGCTGCAACAGTCCTTTACGCAAGACGGAAGTCTTTTTTTTATGTATCGTGGGATATTTAGTGCAGCAAACATACGGATGAAAATGTCATTCTATCGTCTTCCTCTGTCTCTGAAGATTTTTATGGTTAAGATGTGTCAGGCAGATAGCCACGATCACGTTTAACCTGGTGGGCTCCCAGAAATATCTCTATGACACTGAGAAATCTGTTGATTGTTCTAGAACTACAATGTCACTAACTAGTTTGACCTAATCCGCAATCCCTTTCGGCTTTCGTTTATCGGACGTCTCGAATAATTGGTACGTATTTAATGTGAACTAAGCTATAATTATCGTGCCAGTCTGTCACCAAATATTGTATACTACTGTAAGAGAAAGTTGTATTTCGTAATTCAATACTTGCAGTAAGTATGTAATATACATATTTGATGATGATTATGTAATGGGAACTGTTATTCTACTGGAATTTATGTATTTTGTGAAGTGGCTTGTGCTCGGAAAATACTACAGCAAGATTACAATTGGATTAGTTTCTCACAAAATATAACACATTGGTAAGTATGAAATAACATTTTGCAGGAAGCTGCTAACAGCAGGGCACTGGAATTCACATTAACTCATGCCATGAAATGAGATCTCACATTGTGAGAGACAAACTGCGAATACTGTAACGACTCTGAAGAAACTGATATAGGCATGCGTATTCAAATACAGAGATGTGTAACCAGGTAGAATACGGCGCTACGGTCGATAACGCCTTTATAAGACAAGCGTCTAGCGCAGTTGCTGCTACTACGGCAGGTTATCAAGATTTAAGTGAGTCTGAACGTGGTGTTACAGTCGTCTCAAGAGCGATGGGACGCAGCATCTCCGAGGTAGGGATGAACTGAGAATTTTCCGTACGCCCACTTCACGAGTATACCATGAATATCAGGAATCCGGTAAAACATCTAATCTCAGACATCGCAGCGGTCGGAAAAGGAGCCTTCAAGAAAGGGACCAAGGCCGACCGAAGGAAATCGTTAAGCGTGACAGAAGTGCAACCCTTCCGCAAATTGCTGCAGATTTAAGTGCTGGGCCATCAAAAAGTGTCAGCAAGCGAACCAATCAACGAAATATTATCAACAAGAGCTTTCGTAGCCGAAGGCTACTCGTATAATCTCGATGACTGCACGACACTAAGCTTTACTCCTCGCATGGGCCAGTCAACGCCGACATTGAACTGTTGATGTCTGGAAACATGTTGCCTGGTCTCGTTTCAAATTGTATTGAGCGAATGGACGTTTAGGGGTATGGAGACAACTTTACGAATCAATGGACTCAGCACATAAGCAGGGGACTGTTCAAGCTGCTGGAGGCTCGGTAACGATGTGGGACGTGTGCAGTTGGAGCGATGTGTCTAGATATGACTCTGACAGGTGACACGTACGTAAGCATTCTGTCTGATCACCTGCATCCATCCAAGTCCATTGTGCATTCTGACGGACTTGGCCAATCCCACCAGAACAATGCGACATTCCACACGTCTAGTTTTGCTTCAGGGTGGCTCCAAGAACACTGTTCTGAGTTTAAACACTTGCGCTGGCCACCAAACTACCCATAAATTAATGTTATTGAGCATATATGGGATGCGTTGTAACGTGATGTTCTGAAGAGTTCTCCAACCCGTCGTAATCTTAAGGTTCATGGACAGCCCATCAGGATTCATGGTGACAGCTCCCTCCAGCACTACTTCAGATATTACTTGAGTTCATGACACACCGTGTAGAGGCACTTCTGTATGCTCGCGGGGGCACTGCACAATAATAAGCAGATTTACCAGTTCCTTCGGCTCTTTAGGATATATTTATCCAATTTTACTTGGAATGAAAATAACAACGACAGCATTCACAGATTACGATATACTCATGAAAAGGAGGATTGCCACTCCGTGCATTGAACATTTAACTTTCAGCGCTTAGTGTAAGGCATTCAGTGATTAATTTACGTGAGAGATATCACAGGTGTGTGTAAGGGGTACAGTATATTTGAAATACAAGAGAGGAATGGCTACTTTGCTTGAGAGAAGTCAAATATGTGTTTAAGGAGTATGGTATAATATTTGGCGTATGAAATACAGAGAGAAATGATTACTTTGCGTGAGAAAGATCACAGTTGTGCTTAAAAACAGTGTTTTTTTTACAAGTGAAATATACAGAGAATAATTAATGCATTACCACATGTGTTGAAGTTGTATAGAATTCGTCATATCAAATACAAAGAGATCATATATTTGTAAAGAATACCGATTTTGACATATGAAATACACAGATATGTGTTGTATGTGTGTGTGTGTGTGTGTGTGTGTGTGTGTGTGTGTGTGTGTGTGTGTGTGTGTGTGGTCATTTTACATTCATAACAGATATTTTTTACCTTGAAATCATTGTAATATTACACCGAAGGTACGTTTATGTACACAACCATCTTCGACTTCCACAGAAGTAACTAGTTGACACCATTTTTGTACAGAACAGTAATAGTATGACGCTGGTTAAATACAGAGGTATGTAAGTATCTTTCTGATACTACGAATTACATATCATTTTAATACTATGCCCTGAGTGGTTAGAAAGAGGAGGGGACGTGAGATATGAAACACAACTCTCCCCTGTCATGAATTTTTTGACTGGCTGCTTCTCTTGGTTGGAGATCTGGAGATAAGAAGAAGAGGTAGGGGAGAGGGTTTCTAATTTCCGACTAATAGAACTGGATTGTTTCCACTGCCTTGGACTCTTATTTAATTGGCTCTTTCGATTTTATTACTACGTTATTACTGGCTGGATATTAGGGCTAGGAAGAAAGGAGCAGTAGAAGGAGTGTTATGGGGAGATAGGTAGACCCACAAAGCTCCACTAGACTGGTTGGTTTTTTCCCACCAATTTTTTCGTTTTCTGCCATCAGCACTCTTAATTTTATTGAATTTATCACGTTTTTTCAATTTATCATCATCTGTTCTCGTGTTCAACAGAAGGCAAGTGTCGCACTTTACTGAAGTCGAGTGAACAAACACATTTATTATCAGAAACTTATCCTCGAATACTCTACAGTAAATTCGAAAATGCGGTGCTGGTTCTAAAATAATATGCGTTGGCATGAAAACTGTTGCGTAAAGATATATACCCTCTGAAAAATTTAAAATGAATCATAGTTACCTGTTCATGTCTCTAGTCTTACTTTACTAATTTTCGTATCCTAGTAGTTATTGCTATGGTAGGTTCATAGGACACATTCTGAGTCATGAAAGGATTACCAATTTTGTACTGGAGAGAAGCGTAGCGGCTGGAGAGAGGGGTGGGGGGGGGGGGGGGGTAGATAGTAGAGGGAAATCAAAAGAGACGGATACAGTAAGCAGACTCAGAAGGATTTAAGTTGCAGTAGTTACTCGAAGATGAAGAAGTTTGCACAGGATATAGTAGCATGGAGAGCTTTATCAAACCAGTCAGTCTTTGGACTCGAGACCACAACAGAAATTATTGTACTACACTCCTGAAAATTGAAAAAAGAACACCGTGAATTCATTGTCCCAGGAAGGGGAAACTTTATTGACACATTCCTGGGGTCAGATACATCACATGATCACACTGACAGAACCACAGGCACATAGACACAGGCAACAGATCATGCACAATGTCGGCACTAGTACAGTGTATATCCACCTTTCGCAGCAATGCAGGCTGCTATTCTCCCATGGAGACGATCGTACAGATGCTGGATGTAGTCCTGTGGAACGGCTTGCCATGCCATTTCCACCTGGCGCCTCAGTTGGACCAGCGTTCGTGCTGGACGTGCAGACCGCGTGAGACGACGCTTCATCCAGTCCCAAACATGCTCAATGGGGGACAGATCCGGAGATCTTGCTGGCCAGGGTAGTTGACTTACACCTTCTAGAGCACGTTGGGTGGCACGGGATACATGCGGACGTGCAATGTCCTGTTGGAACAGCAAGTTCCCTTGCCGGTCTAGGAATGGTAGAACGATGGGTTCGATGACGGTTTGGATGTACCGTGCACTATTCAGTGTCCCCTCGACGATCACCAGAGGTGTACGGCCAGTGTAGGAGATCGCTCCCCACACCATGATGCCGGGTGTTGGCCCTGTGTGCCACGGTCGTATGCAGTCCTGATTGTGGCGCTCACCTGCACGGCGCCAAACACGCATACGACTATCATTGGCACCAAGGCAGAAGCGACTCTCATCGCTGAAGACGACACGTCTCCATTCGTCCCTCCATTCACGCCTGTCGCGACACCAGTGGAGGCGGGCTGCAAGATGTTGGGGCGTGAGCGGAAGACGGCCTAACGGTGTGCGGGACCGTAGCCCAGCTTCATGGAGACGGTTGCGAATGGTCCTCGCCGATACCCCAGGAGCAACAGTGTCCCTAATTTGCTGGGAAGTGGCGGTGCGGTCCCCTACGGCACTGCGTAGGATCCTACGGTCTTGGCGTGCATCCGTGCGTCGCTGCGGTCCGGTCCCAGGTCGACGGGCACGTGCACCTTCCGCCGACCACTGGCGACAACATCGATGTACTGTGGAGACCTCACGCCCCACGTGTTGAGCAATTCGGCGGTACGTCCACCCGGCCTCCCGCATGCCAACTATACGCCCTCGCTCAAAGTCCGTCAGCTGCACATACGGTTCACGGCCACGCTGTCGCGGCATGCTACCAGTGTTAAAGACTGCGATGGAGCTCCGTATGCCACGGCATACTGGCTGACACTGACGGCGGCGGTGCACAAATGCTGCGCAGCTAGCGCCATTCGACGGCCAACACCGCGGTTCGTGATGTGTCCGCTGTGCCGTGTGTGTGATCATTGCTTGTACAGCCCTCTCGCAGTGTCCGGAGCAAGTATGGTGGGTCTGACACACCGGTGTCAATGTGTTCTTTTTTCCATTTACAGGAGTGTATTTTAGGTGGGAAGTATATCGCAGGTATCACAGACTGTGATACAGTTATTGGTTGCAAACTAAAGTATTAAATCTTGGTGTCGGCTAGACAAACGTTAATTGTGTTTTAGTTTCCCATGTTATCGGATGGTGAAAACTTTTCGCCAACTATAAACCCAGAAAGTTCCGAAAGATCAAGAAAAGCATACAGGAGACGATTCATTCAGCATAAACTGATGATTTTGTGAGTGTTGCCGTGCAGGCAGTATACATTGCAGGATGCTGAAAGATCGTAGATACGGTCATTAATCGGCGCACTTACAAAGTATGCTGAAAAAGATAATAGTTCCATTCTGTGGCACCAAGGGGAAATGTGACGCTGTAAGCAGTCAGAAAGTAATGTGGGTACAGGAAAATGGGAGGAACGATCTCACACATGATGAAGATGGTTTTGGCACTTTATTAGGATAGGACCAGAAGTCATAACGTGTGTTGCATACGGTCTCCTGAGTAAACAACGTGCTACATTCGCAACATGGCATGGTCGACAGCTGCTCGCAGTATATTCGGTGCAGTCAGAGCCGTATATCGTCATATGTTTTACTTCAAATCAGGAAGAATCCTAATGTATGCCTGCTAGACACGACCTTCGAGATATCCCGACAACCAGAGGTCACACGGGTTTAGGTCGAGGATCGGGAAAGTAACACGTCTTGAAATTGCCTAGAGATAAAGGTGCGTTACTGAAGGTTCCTCAAAGCAAATCTTGCACGTGACAAGTGACATGTGACGTGAGGCCGCCCTGCGTGAAAGGAATCATCTTTACACATTTGTGTTCTTGCAAATTTGATATCATGTGTTGCATACGGAGGTTCTTACAACGTGCAGATGTGACTATACGACTAAAAGAAACGTGAAATGTCATCTCCTAAAAGAAAAACTGACCGAAACGAATGACTTCGTGAAATCACACAACCCAGTCACATGAGCTGTGTGCAGTAGTGACCGTTTCTGCACAACATGTGACGGAGTAGAACTCCTTATGGGGCTGTTCCATTCATTTAGCCCCCCCCCCCCCCGAGGAAAGTAAAATGTGCCCAGTCCGTCTAAAGAATTTTCCACAGACACATCGCTTCCATTTCTATGTATGTCAAAAACCGAAGGGCAAAGTCACTGTATTGTAGCCTATCTAAGGGCTTCGTTTGGTGAAAATTCTTACTCTTTTAAGGATACCAGTGTAAAATGGGCCGTGAAAGTTTTTGATCTGTTGACCAGGGGAGAGAGAGTTGACACAGCTTGAGCACTTGCTACAGAATTTGAGGCAGGTGCAGTACGGTCAGCTAACTTCATTAACTACTGGCATGGGAATGGCCAGCCTCCCTCTCCCTGTTGCACGACCTAATTCACCTGTTTCTTCAAACCTCTTGATGATATTTATCTGCCAATTTATTGACATGGGGCCTCTTCCCACCTGTTGTTGTCGGCCATATTTCCTGTCGGTCTGATAAAACAACTTTTCCAGCAGTGCACGCCCTTTCTTCTCAACAGCCATTGCTTTTAGTACAGAGAACTTCTTCGTTCTTAACCCTATGCGCTAACAGTCACTTCACAAAATAAATCAGCGCATATCGTCAAGTGATAAACAGCGCACTGACATCCAGACAGGAAACATTTCATATTCTGACTCACTGTAACACCATATATTCATATGGTACAAGGAAGTTACCTATTATTTTTTCAGCATATTCCGCGAGTGCTCCGTTTAATGAAAATATCTCCGATGTTTCACCAAACAGAGCCCTCACCGAAGCACTATGAACACGGTCAGTGGGCGTATACATCCACAGCTACATCTACATCTACATCCACATGGATAATCTGCAAATCACATTTAAGTTCCTGGCTGTGGGCTCATCGAACCACCTTCAAAAATCTCTATTATTCCAATCTCGTAGAGCGCGCAGAAGAACCAAAACCTATATCTTTCCGTACGAGCTCTATTTCCCTTACTTTGTCGTGATGATCGTTTCTTCCTGTGTAGGTCGGTATCAATAAAAAAATTTCGCATTCCGAGGAGAAAGATGTTGACTGAAATTTCGTGAGAAGGTTCCGCCGCAACGAAAACCGCCTTTATTTTAATGATATCCAACCCAAATTCTGTATCATTTCAGTGACACTCTCCCCCATATTTCACGATAATAAAAAACGTTCTGCCCCTCTTTGAACTTTTTCGATGTCTTCCGTTAATCCTATCTAGTAAGGATCCCACACCGCACAGCAGTATTCTAAAAGAGGGCGGACAAGAGTAGTGCTCCTTAGTATATCTGTTACATTTTCGAAGTATCCTGCCAATACAATGTAGTTTTTGGTTAGCCTTCCCCACAGCATTTTATATGTGTTCTTCAAATCAAGTAATTAATAATTGTAATTACAATTTATTTAATTGAATTTACGGCCTTTAGATTTGACTGATTTATCGTGTAACCGAAGTTTAACGGATTCGTTTTAGCACTCTTATGGTAGCTCTCACAGTTTTCGTTATTTAAGTTCAACTGCCATTTTTCGCACCATTCAGATATCGTTTCTAAATCGTTTTGCAATTTGTTTTGATCTTCTGATGACTTTGTTAGTCGATAAACCAGCGTCATCTACAAACAACCTAAGTCACTTGCTCAGATTGTCTCTCAGATCGTTTATATATCTAAGGAACAGCAAAGGGAGTATAGCACTATCTTGGGAACGCCAGAAAAGACTTCCGTTCTACTCGATAACTTTCCGTCAACTACTACGAATTGTGTGACCTCTCTGTCAGGAAACCACAAATCCAGTCACATAACGGAGACGATATTCCATGAGCACTCAATTTCACTACAATCCGCTTGTGTGCTGTAGTGTCAAAAGCCTTCCGGAAATCCAGAAATACGGAATCGATCTGATATCCCTTGTCAACAGCACTCAACACGTCATGCGAATAACGAGCTAGTTGTGTTTCACAAGAATGATGTTTTCTATACCTCTGTTGACTGTGTGACAATAGACCGTTTTCTTCGAGGTAAATAATAATGTTCGAACACAATATATGTTCCAAAATCCTGCTTTATATCGACGTTAATTACATGGGCCTGTAATTAAGTTGATTACTGCTACTACCTTTCTTGAATATTGGTGTGACTTGCGCAATTTTCCAGTCTTAGGGTGCGGATCTTTTTTCGAGTGAACGTTGTATATGATTGTTAAGTATGGAGTTAATGCTTCAGCATTCTCTGAAAGGAATCTAATTGGAATACAATCAGCACAAGAAGACTTGCTTTTATTAATGTGATTTAAGTTGCTTTGATACTCCGAGGATATTTACTTCTACGTTATTCATGTTGGCAGCAGTTCCTGATTCGAATTCTGGAATATTTACTTCGTCTTCCAGTGTCACTGAACGTTAGCAGCGTGAGTAGTAACCAAACTTCTTCAAAATTGACCAGCCTTCCTTCTTTTTTAACAGAAGAAAATACAAATATTCCATAATTTACTCACACATTTGAACATAAGACAAAACACAACAACTTACACTAACATTTGTTACAGAGCTTGCCAATCTCGACTCGTTTGACGCTCTCTGTCTTTTTGCTAATGTTTTCTTCGTGAGCCACATTTTACAGTCTACGTCCTTTATAATATGCTTCAGATGTTCTAGTTGGTATCTATTCTTCCCAGGTGAAATGTTGTGCACGCCAAAACCGAATTAGGAATAAATAAATCAGAGAAGAGCTGAATACTGAACGGATAAACAAAACAACAGAGGAACATAGAAACAGGTAGAGAGAGCATATGAGCATTGCAGAAGAAGAACTACGAGATAACTGTTGAGATACAGAGTGAGAGAAAAAAGGAACTCTCGTAAGCCCAAAATGAGATCGGATCAACAATAATCTTTGATACGGATCAGTTCATTAAGCGTAATCCCACTCTACTGCTTTCCCCAATGTCTACATCTACATCTACATCTACATGACTACTCTGCAATTCACATTTAAGTGCTTGGCAGAGGGTTCATCGAACCACAATCATACTATCTCTCTACTATTCCACTCCCGAACAGCGAGCGGGAAAAACGAACACCTAAACCTTTCTGTTCGAGCTCTGATTTCTCTTATTTTATTTTGATGATCATTCCTACCTATGTAGGTTGGGCTCAACAAAATATTTTCGCATTCGGAAGAGAAAGTTTGTGACTGAAATTTCGTAAAAAGGTCTCGCCGCGACGAAAAACGTCTATGCTGGAATGACTTCCATCCTAACTCGTGTATCATATCTGCCACACTCTCTCCCCTATAACGTGATAATACAAAACGAGCTGCCCTTCTTTGCACCCTCTCGATGTCGTCCGTCAATCCCACCTGGTAAGGATCCCACACCGCGCAGCAATATTCTAACAGAGGACGAACGAGTGTAGTGTAAGCTGTCTCTTTAGTGGACTTGTTGCATCTTCTAAGTGTCCTGCCAATGAAACGTAACCTTTGGCTCGCCTTCCCGACAATATTATCTATGTGGTCCTTCCAACTGAAGTTGTTCGTAATTTTAACACCCAGGTACTTAGTTGAATTGACAGCCTTGAGAATTGTACTATTTATCGAGTAATCGAATTCCAACGGATTTCTTTTGGAACTCATGTGGATCATCTCACACTTTTCGTTATTTAGCGTCAACTGCCACGTGACACACCATAGAGCAATCTTTTCTAAATCGCTTTGCAACTGATACTGGTCTTCGGATGACCTTACTAGACGGTAAATTACAGCATCATCTGCGAACAGTCTAAGAGAACTGCTCAGATTGTCACCCAGGTCATTTATATAGATCAGGAACAGTAGAGGTCCCAGGACGCTTCCCTGGGGAACACCTGATATCACTTCTGTTTTACTCGACGATTTGCCGTCTATTACTACGAACTGCGACCTTCCTGACAGAAAATCACGAATCCTGTCGCACAACTGAGTCGATACCCCATAGCTCGCTTGTGAGGCACGGTGTCAAAAGCTTTCCGGAAACCTAGAAATACGGAATCAACCTGAGATCCCCTGTCGATAGCGGCCATTACTTCGTGCGAATAAAGAGCTAGCTGCGTTGCACAAGAGCGATGTTCTCTGAAGCCATGCTGATTACATGTCAATAGATCGTTCCCTTCGAGGTGATTCATAATGTTTGAATACAGTATATGCTCCAAAACCCTATTGCAAACCGACGTCAATGATATAGGTCTGTAGTTAAATGGATTACTCCTACTACCCTTCTTGAACACTGGTGCGACCTGCGCAATTTTCCAATCTGTAGGTACAGATCTATCGGTGAGCGAGCGGTTGTATATGAGTGCTAAGTAGGGAGCTATAGTATCAGCGTAATCTGAAAGGAACCTAATCGGTATACAATCTGGACATGAAGACTTGCCCGTATCAAGCGATTTGAGTTGCTTCGCAACCCCTAAGGTATCTACTTCTAAGAGACTCATGCTAGCAGATGTTCGTGTTTCAAATTCTGGAATATTCCATTCGTCTTCCCTGGTGAAGGAATTTCGGAAAACTGCATTCAATAACTCCGCTTTAGCGACACAGTCGTCGATAACAGTACCATCGGCACTGCGCAGCGAAGGTATTGACTGCGTCTTGCCGCTTGTGTACTTCACATACGACCAGAATTTCTTCGGATTTTCTACCAAATTTCGAGACAATGTTTCGTTGTGGAACCTATTAAAGGCATCTCGCATCGAAGTATTTGCCAAATTTCGTGCGTCTGTAAATTTTAGCCCATATTCGGGATTTCGCGTTCTTCTGAAGTTCGCATGCCTTTTCCGTTGCCTCTGCAACAGCGTTCGGACCTTTTTTGTGTACCACGGGGGATCCGTTCCATCTCTTCCCAATTTATGAGGTATGAATATCTCAATTGCTGTTGCTACTATATCTTTGAATTTGAGCTACATCTCGTCTACATTCGCATAGTCAGTTCGGAAGGAATGGAAATTGTCTTTTAGGATGGCTTCTAGTGGCACTTTATCCGCTTTTTTAAATAAAATTATTTTGCGTTTGTTTCTAATGGATTTGGAAGAAATGGTATTGAGCTTAGCTACAATGACCTTGTGATCACTATTCCCTGTATCAGTCATGATGCTCTCTATCAGCTCTTGATTGTTTGTGGCTAAGAGGTCAAGTGTGTTTTCGCAACCATTTACAATTCGCGTGGGTTCGTGGACTAATTGCTCGAAATAATTTTCGGAGAAAGCATTTAGGACAATCTCGGAGGACGTTTTCTGCCTACCACCGGTTTTGAACAAGTATTTTTGCCAACATACCGAGGGTAGGTTGAAGTCCCCACCAACTATAACCGTATTAGTGGGGTATTTATTTGTTACGAGACTCAAACTTTCTCTGAACTGTTCCGCAACTGTATCATCGGAGTCTGGGGGTCGGTAGAAGGAGCCAATTATTAACTCAAGTTCATTATTCCTGTAAGCTGCTAGCAAATGTCCCTCTATCCTTTCTCTTGCTCTAGTAAGAACCTCCTGTAATGTGTTCTCATTAGTAATGTACTTCTTAATATCTTACTTCAGGTGGACACATAACTTTTAACAATTTTACATAGCACTAAATTTCACATTCCTTTAGTTCCTTATTCTCCAGGTTTTCTGTGATCCCCATCTCACTCCCACGCGATGCTGTGCTGCGGTTATACTTTTTCTGGAGTTTCTTCACACGAATAATATTAACGAACTCTGGTGGAAATTCTGCCTAGCACAGAAAATTGCCAGTCATCAGTTATGTGACGGACGGTGGTGTGTATGCGTATGACATTACATTGCCATCCGATCATGTCTTTTAGGGTGCTTCAGTTTTTTTTTTTTTTTTTTTTTTTTTTTTTTTTTTTTTTTTTTTTTGCGGGAATTGTATTTCAGTCTCCAGATATAACAGAGACGACAAGAGTTATATACAGAAACTCCTAGCTTATGTATGGGGCGTATAAAATCCTGCAGCGTATTCACTTCTCCCACGTCTCCGCGGTTGAATGAGCTTTGGCAATTTACTGCGATTCTGTTAATTAGTTTATTTGAAATCATGTAACAGAGGCATGAAAGTGTCCAGCGCTAAACTATGATTTAGTAGCGGCAGGGATTGTTCACTATGAGTGCAATGACAACTATAAGTTTGTACGTTTCGCTTTTAGCTGACATTGGACACTGCTACCATACTGGCTAGTGGGTTACCAACATAGAAATGGCCAGAATCACTGGCAGTGGAAACGTACATCGCTGGAAATATTTTACTGTTCTAATACGTAACTACAGATAGTATGTAACTGTCTCGATCGCACAGTCATTTATTAAAAATATGACCGGTTTCGACCTCTAGTAGTTGGCCATCTTTAGACAAAGCAGATTCCTTATTGTAACTGATGTGACTTTTATTATTAATACTGCTGTTATTATTTTTATCATATACTTACCATGTACTTCATACATTGTTATAATTACTAAATATGTCGTTATTATTATTACTTATTTTATGAATCGCTCATTTATTTCTCATGTAATTAAATTTATCTCGAGACATTTAAGTCTCATCTTTATCTAAGATAATTTATTTATTTCGGTTCCATCATTATCCTATATATAGATGAGACTTAAATGTCTCGAGGAAAAGTTAATTACAAGATCTATACGATGACGTGGGGTGCTGGATTTCCCCATTACATCCAACACTGGAGCTATATTTAAACGCCAGAGAAGCCTGTTAATCGTGACGATTTAGGGGGAAAATAAGCTGACGATGATGACGCATGGACACCTGCGCCGCCCCAGTCACAAAGCTGCACTGCTGTTCCAAGCAACTCCGCTGTCAAACGAAGTTCTTATTAATACTAAACATTTTTTAAATGTAAAAAGTGTCCTTTAACTTTTTAATACCTGCCGCTTTACATTCTTATGTCAATATCTCGTAACGTCTGGTTAATAAGTAACAGACACATCAAAACCATAGAATGTTTTACTGTATTTTTGGGATTTTTATTAGAAGTGTTGCTCCTCAAGTACATTCATTTATCGTGCTACAATTGATAGTAACACTAATGTGTTAATAACTTCCGTCTATTTATTTTTATTGGATTTTAAAGTCTTATTTTGCTGTAACTGTTTGATGAGTAGAAAACATACGAAACCAAAATAAACAAATAAAAGCAGGAAGCTATAGTCCTAAGCAACAGGCTCACAGCAGGCACGTGTGCTAACAAATGAGAATACACATCGGCGAAACGTCACCTTGTTTTGTATATAGATAGCGGAGGTGATACGTACGTGACGGTAACCTACATTCACGCTCTCGACTCGCCCACGAAAGGCTGGGCATCGATCGTGTGTCCCGATTACTCCACGTGAACAACATTACGTCGTGTCCACGTGCCCAACTTAGCATCCTACGATCCTCCTCTCTCTAGGGTAAACGTTAGGTATCACCGTAGTCAGCAGCGTCGACTTACCTATTTACGTTTATCTATAGCTGTCTCCTTAATTAGGACAACGGCTCTGCATAAAACGTGAAGCCAATCAGCATCTTCCACCATCACATCATTTAGTTCGTCACAATCATATATTTAGGAACTTGTGGTTTGTAACACATTAAGGATACTTTGATCCTCGGTCACAGCCGAATTTCTCTAATGAACCGCTGATGCCTGCTACTATTAATTTTTCTTTATTGTTGTGTAATTTCGGTCTTAGGGCATTTTCAAGTACCTGTTACAAGATTTTTTAATGAAACAACATTAGAATCTCTGCACAACAATAATTTTTAGAAATTAAATGTAGTGACTTAACATAGTCTGTCGTCGAGCATATGCGCAAAACTACAGACCTATATCTCTGACGTCGATCTGTTGTGGAATTTTAGAACATGTTTTTTGCTCGAGTATCATGTCGTTTTTGGTAACCCAGAATCTACTCTGTAGTAATCAACATGGATTCCGGAAACAGCGATCGTGTGAGACCCAACTCGCTTTATTTGTTCATGAGACCCAGAAAATCTTAGATACAGGCTCCCAGGTAGGTTCTATTTTCCTTGACTTCCGGAAGGCGATCGGTACAGTTCCGCACTGTCGCCTGATAAACAAAGTAAGAGACTACGGAATATCAAATTAGCTGTGTGGCTGGATTGAAGAGTTTGTAGCAAACAGAACACAGCATGTTGTTATAGATGGAGAGACGTCTACAGACGTTAATGTAACCTCTGGAGTGCCACAGGGGAGTGTTACGGACCATTGCTTTTCACGATATATATAAATGGCTTAGTAGATAATGTCGGAAGTTCCATGCGGCTTTTCGCGGATGATGCTGTAGTATACAGAGAAGTTGCAGCATTAGAAAATTGTAGCGAAATGCAGGAAGATCTGCAGTGTATAGGCACTTGGTGCAGGGAGTGGCAACTGACCCTTAACATAGACAAATGTAATGTTTTGCGATACATACAAAGAAGGGTCCTTTATTGTATGATTATATGATGGCGGAACAAACACTGCTAGCAGTTACTTCTGTAAAATATCTGGGAGTATGCGTGCGGAACGATTTGAAATGGAATGATCATATAAAATTAATTGTTGGTGTGGCGGGTGCCAGGTTGAGATTCATTGGGAGAGTTATTAGAAAATATAGTCCATCAACAAAGGAAGTGGCTTACAAAACACTCGTTCGACCTATACTTGAGTGTTGCTCATCAGTGTGGGATCCGTACCAGGTCGGGTTGACGGAGGAGATAGAGAAGATCCAAAGAAGAGTGGCGCGTTTCGTCACAGGGTTATTCGGTAACCGTGATAGCGTTACGGAGATGTTTAGCAAACTCAAGTGGCAGACTCTGCAAGAGAGGCGCTCTGTATCGCGGTGTAGCTTGCTCGCCAGGTTTCGAGAGGGTGCGTTTCTGGATGAGGTATCGAATATATTGCTTCCCCCTACTTATCCTCCAGAGGAGATCACGAATGTAAAATTAGAGAGATTCGATCGTGCACGGAGGCTTTCAGACAGTCGTTCTTCCCGCGAACTATAGGCGACTGGAACAGAAAAGGGAGGTAATGACAGTGGCATATATAGTGCCCTCCGCCACACACCGTTGGGTGGGTTGCGGAGTATCATTGTAGATGTGGATGTAGTACAAGTTCCACTGGATGGAGTAACTTTTTGGTTGTGTGTGTTATCTCTTTGAGCGTAAATTTTGTGTGACGGTATATACTGCTAATTTAGAGGAATGTGTAGCTAGAAAGAATTTGTGCTTGCGGTACACCGCTTATTTATAAAGATAATGCACATATGTGTCGTAGGTTTTCCATATGTGGCTAACAGGGTACATTTACGGCTAAAAGCAAGTAAGTAAGTATAACAACGTTTCAGCTATAGCCAGCCAGTTACTATAAAATAAGGTGTGTTAGTATTAAGCATCAACATGTTAACCTCATAATTTCTTATAATTGATATATCTTAATAATCGTCTGAAGAACGCGTGCATTTATTTTGGCTTACCGTGAAACGCTGACGAGCTGTGAGTTGCTGCTGGAATTCACCGCAGAACTGTCAAGAAATTTTACATTTCCTCACTCTTTCTGTTCATTTAAAACTTTATCACATTGGCCCCTAACATGATCGTAAGTTTCCACTTCTTGCAGTTCGTACACTTCATCTTCTCGTTAGCGCTTACCCCATGCAGTTACGAGCTTCGCTGTACGGTACTCAACTTCCTACTTTTATTTAACTTTGCGGCCAGGCGCCTGATTTAGAACATACACCAATTTACCTCTACATATTTTGTGAAACGTGACTAGAGCCACAAAACCGTCATACCCCGAAAGAAGACCTTAGGAACTAGTATTAAAAGAGAAAAGAGAAAAGGATATTGATTATCATGATACAGAGCAGAAATACCAACGCTACAGAAACGTCATAATCCGAAACAAGATCTAATGAAATAGTATTAAAAAAACATTAAAAAGAAAAGGATTTTGATTATCATGATACAGAGTAGAAATACCAAATTAATTTGACACTTAATCCAACTTATTAAAAGGAAAAATCTTGAAAGAAAATCAAGAGCCAGGCCCAAAAATCCATATTAAAACACGTGCTAAAAGTTTTCACCCGTTTGGCTCTTTAAATGTTAAGACTTTTTTGCAACTAGTTCTGTGTATACCTGGACATTCGTCGCTACTGATTTTGTTTATGCCTTTTTCTAAACACTACCCGATATTGCGGTTTGTAGTTATACATAGTGTTCTCTCGTGTTTTGTGCTTGGGATATTAGAACAATAGTAGTTATTTATGAAATGTATTTTAAAGAGGGTAAATGTATTTACTTCTAATAAAACAAACAAAAGAAAATCAGCATTTCACTTTCAGTAGATACTGTTACTGTGAAGGCAGTATACCAGTCCTTATATCTAAGAAAGGTAAATGTATTTTGAAAATGTGGTGACAGAAAGTATCGTCCGTGATGTGTAAAAACCAACTAAGGTACGGAAAGCAATCTAAGCAATACGTAACTAAATTCTGTAAATTACTACGGGGTTGAATGTTGCATTTCTTCGGATAAGGGTTATAGCATTAATGAAATTGACATATACAGTTTACAGAATGAGATTTTCACTCTGGTAGGAGACGGATACTGACAGAAGTAAAGCTGTGAGTACCGGACGTGAGTCGTGCTTCGGTAGCTCAGTTGGTAGAGCACTTGCCCGCGAAACGCAAAGGTCCTGAGTTCGAGTCTCGGTCGGGCACACGGTTTTAATCTGCCAGGAAGTTTCATATCAGCGCACACTCCGCTGCAGAGTGAAAATCTCATTCTGGAAACATCCCCCAGGCTGTGGCTAAGCCATGTCTCCGCAGTATTTTTTCTTTCAGGAGTGCTAGTTCTGCAAGGTTCGCAGAAGAGCTTCTGTAAAGTTTGGAAGGTAGGAGACGGATACTGACAGAAGTAAAGCTGTGAGTACCGGACGTGAGTCGTGCTTCGGTAGCTCAGTTGGTAGAGCACTTGCCCGCGAAACGCAAAGGTCCTGAGTTCGAGTCTCGGTCGGGCACACAGTTTTAATCTGCCAGGAAGTTTCATATACAGTTTAGTTTATTAGAGTTAACGTTCTTTACAAATTACATCTCACTCCACCTCATATATGTAAAAACATGAAGTCATATATTCAGTAGGAACACACTTTAAGAGTACCAAAATCGTCTTTTAAACGAACATATGGCATTATAATACGGATAAAGGCAATCACAAACGTTCGTTGTTATACTTATGACTCATAGGCCAATAGATATCAATTTATTTATTAAAAAATAAGGAACACTGCTGAGAATAATAGAAATATGACCAGAAGACAGACACTTTATTGTAACTGATGTGACGTTTATTATTAATATTGCTGTTATTATTTTTATTATATACTTACCATGTATTTCATACATTGTCATAATTCCTAAATGTGTGGTGATTATTATCATTTATTTTATGATCACTCATTCATTTTTCAGATAATAAAATTTTTCTCGAGACATTTAAGTCTCATCTTTATCTACGATAATTTATTTATTTAGGTTCGAAGATTATCGTAGATAAAGATGAGACTTAAATGTCTCGAGAAATAGTTAATTACAAGATCTATACGATGACCTGAAGTATAGGATTTCCCTGTTACATCCAACGCTGGTGTTTTGTTTATATGCCTTAGAGCACTGTTAATAGTAACGATGTAAGGGAGATAATAAGCTGAAGACATGAATTAAAGTTTGTGTTGGGGAGGTCGTTCGGTTTGGGTTGTCCGTGCACGTCTGTAAACCATAGAGCTGCGCTGGTGTAATGGTCAGCTTTGATCAGCTTTGATGTCTTGTAAAGAAGGACACCCGGGTTCAAGCCCCGGCTGTGGCACATAATTTAATTAATTTATTCAGCTTCCATCATATTTATTTATTTGTTGTATTGATACAGTAACAGAGACCTGCTATTATAGCTTAACGTCCTACGCTCTAGCTCGTGATACAGGAAAATAAGTCAGACCTGGTCAAAATCCTCGCGGCGTATTAACGACCTAGGCTGACACTGGCCAGCCGTAGTGTGATTCCGATGAAGGTTACGACGCTCGTTTAGGCAAGTGCTTGGCTAGTCCACACTATTAAGCCTACAAAATACGATAGACAACAATTAAAACACACTACATACACAACAAAGTACACGCAATTCACAGACAGGTGGCGGACGTAACTTCCCTTCCTTAGGTAACTGAAAGCTGTTGCGACAGGATGGGCATCTGGCGACAGTGTGAAACAACAATACATTTTCAAAAAATAGGGCACAGTGGAGCCCAGACAGGAGACCGATATAACGATAAAGGTTGGCATAAGCAGATACTACTAGTTTCCTCGTAATAATGTCCTCCAAAAAACCCTACGTTCTGTACATATCCAGCAGAAATGCCGTCTGCAGTTTACAGCAGAGCGCAGAATGCAGGGTTATGTCCTACAGGTTCTTCACGGTCTGTTTTGGGAAAACGGTGGTGTCCTGTATTACCGCTGACTTCGGTATCCACATGGGTTTTATCTTATCTGGCAGGATCCTGTGTTTGCCAACTCCTCGTTGCAAGTGGTTTTGGACTTCTTATATTGGTTACAGCGTTGCCTGTTACTAACATGAGTAGTTCGGCTTTGCTGAGCAGTGTTATCTACCGAGCGAGGTGGCGCAGTTGTTGGGACTGTGGAGTCTCATTCGGGAGGCCGACAGCTCAAAACCGCGTCAGGCCATCCTGATGTAGGTTTCCCATAATTTTCCTAAATCGCTTTATGCAAATGCCAAAATGGTTCCTTTGAAAGAGCACATCCGACTTCTTTTACCATCCTCCCCTAATCCGATGGCAACGATGACCTGACTGTTTTGTCCCTTCCCCCATACCAACCAGCCAACCTACCTGCTCTTATCAAAAGTCGATTACAACGGATGGTCTTATGAATTTGTTATTGGTATTATGTATTGATCATTTACAACAAATGTATTAATTTGATCTTACTAAGCATGCGTTATTGCATGGAATTTCATCAGTATCATATCTTGCCAAGAGAAGTAAATGCTTACGTGAGTAAGTAAACAATATCCTTCCAATCATCTAGTGATCGAACAGACCGACTTGGCACTGTCTTTAAGCCACAAGATACACACCCGACGGGTGCTAGACTTAAATCCGCCTCAGTACATCAGCATCTAGGTTTCTGTAAGATTCTCTATAAATCTAAAGGAAGTGCCGAGAAAATTCCTCTGAAAAGATTGCGGTCGATTTCCTTCCTCATGCTAATCCTACTCGTGTCAGTGGTCTGTGTAAACTACCCAGAGTAGCTTATATCCCGTTATGAAGTCAGCTTATCATTTGTCGCACCAGATACTGAAGAGAGCAGTACAACATTTCCGCCTGCAAAAGAAATCGTTGTACTGATGTACATTCCTACATACGTGCTCTACGGAGTCAATTGTTTTCGAAGAATGGTATACATTTTTTCTCACGTACTGCTCCCGAAAGAGGAAAGCTTCTCTGTAAAAAGGTAACACAAGAAAAATTCATGTGAAACGCTGCTTCTCAAATAAACCCACAATACAATAAATATTGGCTGCTAAGTACTTGGAGCGTTTCTTAACTACGATATCACTGTCCTCGGAACAATACGTTTTCTCACTGTCTTCGAGTACACGAAAGACGAGTCAGCTTATTGCTTGAGTTACAGGTTATCGGACTGAAAATGATTAATGTGGAAGAAGTTTCCTCCGTTCCCGAAGAGATGTTACTTAATGTTAATGTTCACGAAATGCATAAATTACTCGTATTTGATTGATAAATTACAAAACCGTCTGATCGATTCTGTAGTACGCTGTGATGTACTCACCAAGGTAAACAATGTATGGGATGTGAACAAGAGATATATGTTTTATTGCGTTCAACCAGTAAGCATGAGGACTACATGGGAAACCTTGCCATCTCTAATGACAGACAGTGAAAATGATATATTGTGAATCACGGGAAGCTGTTGAAATTCCCAGAGCGTACGTTCCAACAAGAGTCAATTAATCTCTCTATTATTTCTGCATATAGTTTTCGAAACGACTATGGAATTAAAACAATAGCTAATACAGTGCCATACTTCCATCGCACCGTTCGTCAATCGAACCTGGGTAAGGACAAAGTAATCGTGGTACACGGTGTATTCTGCGGTTGCTACTGGAATACTGTAGCTAGCGGAGAACCAGCGTAGATGTAGCGAGATACAGATTCAGAAGTGTGATCTTCAACATCATCATCTAGGGATTTTATTGCTGTTCCAAACCATTGGAGTGGGCGGTCCTAAAAACGTATTTCGGGAAAACTGAATCTCCTGAAAGGAACTGAACTTTTCCAAATTTTATGAGTGTTTCCTTAGGATGTTTTTAAGGTAGTTTTACCTTTCCCAGCAATCGTAAGATAAAGAGTGTAATGTGTGTTGGTCTCTGTAACTGGAAATCACAACTCTTACCGTCAAGAAATTCCACCGTTTATAAGTGAAGGTGCGGTACATGTAGCTGCAGATTACGTCACACATTTTACTAACGAAAATATCATAGTACAACATTCTGTCCTTATTTAGAATACTGTATGAAAGGTACACTGAAGGAAAAAGTAAATGATACCATATTGTACAAAATATGTATATGAATTTGTGAGTGTTGTGTGTGTGTGTGTGTGTGTGTGTGTGTGTGTGTGTGTGTGTGTGTGTGTGTGTGTGTGTGTTTGCCAGTCCTGTTGCTGTCGTTAAAATTCCTGTTTTACATGTTTACATTTAGTAAGCAAGGCTTATTGAGGAGCTACTTGATTGAGAAGTAGCATCGTCAGGTCACAAGACTGACAGCGAACGTAAAGTTGCGCGCTCACTTCAAGCTCCTCCATGTCCACATCGAATGAAGCCTTTGGTCCAAGGATGACACAGTGGTCGGTCGATGATGGTGGGCCTTCCGAGGTCTCTTCGGAAGAAGTTTAGTTTGGATTAAATTTTCTGTAAATGGTGTTCCTCTGAATTCGAATATTAGGAAAGAAGCAGTCTGTACAACCCTACACGAGGGAGGGTGTAATTCCTGTCATAATTGAAGAGTATTGGGATGACCAATATATTACACATAGTTATTACGAGTATTATCTCTGACATCAGTCGAATGCAGAATGGACAGGTGCGGGTCAGATCGTAGTTACCCAGAGCTTGTAGCTCACCTCCTTAGTCGTGTCAGCATCTGTGTCGCAGGTATCATCGACACAGTGGTATACAACAAGTACCTCTCGTCACCAACGGTCATGGATAACAGTGTTTGATGACTCAGGTGATCGTCAAGTATTTTGAGGACTGTAACAGCGAACAAAAGTCTCGCAGTGCGTAAAATGTTTTAGCCAGTTATTATTAGTCAATAACAAACAGCGAGTATCCATAGAATCCCGAAACACTTCCTCGTTGTCCGACACAGTAGGGGACCGCTACTCTTCCTCCCGCACGTCACAAGGCGCATGGGGTTATTAAGGATGAAGGAACATAACCATTCGAAACATGAAGCATGGAGTAAATCACCAGGACCAGTGAGAGATGGTACAGGTTGGCTCTTTTCTGTAGCAAAGACGCGAGACACATCACCGCGGGCGCTTCTTTCTTGTAGTAAGCTAAGAAGGCTGGTGTGGGAAATATGAACCAGAAACGAAATAGCGTTTCAAGTAGTTCTGACATCCTCTCTCTCACCAAACAAAGATCCTGGAATCTTATGTCAAATAATACATATCCTTTCGTTCGTGTGAAGTACACTCGAAGTTGCCCATGGAGTCGGGAACTTATCTTACCGCACCATTCCTGACAAGTTGTCCATCAGACGACATTAGGTGGTGTGAGACTCCGCATTCCACAAGACCTGAACTCTGTTCATCATATTATAGCGGTCATCTAGCATGTTACTGTGTGTGACTTGGACCCAGCAACGTAATAGTTCCCTTACTTGTGGGAAGTAGCAGTTATGGATGTTTTTGTCTCGTTCAGCTGATTCAATACACGACGTCACAATTAACAGCGTGTAATTATGTGCCGCGCGGGATTAGCCGAGCGGTCTAGGGCACTGCAGTCGTGCACTGTGCGGCTGGTCCCGGCGGAGGTACGAGTCCTCACTCAGACATGGGTGTGTGGGTTTGTCCTTAGGAGAATTTAGGTTAAGTTGTGTGTAAGCTTAGGGACTGATTACTTTAGCAGTTAAGACCCATAAGATTTCACAATCATTTTTTGTAATTATGTACTAGCCTCACCTAGGTACGTGGGATTTACAAAATACAGTAGTCTGTAAAAACAACATTAAAAAAACAGATGATTCGCATACTGAAAACGGTCGAACAAGGGCACATTAAAGTATTTGTACTAAAATTTTAGTTTTGCAACCCAGAACATACACTCCTGGAAATCGGAAAAGAACACATTGACACCGGTGTGTCAGACCCACCATACTTGCTCCGGACACTGCGAGAGAGCTGTACAAGCAATGATCACACGCACGGCACAGCGGACACACCATGAACCGCGGTGTTGGCCGTCGAATGGCGCTAGCTGCGCAGCATTTGTGCACCGCCGCCGTCAGTGTCAGCCAGTTTGCCGTGGCATACGGAGCTCCATCGCAGTCTTTAACACTGGTAGCATACCGCGACAGCGTGGACGTGAAACGTATGTGCAGTTGACGGACTTTGAGCGAGGGCGTATAGTTGGCATGCGGGAGGCCGGGTGGACGTACCGCCGAATTGCTCAACACGTGGGGCGTGAGGTCTCCACAGTACATCGATGTTGTCGCCAGTGGTCGGCGGAAGGTGCACGTGCCCGTCGACCTGGGACCGGACAGCAGCGACGCACGGATGCACGCCAAGACCGTAGGATCCTAAGCAGTGCCGTAGGGGACCGCACCGCCACTTCCCAGCAAATTAGGGACACTGTTGCTCCTGGGGTATCGGCGAGGACCATTCGCAACCGTCTCCATGAAGCTGGGCTACGGTCCCGCACACCGTTAAGCCGTCTTCCGCTCACGCCCCAACATCGTGCAGCCCGCCTCCAGTGGTTTCGCGACAGGCGTGAATGGAGGGACGAATGGAGACGTGTCGTCTTCAGCGATGAGAGTCACTTCTGCCTTGGTGCCAATGATGGTCGTATGCGTGTTTGGCGCCGTGCAGGTGAGCGCCACAATCAGGACTGCATACGACCGAGGCACACAGGGCCAACACCCGGCATCATGGTGTGGGGAGCGATCTCCTACACTGGCCGTTCACCTCTGGTGATCGTCGAGGGGACACAGAATAGTGCACGGTACATCCAAACCGTCATCCAACCCATCGTTCTACCATTCCTAGACCGGCAAGGGAACTTGCTGTTCCAACAGGACAATGCACGTCCGCAAGTATCCCGTGCCACCCAACGTGCTCTAGAAGGTGTAAGTCAACTACCCTGGCCAGCAAGATCTCCGGATCTATCCCCCATTGAGCATGTTTGGGACTGGATGAAGCGTCGTCTCACGCGGTCTGCACGTCCAGCACGAACGCTGGTCCAACTGAGGCGCCAGGTGGAAATGGCATAGCAAGCCGTTCCACTGGACTACATCCAGCATCTCTACGATCGTCTCCATGGGAGAATAGCAACCTGCATTGCTGCGAAAGGTGGATATACACTGTACTAGTGCCGACATTGGGCATGCTCTGTGACCTGTGTCTATGTGCCTGTGGTTCTGTCAGTGTGATTATGTGATGTATCTGACACCAGGAATGTGTCAATAAAGTTTTCCCTTCCTGGGACAATGAATTCACGGTGTTCTTATTTCAATTTCCAGGAGTGTATATACTATCTATCCAGTTTTCAGTTTTATGTCCAAACTTAGGTACTAAATTTTTTTTATTTGTCAAACCCTTCTTTTTCCCAAACACTTTATTTATGCAAGTGTGTGTGTGTATGTGTGTGTGTGTGTGTGAGAGAGAGAGAGAGAGAGAGAGTGAGAGTTCCGCAGTTTAACTACAGATTAACACTACCATAAATCCAAATCCTGAATCCAGTTAGAACACATTTCATTTTCGTTAATGTCTTCGTGGATGTAATGCCATGTCAGTTTAAAAAATTCTACAGCATAAAATACCGTAGTATTATACTTTTAAGCTGCCTTACAACAATTTTTGCTAATGAGTTCAGTAAAGCACGACCAATACAAACCTGTTAGCAACTGGTGCTGGGATAAAAATTACCTGCGAACTGAGTAACTCTCGAATAGTCTGCCACAAATTTGCTCCGTATCTCGTAGTACTGTCCAGTGGTACATTAGGATTAATAATATCTAAGAGATGTGACGTCTCTACTAGAAATGTTGCATATTGTCGCAACCTTGCCGCGACTAAATAAATCAACACCCTGACGACGCCGGTGCAAAACGTTTGTAACGTCGGATACCTCAACACGTATGCATCTCATAAGATGACGCGGAAGTACACCGACGCTTAGATTGGCCACAGGGGACTTCGTACTTACATAGCATTTCACTATTTTTAATATCATTTGACACGTTACACGCTCTTCGGAGCATGGTTAAGCATACGGGAGAACAGCTACATAGCTTGTGTGACGACTGCTGCCTTCATCGTATTATCATCATCACTAATCGGTGTAGTGCGTACTCAGCAGAGTCATTATGTTGCTTTTTTTTTCAAACGGGTGAATATCACAATTCAAGAGGGCAATCAGTCAAGATGGCTAGTTACTGTGAGATGTCTGATTACCGTACCGATTATCAGACCCTAGTGTTCGTATTTGCTTACAATTCTGTAGGCTATAGTGCACTTGAAAGTGCAGACAACTGTCCCTTCTTAAGCGTAGCTTTTATGAAACTGCAGTTTTCTTTAAAGGCGGCCACGGGCCCGTCGGACAGAGGTGAGAGCAAAGTTTGGCGGTCGGCGTGTCCGCGCCACGGCAGCCCTCCCCCTTGTGCCACTAATTAATACCCATATCGATCTGACAAACAAAGGCAAGGCGCCGACACAAACACGCAGCGGCGTGCTCGCAGCTTGTGAACAGCTTTGCCTTTCTGTAAATTCATCACGCACCTACGGCGCATCGAGGATTATTCAGCGTGTAACACATTAGCATTAATCTATTATTTCGCGCCGTCGGCAAATAAGAACGTGTAAATGTCGACCCAACGCTGAGGGATTATTGCCTCTGTGACTACAATGGTGAGAAATCGACAACGTCCCGCATAGACACTATCTCGTGTACATACGGCAGCGCTTATCGGAGCGTTAATCTCGTTTCCATTGTTCAACCTGTGTAGGGCTTCTCTTAGTAGTGTAATATCTATGAATCAAGCAGAATATGTATACTTGGCATTTCATACTGCTGATCCAGTGCTTACGAAAAAGATGAAGGGGGAATTACCTGCCGCTGTGGCACGAGGAACAAAGCTACAGTTAGAAGACTAAATCAACGTCAAGGTTACTGGAACAGGTAGGGAATGAAGATTGAAGTTGCTGGTAGCCTTAACAGTGACACTCTCTCTGTTCCATTAACTCAGAGAAAATTTGAATAACTTTTTGAGAACGCAAATGAGGTATTTAAACCATTCTCCTCCCGTCTTCTGTTTCAACGGCTACTTCATTTTCCTGGCGCACACAGGACCTTAACCTGGGGAGTGGTTTTTGAGAATCAGTGGTAGCGAAGAGACCACTTCAAAGTGAATTAAATTTCCGTTTTACCGAAGCAAGTGGCAAGTGTTCTATCGAATTAAGTGTTTGAAAACATTCACAAGACGCTCTTCTAAATTTTCTCTTTAGCGGTTTCACTCCACAAATGTACAAGATCGTCATCATAAGATACATTTTAAAGTTGTACGACAGCACTAAAGATAGCGTTTGAAGTTGTCTCGCAGCGCTAGAGATTAAACTGTAAATACTATAGACTTAAACCTACGTTTAGAATGTATTGAAAGTACTTTAAATATGAGTTTAGGTATTTAGTACAACCAGTTTAATCTTTAGTGCCGTCAGCCGACTTTAAACACAAACTTTAGTGCTGTCATTCAGCCTTAAGCAGCATACTACGATGATGGCTTTTGTTCATTCAAAGAGCGAAACCGGAAAATGAAATAAAAAATTACTAAGTGCGACTTATGTTCGTTTTCAAAAACTTTGTTTTAACACTTGCCTCTTCAGCATGGAATGCCTGCTCTTACTAAATTTTGTGGCGATTTCAACAACAGTGCCTGTTGAAACTAAATTTTCAACACCGGCTTGAATATCAGACGGTACTACAAGATATGTGTGCACTCTGTTCTCATCATTAATTTTCAAAAACCTTGTTCTTCTTCATGATCTAGAAATCTTTGGAAAAACTTCTCATAGTCAGAGTGGTATTAATTAATGTTTACTGAGGAGGAGGATCTTAGTGTTTAACGTCCCGTCGACAACGAGGTCATTAGAGACGGAGCGCAAGCTCGGGTGAGGGGAGGATGGGGAGGGAAATCGGGCGTGCCCTTTCAAAGGAACCATCCCGGCATTTGCCTGAAGCGATTTAGGGAAATCACGGCAAACCTAAATTAATGTTTACTACCGACAATCAGTATCCACAGCTGAGACTGTCATTTTCTGATCTTGAAGAATGTTTTGGTTATAAATCGTGTTCCGTTACAAATTTGTCACTCATGCCAAGTCTTTATTGTAGTGAAGAATATATAGCCATTTTATACACAGGTATGTCGGTCGGCCAGGGTGGCCAATCGGTTCTAGGCGCTACAGTTTGGAACCGTGTCACCGTTACGGTCGCAGGTTCGAATCCTGCCTCCGGCATGGATGTGTGATGACCTTAGGTTAGTTAGGTTTAAGTATTTCTAAGTTCTAGGGGACTGATGACCTCAGCAGTTAAGTCCCATAGTGCTCAGAGCCATTTGAACCAATTTTTTACACATGTATGTCAAAAGTAAAACTATGTACACAAAAAAACCTTGTTGAAATGGGCATGTTCATACACGTGATACTCCACTGCGGCTTGTTAGTTGTTACCTTGCAAAGCACTAACAAGGCATGTCTATGAATAAGCCCATTTGCTCAAGACACTTTTTAACTCTATGTTTTCCCTATTACAAACCTTGACATAACGTATTGCAGGTTCTCAACCATAACGGCGACATAATATGAGTGATAAACTCATAATGGAACTCGATTTAGAGCCAAAACGTTATTTTGACGATCAGAAGATGACAGCCTGAGCTGATAAAACAGGTCGTCATTAATTAGTGTTAACTAATAAAATTTGCCTGTAAAAAGTTTTTTGAAGTGAAATATAGACTGCTCCTCCCATTTTCCCATTATGAGAAACTTTAGCTTTAGAAATCCACTTCAGCATCTTGGCTTCTTCCAGAGATTTCAGTGTCGATCTTTGACGTGCAGTATTGGTCCAGTTTCTTCCGTCATGTCTTTGGATGCCGTTTCCCCATGTTGCCAGTGGACGTCTGACACCTCTCTACGACTCCCCCCGACCGCACTATATCAGTGTTCTCGTCCATTTGTGGTTTTTCTTGGCCGCCTGTCCTGCTCGACGCTATTTCAGGCCTACTCTCCGCTTGACAACGTTGTATATACTCATTTCCTTTCTCGTCTCTTTGTTCTTCCAGTGCATGTCTCTGAGACTCAATCGTACCTTTACTCTCTCTGTTGCACTTCGACAGACCTTGGGATGAATTATGTTTTTTTTTCCAAGAGTCATTAGTTACAGCTCGTCTGTTGTTACTGGAGAATGCATGTGTCATAAAGCTTCCTGTTCAAATTGATGGGGATAATCTGTTGTCGGGGAATGTGAGAAGTTTCTCGAATGCCATCCAGGCAGGGGCGATTCTCCGGGTGATATCTGCTGCCTCGTTATCTGCTCCTGGTTGGTTTCCACGGCCTAGATAATTGTAAAAATTTGCACCATGCTGAATATGATTTTAACATTAGTTTTTTGAAGGTTGATTTTCGGACGTGCAGCTTGGGAAGCATCTTTGAGTTCTAGAATCAGTGTTGAAATCTTGTGTCATTGCTAAAGAGGATGATACCACCTGCAAAGCAAATGTGCCTCAGATGTTCTCCATTCATTTTGTTAACGTTTAGTCCCCAGAATAAACACTTGAACACAGCCTCCAGAGCAATTGCGCATAACTCACGTGGTATTGTCTTTCCTTGACTGTAAACTCTTCTCACAGTTGTCCTACCAGAGATTCAGTCGATTTTCGTTTTCATACGTTGAGTGACATTCTCGTAAATGTAGCTCGTAAGTTCGTGCATCTGTTATCAATTCAGGCTCTGTTCCTTGCCCTCATTAGTGTCCAGTTTTTGATCGCGTCTAACGCCTTCTTCAAGTCTGTGAATGCCATATCAAGTTGGATACCATACGCTACATGTATCTCCAACAATATATGGTGCCTGGGTAAGGCGTGTTCGACGATCTGGTAAAAGTCAGATTTCTGACTCGGACGGTTCTTAATTATTTCTGCATGTAGCTTGTAACAGATAATTGAAAGACTAGTATGCCTGAAATTCTCGATGTTCATGTTGTCACGTATTTTGATAAGGAGGGTAGTTTCTTGACTTTTCAGTGACTCCGGAGTTCTTCCTCCCCTAGGCATTTACTTAAGATAATTCATAATGATTCTTCAAGTGTGTCTCCTCCAGTTTTTAACATCTCCCTCATGATCCTTCTCTTATGCTTTGTAATACTTAAGTTCTTTCAGAGTTATTAATTGGTTGTAACAATAAATTATGTCGCGAAACGTTACTGAATAGAGAAATGTAGTTGGGGACATAGAGTTAGAAACAATGGGAAATTGGTTTCAACTTATAGACTAGCTGAATTCTGAAATACTAAACAGCTTTTGCGAGTGGCTGAAGATCGTGAACTTGTCTGTTGCCATTTCGAATGATAAGTGAAGGTGATAATTTTCGACAGGTATAAGTTTCCAAAAAGTGGTACATCTTAAATGCAGGAAGATGTATGATATGAATATCCAATGAAGTAACTGATCATTCTTAACAGCATTTCTTAATGGTCAACTCCAGTACATTGTCAGCAGTCAACCATTTGCGGTGTTACTAATGTAACATCACACCCATCTGTCCGTTCAAAAATCCGTTTGTCGAGTTGGCCAAGGCGTACTTTAAGGAGAATGTCAATTTCATGACGTCTCGTAAAACCATCTGTCTTGCATGGAATGTATAAGAACATATGGTATAAAAACATGTGACAGTTTAATAAACTGAAGCGTATTTTCGTTCGGGTAAGTACCGCAGTCGTACTAAATTTCTGAAAACACATCATCTCCGCCATTGACTGTAACTGAAGAGTGCAAATGTCGAACGTTCCAAGTACTGTTTTTCACGAAACACGTTTTCAGTGCTGTTCTGTTCTCGGCATTGTGTGTAAGTCCCTGGACTCGTTCCACGTACTAATCGCACAGAAAATATTTCAAGCACTCATTACTCGGTGATGAATGTTGTTTGTGCCAAGCACTGCCCCCTTGTGGAGCTCCTATACTTAAAAGATATGAGCAATGAATTTTACTGACTACAGTTCTACTAGTTAAAACATTACTGCTCTATATCTCTCCCAGTATTAATGGCAACAGAAGCAAAAATTTCTTAGTAACATGTAGAATCTGAAATTGTTGGAATCGTGGTTCCGGGAGGTGCTGTGCATTGAACATTTAAACATTTCGTTCTTTTAATACTGTTTCTTTTTTATGTTTAAACTGTAAGCAATATGGGTTTTGAGACACACTCGGCAATACTTAAAAAATTTCTTTGGCAGCAAATGTTAAAGAATTCGCTAACATTTAAGAAGTGTCAATTAAAAAAAAAGAAAACAGAAAAAATTCCAAAATTAGCAGTATCATGTTACAGTTATTAAAAGGCAGTTACAAGGAACATTTAACAGCGATGCATAAAATCACCACTGAAATTAGGAAACGCTTGAATTTCCAAAAAATAAATTCACTATGATAACAAGTTATCAATCTGCGAAAGGGTTTTTAAAAGCAAATCACGATAAAGCAAAAACAAAGTAGTATAATTTGCAGATTTACACGCATTTAAAATGGGAGCATAAATTCAAGCAACCAATACAAAGTTACTGGCTTGGTCTGAGGGCACAAATCAAACAATCCCTTGGTTGATCTCACACTTCAAAATACGCACAAGATATACATTAAACTTATATAACATATACAGATTTTAAATAAAAAACTGCTGTATGTGTTCATTACAAAGGAATCTTACTCGTTTAATGAACAGACGCAACAGACATTTTTTAACACAAAATATTCTAAAATAATCTAAACATATGATAGCTTGTAATAAAATTGGAAAGATTAAGCACACGAGTGCCTTACATACGAAAGACATTAGAAACATATGAGCTGCTGAGTGGCTATAGATAAGGAAAAGGTTCAGGTTTCAAAGAAAAAAAATGCTTCAAATGGCTCTGAGCACTATGGGACTTAACATTTGTGGTCATCAGTCCCCTACAACTTAGAACTACTTAAACTTAACTAACCTAAGGACATCACACACATTCATGCCCGAGGCAGGATTCGAACCTACGACCGTAGCGATCACGCGGTTCCAGACCTAAGCGCCTAGGACCGAACGGTCACACCGGCCGGCTTTCAAAGAAAAAAATGGCTCTAGTTCATTAACTAATTACGAAACTACAACCAGTGAAAATGTGACCTACTTTCCATTGTCTTCAACATAACTCCGGTTACCAAGTAAAGGCCGCTAGAAAAGCCATATAACGCTATAAACGTGAATCCAAAACAAGTCTCATTTATCAGGGATCAGAAGAAAAAGATGTTTCGGGAAATCGTATTCAACACTTAATCAAATGCAACTAGGCCCTAACCAGCACTTTCTACGCTGCACTCAGGAGGTACAAGGAGTGCTGGCAAGACCGTATACATTCGCCAACGCACCGGAAACAGCACTGGCAGACTCAGGAAACGCTACCAGTGTCCGCCAAGGCAGGGGGAAGCAATGGAACTTCAAATGGCGTCGGCACATTCTCCCCAGTAAATAGGAGCTAACCATAACAAGGTGACCACACCTACGTCCTTGACGAACAATCTCTCTCAGCGTATAGAACAGCCAACAAGAGAAGACACCCATACAGCACTTCGTGCCGTTTAAAATCCCATCGAGACACAGCAAGTCTGCTCTCTAGCGAGAAGCCACGAAGACTATAGCTAGGAAGGAAATCAGATTAATTGAACCAGCAGCAAGAATCGATATGTGCTCGTGCGCGTCCAAGAAACATCCAGTTCCTCGTTATGTTATCAACAACGTTCTTAATCCATTATTTATTCTCCAATTTGTCACCTTAATTTTTACAGTGGTGAGGTAAGAAATATAACTCTGTGGTATGAGAAACCCTTGTCAATTTTACGGATACAAAAAAGTTATTTGCAAAGAGAGCTCGTACATTGTCATTTAGATCTCCTCTAAAAATTACGATTTGCCACATACACTTCGATTACGGGCCATAAATAATACATTCCCCCCCCCCCCCCCTTGCTGTGCTAGCAGACATGTCAACTACCACTTGGCAGTGGCACAATAGCGATAATACGTATTAGCAATAGTCTTATAATCGATTGGGGGAAGTCTACCGCCTCAGATTCTATAGTTTATGTAATTTGTCTCTGTGATGAGAAATAGGTGAGCACGGTGAGATTTAAACTGCGACCAACTCAAGGAAAATTTGGAAATACTTAAATATCCTTATTCCTGCTGTTGGTAATACCGATTTAACACTGGATGGTCTGGAATGTCAGACACTGCTTAAGTGCCTGAGCAGGGCGACAAACGCTTGTTTCCATGTTCACAGTGAATTATAATGTGGTTAAAACCTTCCTCTTCTTCATATGCACACTAAGTATTGTCTGTACTTCCGAGTCAATGACGATTAATTAAGGCGTCGGTGGTTATATTATAGGCATATGCCTGTCACTGAGGAGATGGAATGCTGGGATACAGCGCACTATAGTTCGATTCCACAAAGCCGCTAAAAGTTCAGGTTTTCCGTTCACTATTTCACTGCTATCTTGGTGATGGTGCCATTGATGCAGCAAAATCTGTGTTCAGGACCTTGCCATTCTCATGACTGCCTGAAATGATCCCGCCCTCTGAAAATATGTCTACCAGTTCGTTGCACAGAAAACTGAAGTGGCCTTTTACGCAAAAATACTCTATTTCCACCTTCTTTTGCTGTAGAACTCCCACCTGCTGCATTATGTGGAACACTAGCGGTTTATACTGGTGTTGTCTGCTGCGGACCTGTGGTATCTGATACACTGCGTTCGAATAAGATAGAATCACGGTCAAACGTACAATGTTTGTTGATTTATGTTCTGGTGCCGATAGCATGTCAGTTGGTCCTGCCGTCATGATGGATGCCTCAGCGATTAATTGGCGTTCCATCTTTCGAAGGTTTTCTTCCAGCTCCTTCGCAAACAACGCCATACATCATATGAAATTATTGTGTGCCAAAGGTGTAATGTGACAGTCTACAAAGTACAATTCTCTGTACTTATCCTATCCATCTCTATAACCATTTTGCTAACTTACAGTAGTTATGAGCGAAATGTTCCTGACAGTGTTTGTCCAGCATAAGGAGAATAATTCCTTCCTGTCAGCGTAGTGTGCTGGCTCGGCATAGCAGTGCTACGTGATGTTATCGTAGAAAGTAACGAAGCTAAACCTCTGTCGCAAGTTGAAGTAATGATCTGGAAAATATATAAAGTGGTTATTAACATTTGGTGATGTGTATTTTGGTTGTTTATAAAATCTATGATTTTCATGTTGCACAAAGCTATTATGAGAATCCAGATGACTAGAGAAATGATGTATTTTAGCCGAGAAATAGAGAATTATTTCCTCTAATTCAGTCTACTGTCCCACTTAAACACGACAATGAAGTACATCAGAAGACACGAAAGTAATTCAGTTGTCAAGTACTTTCTCCTCTACCTGTGAGATAAGGATGCTAAATCTAGGTAGTAAGTTGCTTGATGTTTTACGAAACACAAAACTCACTTTTGGAAAGATATATTTGTTTGTGAAGGATTAAATAAGAACAGTTCTTCGTGGCATGAAAGATTCTTCAAGAGCTGATACTTTCATTTTTGACATTATAGAAGCAAACCGGTTCAGCACAACACAGAAAATTTAGTCAGTGGCCAGAGGCTACCTCACAAAAGAAATGCGAATACACTTGGAGAAACTTCCTTGCCAGTTTCTATTGACAAAAAATAAATAAATTCAGTCTTTGAAACCAATCTAGGCACTACAATGATCAAGATATAATGTGTTTTCCTTATCAAAGTATCCCAGGAAATTTGTGACCTATATGTTTTGCCTTCGTGACGTACTTGTTATGAACTCGCTATTGATGCAACACGCTCATCAATACAAAATTTTTAAAAAGACAGCTTGAAAGTACCTGTTATGCAATACATTTTATACATTGAAGGATTACTTAGTTAAAACAGAGTAGGCGTTTGGTAAAAAAATTATACTAATAAATAATAGTAATGATTATGAAACATCCAACATTCCACAAACACCTTCAGACTATGATTTTTTCCTTCGTTTTTCATTTTCTAGAAAATCTTACCCCCAAGCCATGCATTACACAGTACTAACACCTCATCCTCTTTCTAAGCTCTATATCTCATATATTATAGAGGGACGCTGACTCAGTTTTTCAGGATAGCAAATGGGAAGTTGTTCTACAAAAAATGGCCCAGAGATCACCAGTGTGTGTGTGTTTGTGTGTCTAGTGAGTGAAATGTTATGAAACGATGTGTGTCTAGTGTGTGTAGTGACTGATAGTGAGTTGCGAGTGAACAACGTGGCATTACATTATTTAATAAGGTATTTAAAAACATTGTATACCAGGAGTAAACCTAATGATTGTCTCTAATATATATATATATATATATATATATATATATATATATATATATATATATATATATATATATACGAATTAGCTTATTTTAAATTGGTATAAACTTGTGCTGCGCGGGGTAGCCGAGCGGTCTCTAGCGCTTTGTCACGGTCCGCGCGGCTTCTGGCCTCGCAGGTTCGAGTCCTCCCTCGGGCGTGGGTGTGTGTGTTGCCCTTAGCATAAGTTAGTTTAAGTATGATTGAGTAGTGAGTAGCTTAGGGACCGATGACCTCAGCACTTTCGTCCCATAAGACCTTACAACAAATTTACAATTTTCTAAACTGGTCAGTCCTTTGACATGTCCTATAATCTTGTAAAAAGAGATCTACGGATAAATAAAGCTGCTACTCCTACTACTATTACTAGTATTAAATTATTAAGTACATAATCAACAGAGAAGTGTACGAACAAATAAAGCATGGAACAGTGTGCCTAACGTGACGTGGTTAATGGCAACTATATTCTACAAGTCTCGCTTACTAACATGGGGACAGAAGTACATATGTGACGACGAATGAAGCAAAAGGTTTCATACTGGTCAAAGCGTTTCCCTCACAACAGTTTATTGAATCTTGTTACAGTTTGATTCAAACAGGCTCATCTGATTTCAAAAGGCTAAAACCTGTACGTGAATGCAACAGGAACGTGGGGTGAATTTTAAGTTACGTTACGACTACAAAGTTCTTCTTTCCAAGAGATCAATCCGACCCCAATGGCGAGAGGTAAGTGAACTCAGCGATATAAGGCATCCCGATGGGAACACAAAACTGTTACAAAGAGGTCTTTGTTCCTCGATCACGCTAAACGTAATTTCTAACCAAATATTAAAACGGCCAACCATATTTTAGCATACAATAAAATCTGCAGCACGGTAGCAAATTTCGAGCAAAAATATCAATCGTTAGAAAAGAAACCTTTACATTTATGTCGTAATTAAAATGTAGAATCAGATGCGTCGGCTCTTAATTGCAGAATCAGGCAGACTTGGTATTTGCCAGTTACAGCGCCATTTAGCACGAATGAAAAACAGTTCTTTTCTAACCTGTACGTATTTTTTGTGTGTGGGTGTGGGGGGGGGGGGAGGGGGGAGTGGAGGTAGGACCCGAACATGCAATAAAAATTTGAAAATACTAAGTTGACGACACCCAAGCAGTAAGAGTGATTAGAAGGTGGTCAGCTTAAGCACAGACAGATGTCACATTGCCAGTACTCCTATTAGCTTTTCAAAAAATGGTTCAAATGGCTCTGAGCACTATGCGACTCAACATCTTAGGTCATAAGTCCCCTAGAACTTAGAACTATTTAAACCTAACTAACCTAAGGACATCACACACACCCATGCTCGAGGCAGATTCGAACCTGCGACCGTAGCAGCCCCGCGGTTCCCGACTGCAGCGCCAGAACCGCACGGCCACCGCGGCTAGCTATTAGCTTTTCGCTTGGGACGTTTTCTTTTTCGTGTGATGCATCATTTCGATATACAGAGGAGTCCAAATAAAGTATCCACTGTTTAAAAAGCCCATAACCTGCAAACTAATTGACGGAGTTCTCTCATTTTTGGTGAGAGTGTAGCTTAAAGTCCAACTCAAAGATATGACTGTAGGTGTTCGAAATGGTCACCATTAACATCGACACACAAACGATGCCGCCAAACTGCAGCACGAACTACTGACTGAAACGTGTTCAGTTGGATATTTGCACATGAATGTTCGATGGATTCTCGAAGTTCATCCAATGTGCGTGGCTTTTGTCGATAAACGACGTCCTTTAGTGTTCCTCACAGGAAAAGTGCAGAGGAGTCAGGTCTGGGGAACATGGCGGATACTCCACTGCACCTCTACTGCCTATCCATCTTCCGTAGATTTTTGTTGAGATACGCCATAACACGATTTTGGTAGTGGGCTGGGGCACCATCTTGTTGAAAGTAAACACTTCCATCTCCATACAAGTCTCGGATGGCAGGTAAAATGGATGTCTGAAGCTTCTGAAGGTACATCTAACCGGTAACTGTGCTGGTGTAGGATGGATAGGCTGTAGAGGTGCTGTGAAGCATCCACCACGTTCCCCAGACCTAGCTCCTCTGGACTTTTACCTGTAAGGAACACTAATGGACGTCGTTTATCGACCAAAGCCACACACATTGGATGAACTTCGAGAATCCATCGTACATTCATGTGCAAATAACCAGCTGAATACGTTTCAGTCAGTAGTTCGTGCTACAGTTCGGCGGGATCGTTTGTGTGTGGATGTTAATGGAGACCATTTCGAACACCTACAGCGATATCTTTAAGTGGGACTTTAAGCTGAACTTTCACCAAAAATGTGACAACTCTGTCAATAAGTTTGCCAGTTATGGACTTTTAAACAGTGGATACATTGTTTTGGACCCCACTGTATTAAGTTCTCTCAATTTAAAACAAATATCCTGTACAATCGTATGTCTGTAATGGACTGTTCCACAGAAAAAGACAAAAAAACTTAATTCTGATTGGATACACATTGGATATAGGATAGAAGGATAATAGTGGAGTAGGCCATTAAGAAAGGTCAGTTAATTCAAAGCACCGGATGCTGATGGCAATCACTCTGCAGGACTTGGAGCCCGCGGCATTTCGTTTCCTGCAGAATCCGCTGCTGGCATGACGCCCGACGGAGCCAGCGCCGCCTTTACTGCCAGCGCCTGTGCCGCAGACGGCGGTGAATGATGACGACGGCGGCTTTGGTCGATCGGTGCGCCCCCACTTGCCGATACAGCCCCCGCAGCCGCCAGCGCCTCCACCTCCACCGTCCCTTCGCCGACCAAAGGCGACGGCGGCGCCTGCCAATCCGCCTCGCTCACTTCACTGAAACTTTATTCCCCGACTGATGGCAGAGGAAGAGCTCAGTTCGTTTCGTAATAAAACTAATTTCCTCCGGAGAAACTAATACCTCGGGACGTCGTTCGATAACTCGGGGGCCTCGTGTAGACTCGGCAGCTCGCCGCTCGCCTGCAGGAATCTCCCGGGAGCGGGGCCGCGACTCGCAAACTGGTTTCCCGGTGAATCAGAATTACTGCCACTTACCCTGCCTGTGATAGCTTCCGGCTATAAGCTCCAGGAAATGCGCCACTTAGCTGTTCAAGCGGCGCATTCTGAGCTACCGTACTGTCGGCCAGAATTTGCATCATCTTCATAAGTTGGAAGGATCACCCTACATTATGAAAACGATATGAAAGTAATACGACAGTTCAAAACACTTGCTCTGTAAATTTCTTTCTTTATGGCACTGTACGACAGGGACATGCATGCGACCTACACGCATTTCAATGCTTATAAGCGATCATAAACTGCTCAGAATTGTTTTGGATCACCCTAAAGGAGAATTTCGTCTCTGATTTTGTTCTATATTTTTTTTTACCAGAAATCTATTCCAGCTCTAGTCTCATAAGCACATACAACCGAGATTTACCTATGTTACAAGCTTGAAAGTAAACGTGCATTCACAGTGGTGTTTTGCTGTACTACCAATCGTGAACAGTACAACATAGCTTGAGTATGCTCCTGCTTTGCAACCACGACACGAAAGATCAAATTAAAACGGGCACCAATGGAAATTTTAAAACAGGAGCGATTATCATCACCGAATGTTGCCCACCGATCAAGCATTGACTGCAGCGGCCTCACCTGAACCAAGAATCACTGCCGTAGCATGCCAAAATTTGACAATCTTGAAGGTAAAAATCTTATTAATTATTGTAAGAAGACGGCCAAGAACTCTCTTATCAGTCTTTTAGGCTACAGATCGTCTCTGGAATTATTGACCGTGTTAGCAGAATAATACGGAAATAGTTCACATAATATATTTTCCAGTCAAAACCAAATTCGTGATTTTTTTCCGAAGCAGAACTGACACACTTGATTACCTCCACATTACGGGAGTCTGTGAAGTGACTTTAGGTTGTCCAAAGTGCACGTGAGTGAACCGGGAAGGACTGTGAAAGAACGTGTGAAGAAACACGAAAGCCACACATGATCAAAATAAAGTGTGAAATCCGTGCTAGCGGAAGATGAAGGGAACTGATTCCAATAACGCCAGTGGGCGGGCCAAGGAAACCGTAATAGCAGCCGCAGTGCGTGAGGAATACAAGGAACGACAACAGAAACGCACGTAAGGGGCGACAATAATACCTTGATAAGTGTTTCTCCCTCTCTTGCCCTGCCTGTTTCGGCTGAAATCCAATGACGATGGCCCACCAAGCCGGAAGAATTTAATCAATAACTGTTCATCAGCGTAAGCGCGGGAAAACCATCCTTTTATCCAACGTCGATGGTCCACCAATAGTGCCCATAAGAATTCGCACAAACTGTTTTTATTCGTAATATGGCAGTTACGCATCACTCTAGAAGTAACAATAGAATATGTACGTAATTTATAACTTTAGACTTATTGTTTATGTAACTGACGACAACTGCGGCAGTTACCAAAGAGTCCGAGGAGTTTCCAGGATACCTACACTGAAGGCTCTCTTCAACAGTACGACTGCCTTGATAACCAACTGGTGTACTCCATAGTGGTAGTTTTCACTCTTTCTGTATAGTAAGTAGCTGTATCTCCTAAACTTTATCCGGGTCCTCTTGAGTTTCCTGCGTGTCCTCCGGTGCAGGTATTCACTTGTAGAAATCTGTGGAGGTCTGCTGGAATGTCGCATGTCATTCTTGCGTCCAAGCGTCGTGGAGATAGAAGTTATGGTCACCAGCTTCCAAGCTGTTCTGAGTGGGGGATATCTGGAGTCGACTTCATTGATTCGGATAGCAGATATGCCCTCATGAATTGGTAGTTGCTCGTTGTCTTTATTTTCCCTCAGAATGATATTCTTTGAAGTAGGGTGTTGGAATGCGTCTCAGGCTAGATAGCTACAAAACAGGAATGGACGTAACTGTACCTGTAACAAACTCAAATTGTCTGATATAGTTGCGTATCTACCAGTTTCATGTCGCTGCTGTTTATCCAGACAGGGCTGCAATAACCTCTTCATCCGCTGGGTAGACAACGCCAAGTGCAGATGGTCGTATAGTCAAACATGCAGAACCTCATGTTGTACTACATACTTTTTGCAGAATATTGATTAAATGCTGCGTCAGGCGATTACCCTAGAAAAATATGTCCGGTTCTAGGTAAGTTAGGATATTTCTCGGATGAAAGAAAGCAGATTGAGTTCTTTTAGAGTTCGGTTGCAGTCCCCGTTCACGAAAATACCTCATTAGATCTTAGTATCTTCTTTATGTGTCTCCACACAGTTCTCAGCAAATAAAAACTTCCTGCACTGAGTGGCTGGCTTATCTGTAATATACAAGTTATACACCTATGACCCAAAATATTATGGCCAACTATTTAGTAGTTCGTGGTTCCACTCTTCAAAGAAAGATATTGTTAGGCATGCATTCTCCCAAGAGCTGGACAGAAGTATGTGGCACCGGATTTCTGTGCACAGGTTAAAAATTCCCGCAAATTATAGTATGGTGGTTTATGGGCTTGGCAGCTGACGCCCAGTATGTGTTCCAGTGGGTACAGATCATGCACATTTGTTAGCAAAGGCATCAGAGTGAGTTCACCATAATGGCCTCAAACCACTATACCAGGATTCTGATCTTGCAACATGGACAGCTATCCTACTAGAAGACCTCATCGCCGTAGGGGGAGAGGTCAAGGACGTAGCAATGCAAGTGGTCTGCAGTAATGACCACGTAGTTCGTTGCTGTGATGATGCATTCGATTACCACCACAGAGCCCATGAAACCGCAACCCAATCTACCTCATAGCATAGTTCTGTCCTCATTGTCTAGCATTTGTGGCGCGGTGCATGATTCTCGCAGCCTGTCCTCATTGTCCAGCATTTGTGGCGCGGTGCATGATTCTCGCAGCCTTTCACCTGGATGACAGCGTGTAAGGACCCAGCCATCGACCTGGTGTAACAATAAACGTGATTCATTCAACAGGTGACAGGTTTCTATTTACTCACGATGCAAGTCCAGTGATGCTGTACCCATTGCACTTATAACTGACGATGTCGTTTGGTCAACACAGGAACACATGGGGATCTTGTGACGTGGAGCTCCATGTTCAACAACTGTCTTTGAACGTCATGCTCCGAAACACTTGTGATTGCACCAGCATTGTAATCTGTCGTCACATACGCCGCAGGTACCTGTCTATCCTAGATTACACAGTGGGGGATCCTCCGACATTTACGTTCAGTAATGAGATGGTGTCGTGGAATACCTATCGGCCTACAAGTTATTTCACCATCCTTTAACCGCTTTCATCGCCTTTCATTACAGTGGTGCGTCAGTAGGCGACTAACATTGCCGTTTCAGAGATTCTCCTTCCCAGCCGCAGCGCCACAACAATGTGGCCTTTGTGAAACCTCTCATATCAGTGGATTGCCACTTTTACGGCCCGTATCTTTGCTATACTATCTGCCCATTCATCTCCCTTTCGCTTATATTCTTTCCTTTCTGCGTCACGTGGCCACAACACCACTTGGAGGTATTAAACCTCGCTGTGGACGGTGAACATAATGTTTTCGTTCTTCGGAGTAAAGTAGCCAAACTAGGACTGTGCCTTGATGAAGCCCGTAGTTAAGGGTATCTTTTGGTCAGTAGTGGCATTACCTATACTTACCTGAAATGGGTCTGTCAGTGAACATATTGTAAAGAAGTGGCGCTATCCTCCTATTTGGTGTTGCAACGAGCATATGATAGGCAACACCTTGCCTTTACATGGGATCACTACTTGGCGATAGATCAATAAGAAACAGCAGATGTCTTTAGTTTCTTCTACAGGGTGTCCGGAAAAGGACTCCCTGATTTCAAAATTAAATATCTCGAAAACTCCCTGATTTCAAAATTAAATATCTCGAAAACGTTACGTTGCGGTTTTGGAACAAATTGTCGTCACACAGCAAGTGTTAGAGGATCAACCAGGTACTGAATGGGTTATGCAAGATGGAGCCCGACCACATCGGACCGAACAAGTGTTTCGCTTTCTTGAGGAATACTTCGGGAATTTAGTCATTGCTTTGAAATATCCCAAAGTTACTGGTGCAGGCAAGGATTGGCCTCCATATTCGCCGGATTTGACTCCCTGTGACTTTTTTCTTGTGGGCACAGTGAAAGACATGGTCTACCGGAAGCATCCCGCCACGCTGGACGAGCTTGAATCGGCTATCTCCGTGGCATGTGAATCAATTTCCGTTGAGACACTACGAAATGTGATGGCGAATTTCATTCTTCGTTTGCGCCACCTCTGTTGTGCCAATGGTGAACATTTTGAAAACATTGAGATGTGATTGCTTGCAAAGATTGTTTTCATACGATTATACCACTTACAGGGTGTTTCAAAAATGACCGGTATATTTGAAACGGCAATAAAAACTAAACGAGCTGCGATAGAAATACACCGTTTGTTGCAATATGCTTGGGACAGCAGTACATTTTCAGGCGGACAAACTTTCGAAATTACAGAAGTTACAATTTTCAACAACAGATGGCGCTGCAAGTGATGTGAAAGATATAGAAGACAACGCAGCCTGGGGGTGCGCCATTCTGTACGTCGTCTTTCTGCTGTAAGCGTGTGCTGTTCACAACGTGCAAGTGTGCTGTGGACAACATGGTTTATTCCTTAGAACAGAGGATTTTTCTGGTGTTGGAATTCCACCGCCTAGAACACGGTGTTGTTGCAACAAGACGAAGTTTTCAACGGAGGTTTAATGTAACCAAAGGACCGAAAAGCGATACAATAAAGGATCTGTTTGAAAAATTTCAACCGACTGGGAACATGACGGATGAAAGTGCTGGAAAGGTAGGGCGACCGCGTACGGCAACCACAGAGGACAATGCGCAGCTGGTGCAGCAGGTGTTCCAACAGCGGCCTCGGGTTTCCGTTCGCCGTGTTGCCCATTTTTCAGATCCGAAACGATTACTGCATCACCCTGTATGGACATTCTTCGTGAATTTGTGGCGGTACAAACTGCCTTAGACGACACTGCAAACACCTTGTGGTTTATACAAGATGGTGCCCGGCCACATAGCACGGCCAACGTCTTTAATTTCCTGAATGAATATTTCGATGATCGTGTGATTGCTTTGGGCTATCCGAAACATGCAGGAGGCGGCGTGGATTGGCCTCCCTATTCGCCAGAAATGAACCCCTGTGACTTCTTTCTGTGGGGACACTTGAAAGACCAGGTGTACCGCCAGAATCCAGAAACAATTGAACTGCTGAAGCAGTACACCTCATCTGCATGTGATGGCATTCCGCCAGACACGTTGTCAAAGGTTTCGCGTAATTTCGTTCAGAGACTACGCCATATTATTGCTACGCATGGTGGATATGAGGAAAATATCGTACTATAGAGTTTCCCAGACCACAGCGCCATCTATTATTGACAATTGTAACTACTGTAATTTCGAAAGTTTGTCTGCCTGAAAATGTTCTGTTGTCCCAAGCATATTGCAACAAACGGTGTATTTCTATCGCTGCTCGTTTAGTTTGTATTGCCGTTTCAAATATACCGGTCATTTTTTAAACACCCTGTATGTATGCTGATATGAGCTGTACATCGTACAGCGCCATCTGTTAGCAGCTTTTGTAAGTATGACTTCAAACTGCTGTATAAACGTCTTACAGCTTTCACAATAAACATACCGTTTACTGCATTCCTCTGTCGATCTTTGTTTTCGAGATATTTAATTGTGAAATCAGGGAGTCCTTTTCTGGACACCCTGTATCAAAGGGAGAGCTTGGCAAGGTGGTGCAGGCGAGCTAAACGCTTGTTTTTGAAACGGAAATCTCTTCCCAGAAAAGGCGGCAGACACCTTGCCCATCCGAGAGAAATGCAGCGACCCTGCTTTTCACGTTGATCGGCCCATACACTTACCGCGAATTCTGGAACGATACACGAACTGAGCGCTGATTTGCAGAAAATCCCAAACGAAGAACCAATGGATTCCTTGGAGAGATAACTCGAAAGCAGAGTGATGACGTGACATCGAATTGTGAAGAACTGAGCCCTTATATACATCAGGATGGCAAGTACGGAAGTTGTTGATTTATTTCAAGAACACGCCGGTGGGCAGAATACCGTTAAATCGTCACATTGGCCCACGGAAGGTCGTGCAGAATTACCTTGGAGGGCAAACGGAATTCAATTCTCCTCTGTTTGGATCGATACAGACTTCTTCCCTGGGAGACGTAGAGGAAAGACCTCTTCCACGGAGACGAACACAGCAGACTTCCGCCAGCAGCCCTTAGTAGCACACAATGGTTGACTCCTGCCCATTGACTTGTAGTTTGGCGGGTATAAGCGAGCTCAGGCGCACTGTTGAAAAGATTCAGAAGTTGTGTGGAGGATGATAGGGGCCCATAACTGTTTGGATTCTTTATTTGTTGGAGAGTTTGAGGGTACATTCATTTCTTTCTTTGATGTAGTATGTTTGTTTTAGTTTATCATTCATTAGTTGTAATCACGGAATCACTAAACAGGCACGGCGAGTTCATATTTTCAAAGATTATTCGTGAGACGACAACATCATCTACTCTCTTACATTCTGGTCCTGGCTCAGACGTTAGTACCACTAATGTCAAAAAACCGTTGGGTGTTTGTGCCTGTCGTTTCTGATCCTGAATCAGATCTTATGATTAAATGTTTGTTAATGTTTTCTAACTTCAAATCATAATAAATTAATATGGCGTCCTGTTTAACTTAGTAATCAGATGACCTGCTAGACATTAACTTCACCTCTTTTCTCTCCCAGTCGCGAATCGATCGTGGGAGAACGATTGCCGGTGTCGGGCAGAATCTCTCTAATTTTGTCCTCATGATCTTTTCGCGAGATATACATAACATGAAACAAAATATTATCCTTTGCACACAGTTCGGCTACATTGCATGAGCCTATGGAAGTTCAATGCACAAAATGATCAAGCGATAACCAGTAATTCACTTTGACACTCATGGCAAAAGTAGTGTAGGTGTCGGCTCTATTACAGCTTAGTTGGTCTGGAAGAGTGATTATTAATTTTTTTAAATGGAGACATAGTTAACAAGACCTAGTGCCGCGTTGTCGCAGTAGGCAACCAGCTGCAATTGTTGAGTATAGAAGCAGGGTGAACTGGCCGCAGTTCGCAAATAGCTACAGACTGCGTTGTGCGCCGCTATGGGGCTTAAATTAAAATGTATTAATAAAATTGGACGGTACAATGGCTATTGAAAACTGGTCAGAAATCCAAAAAACTTGTAGCTATGTTTTAAATCACAAAGTGATTTACGTTTTCGCAAATAGAAATTATTGTCCAGTCAGCACTTGTTATTGCCTCTGGAGATCAACAAAAGCCGTTGTGCAGCAATAAATAATGTGATTCGAGCCCTCAGTGGCGGATGAAACACGCCATAAATGTAGTAAAGTAATGAACCTCCACAAATAACACCAGACTGTATTCGCTGCTAGAAATAACGATAAAATATCCTCACTCAAACCGACAGGTCGATTAGATATGAAATTCAAATAACGTTTTCACTAACTTCTGTAGCACGTTGCAAGATTATCGGAGCCCAAATTTAGCCCGAATAATTCTAAGTCCTGTGACTGTGCCGGAAACTTATTATTTTGTGGTTGTTGAAGATGGTCGTCATAGACCTAAATTATTTACTTGTGTAAACTGTTGTCGCTGCAATTGGCATAAATATTTAAAAAAGATCTTCGGCAACAATGAAAGAGGTGTGTGTACCTGACTTTAACATAAAACACTTGTGTTCTGAGTTCAACAGTTAATAATTTTGCTGGTAAAAATGTATATGTTTCAGCTCACATTCATCCCGGTGTACTGTTAACGCCGATATTGTAAACGAGATGAATATTTCTCAAGATAACAACATGCTATCATGATTCTGCATAATTTTAAAGTATATCTAGATAGACGTAACATATTTATTAATCTCACGACGGACGCACCAACGGAGGAAGCGTCATCTGGTTGCCCAATCCGAAATCTGTAGAGTTCACTGAACTCCACACTACCTGGATGGATAACTATAGCATTCGTCCATATAACTTCCTCGTGCCTGCAAATTCTAGTCGTTTGCTTCGTTCCAGATATTACAATCAGCCAAAGCTTTTCTTTCAAATATATTTAAATAGTATTTACTTTTTTCTAACAATGTGTGATTTACATTAACACTGTCTGAAGAATCGAAGTATAACCAAGAAATTGGATTAATTCAGTAGGTGACCACAAGGTATCCAGAATAGCTCTTTTCTAAAAAAAATGCAAATGCATTTCAATCTGTCTTGAGTGTCTGTTATTTAAGGCGGTAAAACAAAGTTATTACGTATAAACATACTAAATAAAAAATTAAGGTGAATTTCCCGTTTGTGCATTTAGCGGGTAATTATCATATGTTTACAGTATTATTCCTCGAATCCGCCGTTTTGTATATCTACAAACTATAGCTGCATTGCGCAAACCTCCCTGCGATGTGTAGTGGAGAGTACTTTGTGTACCATTGTCACTTCTCCTCTTTTCTCTTCCAGATGCGAATCGTTCGCAGGGAGAACGATTGCCGGTAAGCCTCCGCCTGGGGCAGAATCTCTCTAATTTTTACTTCATGATCTTTGCGCGAGGTATACGAAATAGAAAACAAATTATATGTTGACTTTTCTACGACCGTACGCTGTCAGAAAGTTAACAGTAAACCACATCGTCATGCAAAGAGCCTGTATTGCACCGTCGGCAGCTGAAGTTGGTTCATCATCTCCGTGACGCTTTCATTCTTACTGAATGTACCCGTTATGAAAGACTCTGCTCTTGTTAGCATTTAATTTCGTCTATCAAACCCGTCTCATATAGATGTCGTCTTGACGATCAGTATTCAAGTACTGATGAAAGTAAAGTTTTGTTTGTTACCTGGTTTGTCGGCGGACTACATTGCCTGATGTTTCGTACAGTCAATCACAGTTAGCATCTGCCTAGCTGCAATCAACTGCATTAGTCGTTCCTCTTTAAATGGTTAAAATGGCTCTGAGCACTATGCGACTTAACTCCTGAGGTCATCAGTCGCCTAGAACTTAGAATTAATTAAACGTAACTAACCTAAGGACATCACACACATCCATGCCCGAGGCAGGATTCGAACCTGCGACCGGAGCGGTCTCTCGGCTCCAGACTGCAGCGCCTAGAACCGTCGGTCACTCCGGCCGGCTCCACTTTAAATCTCTCACTACACATACTTCTCAATATTTTATGGCCTGTTTCCAATGATTGTTCTGAAATCGCATAATCTTGCAATAATATGCCTCTCCGTGTCTGCATACGTAATACGTTACATTTTTTAATGTGGACGACTAATTTCCACACCCTACAGCAAGCGTAGATCGCCTGCGGTTCTCCTCCTTTCTGTTGGATATCAGGGCCCTTGGGAATTGTCGGAGGATATAGCAGCCAAGGAGGCTTGTCTTGATCCTCAGGTATTTCAATGTGCCATCCGCCTGCGTGTTATGACTTCGCTGTTGAGCTCCCGAGTCCTGCGTCGACGGGAAGGTGAGTGACTGTAAGGGACCGACAATAAGCTCCGTGTTATTAAGCCCTTAACTAGGGCGTGGCGTACGTCTCTCCAGCCACGTTCACGGGACGAGATCCTACTCACTCGCCCTCGCATGAGCCACAGCCCTATGGCGCATCACTCCTTGCTTTGGCGAGAGGACTCTCCAGTGTCTTCAGAACACTGTGCGCCATATTTTGTTAGACGGCTTTTTATTTCCCTATCAGCGGGCCGCGGCATGTTTGCCGATGGTTCTGCAGTCTATTTTAGGTAGTAATCGAACAGATGTGATTAGAGCTTTACAGTTTTGTCAATTGTTCATCGTTTCTACCAAGATTTTAGGGATATGGTTTTAATTTGTTAACAGGCTGACTGACTCGCCCACGCTTTCTGTCAGTGGTCAGCCAGAGACATTTTCTTGTGCATTCCTTTAAGTTCCTTTGTCGTTTTACTTTGTTGTTTTACTTGTGTTTTGGTATCATGTATAGCATCTTTTATTTTTTCTCGTTGTCTTAACGTGTATGATCACATTTTAATACTTTTTTCCACATTCTTTTCTTTTCCTGTGCAAGGGTGCTGATGACCTCGCCATTGAGCACCCGCAAGCACCAAAAAACAACCCCCTCCCACTCCACACACACACATGCACACATACATACGCATGCTCACACACACACACACACACACACACACACACACACACACACACACACACACCATGCCTTCAATTTTCTGGGGTTCTTACTCGTTTCTGTCCAACAGTGTCATCCGCGGAAAGCCTCATGGAACTTCTAACGTTGTCTACTATTTCATTTATGTAGACTGTCAAAAATTATGGACCTGTAACCCTCCTTTGCGATACGCTGATACGCTCGAAGGTGCTTTTTCGTCAGAAGGTTTCTCTCCGTTGAGAATGACATTCAGTGTTGTGTTTGTTAGAAACTCTTCGATCCATACCAGTTCCAATTTCGTACGCTTCTATTTTGTTCATGAGGCCGCGTGTGAATTGTATCTTCAACTGGACTGCCGGCTGCCTCCTGTGGCTATCGTAACATTCCTACTGTGATATTCTAACCTGTAAATCTTGTTAACACGACTTTCTCAACTGTCAATGTAGTTATGTCAACTGCAGTTCTCTCCAATGTGTATATCTTCAGAGGTGCTCATTTCATTTTTATGGCTGAAAAGTGCTACAGCATCGACCGCGTAGAAGGACGAGCTATTGGTTCATCGTCTGGCCTGCCTGTTCTCCAGACTCAAATCTCACCCGGGTATTGTGCGATACGTTGAGTAGTCGAGCTGGACCATGTCCACAAGCAGTTATCAACTGCACTGGTGGAGGAGTGGAACATGTTACCGGATTAACTCCTTACCAACCTCATACTCATCATGGGAGCAAGTTGCAAAGCAAGCATTGCCGTCCGAGGTGATCGCACATCCTATTAAGAACAATTTCCCGCCCTTTGTGTGTAAAGGGTACTATAATGAATGACAGTGACTTCAGTGTACTTAATGCTTTTGTATACAAAAGTCATTTCTGTTGGTCTCACTTCGTATTTCCCTCTGTTGCTTTCTTCATTTACTATAGAAGTTATTTTATGCATTATATTACCCGTTTTGGTTGGAGAACACCGAAAATGTTTCCCTAAATTACACTGTAGAAAATACTGCAACCACCCACAACTTACGGCTGCTTGTAGTATTTTCCAATGTTCGAGTTTCATGTGTGGTCGATTTATTTTACTTGGCTTTGACACATCATACAGACGCTAATTTCATCCTTACGTTTTGCACCCCTGCTTGTTACAAGAAGTTTCTAGAAAATTTACCAACGATCAGTGAAACCTTTACTAAGACTCCCTCATCATGGTAGAATTAAATGGTAAATTAATGCAAATTATTTTTAGAAACAATGGCTTCAGGATGGCGTGTAATTCATCACTCACATTTTTTTACGTATGTCGGGAAGATGTAATAAGGGAAAATTCTGATAGATAGAAGCACTAATAATTACTCCCTCTTTTATGCAGACGCTACCGCACTTCTGACCGAAAAATAAAACGATACAGAAAAATTAATTTCTTTGTTCCAAAGAGTATGTAGAGAATATGACCTAAAGATAAAAACAGGAAGTAAAAATGCGTGGTTTCTAAGATGAAAGATCCAAAAAGATCACATTTTGTTGTGGATAATGAACTGTTAGAACAGTTAAGTTTTTTTCTGTAGAGATGTGACAAAACGTACACAGGATAGTCCATTGATAGTAACCGGTCCAAATATCTCACAAAATAAGCATCAAACGAAAAAACTACAAAGAAGGAAACTCATCTAACTTGAAGGGGGAAACCACGTGGCGCCATGGTTGGCCCACTATATGGCGCAGCCATAGGTCAACGGATATCAACTGCGTTTTTTTTTAAATAGAAACCCCCATATTTAATTACATAGTCGTGTAGAACATAGAGAAATATGAAAGTTTTAGTTGAACCACTTGTTTCGCTTTGTCATAGATGGCGCTATAATAGTCACAAACGAATAAGTACGTGGTTACACGTAACATTCCACCAGTGCGGACGGTATTTGCTTCGTGGTACATTAGCCGTGTTAAAATTGACCGTTTACCAACTGCGGAAAAGGTCGATATCGTGTTGATGTATGGTTATTGTCATCAAAATGCCCAACGGGCGTGTGCTATGTATCCTGGACGTCATCATCTAAATGTCCGGACCGTTCGCCTAATAGTTGCGTTATTTAAGCCATATGTGAAACGTCAACCACGGTCTGCAACAAACGATGATGCACCATGAATTGCATATCGACGACTTTGAACGTCGTGTACAGTTCTGCCACTGGGCACAAGAGAAATTAGCGAACTATGACATATTTGTTGCACGCGTTCTGTTTTGCGACGAAGTGTCATTCACCAACAGCGATAACGTAAACCGGCATAATATGCACTACTGGGCAACGGAATATCCACGATGGCGACCTTGGCGGGTTGATGTACGATGCAACATTGTGGGAGGAAGGATAATATGCCCCCATGTTCTCCATGGCGCTCTAAGTGGTGCAATATATGCTGATTTCCTACGTAAAGTTCTACCGATGTTACTACAAGATGTTTCACTGCATGGCAGAATGGCCATGTACTTCCTACATGATAGATGTCCGGCATATAGCTCGAGTGCGATTGAAGCGGTATTGAGTAGCGTATTTCATGACAAGTGGACTGGTGGTTGAAGCACCAAACCATGGCGCGCACGTTCACTGGATCTGACGCCCCCGAATTTATTTCTGTGGGGAAAGATGAAGGACTTTTGCTATCGTGATCCACCGACAACGCCTGACAACTTGCGTCAGTGCATTGTCAGTGCATGTGCGAACATTTCGGAAGGCGAACTACTCGCTGTTGAGAGGAATGTCTTTATGTCGTTACACGTATTGCCAAATGCACTGAGGTTGATGGACATCATTTTGAGCATTTACTGCATTAATGTGCTATTTACAGGTAATCACGCTGTAACAGCATGCGTTCTAAGAAATGATAAGTTCACAAAGATACATGTGTCACATAGTAACAACCGAAATAAAATGTTCAAACGTACCTACGTTCTACCTGTTACAAGTTCACAAAGATACATGTGTCACATAGTAACAACCGAAATAAAATGTTCAAACGTACCTACGTTCTACCTGTTACCAACCGTTCGTCTAAAATTGTGAGCCATATGTTTGTAACTATTACAGTGCCACTTATCAGAACTCGGAAAAATTGGTCCAACTAAAACATTCATATTTCTTTACGTACTACACGAATATATAATAGAAAAATAGGGGTTTCTATTTTAAAAATCGCAGTTGATATCCGTTTGACCTATGGCAGCGCCATCTAGCAGGCCAACCATAGCGCTATCTGGTTTCCCCCTTCAAGCTACACTAGTTTTGTTCTTTGTAGTTTCTTCGTTTGACGCTTATTTCGTGAGATAGTTTGCCCGGTCACGGTCAATGGACCACCCTGTATGTATCTGAGTCACAGGGAAGTTATCAACAAAATTCCTAAGTATGCATGGAGAAATCAATAGGTACATGAAAATCAAATACGAAAACAGATTCGATTAGAATTAAAGAAAGAGTGCCTGTTATACTTTATTATATGGAAGCGACTCTGCTGTAGTTATGAACAAAGTAAGCGGGATTCAGACAGTAGAAACAATCCTTTTCGGAACAAAGACTTGATATGCCACACAGATAAGGCAGATTGAAGAATGATGACATTAGGAACGATATTAACATACGTAAGTTAGTAGAAATACATCCATGAAGAATGAACCAAAATCGTAGAATACATTAACAGTACGATCAGCTAAGGATTCCCTCCCAAAAATGATATAAACATTAAGCAAGAAAAAGTCAAGGAACGCCGAGGTAAATTGGTTATTATAATAGGGAGAAGCCTGACGTTTGAAGTTAAAAACTGCTCTTTATTCCCTTATACAAACAAACAACGATGCCTGGACAACAATTGACATAACCTCGTAATACTCCTGAATCCTTCGAAAGCATTGTTTTTCAAGCTGTAACATCAGAGCGAAAAAAAGGCATTCACAAGTGGTTCGGACACTTACGAGAAGCATAAATTTTAAAAGGAAATATTTTCATAAAAATAAAGTATTTTTATCTAGAAATGCTTTTTATGTACGTATGACATGCAACCAGTAACTTTTAGAATTTAGTACGACTCACTTCACCGCCAATGCACTGTGTGAATAAAAAAAAATTAAAATAAAAACTTAAGCATCCAGTTGATATCGTCGAAAGTCAATTGAAGTTCTACAAGCACACAACAACGGCGGAAATATAAATTACTAGAGTTGGAATGATCACCAAAGGGCGGTAGTAGTGCTTATGTTCAGTTTTGTTATAGGGCGTGGTAGGATATGCAAGGTCAACACTAATTAAATCGACAAATTGCAGGGTGATTCCTGGAAATTGAGGGGAAAAAAAGGTGCTATGAACACGTGAGCGGCATTTTCGGTGTGCGTGCAACGACAAAAAGTAGTCCCGGAACGCTGTACAGAGCTGCATCACATTCGCGACACAACAGAAGTTCATAGTGGCCTCCAGGGCGTTGCACGTTATAGGGACTGTATCGGTTGTAATGCTGAACACACAATATAGTACTTTGGCCTGAACCATGTCGTTGTGCCACTTGTCTGAAGATTGCTCCAGGGTTCGTCTCAATACACTGTAGAAGTCAGGCAGGCCATCCATATGTGTGGGTACACACTGTCCTCAGCCTTCCTGCACCCTAGTCTGTCTGAAAGGACCCATGATCGCACAAACGCCCAAAAAAGTGCTTGAAATGTCGTGTGATGTGGTTGGTGCCTGTACGGGTTCTTTCTTTTGGAACAGCCGTTCTGCCTCTCGAGTGTTTCCGTCAGTTTGGCGGTACACAATCACCACCTCGGCTTTTTCCCGATATGAATAATGGACCATTCTGTTGCTTACAGTAAGCTGTGTCAATCACACAGCCTGCAATACGCAACGAACACACTACATGTGATCAGAGGAACTTTCGTTGGTCAACGCCATCTATCGTGGCAACGATACATTTCCGGACATGGGATCTTTTCTCCTCCATTTCCTATCAGGTATCAATCCCTGCAATTTGTCGGTTTTATTAATATTCACCCTGTATAATGGGAGTAAAAAGCGTAAGATTGAGTGATCATTGCGAAGAACATGGAGATACCGCGAATTCGTGTGAGACAGTGTTACCGGCACCTGACAGATTCTGAAAGCTGCCTCGTTATGGATCTCCATTTGATCGGCTGGGCAAATAGTGCACTATCTAGATTTGTGGGGCATCCGCATGTGACAGTGCCCTGTGTTCGATTACATAGGAACGTGAGCTCTAGCATGCTCGTCGACAAGTTTGTAGTCGATACCATCTGACTGACACAGCGGAGGACTGTCGTATTGTGCACCAACCACACTGTAATCCACTCAGTTCTGTGCCTGCCATACGAGACAAGTAATGGACTGCCTACAACAATCTGTGGCATCCCGCAGCATTAGTCGGAGACTAGTGGCAGTACGACTAGCAAACTATTGTCCCATGTATGCAGTTTTACAGAGACGATGATGCCTCACCGAAGTCGGCGGCACATATCGATAACACAGACGTTAGCGAGGGTCCTGAATGAAGAACATACCTCCGTACCACCTCCTCCCTCCCCCCACCACATAACCAGCACTTCAGGGACCTCACACTAAGCTCAGCAAAGATCTGACCTTGGAAGTGTTCTCTTCTTTTGCGACTTCAGCTTCAGTAGTAAACAACATTATGAGGGAACAGTGATCGTAAAGTTGGAGAAGAACATGTCCTTTAGATAAATTTGAACATTGCAGTGAAAAAAAAAATTTTATAATTTTTTGTATCAAATGAAGCTTTTCCAGTTAATGTCGGCTGTAAACAATCTTTCCTCTTCTGTGGGGAAAGAGCGTTTCAACGTTTAATAAATACTTTATTCACTTACGTAATTAAGCGAGAGACTATATCATCTTTTGTAGTTGAAAATGAACCATTTCCCAGAGCAATGAAGAAACCCACAGTTGTGGCCAAACTGTTGTGGTTTCGTCTGCTTACAACATGGTGAGCAGCATGCTGATCGTGGTCTAGTGGCTAGCGTTTTTGCATCTAGATCACGGGGTCCCGGGTTCGATTCCGGGCCTGCTTGGGGATTTTCTGTGCTCTGGGACTGGGTGTTCGTGTTGTTATCATCATCATGATTTGTGACGGCGACTAGATTGGACTGTGTAAAAAATTGCACCGTGTAAACATTGGGATTTTGTACTGGCGCTGATGACCTGTCAATTTAGCGCCCCACAAACTGATCATCACCGTGTGGAGGCTACATTTAACACCATAACACAAACTACTGCAGTTTCAGTGGTGCCTTGACTGTGATGAATTGTGTCGCATTGTATTCAGCCATGATACACGTTTGTGGACCACCCCAGACGACCACAGTTAGCGAACACGGCGGCTACCAGAGAAAAGTCGCATTCATCCCATGATTAGGAGAGGATCTGCTGTATTATTTCAGGCATCACGGCGTGGTGAGCCATCTGGTATGACTTCTTCACGGTCAATTGTGATCGAGAGAACTCTGACAGCACAACAGAAAGCCACGGACATCCTGCGTCCACGTGTTACATCTCATGCGACAGTATCGTGGTGCCATTTTTCAACACGACAATGTTTGTCCACGAGTGCCAAATGTCACTCCAATCTGTCTTGAGATACTGATGTGTTCTCGCGGCAAGAAGGTCGTGAGCTCATATAGCCAGGTTGTTTTTAACATGGTTTGTCAAACTGTTAAGATTTGTTTCGCTTCTGCTTCCCCTCCCGGGTACTTCAATTTTTTTGTTAGGGAGTGTACGTAGACTACCAGCTTAAATCACAGTTGCGCTTCGCCATCCGCAATTTACACAGTGAAAAATTTTATACTTTCATTGTTTTCTGTAGAAACTGAAAAAAGATTGCCGTTGTACAGTTGTATCCAACCGGTGCAATGCCCTGTCGACTGTGCCGGCGTCAGCGCTGCGGCGCAGTCAGTCGCCGGTGAGAGCGTGTCAGAGCCCGTGGGAACAGGTGTCGCCGGCCACGTGCCGTCGCCGCACACATGCACCAGCCGCAGCCGCAGCCGCCGCCCGCGCCGTGCGTGCCCGGCTGCCTCGCCCAGCCTGCTCGTCGCTCCGCGCCGGACGCGCGTATCTCGCCGCGTCGCGGCGTAGCGCCGCGTAAAGCAGCTGGCAGGTCGTTCGCGCCGTTGGCGGTATCGATTGCGGCCGCGCGGCAGCGCTATGCGATGCGATGGCGCGTTATACGGGCGCACGGCGCGGACGGCCATCCCGGGACCAATCCAACTTGGGCCACCGCACTCACGCTCGTCGTTTTCGGCGGAGCTGCTTTCTATTTCCATACTGGCGAGACGCAGTTCTTCTTTCATTTTTTGCGTTTCTCGACACACAACTCACGCGACGGTTTCATATTGTCCTTCAATCCAGGAGCACCACCGGCAACACTGTTTCCGTACCACAGCAGTTGTCCCTCTACCTTTAGCTAACAAATTAACTTTTCATTATCTTATAAACAGCATACAAGATATGACACGAGATGAAATTTACAAGCAACCAAATGTTAAAACAGGATTTAATGTATTACATGGTAAATTCATATCATTATTAGAAAACGTCTTCCCGCATAAACGAATCAGAAAGGACATTAAACTGCCATTTAAAAATCTGTGGATCACTAGAGGAATTAAAGTATCTTATGGAAGGAAAAAGGGAAATGTATTTTTGACAAGAACAAGTAGAGATTCTTCAGTGGGTGCACACTACAAAAACTACACAGGATTACTAATAAAGATAATAAAAAAAACAAGGAACAAGCAAATGATGTCTAATATCAGTAGTTGTGACACCAGACCTAAGGCTACAGGGAGTGTAGTGAAACGAGAGACAGTACCACCAGCCACAGAACAGGATAAAATAACTATTGAACTGAATGTTGGGGCTATAAATCATGAGTTAAGAGCAAAAAATATTTAATAACCATTACTTAGATATAGCAGAACGCCTAGGGACAAATATTTCAAGAGGAAAATCAGAGCAGTATGCTGCAAAAGTTAAACTCGTAAAATTCATTTACATGGATGTGCCATTCTTCGAAATTAACAAAATTATGTCGTGTCCCAAAAATAAAATCTCATCTTGTTTTGATTGTATTTACAATAGAGTAGTTCAACTTTATTCTCATATTATAGGTCCACTGTTATCCGAAATATGTAATACATCCGTAACTCAAGGCAGTTTTTCTTGCAAATAAATATAATTCTTGAATGGTGTAAGTAATACTCTCTCAAATGAAATTTACAAATAATTAAACGCTTGGCAGTGAGTGCTGTACATGGCTGGTGTTGACCGACCACAATGATGACTCTTATCATGCGACTTAATTGGAACTGCCAGAAAAGACTGAAATATGACCTAGCTACGCCCATCTAAAGGCAACGGCCTTGCCACAGAGGATACAGCGGTTCCCGTGAGATTTCCGAAGTTCAGCGCTGTCGGGCGTGGCCGGCTGTTGAATGGGTGACCATCCAGCCGCAGATGCGCCAGCAGTCGCAGCATGTTGACGTTACCTGAAAGGGCGCTTTTAGTGAAGCTATGTTATCAGAATGGGGAATGTGCTAGTTCGGCGTTAGGATCCTGTCGCCATAGGAAGGATATTCGAAAGGCTAAAGGTCCGTTGACAAGTTTGGTTGTTTGTTGTCTTTCAAAATGGTCCGCATACAGTCCTTGACTTCCGGTACAAAGTTGTGACCGCGCATAGCACCCTCACCCGAAAACCATCTTACCGACAAACTTTTGCCGGTTACCTCAGCAGCGTCTTCCTTGCCCCCCTCAAGGTTGGGGTGTACCATGCCTACCTGTCACATCATGCAACACCCTTACCACCCTTATCCACGTTCCCACGCATCGAACAAAAAGAAAAAAAGGAAGAAGGCAGAATTTGTTATATTTCGTTGTATTTAATGCTTTTCTTCCTCCCCCCATGAACCATGGACCTTGCCATTGGTGGGGAGGCTTGCGTGCCTCAGTGATACAGATGGCCGTACCGTAGGTGCAACCACAAGGGAGGGGTATCTGTTGTGAGGCCAGACAAACGTGTGGTTCCTGAAGATTGACAGCAGCCTTTTCAGTAGTTGCAGGGGCAACAGTCTGGATGATTGACTGATCTGGCCTTGTAACAATAACCAAAACGGCCTTGCTGTGCTGGTACTGCGAACGGCTGAAACCAAGGGGAATCTACGGCCGTAATTTTTCCCGAGCACATGCAGCTTTACTGTATGATTAAATGATGATGGCGTCCTCTTGGGGAAAATATTCCTGAGATAAAATAGTTCCCCATTCGGATCTCCGGGCGGGGACTACTCAAGAGGATGTCGTTATCAGGAGAAAGAAAACTGGCGTTCTACGAATCGGAGTGTGGAATGTCAGATCCCTTAATCGGGCAGGTAGGTTAGAAATTTTAAAAAGGGAAATGGATAGGTTAAAGTTGAATATAGTGGGAATTAGTGAAGTTCGGTGGCAGGAGGAACAAGACTTTTTGTCAGGTGACTACAGGGTTATAAACACAAAATCAAATAGAGGTAATGCAGGAGTAGGTTTAATAATGAATAGGAAAATAGGAATGCGGGTAAGCTACTACAAACAGCATAGTGGACGCATTATTGTGGCCAAGATAGATACGAAGCCCACACCTACTACAGTAGTACAAGGCTAAATGCGAAGTAGCTCTGCAGATGACGAAGAAACTGAAGAAATGTATGATCAAATAAAAGAGATTATTCAGATAATGAAGGGTGACGAAAATTTAATAGTCATGGGTGACTGGAATTCGGTAGTAGGAAAAGGGAGAGAAGGAAACGTAGAAGGTGGATATGGAATGGGGCAAAGAAATGAAAGAGGAAGCTGCCTGGTAGAATTTTGCACAGAGCGCAACTTAATCATAGCTAACACTTGGTTCAAGAATCATAAAAGAAGGCTGTATACATGGAAGAAGCCCTGAGATACTGACAGGTTTGAGATAGATTATATAATGGTAAGAAAGAGATTTAGAAACCAGGTTTTAAATTGTAAGACATTTCCAGGGGCAGATGTGGACTGTGACCACAATCTGTTGGTTATGACCTGTAGATTAAAACTAAAGAAACTGCAAAAAGGTGGGAATTTAAGGAGATGGGACCTGAATAAACTAAAAGAACCAGAGGTTGTACAGAGTTTCAGGGAGAGCATAAGGGAGCAATTGACGGGAATTGGGGAACCAAATACGGTAGAAGAAGAATGGGTAGCTTTGCGGGATGAAGTAGTGAAGGTAGCAGAAGATCAAGTAGGTAAAAAGACGAGGGCTCGTAGAAACCCTTGGGTAAATTGAATTGATGAAAGGAGAAAATATAAAAATGCAGTAAATGAAGCAGGCAAAAAGGAATACAGACGTCTCAAAAATGAGATCGACAAGAAGTGCAAAATGGCTAAGCAGGGGTGGCTAGAGGACAAATGTAAGGATGTAGACGCTTATCTCGCTAGGGTAAGGTAGATACTGCCTACAGGAAAATTAAAGAGGCCTTTGGAGATAAGAGAACCACTTGTATGAACATCAAGAGCTCAGATGGAAACCAAGTTCTAAGCAAAGAAGGGAAAGCAGAAAGGTGGAAGGAGTATATAGAGGGTCTATACAAGGGCGGTGTACTTGATGACAATAGTATGGAAATGGAAGAGGATGTACATGAAGACGAAATCCGATATACGATACTGCGTGAAGAGTTTGACAGAGCACTGAAAGACCTGAGTCGAAACAAGGCCCCCGGAGTAGACAACATACCGTTGGAACTACTGACGGCCTTGGGAGAGCCAGTCCTGACAAAACTCTACCATCTGGTGAGCAAGATGTATGAGACAGGCGAAATACCCTCAGACTTCAAGAAGAATATAATAATTCCAATCCCAAAGAAAGCAGGTGTTGACAGATGTGAAAATTATCGAACTATCAGTTTAATAAGTCACAGCTGCAAAATACTAACGAGAATTATCTACAGACGAATGGAAAAACTAGTAGAAGCCGACGTCGGGGAAGATCAGTTTGGATTCCGTAGAAACGTTGGAACACGTGAGGCAATACTGTCCCTACGACTTACCTTAGAAGCTAGATTAAGGAAGTGCTAACCCACGTTTCTAGCAATTGTAGACAGTGTTGCCTTAGTGCAAACAGCGTGTTTGAAACAAGTGTACATACTCCTACAGGAGGTAGTTTTGATAAGAATTAGAAGAGAAGGGGATGCATATACGTCTACGGAAATGAATACTTGCCAAGATATGTGCTGTTTAATATTATGCTAGTAGTGTAATGCACACGATTGTGTAGGCGTTGTTAGTGTTCGCAATTCTTTGTATGAGGAATTGGTAGCGCTACTGGAGATAGTTTCCCTTGAAAAAATATAACAGTTGTTGTTTACGCACAATGGATTCTCACTTACCTTCCTGTGGACCATGGTGCAGTACCTCACCGCACCGTTTCTGGGGTAGTAGGCTGGTCGACGAGATTTGGAACGATGACCTCAAAGATAGTCCCAACTCAGTCAGTATCATTTCCAGCTATGGGCAAGTTTACAGGTGTACACGCACGATCAACCCATACACAATGTTCGTACTTTGCAGTATCCTTTGACCAACGAATCTGACGCATTCCGAATGCAGATTGGTGTATGAAAATGTGCATGGTCCAGTGCGAAAAAAGGCTGAAGTAAGCATTAGGATGCATGGTAGCCACATGGACAGTTGCCTACAGTGTTGCATTATTTAGGGAGGGAGCCAAACAGCGAGGTCATCGGTCCCATCAGACCTGGAAAGGATGGGGAACGAAGTCGGCCGTGCCTTTTCTAAGGAACCGTTGTAAGACGTCATGGTCTCCTGACCTTCATTGTTACATATTCCGCCCTCACAATCATACTCTGCACATCAAGATGCTTCATTCTAACCAGAACTTGATAAGATAAAGTCAATGTTGTATGAATTCATGTAAAAAATATGCAAATTAAAAGTGCGCAGCGGGGTTGAAACACTCGAGGCTGGCGTACACACATACATTCCAGACACGACGGTCACAGGAGCTTTTAGTTCGAGAGAGGCAGACCACACACCGGGAGGCTTGTCCCTTCAGAGGACGAGTCAACCTTGGCCACCGGTGGAGCAGACAGCGTGTACCCGAGTGGAAGGGGCAACGACCCCGCTACATTGTGTGGGAGCGCCGAACCTTACATGTAGGATGCAGTTTCAGAGATTTTCACAGAGAGACAGCAAACACCAAACGCCGATACTACAGATTCCCAGATAGGTCGCCTTAAACGAAACGACATTCTCCCGTTTTAGAAGAGCAATGCTGATTGGCAGGCGATATTTCTGACGCCTTCAGCTGAAGGAGTAATGGAAGAGACCGAAAGATATACCCCTTCACGTCTGGCGTGGAGAGGCGCCGTTCCGTTGTCGCTCTTGGAGCGAGGAACAAGTCTCTCTTCAGTACTTCACTGGGAGAGCACCTCTGTCGAGAGCGAATCGAAGTGCGAATCTATATTGAGTCCTTGCGATTAAGCGTTGTTCACTGCGTTGGCCGACACACCTATTGTGTGGTGTGAACGGACAGAGTTATAGATAAATGCCTGCGAGCAAATTTTCGAGTGGCATCACGGTGGACTGATTATCTGACCGGTGTACCACGCCAGTAGTTAGACTAGGGGCGAATAGGAATCCTTGACTTCATCAAGGCGTAGGTAGAGTTTGATTGGCGAAGGTCCTTCCAGATAGAACGAGAGTTATCTTATTTGTCAGCAGCGAGTGGCGCAGACAGCAGTCATCGCAGCTTACGGTATTGTGGGCTACAGCTATTGTGAGCCCCATATTTCCTCCACAACAATACACTTCAGTGCATTTGACACGCGACAGCCTCTATCGTACCTAGCTACATTCTAAAGTATAATTATCCAAGTTGAGTAGGAGCGCCTCTCAGCCATTCAGCCAAGTCAATAACAGTCATAAACTTTGTATAGAAATTTCATTACCGAATCCTATCCGTGAGAGGTAACTTCACATTCCGAAAAGAACCAGGATATAACTTGTTCAAATCATAACTGAAAGTGCAATTGTGATTTCTCAGACTTTTTGCAAAATAAATAATGATTTTCGTTAGTTTCATGTTTTTCTTACACTAACTAGCACTGCTGCAGTACCCAAGTATCCCACTAGTTACGTAAGAAATTTTGTGAATTTTTGTGTCATTTCCTCACAGTGGACGAGTCCAGAAGATATTTATTGCTGAAAGTTTTTCAGGCATTTCTCTTTAGAACGTTACGAGCGTCTGTCTGACTTCTGTAGTAGGGTGTTGGGGGAAATTGAATCTTGCAGGAGCCACAGGGTAAAGGGTACATCTCAGATTAATCCATTGCGCAGAAGATAGACGGGAATGAGAAAACAGATATGTCCATATGTAACAAGCATTGATTTCCGGGCATACTACGGCATGCTGAAAGCAATGCCTCCCTATTTTTTGTTCTCGTCTGCATGTACGATGAGATACTCATTGTCACGCATATTAATCGGACTACACGGTGGTTTATAACGTAATTATGTCAGTCTATGAGAAACAGAAGGCTATATATCTAGACGCAGAGAACGTGCCTCCAATTGAAGTCCATAGAACAACGAAAGCTGGGTACGTGATAGTTGTATGGTGATCAGTAATGCCCAACGTTGGGCTGTTTGTGCTCCTAATGAAGGAAATGGTGGTGTCAATCTCAACGTGTGTGACAGCTCGTAGTGGACAACTCTCTATTCATTATATTTTCAGCCACTTTAATTTTATTAAACCAAATGAACTTTTCCTCTTTTAAACCTAAACTTATTAAAAGAGCTGAAAAAGGCACAGTTGAAATGAAGAACCAAACATGAAAACGATAAAAAATTTATTCTCACTATTTGACGTGTACGAAAACCGATTTCGGGCTGATGTACTCGTCAAAGAAAATCGTAGGGTAACATACACATAGCTCTCAGGTAACTGTGGCATATCCATAGAGCGTGTGCAGACCATCATCGCGTAGATGCGGTACAGAACACTGTGTAGATGATGCCTCAAATGCATGGCATGGAACAGCGGAGGTTGGATATCTGTTAACAATTTCTTTTTCGTTTTGAGCGTGAGGGTAACCGGTTCCTTAACAGCATTGTGGCAAGTGATGAATGCTGAAATCACGATTATGACCCCAGAAACAACGGAGCGTCAATGGAGTTCCATCACAGAAGACCCCGGTAGACGGAAAACTTGAAGACTATGCGTTCAGCAGGCAAATGTATCCTTATAATGTTCTGGAATACTGGTGTGGTTTCTTGGAATCCATCATTAAAAATACCACCATAATCTCTGCAAGTTACTGCGAGACCCTCAGGAAACTGAAATCACCGGCCGGAGTGGATGTACGATTCTAGGCGCTTTAATCTGGAACCCGCTATTGTCGTGGGTTCGAATCCTGCCTCAGCAGATGTGTGTGATATCCTTAGGTTAGTTATGTTTCAGTAGTCCAAAGTTGTAGGGGCTGATGACCTCAGGTTTTAAGTGCCATAGTGCTCAGAACCATTTGAACCATTCACACATTCTACAGTAACAGTGATAACAAACTGGTCTCTCGTTGGGAGAAATATGTTCTTCACCATGGTGACTATGTTGAGAAATAAATATGTAGATGTGACGAATATATATGTACGACGTTAATAGCGCTTGTTTTATTTTAAAACCTTTTATGGTTTTGTCATCTAATATTAGGGGGCATTACTCATCAGGAGGCCAACGTATCATTGTAAGAACTATACGACTAGTTTTGCCCAGTATTACCGCCACTAGGAACATGACACTTTCTTTAAGCACCCTATATTAACTAATGTTGTTCTCACTGACCAGCTTAACAACTGCGAGATTAAAAGGCACCAAAGAGAAAAGAATATCAGTTGGCCAGATTCCAACTATTTTTTGTCACAATGATCTCTCTTGACAGAAATTTTACTTGATCGATGATGGAACATACTTTGTCGTCGAATCTCCTGTTCTGTAGTACGTGGGTTCCCTGGCAACTTTATAATAAACTACAAACATCAAGTGGCAGAAAACGAACGAAGAAAAAGTTTAAAGAAAGTTTTAGAAGAGCATGAGCAAAAATACAACAAGTGTAATGTGTAGTAGCATAATTAACTCACATGACGCTGAACACATTATGTTAGGAAATGAGGCACTTATAGTGGTAGAAGTGTTTTGCTCTTTGGACTGTAATGTAACTGACGGAATGAAAGACCTAACTTCGTTAGGCGAGATAAATATGGCAGTCGGCATTAACTATCATACGTTTAAATAGTCTTTATCGCAGTACTTGTCTCGAATATCTTAGGAGTGGTATCATAAAGTGACTAATTATTTCTATTTTTTTCTCAAAACTGTGTCAGTCTGGGTTTAGTAATCACAAACTCCTTTTTTAAACATAAGAACATTCACCGATATACTTGGGAAGGCAGGGGAACCAGATCTGTCATTGATTATATAATAACAGACCAGGAATTCAGGAAGGCTGTGAGGGACACACGTGTATTCAGGGGATTCTTTGACGGCACTGATCATTATTTAATCTGCAGTGAAATTGGGATTGTGAGGTCGATAGTGCAGGAGGTCAGATCTATATGTAGGAGGATAAGAGTGGAGAAACTTCAGGATAAGGAAATCAGGAACAAGTACATAACAGCGATCTCAGAAAGTTACCAGTTAGTTGAATGTAGTCAAATACAGTCATTGGAAAAGGAATGGACAAGGTACAGGGACACAGCACTAGAAGTGGCTAAAGAATGTCTTGGAGTAGTAGTGTGTAAAAGTAGGATGAAGCAAACAGCTTGGTGGAATGACACAGTCAGCCTGTAAAAGGAAATAGAAGGCGTATCAGAAATGGCTACATACTAGAACTCAGGTAGACAGAGAAAGTTATGTTGAAGAAAGAAACAAAGCCAAACAGATAATTGCAGCATCCAAGAAGAAATCTTGGGAAAACTTTGGAAACAGGTTGGAGACTATGGGTCAAGCTGCTGGAAAACCATTCTGGAGTGTAATTAGCAGTCTTCGAAAGGGAGGTAAGAAGGAAATGACAAGTATATTGGACAGGTCAGGAAAACTGCCGGTGAATCCTGTGGATGCCTTGGGCAGATGGAGGGAATATTTTGAAGAGTTACTCAATGTAGGTGAAAATACGATCAGCAATGTTTCAGATTTCGCGGTAGAATGGGATAGGAATGATGGTGGAAATAGGATCACATTTGAGGAAGTGGAGAAAATGGTCAATAGATTGCAGTGCAATAAAGCAGCTGGGGTGGATAAAATTAAGTCGGAACTCATCAAATACAGTGGAACGTCAGGTCTTAAATGGCTACACAGGATAATTGAAATGGCCTGGGAGTCGGGACAGGTTCCATCAGACTGGACAAAAGTAGTAATCACACCAATCTTTAAACATGGAAACAGAAAAGATTGTAACAACTACATAGGTATCTCTTTAATCAGCGTTGTGGGTAAAATCTTCTCAGGTATTGTTGAAAGAAAAGTGCGAGTATTAGTTGAGGACCAATTGGATGAAAATCAGTGTGGGGTTAGGCCTCTTAGAGGTTGTCAGGACCAGACTTTAGCTTACGGCAAATAATGGAGAAGTGTTATAGTGGAACAGGGAATTGTGTCTATGCTTTATAGATCTAGAAAAGGCATATGACCGGGTTCCTAGGAGGAAGTTAATGTCTGCTCTGCGAGATTATGGAATAGGAGGCAAACTTTTGCAAGCAATTAAAGGTCTTTACATGGATAGTCAGGCAGCAGTTAGAGTTGACGGTAAATTGAGTTCATGGTTCAGAGTAGTTTCCGGAGTAAGACAAGGCTACAACCTGTCTCTACTGTTGTTCATATTATTTTTGGATCATATGTTGAAAACAATAGACTGGCTGGGTGAGATCAAGATATGTGAACACAAAATAAGCAGTCTTGCATATGTGCACGACTTAGTTGTGATGGCACATTCGACTGAAAGTTTGTGAAGTAATATTTCAGTGCTAGATCAGAAATGTAAGGACTATGGTATGAAGATTAGCATCTCCAAAACGAAAGTAATGTCAGTGGGAAAGAAATATAAACGGATTGAGTGCAAAATAGGAGGAACAAAATTAGAACAGGTGGAAGATTTCAAGTACTTAGGATGCATATTCTCGCAGGATGGGAACGTAGTGTAAGAACTGGAAGCGAGGTTTAGCAAAGCTAATGCAGTGAACGCTCACCTACGATATACTCTCTTCTGCAAGAAGGAAGTCAGTATTAAGACTAAGTTACTGTGCACCGTTCAATCTTTCGACCAACTTTGTTGTATGGGAGACAAAGCTGTGTGGATTCAGGTTACATTATCAGCAAGGTTGAGGTTACTGATATGAAAGTAGCTAGGATGATTGCAGGTACTAGTAGATGGGAACAATGGCAGGAGGGTGTCCACAATGAGGAAATCAAAGAAAGACTGGGAATGAACTCTATAGATGTAGCAGTCAGGATGAACAGACTTAGATGGTTGGGTCATGATACACGCATGGGAGAATCAAGGTTACCCAAGAGACTCGTGGGTTCAGCAGTAGAGGGTAGGAGGAGTCGGGGCAGACCAAGGAGATGGTACCTGGATTCGGTTAAGAATGATTTTGAAATAATAGGTTTAACATCAGAAGAGGCACCAATGTTAGCACTGAGTAGGGGATCATGGAGGAATTTTATAAGGTGGCTATGCACCAGACTGAACGCTTAAAAGCATAATCAGTCTTAAATGATGATGATGATGATGATGATTCTAAAAACTGTAACTGTAAATCCTTGTCTATTACCTTTTAGTTAAAACTGGCAAAGAACATTAAAAGGATACCTTTGCCTGCTGAAGGCATAGTCCTGCTGGTTTTATACGCTAAGAGTTCAGTTTAGGCCAGAATTTAAATGTTGACAAGACACACTCAGTAAAGGTTTCTCGGTTAACATTGTACTTGGGTAACAATGGTATATTCTGCTACTCTGATGCTTAATGCAATTTACAAAAGTTCATGTTTTTAAAATTATGTTAGGTTTTCATATTAAATGAAAGCAAATAATCTGTTTGCTTCGATAGATCTAAGGATGGTTGCTAGTAAATTGAAATTGGCAACCATCAAGTTGTATTTACATTTTTATGTAATCAGGAACAGTAGGAATCATAGTGATCGAAGTTGGCTGAAGGAGAAAGGATAAAAATTTTAGATTGCAAAAGGAAGAAATGTGTGCCAGATAAAAGGAAGGTTGTAAATAACTAATACAAATTTAAGTTTTAGGATATATTTTAAGAACTTGGTGGGGCGTAAGAGGTATGGACAAGATTTAATATAGCCTTCTGGAATGCGGTGTTACAGAAGAATGCTGAAAAATATATGGGACGGTCAAATAACTAACAAAGACGTACTAATCGAATTTAGAAAAAAATGGCTAAGTACTAGTTCGACGCGCGCACCGAGTGTTCCGTTCAAACTTAATTGTGGATACACATAGTTCACTCACTCTGGGAATCGACAGGCTAGACAATTTTTGCCTGTTTTCGCTATCGATACTAGCAAGATAAAAGTGCTGGGAATTCCAAGACTTTGCTTTAAGATTTAAATTTAAATATTTCCTATAATTTTGTACTTGCTGCTGAGAAAAAAGAGGTTTTAATAGGCTGACTAATATTACAACGAGGAATGACAAAATAAAATATATTTTCGTGTGATAAGATTGCAGATTTAAAATGTTAGGAATTTTCTCGCCTCATTGGTATCGTGAAACCTTGCTTATTTCCAGATTTCAAGTTTCTAGCTCACGTTTCTTGGTATGTTTCATAAATAGCCGTACGATTTGAATACAAGGGCTTAGAAGCAGTCCACCAAGGGACGATAGAATTCAGCAAATTTCTACTTGATACGTCTATCGAGTTTCCGGAGGAAAGTGGGTCATAACAGCCGGACTGACTGACAGATAGACGGACAACAAAACGGTCCTATAACTGTTACACTCTTACCGTGTGAGCTACATGACCCTAAATACAGGCGTTGCAGCATAACATGACTAAAAATAAGGGGTCGGTTGATGCGATAAATCGTGAGACATCGAGGAATGGTTGGATTTTACAATGGAGGGAAGTATGGGAAGAAACTAAAAATCGTACGCATAACTAACAGATTTAATCGGATTGTATTGCAGTATGTATCCGAAGATGAACTGGCTTTCATAGGACTGACCAGCCTGGAGAGCAGGGTGAAATCATACTTAGGACTGAAAACTCTTAATTTGTTACTGATAAGCGCTACAAAAGAATGTCATGGATGTATATACATGTTTGCTGGTAATGTTAAATGCTAATTGCCTTTTAAAGCAATAGGTTAGTTACCGATCATTATTAAAGACGTATAAGATGGTTATTCGGAAATTGGGGTCTGAAAGATCGCGAAATGGAAGCCACAGTGTCTCGAGTATGCCCGTCGATCGCGTCACGTCGCTCTATCCCGTTCTGAGCGTACAGTGAGCAGATAAATATACCTAGAAAACTAGGTCACGCGCCCAGAATGAGTGCCTGCGAAAGATTTCACCTGATTTCATGCAGCCCACACAACGTAACTGTCATGCATTACTTTCTTCACGACAATTTTCCAGCGCTTACTGCAGGGGCAATGAGGACACTCCTGCAGCGTTTTCGAAGATAACTGTTTGATCACTCACTATACAGCCGTGATGTGGCTCACTCTGATTTTCATCTCTCCTCATATGAACCACTGGCTATGAAGGCATCAAGCTGTGCAGATCTGCGTGGAGAATTGGTAGAAGAACACCGCTGCTCTGCCTTCTACGACGAAGGTTGGTACAATGTTACGACAACATCTCAGTCGGAGCAGCGATCATCTAGAAAAGGAGCAGGATGGTGTTGATTACTATTGCAAAAAAATAAAAAAATAAAAAAGAGACTACACTCGCTATTTTGACTGTGGTTTTTGATAGGACCATTCTTTCGGAATGGCCAACGTTGCTCCTTCAAAGATGTTTCTCATAATTAAGTCCAGAGAAACTCCTGTACCGACATTGTTCATCACTAATTTATCATTTTTCATGAGACTGGGTGATGTTTCGCTGTAGCATATTCTCACCGACCAGATGCTGCTCTGGACATTGTCACGCTTACTATATTTTTTATTATTATCGTTTTACTGGAATATATTTAGTTGTTTTTGAAGGTGAAGCTCGGTCATTTAGTGATCTGTGTATTTTTTATCCAGAGAACCCTTTGTTGCTGGATTTCTCTGCCAAAAATCATAAAAGTGAAATATAGGACTTACATCTGTGTCGTTGAGCGACGCAATCAAATCTTGTAGCCGTGCAGAATGTTCTTAAACCAAATAATCATTCAAAAGTATTAATAAAACGCACTACGAAAACAACCATAAAAATGGTGGTTTTGAACGATCATATCGACATAATTATTTACAATCAGCGTATACCGCTACTTTTCTGCAAGTAAGCGGCTTCTCTCACCTAGTATCAACGATATAACATATAAAGATACGTTCCGAAACAACGGAGTGGAGCCACCTGAACGCGGTTGTGACAGTCAAAACAGGTGGCATTATATACCGGCTGGCACTACGGAAATTCTCTTTACAATAGAAATGTCTACGTCCCTAATCGACTTACTGGCTAGTTTGTGTAGGGAACCACTTAAATTGTAGTTCATGACTTTGTCTTTTGGTCACTTGACTTTGGAGAACTACTTGGCTACAATGAACTCTTAGCACACGTAAACCAAAACTTAATACACATGGTACAGCTCAAAAGTCAAATTCTTATATGTGTTGCAGCTCTAATGCGATTTCTGGTACCTGTAAGTGTGGGTAATTCGTAAGTGTCTCCAGGTATTCAGAAGGTGACTGCACGAAAATCACACGACGGAAAGAAAATAGACGCATGCCTGTCGTCTCCAAGTTCAAACTCACATTTCAGTATATTCACCATTAATGATGCGGTAAACGTCAGTTTGGGTGGGTTGTTCATTGAAGGTTTGCTTTGTGTTTAACGAAATCGCTTACTCGAATTGCTAGAGAAAGTTCGACAGCAATCCGCTTTGCATATCTCACTGGATTGCCTACACACAGGTCCGATCTAATAGCATGCGAGAATACGGAGCGGATAATTTGTCTTTACGTTATGACACGTCTGGCCCTAGTGAAACTATAACACAGCGCGATTCATTACTCGAAACTTGGAGGGATGCTTTTCCACTGATATGTACATTTTCTGTATGTCTTTCGAAACCTCGAACGTGCTTATTAGTAATCCTATACGTTAAGAACCTGGCTTGACCTAGGAGAAGCCTAGCCTGACCTTTAATGACGTGAGCTTGCCCGAAACAACATCCAGAAATAATGATTCAGCATCAAAAGTGTTTCAATATGAACGCTGAAAATTACACTGATTAATGTGCCAGTTCAATTTCGCCGATCAGATTATGTCAACTGGTTCACATTCTTGTGATACCATTTGAAACTTTGTCTGGCAGCAGGTTCGTTTGAAGTTTCGGAATGAGCGGACAACAAACTACACAAGACGGAAACGACAAGTTGCTACGGTCTGCGCGAGAGTGTGACCTACCAAACGGGAAACAAAGAAGTGAATATTACAAAGAAATATTCATAGCTTTGTAAAACTGCAGAAACTGTTAGTTACACGAGGGTCGTCCAGAAGGAAACGAACGTTTTTGCATAACTAAACAAAAACAAATTATATCAACAAAAAACTTTATTTAGGCCATTGCAGTACCTTACTCCAAGTGTCAATGTACAGTACGTTCAACAAGAAATTGTACGCCATGATCTGTATGAAATAAAAGACAGTATTATAAGTACATGTTTACATGAAAATACATGTTATTACTGATTGCACAATTAGCTAATAGTTAATCCTGTCGCCACCATTATCGATTATGGCTCGGTACATTTATGGCATACTTCTCATGAGACTTTCTGGATATTCTCTGGGTAAGGCTCTCCATGTCGTCCTGGTTTTATATGACAGCGCATACTGGCTTTCCTTTAAGCTTCATCTTAATATACGACCGAACATTTACGACAGGATTTGCATCCGGAGACATTGTAGGCCAGTCTATTGTGGACACCACATTGTCTAGTTTCCACGCTATACAGAAACGGCTTCAATGTTCATCATTATTCTCTTGAAGCACCCAATAGCTTCTTAACTTACATTTCTGATAATTTTTGCACATTTTTCAGCGTTTAAATTTGCTTAAAATAAGTGCAAATATCTAAAACCGTGTTTAGAGAAACATCCCCGAACACGCATTTTTACTTAGTGTCTGAGCAACCCTTCAGGCTTCGTATACCAGGCTTTTGAAAAAGGAGACCACGCAAAAAAGCTCATTTTGAAGTAACACTCCGTCTTGACGCTTCAGGCATTTTGCACTCACTTAAACATGCAACCGATCAAACCAAACATTCACTTCTCCCACTGTTATCTACACACTATGTTAATTATTTTGTGTTCAACAAAGAGTTTTATTCTGAACATGAAACACCGCCAATGAGATTACCAATTAGTGACCTCCTAGCTAACATATTTATGAACAGCCTTGAGAACATGGTCTTCAGACACATAATATAACCAAAAAAACTTTAAGTTATATATTGGTACCGTTATGACGATGACATAATGTGCCTGATTTGATGAACTACATACACACATAGAATAGCTGCACAATGAACTAAACGACTTACACCCAAAAATTAACAACATATTAGAAACAGAAAGTAATAACACACAACATTTTCTAGATCTCACCATACATAAAGCACACAGCGTACATAAAATACATAGCAAATTTACTGTCCACCTTGTAGCCCACATCACCACCCAACTACAATAGAAACAAAGTTAAGAATACAAAAACCCAGCCACAGCCTCCGCCGCAATCTGACAACCGAGGAATACTTCCACATACAGAAATCAATAGTAGAAGGGAAACAGTCATAAATTAATACGCTACATTCTGCAAGAGCACACTTTTTAACGTAGTAAAGGATCTTTACAAAAAAGACAACACGAACAGATAAAGTTTACACACACACATAGACACACACACACACACACACACACACACACACACACACACACACACACACCCGCGCGTGCTCGCGCGCGCGAGCAAAAAATTGATACATTACGTTCTACAAAGATTCGTCGTATACACACACAAAGGGAACACCATGTAAAAGGTCAACACAAACAGCTAAGAAGCATACAGAAACCACACGCACAAACGGAAAATGTAAGCAAAATTCAAATTTGGCACCAAACTCTCTGGTGAACAAATGAACACTGACTGGGCTGGGACACACAACAACCACAATGACACTATGTTTCGATGAAGTGAAAAGTGATTTTACGACCAAATTTGTGAAAATACGTTTTATATTTACGTGTGCATCACCAAACCTCACCGTGATGCTGAGAATAAAAGGACTTGCCGCACCAAAATGTAAGTTAAAACTAATACAGGCGCGAATTATCGCGACAAACTAAATTACTTTTAGGTGACAGGTTAGCTACTAACAAACTTTCTCATTGACATCGTTTGATTGAAAATATCATGCACACCAAGTGTAAAGGTATTAACATAAAGAAACTAATTAGTGTTTGAACTAAATATCCACATAATTTTGTTATCATTTAGTAAAAAGTTGCACATTACAGATTAAATAAAACAGAAACCCACCGATGATGGGACAGTGGTTCTAAAACATGTTTGGGTACTTGAAAAAACAGTGTTTTGCATAATTGGCGTACCTCACATCCTAAAATTTTAACTGCAAACACGGGACTCACAAGGAGCTGCAAATCCAAATGATGAATGGGTCCCTATGTAAGACTTCATTTACTAAGTCCCCCATTCAACCTCTAGAAGTATACTACATGAACTGTGAAACCCTGGAATTTATATACAGTTGTAAACGTTTCCCTATGCATACTATTAGTATATTAAACGTAACGATATGACCTCTGTTTCCTTTCATCGACTCTTTACCATTCTCGCCACGGACGAGTTGAAAAAGGGTCGCTATTCTGTTGCAGGGAATTTTCTGCGCCTTCATATTAAGTCACAGTGCCAGTACTATATTAATTGAGTGAAGGTTTGGTTGTTCTCAGCCACAGCCAGGAATTATAATGTTCTAATATGTGAGTTAAATCTGTGATCAAGGTAACAAGTCGTTTCGGACTCCTTCCAGGTATTAGGGATTTCTCAAATCACGGACGAGCATACATTCTGACAATCACTTGAGGTGTTTGGCCGTTTAATAGTCGGTAGTTATGAATAGTATATTATTTGTGATGATAAAAATTTGTAAACTGCCAAATAACATTGTAAACTTAATAAAAATTCATCAGATTACATGTATTTCTTTCCTACACCTCTGTATATTATATTTGCCATCAGCTTGGATGCATAATGTGTTATGTTGATTGCCCCACAGTCCTTGCATTTATCTGCTTTTGCTATCTTCGGTATTGTGTGAATGATGTTTTTACGAATCCACTGACTCTGACGATTTTAGAAGCTACAAAGAAATATTAATAAGTCTTCCAACCAGTTTGACTGCAAGTATTCCAAAGCTTTTGACACTCTGATACATCTTACAGTGGGGTGCCATGTTAATATACTCACTGAATGGACACTGCTGTTTTATTATTAAACTTTATTCTGCCTTTTTATGCATGAAGTTTTATGTGTCACCACTATTACATTGCTGTAAACTTACCAAATTAGTTTAAAGCAAAAACGTTTAAAACCCAAAATATTACTGAAAAACACGAAGATTAGCAGTGTTTAGTATTTGGTATGTCTTCCTTTAGTGCTGATCATATCTTTAATTTTTCTCGGCAACTCTTAAAGCATTTCTTCGATATATTCTCCAGTTCATGTCTCTTATATCACGCTATGACAACCTTTTCCAACATCCTGATCTTCTTTTGTTGCTATACCTCCCTTTGCGATTTCCCTTTCACTTGGCTTGAAGTCTGAGGTGTTTCTTGTCCTGCCCAAAACCTGAATTCCACTCTCATTCATTTATTTAGTCATATATTTTGCGTTTTCTATGGTTCAGAATCGTGCTTATTGATATAATTGCTCTCCAGAAACCATTACTTAACCAGGGAAAGAGGTCGAGTTTTCACAGCGATCTATAGTAATCTCGACGCATCGTCCCTTTCATCGTATAATAGCGTCCATTTTCTCTGCTCCCTATTAAAGACCAAACCATTACTTGCATAGGATTCTTGACTCGTTAATCCACGCAATGGACGTGGAATTCCTTATGGCCTTTGCGTCTCACAAATTCCGTTTTTTTCTGCTGACTCCCGACACGTGGTTCATGAGAGAAGCAAACCTGAAATTAAATCATGAGTGGTATTTGGATGACTCTATTACATAAGAAGGAGAAGGATCACTTAATATTTCATTTACCTTATTCGAGTAATCAATGGACCAGTTTTTGTACGTTTGGCCTTTTCACGTCGTTTTTATTCACATCATAGGGCTAAGTTTCTGTTTCTTGGCTGGACGGCTGCATGGCAGCCCCATTTCATTAAACTTCGATGTAGAGTACGGATGGATACAGGTACTCCACCATTCCCAAACGTCCTTAATCAGCCGTATCTCTTTTCCTCGGTTTTTCTCTACCATCCGTCTTACTTATGCATTTGTTCTAGGGGACGTAATGCGATTTCCACCTCATTCATCTTTCCGCTGCGTTTCGAGACTTACATTGTTTTTCAGTTTATTGGTAATATTCCCAATTGTGGACTGCGAAATTCCTTCCGTATGAGCGATATTTCGCTGACTGCGTTGAGTGTGTGAAATGAAATTCGATATTCTGGCCTTTCCACATGTCGTGAGGTCGATACCTTTACTCATATCTGAAAACGATCAAAATGAACCCATATTCGGGATTAAGTAACTTGTTAAGAGTTAAGACATGGAGTACGTCGCATAGACACATAACCAAATTCGTAAAGTTTGTTTAACTTATCAATTTGGCATCACGCTGTACATAACGTCAGGTGGCAGTTCCTTCCCTTATTCGCGCAAAGTAGTGGTATACTTGTTGCATTCTTAATGATGACGTCCTTGCATTTAACTTCACCGAAAATTATTTCGAATTTCTTGAGAGTTGTATATTTTAGTTCAAACGACAGTTTTGTTTCTAATCTTTCGCATCGTTCTCACCGCCCTTTCGCTTTAACTTCCCTGCATTGCTTCCCTATGCGCTGTTAAACTCCGCATTGGTCGACAGAGGCGCGTGATACCATACTGACGGCCAGAATGTGTATGGCCAACACCGAGCTACGTGGCACGCTGAACCATAATATTTGCCGTGTAAACGGGAGCTGTCTACCTCTCCACACAGCACACAGCAACAACATCAGACTCGTTTAACACGGGTCAACACTTCTGTGACGTATCAAGATATTTGTTACATTATCAAAATTTCTGAAACTGCAGAGCAAATGAAAAACGTGCAGAAAATAAAATGAAATTCACGTTAAAAATACATTATTTTATGTTCAATTAGGTTGCCAGTTGACATCAAATCACTTAATTTTGTGGATTAAACTACATTCCTTTTAATTTTCTTCTGTGATACTCTTTTCATATTGGGCAGACTCACATTGCTTGCGCTAGTGCTACCCTTTTCCTAAGACAGTAATTACATGAACTTATATTTTTAAGGGACGTACGTAGTGATCTAGAGCGTAAATGAAGGGACAGAAAACTGGTCACTCAAAGCGACATCACTCTAACGCGATGCATTATCGCCTCTAACCATGTTTATCGCCTCAACACGCAGAGGAAGAGAGTCAACAAGTTTCTTCCAGCATGCCTGAAGAGCTATCATATGGTACCGATGTTGGTTGCTACATTTCAGATGCTGTTTCAGATAGCTCCAGAATTCTTCTATGAGACAAAGTTCGTGTTATATACCGGCCAGTCGAGGAGCAATATGACGCTCTACTATTGGTCATACTAGTAACGTACAGCTAAAGCTCTCCGGACATGTCTGTTGTCGTGGGAATGTCCGCAGCATACGCAGCACGGAAATATAAAAGAACACCACTTGTAAATGCCGTCCATTGTTTATAAAATACACTGTCGGAAAAAAATTGCAGCACCAAGAACGACTTGTGCGACATAAACGAAAGTATGTACGCGGGTTTCTACGTTTGAAAATGGATGTCTACCTAAATTTCGTGCGAGTCACATCAGAGTGACGCTATTATGTTTGCTTTAAATACACGCGGTAACGGTCATGAGCTTTAGTTAGCTTTGAGAGCGAATGTGGTAAGCTGATACTAGTCAAGATTGCCTTTAAGACGACAAAGACAACAGCAGCTACAATTCAGTGAGTTTGGACGAGGGCGTGCAATACGCCCACGAGAAGATGGATGTTCCTTCTACGATACTGCAGGTAAACGTGCTAGACACTCTACATGATTGCTGGCACCAGTGGTCACGAGAATGTAAGGTCGCAAGAAGACCGGGCTCCGAACGATCACGTGGCACCTCCGAGAGAAAAGACCAAAGTGTCCGGCATATGGCCCTGGATCATCACGCACCTGCAGCATCAATGTGAGCAACATTTGGCACCACAGTTACACAGCTAACTGTTACAAATCGCTTATTTCAAGGATATCTCCGAGCCAGTCGCCCTGCAGCGTGCATTCCACTGACAAACGACTTCAGTGGTGTCAAGCGAGAGCTCATTGGGAGGCAGAATGGAGGTCTGCTGTGTTTTGTAATGAAAACAGGTTCTGTCTAGGTGCCACTGAAGGCGCGTGTTGATTATAAGATGGCCAGTTGAGGCCCTGCAACCAAACTGTCTGCGTGCTGGACAAGCTGTATTAGCTCCTGGAGTTAAGGTCTCGGATGCGATTTTGTATGACAATAGAAGATCTCTCGTGATTATCCCAAGCAACCTGACTGTAGATCCCGTGTCCTGCCATCCTGATTTAGGTTTTCCGTGATTTCACTAAATCGCTCCAGGCAAATTTAGGGGTGGTTCCTTTGAAAGGGCAAAGCCGACTTCCTTCCCTAATATGACGAGACCGATGAACTCGCTGTCTGGTCTTCCCCCCCCCCCCCCCCCCCCCCCGAACAACCCAACCCAACCCTGATTGTAAATTTGTACATCTATCTGGTGATGAAACCTGTTTTGCTGCCATTCATTAAAATCATTCCTGGAGATATCTTCCAAGAGGATAACGCTCGCCCACATACCGCTCTATAGAATGTCGACATTGTACCTTGGCCTGTGGGATCACCAGATCTGTCTCCGGTGTAATACATTTGGGGCAGCAGCGGACGACAACTGCAGCGTCAGAATGAAAGGTCTGTTAACTCTTTTACGTGGTTTCGACAAATATAAATTTGTTCCCTTCAGAAGGAAAATGGACCCATTCAACCAGAGAAGGAACCAGATTCGATGTAAAAAAATTACAATAATTTTTAGAAGAGCATACATAAATTCTCTCGTCTACTACAAGCTGCATGTTAACCATAAATGTCAACAGCTGAAATGCCTAAATGAAGGTAGTATCCCAATACTATCGTAAAACATTTAGAAGAAAAAGCACGTGACTTACCTAGTATCTTTGTTCTACACTGTAAATATAGTTAGTGAGCAAAGGAAGTGGAACAGAATGGTGGTGTGTACATTATTCACAAAATGCAGCGTACTTTTCAACTTCAGTGAACATAGAACACATATGAAACCCAACGCTATGGTTCCATACGGGCTAACTGTTGCTGAAAGTATTAATCATCGTTTTTCACCGACGATCAGGTCAAGTGAGGAACACAACATGGATGCTCATGAGCTCCCAAAGAAATATTTTAGCACACATACAATAACCGAAGTAAATATTCACCATTTTCTAGTAAATGCTGTGAAAAGCACAAAATGAGGCCAATCGTATCCCGATAAAGAGCAATTTCACACCTGAAACTTCCTGGCAGATTAAAACTGCGCGCTGGACCGAGACTCGAACTGGGGGCCTTTGGCTTTCGCGGGCATGTGCTCTACCAACTGAGCTACCCCACCACGACTCACACGTCGTCACAGCTTTACTTCTGCCATTACCTCGTCTCCTATCTTCCAGGAGGAGAGCTTCTGTAAAGTTTGGAAGGTAGGAGACGAAATTTTAGGAAATGTTGGTATAGGAACGTGGGACGCAGAATATAAAGTAAAATAAAAATGAAGACAAAATCAATTATTTACTTCGGGTCGCAGTGCGTTCTTCCGCTCTGTCGTGACAGAACACGGGTGCGGAAATGACACTCTGTACAATCCTGGGAAAACTATAAAACCACAAAAAATCTTTAGTAACTTCCGCCTTTCACTATTTTACTGAGAATGTTGAAATGTACACCCTGGTCCACGTTTAAAGCAACGTGAGTGGACATTGGTAATGGTGCAAAAATCGGAATCATCATCGGCTTCAATTCCATGCATCATCTGTTAGATAAAAATCTTATGTGACTGTCGGTGAACTCCAAGCCTTGTGTCATTAGAAAAGTATCAAAATCACTGCTTGTCGTTCACAAACTTGCCTCAAGTCGGCTACTGTCTGTTTTGTGTGCAGTGCTGTGAGAAATGGCCTCTAGTGAGTTGCCCAACTCGAAATGTCCACCGCATGCAGTTCTGGTCGAAATATGCGCTTCGAACTGGCTTAAGCGGAACTCTGTGTACTGGTAGGAGCAATTCCTACTGGGTTTCACACCATGATAATTAATGAAGGGTGATTGACCTCCTCATACTGTTCATGCACCGTCTTGCATGGATAGCTGACGAATTTTATAATACTCCTTGCAGGCAAGATGGCTGTTCCGTATTGATGAGCTAAGAAATCGGTCAGCATCAAAAGTGCTGTTGTCATCGGCAAGTCTAGATACGATAACTGTATTCTGCTATTGTATCCTGTGTCTACGTACGTCAATTATACTGCATTGATTCCCGAACAACCGACTGCAACATAGACATTTCTTAACTGCCACAGCAGAACCACATGACCACCTACCAGTTCTGCATGTATACAACGCTTCGAATGCACCAGTGTGATCTTTTGAATGTCGACTGAGATTAGTATTTCTGAACTCTGAAAAATACTTCTTTTGTAATCCCTTGTCCCCAGTTTTGTAAAGGCCTCGTCGCTACCTCTTCGGATCTCGAGGTGCCAGCGTTGTTATGGAAGGCCGAGTTAGTGAGAATATGAAATGGCTTCTGGAGCAGTACACCGCTAAGAAAATTTCTTCCTGCCGCTACTACACAGTTGGCCGCTGTGGCCGAGCGGTTCTAGGTGTTTCAGTCAGGATCCACGCTGATGCTACAGTCGCAGGTTCAAATCCTGCCTCGGGAATGGATGTGTGTGATGTCCTTAGGTTAGTTAGGTTTGCGTAATTCTAAGTTCTAGGGGACTGATGACGTCAGATGTTAAGTCCCATAGTGCTCAGAGCCATTTGAACCATTTTTTAACTAGTACACGGCTATGCCCCAGAGTCAGGTAACAGGACAGGAAATCGAAGGTCCTGTACAACACTCCATAAAATTAGTACCAAAGTCACACATATGAGTTGAAATGGTTTACTTACCTTTGTGACACTGAGTTATGAAGTTTGCAACACTGATCGTAATATAACATGAAACGATCCTCACTGGCTAAATGAAATTAATCGTAGGTAAATTCACAGCACATAGCAAATGCAACTTACGACTGTCTGATCACTTTTATGAATTCAATAACCGACGCTCAATGTCTAAATCAGCCCTGGACGTTGATCTGTAACCAAGTGGGCGAGAGTTGCTCTTCTCTCTTCCGAGTAGGGTTCTGTCCGTTATTGTCCGGCCTTCGGTGAACTGTACTCGGCCGGCAATCGAGCGAAGCGAATCAGTGTATTTATCCTCAGCTCCGCTATTGGCGCTGGTGGAACTCGCGCTAGTGGCTAGTTTCTATGTCACTGGCACCAGCTCGCATCTTTGGGCCTGTGGTGCCTTTGCCCTGCCTGTGTCTTGTTCGGACCACACAGCAACTTCAACACCTAATATATCTCAAGAATTAATGGCCTGTAGCTTCGACAGAGTAAGAGTGGAAATGAGTTAATGACTTAATCGTTAAACGAAGAAACAGTTCATCTTCGTTACAGGAATGTACACGAATTTACCAATGACGCGTTTCACCCGAGTCAGATAACTTCAGATTGCTTATATATTAGATGATGTAAGGCCCATGGGGTATCGTGTATACAGAACGATCCAGCAAATAATTGTCCTCCTCGATTGTCTGGAAACATTGCGCAGTGTCTTTGCTGAGTCATGCGACGTAGTTCAATGAGTGCTCAGCAGGATCAGGCATACGTGGTCCGTCACCACGTCATCATACTTAATCGTATATTACTTCTTATTGTACCATCCATGTCTTGTCTGGGAAAGAGTTAATTTTTAAAAGTCCTTTCAGGGAATGGTCGTACTCGAAAATGATTGGCTTCCCTATCTGTGATATCTATAAGTATCCTACATTATTTCAGTCGAAGAGATGAATAGCTTCGTCAGGTGCACATCGGACGAAAAAGGCGCGACAGTAAAACGCGAAGTGATAGGTTCTATCTCTTTAATTCTAATTGTCTGACAAAAATGTAATTATTTATATGGCATTTTGAAATTAGGATTTTGCAACGAACAGAGTAGAATTGGTCACCAAGCATCATATGATTTTGGATGTTAATATACTTGGTGACTATATATGATTCACCAAGTGTGTCAGGTGTAGCCAGGTTGCGAGGATGAGGAACAGTTTTTTCGCATCCCCCTCCCCCTCGACCCACAAAACCAGAGGATTATGTGCGGTGCTTTCAATTTTGCATCACAATGGAGAAAGTAACTTAGGACGAGCACTTCGCTTTCTAGCTGATATTCAGCAATGAAGCAATTTTCCATTTATGTAAATCGACAAGCAAGTAACCGAAGTGGCAACAAGTAAAAAGAACCCGGTCACCGGGCACCCAGCAAGTATTAGTTCCCGGCCGAGCCACACACATTATTATTATTACAATTTATCTGGGGAAGTTAATTGCCAGAATGAGAGAGTGTGGCGCTCAGAACATTCTACTCACACTGTGGAGCTTGAACGAGATTCGCCGAAGCTGAATGTTCTCCGTTCAATGTTGCAGACGAAGCTATATATTCCGTGATTTTCTGTGTATGACCGACACCTCTTACCCTGACATGTGTAGTTGTGATGTTTCCACAACTGACTTCTGATTTCGAGAAATTTATGTTCCAACAAAGGGAGGCAAAAGCTCATTGGAGTGTCGATCTTCGAAGTTCTGTATCACTGGCTCATTGGTGAAGATGATGTGGTGCTTTACCGTGAGCAGCCCCCCCCCCCCACTCCCCTCCTTCCCTCCCACCCCCTTCCAGCATCAAAAATCCAGTCACCCAATGCTTTGTGAACTTTTCCTTTTTGGATACATTAAACACTGTGTTTACGTACCCCCACTGTCACTAATACTGAAACTACTTAGAGAATGCTTCTATGATGACAATTCGACACGATGTTGGCATATGAGCAATGGAACGGACTTGACAATCACATGTGCGTGTAACGTGTAACTGGAGACACGCTCATAGAAACTTAGATGAGTACAAAATGCAAACTTAGTGGTCTTACGATTCCATTCGTGTGTCATTCATAATTTTACGTGTAATATTTTGAAAGTATAGAGTTTTGTAAACGACTGGGCCACTAATTATAATAGCTCTATATTATCTGGAAATAATTTAATTGCAGCTAAATGAAACTGTTTTCAGCTGAATATTGTTTGCCGCTTTTAGATTCGTGAAATTCCTCTCAGTATTGTGAAAGAATGACAACCAATGTCAGTTAAATGTCAAATACTGGGAAACAGCAATTACTCGTTACACTTTCATTTTACGGGGTTTCAGTTAACGATTGACTAATGGCTATTTTCGGAACACTGGTAAAAAGAAATCCTGATGTGCGCAGAAAATTATTCAAAAGTGCAATTATTTGCTCTGAAATTTCTCGGAACCTAAAAGTATCTTACATACATTTCGTACGAAGTTTATTTTTGTGAGGCAACAAATTTAGGTGCGTGACGTTCTGTGGTTATTCATTAATCAAACTGTAGCTTAACGAACTGTTCTTGGGAAGCCTTTATCCCCGTAGGCAATTACGTGTTTACATTTAGTCCAGAAATTCCGGTAGGAACGTAACATAGAAACGTATTGTTACAATACAGAAACGTATAGTTACTGAGCTGAATAGTGAAAGCTTATAATATTTTCTCGCGAGTTTACAATGGTAAAGTATGCACGTATAGCTAAAATAACAACAGAGACTGTACAGTGTCACGCATACGGTTTAATCAATGTGATATACTGTAAAAAGGCGCTAATTCACAAATATGTTTCGAAACGCAGCAAAAGCTGAACGTGTCCTGCTACTGGACGCAAATTGTCAGCTTCCCGTAACGTAAATGCCAATCTGATGTCGTGCAATTGTCCAGAGAGTAAACTCATGTTAAACCCTTTGATGTGTAATAAACTACAGCTGAATACAAATCAGTTTCACCTTGCTCTTCTTTCTACAGAATCCTGTGTCACCCAGTACGGAAAATCATGATTCACTTCGAAATTAACAGAAACATTCGCGCCTTTCTCAGTCTTCTTCCTTTATGTATGTACTAGCCCGGGTACCTGGCTTTGCTCAGGGAGCTGATATGACACTGTGTATTCAAAGTGATACAGTTACTGAATATAAACCGAAAATGAAGTTGTTAATAAGATGCTGATTTGATTTATATTTTAGACAATGCCTAAACGTAAAAGAGGAGGAGATCGCAGCAGTTCTGAAGCAAATCGGCGCAACCAAAAAGGACAGCGAATAAACGAAACAGACTAAGAGCGCGAAGCGACTTTTAGTTTCCAAGGAACAAGAATGAGCGCCGTGAGAAGCAGAGAAACCGAAGAACAATAAATTGTACGGATTGAAGAATCAAAAATTGCGACACAATACCATAATAAACGACTACGAACTCTGCGATGGGTAGTGGTAGTAATGATCCCCTGTATGGTTCTTTTTCCTTGGTTAAAAAAAAAAAAAACATAATCGATTTCATCTCTGTTAGCGTTCATCGAAGTGACGTCGAAAGAAGTCATTTGAAAGCAGGCGTTGTACGCTTTTATATTTTGAAGAAAGTGTTTTCGATCTCTAGGTCCCTGGTCATGTAATGTAAAAAATCCTGCGGAGGTACTACCAGTGGTGGTAATCGAATTTTTCCATTCATGCAACAAAATTCTGGAGTTTCTCTATTGAAATTTTTCGCGTTGCAAAACTGATAGATGTTATCAATTTTTCCGAATAGGACGCGTTTGTGTTTTTTACAGTCTTCCGTCGTATCTCAGTGGAATGCTTCATTTTGTAGGCTGTACTGTCTACTTCTTCTACACTGCACTTCCCACGGCGTGGTATTTTCATGACTGACTTGAATTTGCAGTCTTTCATTATATGGTTGTGTCGCAATTCTTGTTTCTTTAATATGTTCATTTGGTTGTTCTTCGGTTTCTCTGCTTCTCACGATGCTCACTATCGTTCGTTGGAAACCAAACGTGCTTCTAGCTCTTCGTCTGTTTCGTTTTTTCTCTGTTCTTTTTGTTTTCGCCGTTTTGATTCAGGACTGGCAAGATCTCCTCCTCTCTTACATTTAGGTACTGCCTAAAATGTAAATCAAATCAATTTTTTTGCTAAGGAATAAACTTTTCGTACTTTATTTTCGATATATAATCAGTCACTGAATTGCCTTGACTACGCACACTTCACTCTTTGTTTTTATTCACTCACTGCAATACCTTTTCGGGTCCTCTCTTCGTCATTGACAAGAAACTGTCTTTCTAACCTACGACGGCTCTTACAGTACTTTCTATAACTCTACAATTGGTAGCCCCACCAGTTCCGAATTCCAAAACAAACCAAAAAAGCTTCAAATGGCCCAAAATGTTCCAAAACATTCAATAACATTTGACAGTTTTCTGGAATGTTCCACAATGTTCTGGGATGTTCCGTAACGTTCACGAATATTCTGGAATATTCACAAATATTTCAGACTATTTCTCAACATTCGAGAACATCGCGGATCATTGTGGGATATTCAGGAATGTGGTGGAATGCTCTCGAATAGACTCGAATTTTCTGGAATGTTTTCGAATCGTCCCGAATGCTCTGCGTTGTTCTAGGAGTCTCGAGAGGGCGGAAATTCCCAGCCCTTAAATGTTCATAAGCAGGCTATGCAGGTAAAACCGGGAACCTTCTTCATAGCTGGGGTATAGAGGGCTAACACACCACATAACTCTCTTGATCGTACCGGGACTCGTTTCGCAGTTTTAGCGGCACTCAGATTTTACTCTTACTTTTACAATATATGTTGATTATTTATTTATTTATGAATTCACATTAATGGACAACCTTCAAGACATTCTTCTTCTTTCTTTCAGCCTCATTTCGTCTATAACAGTGTGTTATAATGAGGTGCTTCCGTCAACACACGTTTTTCTCAATCTTATTTCAACAGTTCATATCGTCGCAATTGTCAGTGCGCTAATGAAGGTATAATTGTGTGCCACATGTTTAAATATGGTCCATGCTGCATTCTGTGTGAATTCATACATTAACTGACTGTAATTTGTCTTAAACTGTCACATAGAAATGACACAGGTTCTTACTTATTAGATGAGTGTGTAAAACTCGTCGAAAATTAACACTTAGTGTCGCCAGTGTACCAGAGTAATTTTCTACACAGATTAAATCTAGTTATCACGTTAAAACTGATTACTTTACTAAATCATATTGTGGTGAAAAACCGCTTGACCTGGGATAGTTAGCGCGTGTTAAAGCGCCGTTTGCGGGGCGATAAGTTGCATCGGCCCCGCATCCAATCCGCTCGGCGAATTAATGACGATATTCGGTGTGCTGCCCAGTCGGTATGAGGGTTTTTAAGAGGTTTTCCACATTCCACTAGGTGAATACCGGGCTGGTACCCCATTTCCACGTCAGTTACACAATTCGCCAACATTTAGGTACCTCCGCTCACTTCCATATCATTAACTTTACACGCAAACACTTGGGATACTCGTATTCTGTCCCACAGTTTAAAGAGTGGCAACAGAAAGGACATCCTGTCACTCCTTAAATTAACCATGGCAGATCCGTTACTAACCATTACGTCTGATCGCTGGTGTAGGACAAAGGCACAAGCACAAGTTGAAGAATATTGTGATGAAAGGCAACCATTAGCAACGGTGACTAATGTGACATATCATTGGTTATAATGTTTCTGTTTATACAGTGTCTTTAGCTTCACAGTACAATGCATTCGTAATGGTTAACACAGCTGTATATATTCCTTCACACATGTATGCATGTCTGATGGACATTATACTGTGAACAATGGAGACTGTATAAAAAAAAGACATTATAACCTTCAATGATGTATCCATGCCTTGGTGGGTTAATATGATGACATAATATGTATATTCCTGTGCGGTGATCACTAACTGTGTGAGCCTAAGGATTGTGGATATCTCCTGGAAGCACGCTGGGACAGCAGAAGTGGTTAAGTCAAATGCGCACAACATGTAGGAAATCTGCGCTGGAGTCTCGGTACGGCACAAATTTTCACAAGTCGCTAACAGCTGACATCACTGCATACTTGCCGAATTATTTCGGAATATAATGTCGCAGTTTACCTAATTTCAAATGTCTTTATCGTATACTACCGTGGTCACTAGATGAAGATGAAGATGAGGTCCCAAACTCCGAGCAGCGTAGAGGACTATGCGGGAGAGCCTTACTGCCGACTAGGCAATGTCCTAGCGGAGGTGGTTTGCCATTGTCTTCCTCTGACCGTAATGGGGATGAATGATGATGATGAAGACAACACAAGAACACGCAGTCACCTAGAGGCCGGAAAAATCCTTGACCTCCCGGGAATCGAGCCCGGGACAACGTGCGTGGGAAGCGAGAATGCTACCGCAAGACCACGAGCTGCTGACGTCCGCTAGATAAGATGCCAATAATATGGTATATGGTCGCTAGATAATATATCAGTATTATCTAGTATTCCAAATGTACATAGCTCACCAGCAAAAAAACAACAATTTCCTAAAGACAGCATGGAAGAATTGGATATATAGAACATTAGAATTTCATTGCATTTATACTACGTAGGCAGAAGGAACGTCTTCTGGATTCTACATGTAGGCAAAGATTACGCTGTGCGCTATTCTTACATGTATCTCATTTCAATGCTCTCCTGGTGTGTGTCATGTAAAAAGAATAAATGTTTACAACACTTATTGGAATTCAACAGCGACTTTTACTACTCCTCTGGGGTCTACGGATTGTTTTTCTGTATTATAGGGTAGGATCCCACGACTTTACGCTTACACGAAATAGCTGAGTTGAGGACAGCTATACTCAAAGCCATGAAGTACTACGTGAGTAAAGCTGCAGATGGCAGCCTCATTTTTGTTGGACTGTGTAGAATCGTACATCCATCTCACACACCGTGGATGAGGATAGGAGGCTTGTTTGCAGTAACACAACTTTTCACACCGACGGTGTGACGATGTCTACAGCACCACAGACTTTTAGCACGGTGGCCACAACTGCGGTTTCTCTTTACGCGGGAACATAGAGAGAGAGAGAGAGAGAGAGAGAGAGAGAGAGTGGCGTGCCATTAGTAGTGCACCCAATGCCACCACTGGACACTGAACTGATTGGCAATACGTTGTCTTCTGAGCGTAAAGATCGTAGTGGACGTACCTGAAGGGAGTGAATTTTACATTACTGCGTTTGTTACACGTGCCCAACGTCAGGTGTGAGCTGTAAGGAGCGTTCAAAAATATTCCGTTACACGGCAGTACAGCCTAGAATTAATATGCCAGTGAGGCAAAAATCGTAATGGGCATACGATAACTGGTGAAACATCATGCGTTGCTGTCTACAACCGCCTGCAGCTAATCCTAGTCCGGCAGGAATCGTCGAGTGTTTACGGGACCGAAGGCGTGATAAGAGCATGGGGAAGGATCAGGACAAAGTGTATGAGCCTGTACTCTTAGATCGACCGGTGTCTTGTGTCCGGTCACTAAAAGCATGGAAATTGCTCCACCATTCCACGACGATGGTTTCCGACAGACGTGTTGCCCCATACACATTTTTCATTCTCTGATGGATGACTATCAGTATTTGTCCTTCGGCAGCACGTTAGTCATGTTTGGAAGACTTTAGTAATAACGTCGCCATAGTTCACGTTTCAATATTTCCCTCACACACGTCAAAAGACCAGAATGCGTCACTAATCCTTTATCTACATGTCGGTGCTTACATACTCGAATCGGAGACGCGTTACATTGCATATACGTTGCAGCAACCACCTCACACTGAAAATTTTTCATCGTGTGATGTGCCATTCGGTATGAAGCGCGATCATCAGTGGTTCACACGGCAACTAATATGGACGGTATCTGTCACATTTCCGGGTCCGCGCACGCACCTTAGAGGCCTCTGTGTTTCATCTTTTGACGAGATAACGCCTAACCAGGTACCGTCCGTATGATACTGAACTTTCTCGATACAGAAGGTGTACGACTACTGTCAGATATTGGAAACATCAGGCCGTGGTTTGCCGAGGGACTGGCAAGTTAACACCACCTAATTAATACCACTGATTAACTGCAGCTTAAGTTGGATGTAAGGTCCACCAGTTACGCAAAACATAGCTTTTTCCAAGTTCCCAAACATGTATCAGTACCTCTGTGCCATCATCCGTGGCTTTATGTTTGTGTTAGTTATTACCTTGACATTAAGTTTGCATGGTCTTGCAGGAACACTTGCGTATTATTTCTTACTAGTAGCTTGACATCTGCAACCAAACAAAGTTGATAAGAAATTTTGTTCGGAATGAAGCTATTATTTTACGCTTTCAACGAAATTTAGTTTGTGGCGATATTTCAAGGATGTATTCGTTTTTACTTCCGTTTTTGTGTGGCAAGCCCTTTTTACTCAGCATGCTGACGTGTTGTGAAGTACACGTAAATATAACACATATTTTCATACACTTGGTCGTAGAAGCACTTTAGACTTCACTAAAACACACTGCAATAGTGGTTGAAGTGTGTCCCGGCCCATTCCGTGTTTATTTTTTCGGCAGTGAGTTTGGCGCCAACATTGAATTTTGTTCATATTTTATCTTTGTTTGTGTGTGTGTGTGTGTGTGTGTGTGTGTGTGTGTGTTTGTGTGTGATAAAATGTAAACAACTTTTACATATCAACCGGTATTTTGCGTAATTGTGATTCTCTCACATTTACATCTACATCTACATTTATACTCCGCAAGCCACCCAACGGTGTGTGGCGAATGGCACATTACGTGCCACAGTCATTACCTCTCTTTCCTGTACCAGTCGCGTATGGTTCGCGGGAAGAACGACTGTCTGAAAGCCTCCGTGCGCGCTCTAATCACTTTAATTTTAAATTCGTGATCTCCTCGGGAGGTATAAGTAGGGGAAAGCAATATATTCGATACCTCATCCAGAAACGCACCCTCTCGAAACCTTTCGAGCAAACTACACCGCTATGCAGAGCGCCTCTCTTGCAGAGTCTGCCACTTGAGTTTGTTAAACATCTCCGTAACGCTATCTCGGTTGCCAAATAACCCTGTGACGAAACGCGCCGCTCTTCTTTCGATCTTCTCTATCTCCTCCGTCAACCCTATCTGGTACGGGTCCCACACTGATGAGCAATACTCAAGTAGAGGTCGAACTAGTGTTTTGTAAGCCACCTCCTTTGTTGATGGACTACATTTTCTAAGGACTCTCCCAATGAATCTCAACCTGGTACCCACCTTACCAACAATTAATTTTATATAATCATTCCACTTCAAATCGTTCCGCATGCATACTCCCAGATATTTTACAGAAGTAACTGCTACCAGTGTTTGTTCCGCTATCATATAATCATACAATAAAGGATCCTTCTTTCTATGTATTCGCAACACGTTACATTTGTCTATGTTAAGGGTCAGTTGCCACTCCCTGCACCAAGTGCCTATCCACTGCAGATCTTACTGCATTTCGCTACAATTTTCTAATGCTGCAACTTCTCTGTATACTACAGCATCATCCGCGAAAAGCCGCATGGAACTTCCGACACTATCTACTAGGACATTTATATATATCGTGAAAAGCAATGGTCCCATAACACTCCCTTGGGGCACGCCAGAGGTTACTCTAACGTCTGTAGACGTCTGTCCATTGATAACAACATGCTGTGTTCTGTTTGCTAAAAAATCTTCAATCCAACCATACAGCTGGTCTGATATTCCGTAGGCTCTTACTTTGTTTATCAGGCGACAGTGCGGAACTGTATCGAACGCCTCCCGGAAGTCAAGGAAAATTAGTATCTACCTGGGAGCCTGTATTTAATATTTTCTTGGTCTCACGAACAAATAAAGCGAGTTGGGTCTCACACGATCGCTGTTTCCGGAGTCCATGTTGATTCCTACAGAGTAGATCTGGGTTTCCAAAAACGGCATGATACTCGAGCAGACAACATGTTCTAAAATTCTACAACAGATCGACGTCAGAGATATAGGCCTATAGATTTGCGCATCTGCTCGACGACCCTTCTTGAAGACTGGGACTACCTGTGCTCTTTTCCAATCATTTGGAACCTTCCGTTCCTCTAAAGACTTGCGGTACACGGCTGTTAGAAGGGGGCAAGTTCTTTCGCGTACTCTGTGTAGAATCGAATTGGTATCCCGTCAGGTCCAGTGGACTTTCCTCTGTAGAGTGATTTCAGTTGCTTTTCTATTCCTTGGACACTTATTTCGATGTCAGCCATTTTTTCGTTTGTGCGAGGATTTAGAGATGGAACTGCAGTGTAGACTTCCTCTGTGAAACAGCTTTGGGAAAAGGTGTTTAGTATTTCAGCTTTACGCGTGTCATCCTCTGTTTCAATGCCATCATCATCCCGAAGTGTCTGGATATGCTGATTCGAGCCACTTACTGATTTAACGTACGACCAGAACTTCCTAGGATTTTCTGTCAAGTCGGTACATAGAATTTTACTTTCGAATTATCTGAACGCTTCACGCATAGCCCTTCTTACGCTAACTTTGACATCGTTTAGCTTCTGTTTGTCTGAGAGGTTTTGGCTGCGTTTAAACTTGGAGTGAAGCTCTCTTTGCTTTCGCAGTAATTTCCTAACTTTGTTATTGTACAACGGTGGGTTTTTTCCGTCCCTCACAGTTTTACTCGGCACGTACCGGTCTAAAACGCATTTTACGATTGCCTTGAAAGTATTCCATAAACACTCAACATTGTCAGTGTCGGAACAGAAATTTTCGTTTTGATCTGTTAGGTAGTCAGCCTTCTGTTACGCTTGCTAGACAGATAAACCTTCCTCCCTTTTTTTATATTCCAATTAACTTCCATATTCAGGGATGCAGCAACGGCCTTATGATCAATGATTCCCTGTTCTGCACATACAGAGTCGAAAAGTTCGGGTCTGTTTGTTATCAGTAGGTCCAAGATGTTATCTCCACGAGTAGGTTCTCTGTTTAATTGCTCGAGGTAATTTTCGGGTAGTCCACTCAGTATAATGTCACTCGTTGCTCTGTCCCTACCACCCGACCTAAACATCTGAGTGTCCCAATCTATACCTGGTAAATTGAAATCTCCATCTAAGACTATAACATGCTGAGAACATTTATGTGAAATGTATTCAAAATTTTCTCTCAGTTGTCAGAACAACTAATGCTGCTGAGTCGGGAATTCGGTAAAGAATCCAATTATTAACCTAGCTCGGTTGTTGAGTGTAACCTCCACCCATAATAATTCACAGGAACTATCCACTTCTACTTCACTACAGGATAAACTACTACTAACAGCGACGAACACTCCACCACCGGTTGTATGCAATCTATCCTTTCTAAACACCGTCTGTACCTTTGCAAAAATTTCGGCTGAATTTATCTCTGGCTTCAGCCAGCTTTCTTTACCTATAACGATTTCAGCTTTGGTGCTGTCTATCAGCGCTTGAAGTTCCGGTACTTTACTAACGCAGCTTCGACAATTTATAATTACAATACCGATTTCTGCTTGATCCCCGCATTTCCTGACTTTGCCAAGCACCCGTTGAGGCTAATGGCCTTTCTGTACTTGCCCAAGGCCATCTAACCTAAAAAAAACCGTCCAGCCCACGCCACACAACCCCTGCTACCCGTGTAGCCGCTTGTTGCGTGTAGTGGACTCCTGGCCTATCCGGCGGAACCCGAAACCCCACCACCCTATGGCGCAAGTCGAGGAATCTGCAGCCCACACGGTCGCAGAACCGTCCCAGCCTCTGATTCAGACCCTCCACTTGGCTCTGTACCAAAGGTCCGCAGTCAGTCCTGTCAACAATGCTGCAGATGGTGAGCTCTGCTTTCATCCCGCTGGCGAGACTGGCAGTCCATAGCGACACACATCATTGGTGCCGACATGAGCGACCTCCAGCAGATGGGTACACCCTGTACCATTCATGGCATCCGGAAGGATCCTTTCCACATCTGGAATGACTCCCCCCGGTATGCACATGGGGTGCACATTGGCCCTAAGGGGCCCCATTACGCGCCTGACGTTGGAGCTCCCAACTACCAGTAAGCCACCCTCTGCAACTGCCCGGACCTTGCAGACTGAGGGGCAACCTCTGGAACAGGACAAGCAGCCATGTCAGACCGAAGATCAGTATCAGCCTGAGACAGAGCCTGAAACCGTTTCGTCAGACAAACTGGAGAGGCCTTCCGTTCAGCCCTCCGGACTGTCTTTCACTCCCTGCCACACCTTGAGACGACCTCCCACTGTACCACAGGTGAGGGATCAGCCTGAGTGCGGGCAGTATCCCGGGCAACCACAGCCGTAGTCCTATCGAGGGGATGCGTGGGACGAGCTGGCCGTCCCCGACAAACCCCCATCCGGACCGCCACAGTGATGCCCATTGGCAACCGCCTCAAGCTGTGTGACCGAAGCCAACACTGCCTGAAGCTCGGAGCGAAGGTATGGCAACTCAGCCTGCATCCGAACACAGCAGTTACAGTCCCTATCCATGCTTAAAACTGTTGTGCAAAGAACGTCTGAACTAATCTACAGAGAGCGCAAACACATCGTCACAAAATTTAAACGGTTATTAAAATACAAGATTGCCTAGTAAATGCATAATGCTGCTACTTGTGCACTGCTCGGCGGCGGTAGGAGACTACGCGATTTGACTCTATTCAGGTACTGAAACGCGATGCTACAACTCTCAATTACTATAATACGCCCGAAATTGATGAATTAAACAATGCAAGTACCAAAAACACGCAAAGAAATTAAGAATGAAACTATATAACAAATAAGTGAGCTAGGAGTATACGACTTGCTGCTGCAGTTGCTTATCCACCGGCGGCAGGGAGGACACAGACTGTGACCAACCGACACTGGCCGTTCAAAACAAAAACAGAAGACAGACGACTACGTGAATTTACACTATTCAGGTACAAAAACGCGATGCTACAACTCTCAAATACTATAATACACCCGAAATTTATGAATTAAACAATGCAAGTACCAAAACCACGCAAAGAAATTAAGAATTACACTATGTAACAAATGAGTGAGCTAGGAATATACGACTTGCTGCTGCAGCTGCTTATCCACCGGCGGCAGGTTATCAAACTCTCCACGTAATAGCGTCGAGATCAAAAACGAAATTGAACGATTGAGGAAGCACACTCCTGAAATGTGGCATATAATGCTGAAACAATATCAACATGCGGACACTAGGCTAATATCCGTCTATCATTCCCACGAGAAAGATAAACAAATGCAAAAATGCATTGTCATACCAGTACTTCCATTAAAAAGCAACTTAGCCCTTTCATTCTGAAATGACTCTAAGATGAAATCCAACACATACATACTGAATGCCAAGCAGAGTAAATACCAGGCTAGTAACAATACACGAATTTTCTGGGCTAAGGACAAAACAAAGAACGTACGTGTTAACTTAGATACACTCCGAGAAGGCATTGATTAGCCGAAACATAGTGACCATATTCTTAACAGTACGTTTGTCCTCTTTGGAAATCAATACATCACTGGTTCTGCGTCACAGGGATCCGACAGTTTCCTGGTGATTTTGTGGAGGTATGTAGCAGTAGCTGTCTATGCCCAGGTCATATAGTTCACATAACAACGACCGACTGATTATCGTATGCCGTAATGGCACCCGATAGTGACCCAGATGGGTTTCACAGGATTTACGTCAGGTAAATTTGGTCGCCGAGACATCTGTGTGAGTTCACTACAATGTTCCGCAAACCAATATAGCACGGTTCTAGCTCCGAGAAACGGAGATTTCTACTACTGAAAGATGGCATCGCCGTCGGGGAAGTGCTGGACACAAACTAATGTATGTGGCTCGCAGCTGTCAGCGTGTCTTCGATTACTAACAAATGTTGCATGCACAGCATAGTACCACCAGCCAGCGTCCGTTACGTGTTGGTTATTTCGAGCCGCCGTTCACCTTGACGACGGCGTTTGTAGAGATGACCATCGACCTAGCGTAGCAAGAATTTGGTTCTCTCGATGAGCAGAGACGTTTCCATCGATCAACGGTTGAAGCCCCGTGGTTCCGTGTCCCCTGCCGTCGTAACTGGCGATGTCGTTGGGTGAACATATGAACACGTAAAGGTTGTCTGCTACGGACGTCCACGTTCAAAATTGTACAATGAACTGCGCCTCCGAAACACTTATTTGCGTGCACCAGCAAGGTGATCTTCCGACAGAGATGTCACTGGTCACCATCTGTCCTGCTTTACATAGCAGACATTCCGCCTAACTACACTTTCTGTGAATGGTAGTGGACGTCGTACCACTTGGCGCATATTGGTTGTGTCACTGACCTTCTACCTTTTCCTGTAGATGCTCATGACTTCCGTTAACATTCGACTAGCTTCGCCGCTTTCTAGATACTCGTTCACAGACTCTGCGTAATAATAATCAGCCCTTTGTCAGTGTCACTTATCTGAACGAATTCCACATTTTCAGTTCTTATCTTCGCTAGGGTGATCCCCTTGTAAGTGTCTGCTCCCTTACGCACTTTTGTTAACGCATCACTGGGCCGCAACTCCACCAATCTACAGCCTGTATCGCGGTAGGCAATGGTCATAATGTTTCGGCTTAATAGTGTACGTCAGTAAGACTAAATTATCGTGAGCATTGGTGCAATAATCCCACCGACATCCCGCGTCCTGCTGTGTGAAAAAGTCCATAACTTCATGCTGTACATCCTCGTTCGATATGAATTTCAAGGCCTAATTTAAGGGACCTAAAGTAAGAAAATCGCATGGCTATAAGGGGCGGTGGATCTCGAGTGTGTCCTGTACTGTATCAGTCTGGATTATCAGATCAACTTCGGGCGTTTAGTGTCAAATGGCGATTAGTGCGGAACTTAGTGCACAATTCCTCAACGGTGGTTTTAGACAGATATGCTGTCTCATATACATTCTTCATTCTCCGATGTACGTCTGCCGGTGTTTGACCTTCGGCAGACATGAAAACAATAACAGCAGTTTGGTCCTGTCTGGTCTCATTTGATAATAACGTCGCCACAGCTCACGTTGCCGCATTTACCGCGTGCACGGCTGAACTGTACTAATGCATACTAGCCCCTTCCCTGCAAGTCGGTTCCTCTGTATCTGCGTCAGAATCGCACTAAGTTGGATAAACGCTGCAGCAACGACCTCAAACGGAAATCTTTTTATGGTCCCTTACATTATGTGCCATTGGGTACAAAACACCATCGTCACTGGTTCACACAGCAGGTATTTTGGAAACGATTATGAATGTCAAGAACCTGAACTTTTACATAATAATTTTATTTTTGTGTACTAATAATGCTTCCGATTCTCCAACATAATACTTATCACTCTCACCATATTATATCGTCGAGATGAAATACAAAATTGAACAAATGAACAGATATAACGCTGAGGAAACACACTTGTGAAATGTGGAACATAATGGATAAATGATAGCCACATGCGGAGAATAAACTAGTAATCAATTTTTCCCATGAGAAAGGTTAACAGTTGTAAAAATGCAATGTCGTAACACACAAGCTTGACCCTTGAATATGAACTGATTTCAAGATGAAATCCAAAACATACTTGTTGAACACGCAGCAGAGCGAACATTTGGGTTGAAACTATAAACTGATACCTAAATCTAACTTAGGTAGAGCGCGGAAGACATATCATTGCTTGATTGTGATGTTTTGTTTTCTTTTCGTATGAAAATTGGTGAGACAAAAATAATAGCAATAAAACGTCACAAATCACAAAACGTGCCTAATATCAAGACCGGTGAGAAATTCCTAAAACATGTTTTTGAGAGCTCTGTAATCAAACAGGACTTTCGATACGTATGGTGTCACTCTGAACCTGTCCTGTTCTGCATCAAAGAAATTCTTACACGAGTGGAGTAAGATATTAATGACTGCCTCCTAGAATTGTAAGAATAGGGAGAATGGAGTAGAAATGGGATGTTACACCCCTGATGACATACTAATTTCAAAACAGGAACATAGAAACTGAATGTGCTTATAGATGTATGGAAACAATAGGGCTTGCTGCTATTCGTTTGAAGAGACCGAAGTAATCTCAGACATCATGAACGAGCCATCACAAACGCGACGGAATATGGAGCAATGAATTTATTTATCTTTCATAAAGGTTGCAGGAAACAGAATAGATACAAAGATCGTAATAGAAATAGGCAGGAAAATTCAAAGAGCAGCCAAGACAATTTGAGACTTACGGAATAGTCATCTGGTTTCAATATAATCAGCCATCGTAGCACTGCCGTCGAACTTGTATCTCTGTATCCATCCGAAAGTCCTATCTTGCTGAAAGGGAATGGAACAATGTTATTGAAATCCATCCTTCATAAGACAAAAAGAGGTGAAACGCATTTAGAGCCCCAAAATGAGGATTCCTGGCGCTTGAAAGTTTACGACGACTTTGAAGATGTGGGCACAAAAGCGTGAGGCGACCACGAGGAAGCCTGATTTAGAATTTGTTGTCATGACTTCTTTGGAATTTTCGGGAACGATAGACGGCCAGCTGATGTGAAATGTATACATGAACGACGTGCAAGACACAGTTAATGTTAGAAAAATCTGGTGCTAAACGACATTCTACAACCATAAAAATTGTCAGCGCAGCTTACAGTCGTCTCTATCAGGCCGATTAACGATGTGATAAAACAATCAATGATTAAGATAGAAACACCACTGGTATCATAGAAACGACAGCAACAAGTGCTATCCAAGAATACCCATATTGAAATGTTGGGACATGAAATGTGCAAGTAGCAGCTACAGGTGTTGAAGATATATTGGGAGCAGTACTGAGCAACGATATAAACATAGAGAACTATAGGTGAAATGAGATGCAGTTTAGTAGATACATACATAAAAATGATAAAAATGGAAAAATCAAAAAGTTCATATGGAGTGGAAGGAAAGAGCCAGAAATACGCGTATTACCTTGAAGGTATCGCTATATCAAGCAGAAGTCTACTAATACCAGTATTGTTGGCCACTGTTTTGATCAGAACCGAAATAGAATCTTTCTACTCGTCGGTCAGGGGCCTGAAGAAGGAGTAGCAAATCGCCGAAACTGGCAGCCAAACAAAATACGGTCAGAAACTAGACGAATGAAAGACTTTTAAGTTGACGTCCTGAAGGAAACACACGTCACAAAATGTTAATATCGAGATTTACATTTATAAAATTGTATATGAAGAAATGTTTATATGCAGCAAATGAAAAACAGTTTACTTGGTACATGACTCTTGATGATAAGCTCGAATGGCTATGGCATCCTCCCGTTCCCTTGAAAAACTTTCACTGAACGTGTCAATCGAACAGAGAGCAAACTACAAAAGAAGAATTGACAATACCGTCAAATTGTGCACGTAACCGCTGTCAAACGAAAATCGCCGAGATTCAGTAAATTACTGACGCAAACGTGTACACGTGAATTGTGCCGCAGAGGTGGCTTTTTAGTAGGGATATACGTGATATATTGGTACTAGTCAAATCGACCTGCCGCTGAGCGTTTTTATCCGCTGCTACGCAGTTAAACTTGATTCATGGCAGCGCGAAAATGGCAGCGCGTACGTACGTGCAGCTGCCGCGAATCACGCAACACTAAAACTAAACTTCGATTCTATAAACTTGGACCAGAAATTTCACCGTCCACGGGTGCGTGATTTAGGGCTTTTGGTGTTGTGTGCCAGTGTGTGCGCAGTTTGTTACAGTTCCCGAAATGCAAATATCGAACGCAAAAAGTTCTACAAAACAAATAATTTCAGTGAGGTAAATTTACGTACTTGCAGAGAACTGCAGTACGGTTTACAGTTTCACCAGCATTAGCAACGAAAAAACGAGAAATTCATGTTTCATAAGCGTCTCTAGAATTTAAAGTGTACTTCGTCGACCGTCGTTTAGCTTTTGTTCTCACTGAACAGACGGTTTCGTTTTTCTCTTGTATTAGTCGCTCTACTGAAATCATTTAGTAAACTGCTAGAAAAGTAATTTTTTTTAACGAGGACAGGGTTTGCACACAGAATACATTGTCTCCAATACCTACAATACCGACGAAACAAAGTAACAGAGGAACTGTTTATTTCTGTTCTGCTGACAGGGATTTTACTGAACTTTAGATATCTCTTTTGTTAACCGAGTATAGTTTTCGAAATTTCCACACAATTATTGTGCATTATTGCAGTGATTAGCGTCACAGTAATTTATGTATGTCGACAACAGAATTTTCACCTACAATTGTCCACACTATTTCATCGTGTAATATTTATAGATTATTGTGTTAGAAGGTGAGCAAAAATGTGGACATGCCAAACATGCACACATTTCCATGCCGAATAGGGTGTAAGAACACAGTTGACACGGAAAGGAACTTCGGAATGGATAAGTACAAGTCGGTCATATACGGTTTTCAAGGGAAACTTATGCCATTCGTCATGAAAATTTGTGGCAAGTTCAGGGAACTGTGATGGAGGCAGACAGCGATCGGGCACACTTCCCTCCAAAGTAGACCACAAAGGCTCAGCAGTATTTAGATTTGGTAAGTTTTACAGCCAGGGAAGATGCGACACTTTCTACTCGTACTCACAAAACGTCCTTTGGGGCATGCGAGTTGTGCGAAGAGGGATCTTATCTTCTTGGAATACAACAGCACCATTGAAGAACATACGATGTGCCGTGGTGTGGACCTGATCAGTTAAAATGGTCACATAATCGTTAGGAGTAATGCGACCAGGCAGAGTAACCATGGCACCCATTGAACACCACATTATGGGCGCCGAAATCATCACCGTACCTCCACCAAGTTTCACTCCTGGGATGTTAACTCGGCCATGAACTGGAAACAGTGTGAAACAAGACTGATTCGACCAAATGATAGTCTTTCATTTCCTGCATAGTCCCGTTTTTATGTTTACAGCACAACGTGCGCTCATACGAGCTTTTTTTTTTATCACAGATGAGTGGTTTTCCAGTTCCAATTCGGTTTCAATTTCCTGCCTATTGAGCGGGTTTTGGTGCTGGTAGGATTCGCGAGTGCGATCTTCAGTTTTGCAACTGTCGTCTTCTTCTTTCTTATCTCAGTCCTTTTCAATGGTCTTCTGTAACAATCTTTCAACAAACAATTTCTTCCGCGTCGTGACTTAGCGAATGATGTTTCTTTGCTTCCAATATATGCGATATAAATCTTCGATAGCGTGCATTTTCAAATATCAAATACTTATGCTATCTTGATTGCGGAAGCACTCACATACAGAAACCGACAGTTTGCTCACCTTCGAATTCATGTATCTCCGACATAATGCAGTCACAACTATGCAGAACAGTGTTCAGATGACGAGTGACACTTGTACGATATTTAGGACATTTCACAGTTGTCTTTCGTTTTGAAACGAAACACCGCAACAGGCGGAAGTGGGCAACCTTTACATTTGTGTTCAAACATAAATTTCTCTCTGTGTTTCCACATTTTTGTACAACTACTGTGTAATACTTGATATTTCTCCGTCACAAAGGTTTAATTTTGTAACACCTTTATTGATTTTGTTCATTGAATTTCGGGTAGCTTCTACGTTATACTTCCGATGCAATCGTCAAGTTTGGTGTATTTTTACAGTAAATTGTCTGCATATGTTTTCATGTGCACTCTGATTGTGACATTCTTCACAACTAACTCAACTTTCCTAACGTTTGTATAAAATAGATTAAAAATAAAAATAAATGAAGAGCATGAGCGCATTCGTGTCAGATGTTACCAGCAGCTAAAGGAACATCAAGCTAATGAAGATGAAATGCGTTTCAACGTATTGTGTTGTCTTTTAACCGTGTTGTGAATACGTAAATATGTCAGCGTCCAACATTAATATTTAATTATCTCTACAGTTCTAAATAGTTATTCAATTACTGCATTAGCAGGCTAAATATTACTTTGAAACACGCAATAGTTATCATATGTTGTCTGTAAAGAACTGTATCTGTTTAAAATTATTCAGTTAAGATCCTTGACTACTTTCATACAAACTTAGTTCACTCTTGAATATCACTTATCTTTCATAACATGGAGACACACAACACTTGAATCGGCAAACTTTACTGAAAAGATTTCTGAGCTTTAGCTGAGAAAGCTTTATGCTCCGACACTGGCAAAGAATGGTAGAAATTAAAATAGTTTTTCATAGTATAGATTTTAATATACAATCAAGTTACCTGTGCTTAGGTTTGTCCTGGAATCAAAACACTGTCCTGTCATTTAGGTGTAGTGATCCACTATTTATTTATAATATTTTGTTAACGACACAGCATCTGTTAGTTTTGTGGTGCCAGTCGTGATACATTGTTTTCATCAGCACTGTTTATAAACATTCCTGCGTGACGCAACGGAGCCAGCGGCGTAGCACATATTGTTCGTGCGCCACAGCAGGTATAGTCTGATTCAAAAATATCTTACTGACATGGCATTGACGCGAGTGCACTACTAAAGTCTGTCATTTTATATTGTTTTAAGTTGTTAACTAAAATTAACGTCTTTTATCTTCGCAACTAATACCATTTCATTCTATGGGTGTCCATAAAATCATTTTTAAAGTTATGCTATTGTTTATTTAAAAAGATCCACAGTTTATCACGTGTCTGTCTCACATTCTTTCCGGAGTTTTTAGTTAGACATGTTTCACTGTCCAATCCATTGCCGGTGGTTTTACATTTCACACAACAGCTACATCAGTTTCGTTTTGTCATAACATAACTAGCGATCTTATTTGATGAGATTTTGGGCCTTATGTCAAAACATACTAGCAAGGATCACGTAAAAATTTACATTAATTGAAAAAATTTAAATGATGTACAGATTTACTAATCTTAGAATGCGTTTCACATATCTCTGGCCTGATTGGCCCTAGTTTCTTTACATTAGTTTTCTGCATTTTCTGGCCACGAAGTGACCTAATTTACAATTTTAAAATTAGCAAGACACAAATAAATTTGTGAAATGCAGTAAGTATATCACTTGTAACTACTACACAGAATACTTATACAAATGTACGTAGACTCAGCAGAAAAATGTTATTTACGTCTGTAGTTATTACCATTTAGTGAAGTATCTCTTTACCTGTAAATCTCTATGCCAATAAAACCGTTTTATTTTGACAGTGTTAACTTCTGCTAGTAAGCAACATCCCTCATTTGGGGTAGAACTAATTTTGTAGGTGCCACTTCATATTCTGCTTCTTTAAAAGTGATGCCTTGGAATGTGCCCGAATCAACACCAATTCATGTACACCTTATTCTTATAGGTTGGTTAATTTCTTGTCGAACTTTGTTTTACGGAGTTCTACTTGCCTAGTGATATTTCTTAACGCAATATCCATCTTTTCTTGGTGTGACTTATATTCGTTTTGCAACTTAGGTGTACCCTCAACCTATTCGTTTTTCTCCTGAATATTACCCATTAGTTCATTTGGGGTAAATCAAGTTGATAGAAGTGGTATATCATTGTATATTTAATTCAAGTTATTTAGATATTCAATCAATTTTCTTTGCTTATTAGACACATATGTGTGGATAAATTGTTTAATTCCCTGAACTTTCGTTCTACTGTGTTACTGCTAGATGAAAATCTCGATATTAACACATGTCTTAGTCCATATTCTCCTATTATATTTTTCCATCTGCTTCCAGTAAAATAGATAGCGTTATCTGTTCTAACAGTAGTAGGGCTTCCAATTGTTTTAAATTAATCTGTAGATATCTTTCACCCTATACTGGTAGCAGTTGCTACATGCAAAGCAAACATTTTCAGATATTTGGAGAATAAATCATATATAGCTAGGATGTATTTTACCCCCCGCCCTCACCCGAGATGTCGGTGGGCGTCCTTTCATGCCCATTTCAATTACTTCTCTAGGTCTTTGTGTGGGGTGTAATTCTATATCATTGAACCTATGGTTTGGTTTGGCCTTTTGGCATACATCACATGTTCTCAGTACTTCTTGGAATTTCTTTTTCAGGTTTGGGAAGAAACAATATTGTTTAATTTTAAGTGTAGTTTGCACAATTCCAAAACGTCCCCAAGCTCGGAGGGTAAACCAGATTAAATCTTATATTTGGTATGTAGGGATACACACACACCATCCACTGTAGGCTCCTTCATTTTACACAATAAAATTTTATCATCTAACCGGTAATATTGATGTAAGGCAATACGTTGTTGTTGCTTGAGGATGTCCCTAATATTTTTCCATATATGATTATTTTCGTGTGACTTTTCCAAGTTTTTCCACATTTTCTTGTATCTTTTTCTATACATCAGGTATTTTATTAATAAAGCTTTAAATTCCGTTGAATTCTCAACTGTTGCTGCGAATTCTGGCATTCCTTGTGGCAATCTGGAAAGAGTAACCGCAATAAAGTTAACTGAACCATGGACGTGTATCATCTCAATGTCCTGTAGTGCCAGAGTCCATCTAGCTAAACACCCGTGTAGAATTTACAAGAACGCGTGAAACTTAATGCTTGACGGTCGCATAGAACATTCACATGTTTTCCATACACATAATAACGGATTTTTTAAAATGATCATCGCTACCAGTTGTGTCACATTATATACCCGTTCACATTTCGTCAATATACGACTGGCGAATCCTATCATTCTTATCTCCAGTCCGTTTCATGTTGTTAAGTTTGGAACAGACATGCACCTAAAACAGCTTGCAGCATCAGTACCAATAAAGAAGTTTTTTGACATATCTGGCTGGTGCAAGATTTGTGTGTTAAGTAATGCTGCTTTAATCGTATCAAATTCTTCTATGCACTGACTGGTCAAGCACCATTGTGTATTATTTTTCAGTAATCCCAGTAATGCCTCACTGTTTAAATGTTAAATGGATAGGAAATGCCTGAAGAAGAACGCTAAACCAATGAAACTCTTTAATTGTTTTCCTAGTTTTGGGGTAAGGGAAGTTAGTAATTGCTGCCATCTTAGTGGGACCTGGTTTGATACCCTCAAGTGAAATAATATATCCTAGAAATGTAATCCTCTTTCGAGAAAATTTCGATTTCATCAAATTTACTGTGACTCCCCTTTTGGAAAACTTACTTGGAATGTCTTGCAATAGATTAATGTAATCGTCCCATTCCCTGTTTCTAGTAAGCGATCATCAACGTACGCTGTGACTCGATCGTGCAACTGTGGTCCTAGCACATTGCCAAGTGCCACATAAGTTCTTTGGCGCTTATATTTAAGCCGAAAAGAAGGACACATAGTTGAAAACTTCGCACTCCACATACGAATGCTGTACATTGTCTGGATTGCTTTGGCAACATCATTTGCCAGAATGACATTCTTAGATCTAACGAGTTTAAGTGTATTTGGCCTGTCAAAATTTTTGGATTTCGTTCCCACAGGTAAGATAATTTTGTTAATGATCTGTGTGTCAAGAACCAGCGTAATACTTTTATCTGCATTACGAAACGCAAGCGAAGGACTACTCGAAGGGGAATTGGATGTTTCAATTATACCCCAGCCCACCATCTTCCTTATCTCTTTCATGACCTCTTCCTTTTTTGTCCAGGGGACCGAGTAAGATGCACGACAATAGGTCTGATGTGGATATACCTGCATATCATAGACATATCCTTTCACAATACCAGACTTACCTGCAAATACTGTGGGGCATTTAGATAATATCTCATTAATTGTTTAGCTTGAAATTCATCAATGTTGGTTGCTTCATTTACCTTCTGCTGGATAGTGAGTGATTCTGAGAATTGAGTGTATCATTATTCTGATGGGTGTGACAGTATTTCATTTGTTCATACTCCGAGATGAGCAGTTTCGGAACTCTGACGGAAAAAATCAGATTCCTTATCGGCGAATGGGTTGCATCAAATTGACGTTTGAGCTCCATAGTCATCTGCTTCAGACGGTATTTAAAGGTGGTCCTACGAGCGAGGTCTGTTATTGCCTCCTTCGCCCGCATAAAATCTTTCCCTAGTAAGACCAGTAGCAAAATATTCTCCACTAAAAGGAATGTGCACGCTATGGCTCCAATTTCCGTTAGAATCTCGGCTTGAGTCTGGAACTTGATTGTATAGGCCTTCTGTCCTAGTGCACCAACAACATTGCAGTTTGAAAAGGGCAAAACTGGTAATTTTCTAATCTGCGAGATCCTTTTACAGAACTACATATTCAGAACTGACACACTCGCTCCGGTATGAATAAGTATAGTTGTGGACGCACCTTAATTACAGTTATTTCAGCTTCAATTATTTCTTTCTCCTCTTTGTCCAAAATGGTGGGCACTTCATACAATTCTTCACAAATGTCCCTACCCTTCTGGTATCTAATCATATATATACATTGTTCGACCTATTGCCTTCATTTCCTCCCTCGGTCACCTGTGGAAGACATACAAGGACCGATTTTAGTTTGAGAATTTCTGATTATTCGGTTCCTGCTTGGAAGGCATCTCCACTACCATTGCATTTTGTTGTTAGTTAGTGGGAGATGGTGCTACTGATTGATTCCTCTGTTGTGGATAAGGATTATCCTGCATGGGTATAACTTGCATAAAATTTATTGGCTCTGAATGCGAACCGTATGTTGGTTGCAGGTTCCAGCCACTAGGACCTGGCTGTGGCCAGTACCCTTGCCCTGACTGCATGTTTTTCGGTTTGTCTTCGAGGACTATTTTGCCTGTTTTCGGTTCTACATTTATGATTAAAATGGTTATTTCCATTGTCGTTATCACCATGTCGATGATTATTATTCGATACAGATTGGTTTTAATTGCTGTTGTTACTGTTGTATTCTACCTTTGATCCATAATTCATTTTATTGTTATTATAACTTCCATTCTTGAACTGCTTACTTTCATTTTTCCTAGGACTCTTATCATCCTTGTTCGATGTGCTCCGATTCCAAGACTGTTTTCCGTTATTATTATTATTATTATTATTATCTTTGTCAATTCCTTCAGTAGATTTTCTTACATCCTCCTGTAATAAATCTAGTGAGTCAATTATGTTAAGAAACTCCTTTATATCAGTATCAGGGACATTAAATAATTGTTGCCGAATAGTGACTGGTAACCTTTCTTTCAGAACTCTCAACAAATTTCTAGTGCTACAGGCTCATACTAGTGGAGGCCATATTTATATTTGACTTTATTTTTACTTTTAGTAACATCGTGTGTTTCGGTTTCAGTTTAACGGCAAGGTATCCCATCAGTCCGAGGACTGTACTGGCCAGGAAAGACGCTGTTATTCGGATGCATGGTCCTCAGACCGCGATTGTACTGTCATGGCTGTGTGAATGGGTCCAATATCGTCCTGAAATATGGCATCCTTGCTAGGGAACAACATTTGAATCATGGGATGTACCTGATCATCTAAGATGCTCACATAATCGTTGGCTGTAACACGGCCTTTGAGAGAAATGGTGGCACCAGCAGAATACCATGGTATGACTGCGCACACCATCATGCTTCCATCACCATGCTTAACCGTCAGAATCAGGGAATCACGATCGTAGGCTTCTTTTGGGGTTCTCCAGATGTAGACCCAGCCTGATGTTAGAAATAATGAAAACAATGAGTCTTCGGACGATATGAAGTATTTCCATTGATCAGCCGGGCAGGATTTATGCTCCTGACCCCATGTTTTAAGCTTCTCTGCGTTCCTTGTCGTCACTAATGGTTTCGGTATAGGAGCTCGTCCATGAATATTTGCCTTATTGAGTTCTCGGCGGACAGTGCCGATAGATACGGGCTCTCGAAAATGGCTATTGAGCTGTGCAGTCAGTTTTGTGTTGTTCTGAAGTAGCGTACGGCGACCTCTCTCATTTAATTTTGATTAGCGTTTACTACACGATGATGTCTTTTCATGATTTACATAGGCTGTGATGACAACTGAGTCAGTTGCTATTGAAACATTCAATAAGTTGGCAGTTTTGGTTACTGATGCTCCAGCTAATCGGGCACCCACAGTCTGCCCCCTTTGAAACTCTGTTAGGTCTTTCATTCCACGTCGGCCACGGGCCTCTGACTGCAAATACTAATTGTGCACCACTCGTAAACAACCTGCACTGATGCCTAGTCAGTACTGAACACGCAGAGTACAGCGCGACGCTTGCTTTACTTGCGTTGTTGACCTTTAACACAACCATCTCATTACTACCACTGTTCACATTACTTTGCCTATCCCCTGTACAAACAGTATTTTTTATATCTGTTTTTTTTTTTTCCTTTTCATTTCCTTTTTCTTGTGATACGTAAGCTTGGGCCATCCAAGAAATTCTCTTCCCTTAAAATTCTGGCTATACAATGGCGTCACTGGATATGGATGTAGTGGATATGTGGTCAGCACAACGCTCTCAGGTCTTTGTCAGTTTTCGTGCCACTACTTCTCAATCAAGCAGCTCCTCACGTGACCTCACAAAGGCTGAGTGTACCCCTTTTCCCAACAGCACTCGCCAGACCTTGACGGTGACCCACGCAAGTGCTAGCAAGCCCGAAAGCTTTCAACATGAGTGTTCTGAGGGGAACGTGTGCTATCACTGCGGTACGACTGTTGGCTGTCTTCTTTCAAGACTTTGCGTTTCCTTGTTTTTTCCTGATGTCTTAAAAGATGTCCTATCATCCTATCCCTTATCCTTGTCAGTGCTTACCACATACGGTTTTCCTCTTCGAATCTGCTCAGAACCTCCTCATTCCTTACCTTATCAGTCCACCTAACTTTCAACATTCGCCTATAGTACCACACTTCAAATGCTTCGATTCTCTTCTGTTCCGGTTTTCCCACAGTCCATGTTCCACTACCATACAATGCTGTGTTCCAGACATGCATTATCAGAAATTTGCTCCTGAAACTAAGGCTTTGATACTAGTTGACTTCTATTATCCAGGAATGACGTTTTGCCGGGGCTAGTCTGCATTTGATACCCTTCTTCCTCCGTTCGTCATTGGTTATTTTGCTGCGTAGGTAACAGAAATCCTTATCTTCATCTGCTTCCTGACCTTCAAAAAATTGGTTCTTCAATCTACAGATTGAACAGTACGGGGGAAAGACTACAGCCCTGTCTTCCTCCGTTAATAATTCCAGCGCTTGGTTCTCAGTCGTCCACTCTTATTATTCTCTCTCGGCTCATGTACTTGTTGGGGTATATTACCTGTCTCTCCCTACGGCTTACCCATATGTTTCTTAGAATTTCGAGCTTCTTGGACCTATTTACATTGTCGAACGCTTTTTCCAGGTCGACAAATCCTGTGCACGTGTTTTTATTTTTCTTTGGTAGTCTCTCTACCGTTATCAAATGAAAATCAAAGTTGCCTGTCTGGTGCCTTTTCTTTTTCTAAAGCCAAACTGATAATCATCTTACACATCTTCAAAATATTTTCCCTTCTTCTGTATATTGTTCTTGTGAGCAACTTGGATGCATCAGCTGTTAAGCTGATCGTGCGATAAATGTCACTCATGTCAGTTCTTTTAGTGTTCGGAATTGAGCGAATACTACTTTTTCGAAGGTCAGATGTTATCTCGCCAGACTCATATATCCTACACCCCAACGTGAACAGTCGTTTAGTTGCCACTTCCCCCAGTGATATCAGGAATTCTGATTGGATGTTGTGTACCCCACCAAGGTTTTCTTAAATTCTAATATTGGATCACCTTTTCTAATCTAAAGCGACTCCTGTTCCTTCTTCTGTCGCATCAGACAGATTTCCCCCCCCCCCCCCCCCCCCCATCGTGCCCGAAGGTTGTTTTGACTCTCCTGCATACAGAATCAGTCGTTCCGACAGTCATGTCGTTTTCGAGTTCTTCACATTTTTACTGCAGTCATTTCGTTTTAGCTTCGCTGCACTTCCTAATTATTTCATTCCTCAGCGACTTGTGTTCCTGTATTCCTGAATTTCCCTGAACATTTTTGTACTTCCTTCCTTCAACGATCAACTGAAGTATTTCTTCTGTTACCAAAGGCTTCTTCGCAGTTGCCTTCTTTGTACCTGTGAGTTTGTTTCCACGTTCTGTGCTTGACCTTTACAGACATGTCCATTCCTCTTCAACTGTGCTGCGTACTGAACTATTCCTTATTGCTGTATCAATAGCCTTAGATCTAGGTTGAGCCTTTCCATATTCCTTTTCAGAATTTCTAGCTTCAAATGTTCAAATGAGTGTGAATTTCTAAGGGACCACACTGCTGAGGTTATCGGTCGCTAGACATACACACTACTTAAAATAACTTATGCTAAGAGCAAAACACACACCCATGCCCCAGGGAGGACTCGAAACTCCGGCGGGAGGGGCCGCACAGTCCGTGACGTGCTGCCTCAAACCACGCGGTTACTCCGCACGGCTATTCTAGTTTCCCTACCACTTTCAAGTTTGGGACGTTCCACGCCCCAACTCGTTATCTCTTCGTTGATTATTCATTCTTTTTCTCATTGTAGCCTCCCCCCTTGGCAATCCCCACCCAGAGACCCCAATGGGGGACTATTCTGAAATCTTTCTCCATTGGAGAGATCATCATGCCACTTTTTGAGTTACAGGCCATATGTCCTGTGGATACGCGTGATGTGTCTGTAATGTAGTGGTTTCAATTGCCTGCTTTGCGTAATCCATACTTATTTCAGGAATATATGTTTCTCTCTCTCTCTCTCTCTCTCTCTCTCTCTCTCTCTCTCTCTCTCTCTCTGTGTGTGTGTGTGTGTGTGTGTGTGTGTGTGTGTGTGTACGTGCGCGCTTGCGTACATGTGTCTGTACGTATGTGTATGTATAGTTTGCATATACTCTTAAACCACTGCAAACGATTTCATCCAAACTTAGTACAAATATCCCATAATGCCAGGCAACAATCGCTGTCGGTGTGAGAACCAACTGCCTATTATAGGTACGAAGATATGACGCCTTAAACTATGAGATGCGTTAAAAACCGACGCATTATGCATAATATCTAAATGTATTTCTTCTACGCTACTAAATTTCCCAGGCAGTATCCACATATGCACATGTAGAAGTAAATCACAGTACCACACACAGTTCAGGAGATACGGCATCATAAACACTGAGATGCGTGAAATATTGCCGCATTGCGCATGACGTTTATATTTATTAATTTCTCTACTAACTCAATTCACAACACATTTCAGTGGCAGTATGTCGCTGAATGTACCTATGCAAAAATATCCCTGTAGGACACGCAGAACAGCTATGAAACGAGTGAAAACAGCTGCATCATTCATGAAGTTTTAAGACATTTATTATTTACTATAAGACATTCTTACGGTCCAGTCAACTTAAGGAAATCCGTTACTCTTGGCAGCACTTTCAACTCCGAAGCGCAAATGGCTGTAGGCAAAAACTGTAGCTGACTATACACTGAAGCCACAGATATCATGGCACCGTGGTATACACTTGTACAGATGGCAGTAGTATTGCATACTCAAGGCACAAAAGGGCATTTCATTGGTGGAGCTGTTATCTGTACTTAGGAGATTAACGTGAGAAGGCCTCCGACATGTTTACAGCCACACAACGGAAACTAACAGACACGGAAGGCGCTCAGTCCGGTACCGCGCGACTACTACGGTCGCAGATTCGAATCCTGTCTCGGGCATGGATGTGTGTGATGTCCTTAGGTTAGTTAGGTTTAAGTAGTTCTAAGTTCTAGGGTACTGATGACCAAAGATGTTAAGTCCCATAGTGCTCAGAGCCATTTCAACTTTTTTGGTTTTCCGCATGGCTGGAAACATCCCACATTCACGACCAGCACCATCCCTCTACCCTTTTTTCATCTGTAACAATTTCTAGAATAATTTACACTAAGTAACTACACATATACATATGAAAAACCAGGTTTAGTGAATTTTGATGTACAGTTGACACGGAAATAAGTCAGGGTGGTAACTTTACTGTTACATCGAGCAGGAGGTCTTTTGGCACCTCCCAAGTTCCCCTAAACTTTCATGTTTCATGTACTGTACACTGTGTTTTGATGCATCTCCGGTGTTACAAAACTGTCGAATATCTAAAATCATTTATTGGAAGATGTTCTTTGATACATACATTATGATGAAAATAGGTGTAATCCGCTGAATTACAGACCCCAACAGTAACGACTATCTCACGAAGTGCTAACTGCTACCGATAGGGGACATAGAATTCATTCCATGTTTCTAGATTTCCAATGTTCTTTTTGACACCGTTCCTCAGAAGCGACTTCTAATTAAGTTCCGTGCCTATGAAGTTTCTTCTAAGCTGTCTGACTGGATATCTGTCAGAAATATCATAGTTTGTAACAACTGACGCAAAACCAGAGAGTAAAACAGAAGTAAAATGTGGTGTTGCTCCTGACCTACATAAACGATTATGGAAAAATTTAAGCAGTCCTATTACGCTGTTTTGCTGATGATACTGTCACAAAAAACACAAGAGTAGGAGGTATCCTTGGAAATGGCAGGTTGATTTCAGTTAGATTACATCATGGTCAGGTAGAGATCCCGAAATCAGATTCTGGATTGTAAGGCGTACCCAGGAGCTGTTCATTTTTAGAGCACAGCTTACCAGCTTAGGGACAGAAGTGATGACACTTTCTGCAGGACCTGACCATCATTTTGCAGGACGATGCTCAAACACGTACAGTGCAAGCTGTTGGCTGGTTCAAATGGCTCTGAGCATTATGGGACTTAACGTCTGTGGTCATCAGTCCCCTAGAACTTAGAACTACTTAAACCTAACTAACCTAAGGACATCACACAACACCCAGCCATCACAAGGAAGAGAAAATCCCTGACCCCACCGGGAATCGAACCCGGGAACCCGGGCGTGGGAAGCGAAAACACTAACGCACGAGATGCGGGCTGCAAGCTGTTACTGATTTGTTTAACTGATGGGGCTGCTAAGTGCTGTACCAGATACTGCACTCCCCTGACTTAAACCCTCGTGAGTTCAATTCGATTTCTAAACACATCACGGCATTCGCTTGAGAACTGCCACAAATTCGTCAGGTAATAGACCGCGCCGCTCGAACTGTCAACACAACTGTTTCTGCTAAGAGCATCCTACGTTTTCCACGTCACTGTCAACTGGTTATACACAATGCTGGTGACTACTTCGAACGTCAGTAAGACTTTCGAAAACGTATATATTTTGTATGAGCTGTAAATAAATATTGGCTACTATTACAGTTCCAAGCCAAGTACAATATGTACAAGAACCAAGGGGAATAATATGAGTGAACGACCAAGAACGAAATGCTCAGATTAAAAAGGGTATAAGGCAGGGATATAGTCTTTCACCCCTAATATTCAGTTTTTAGGTCGAAGAAGCAATGATGGAAATAAAGGAAAGTTTCAGGACTGGAATTAAAATTCAAGGTAAAGAGTCTCAGTGATGCAATTCACTGATGACATTGCTATCCTGAGTGAAAGTGAAGAAGAATTATGTGATCTGCTGAATGGAATAACAGTCTAATGAGTGCAGAATATGGATTGAGCGTAAATCGAAGGAAGACGAATGTAATGAAAAGTTGCAGAAATTAGAATACTATCAAACATAGGCCTTAATTTCAGAAAGATGTTTCTGTGAATATACGTTTGGAGCACAGGAATGTATGGTAGTTAAACATGGACTGTGGGAAAACCGGAACAGAAGAGAATTGAAGCATTTGAGATGTCCTGCTATAGCCGAATGTTGAAAACTAGGTGGAATGATACGGTAAGGAAAGAGGAGGTTCGGCGCAGAATGGGAGAGAAAAGGAATATAAGGAAAACAGTGACAAGGAGAAGAGACAGGATGATAGATCTTCTGTTCAGATGTCGGGGACTGACTTCCATGTTACTAGAGGGAACTATAGAGGGCCAAAACTGCAGAAGAAACAGAGGTTGGAATACATCGAGCAGGTAATTGAGGCTGTGGCCTGCAAGTACTACTCTGAGATGAAGAGGATGGCACAGGGGAGAAATTCGTGGCGGGCAGCAACCGACCAGTCAGAAGACTGATGACTCAAAAATAAATAAAAAGACTATCATTTACCGTCATGTAAAGTCATCACATGATGTAAAGGAATTGCAAAATGATTTAGACAAGATATCTGTACAAGGTATCCGTATGGTGCAAAAAGTGGCAATTGACTAAATCATAAGAAGTATGAAGTCATCTCCGTCATAACTACAAGAAATACGCTAAATTTCAGTTACACGACAGGTGACAAATATAAGGGCTGTAAACTCAACTACATATATAGGGATTACGATCAAGAATAAACGAAATTGGAGCGATGACGTAGATAATTCTGTGCTGAAGGCGAAACAGATACAATGATTTATTGGCAAAACACTTAGAAAATGTAACAGGTCTACTAAAGAGGTTGTTTACCCTTTGCTTGTCCGCCCTTTCCGGGAGTATTGCTGTACGTTGTGGGTTCGGTATTAGATAGGATTGACTGAGGACATCGAAAAAGTTGAAAGAAGGGCAGCTCGTTTTGTACTGTCGCGGAATAGAGAAGAGAGTGCCATGGATATGATACACGAACTAGCGTGGTAGCATTAAAACAAAACCGTTTTTCGCAGCATAATTGAGTGTCAATTCGTACAGTACAATATGTGTTGGACTACAAGTGTTAAATCTATTCAACTGTAACACTCAATGAAAATTCCAGTAGTCCGCTATAGCTGTATTCATTTAAATCGAGTAGAGACCCACACAACCGGTTTCGCAGCTTGTAAGCTGCATTTTCTGGTGTACGTAAACGCTATGTCATAAGGTACAGGAATTTACAGAATGCCGCAGAGTAACTGTCGAGGTGGCTAGGCAAAGTTCTTAGGTCTCCTCAATCGACAAAAGCCAACATAAACGATGAATGTCCAGTTTGTATTAAAATCATGAACTGTCATCAGGGTACCGATTGTAATATGTTCCCGTCGGCCTATGTTACGCAACAGACATTTTCTAGGGGCATTGTCAGTTGCTTGACGTGGATCGACGGGAACATATTTTAGTCGGTAAACTTATGAAAGCCGTGATTTTAATACAGGCTGGACATTCATGATTTATGCTGACTTTTACCTGTTGAAGAGGCTTAAGAACTTTGCCTAGCCAAGTTAACCGTTACTCTGCGGCATTCTGTACTCCCTATACCAAATGATATGGTTTTATTATTTATTTTATGGCCTTCATTGGACCACTCTACTCAAAAATACAAAGTTGTAAACAAGTTGTTACACAGGGATACAATTTGGTTCAACAATAACTTAATATGCTATTTAGGTAATATAATTATTAGATGAAAGGTGTTTTGCTCTTATGTCTGCCCAATATTTTTGCATTCTTTCAGATCTTTTCTTTCTTTCTTAATCTGAGACCTCTCTTTCTGTAGTCCTTTTACTGATTTGCGTTTGTAGTCTGGTTTGCAGGTCTTGCAGTATTCTGGTTTCCTCTGTCTTGTTTTTTAGGTCATCTACCGTAATTTGAATTTATTTTATATCTTCCTTAATATCTGTGATCCATTTAATGTCGCTCTTGTTATTTTACAATTTTTGTATTATTTTTTAACTAACTCGGTTTTCTGGAGTTCTCATCAGATGTTTTTTTAGGTCATCTACCGTAATTTGATGTTCTTTTATATCTTCCTTAATATCTGTGATCCAATTAATGTCGCTCTTGCTATTCCACAATTTTTGTATTATTTTTTTACTAACTCTGTTTTCTGGAGTTCTCATCAGATGTCCAAAGAATGAGATGCGTTTCTTCCTGATCGTGCTCATGACTGGTTCTATTTTCTTATATACTGTTTCATTTGATGCTATTCTCCAAAGTCCATTTATTTTATACTGTTTATTTATACATGTCCTAATTATTCTTCTTTCTATTTTTAGTATTCTGTCAATTTCTGATGTATTAGTTGTTTTGAAGATAGTTTCTGCTGCATACGTTATTTCTGGTTGTGTAACTCTTTTATAGTGTTTTAATTTTGCATCTATCGATAGCCTTTTTGTTGTACGTAGTTTTGGTAATGTAATTTGTGTAGTTCAGTTTTTTTTATTCTATTCTGCCATGATGGCTTCTCATTTAGATTGTATGTTATTATTTCGCCTAAATGGTTCAAATGGCTCTAATCACTATGGGACTTAACATCTTAGGTCATTAGTCCTCTAGAACTTAAAACTACTTAAACCTAACTAACCTAAGGACATCACACAACACCCAGCCATCACGAGGCAGAGAAAATCCCTGACCCTTCCGGGAATCGAACCCGGGAACCCGTGTGCGGGAAGCGAGAACGCTACCGCACCACCACGAGATGTAGGCCTTCACCTAAATATTTAAATTTATCAACAATTTTGATTTCCTGTTCTCCTTTTTTAATTTTGTTTGCAAGTGGTGGATAAGTTATTATAATCTCCGTTTTTCAAATGATATTCTAAGGCCTAGTTTCTCTGCTATTTATTGTAGTGATTTCAGTTGTGGCCTGGCTTCTTGAACGGTGTTGGCCATTTATATACACCAGAAGATGCAATTTAAAAGTTGCGAAGCCGGTTGGGTGGGACTCCAATCGACTAAGATAAATATAGCTACAGCGGTCTATTGGTCTTTTCATTCAGTTTTACATCTTAATAAATTTAAAACCTGTATTTAAACACCTGTTGTTCTATATGAACTGCCAACCAGTTATTTATAACCATTTTAGTTGTGGTTGCCGCAGTTCTTTAATTTCCTGCGGCAGGACCTTCTAATGAAATTTCCGTCACCAGCTATCTCTTCATAGTGTGAAAATATTTCGTTGGCCCACAAACACAGGGAAAATGATTACCATAAGAAAGTAACAGAAATCAGAGCTCGCACGGAAAGATATAAGAGCTAGTTTCTCCCGAGCGCTGCTCGAGATTGGAACGGTACAGAAGTAGCTTAAAAGTTGTTTTATGAACCCTCTTCCGGGCATTTGATTGAGAACTGCAGAGTAATCATGTGAATGTAGATGTAGATGTTTCAGTGCAAATGTTTCGGGAAATAGATCACTGGTTTCTCTAGTGACACGCGTTGTGTTGCAGGACCAGTCCCACATCGCTGGGATGAAGGTGCTGGAGCCAGTGCTCTCGGAGCAGCAAGTACTGGACAGGGGACGCAGCGCACCGATCCAGCTGGGCATGCAGCAGCCACAGAAGCCCAGAGACCTGGTGGCTCTCAGGAGGGGCTCCACGGTGGCTACCGAAGTGCTTCCGGAAGACACGCAACAGGAGAGCTGCGTCTAGATTACCCAGAGCACGCAACACAGAAAACACATTTACTATAAAATCCACTGGAGCCACAAGTCCAACAACTAATGCGGTCGTGGTTGCTTCTCATCAGTTAAGTTACGAGTAGCATGGAAATTCCACACATTACGCTCTAATTTTACAACTTAATCTCTTAGTGCAAAGGAAGACAATCATCAGGGATGCCTATCGAAGGTACGTGCAAACCGCAACATCGAGAATGCAGTTAGGTGCTACTTACGCACTGATGAAAGCTAAGGTGGCTCAGCACATGAAGAATCTATGATTACCGGCTGAGGTTACTAAGGTGGCTCAGAACGTAAAGAATCTAAGATTACCGACTAAGGGTCCTTTCGATTTCCCTATGGTCATACAGCTTGGCACGAATTCGCCAGATTTTGCTACAGTAATCCAGTACTTTGTTGACAAAATTCATTCTCGCAGGCTGTCAAAATGTTCACGTATATTCAGCATCAATGACAGAAATGTACGAAAGAGTAAGTATACGGGTACAGATAAGGTAACAAGTTCAAAGCTGTTACCGTAATATTTCAGTCTGTTGCTTCTGCTTCCCTTGTTCTTCACAGCCACAATAGTATTGTGATAGACTTAAATTATTTCTTCGTGTTGCATAGATTATATCTCATGAAAGAGAGATGAAAATATCTCTGCGACGACTTCCTGCCATCGAAAAGGACTTCGAAACGGACACTATATGTTGGAAACCTTTGGAATAGAGAACTGTATTCATTATCTCTTTAAACACATTATCATGCTTTCTTCTTCTAGCCTGTTTCACTTTGATTGCATTATTAAGCTTCATATGTCTCCAGACTTTATTATGGCCAGCATTCCAGTTAATGTCATGTGGTCTTTTAAATTATGTGAAAATCAGGTATTTTGCTTTGAGCCGTAAGGGTAAACTGCAGTTAAATTTAAATCTACGTAAAAGTAGAAATTAATCCCTAGTTATATTGGTATACTCTTTAGTTTGTTGACTCTGGGGCAATTGTTTTTTACTGACTTTTAAGACAGGTGACACAAAAGAATCAAATATCATGGGTAATAATTTTCATTTAAACTTTGCGAGCCTTGTCAAGATAAACGAAACCGAGAACAGCCTAAAAATGTTCGGAGGATTGAAGCAGAAGACGGATTTGTGTTACTGCCTGGAGCACTCACATTCCTGGAGATACGTAAGTCAATAACTCATTGATGTTATTCTGTTTGGCGACTAGGACTCTTCATCATTGTGCAGCTGTGGGAGATTTGTGTGTGACGTAACTACTCATCAAGTTTTATAACGTTTGAATAGTTACTATTGTTCAAAATGGGATAAGAAAGAAACTGAGCAGGACTAACTAATACATATTATTTAAATATTCCATTCAGCTTGAGTAAACTGTTACACGAAAATGTGGATCGATAATAGTACAATTATTTGGAGCAATGCGTGACGAGATCAAAGAGAAACAGGCGTGAAAGTCTATAGTACTTCCGAATTTGAGTCCAGTCCGGAAGCGGCAAAGCATGTCGCTATGTGTAAAGGAACCCTTAATCTACAGACTCTCTATTAAGGTATTTAGAGAACAAGATAAAGTCTGGCTTCTTATAGACAGTGTGTGAACGATTTTGTGTAGGTAAAACTTACAACGGATAATGTATGTATTTTTTTGTAACGTACTGAAATGTTTCTTACGGATAACCCTGTCTTTTACCTATTTGTATGTTCTAAACTAAGTGTTACTGGAAATGCAAATTAATTGTTTCGGTATTCGTTAATGGATGTCTATAGTTTATTGTAAACTGTATCTGTTCCTATCGAGATGTTACTGAACTGAATAAAAATTTTTAAAGTACATGTTTCCACGAAAACCATGAGACGTTTTCACAGACGACTCTTACACACGTTGTAATGGGAAAAAAAAAACTATTTTATCCCAAGAACAGAGGAAACTTCAAAGGAAATAACGAAACAATATTATGTCCTTATCGATGTTTCCCATGTTCCTTCTCTTGTATTGGTTTTCTATGACAATCGATATAGTTCTACATTTTAAAACTGTTGATTTCATAATCGCCACCAGAAAAATAAATAATGAAAATGTAGAAATTATAGCACAGCACTTGGTTTTGTAATTGATCATTCCTCAATTATGATAAACTACTTATGCCAGTAAAGTTGACGCTCTTAACGACGGTGATAACTGGAAAATGAACAGCCTACTGAAGCCACATTTAAAACTAACTGCTTCAATTGTTTAAAAGAGATGTAGTGTAATACTTGATGTTAGTTCACCATATCCCGAAATAATTTTTTTTTCTATTGAGGATTTTCTTATGTATACAAACCTGAAAACTGGAACAGAGATCAACATAAACATCATTCCCGCCATTTTTATTGCTCATGAAAACCACACATTGCATGTTGTACCACAATACAGCGAGGCCCTCAGAGGTGGTGCCAACGACTGCTGCACACACCATTATCTCTAATACCCAGTAGCACGTTCTCTTGCCTTGATGCATGCCTGTATTCGTCGTGACATACTATCCACAAGTGCGTCAGGGTGTTGGTCCAGATTGTCCCACTCCTCGTCGTAGATCCCTCAGAGTGGTTGGTGGGACACGTCGTCTATAAACAGCCATTTTCACACTACCCTAGACATGTTCGAAAGGATTCATGTATGGAGAACATGCTGGCCACTCTAGTCGAGCGATGTCGTTATCCCGAAGCAAAGCATTCATAAGATGTGTACGATGAGGACTCAAATTGTCGCCTACGCAGACGAATGCCTCGCCAGTATGCTGCCGATATGGTTGCACTATAGTTCGGAGTATGGCATTCACGTATCGTACAGACGTTACGGCACCGTTCATGACTACCAGCAGCGTATGTCGGCCCAACATAATGAAAGCCCAAAACAGCAGTGAACCTCCACCTTGCTGCACGCGCTGGGCAGTGTGTCTAAGGCGTTCAACCTGACCGGGTTTCCTCCAAACATGTCTCCGGCGATTGTCTGGTTGAAGGCATATGCGACACTTATCGTTGAAGAGAACTTGATGCCCATCCTGAGCGGTCCATTCGGCATGTTGTTGGGCCCATCTGTACCGAGTTGCATGATGTCATGGTTGCAAAAAATGTACCTCGCCATGGACGTCGAGCGTGAAGTTGCGCATCATGCACCCTACTGCCCACAGTTTGAGTCGTAACGCGACGTCCTGTGGCTGCACGAAAGGCATTATTCAACATAGTGGCGTTGCCGTCAGGGTTCCTCCGAGCCACAATTCGTAGGTAGCAGTCATCCATCGCTGTAGTATCCCTTGTACGGCCTGATCGCGGCATGTCTGTATGTCTTGTCCGAACAATATCGCTTTCGTTCACTCAGAGACGTCTGGACACTTCCCTTGTTGAGAGCCTTTCCAGGCACAAAGTAACAACGCGGACGCTGTGGAACCGCGGTATTGACCGTCTAGGCATGGTTGAACTACAGACAACACGAGCTGTGTACCTCGTTCTTGGTGGAATGACCGAAACTGGTCGGCTGTTGGACTCCCTCCGTCTAATAGCCGCTGCTCATGCATGGTTGTTTACATCTTTGGGCGGGTTTAGTGACATCTCTAAACAGTAAAAGGGACTGTGTCTGTGATACAATATCCACAGTCAAAGTCTATCTTCAGGGGTGCTGGGAATCGGGGTGATGCAAAACTTTTTATTAAATGAACGATTTTTTAAAATGCTGAAGCGAATTTAACTAGGACATCCATATTGTTCTGCCTGATTTAGAAAAGATTAGTGATAGCTTAAATGGTAAGTAGCGATATTGCGTTACGAATGAAAGAAGATTTCCAAAGCTACTGATTTCGAAAAGATTAGTGATAGCTTAAATGGTAAGTAGCTATATTGCGTTACGAATGAAAGAAGATTTCCAAAGCTACTGATATCGTCAGGAGAAGGTTTTACTAAGTCGTGGAAGTTAATACAATATACAACAAGGATATCTCACAGGAACCACAACATAATTTGAAGTGTAATGGGTGTCTCCGTTTCCCTATGCATTTCTAAATGATCTGGCTATAACTAAACTATCTGATGTAGTACTTGGAATATCGCATTCTCAGCTGGAACCTCTTTAGATGTTTTGCTCACTAACTACCACTTCCAGTACATGTTATTTCCAAAACAACAAGGATGATGTCAGAATAGAAGACATATCCGTTTAGACCTAAGACGATTCTGAACTCATCAGTGTCTTTCAATGGCTGTCTATCTTGGTCTTCATTAATTACTTCGGACAGAGGGTGTAATATGCTTTGAGATAGCTCGGTGTTGGTGAATGGTTTTCCACAAAATATAAATAATTGTGAAGCAGAAAAAACAGGCTTGTGTGGGTAAAGCTTCTTTTACTGTATATATTTGCTTTAATTCAGTTTCTGATGCTAGTGTTTTAAGGCCTGACGACAATGACAGATAGGACGGTACGACATCGCCCAGCGAGTTAAACAGTTCGCCGGCCTAGTCGGCGTTAGTGCATCCACTGCCGCTATTCTCCAGTAAGCGACCCGCAGGTGGCCGGCGGGGCATCATCCGGGCGGCCAGAGCACTGCGCTCCATATCGGAACATGGGTTGTCGTGCTCTAACGAAGGTTAGAACGAAGGCAGGAGGCTATAGGTCTGTCTGCAATTTCCAAGCGGTCAGGAGCAGATGCAGAAAGAAAAACCTCCACTGAGGGCAGATTGACTGCACTCATCAGCGCTAAACGCTACCACTGGGCACCTACGAGAACCAAGAATTTTGGTAACACGAAAAGTAACTATTCGTCCCAATTTGATTGAGCTCTATTAATGTAATAATATATAAAATTCTTTTGTTTCCGTCAATGATTATGAGACTTTTGGTCCATAGGCATCCGGTTTCTGTGAGCAAAGACCATATGGAAATCAGTTTTAACACAAGTCATAGTTGAATTAAGCTGTTAGGACGTTGTCACACTCCATACAAAAAATTAGTTTAGTATCGCCTCACAAATTAGAAATGCAGTGTAAACTAGGCCACAGTGTTAGCGGAATCATACTGCTCACGGCAATGTGGCTCATTTGACGATTCATTTTACATTTGTGAGACGATGCTAAGCTGAATTTTTGTTTGAGGTGTGACGACATCCTCATGGCTTGATTAGCGGAATGAAAAGAAATTTATTCTACACTTACTGGACCACTGTTTTAATCCGCGACTGTGTCGTAGCTTGTGATTTCTCTTACAGTTCGGTGTGACCTTTCCGATGCTCCAATGGACCTGGGATGGTAATAGGAGGTCTGAAACCTATCAGTCCTTAACAGTCTGCACGCTTTGTTTACTGAGTCACTTAACAAATTACTACCATTGTCACTGAGTATTTCCGAGAATATACCAAATCTCAGAATTATTTTTTCCGCCAGGAAACCCGACACTGTACTTTCGGCCTGCTTTTACGCGACTGATACATCTTGTAATGTAGTTGTCGATTTCGTTATTCACAGCGAACCATGTTCAGGGTTTCCGTTATTCAATCGTATGCTTTCATGATTCCTGGATTACCGCGTATGGATGTGTCACGGAATTCCCACCAAATTTACGTTTCTTCTTCAGCAGTAGTCTCCTGCTTTCGTCTTCTTTGACTACCGGCTTTCCCTCACTTTCCTTTGCCTCACATTCGGTAACAGCTAATTGTACTCCCTTACTCTCGACGAGGAATCCATTAAACAGTTGTTCTTGCCACTTTTATATACAATTTCATAATAATACTTCTCTAATTTCTATATGAATTTCATTAAACGTGAGGACGGATCGCTAATACTCGTTTCCTATCCACTGTAATGGTTTATGATCTGCACAAATGTTAAACTTACGACTAAGCACACAATGTCAGAAATGTTTGACTGCCCACACTACGCCCAATGGCTCTCTCCAAATTATGTTATTTTGCTCTCCATTCTTCATAGTTTTGGATGCGTTACGGCTAGCGTCTGTCTTACTTATAAACGTGTTAGAAAAATTTTGGTGCTGTGGTACACGTGTATTAGTAGCGTATCTCTTAGCACTGGAAGTACTTCCTCTTAGCAACCCATTCATACTTAATAAATTGTTTTGGAGACTCATGTAGTTGTTTTACCACCTTACTAGAATCATTTACGAAGGGTCTATAACACCCGATTAACTAGAGAAATCTTTGTAACGGTTCTTTCTTGTACTGAGCTGGGGCTATTCCGCCACTACCTTTAGGTTGTTTTGGTCTGGTCGGTTAAGATGTGCTACAGCGAAATGTGGTGCTACAGAAGAATACTGAAGATAAGGTGGATATATCACGTAACTAATGAGGAGGTATTGAATAGGATTGGGGAGAAGAGAAGTTTGTGGCACAACTTGACTAGAAGAAGGGATCGGTTGGTAGGACATGTGTTGAGGCATCAAGGGATCACAAATTTAGCATTGGAGGGCAGCGTGGAGGGTAAAAATCGTAGAGGGAGACCGAGAGATGAGTACACTAAGCAGATTCAGAAGGATGTAGGTTGCAGTAGATACTGGGAGATGAAGAAGCTTGCACAGGATAGAGTAGCATTGAGAGCTGCATCAAACCAGTCTCAGGACTGAAGACCACAACAACAACAACAACAACACAGGTATGTGACCCCTTTCCTTAAAAATTCACATTTATCCATCTGAAACAGAAAATTGTGTTGCCTTGACCTTTCATAAACCTCGCCCAAGTGGTCACTGTGTTCTTCCGTCGATGGACCAAAAATTACTAAGTCGTTTGGATTAGTACACAACATTTTTTACCCTTTAAACACATTAGAACTGAATTCTTCAATTTCAGGAATTTAGGGAGTGCAAAATGAAGTCCCATTGACAGTCCCAGTCCTTCTTATCCAATAACAACTAGAAATTATCCTTAGACAAATGAAGCGTTGTAAAATATTTTGACTTGAGCAATCCGTCAAAAATTTCATAGATACGCGGGAGTGGGAATACAGTGTTAACAATAATGTCATTTAGTTTTTTGTGATAAGGTACTACCATTTTTTTTTTTACCAGATGCATCTCGTGTTTGAGAATCATGACTAACAGACGGTTCTAGTATATTGTCCTTCAGAATCTCATTTATTTGCTGTTGGACACTTTTTTTTGTGTTTCTGGCATTCTGTAAGGGCGAAAGCAAATTACTCCTGTTTCGCATATAAATTTAATTTGATGCCGAATTATAGCTGTATACTGGTCGTCATCTTACCTGTGGCTAATGCAAGTTATCATTACACACAGAACACATTCCGATTATGTTTTTTTATTTATTTAATAAACTGATTCTTCTTTTTCCATTGGTTCTGCGGCATCGACTGCCATCCTGTCGCCCACACATTAACATATACGCACCTTTTTTGATGCCGTCGCGTTTCCCACAGCCGTCACTGCGGCTGCCACGAACGCCACGAACCGCTGCCAACGACATGCAAGCATTCCCTCTCTGGAACTCCAGCGACAGGTCTAATTCAGTTCAAACACCGAGTCACCAAGCCCATTTTGTGTATTTGCCATTTAGCAACATTTAAAGGCTGTCATAGTCGTCAGGGCTTGTCATTTATGAAATAGTCTTTGTATTGAAGGCTGACTGATTTGTAATATTTGTATCTATGTATACATATTTCATCGTCCATATCTACTCTTAGCAACTGATGCTGCGACTACAGCAAGCAAAACTATGTATTACTTTTACTATTTGGGATTAGACGCAGAATCAAATAGTATTTGAATTCTTTGTCCGCGAACAGCGTCTGTTCCTTGCTCCTGTATCCACTAAAGAACCACAAAGTGGGCAAAGGAAATTAAAACAGATACCGTGCCTCCCTTGCGGACAGTCTGCTTTGTATTTGCAGTCAGTGGCAGAACTTCTTTCACTCAAATGCAAGGCATCTCAATAGAAATCGCTCCCTCTCGTGTATATAGCATGCTAGTCAAAGGAGGGCTTTTTCGTAATATCAGCAGCGTCTCTGGTAGCTGCACCTTTTACTACAACTCTTGTTTCTTAACAATGCATTTTCTTAGGCTAATATCTTCAACTTTTATATTCAGAATTTTCTCATCACATGGACGTAACTTTATTTTTGCCGTCCGGTCCGTCTTAGGCTCTGTAGCTTCCGTTTCCCATTGGTGACATGTCTGTTACAATGATAACCTTTTTATTTCGCCATTTCTTCGGCATACTGTGGTTATTGGCTACTCTGAGCAACTCAAGGGAACTGTGAACTCTACTTCGGCCCTTTTGAAGTTTCAAAATTTTCTTGCGGATGCCAAATCCCATGCCCCATGTGCTTGCGCCTTGCGCTTGTATCCCCATACACAATTTAATTGGCCTACCCCCGGGCACACGGGATTCCCTTGGCGTAATCAATTACTACGTCACGCCTCGTACATAAGTTTCTACAAATTAAACTTGGCAAGTTAATATCCTGTTCAGATTCTACCCGATGAAACTTACGTTTTACTCTTAATTCCCGACCTATTACATATCTGGAACAGCCGTTACATAAGTACATATGACCGGTCGTCTAGTACCTTTAACCTTGACACTTTCTTCTGGTCTGTTCCCGCCTTGACTTCGTAGATGCATCATGTTGAACAAGCTAATCTGTGCTCTATCATCTACAAGCAATTATAACTCACTTTCTGTACTCTGTGGGCAATTCAGTTCCACAATCTCATTTCTACTTTCGAAGTCGATTTTAAATATCTTTCCGAATTCGGCCTCACGCGATTGTAATCTTATGCTTTCCTTTCGTTTCCCTGCTTCTTATTTTTCAAATAATACCCTGCGAAGTGAACCAGACAACTGGCTTCGCTCTCTTTCAGGGACCTCTATGTCCCAATAATTTGAAACTTTCGCACCTCACTGGCTTTAGAGCCACTGACTCTCAACACGCATGAGATGTTTCTACTGTACAGATTTTTTTCTCAAGGAGCAGTTTTGCATTAAATGCCCTGATTTGCCACAGGTTTTATTTATGAATCCTTAGACATGTGTCATACAGCCTCATATGAGAAACACTTAAGGATAACCTTCTCCAATTTGCCCTCACTATTTTTATTAGTAAACGCTTCTTCTTAGTGGACGTAATTGCCAACACCTCCGTCAAAGCTACCACAAAGGCATCTGTAAGGACAATGTTTTCACCCCTTCGGCGCACAATTGTCTGTACGCGTTCATCACACATCTCCAGAATAAATGCTGCTCGGATAAATTTTCCAACTAATGGCAAAAGTGTCTCAGTTTTGATGCTTGCATCACATCATGTCACCGTCACGAATGTATTGTTGAAATGAATGTACTTTACTGGCCCCCATCTTCAGTGGATTCTCCCTATGATTACATTGTATTATAAGGGGCTGTGGGCTTTGCGTCCTCGGATGACGGCCTCCCTTGATAAGAGTCAGGATTTTTCTGGTATTGTATCCATGAGGTACAGAAATATTCGAACACCGAACTATTTGCCTTTTATACTTTATTCCCATAAGAACAGTTATCACAGCGCAATCGCTACGCTGACCAGTCGTAACATTTGATGTCCTACTAACCTTCGCAATCACAAAGGAATTTCAGGGTACGCTAAGGTGGCGATATGCTTTCTCGACAAGACCGACTGAGTGTGCTTTGCCATTACATCTTTCTGTGCACTGGAAAGTGAGTAACTGTGCATTGAATATGACTGTAAATATGATGTGTTAAACAGAAAAATTAGTTTTCAATGAATGATTAGAGTGAAGAACAGGATGAAACTCACCTACAAAAAATGACTGCCCAGTCTGATAGTCACGGTCAATGGACATCGTAATGCTGAAGGCGGCTGATAGGAGCAGTATTATGCTGTGGGGGACATTCTCGAGAGTTCACATGGGACCTGTCGAAGTAATTGAAGCCCTGCAGGTAGCTGCGAACCACCTGCATCTATTCATGCCAGATGTCTTCCGTGACGTCAATTTGGTCTTTGGGTAGTATAATTGTCCTTTCCTCGTAGCCAGAACCGTGCTTCAGTGGCCTGAGGAGCGTATTGAACTCACGTTGATGTCTCGGCGACCTAAGTCGCCTGATGCAAATCCTATAGACCCCTATTGGGTGCCATCACAGCGTACTCAAGTCGGCGGCTCGTTATTTATACCAATTACATGACCTGTGTGTAAACATCTAATGCGACATACCTCCAAGTACCTACCAACAAACTGTCTGACGGCTCAGTCCCACCTGACGTCCTCCGTCGTTATTTTCTCTCTGTTCTGGGCGAGTTTGAGGGCTCAGACATCACCTACACTGATGGCTCACTGGTCGACGGTCTTGCTGGCTTTGCTTACGCTCACGTTGACCATACCGAACAACGCTCCTTGCTGGCTGGTTGCAGCGTATTCACTGCAGAGCTGGTTGCCATCTGTCGCGCTCTGGAACATATCCGCTTCTGCTCCTGTGAGTCCTACGTCATTTGTAGTGACTCCTTAAGCAGCCTACAAGTCCTCAACCAGTGCTTCCCTACGCATCCTTTGTTATTGTTCATCCAGGAGTCTCTTTATGCCCTCTACAGGAGTGGACGCTCAGTGACATTCATTTAGACCCCAGGCCATGATGGGATGTCGGGCAATGAACATGTTGATCGCCTGGCCAATCAGGCCACCAGTAAACCATCTCTGGACATTGGCCTCCCAGAGACCGATTTGCGAGCAGTCCTCCTTCGGAATGTTATCGCGATTTCGGACACTGAATGGCGCAACCTGACTACACCTAACAAAGCCCGTGCTATCAAGAAGACGACGAATGTGTGGCGTCCTTTGTCGGATCCGCATTGGCCACACCTGGATGACGCACAGCTATTTACTGCGCCGTGACGACCCGCCTCTGTGTCGCTGAGGGTCAGCTTTGACGGTGGTCCACATTTTGTTGGCCTGTCCCCTTGTAACTGTGGTCAGGCAGACGTTTGCGCTGCCTGATACGCTCCCTGACCTTTTAACAGATTATACTGCCATGGCAGGCTTAGTTTCGCGTTTTATTCGGGCAGGGGGCTTTTATCACTTGATCTAAGGCTAGGCGCAAATTGAGAAGCGTATAGCACGTGTGACGTGACACGACAATACAGCGCGACACGCACGTTCCGCACTGGTCGCGCGGGTGCAGCGCATATTGCGACGCGTACACAGTACTTTGCACGCGCCGACTGGTGACGCTCTGCCCTGACAGAACCGAAACTCGCGCAACCTCTTATCTTTCTCAAACGATTTTACAGAGACTATTCTCTGAAAATATATGATTTGTGCCTTACTTGTAGCGTCAGCTTCGTGACGAAGTGCCCATCCTCGCTAATGATCATTCTTATTGTGATGTACACATTTTAGTAAGACACTACGCAAAACTCAAAAAGTTTGCAACGAAAATTAGGGGTCGCTATGATTTTACGTTTGCTGCCTATTACACCATATGTTGCTGCGTATGAAATTTAGCTAACATGATGAATTATTGTTTAGACTTGGGAGGAGATCTCTATCTGCCTCCGATCTCGAGAAAATGGATCCCATGTAGCGCGCTCACTTCCAATCTCACGCCCGCGAGAATGAAATACTCGCAACATCTCTCGTATCTCCTAAACCGCTCCAGACATCGAAACGAAAGTTTGGCGAATGATAGTACACAAGGAGGAGAGTGTTTTGCCAATTATTAAACACACGGAATTTTCTTATCCATGGCGATATATCACTACTTATACTTCTTTTTTTATTTATTTCGCTCCAGTGACTGTAATGTTTCAAGAGTTATCGACAGCTTGCGAAGCAATAGCTTCCTACTATGAAAATAAAAATGAAATTTCTTCTTTTATGTTACTGCAAACCGATACTATGAGGTTTCTCGTAAGATATTGAGCTCTAAGATTGCCAATTACTAATTTAATGAGGCCCTCTGTTTCGGAATTCTGTCTCAATAGCTGCTGTGAGATGAGTTTGGCAAATTACATTGTGACAAAGGAAGTACAATTAAACCAGTCACCAAGAGAAATGTGGCCTTTACTCATAAATGGGGATGCTTCTTCGAATGAGAAAAGGTTAACAACTCACACAAAAACAGATTGGCAATTCCGTTGGAATTTTGGTGGAATCCCCGTAACCCATCGTATTTTTAACAATGAGCAAGTGGAATGGAAACTTACCAAAGGATTTGGTCCCTTCTCTTGATCTGAGCATTATTAAAATAAAGACGAGCGTTCCTTCAGGCGGAATGATAGGCACGTGTCAGATACTGTTTACTCACCTAGGGCTTGCCAAACTGACAATGCGTGATCGTGAATAAAATAGTTGTTATTGAGAAAAATAAACAATTGATCTGTCGCGCAACACAATAGTCAGTGTATTGTCAGCAGCAAAGGATAATGCGCGCGACAGGAATGCAAAGTTAGCCATGTGTGCCTTGTGAGATGCAGTTCGAAAGAAATTGTCATGAAAGTAGATCTGCCTTTGTCAGCAGCACATTTCAACAAATTAAATATATTTATCATAACACTCTTTTAGGATATTCCTACTTTCGTAATAATACCGACCATTTTCTTCATTTGTGTAGCCTGTTGTTGTATAATTAGTTTATTAATGCTGATAATGTCCATGCAATAACTGAAATGCTTTTTCTCATCAAGGCGAACCAATTAAAACATTGTTATTAGTGACTGCTTTTCGACTGTTTCTAACTTGCAGTGGAAATATGTTGTTCACATGCATGTATTACAGTGTGTCGTATTACATTATTACATCCATATCAGAGTAATTACAGTGAAACTTCTACACTTCAGATCTTGGATGCTTTTTACCACAATTCACAAAGGGATCACACCTGTGGACATTATCCCTTTTTAAACTTTTGTAACAGGTCGTACAGATACGCTAGCTTACTAGGCAGCGAGAATATAACCTTGCTTTACTTTCCTACCTTGATTCTTAATCACATGATTTTATAATATTCCTTGCTTCCTTATTCACTACCCTCAGTCCCTTCTTGCGAACTGAAAACATATCGCACATGGTACAATTCCAGCGGCCAATGGCTCATCAGTTACTGAAGTATACATTTTTCGTGACACAGGAAAAACAAAACAAAACTATGCAGATATAAATAACAGAAAAATATAACGTGCTAACGAAGAAAGCTGGAGCGTTTAAATGGCTAAAAACGAAAAACTACTCAAAGACATTAAAATTCAGTACACAGTAAGGCAAAATTTATCGTATTGGCAATACTACCACTGCTGATATGCGCCGTTGCGATGTGAGCATATGGCCGGGCTACTTTTCCGCTCCCCGCCTCAAATTTTCCACGGTGTTTGCGAGGCAAGCGCGGCGCGAGAAACTGTGCCTCAACCACAACGCCGCGCGACCTGGCGCAGGCGCGTGTCGCGTCCCAGTCGCGTCGCGTCGCAATTTGCGCGGTCCCATTTGAACTTGGGATGTTACAAAAACGCGCGCTACTCTGCGTCGCGCCACACGCGCTATACGCGTCTCAGTTTGCGCCTAGCCTGTTTGTCGTTTTTTTGTGTTAAGTCTGGCCTTTGCCCAACGATTTTAGACTGGGCTTTTTAGTGTGTTTCTAGGTGGTTGGCTTTTCCTTTTTAGTCTCTGTGGTCAGCCAACCACTGTCACACTCTGTGTGATTTCAATTCCTTTTGTCCGGTCTCTGTCTGAGTGTTTCTTGGCCTGTGTCGTCTCTTGTCATCTTGCTCGTTTTTATTCTTTGCGGTTGTTTGAAGTTTTTGGAAAAAGGGACTGATGGCCGTAGCAGTCTGGTCCCTTCAATCCCACAAACCAACGAACCAAACTGTCAGATCCCTGATACGCAAACTCAGTGATGCATTTCGTTCGAAAGACGGACATAAAAAAGCTTTTAAGCAGGTAGTTATAATATTTCAGTGTAGTTAATTTATTAAAAAAAATGTGGTAATTCGCAATTGTGTATAGTTGTGTTAAGTGTTGTACTTCTGAGAGGTATAAGCACAGCATTATTTTTAAGCGAAATGTTGGTGACATCTCTTATTTTATACAGAAGTTAGTCTATTTCCTATGTGAGACGCAAACAGGCTTCAGATAATGAAACGAAAGTTCCAATGGATCGAGCGTTTTACGACGGCCTTCATATCACATTGGCCGGCCGAGGTGGCCGAGCGGTTCTAGGCGCTACTGTCTGGAACCATGCGACCGCTACGGTCGCAGGTTCGAATCCTGCCTCGGTCATGGATGTGTGTGCTGTTCTTAGGTTGGTTAGGTTTAAGTAGCTGTAAGTTCTAGGGGACTAATGACCTCAGAAGTTAAGTCCCATAGTGCTCAGAGCCATTTGAACTATATCACATTGTGTCAGTTTTCGGTAGATACGCAAATTACATCTGATAATGTGCAACAAACAGGAATTAGGCCGATATAAGGCAGCTCCATCGGTGATGCAAGTAGCCATCTTGAGCCATATCAGGTGTCAACAACACATCTACACACAATACTTAGAATTTGTCCTAACGGGCCACCAAGCAGTACTGAATAGATGGCGATAGTGATTTAAATAATAAAAATCGTTATTGTAATGACTCTTACCGTTATCTTTTAATGAAAAATTGGACGGAAAACTTTATAACACGACGTAAGTATTATTGTGAATATCGGTAGGTAAACAAGCGGATTTCCGCATCTGCGCTGCTATTTATTCGCAAAGTCAATAATACTGCGGATATCTGCACCCGCGCAGATGTCTAATTACAGCTGTTGTTGAACGCATTTATTTAATTAATGCAACACTAAGCTCCTACAACTGCAGGAACAGTATTTCACTCTACTACAATGAACTATCATAGCAAGAAATCTTACGTAACGCACTTAAGCTGTTCCCTGTAGGCAGTATTACAATACACTTTTGTTCTGTGCTTGTTACAGTTTAACGATCACTTTTCGAGGTGGTTCACTCCTTTTTATATGAGCATTCAGCCAAGGAAATAATCCGGAATGTTTGCAACATAGTTAACTGCTAGTAACATTACGTAACTCTTCATGAATTTTAGACGTCGATATTGGAAGCATTGTGCAGTAGAAGTAATAACTTGCTAATATTCCCATGTTAAAATTCATAGCTTCCCTTAATGTACAACCAACAGTTGCTGAATAAGAAATTGCCTTTCAGGTCACTGTTAATTACAGATTCTGTGAATCGTTCGTTGGAGTCCTTCAGAGAAAATAATCCTCTTTTGTGAACGAAAGGTGTTTCCCAAGTTGTTAACCTCCCTACGACCACTAATTATATTGTATAACAAGATATAAATGTTACATACCTCACAACAAACAGATCAGAGTTTGAATTTCTGTATTCTGACAACACTGTTAGTATTTCCGAAACACGTTAAGCAAGTTGTGAAATTTTTCGGTCATTCAATTATTTGTCTGACTACACAAAGTCATACTAGGAGCCTAATGTAGACTTCTATTATTTTATTCTGATTCTTCAGTTCTAAAGCAACTTCAAATCTCAAGCGAAATTTAATTTTTCAAGGACGTAAACGCAGTCTTCAAAATTTTTCTGGAATAATTTCTCCCACAAGGAGATTAAAAATTTGTCGTTTTTTACAATTTTGAAGCAAAGATTTTGGGGAACTTCACTTGGTGGCAAGCCAAATGTCGATACAGGAAACACAGTACCAAATATTGCCAGTAGAGTTCGTGTCGTCTGCCCTGTTACAGTACTAGCTTCACTTGAATTTGACTCAAAAGCAGTTGAATGAACGATGAGTAGGATCGTGGACAGGCAGAGGTAGCCAAACGTGCTCATAAATCTCTCGTATTCTGTTGGTACCGCTTGCAAGTTATCTTATGAGTAGAACAAACAGTTCCAGTGGCGTGTTTTATGCAATTCCACTAATCCAACTGACATACAGGGTGTAAGGGGTTTAAGTGCGGTCACTTGTACGTGTGGTACCATAATACGCACAAACATCAACGTGTTGGTCCTTTTTTTTCCTGCGTCGAACAGTCTTCTCAATAACATGTCACGAACTTTACGAGCTTACATTTCCGGCACTGTCGTACTGCACTAATAGGTGAATTACGCCTGTCAACGTAAGGTAGCCGTTTTGCATCCACATATTCATTTTTGAACACCCAGAGGAAAATGAGCATTAAAGGCTTGTTCTTGCCACATGCACTGGAAGCACCGCCAACCTAAAAACATCCGACTAGCAATGGCTATGAATTTTATTCTGCACACGACTATGATTGATGCAGTGTTGTTCGTTATACCGTCGTCAGTCAGCAACAGATATATCTACCCTTGTACATGTTACGCCCTGCATAAGCAACTGATACTTTTTCCCCTCCATAAAAAATGCTAAGCTATTAAGTTACTAACAAAATAACGCTTCATAGAATAAATTGTAAAGACACTTGTGACAGGTAATATCTCTAGTAATCTCGAGCCACGTGCTGCGCATACAACTGAACATACTAAGGTTATTACTTCATAATACGAGTACTATATGTTTGAGTCAAAGATATTGAATTTAGAGGTATACCCGCAAATGAAAGCTATTATAGTGTGCAGCTCGTACCACGATACATATGTCTCTAGAATCTCATGCTTTTGTGTCAAACCGTGGTCATATCTTAGCTGTATCAGCATTGTAACACAGCTCAGGGTACGGTTGTACTGAAGAGATTTACATCGCTACCCTCACTCTTCCTTAAAATTGTCCTGTGTGTAAATGAACCGCATATTGTACTTGCTGTGTTACTGATGCCTATAGAGGGAAATAGTCAAAACCGGTTCTATCATCCAGCAAAATATTCCGAAAAACGAAGAGGATCACTAACCTCATCCTCACGGCCAGTTTAAAATTAACGTTCCCACAAATGCTCGTTAGAGCTGACGATGACGTGAGGTTCTGTATTCAGCGCAGAACATTACAAAGTAGATGATTTACTTCTAAATCACAGTTCCCACTTCACTCAGAACTGACGTTCATCAGACTGTTATGAAAATTCATTCAGTTGATGTAGTACGACGACAGTAGCGTGTAATAACGATCGAAAAAGCCGGACGATATTGCCCTTTAGCGCAAATTTGTGTTCGTGAAACAACAGAACATACTAACCACTACAATGTGAAATGAGACAACAATGATGTCTCACGCAGGGACTTCACCATTTACCTCAGGCCATAAACAATCAGAGGACACAATATGGTCCAACTCGGTCTTCTTGCATTCTTGAATTTCCTTTCTCAAGTGACCTGATATAGACTGATGAGCCAAAATGTTATTACTGCGGCTGTCGGCCAGACTGGATAGCCACAAGTGACGTTACGGGCACGTGATACCGCAAGAAATGCATACAGGTTTCGGAAATTCGTCTTACAGTTCATAGGACTTGTACAGGGGAGTAATTATATTATATATTCAGTAGGAACGTACAGTTTCCGTACTTTAGCCGTTTGAAAACATGTCGGCTAGATTTGTTTGTAACAAGATAGTCATTGTACGGTCTACTTACGTCGGACTGGTTGGTCTCATTTGACGTCTGTCCTAAGTCTCTAAACTGGTTCCAGCCTCATTCGCGTGTTTGTTAGTGTTAGAAAAACGTGGTTGAGTATAAGTTTGCAGAGTGGGCCGACATGATTCTCCTGTACGATAATGAAAGAGCTGTTAATCGCCTTTGAAAAGATTATTACCCACAACGTCTGACTCAATCGATTACCCTTCTCACCACAATTACGTGACGGCCTCAAGAAAGGAGTACCTTCATCATCAGCAGATATGACTGTGGTGCTCCAAGGAGACGTCACGCACACGAAATGGAAGACGCCATGGTGCATCATGTTGAAGAGAACCATCCAAATAGTACATCAGCAATTGTGCGTGCAAAGGGTGTTGTTCCCAGCACCGTCTGCTATGTTGTGGATGACCAACAAATACATCCATACCACCTGTAACACACCGTATCACCTCTGACACATACACGTATTACCTGAATGGGCCTCGAACCAGGAGCGAGAGCTATGACAGACGTCAAAAAACATCAGCCAATCCGACGTAAGAAGTCCCCACCATGACTACCCTGTCGGAAATCTACCTAACAAACATGTTGTCATGCGACTATAGCACGGAAGAGGCACGTTTCCGGACATGGCTTCCAATTGAAAATATTATGTACTCACTCCCCTCTTATCAGTCCTAGAACAGGTGGTATAAGTGGACCAGAGACTATTGGGGATAACGGGATGTAAATGGGGAAATTCACTGACGTAACTGACAAATAGTTATGGAACGAGCATCCCAGAGACGGCATAGTGCTACCCTCGTGTGCCTTTATGAATGTGGCTGAAAATCGTTGAAACAATGAGCACGCTACACTGTGTTACACCTCCAGATCCCTACACAGAACGTTGAGTTTTACTCACACTGAAAAGCAGGCTGGCAGACATGAAGACAGAGCACAACGGTGGTGTTGGCACAAGTGTTTCGGAAAATATCGTTCGGTGCGAATTATTGATCATGAGGCTCCGCAGGTGCAGTGTGCGTGGAATTATCGAAACAAGTATATGGATCAGACGATACTTGTCATTAGGTAGATAAAATCGCGGATGAATCAGGCACTCTGACACCATGGCGTGCAGGTGCTTGCCACAGCTAGATGAGGAAGCCTTTTTTTTGTAGTAAAGACAGCCCACTGTGGGATGTTTTTTTCTGCAAATAACATTTTCACGGTTGCTGCACACAGTTTTGTTTAAAGTTGTGAGGAAGCTTTGCTTTTGGTCACTTTCACCTGGCCTGCCGTAGGATCTGTCATGTGTATGTAATTTCTGTTTGTTCATTAGGCTTTTAGTTTATTTTTGTCCAGAAATAATTTATATTTTGGGTGTATATTATTTAATAATAGAATCGAAGACACAATGGCATCCGTGGTCTACTGAACACTGTTGCGAATCACCTGTATTGCGTCATTCATGTTGCCTTCCCTGATGTCAATGGCATCTTCCAGAATGGTTATTATCCTTGCGGCAAGGCTAGAATCATACTACGATGATTCGAGGAATGCAATAGCCTCTCATGTGGATTTGTTGAACCCCAAATCCACCTGATATGATCGAGATGGAACACACTTGGGGCGCTAGCTGGAGCCAGTTCTACATCCACCAACTACCGACCTGTAATTTACTTAAATTGTGTGATCTGTGTGTAAGCATGTATCATATTTCCGGAAACGTACCAAGGACCTCCGATTCTATACCACGCTGATTCGCAGCTATATTGCATTCAAAACTGGATCAGCACGCAACTGAGTGGTGGTGATAAAGTCTCGGCTCTTCAATGTATACCATCTACAATAAATGACACCGTGGGACTAGCCTTTTTCACAGTCGAAAACTGTGTTTCGTGCCGTATTAGATCCTGTCTTTAATCATCAGTTCACAACCAGCTGCCGCACTCGAGCACGTCTTCCGGATCAACTCAAAGCTAACTTTTCCCATTAACATCTTTTGATACAATCTAACTCCACAGATGGACGGCAACATTTGTATTACTCTCAGATTCTATACTTGGTCAGTTTAGATACTCGACGCAGTTTCCGCCGAATATCACGGACCTGTATCGGGCTGCTAGTTGTTACATATATTACGTAGTACCGCAGTGGAATTTTTTTTCCATAAAGCTTGTCTAATCTCATTGAATAACACGTCACTATGACACCGTTATTGAAGCATCTGCTAGCACAGTACCGTATTCCTTATTAGTGTGAGCCTCTGGAATACCTTGAGAAATGTTATATTCTCCTTATGACAGAGGGTATCGGATGACCTCGTCATCGTGCATGATGCAGATGCTCCATCTTCTGAACTGAGGGCGTATCACGTTTTCTGTACAAACTTGTCAAAGCAGTTTTAACCAGGTAAGTCTGTTTACCTCAATAAGTCTTTCGAAGGACACTAGAATTTTTAAAAATCTAGCGTTATACACATAAAAATGCCCGGTCAGTCTGTTTACAGTTATGTAACAGTGCTCTATAGAGAAAATTGGGTGATTGTACCTTAGGAGTCATGAGATACATACAGTACATTAAATCCTCAACCTTGTGAACAAATACGAGATTAATGTCACATTTTATATCACAAAAGGAATGTAGATAATCCCTTATATAGTTGAAAGTTAGATTCTTCTGACTTTTTTGAAGTCTAATTTAAGTTCTAGACATTTGAGATTTCTCTATCGGCCTCAGAATCAGTTCATAGCCCATAGAATAATGATTATAAGTTTATGGTAACTAAAAATCTGTAATGTACATAGTTGAAGTATTATGCATGAAAGTACTGGATAATCTTGTATTTTACTTTTACCAAACCACTGTATTTGAAGCAGGATCCTTACGCTTCAAATAAAAGACGCAGAATTGGAGGAGCATCAATAGTTTTTTCGCATGACATCCTTCCACAAAACCTCTCATAAGAGTTCAGCGCAACCATGGAAGTATGGGTACTGTTATCACAGGTCTGTAGTTCATATATAAAAATATTTGCAGCGCGTGTTGACAATTAAAACAGGTAAGAGTATTTAAAATGCTTAACAAGAACGGAGTGAGAACATTGTTGATCTGCCAGTGAATGACAGAGTTTCTTAGTGTGAGTTTTACCAGATGCACTATGTCCAACATTTTTCTAGTGAAGCGATTTTAGTCGTCTAATAGAATTCTGGAATATCTGCAATATACTGCTGTTATATTCTAAACACTAGACTCTAACTTCATTCACATTCGACAATTCTAGAACTGTTTTTGCCGTTGTATGCTATGGGGCTGTTAGGCCTCTCTACCTATAATGAGCTGTGAAGTTTTGAGGATGTGTCCATAACCAATATTTGTCCTGATATTCGGGTATGAAAGTCACATCATCAATACAATGGCACTCAACAGCGCTGTAGATCAAGCTCCATTCCACCTCATTCTTCCTTTACGCTACTTGATGCCTAATACTCTAATTACAAAGTGCGAAAATGTAGTATCACGTAGTAGTAAATATTTACTGGTTAATCCGGGGTAGTTAATTGCTTTTACGATCTGCTGTGAACTCGAGCTATACACGTAAGAGTACAGAAGGAGTCAAAGCATTGGAAGTCATTATAGCTGATACTTCCGGAGTTTATTGCTACAGAGACTTGGATACAGATATCTCCGACTTACGCAGCCTGGTTCCTAGTCTCAACGTTTAATAACTTTGATGAATTAAAACTTTTACAGAATGCTTTTGGTATCGAACAGTTTCTTTGCGAGGACACAGTCCGTTTAGCTAATCAGGGAAAGACGAAAAATAATGTACTTTTAATTATTTTTGAGCGCTGAGCTAGGAGATGAAAAGCGAGGAGACAGACAACGTGCCTACAAGAATTTCATTACATTTTAAGTGTATTTTCTGGCCAAAGATGTAGTAGAAATCATGGGTGATGAGCACTTGCCTGACATTCCGTCTCTTATTTCGAGGATGAAGCGTTGTACCGGAGCACCTGACGGAACTGTGTGAGTCGGAGTGCTCGGTGGAATACGACATGGACGATAATACACAGTTTGGTGCTGGTGGAACTAAGAGCATCAGAAAATCTATACTATTATCGTCTCCTTTTGTTATTGTGTATTACACCGAGGGCAGCCAAACCCCAGTCGGAATATTCCAGCTACTGATGCAGCGCTATCGATTGGCGTTACAGGCAGCAGTGCAGTATATCAGCAGGCGTCACCTACCAAGTACAGGGTGTAGAAATAATTTAGAAACACCATAAACACAACACATTATCATTTCTAGTACTGTGTGGGAAAGCCGTTGGCGTTCAAAAGAGTTTCTCGTCGCCTCGAAATGAATAAATATCAACTCTGCGTGATTTTCACAGGAGTCTGATACCAGTCTTCGTGCAAATTAGTAACAAGTTCAGACAGCTAAGGATCACGCACCTTTCACTGCAAAGGATACTGAGCCGTGACTGTAGTGGCGATAGGAGATGCGACAGTTTTTCCTTGTGTTCACAAGACCAGCCTCAGACGATGCTAGCCGTTGATCGGAAGACCTTTTGTCTTTGAACAAGGTATTTCCGTTTCGGACAAACATAGTAGCACAGAGTAGACCTGATGAGCCAAAATGTAATCAGAATCGTTGGCAGTAATGCTACCTTGCACAGTACCAGTGGGGCCCACGGAATACCACCTTCGGCTGCCCACATCATCACCGGACTGCCATTAAATTTCACTTCAGTGACGTAAAGAAGTTGGAAACTGATCAGCAAGACAAAATCCGATCAAATGAATTTCCTCGACTGCTCCATATTCCCTGTTTTGTGACTTCGGCGTCCAGTGTTCCTGATACTGACATTTGCATCACTGGTAAGTGGCTTTGGATTTCCACCTCAGACTGAAAATCCCTACTTATCAACCTCTACATCTTCGTGATTACTGTACTATTCACAATAAAGTGCCAGGCACAGGGTTCAATGAACCACTTTCAAGCAGTCTCTCTACCTTTCCACTCTTCAAAGGTGCGCGGGAAAAATGAGCACTTAAATTTTTCTGTGCGAGCCCTGATTTCTCTTATTTTATCGGATGATCATTTCTCCCTATGTATGTGGGTGCCAACAGAATGTTTTCGCAATCGGAGGAGACAATTGGTGATAGAAATTTTATGAGAAGATCCCGTCGCAACGAAAAACGCGTTTGTTTTAAATATTGCCACTCCAATTCACGTATCATGTCTGTGGCATTATCTCCCCTTCTTCGCTATGGTACAAAACAAGTTATCCTTCTTGGCACTTTTTCGATGTCATCTATCAGTCCGACACCGCACAGCAATGCTCCAGGGTAGGACGGACAAGAGTGGTGTAATCAGTCTCTTTAGTAGATCAATTGCAACTTTTAAGTGTTCTGCCAATGAATCGCAGTCCTTGGTTGGTTCTACCAACAACATTATCTATGTGATCGTTCCTATTTAGGGTATTTGTAATTGTAATCTCCAGGTATTTTCTTGAATTTACAGCCTTCAGATTTGTGTGACTTATCACGTAATCGAAATTTAGCGGAATTTATTTAGTACTCATATGAATAGTGTCACACATTTCTTTATTCAGGGTTAATTGTCACCATACAGACATCTTATCTAAATCATTTTGCAGTTCGTTTTCGTCATCTGACGACTTTGAAAGATGGTAAATGACAGCATCATCTGCAAACAATCGAAGCCGGCTACTGAGATTGTCTCCTATGTCGTTAATATAGATCAGGAACAACAGGAGGCCTATAAGACTTCCTTGGGGAACACCGGATATTATTTCTGTTTTACTCGACGACTTTCTGTCTGTTACTAAGAATTATGACCTTTTGGTAGGAATTCACGATTACAGTCTCACAACGGCGGCGATATTCCATAGGCACGCAGTTTGGTTAGAAGACGCTTGTGAGTAACGGTGTCGAAAGCCTTCTGTAAATCTCAAAATATGGAATCAATTTGACATCCACTTTCGATAGCACTCATTACTCCTTGAGTATAAAGAGCTAGTTGTTTTTCGCATTAACGATTTTTTTTCTGAATCCGTGCTGACTACGTGTCAATAAATCGTTTTCTTCGAGGTACTTCATAAAGTTTGAATACAATATATGTTCCAAAGCCCTACTTTAGTGATATGGGCCTGTAATTCAGCAGATTACTCTTACTTCTTTTTTCCGGTATTGGTCTCACTTGAGCAATTTTCCAATCTTTAGGTACGGATCTTTCTGTGAGCGAGCCGCTATATATAATTGCTAAATATGGAGCTATTGTATCAGAATACTCTGAGAGGAACGTCATTGGTATACAATCTGGATCGGAAGGACCGAGGATATCTATTTCTATGTTTCTCTTCTTGGCAGTTGTTATTGATTGGAATACAGGAATATTTACTGCTTCTTCTTTGGTGTCTAATAACTCTGCTTTAGTGGCACTGTCATCAGTGACTTCACCGTTGTTATCGCGCAGTGAAGGTACAGGTCGTGTCTTTCCACTTGTGTGCTTTGTATATGACCAGAATCTCTTTGGGTTTTTTGCCAGATTTCGAGGCAGAATTTCGTTGTGGAAATTATTAAAAGCATCTCGCATTGAAGTACGCACTACATTTCGAACTTCTGCAAAAATTTGCCCGTCCTTTCCTGTTGTTTTGATGCCGAGGGGGTTCCCAAGTGCGACACTCAGTTCTACAGGGAATTAGGAAGCTTATGTCTTCTCATCTTTCTTCACAATCCTCCGCAATGACCGGCCCTCGCTACCACTCAACACACACTTTCGTCCGCGATGTGACTTGGCGGATTATGTTCTCCGCGCTGTAAACCTTCGCTATGGTGTGCCTTGAAACGCCAAACACCTCGTCTACATTGGTTACGGAAACAGCCACCATACGAGTGTCAACAAGCTGCCCAAGTTCGATGGCACTTAGCTTTAATGTAATGCACTCACAACTATACAGAACATCGCTCTGACTACGACTCACACTTGTGACTTAATGAGAACATAGCACAGATGCCCTTCCTTGTCAAATAAATCAGCGCAGCTTCCATGTTTGCCTAATATCTGACATTATTGTTAAACATGCATTCCTCGCAATGTTACCGTTTCTTTCTTTTTTTTTCAGTCCCTGTAAGTCTTAAACGTCCTTGCACCTCGAGTTTGTACTGCCTCGACGGCCGAATATTAATCACTGAGGCCGTATGGTAGCGATTAGTATCACTTCCCTGTAAGTGTTCAGATTCTTTGTGAGATTGAACGAACCATTGATTATAATAGTTTCTAACAAAGGTAGGATTCGGTTTGGTCCTTAGTAATGTGTAATCACTTGATTTTCAAGCGCCAAAGCTGCTCAAAGAATGGTTCAAATGGCTCTGAGCACTATGGGACTTAACATCTGTGGTCATCAGTCCCTAGAACTTAGAACTACTTAAACCTAACTAACCTAAGGACATCACACAACACCAAGTCACCGCGAGGCAGAGAAAATCCCCAACCCCGCCGGGAATCAAACCCGGGAACCCGGGGGGGGGGGGGGGGGGCGAGAACGCTACCCAACGCTGCTGCAGTTGTGCTAATGCAATACACCTTTTCCATTTTTAATGTAAGTTATATATCCTAATCACGTACGTCATGAAGAGTGCGTGACATGTGTGCATTTTGTGACGATCAACAAGCAGGTAAGTGTTCCAGGACTCCAAACCTCCAGTCAGCAGGGCGAAGTGCAGTACTAAGGTAAGTGCGTTTAGGGGGAGATTTGAACTGATTTGAACTGCACACTATCTGGACAGCACCAAAATTTTAGTGTAGGTATTTCCCTAACTGATCCCTAATCAAACATCGCTCCTCTCTCTTTCAAGGCAGCTGCACCCCACTGCGCAATTCCTGACACTCCAACGGGTTACGGCGGTTGACAGCAACAGCTGAAACAATGTTACTATGGCGGCAGAGATATGTTCCACCTAAATGCTTTGGTCTTAAGCAGTAGGCTATATCGACAAATAACTACTGTAGCTGCTCGAACTATTCTCTTTCCCAACTGAAGCAGCTGTCTCAGTGGAGTAGTCCTTCATGAGTAGGACCTCAGTAGCTTCTTTGATGATCGTATCCTACAAAGATTACGTAGAGAGCTGAATCTGCATAGTGTCACATGTCTTAATGCAGTATTTGGCTATCGACGATTTCTTTTTACTCTTTCAGGCATTGGTACCGGCAACGTTCCGCCCATCGTACTTTCGTCTGGGCATTGTGCACGTCTGCCTCTGAAGCACTAGAACATATTTCACTAAACGGAGGAGAGCGATGGTCTTTGTAGTGGGTGAAAGACCAATTTCAATTTATTTTTGCTTAATATCTGACTGATTTTGTAAGATAGGGACGGAGGAGATTAGTGTTTAGCGTCCCTTCGACAACGAGGCCATTAGAGACGGAGCACAAGCTCAAATTAGGGAAGGATAGGGAAGAGAATCGGCCGCCATTAATTTTCAAAGAACAATCCAAAAATTTGCCTTTAGCGGATTAGGGAAATCACAGAACACTTAAATCAGGATGGCCGGACACGGGTTTGAACAGTTGTCCTGTCGAATTGGTTGGAAGTTACAGTCCAAGCATATGGTATTGGTATTAACGTCACGTGTTAAAACCTTACCCAATCAACCACTTGAACACCGAGAATCACATTCGCTTTATAATGTAACGACTAACAGATTGTACGCAACCTCCTGGAAGATTAAAACTGTTTGCCGGACCGAGAGTTGAGCTCGGGACCTTTGCCTTTCACGGGCAAGTGCTCTACCAACTGAGCTACCCAAGCACGACTCACGCCCCGTCCTTATGTCCACATAACATATTTTCTTTCCTTGTGTGTGAGGAATGTTTCCTGAAAGTTTGGGCGTACCTTCTTGTAACACTCTGTATAACACGTGTCGGAGCCCTTGGAGTGAGCGGTAAACAGCGCACTCGTTGCAGTTATCTGGAAACGGAGAGAATTAAGTGACGTCCAAATGGGATGATCATTGGCTTAGTGGCCAAGGGTGGAAGCATTCACAAAATGGCCTGACTTTAAACTAAACGCGTGGCGTCGTGGTTAAAGTGTGCCGATCACGGAAAGAAGAAACTGGTGCTGAGGAAACTGTGGTGTACCACAGGCCACAGCCGACAGGGGTGAACGATGGTTGCGGTGATGTGTACGGACGAAAAGACGTGTGACTGTTGAGTAACTAATTTCCCAGGTGAACCAAGCCGACAGTGACTCGTCCGTGACCGCTCATCGGAACACCACAAAAATAAGATAAGAGAGATTAGGGCTCGTACAGAGGCAGATAGGCAGTAATTTTTCCCTCGTTCTGTTTGGGAGTGGAAGAGGGAGAGAAGATGCTAGTTGTGGTACGAGGTACCCTCCGCCATGCACCGTATGGTGGATTGTGGAGTATGTATGGAGATGTAGATCGATGCTGCAGCAGGCGGCCGGTTCATGCACTCATTCGGACTGCTGTTCATCGACGACATTGGCAGAAATTTGTACGCCAATAACGCAACTTGCAGCAGGTGCCCTTTTCAGATGAATTACGTTCTGTGCACCTGCGGATGGGAAGTAAACATCCTGTAACAATCGTCGGAAGTGTCGAGAGCCACAGGTGGGAACGTTATGGTCTGGGGAATGTTTTCGTGGTAGCCCCTGGATGATTCAGTCATTTTAGAAGACGCAGTGGATCATTTCAATGTATGCATCTATCCTTATGGACCACGTTCACTCGTACAGGATGGATTAAAGGAAGACAACGGAGCAACACAGACGCAGTCTGCTAGATTTTGTAGTGGTAAGTTCGCAAGTGTTACCTACAAGTTCGGAAACGTAAATGGGAATCCCTGCAGGGGGGGGAGGGGGGGGGAGGGGAGGCGACATTCTTTTCGAAGAATATTATTGAGAAAATTTAGAGAACCGACAGTTGAAAGTGACTGCGAAATGATTATATGACCTCCAATATACGTTGCGCTTAAGGACCACGAAGATAAGACGAAAGAAGTTAGGGATCATACTGAGGGATATAGATAATCGGTTTTCCTTTGGTCTATTTGCGAATGGAAAATGAGAGGATATGACTAGTAGCGGTACGGGATGCCCTCCACCAGGCACTGTGACGCGGATTGCGGAGTATATATATATATAGATGCTGATGCAGATTGTTTCCCTCGGAGCGATGACATCTACCAGCAGGACAATGCCACGTGTCGCACAGCTCGCAGCGTACCTGCACGGTTCACAGAGCGCCATGAGGAGTTTACGTACTACTCTGTCACCAAACTCCCCGGAATTAAATCCAATAGGGTGAATCTGTGAGACCTCCTTGATCAGGCTGTTGGCGCCATGGATCCTCAACCGAGAACTCTATCGCAGCTGCCCACGGAACTGTAGTCTTCAGCCTCCACACCACTGTCGGTACCTTCCAGGAGCTCACTGATCCTCTCCCTGCACGTCTCGCAGCGGTGAGCACTGCAAAGGTGACTATTCTGGCTTTTGACAGGAGAACACATTTATGTGACTTCGCAGGATAATCTTCTTTCGTTCTAATCTGTACGTTACATGAGCAAGATTTCTAATGACGACTTTGCATTATTTAGAGTAAGAGGTGGTATCAGCTCTGCTTCTTCGTTTCACCCCTGCCTATGATTTCGATATTGTCATCTGGAACATCCCAAATCTAAACGTGAATGAGGACTCTGCAGTTTTCTGTATGATCGTCGACGGTGCGAAACCACTTTGTGTCCCGTTTTCACCTATCACAGGAATAAATCCGATTTATCGCTGTTAGAACTAACTGGACTCGACTGTAGTATAAATAAGAGACTGCAGTATAAGGTAAATAATATTCAGAGTATGCTGATGGTCCTAAGCATTATGACCAACTGCTTAATGGTGGGTCGATCTACATTTGGAAACAATCCAGCGGCAATTCAGCGGGACGTAGATTCCACAGATCTTTAGTAGATTTCCTGTATATAGCACTAGATGTCTACGCTAACGCCACGTAAGTTACATAAATTATAAGCCGGTTGTTTGTAAGTGCAAAGCTGGCGTTCGATAGCGTCCCATATGCGTTCCATCGGGTTGATATCAGGAGAATTAGAATGACAAGATGTAATGTGATTTCACTAACACGCTCTTGAAACCACTGCAACATGATAATGGCCTTGTAGCAGATTCGTTACCGCGTCACGTGACCGCAAAGCCGCGATCTCGTCATGTCAGTGGCCACCATGTCTCGGTTAACAATTATAGGTAAGGGGAACCAGGGAACAAGAGTCAACAGAAGGAAAACTGATGCCAAACGAGACTGCAGAACGCGAGCAACTGTTAATTGACAGTATAGGAAGATCTAGAGCTATTCTGGTAGACGTCGCTCCTATGGATACTCGAAGAGACTCGACTTTAGTAACTACAAATACATATAGAAGATCTCATAGTTTATAAAGTATTTAGTTGCTGCATAACGTATATTTGCGTCTTTTGTAGTAGCACTACTAGCTCATTTAATCTGTAATATTATGCAGCTGAATGTTTTGTTCGTGTGTTTTTTTTTTCGATAACAGCTCTGTTCCTGAATAAATTTCTTCCAATATACTGTTCTGAAATCCTCTGTTACTAACTTTAATTTTATCTTGTAGATTGCAAATAGTTAAGTTACCGTGTTTTCTTTTGTGTTAATCAATATATTCAAATGTTGTCCTGCAAATATACTCCTGTAATTACTGAAACTATCTTAGCCAGTATACGGCAATTTACGTGCGAACAATGAAAAATAAATAAATACGCCACTTACAACGAAATAAAGAGATCTGTGAAAATCGTGTGAAAAGGTAATAAATCCGTATATAGGCTGAATATATCGTGTGAAAAGAGCTGCATTGATATTGTCTTCCTACGAGGTACGTACCGGTATTAACTAAGACAATGCTGCTGCGGAAACGTGTTTCGTATTGCACGTACGTGAGATAGGAAAGTATTGAAATATTTTCTTCTTCATAAAAAAATTTTCCTTCTTTTTCGAAAGACGTTGGATCATGGCTGAAATAAATGTTCGATCTCACGTATACAAATGTAACCTATTCCTGAGAGAAAGAATACTAAACTTTCTCAAGTGCTGCGAAAAACGCTGGAATCTGTTTCGTGGCAGTGTACTCTTCATTTTAGTGGTCCACGCATCTAGCATAATTCAGGCAAGACCACTGGAATGTGAATCAGCGTTAGAGTTCCTATACTTAGTCCACCACGATTATCTTTACTCGTGGGACTGGCCCTCATAAAAATTTCTATGATTTCGTGACTTTTAGGTATGTTAGTCGTGCAAGTGCTTTCCTTATCACGTAAGTTTAACATATAAATATACTCGCTAGAAAATGTGTTAGTTCAAAATTTTTATGGTTTTTGCATTCTGTAATGTACTGTGCTGCTAATCGCAACCTGTTATTCTACCCACTGTTGTACGTACTTCGAAAAGTAACAACGATTAATGGCTGAATCAGAAATCAATATAGAATCTTTGTGCTGAATTTCGAAGCTGGTTACAAAACTACACAGCCGGAGCAGTCCATTCAGTTACTCCTCGTCATTAAGCAATAATAGTGGTTTCATTTTTCGTATATTTATTTTAGAATTTCAAGTCACTTACGAGAGAAAGGCTGAATAATATGACAGGAAATGTATGTACTTTGTCTGTTATCAACTTATATTACTGTAGTATTATCACTCGCTCCAGGGTACTGTGGATTCATACTTTAAAAAGACCGGAACCTCAAATTTGAAATGAATTGGCATTCACGCTCATCATGCGCAAGTCATGAGGTGTCGAAACTGAGGTTTACTGCCAAATAAAAGGAGACAGATTTATGTTCAAAGAAGAGATCGTTACAGACCACACAAAAGCTCATGTTGGAGATGGATATGGATGTAACCATTCCGACATTCGCTTTAATTAAGTTAGGGAACTCATGGGAAAGCCTAAATCGTTAAAGCTGGATGGGGATCTGTCCACTGCTATGCTGACAATGGTTGCAGTGTCTGACCACTGTGCCACAGCCCTCGCTGATGTGATGAAGGACTGCTTCCTCCAGCGTGTAGTGTAAGAAACTATTGTTGTCAACAAAGTGTGCCAGACTCTGGTAGCCATTTACATTCTTCCGGTATGAAAGTGCCTCATGTTGTTCTTCAGTCCAGTACTGGATAGCAACATAAGGGCAGCCACAACATACAAGGCCCTCTGGCCAAATTAGAAATTATACAGCAAGACGTTAGTAATGACATACCAAGAGATGAATGAACTTACTTAAGCGTAAGACCATAAAAATGTAAATGCCCAAACAAAGAGGTTCACAAGGATTTTCGAGTAGCACTGAATGTAAAAAGCGCCATGAAGAAGGAAAGCATGAACAAAGTGAGGCCTTGGACAGGAGAGAACATAACCGATTAACGGCATCAAAAATATGGCTCGTGGATACCTGGTATAGAGAATGGGACGTAAGTGATACGGACTAAAGAGTACGACTTTTTTTACTGACATCAGAGACAGGGTCGAAATTAAATAAACCTATCCAAACAGCGGCTACAGCCTTGACGCAGTGGATTCACCGGTTCCCGTCAGATCAATGAAGTTAAGCGCTGTCGTGTGTGGCTGGCACTTGGATAGGTGACCATCTGGGCCGCCCTGCGCCGTTGCCATTTTTCGTGGTGCACTCAGCCTAGTGATACCAATTGACGAGCTACTCGACCGAATAGTAGCGGCTTAGGTCAAAGAAAACCATCATAACGACCAGGAGAGCGGTGTGCTGACCACACGCCCCTCCTATCCGCATCCTCAACTGAGGCTGACATGGCGGTCGGATGGTCCTAATGTGCCACTTGCGGCCTGAAGACGGAGGGCTATTCAGAAAGTTGTATGATACATTTCCCGACCGTATAGGGCCCTTACTCAGCACATTTACACCCTATGAAACTCCATCAGGAGTAAATAATTCTCGTTTGGGGACAAGGGATTACCAGAATATGCAATATTGCTCTACACATGTCGCACACATATCAGACGAGAGCAGTTCAAACATGGAAATATCTATGATTCTATTAGAGACCAAGCTTCGAGGACAGAATTTGACAACGTGCAGACAGAATCTCCGGAAAGTTACAAGAAGAGTAAGTTAAGAGGCCACGAAGACCCATGCGTAGAAAACAGATGTTCTTAGTCTGTAGTAAGTCAGTTGCTGTAGAAGCCTAGGGTCACTCAAAAACTGTATTATATTAGGAGAAACAAACAAAATACAGATACTAGGATTAGGATTAGATTTATGAAAAGGATCAGATTTGCTTGACCTTCTTTCCAAAGTTTCCGATTCTGGTCTAGATGGTGATGGGAAATCATTATTTATCTTATTTATTTACCTTTACATCTTTACAAACTAGTTAAATCTTAATTTACTTCTTTCTTTTCTATCTTCGGTCTATTTTAATTTTCAAGCTGGTTTAAAACTGCTGCTAAAATTCAAATAATACCCAGTCTACTAGAAAATTGGTCGACCTCCACGTGGCGGGACACGGACAACAGCAAATCGGTCCCCAAATCTGTGTGAATGGGCGACACATTTGCTAAGAAGCCAGCATTGCAAAACCGTACCTGCTATTTTATAAGGCCGCTGGAGCTACGGCTCAACGTTCTGCTGGCAGATAACAGGCACTATATTATTCTCTTACAGCAATGTGCTCGAATCTTGTATGTGTGAAAATATTGTCACCCGATGAACGATGAGTTTTATAGTAATTCCTATGATTTCTCCACGATTACTGTGCCTTTCTAATTTTGTTACCTTTTACAGTATGTCTAATTCCTTTATTACTTCTAAAGACACATGACTCACAGGTGTGTGTGATAATATCGTTCGTTAGCTATCGATTTCGAGAAAAGAACAACACCCTGCAAAGTTTTGGGCAAGTAGACGGTAAACGTAAGTTGCAATTCTTGCATATTTCTTTCCTGTTAAGCTCAGCGATCAGAACCAAAAGTGATACCTGACAAGCATTAAAAGCTAAAACTGAATCTCCACCGTGTTTACAAAACTAATTTTCTATAACTAACATATTAATGTATTTGAAATAAACTGTTTGTATGTTACGTAGTCCACTGTATCAACCGTATAAAAAGCCAGTATTAGCTAACCGGTCAAGGACACTGACAAAAGCAAATCACACATACACACATACGTTTGTGTAAGTGTGTGTATGTGTGTGTGTGTGTGTGTGTGTGTGTGTCAGAGAGAGAGAGAGAGAGAGAGAGAGAGAGAGAGAGAGAGAGAGAGCGAGAGAGAAAAAGAGACAGAGAGAGAGAGAGAGAGAGAAAGAGAGACAGAGAGAGAGAATCAAACTAAACTCGCATGAGTAGTGCTGTGAATTATTTGTATCCTATAGGCAGGTTCTGTACGGTACGATGGTAATTCGGAAAGCTAGGTCCGAATCGGGAACATGGAAACGCACATGCGCAATGACTCCCAATATGCATTGTTCGTCCAACGACGCCACTATCGTTGGTATTCTCGCAGTGTGGTGTTAACAGTGTCAGTCCAAAATGTTTAAAGCAATGGATCATACCCATAACTGTGAAGTAGATTCAGTGGTTCGTTTTTTGACAGCAAGGAAGGCTGCAGCAACGAAAATCCATCGAAAAATAAGTGAAGTGTATGGCCCCAGTACAGTGAGTGAAAAAGTGCGAAAGAGTCTGAAAACTTTCAAGAACGAATGGGAAAATGCCCACAACGAAATGCGATCAGACTGACTATCAGTGATCTTAGAAGATTTTGTCGAAGCTGTGGACGAAAAACTTCGTGACAGCTGGCCATTCAAAATTTCAATTTTAGCATTGTAATTTCTGAATGTTGGTAGAACAGCTATGTACAAAATCGTCTCTGAAAAGTTGAAATTTTATAAACTACGTGTACATTGAGTTCACAGGCTGCTTAGTCAGAAACACAAAATGGAAATAATGGTTTATGCTCATAATTGTAAGGGAAGTGGTCAATTTTTAGAGAATGCTGTCAGGGTGGAGGAAATATGGGTTCATCATTTGACCGCAGAGTCTAAAAGTGGGTCTGTGAAATGAAGTTACATGACACCATGCCGTCAAATTCAAGACGAAGCTTACAATGTCAACCGTGTTCTAGGATGCACTTGGCGTTTTGTTCAAATGGTTCAAATGGCTCTGATCACTATGGGACTTAACTTCTGAGGTCATCAGTCCCCTAGAACGTAGAACTACTTAAACCTAACTAACCTAAGGACATCACACACATCCATGCCCGAGGCAGGATTCGAACCTGCGACCGCAGCGGTCACGCGGTTCCAGACTGTAGCGGCTAGAACCGCTCGGCCACTCCGGCCGGCGGCGTTTTGTTAGTCGAGTTTATGCATCAAGAGCAAACAATACATGCAGCCGCTTACTGTGCAGCTCCGAATAAACTTCGACGTGCAATACACAACAAGAGATGTGGCCTTCAGAAATCTGGAGATTTGTTGCTGCTTGACAATATCACCGAGGGAGGTGGCGCGGTGGCTGGACTTGTATTCGAGAGGACGACGGTTCAATCCCGCGTCTGGCCATCCTGATTTAGGTTTTCCGTGATTTCCCCAAATCGCTCCAGGCAAATGCCGGGATGGTTCCTTTGAAAGAGAATGGCCGACTTCCTATCCTAATCCGATGAGACCGATGACCTCGCTGTCTGGTCTCCTTCCCCAAACAACTCAACCCCCTTAACAGTATCAGACCACATTCTTTTCGACGGTAATATATATAGAAACATAGAGAAACAACCGAGCGAGGTGGCGCAGTGGTTAGCACACTGGACTCGCATTCGGGAGGACGACGGTTCAATCCCGTCTACGGCCATCCTGATTTAGGTTTTCCGTGATTTCCCTAAATCGCTTCAGGCAAGTACCGGGATGGTTCCTTTGAAAGGGCACGGCCGATTTTCTTCCCCATCCTTCCCCCACCCGAGCTTGCGCTCCGTCTCTAATGACCTCGTTGTCGACGGGACGTTAAACACTAAGATCCTCCTCCTCCTCCTCCATAGAGAAACAGGTAAAGAATTAAATAAAAACAATTGTAGAAAAAAAAATCTAAATGTTTTATGCGTCATAAGAAATGACATTGATATCATGTTTATTTTCGCACTTTTTGTTTCACCACAACTTGATTTTTTTTTTTATTACAACTCTACATGCAGCTCATTATTCGCACTAATGCTCTGTAACTGTCGTTAGGAACACTTGCTTTACAGCGATCGCATTCAGACTAACATGCTAGTTGAGTATACACAATAGTCTCTAGTAAACAGGAAGCCATTGTCGTAAGCAGTGAAATGACATGAAACACACAGGACATTTAAGGTACGAAGTGACCTGTAATAGATCGGCGTTACGAGACGACAGGGTAAGCGTAAGCTAAACGGAGCACTGTAAACGATCGTATACACGGCTCCCGAGGACCACTGGTCATTGTGGACTGTTCGGCGCTAGTGGCTGATGCTCCGTATCAGATTACTGCGCCTCGTCAACGTCAAAGTCTGCCGTAAGAGTTAGTTAGCTAGTTTGTACGGGGGCAAATGTGCGGCCTTCGTGTTGGTGGTTAGTCGTTACGTGAAACCGTTACTCGCCTGAGGCATAATGCTCTTACAGTGATGCGCTTACAGGCCAAAGGGAGCCTGGCGTGTAGTAAATGCTGCGGCGGACCACGAAATTTGACGGCACGACGTGATGGACAAGTCATCCATTGGACAGCAATGGGCCACAGAGCTCCATCTCGAGTGAGGCAAATATAGGAGCTCACCTACGGATGAGTTACCACTGCAGCAGTTCGCAGACGTATATTTGGAATCAATGAAAAGAAATAAGCAAGAATAAACCTACGTTATGCACAGAAGAGGTGATTAAAGCTCTAATTCAGAGATTGTCACTTCTAAGATGAACCTCAGGATGGAAAAAAAGACACAAGAACAAATCAGCCGTGCAATTTTACGTAATTCAGGGAATACATGAACTGTTACAGGAGGTAAAAGCAGTGGTTACACTTGAGGCCACAAGTTCAAAGTTCTTCTCGTTTACAAAGTAGGTATTGCTAGTAACTGCACATGTCAGGGATGTGCTGTAAGTGTTAGCCCGCTATTATCTTCAATGAAGGTATCAGATCCTGTTGCACATAATGATTGTACAATCAAACGTAGTAGCTCTGTGGTGTGTAAGTCATCAACTCGTGTTCATTTTTCGTGGTTTTGGAGGAAAGAGCGAAGTTTCTAACATCAAATTTTTAATCCCGTGACGCTGACAATCTTTGTAGTGGTATTAGCAGCAGTGGTGGGACAGGGTTCAGTTGTGCGTGTGAGAGAGCAGATGTTTTAAATTTACTTGTTAACAATATAAAGTTTCAATTTATGTTCTAATTTTGAATCAGTCACCTGGACAGCTTAGACAACAATAAGAATGTATTGACAATAAATTGTATCCTCAATAGAAGACAACTGCAACAGACAGTAGCAAATAGTTTAAATCGTTGTGATACAGCAACCCCCCCCCCCCCCCCCCCCGCCCAAAAGAAAACTGTTATAACGAAAAACACAAAAATCCGATAATGGATTTACACTATTTATAACGAAAACCGAAACTAAAAACAATCAGCATGCGGAAAGTAAGCTGTACACAGCAACAATTAAAATATTAAGGACAGAAAACAAATTTACACTGTTACAGTGAATCCAAATGAAAGCAGAGAACCAAATAAAGTTAGCCTACAGAAATCCCAGGAAGTTCAGAATCAGTTAAAATGGCCCGCAGCCTTAATGAATTATGCACTGCGAATTCATCAGAAATATTACTATACATGATGTATGTCGAACGGGCTGTTACTCAAGTACGTAAGCAAAGGAAAGGCAAAACCAAATTTATTCACCGAGAATCGTACGTGAATTTATAATTGAGCTGAGAGATTCTGCTCAAAATCAGTCCCATAAACATTTAACAGCAGTGCAGATTAACACGGTCAACTGTGCCACTGTGTACACCCGACATACAGCCCTCCCTTCTACTTCTTGCAAATATGACACGTTTGTGCAACAGGCGGCACACAAAATACACCGCAGCCAGGAGAGAGCTTCAAGCTAAAGAGGTACACACACACACACACACACACACACACACACACATGGCTACCCGGCGGTTTTTCATGACTAACCAATCAACAAATAACACTTTCTAACTGTACTTTTTCCAGAAACAAATATTTAACATACTGATATTCTGTTAATACTTTACGTTATTAACTATTTCATTTGCACTCGAGTTAGTTTTCCTTTTACCACAAACTTGCTTGACATATTATGATACAAAATTCCCCATCTTCTGCAGCCACACTGTCTTAAAACGTTCTCACACTAGCTCGTACAGCGTTCATAGGAGGAACAATGATCTACATATTAACTTTAGACCATATTCACGCATCATTCGCACTATTAAAAGCATATTAAAAAATGTACAAACATAAGGCCGAGCGATTCTAGGCGGTTCAGTTTGGAACCGCGCGACCGCTACGGTCGCGGAATCCAATCCTGCCTCGGGCATGGATGTTTGGATGTCCTTAGGTTAGTTAGGTTTAAGTAGTTCTAAGTTCTAGGGGACTGATGACCTCAGATGTTAAGTCCCATAGTGCTCGGAGGCCTATTACAAACATAAATAAACAAAAAGGCCTTCAATAAATAAACAGAATAATTCACAAAATCTTTCTTTTGATCAGTTTCATAAATGTCTCGGTTCACTACTGTACTCTGGTGGTCAAAATTCTTAACTACATTTTAGTTCTTTTTGTTGAGTCCTGTTCGCTACTGACTTCTAGCACATGAAAATTAGAAATACGTACTCGACGGAACCCGCTTCAGACCATCTGTCACTGTGCACGCATGAGTCATTCTCCCGATACACAGTCTCTAAAGAGGAGCGATATAAGGCACTACGCATCAGAAGGCAATGAAATCCACTCCGTTTGAAGAAAAATAATTCATGACGGAAGAAACAAGGAGGACATTAAAGGCAGACTAGTAGAGGAAAAGAGGGCATTCCTGTCAAAGAGGAGTTTACTAGTATCAAATTTAGGTCTTAATTATTGTGTGTAGTGAACCATGAACAGTGGGAAAGCTGGAGAAGATGAGAATCGAGACGTTTGAGATGTTGTGCTACAGACAAATGTTGAAAATTCGATGAACTGATGAGACCATCTATGCTCGGTTCTCCGGAGAATCGGAGGAGAAGGAATCGTATCGAAGACACTCTCAAGCAAAAGTGACGAGATGACAGAACATCTGTTAAGTTTTGACGGAATTATTTCGATGGTACCAATGGGAACTGCCAAAGGCAAAAACAGTTGGGTAAGGCACAGAGTGGAGTACATCCAGAAAATAGTTGAGTCTATGTGGTATAAATGGTAGTCTGAAATGAAGAGGTTAGTGCAGGAGAGGAATCCATGACAGGCCGTGCAGCATCTATCAGAATCCTCGTAGCTCAGCAAATAAGAATAATAAGTTACACAAAAAATTGCTGTAAAATCTAATGTACCTATCACTCACAACGCACCAAACACAAACTCTCGCTCTGCTACCACAGTAAAATGGTGGCTGTGGAAGTGGTAGGCCAAGGTTTATTTACAACTTTTACTTCTTTAGCCGCTTCATTATTGTAATATGGTAAGGGTTTCTTACAGCACAAGGAAAATCACAAAGCACGGAGAAGAAACATATGAATTGACGAACGGCAGGAAAGCATTGTTTTTGGTTACGGTCGCAACATCGTACCACCGAAGCTTTGTGATTTAAGTCATGCAAATCTGCCATGATGAAGCTTTCCAGGCAGCTGTCCAATGCGATGACTTCGCTCCAACACTTAAAGCAAGCGTTTTGGCTGTTTGCTTTTTAATACCGCAATCTGCACATAGTATTATGTTTATTTTGAGTAGTATAATGACCGCGTTTCCACACGTCTTACGTGTCTATTCACTACTGCACAAACACTCTCTTATTATTTCAAAGCAGACGTCGAATCATTAGTACCTTTAGTCTTTTTCTTGCACTTGTGCAACCAATTTTTTTTCATTCTATTTCTATGAGTCTGTCATATTTCTAGTGTTAATGCGTTTTTCAGTTTCTGACTCCTTTCTATTAGACTGCCTATTAGATATATCTTCGTGTTGCAGTTGCTGTTGTGTACCGACTGGACGACATGCTGTATTTCGTGAAGCACCGTTTCTGATATAGAAGGTTTTCTTGTTCATTCACGAGTCTTTCGTTAGTCACTTATTATCGTACCGAGCGGGGTAGCGCAGTGGTTAGCACATTGGTCGCGCATTAGGGAGGACGACGGTTGAAATCAGATATTCTTCAAATCAGGTTTTCCATGATTTTCTTAAGACGCTGAAGGCAAATGCCGTGATAGTTCTTTCGAAAGGGAACGCTCACTTTCCTTCTCCATCGTCCCCTAATCCGGGCTTGGGCTCTTTCTCTAATGACCTCGTCGTCGAAGGCACATTAAACACTAATTACCTCTCCTCCTCGTTGATCTTAAAGTATCAGACATCTTATCCCAGCAATGATAGTCTTTCGGTTAGACAATGTAGTACCTCTGTGTTAGGCTCATCCAAAGACTTTGAACATAGGATATAAGTATTTTTCCAAAATGTGTCGGTCCGTTCTCTCATCGGCGTAGGTGTTAATTGTTAATGCAGACGTCACATCTGCATCACACGAGTCTAGGAGGAAGACCAAGTAGTGAACCACTTAGCCTTTGGGAAAAGGATTCTTAATATGGACGTTCCAGGTGCTTTTGCAGGCTTTACGCACTTCTGATGCTCTGGTTTTACTAGACACTGTCAGCTTATCTGTTAGATTCGTGTAAGTACTGCAGATGTGCAATTATTATCTTTTCCTCCATCATTACACTGCTGCACATCATCTAGAGTGCGAGTTTCTTGTGTTCTGTTACTAGACAACTGGTGTGACTGAAATAATACAAACACATGAACTACAGAATGCAAGGGTCGCTAGTAGCCACTATCATCTGGAAAATATTGACGAAAAACATGAATCAGATTCATGCTTCAGTTTTGAGTGCTGTTGGGTGCCTTAAAGTTCATTTACTAACAAAAACATTATATTTAGTCTCATAAGATCAAGGTGCATTTAAACACAGCTCAAATAGCAAAAAAGGTAGAATTATGGAATTAATACTCTAAATCCCAATAAATAAGAGTGTACCAGGAAGAATGGTCAATATTCAGTGACATGACAGAAACATCATTTAAGGCAAAACATTCTAGTAAGAGCTAAGAGCAATTCCTTAATTTCGATATTGTGTAAAAACCGGTTCAACAGCATGCTCTTTGCTTTTCATGTTTTCGGAGGTTATACGGATAAAACAATAAAGCATTGTCAGCAAACACGGGGCCTAAAACTCATACCTTAAGAGCTACCAGCATTTATTCAGTAGACGACATGGTTTTCACAAAAGCGAAGATGCGGAACTGTTCATAGCTCTTACGGGATGCACTCTAGAGTCCATGGTTTACGAGCATTTTTATTGTTTTGGTTCCCACTATCACACTTCAAAATAGGGAAAACAAACAGCTTGCTGTAGAAGAAATTTGTTTTACAGTATCGAAGTTGCGAAGTGCTCATAGCTATCAAGGTGAGCAATTTAGAGCCCATATTTACTAAACATTTTTTCTTCGGATGATCGTTCCTGTCATATGCCAGAATTTTAACACTCTTTCTTGGACATCCTGTACATAGGGTTAAGCTTACCTATGTCTCCGTGGGTACCACGGTACTTCTACGGAACCTAATCTTAGTAGATGTACTGCACGACCTAAGGCAAATCCGTTGTGTCTCCCAGCTCCTCTAAGAGTTGACTATCCACTCCCATTTTTTCAGCAGACTGACATTCCCATCGCTCTTAGGTGTTTAGGTTTGAAATCGGCCAACAGACGACAACCTTGTCTGCCTCGACATACTAGCCTTCCTTTCCGCATGCTGCACATAATATAAAATTAACTTTTTATACCTGGCACCTACATCTGTTAACTATACATCTCTTGCTCTTTGCGTTGTTAATTACTGAGTCACATTGCTCACTGTTCATACAATTTAAAAATTTACTAAATCACGATCTTTCCGTTAGGATACGGAGCAGATTCCCCGCTGCAAAAGTTCGTCAGAGACTTTGAAGCTTTTTCTGCACGTCCCGTTACTAAATGTTTAACGAGTGTGTATTGCCATAATCCTTTACAGTAATAATGATTATTTTGTTAATGTCCGTTTACAATAATTTAAAAGTAAGAGTGTAGATGAATGCACATTGTTAATTACTTATGGACAACCATCTGCTTCTCTTTTATTCATTGCGGAATGTCTCTTATGGACCCATGTGCCTAAAGGTGCTTTATATTCTTAATTCATGTGAGTTAGCAAACATCCTTACTACAATGCTACACATTTTGCATCTAAGATCTGACTCATTCAGTAAAACGACAGCTAGAATTATTTTGGTATCCTGATCATACATTACTACCTCTCATTTCAATTTTCGTTGACTTTAAATAGTTGAAAAGTAACTTCGACGACAGAGCATTCAGGTCGTCGAATTCCGACGCTGAACAAGAATAATCCTCCAGATGCATAAAAGATGAATTGCACAGGGAAGTCGTATAATCCCTCTGTTCTTCCTAATGTATATAAACAATTGAGAAGAACGTTTGTGCCACCGTCTTACGTTGGTTGTCGATGATGTGGTCATTTACGTTCAACTAAATCATCAGAAGATCAAAATCAATTGCGTAATGATGTGGACAGTATATCCGATGTAGACCCATGGTTGACGACGTATGGAAGGTTGGGTGCGGCCGTGAGGCGAGACAGGATAGCCTAATGATGCTCCGCAGCATGTGACCCCCTCCCCTTCGCCGTCTGCGGCCTCTGTTAACAAGTCGACGCTTGAGGACCCCGATTAACAACGACGAGACTCCGAGATGCAGCGGTCACTCGATGATCCTACTACTGAAGAGGAATCGAAAGAGCCTATGAATACCGGGGGCGGGAGCGTTCCACCGGTTTGGCCCCCGCTGCATCACAGTGAAAACCGCAGCGTGGACCGTCATGCGCGATCTGCCCCATCCGGGTGCCATCGGTGGACCCCTTGTCTCGACAGCAGGAGTACCAGAACAGACGTACTGTAGCGCCCATCAGAATTTATTGAAATACTTAAATGAATGCCTGACTCGAAATGCATACAAAACTGGAGTCATTGTGCAGCTGGTTGTAATTGCAAGTGGTGCGCTTACTCTGTGTTATTGTTAGCAAAACTTTATACGAACTTATTGAGCAATGCAGTTCCCAGTACCGATAAACAAATACACTCCCTGAGTAATACATTCAGCTCCTTACGTACGGAACCCTCTGGCCGTACTCAAAACTGGTAACTCTGGTCCCTGTGCACGTAACAAATAAATAAAATGGTCTGGCCTCTAAAGCAGCAACGGTGGATCGCGTTTTATTTTGCTCTCCCATTAAGAAGAATGAAATATTCTAGCTACAGACTCAGTAGTGTGCAATGCTGGCCGGAAAACTTTGAAAAATACGTGAAATTCTTTTGGCTGATAAATGAAAAGATTTAAGAAAAATTCAGAGTTTTTAAAAAACAAATGACCTACACAAGAGCTCAGATGGAAACCCAGTTCCAAGCAAAGAAGGGAAAGCAAAAGGATGGAAGGAGTATATAGAGGTGGTAGCTGAAGATGAAATTGGAGATATGATACTGCGTGAAGAGTTTGACAGAGCACTGAAAGACTTAAGTCGAAACAAGGCCCGGGAGTAGATAACATTCCATTAGAACCACCGACAGCCTTGGGAGAGCCAGTCCTGACAAACCCATACCATCTGGTGAGCAAGATGGATGAGACAGGCGAAATTCCCCCAGACTTCAAGCAGAATATAATAATTCTAACCCCAAAGAAAGCAGATGTAGACAGATGTGAAAATTACCGAACTATCAGTTTAATAAGTCACAGCTGCAAAATACTAACGCGAATTCTTTACAGACGAATGGAAAAACTATTAGAAGCCGACCTCGGGGAAGATCAGTTTGGATTCTGTAGAAATACTGGAACTCGTGAGGCAATACTGACCTTACGACTTTTCTTAAAGGAAAGATTAAGGAAGGGCAAACCAACGTTTCTAGCATTTGTAGACTTAGAGAAAGCTTTTCACAATGTTGACTGGAATACTCTCTTTCAAATTCTAAAGGTGGCAGGGGTAAAATACAGGGAGCGAAAGGCTATTTACAATTAGTACAGAAACCAGATGGCCGTTATAAGAGTCGAGGGACATGAAAGGGAAGCAGTGGTTGGGAAGGGAGTAAGACAGGGTTGTAGCCTCTCCCCGATGCTTTTCAATCTGTATTTTGAGCAAGCAGTAAAGGAAACAAAAGAAAAGTTCGGAGTAGGTATTGAAATCCATGGATAAGAATTAAAATTTTTGAGGTTCACCGATGACACAGTAACTCTGTCAGATACAGCAAAGAACTTGGAAGAGCAGTTGAACGGAATGGACAGTCTCTTGAAAGGAGGATATAAGATGAACATCAACAAAAGCGGGACGAGGATAATGGAATGTAGTCGAATTAACTTGGGTGATGCTGAGGGAATTAGATTAGTAAATAAGACACTTGAAGAAGTAAAGGAGTTTTGCTATTTGGGGAGCAGAATAACTAATGATGGTCGAAGTAGAGAAGATATAAATGTAGACTGGTAAAGGCAACGAAAGCGTTTCTGAAGAAGAGAAATTATTTAACATCGAGTATTGATTTAATTGTCAGGAATTCGTTTCTGAAAGTATTTATATGGAGTATAGCAATGTATGGAAGTGAAACATGGACGATAAATAAAACTTCCTGGCAAATTAATAGTGTGTGCCCGACCGAGACACGAACTCGGGACCTTTGCCTTTCACGGGCAAGTGCTCTACCAACTGCGCTACCGAAGCACGACTCACGGCAGGTACTCACAGGTTCACTTCTGCCAGTACCTCATCTCCTACGTTCCCAACTATACAGAAGCTTTCCCGTGAAACTTGCAGAACTAGCACTCCTGAATGCAAGGATATTGCGCAGACATGGCTTAGCCGCAGCCTGGGGGAGTGTGCCCTGATATGAAACTTCCTGGCAGATTAAAACTATGTGCCCGACCGAGACTCGAACTCGGGACCTTTGCCTTTCGCGGGCAAGGGCTCTACCAACAGAGATACCGAAGCACGATCCTTTGTTTTAGGAGTGCTAGTTCTGCAAGGTTCGCAGGAGAGCTTCTGTAAAGTCTGGAAGATAGGAGACGAGGTACTGGCAGAAGTAAAGCTGTGAGTACCGGGTGTGAGTCGTGCTTCGGTAGCTCAGTTGGGAGTTCGCCGGCGGACGGCGTAGAGGTAGGACGTAGTGTGGTATGCGCTGCGCCGTCTGTGCTTCCGCTTGGCAAGTCTTGCGCTTGCTGCAGCTTAAAACTCTGTTTATAGAACACTTCGAAACGTAATGGGTAGAATGCAGTGATGGCTCAACCAAGTCGAAAAGATACGTTGAAACTTACCTTTGATCCTCGATATGCCAGACCCAAGTCGTTTGAAGTAGAAAATTGGTTAGAAGAAGATGTGAAGCTCTCCTTCAATGATGTAATTGGGATCCACCTGTCGATTGTAGCTTGTGTCGTGTTTGTTAAAATGCGTAGTTCCGAGTTGTGCGAGAAATTAGTATAGTCTTCCGGAGGTGTCATGAAATTTAAGTACTCAGATGGAAACGTTGGTGGAGTCACCGTCGCACATGCCGGTTTTGGCATTCGCACAGTTCGAATCTTCGAGTTGCCTTTCGAGATTACAACAGACTAAATTAATGCTCTAATTTCACCCTTCGGGAAAGTGCTCAGCAACTTTGCCGAGAAATGGTCAAGCGCGCATAAATTCCCAGTACTAAATGGCGTACGGCACCTTCGAGTAGAGTTACAAAAGCACATCCCGTCGTACATCAATGTCTGTGGATATAGAGGAATTGTAATTTATGTCGACCAACCGCGAACCTGTGCCGCCTGTAACAAGCCTGAGCACGTCCGCGCAGAATGTATACAGCGGGGCGTTGCACAGCTGCCGGCCGGCGAGGCCGGCAGCAACCGGCGATGACAACACTGCCTGGAACTTACGCCGCCGTGGCACGCGAACGGTCGACTGCTTCCTTAGCCCCTGAATCGTGTCCAAATACATATTCTCCAGACACTGAAATTCCGATGGACGTCAGTGCCGTCATATCTGACGGCCTACAAGAGTCCCGCCAATCTACGGAAACAGTTGAAGTTCGACCGAAACAGGTACCTGCAACTGTAAAGGCAGCAGATCCGCCGGAATTTGAAGACCGACACACCTTGCAGGAAAGCGACACTAACTTGGATACTGAAGATAGTCAGTCGAGAGGCACTTCTCCAAAGAAAAATAAGAAACGCCGGCTGGCGCGCAAAAGGTGCAGAGGAGACAGCTCCCACACTCCGACAAAAAGCGAAGGAAATAGGTAGTACCTTAAGCCAACAGATCTATAGCAACACGAAAGCGACACCAGTTTCTGAGGAGCGTTCCCCTTCTGCGTTGAAAAAACGAGACGCCCAAGGAAGGCCAACAATGAAAGCATCCATTCTAAAGAACAAGGACACACCACTGAAACCTTTGCTACCGGTGAATATTATTAAAATGCGTGTTAAAGCTGACGCTTGCGAGACAAAACAGAAGAATGTTTTTTTTAAAGTTAGATCACGTAGAACGAAGAATGTCTGACATACAAGCATACAAAATCGCGACAGTAAACCTTAATAAGATTCATAGTTCCTTTAAACTATAGAACTTAAAAGATTTTATATATGCTTCTGACAGTGACATTATACTTTTACAAGAAGAGACAGACATTGAGCTTGGTAACGTACCTGGCTTCAACGCCATTACAAACCCAGGGCATGGAGCGGAAATGGGCACGGCTCTGCTCACAAAGGAGGGCATAGTAGTCCAAGATGTAGTAAAACTACCAAACAGTAAAGTCATAGCGGCCACAATAAACAAAATACTACTCATTAACGTGTATGCCCCTTCAGGATCCAGTAACAGGCACCGCAGAACGGAGTTCTTTAAAGAAGAAATTTTTCCCTATTTGGAACTCTATATATCCTGGGAGGAGATTTTAACTGTGTTTTGCATGCCAAAGACCAAACTCCCAATTAGAACAAGTGTACTGAACTGGAACGTATAATTAATGACTTAAGACTAACAGACTCATGGGAACATATGCACGGTGCAGCTTCTGGCTTCACCCACGCCACAAGTCACTCGGCGAGCCGTCTCGACAGGATATATGTAACGCACAATTTGAAACACCTCATTTTGCAGTCCGAAGTGTGGCCTACCGTTTTTTCAGATCATGCTGCATACATATGCACAGTCAATCTGATAAAACAAGGGACCTTCCGAGGTAGAGGCACATGGAAGCTCAATGTCTCTCATCTGGAAGACCATGCTTGTCAGGAGGCATTTTACAATGTATGGAGAGAGTGTGAAAGCAAATTTAGCTCGTACTACTCTGGCACTGACTGGTGGCTGAAACATGCCAAACTTAAAATACCGAGGTTTTCCATAAACTACTCCAAAGACAAAAACGTTTGGTACAAATTAACTATAGAATTTTACTTTCAGTGCCTAAGGGATTTGTACAAGTCCGATGCAACAGTTGTGGACAACTACGAAAGAATTAACAAAATTAAAGCAAACATTTTAGCACTACGGCGTAAAAAACTGGAAGGCTACCGTATAAGGTCGCGTGCCCGGAATATAGCACAGCACGAGGTCACTTCCATTTATCATGTCATTCGTGAAAGCAAAAGGGCGTCTCGCTAAATATTATCTGAAATAACAACTGATGATGGAAGGAAGCTGACGAAGCAAAGGGAGATTAAAGAGGCAATCGTACAGCATTTCGAATCCTTAATGTCTAGTCAACCGGTTGACGAACAGCTTCGAGTTAATGATCAACCTCCAGGGCAAAGTATGCCACGCGGAAGCACAAATTCACATCTCGGAAGTGACTGAAGGAGACGTCGAAGAAGCTATATATGGAAGCACGAAAAATAAGGCTCCAGGTGTAGATGGAATTCCGGCAGAATTTTATCGCAGATTCAGTGGCCTCGAAAAAGGCAAGTTTACTCTCATCTGCAACGAACTGCTATACCCTGAAAATGACATCCCGAAAGAATTTCGTGAGAGACTCGTAGTGTTAGTGCTAAAAACTACCAATACGAAATCTGTAAGCGCTCTGAGACCAATTACGCTTTTAAACATCGATTACAAAATCTTTTGTCGCATCCTCGCTCGCAGGCTGAAAACGACAATGAACAGCGTCACTGGCCCTTATCAAACAAGCGTGGGCAAAGACAGAAGAATTCTTCAGACCCTCTGTGATTACAGGGACCTAATCTCAACGGTCGACGTCTGCAAAATAAAATGTGCACTCATCTCACTCGACATTGATAAAGCCTTCGACAGAGTTAATCATAGTTTTCTCCTTCGCACCATGGGCGCAATGGGCTTCCCACCTCGATTCATTGCGGTAGTAAGAAATACATTAACAAACAACTAAGCCAGATTTGTCATCAATGGACACACTAGCCGCCCGATTGGCTTCACCAGCTCCATTAGGCAAGGGTGCCCAATGTCAATGACGCTCTTCGCTATCGCCATCGAGCCCCTTCTTGCCTCCCTTATGAAACATCTCCAAGGACTACAATACATGGAGAAGAGATCGTGTGCAAGGCATACGCTGATGATGTTGGCTTCCTAGTCGTGAATGGCGCTGAAGTACAGAGCGCACTACGAATAGTAGCATAATATGAACAGGCATCTGGTGCAAAACTTAATAGAACAAAGTCGGGGATTTTCAACATCGGCCGTGGAATTGGGACGCAAACGCAGGATCTGTTACGCGAGCTTGTAACCATGAAATGTCTCGGCATAGATTTTAAAAGAAATATCAAGCACACAATTGCTGCGAATTATCGAAAATTACTTAACAGCATACGCGGCTCTGTACAAGCACATAGTATTAGGAAACTCGATGAATTTCAAAAAATAACAGTGGCAAATGTATACATCACATCCAAAGTTAATTATGTAGCACAAGTTCTGCCACCACCTGCAACTTTGTTGAAAAGCATCGCATCTGCACTAGGACACATTGTGAGCCGCGGACGTATTTTCATAGTCAAATATGACATTTTGATGCTCCCTACGAAATGTGGTGGCTTTCATCTCACTGATGTCAGCAAAAAAGCGCAAGCCTTGTACCTTGCTACCACATACAAACAATGGAAAGAGCCAAGTGGTACCCTTGCTGCACGTTTGTTAAACGAAATAGCTCCTGGTGACGTCAGTGCACCTATAAATGTCCAACACATACCCAACGGACTATACCACTTGAAATAATTTTTCGTAGAATACAGCTACGTACAGGAAAGAATTCCTGAAAAAGACATCATGAAAGTAAAAGAACTTTATAATAACTTGATGAAAGACAAACCCTGAAACGACGTAGAATAAAAGTATCCTGGTTATAACTGGGAAACAATATGGGAAAATATTCACTGCCGGAAACTGCCAACGTATGTCAAATCGACCTGGTATTTCGCTGTATACAGAAAAATTACGACGAACTCTAAACTTCACTCTATTCGATTAGCCGAGTCACTGCTGTGTACATTATGTCAAATACCAGAGACCGAAGAGCATAGATTGCTGTGTGACAGGGAAAATGACATATGGCTCTACATAAGACAAAAGATAGCGAGCGTCAACAGAACTACACCCAATGCCGATACCACTGCTGAATTTTTAAACCCTGACGGTATACCTTACCCTAAAACAAAGCGAAATGCAATTAACTAGTTGAAAGGCCAAACGATGAATTACGTCCTAACAAAAGAATCAAGCAATAGGGAGGACTTCTGGGTATACCTTACAACTGAGCACCACAAATTGATGTGTACTAAAAAATACAAAGAAAATTACGCAAAATTTTTTAACTAAAACAATCATGTAACCAATAGAAATGCGTAATTTACATTACGCATCCAAGCATTTTGTATATTACACGAACGATTTTTGGTTAAAGTTGGTACTTCATGTAGCAGGAGGAGGATTTCCAACAGACAGTAATCAGAGAAGATCATCAGTATAGACCAGTTAAGCCTATGTGTATCTATTACTTTGTTTTCGGGGAAGCACAGTGATGAAACTGGTATACACCCTTTATTTAGTTTCTGTCTTTCTTTCCTTTTCTTTTCACAAGTAGACACATTTATGTTAAATATGTGTAAAATCAAGCAGAAGAAGCCTAGTTTGCTTTATTACCTTTCTGAAAAAAGAAATTTTACTTATCAGCAAAAATGAGTTTTGCTTCTTTCCGTTTTTCCACACACGGAGAACGAAATTTACAGATGCAGTTACATTTCCATAACAATTATGTGACTGCCTTTCTCAGTGGAATTTACATTTATTTTTATTCAAACCATGTTGCAAACAAAGGCAACAGAAGGGGCATACTTCGTTCGTCGTTCAGAAGAAGCGCGTTTCCACATCATCAAGTTACATTCATTTTTTTAAAGGTGGAGAAGTCGGGCCGAGAAGGCAACACTTGGCGAGCGTAAAGGACGGATTGAAGGAGAGGAAGAAGAACCCAAAAAAAGTGGTGAAGGCATTGGACTGCTAATCCAATGTGGTAAAAAAAAAAAAAAGTTGGTAAAGCACTTGCCCGCGAAAGGCAAAGACCCTGAGTTCGAGTCTCGGTCGGGCACACAGTTTTAATCTGCCAGGAAGTTTCATATCAGCGCACATTCCGCTGCAGAGTGAAAATCTCAGTCTGGAAACATCCCCCAGGTTGTGGCTAAGCCATGTCTCCGCAATATCCTTGATTTCAGGAGTGCTAGTTCTGCAAGGTTCGCAGGAGAGCTTCTGTAAAGTTTGGAAGGTAGGAGAAGAGGTACTGGCAGAAGTACAGCTGTGAGTATCAGCCGTGAGTCGTCCTTCGGTAGCTCAGTTGGTAAAGCACTTGCCCGCGAAAGGCAAAGGTCCCGAGTTCGAGTCTCGGTCGGGCATACAGTTTTAATCTGCCAGGAAGTTTCATATCAGCGCACACTCCGCTGCAGATTGAAAATATCTTTATGGACGATAAACAGTTTAAGAAAGAAGAGAAGCTTTCGATATGTGGTGCTACAGTAGAATGCTGAAGATTAGATGGGTAGATCGCATAACTAATGAATAATTGAATAGAATTGGGGAGAAGAGGAGTTTGTGGCACAACTTGACTAGAAGAAGGGATCGGTTGGTAGGACATGTTCTGAGGCATCAAGGGATCATCAATTTGGTACTGTAGAGCAACGTGGAGAGTAAAAATCTTTGTGTGAGGCCATGAGATGAATATACTAAACAGATTCAGAAGGATGTACGTTGCAGTAGGTACTAGGAGATGAAGAAGCTTGCACAGGATAGAGTAGCATGGAGAGCTGCATCAAACCAGTCTCAGGACTGAAGACCACAACAGCAACATTACCTACACAGGGAGGCGGTAGTGATTTGAGTGAATTACTAACACTGAATTTTTCAGTAGTGAAGTTATATTCGAAGTTAAGTTCGGCTTTTCAAAACATCTGACCAATGAAATTACATTCCTTAGAAAAATTACTTTCTTTTTACTAAATGAAAACCTTTCTTTGCTGACGTAGTCACAAATAGTGAGACTTGTACAGCAAATATTACCTAACATCACTATAAGGCATAAAGACAAATTATTAAATAACATATACCTGTTTTAACAAATGTTACAAACACTACAAAACGGAAACATCTAACTATCTTATACATCAAATCTGTTTACGTACATTCTGTGTTTCCTCAACATAGAACTTACTGTTACCAATTGTGAGCCAATTCATTTACACTAACGGGCTGCCAAATCGAAAGTAATGAAAAAAAACTTATTTACCTTAATTGCGAGAAGACCTGTGCTTCCACATTTGTATATCCAGTAACATGAGGCTTCTTTGTAATATCTATCCAGTACTCTTTCTTGTCATAATTAAGTTTACATTCCATTATTACACTTTACATTCCATTCCACTCATGATTTGCAACTAGCTATTTCACGTGCTGTGTAACACCAAATATTGGTTTCAGATTATTCCTACATTATACTCTAACAATTGGTGACTTTACACTCCACATCACAAAAACTGCTTACCGCAACCTCTTTCGCTCTCAGACTGATACACACTCGCTGCTGTACGCCAAGCGATCTCTTACTCAAACATTACAATCTCAGACTAGAAGCAGTATTTTGTGCTCTACGGTTGTGCAAAGTCAGTAGTATTCCTTATGGAGCCTATCAGAGACATACATTGTTGACGACATAATAGTTTCATTTTATTTTCAGCTAGTATCATTACAATATTCGCGTGCCACACATAAATGCACGCATGTAGACTCCTTTCCGCGTCACCTAGCTTCGATTAATGTCAACACTATGCGTTCGCCGCGTGAACTGGCGATGCTCCACGATACACTTCCCTTGCAGGATTTAGTCATGGCCTTCTTAGAAGTGCATATTGATTGTTTTCTTAATCCATTTAGTTATATCCGTTTCGTCTCTCGCGCGTGTTATCCGGTAGCTGTGTGGCGCACCCCATCCGTGAAGAGTCACCTTTTGGCAATGTCCAATATCTTCCGTATGCAAGCGACATGGCTTTCGCACTCTTTGGAGTCCGAATTATTAACACCTATGCTCCTCCAGCACCAGGGAGACGAACGGAATACTCTGCCTTCCTTGTGGAGGCGGTCTTACCTCATCTCGTTGGGCGGCATGACGCTTTGGTGACAGCTGTGATTTTAATTCCACCCTCCACCCCTAGATCAGCTCCAGCGTCATTGGCATTGAGCAGAGCTTGTCTAAACTATCTATTGTCTCCATCTTGTGGACACGTGGGAGCACGTTAATTGTGACCCCCGGTTTCAGGCACTACAACGCATATTGTTCCAGTTGCCTTGATATCTTTTGTATCTCGCCCTTCCTGGTGGGAGGAACCCGGCTGTCGGAGATTTGGTCCGCCGGTTTTTCAGATTATGCAGCGTCCGGTCCGTTGGCACCGTCACTCTCGATCGCCAGAGGGCGTGACATTGAAGAGATGCTGGCCCTACCGGAGCCGCTAAACTGTACCCAGCTTATCGAAATGACATGGGATTCATGTCACCGCCACCGTCCTGCTTACCTGTCTTCGTTGCAGTAGTGCCTGTGCTGCAAAAAAACATGCCCTTCGCCATGCCGGTTACCATCTACCATTTATCGCCTTGACAACACGCAGCTACTCAGCATTTCGTCATCTCCAGCAAGTCGGGCAGTCGATCTGAAGATGGCCCAGTGTATATGCTGATACAGGTCGTTTTAAATAAATGATTTTTGCGCACATGATTGTTGTGCACAAGTAAATAACACAAATAAGATACCTGACACTCCCAACCATGTTGATTAAAATCATGAACGATGAACAACAGCGAACATCGTATCACAGCCCTCACGCATCGCCACCTCGTAGGGGCGATGGTGGCAAGCCGCACTTGTGACCATATGTATGGCTTTGGAAGCTCCGTCGATGTACTATCATCGAGCCGACAGGTGAAGACAGTGCCGGATCCCGATTGGCACCATCACTGGTGACGAAGGCAGGCAACATGACGACCAATGCGCCGTTGGACAAGCTTATCACTCCCATTATATTAGGCTGTACGCTCACCATCCTCATTCACTCGCTATTATTGAAAAGTTTCCCAGGTCGTGCTCAGGCAGATACTGGAAAACGTGGCAGTGAAATTGGAGGTGAAGTTCTCGGTGATGACCAAGAAGGAAGTCACATGGCACTGACGGCGTCCCCCAAGAATTTTATTGTACTTTTCCCACGTGGATTGCTATTTGAACTGATGTCTGCCCACGGTGAGAGTCAGCGATGTCTTCATAGAGATCCTCATAGCCCTGGCTAGCCTTTATATTGGTTGCGATGGGTTTGTTAGCCAGAGTACGATCTTCAAAGTCCACAATGAGTCCCTCACCCCTAGGCTCGAGGGGGTGTGGGCCTTTACCATGTTCCGGATAGAGCTCGTGCCCTATTTGTCAGGCGTTGGCCGACATACCTTATCAGCTTAGAGCTTGATGCATATGCCTCGGCCTTTGTTGGCTGCTCTGATGACGTTGTCGGTCATCCCTCTCACATTGGACTATTTTCTCTGGAGTGCAGCTCACTAGCTTCATCTTTCCCACTTCTGCGCTTGTTGTTGGCAAGGGCGGTCTACACTGAGAAACGACTGGCCTGCATCCCCATTGCTACAGATCAGAAGTACCCGAACTACACGTGGCGTCTTGTATGGCGTGCAGTGAACGCTTCTTTTCTTGACACTACTGCACGCTCCGCATGTTATGTCACCATATGCCGCAAGTTCACCTCTCCCACTGCGCTCTGCGTCGCGTGCGGCGTGTCGGATACGGACGATCATATCTTCTTTTGTGGAGCAGAAGAAAAATTTCTGGTCCTTGGCCCAGAGACTTCTCACCTTCCTCACACATACCATTCCCGACTGAATTACACAGCACATTATGTTGACTCCGCATGACGTGTACTAAACACAGACAAAGTATAACTTCGTAAATTTGTTCCGTGGTCTGCAGTTAGATATTTCTAGGCAACTGGCAATAAGAGTGATCTCGGTGTTTGGACTTAATCGAACGAACGACATGCGCTATTTTCCCTAATGCGAAACATATTCAATACTTTTCAACTTCCTTCTCAGTGTCTTGCATCACGCGCAACGTAGTTGATATGTCTCTCCATTAAGCAGCTAATCTATTGTACTATTTTAGGATTTTTGATACTACGATCCCCAACGGTATTCCCCTTTATTTGGGAGATGATGTGCAAAATGGTTCATATGACTCTGAGCACTATGGGACTTAACGTTTGAGGTCATCAGCCCCTGGAACTTAGAACTACTTCAACCTAACTAACCTAATAACATCACATACATCCATGCTCGAGGCAGGATTCGAACCTGCGACCGTAGCGGTCACGCGGTTCCAGACTGAGGCACCTAGAAATGCTCGGCCACCTGGCCGGCGATGATGTGCATGGATTTTTCCACGCTACGGGCCGCTTCGCGAACTTAACAAGACTTTTTGCAAGAAACAAAGGTACAGAAAACAATTTAAAGTTAGCCCTTGTGTTAATTCCATTATAATCACGAAAATGTGGGAAAGAAGAAACAAAAACAAAACGTTAAAAAATTTGGGGCTGAGGTTGAAAAAATGTAGAAGGCCACCATTCGCAATAAACAGGAAATCCGTATTCGGTCTCGCTCCTGCACAAATTTCCATTTTTAGAACAGAAAAGACAGGCTTGGTTGCGCAGGATAGCTGTTTTTGTAATCTTCACATGTGACGCGTTCTGCCTGTTCTGGGCATCATCAGACAGTCTAGGGAAATAAAACCTGGTATAAGTATAAAGTGCTATTAAAGGCAATAATAAATGAATAAATTAAGAATAATATCTACATCTACATGACTACTCTGCAATTCACATTTAAGTGCTTGGCAGAGGGTTCATCGAACCACAATCATACTATCTCTCTACTATTCCACTCCCAAACAGCGAGCGGGAAAAACGAACACCTAAACCTTTCTGTTCGAGCTCAGATTTCTCTTATTTTATTTTGATGATCATTCCTACCTATGTAGATTGGGCTCAACAAAATAATTTCGCATTCGGAAGAGAAAGTTGGTGACTGAAATTTCGTAAAAAGGTCTCGTCGCGACGAAAAACGTCTATGCTGTAATGACTTCCATCCCAACTCGTGTATCATATCTGCCACACTCTCTCCCCTATAACGTGATAATACAAAACGAGCTGCCCTTTTTTGCACCCTTTCGATGTCCTCCGTCAATCCCACCTGGTAAGTATCCCACACCGCGCAGCAATATTCTAACAGAGGACGAAAGAGTGTAGTGTAAGCTGCCTCTTTAGTGGACTTGTTGCATCTTCTAAGTGTCCTGCCAATGAAACGCAACCTTTGGCTCGCCTTCCCGACAATATTATCTATGTGGTCCTTCCAACTGAAGTTGTTCGTAAGTTTAACACCCAGGTACTTAGTTGAATTGACAGCCTTGAGAATTGTACTATTTATCGAGTAATCGAATTCCAACGGATTTCTTTTGGAACTCATGTGGATCATCTCACACTTTTCGTTATTTAGCGTCAACTGCAACCTGACACACCATACAGCAATTTTTTCTAAATCGCTTTGCAACTGATACTGGTCTTCGGATGACCTTACTAGACGGTAAATTACAGCATCATCTGCGAACAATCTAAGAGAACTGCTCAGATTGTCACCCAGGTCATTTATATAGATCAGGAACAGCATAGGTCCCAGGACGCTTCCCTGGGGAACACCTGATATCACTTCCGTTTTACTCGATGATTTGCCGTCTATTACTACGAACTGCGACCTTCCTGACAGGAAACCACGAATCCACTCGCACAACTGAGACGATACCCCATAGCTCCGCAGCTTGATTAGAAGTCGCTTGTGAGGAACTGTGTCAAAAGCTTTCCGGAAATCTAGAAATACGGAATCAACTTGAGATCCTCTGTCGATAGCGGCCATAACAGAACAACTTTCCGCGATTGCACTATAGAGCACAGAGCCCCATTTGTTGATTGGTTGACTTCAAAGGAACCATCCCGACATTTGCCTGAAGTAATTTAGGGCAATCACGTACAACCTAAATCAGTATGACCTGACGCAGGTTTCAACCGTCGTCCTCCCGAATGCGAGTCCAGTGGGCTAACCACCGTGCCACCTCTCTCTGGGTGACGCCACTTGTATTTCAGAGTGTGATGAGAGGTAAACATTGCAGCTCATAAAATACCTGAGCTTGCTGATAAAAATTCTTGCTAATTATAACTGAGGTGTCGAGCGTAATTAAGAGTCCAATAGAACTGGCCGGTAACAGCCAGATAGCAACTGCCAATGCTTCATTACCTCACCGAGAAAATTCTTCCTGCTCGAAACCGACTTGTCAAACGTGATGAAGAGTCCCAAAGAACTGGGAGGTTGCAGTTAGGTAGTCACTGACAGTACTTCATTACATCACCTAGAAGCAACACATAAAAGGTAATGACAGTAGGAAAAAGAAAGTTACTAATGTGTTCAAGGGATACCTGACTAAGGCATATTCAGTGAGAAGAAGAAACTCACGAGCGCAAAATACGCCCATATAAGGGCTAGGCTAATACACCTCTGGCAAATGAGAGGGTACTAATCAGAATAAAGAAACAGCCAAAATTTATAGTAAAAATGTGAAGCAACGAAGCCAGAAGCGACGCTGAACCGGACTGTAACGATGATGACTTACCCATGAAGATACCGTACCATGAACACAAATATGGTCTGTCTACAATACTGTGAACACTCGCTGTCATGCTGGCAACAAGAATGCCAAGCAAGTGTCAAGGCCCCTTGGAACCGTCGTGAAAAAAGGCCCAGAACGTGGCGCGCTACAATTAAACTAACTGATTGCTAAGTTTTAAATAAGTAACACAGGTGGCGACCATACGCATCGTTAAATCCAAAAATATTTGATGCTTCGGAATTGCGTGTTCTTTTGTTACATTCGGAGATCTGAAGAAGATACGCTTAGAGATCTGAAACGTTTCCAATAAATTCAGTTCCTTGCCTCTGATGGGCATGTGAAGGATTTAAAAGTTTACTAGATCTTGTGGACGATGGCCAGATAAATTGAGATGCTGGGAAAAGGGGGATTTTTTTTTTCACGAAACCATTTCTTTTCAGCAGATGCTGTCCAAACGAACTGTGAACGATATTCCTATCTGACCGATATATTCAGTGAAACATACCGTACATCTAATTTTGTAGACACCTGACTTAGGGAATAAAATTTTTGATAATATTTTTGTTATGCGAGAGCATTTATTGCAGGGAAAAGGCCTTCGAAAAAATGTTTAACATTAGTACGACGAAATAGCTTAGCCAAGTTTTGTGAAAACGACCCAAGAAACGGGATAGCCGCACGTGTGCTTTAGCTGACCGCGGATGTAATTGAAGAATTAATAGCGGAGAATCCAGCGTTTTTCCTTTCTTTATAAGAACGGTTCACAATTTTTATGTGCGACAAAGCGCACATTGTGTAATTGTTTGTTGATATCGAAGTCAGAGAGAGGGAGTATACACAGCTTTGATATAGCAGCTCTAAGAACATATACCTCTTCTGTTGACTGGAGGAGGAGTCCACTATTGGAACTTTCTGCAAATATCGAAACAGTTTAACAGTCATTAAGCCAGAGAGAGAGGCCAAGGTAATTTAAAATTCCTTCACGCTCGATTATCTCGAGGGTGAAGATTAACGTAGGTTGCGAATGGTTGAACTCCTAAATCAGTGATTCAATCACTTCGCGAGTATCTTTGATTGTAATCAAAAAATCATCCACAATCTCTGGTATAGAATATTTTTTCACAAATGGGGAATTTTTGTTTATAACAAACGGATTCACCGGACTGATCAATGCATCGGCCAGGACACAGGAAAGGCAACTGGCCATCGCGAGTTAAGAAAAGTAATTATGAAAAATTAATATTTCCAGGAGGCCAGCTATCTCGTTGATATCCTCTAATAAGATGGGCTCTTTTGTATTCTAGGATGTACGTATAATTTCAGTGGTTTCAGCGCCATTTCAAAAAATGGCTCTGAGCGCTATGGGACTTAACATCTGAGGTCATCAGTCCCCTAGAGCTTACAACTACTTAAACCTAACTAACGTAAAGACATTACACACATCCACGCCCGAGGCAGGATTCGAACCTGCGACCGTAGCGGTCGCGCGGTTCCACACTGAAGTGCCTAGAACAGCTCGGCCACAGCAGCCGTCTTCAGACCCAGTTACATTTGAGTACCGGTTTTTGAAATGGATAATGGATATCAATTTTCTGGCAGACAAGGGCCTTGTAAGGGGTAACTTACTGTTTCCTATTACGTATCAAATAATTCACGTCAAAGATGACATTGCTTTTAAAATCGTAAGATCAAATTCAGCGGTCTTGTAGGTAGGGCTGTCTATACTATTGACGATTAACCTTGCCCAATGGTCAGTTTTGTGAGGTTTATTTTCGCACTTAGCGGCGTGAGGGTTAATGGCTTTCAAATTCGAAAGTTCCTGCAGCGGAATTAAGCACAAGCAAGTGGCAATCTCTTAAAATATTATAAAGGCCGCTGCAGTGTTCGAATAAATACGGCAAATACTAACCATCTGCCGTAAAAAACTTTTTGACTTTACTAATGTAATAATTTCTATAAATAATTACACCCGAGTTACCTTTACCAGCGCTAACTACAATAGCATCATTCGATGCCACTTCTTGTTAGATACCCATCAAGATTCGATTATCTTGTGAAGAAGAGGTATTGTTTGATGCTCTCTGGACAATCTCACTCGCTGTGACCGTTATACGGGTGGCATCGTCTTTTTCAGTTGTGACAATGCCTAAAGCCAATTTTACATCAGTGACGAGAGATGTAGCAACCTTATTGTCTAATAATGTCGTTCAATGATGTTTTAAACCTTTGTTCATCAATGTCAACTATGACTGGCTGAAGCCAAGTTTGTGAGATCAATGTCAGGTTCAGCAACCGGGAAACTGTGCTGATGCTCATCGAATGGGGTGATAGAAGGTCTACTATATATGTGTCTAAGTCTCCTAGGCTTCTTGCTGTGACTTTCACAGTAGTGCTGTGCTTCTTCCCATGTACGTGAATTAACAGAATTGATCAGATTATCACAAGTGGGAACATCAGAAACCTTGACAGCTTTTAAATAGGTCTTTATGCAAGAGTATTTAGTCCATCACAGTTGCCGATGTGACAGCGCGTCCTCGCAGTATTGTAAACAGACTATCTTTGTGTACATGGGGCAGTTACCATAAAAAATGTAGTAGTAGTAGTAGTTTTATTCATCCGTAGATCTCTTTTTACAAGGATATAGGACATGTCAAAGTATTTACAGGCTTAGATCAATTTACAATAAGCTAATTCGTATACACATATATTTACAGACTTCTAGTTAGAGACAATCATTAGATTTTACTCCTGGTATACAATAATTTATTTACAAATAACTCATTAAATAATGTAATGCCACACTATTCACTCATATTTCCCTATCAGTCACTGCACACACTATACACACATTGTTTCATAACACTTCACTCACTACACACACACACACACACACACACACACACACACACACACACACACACACACACAGGTGATCCTTGGGCCATTTTCTGTACTGCAAGTTCCCATTTGCTATCCTGAAAAACTGAGTCAGCATCCCTTCATAATGAGTGAGATGTTGAGCTCAGAAAGAGGAAGAGGTGTTAGTATTGTGCTATGCATAGCTTGAGGGGAGAGTGTCTCTAGAAAGGAAAAAAGAAGAAAAATAATAAAGTGAAGGTGTTATGTGGAATATTGGATGTTTTATAATCATCATTATTATTATTATTTGTTTGTATAACATTTTTTTATCAAACCCCTACTCTGCTTTATCTAAGTAATCCTTCAATGTATAAAATGTATTGCATAACAGGTACTTTTTAGCTGCCTTCTTAAATAAGTGTATTTTTGAAATTTCTTTAATCTCTTTTGGTAATTTATTGTACAGTTTTATTCCTTGGTAGAAAATGCTGTTTTGAGTTTTATGTTTATTTTTTCTTGGTAAATGTAAGTTGAGTCTATCTCTTGTTGCATGGTCATGGACAGAGCTGTTTGTGCAGTAATTGCCAATGTTGCTTTTGATGTGTACAACTGACTGGTAAATGTGTTCACATGGAGCAGTTAAAATTCCCAGTGTTTTGAACAGATCTTTACAATGAGCTCGACTACTATTTCTGGTTATTATTCTTATGGCTCTTTTCTGGAGTTTGAAAATTGTGTTCATATTTTGTGGATTTGTTCCCCAAAAAAGAATGCCATAGCTAAGAATTGAGTGTACATATGAATAATATGTAACTAAAAGACACTGCATGTTACACACAGATGATAGAATTCTAAGGGCATAACATGCTGATGACATTCTGTTTGCAAGTACCTTTGTGTGTTCGCACCACTTCAGCTGAGAGTCAATATTCATTCCTAGAAATTTTGCATTTGTTACACAGTCTATAGAGGTGCCATCTACATTTAATTTAACATTGTCATTTTTCCTCTTCAAACTGAAGTTCATGGCATTAGTTTTCTTTATGTTTAATGTCAATTTGTTGCTTATTGACCAATCGTAAACTTCCTTGAGAGTTTCATTTGCTTTCTCGGTAAGGAGTTCTCTTGTTCTCTCAGTGACTATAATATTGCTGTCATCAGCGAAGAGAATTTTCTCACCATGAGTAACACTACTGGGAAAGTCATTGATGTATATCAGGAATAGTATTGGTCCTAATATGCTACCTTGTGGAACCCCTATATTAATATGTTTTGGTTCTGATAAGTATTTTACTAAATGTTTAGATCTATTTGAAGTATGTGTTATCTCTACTCTTTGTACCCTATCTGTTAGGTATGATCGAAACCAGTCATTAGCTATCCCTCTTATTCCTAATGCTTCTAATTTATTTAATAGAATCTTGTGGTCGACTGTATCAAAAGCCTTAGAAAGATCCAAAAATATGCCTGTGACACACTCATCTTTATCAAGAGCATTAAGTACAACTTTTGTGAATTCTACTATGGCTGACTCCGTATTTTTGCCACTTCGAAAACCAAACTGTGATTTGCTTAAAAGATTGTATTTATTCAGATAATTCATTAATCTGTCTTTCATAATTGCTTCTATTATTTTTGAGAATGCTGACAGCAGGGAAATGGGCCGGTAATTTTCTATGTCTTCTGCATTACCTTTCTTAAGCAAAGGTACAATTCTTGCCTGTTTTAGCTGCTCTGGAAATGTCCCTGATGTGAAGGATTCATTTATTATATTTGTTAATGGGCCTTGTATAATCCCTATGCATTGTTTCAGTACACACATTGGTACATCATCTAAGCCTTCTGACTTTTTATTTTTTAGCTTTTGAACAGTTTTATTGACTTCATTCTCTGTGGTTGGAAGTAACATCATTGTATCTAGTGCAACAATTTTTGCAGGTGTTATATTTGTTTTGGGGAATTTTTGCTGTAACTTCTCTGCAATACTTGAAAAATGCTCGTTTACATAGTTTGCTAAGTGTTGTGGATCATTCATTACCTTATCCCCCTCCCTTAGCAGTATGTTATTCTGCGTTTGTTTGCCTCTCCCCGTTTCCTTTTTTATAACATCCCAGACTGCTTTGCTTTTATTCAAATGGCTCAAATGGTTCAAATGGCTCTGAGCACTATGGGACTTACCATCTCAGGTCATCAGTCCCCTCGAACGTAGAACTACTTAAACCTAACTAACCTAAGGACATCACATACATCCATGCCCGAGGCAGGATTCGAACCTGCGACCGTAGCAGTAGTGGTTCATGACTCAAGCGCCTAGAACCGCTCGGCCACACAGGCCGGCGTAGTTACCACATGGGTATGTTATAGTCATTATAAGTTATCGTAGTTACTGTCAGTTTTCCGATTTTGCGTTGCTTCTAGCTGCTTCGTTTCATATTTTTACTAAACGTTTTAGCTTATTCTTTATTCTTATTAGTGCCCATTCATTTGCTAAATTCCTCATTCATTTAGATAGAAGGTCTCCTATATAAATTTAGGCTAGCTATTGCATGGGTGTATTTGGCGCTAGTGAGTTTTTCTACTTAATGAATATGCCTTGGTTAGGTACCCGTTTGACGCTTTAGTAGGTTTCTTTTTCCTACCTTCATTACCTTTTTCGGTGTTGCTTCTAGGTGATGAAGCATTGGCAGCGGCTATCTAGCTGTTAGCTCCAAATTCTATAGGACTCTTAATTACACTCGACGGCTCTGTTACGATTAGCAAGAATTTTAATAGGTATGCTCAGTTATGCTGAGTTGAAATGTTAATTTCCCTCTTGTAATTCTTAATTAATTCATTTATGATTGCCTTTAATAGCAATTGATATTTATGCCAGTTTGTAGTTTCACCAGCTTGTCACATTATGCCTAGAACAGACGAAACACTTTATATGTAAAGAATAATTAAAGCTATGTTGTGCCCAAATGGTTCATATGGCTCTGAGCGTTATGGGACTTAACAGCTGAGGTCATCAGTCCCCTAGAACGTAGAACTACTAAAACCTAACTAACCTAAGGACATCACACAGAGTGTTAGTTCAGTCGAAGTAATGAAAAATCTGAGGTCACTCACATGAGTACTGAAAGGAATCCATTAAATTACGTTTAAATGAAAATTCACACACATCTAATGGCGCCGGCCAATGTGGCCGAGCGGATCTGGGCGCTACTGTCTGGAACATCGTGACAGCTACGGTCGTAGGTTCGATTCCTGCTGGGGCTCAGAGCCATTTGAACCATATAATGGCGGTCAATCCTGCATAATACTTACGGCATACTGTTAGGAACCACTAAATGGGTCAATCTGACAGGTAATGTTGTGGATAAGGTGAACCAAGACTGCGTTTTATTTGGAGAAGGCTCAGAACATGCAACGGGCAAATAGAAGGGACTGCCTACATTACACTTGAACGTCCTCTTCTGGAGTCTCGCCACGCGACGTTGGATCATATCCTTAACAGATAGATTTGAGGGAGGACTACGACAAAGTTAAAAGAATGAAATTTTCACTCGACAGTGGAGTGTGCGCTGACATGCAACTTCCTGGCTGATTAAAACTGTGTGCCGGACCGACACTCGAACTCGGGACCTTTGCCTTTCGCGGCCAAGTGATCTACTAACTGATATACCCAAGCAAGACTCACGCCCCGTCCTCACGGCTTTAATTCAGGCAGTACCTCGTCTCCTATCATCCAACTAACACTTTCCCGCAAAAAGGAAAGGCACCGAGTTCGAACCTCGGTCCGGCACACAGTTTTAATCTACCAGAAAGGTTCATATCAGCACATACTCCGTTGTAGAGTGGAAATTTCATTCTAGAAACATCCCCCAGGGTCTGGCTAAGCCATGTCTCCGCAATATCATTTCTTCCAGGAGTGCTAGACGGCAAGGTACGCACGAGAGCTTCTGTGAAGTTTGGAAGGTAGGAGACGACGTACTGGAGGAATTAAAGCTGTGAGGACGGGCCGTGATTCGTGCTTGGGTAGCTCAGCTGGTAGAGCACTTGCCCGTGAAAGGCAAAGGTCCCGAGTTCGGCTCTCGGTCCGGCACACAATTTTAATCTGCCACGAAGTTTCATAGTAAGTCAAAAAAATCGGGAGCTCGTTTTGTACTATCACAAAATATGGGAGAGGGATTATGAAAACAGACATGATTTTCGATGCAGCGAGATCTTTTCACGAAATTTCAAATAACAGTATTCTCCTCCGAACGCGGAAATTTTTTGTTGCAGCGCAGGTACATAAGGAAAATTAATGATCATTGTAATAAAGTAAGGGGAACAAGAACTCGCACAGCAACAGTGAAGTATTCATTTGTTCCACGAGCTGTTCGCTAATGGTGCAGTGGACGTGGCGTCTGAAGATGGTTCGATGCCCTCCGCCAGGCTTTTAAGCGCGAACTGCAAACTGGTCATGTGGTGAAGCTCCTATCTCTCGCACCTGTTACGTAATATGTATATGGCCTGTGAGTCACTAAAGGAGCCCTACAAAGCACCCGCGCTCGAGTACCTGCAGATGAGAGCTGTGCGCTACACAGTAGCAGCGTGAGGTTTTCCGGATAAGCCGGCTGTGTGGCCGTGTTTTACTGGGATCCCAGCACTGAGCCGGGCTACGAGGTCAGGGCATCACCTGCCGACTTACTGCCAGCGCGGCGGGCCCGGCAACTCGTCTTCCGCAGGCACGGGCCACGGACCGCCGGCGCAGGCTTTACGATTGGGGCAGAGCGCCCCGACTTAACTCGCGCCGAGGCGGCGGCGGCGCGGGCAGAGTTACACCGCCGCGGCTCGCTGGGAATTACCTGACGTACGCTCATCGCGAGCAGCTCGCCGGATTTGTGCCGCCTGCCCCTTGTAGCCTGTAGCGCCAGCCGCAGCTCAAGGGCGTGCGTGGCAGGCGAGACAGCGAAGGAGAAAGACGTAAAGAGCGGGAGAGGCGGATCTGGCAGAAGTGTCCATTTGTCGGCCGCTCTCGGTGAAACTGCTAAAGGAAGTCTCAAGACAAATAACGAAGCAGTAAATAACGTTTCACCAACGACGAGGCTTCACGCCGCAATCGCAAAAACATTAACAAGCTGAGGCCTTAGTATAGTCGACAGCAACTGAGCATGGAAAATGTTGGACACGTAGTCCAGCTCTCATAGGCTGAAAATGTGGTGAAAGTCTGAAGTTGTTAGATCTGGACTTGCTGTTGTAGGCAGTGCACCCAAATTTAGCATTCAGTTCAATAGTCACAACATTGTTGTGTGCGCTAGCTGTATCGTGTACCTAGGTGTGTGTTTTTGTCTGACCTGACTAGAGAATATCGAGCACTTAGCACACTAAATGACGCCTTGTGAAGTTCTCAATGTGACAGTGGCTTTAGGCTTCGAACCATCCTAAACATCTACGCCCTGACTAACCGAGAGTATCGTGCACATCACTTTTCCTGCAAATGGCTGTGTCTGGAAGTTCTTCTTTTTTGGAGAATTTGCAGGTGACCACTCCATAGACCAGCGGTTCCCACTCTGGGGGTAATTACACCGCGAGGGGAAATGCGAAATACTATGAGGGTAAAAACATACGGATTCGACTGTGTTTTGGTCACGAAGCTAAATTTTTTAGATCGTTATTACTCAAATGGTACAAATGACTTTGAGCACTATGGGACTGAACATCGGAGGTCATCAGTCCCCCAGAACTTAGAACTATTTACACCAACTGCGACATAATCGCATGTACAAGCAGTGATCCAATGCTGTAAAAGGCTTTTTTATTCCAGTATGTGATCACAAATGAATTCTTTAGACGATGACCAGTTTCAGTCTGTAATGACGATGCCATTATGCCCGTATTACTTTAGGACATGATGTAAAATAGATCTGAGAATGGTCATTACAAACTGAAACCGGTCATCGCCTAAAGAATTCATTCGCGATCATAGATTGGAATAAAAAAGCATTTTAGAACTACTTGAACCTAACTAACCTAAGGACATTACGCACATCCATGTCCGAGGCCAGATTCGAACCTACGACCGTAGCCGTCGCGTGGTTCCAGACTTAAGCACCTAGAACCGCTCGAACACTACGGTCGGCTGATCGTTATTACTATAAGTATTTAGTAAGACGATATTAGTTATTATATAAGTTACCAGTAATTACATTTTATAGGTACTGACATTAGTACGTGACAGAATGATGTGAAGGCTACATTTGTGAAACGAACGTAGAGACCTTTACCTCTGTTAACTATACTTAAACTTTGTATTTTGCACTAGACATACGTGGCAGTAACATTCAGACATAAACAGCACATTAGCTTAAATATACCATGAAAATTTATTGTCCTAGTTGTAGGTAAATTCTGGATTGGTGCATAAATCATACTTCGCAGCAAACAAACGAACTAATAGACAGCGAATCACAACAATAAATGTATAACAGTTAGGATACTGTTGTAGGGCCAAAACATGGTTATTATTATAATTATTATTATTACCAATATTGCTCAATGTGTGCGACCAATAAAAAATAGGACTAACAGGAAATACTGAAAATATAAAAAAAGACAGCACGAATGGTCGTAGATTTGTCTGACTAGGAGGAAATTGATACAAAGATGCTGAAGAAACTTAACTGGTGAGCTCTTGAAGATAAACGTAAACTATCCCCAGAAATTCTACTAACAAAGTTTCAAGAAACAACTTTAAATGATAATTCTACGAATATACTACAACCCTACGAATATACTACCTATCGCCCACACAGGAATAGTGAGAACAAAATTAGATACGTTACAGCACGCACACAGGCATTGAACTAAACGTTTTTCTCGGACTCCATACGTGAATGAAACGGTTCGACGTAAGTAAAACAGCAATCAACTTATTTACAAATTATGTATTGTGCACCGATTTCAAAAATGGTTCAAATGGCTCTGAGCACTATGGGACTTAACTTCTGAGGTCATCAGTCCACTGGAACTGAGAACTATATAAACCTAACTAACCTAAGGCCATCACACACATCCACGTCCAAGGCAGAGTGCGAACCTGCGACCGTAGCGGTCGCGCAGTTCCAGACTGAAGCACCTAGAACCGCTCGGCCCCACCGGCCGGCCATCGATTTCAGCTTGGTTGATATCTAACGGGAGTACCGAGAGTGGATGAAGCAAGTGTCCCTAGGAAGAGAAGTTGAGCAGAGAAAGCATCTATTGTGTCGGGAACAGGTGCCTACTTTCAATTTGGATAATTAGTTTTCTTATGTGACAAGGTGTTGTAGGTGGCAGTCGTGCAGCGCTCAGAATTGCTTCATCACTCTATAAAAAAAAAGTTCTTAAAATAATAACCTTTTTCATATAATTAAGTTAGAAATAAGTTGTACCAACTGTCTCATTGACTCATTAGTTTGAGGCTCAATAAAACATTTGCAGAAACTACATACCGCTTATCTTTCGTCATTTTAAAAATAAAAGTGTTCAGAGAAATCTCTTTTACATTCTAAAGTTTAGTTAGGCGCTAATGTTGATGATGCGGCTCGGGGTAGTAACTACCACCTGATTGCACACAGCGATAATGTTTCACAAAAGTGGAAACCGCTGCCGTAGACTGTTTTTTGGACTGGTAACAGCACGTCTCATCGGCAGTGATGAGAATTTGTATCTTCAGCCTGGTATTGGTCCAACAATTATCGAATATTTCCCGTTATGCAAACACTTCGCAACAACCAACGTTGGGTGACATGTACTAACAACTCAGGTGCCATGTTCGTCTTGAGGGATGAGAGCTAAGGACTGGAACGTGGATTGACGTGGAAAGCAATCACTCCTAGTGAAACTCAATACCCAGCGCCTCGCATTACTTAAGGGTACTGAACTGCCTCAACACACTTCTGTTAAGCCCCGATGAATCATCTTCCGCAGTCATCTCCAGATCAACTGTCATTTTGGAACGCTGACCTGCTGCTGCAGTCTGTAGCAAGTTGGCGAAACCAGCAGAACTTTGGCTGGAAGACTCAAAATTAGTAGTATATCAAAGTAGTCTGCCTTAGACACTCAAGAGTCAACACAAAAACAGTGGGGGCCTTAGTTCTAGTTTAAAATGACAAACACTGGTTTAGCTCTGGCCCTATCGTCTTTTGTAAACACACCACTTTGTGGGAAGCGGTGGCAGCATACGACAAAGTTCCAGAAAACCTTTCTTAACAGTTCTAATCAAAGCCAGGAGATGATTCGCTGAATCACTAGAGTACAAAATATTCCTTTGAATGTTTTTCCTACTAGTATTTGGTAGTTAGGTATAAGAAAATCGTTTATCGCTCCCGTTTTTCTAGTGAGTAAGTTGCACCGTGAATATACTTAATCCTCGCTTACCGTCAGGTGCTAATTCAAGTTGAATAATTGACGCTAAAAATGGATATTGAATCGGACTCATTAAGATAAACTAATTGAGATAATCAGATTTCATTAATTGGATTTATTTTGTTATGTAATTAAGTAATTTTCTGTTACCTTGTTCTCATCTATACGGCTGTAGTAGCAGTTGTACATTTGCTTTTGTCTCGGATTCAAGCCAGACATATAGTAGCAATGTAGATACATATAAATAAATTCAGACTCATTGTGTAGGGCGTAGCATTGTCCACGAGCAATATTTACCCTGTAGGTACTACCATGAGTAAATTTATCGGCGTAGTTCACCTTGTGTTTTACATGTTGAAATACTTTAATCTATCAACACGTCTGGCTACATAACACGTAACTACTTGAATTATTAAGGAAAAATCAATCCTAGCATCGGAGCGCCATGCCCTTGGGGTTCGTCGAATTTCAATTTCTCGTGGCTGATACGTCATGTGCCTCCAGCACACTTAAGTTTAGGAAGGATTTTGGACACCTCTTTCTATGTAAACTGAACGGCCCGGATTCATTATTAAATCACTGGACCTTTCATTGTGGAAAGTACGACGTTCGTTCCCAGAACAGCTGTGTAGCTGTTAGACATGGCCACTTAGCCGGCTATGTTAAAGCCTCGAAGCCCGTGCTTTGCTTCTCAAGATGGACACACTGTACATCGTCCGTGTTCGTATGGTGTAACTCAGTACTAAGGCACTATGCCGCACGGACTTTTAACGTAACTGTGTTACCTGTAATTTTAATCAGATTTAAATCGTGTATGTACATCACAGAGAGAGATTGAAGGGTCAGTTTTGCGAAAGCACGTAATTGTCTGCCACTGCGACACAGATGTGGGAAATGTAGCTGAAAGGTGCCTACAACCATTCTCTGTAACAGTGCAAAAACATGGCACCGTGTGACGTCGCAATTGGGTTTGGAGACACATCGAACACCAACGTGTGTGAGGTGGAAGATGAGTTAATGATGTTACATTGAGACCAAATTTCACCACAGTTATGCCCAACGCTAAGGTGGACGTCCCACAGAATGGAATGCCCTCACTACCCCTCTTACCCCATATATCACACTTCCACGCTACGCCTCTGTGATGGACATCAGAACCGCGACGCCCAACGTTAATATCACAAGGTTTTCTTGTGGGTGATCGAGGAAAACGTTTCGGACACACATTCGCTGAGAATCGACGTTGAGAGGTGTCAGGGGGTGGCATAAAAGCCGTCGATAGAACTTCCCTTTCCCTTGTAGAGTTCAGTCCAACACATTTCGTTGTTGAAAATGACGAGTGACACGTCCACGGTGGCATTGGGCAGAATTATGGTAAAATGTGGCGAAAATGTGACATTATTAATTGAACGTGCTTCGAATATGTCTTTCTGAGTTCCGCCTTTTCTTCCTCATGTGTTAACACCGTACTGTTTGACGCGTCGGCTAGCCCGAAGGCGACGTCGCAGACCGCCACGCTTTCGTGCCATTACAGAGGAAGTTTGGACGCTTTAGAGACACATTTAAAACTTCTGTTTCGCAATAGAAAACAATTACGTGGCTACGAAAATGTGTAGCTCCAAAATAAATGTGAGGACCTTATAGATGATATAAATGATAACATGTAGCTTTATTACAGCATTGTGTATAAGGCTGATTTATCCATTACACAAGACCAAGATATCCTTCTCCGTTGCTCACGAAAATGCGAATTTATTGCCATATGGGGTATTAGTTCCCCTCTAGTGACACGATTTTTTTCTAGTCTCACGACAGTGGCCATATAGACTCTTAGTGAACTTTTACAGACTCTTTGGAGGAGAAACAGCCGTTTAAAATCCGAAACTCGACATTAACTATTGGGAGAGCTGTGTGGCGCTAAATGCATTCCTAGTATTGTATAATGCAGATACTGTTATACGTACGTTTGACGTACCCATGAATAAAGACAACAGATTACGACGTGGTTCTGTGAAAAATATTACTTCGTATGTAGTCGGTACCTTGGTGTTTGTCAAGAAGTTAAGTTGTTAAGAACAATGAACAACTGTGCCACTATTAGTATATTTTGACACCGATTGAGGTGACGCAATAGTTAGCACAGTGGACTCGCATTCGCGAGGACGGCGGTTCAAAACAGCATCCTCCCATCGTGATATAGGTTTTCCGCCATTTCCCTACATCGCTTCAGGCAAACGCCGGGATGGTCCCTTTGAAAGGTCGCGGCCGATTTCTTTCCCTAATTCGATGGGACCGATGACCTCGTTGTTTGGTCCCCTCCACCAAATCAACCAACCATTGATATTTAGGGAGCAGATATGCAACGTTTTTGGGGCTTACTTTTAACTAATATTGTGAAGTATGTATAGTAATAATACATAACCATTACATGGGAACTGTTCTAAATTGTAGAGTATTTTGGGGACAGATAGCAAGATGCTTTTAAGCCGAGTTCTTGGAAATCTGACTGTTAACTTTCTGCATTATGAATAACTATGTGGTCAGACGGACGATTCGAGAGGAAGACACAACCGAGAACGAAGATAAATCGTGTAATATGTTCCTTCATTTTCATAAACTTCTCTTAATGTAACTAGACACAAGGGGCTGATTTATGTTACATTGATTTCAGGCCATAGAACTGGATTAACTAAATGATTGTCTTAGAGCTTCAACAAAGAACTGATATGCAAGTCAAACAAATTAATTATTGTTGTTGTAATTTTCAGTTCGAAGACTGGTTTGATGCATGTCTCCATGCTACTCTATCCTGTACGAACATCTTCGTCTCCAAGTAGCTGCTGCTGAAACCTACAGCCTTCTCAAACTGCTTACTGTAGTCATCTCTCGGTCTCCCTCAACAAAATCGAAAGTGTATCACGAATACAGTTAATAACGAAGAAGTAATCTGTTAACAGATCTTGCCTGATGCTTCAGTTTTACTGCGCGAACAGCGAAAAACCTAATAAGCGATAAAATATTTCCATTTAACCATTTTTTGGTACTGCCCATGAGAAAAGGTTCCGTTCAAGCTTAGAATTATATGTAAGGTTTATTGTAAGTCACTAAGTGCTATCATTCCCAAATAATGGGTGAATAAAGTCTGAGTGAAAGCTCCTCTTAGCAACACTTATTTTTCATCCCCCCCCCCTCCCCCCTTCTTTGATAAACTGGTGGATTTTAACCCAACAGCGAGTATTTCCAGACAGAAAGAGATATGTCTACGAACTTTGAGTCAAATTAGTGAAGTAGTTTAGGAGATGCGGAACGTGCACACAAACACCCATTTCAATATTTCAGGTGGGTGGTAACATGTTTTTTCTTCTGCTTTAGAGTTCTAAAACCTGTATTTATTCTACTAGTATAAAATTAGTGCGATGGTATATTGCAACCGATGACGAATGTAGATACTATTGTGACGTCCTCTGCAAGCTTTATGTTCTTTAGTAGGTACACGAGCGAGGAAGAAATGATAATCATGAACAGATAATTTAGATACTAATTTGTTCTATATCTAATATCTATTTAACAAAAATAATACAAAACTTCGTGGCTGTAGTCACAGCGTCAGTGGCTAACACTAAGTTTGAATGTTGAAACATACAGAGCTACAATAGATTTATGGACCTGCCGATCTTCGAAACAATGTCTATTTAGATGTCGAGTTTGTAAATTTTCTTCCTCTGACAAACACATTAAATGAATGTTCTAGCTTATGTACACACGCCAGAGGACCTGCAGTGAGGGGGAGCTTCTATATCATTGGCAGCGGCGTAACCGTTCGTGGCCACGCCCTCGTGCTGTGGTGGCGGCTGCATGAAACGATGAGCGAGTATTTGAAAGCGTGGTCGACAGTCTAGCAGCCGATACTGCAGATAACAGCTTCTAGCCAAAATGTTCAGTGTGAGGTTTTCACATTCTTCTGTGGTATAAATCCAGGTTTTGTAATTTAACCGGCCTCATTGGCAGCCTGGTTCAACTAAGCTAAATCCATGAAACGGTACAGTGTTTCTTCTACTTATTCCTATTTTTAAATTAAATTTTTGATCTTACAATGTTTAATTTGGTCTCTGGAGTTTTAATGGTTTTTTATGCAAAACCATCTTGTAATTATGACTTTCAATATTTTTTTGATGTTAATGCCCACTGATGCCTTTAAATTACTTTCATACTGTTATCAGTTTATTTACTTGGTGGTGCTTGTAAATAATATCTGTTAAAAAACTAGAAACCCGCCTCGATTGCAAAAAAGCACGTAGTGTTAACCTAGGTTTCGGCGTAGATAACTACACCTTCTTCAGAACAATGAAACCCACAAGCGCCTAAGAAAACCTTTGTCAATGATGAAAAGAACACCATAGCTATACATATATAAACGAAAAAAAGCGGAAACAGAAAGAGTACATATGTACAAAGTCTAAACCGTTACTTAACTTAATGGTGTAACCTCCATCTCACACCGGCCTATGTTCGGTCGGCCATAACCCGCCATAAACTGCAGCTAGAAATGGTCGCTCGTGAAAAGTAGCTTCTCCGGTCTCCTAAACTGACATAACGCCGATGGAACGGTATGCTGACCATATGCATCTCCTTTTTTTTCAGTGCGCGTAACCAGTGAAACAGTGTATTTGAAGCCCGGAAATCAATTACCTATTAACTTTACTTCACTGTTCTAAGGTATTATCACCAGCATTCAGTTTCAGAATTCGTGTTCAGCACCAACAACCGTTCAGTGTCAACTGCAGAGAACATTGGTGAAATATTTTGCCCGTTTCGCTTCCGCAATATCCATCGCTAGCTCTGATAGCCATTCTAGTAACTTGGTTTTTCTTCTGTGTTGTACGAAGGCGAGCGTTGCCTGATTCCTTGTCTGTATGGAGCTGGCTCCTACTGACGGTTGGAGAAGAGTAGACGGTGCTAGCGGAACGGTGCCACTACGCTTCTTCGTACAGAATACAGTTCCTTCACTAATTTATTTCATGTGTTCCTTGTTATTAATGTTACTAAGGTTCATTGACTGTAAAACAGGCTACAATGTCTTAATTCTGTTTGGTCTTACATGGAAGCTTTTATTTTCAAATTAAGACAAAAGGAGTAGTAACTGAGTTCGGTAAATTGGTCTTGTGATTTAATTTTCGTAAATTAAGAGTTAATTTCATATAAGGTTTACTACTGCACCAAATGAGCTTTTATAAAAGGGGGAGAGATCTACTTCGCATATTTCCATACGCTTATGTCGTATGGTATTATTTTTTGGGGTAATTCATCTGATTCCAAGTTCGAGAACCTCTTGTCGGCCCCTATTCAATAGCCTGGGAATTCTGACACTGCCCTCACAGTATACAGGGTGTTACAGAAAGGTACGGCCAAACTTTCAGGAAACATTCCTCACACACAAATAAGGAAAAGATGTTATTTGGACATGTGTCCGAAAACGCTTAATTTCCATGTTAGAACTCATTTTAGTTTCGTCAGTATGTACTATACTTCCTCGATTCACCGCCAGTTGGCCCAATTGAAGGAAGGTAATGTTGACTTCGGTGCTTGTGTTGACATGCGACTCATTGCTCTACAGCAATACTCATTGCTCTACAGCACATCAGTACGTAGCATCAACAGGTTAGTGTTCATCACGAACGTGGTTTTGCAGTCAGTGCAATGTTTACAAATGGCCGATGCCCATTCGATGTATGGATTAGCACGGGGCAATAGACGTGGTGCGGTACGTTTGTATCGAGACAGATTTCCTGAACTAAGGTGTCCCGACAGGAAGACGTTCGAAGCAATTGATCGGCGTTTTAGGGAGCACGAACATTCCAGCCTATGACTCGCGACTGGGGGAGACCTAGAACGACGAGGGCACCTGCAATGGACGAGACAATTCTTCGTGCAGTTGACGATAACCCTAATGTCAGCGTCAGAGAAGTTGCTGCTGCACAAGGTAACGTTGACCACGTCACTGTATGGAGAGTGCTACGGGAGAACCAGCTGTTTCCGTACCATGTAAAGAGTGTGCAGGCACTATCTGCAGCTGATTGGTGTCCACGGGAACACTTCAGCGAATGGTTCATCCAACAATTTGTCAATCCTCATTTCAGTGTAAATGTTCTCTTTACAGATGAGGCTTCATTCCAACGTGATCAAATTGTAAATTTTCACAATCACCATGTGTGGGTGGACGACAATCCGCACGCAATTGTGCAATCACGTCATCAGCACAGATTTTCTGTGAACGTTTGGGCAGGCATTGTTGGTGATGTCTTGATTGGGCCCCATGTTCTTCCACCTATGCTTAATGGAGCACGTTATCATGATTTCATACGGGATACTCTACCTGTGCTGCTAGAACATGTGTCTTTACAAGTACGACACAACATGTGGTTCATGCACGATGAAGCTCGTGCACATTTCAGTCGAAGTGTTCGTGCTCTTCTCAACAACAGATTCGGTGACCGATGGATTGGTAGAGGCGGACCAGTTCCTGACCTCAACCCTCTTGACTTTCATTTATGGGGGCATTTGAAAGCTCTTGTCTACGCAACCCCGGTACCAAATGTAGAGACTGTTCGTGCTCGTATTGTGGACGGCTGTGATACAATACACCATCAATACGCGCATCACGGATTCCATGCGACGGAGGGTGGATGCATGTATCCTCGCTAACGGAGGACATTTTGAACGTTTCCTGTAACAAAGTGTTTGAAGTCACGCTGGTACGTTATTTTGCTGAGTGCTTCCATTCCATGATTATTGTGATTCGAAGAGAAGCAATAAAATGAGCTCTAACATGGAAATTAAGCGTTTCCGGACACATGTCTGGATAACATATTTTCTTTCTTTGTGTGTGAGGAATGATTCCTGAAAGTTTGGCCGTACCTTTTTGTAACACCCTGTATATTGTCTTTAATGTCGTTTGTTGTTAACAATGTTAGCTTATTCCCAGGAGTTAGCAGCTTTCACTCAGTTAATACTAGGCAGACATCAAATCTCCACGTGCTTGACCTTTGGACCTTTCTGCAGAAAGGAGTGCAGTATTGTGCTACCACAAGAACTCAAAATCTTAGCAGTAGCCCAAACACTCTTAAGTCTAAACTGAAGAGTTTCCTCATGGCCCACTCCTTCTATTCTGTCGAGGGGCTCCTGGAAGAGCTGAAAAATTAAGCAAATTCCAGTGTTACATTGTTGATCTTGTTTATTTAAACTTACGGCTCGTCGCCTGAATATGTTTCTTGTATTTCATTTTATCTGTTTCTACTATCGTGTTATGATTTCGTGTATTGACTCGTTCCATGACCATGGAGACTTCTCCTTAATTTGGTCCCACGGAACAATAAATAAATAAATAAAATGAATTGTTTCCTGCACCTACAGCCGCTTCTGATCAGTCAAGCAGCTCCTCCACTGACACCACGAAGTTGAGTGCAGCCCGTATACCAGTACTCTCACCAAACAAACATTCTTGGTAGTACCGGGAATCGAACCCGCGTCTTCTGCATAGCAGCCATCTGTGCTCACCACTCAACGGCAGGGCATATATATGAGGCAGACATCTGAAATATCGATTTTGCATCATTATTACTGCACATCGCATATTTCATGTGACGCCCAATGTTAACAGGAAGTGTCGGTTTCTTTCCGAATACAAAAGTATTTTGAATTTTACGTCCTAATTCGACAGATGGCTTCCCAATTCGTCTGATACTTATTTTACCGATAACTGTTAACAGAGAGAGTAAGATACAAATGATAAACGTGCCTCCAGCAGCGACACAGTAACACTGCATGCTTGGTGGTAGCAGTCAACATGGGCCAGGGCAGTACCGTCGCTGCTATAGTACTCGTTATTCTTGGAGTTTCACTGTCCCTGTTAATAAATATAGGTAAAATACACATCGTACTATAATCAGGAACATCTTTAATGCACGTATTCGAAGGACGACGACATATGTAAGTTAGGAAATGTGTTGCCTGGTGGTTGTGCTGAGAAATAATTGTAGAAAAAGAAGTCGATACTCTGCGCCGTTTCCCAGTTTTTAAGCCAAGTAATTAGCTAATCACGTGGTTGCGCGCGCAAATTCAAGCACATGCACGCGCAGAAATGCTGTAATGCACAGTTATATGTGGACCCGTGAGTTATCATTCGTTCAAATACGCATCACCAGTTACGGTGGCCTATTTCGGAAGTGATGAATTTAGCTGAGCAGAAGCTACGACGGTTCGGTTCGAGCATACCAAACGAAGACCCCATTTTGCGATACTGCTTCTGGCAGACTGCTTGAATTTTTGCGCGCGACGACCTGATTGGCTAACTTCAGTGTTAAGCAGCTCAGAAACTGCACAACGTATCGAGTTTTGTTGTTAATACTACAACCTCCACTGCAACAGCCTTACAAGATTTTTCAGACTGCTTCTGACCGTCTTGTATACGCATGCATGTTACTAGCTCAGTGAACTTAAGCTATCTTGAACTAATCCTAACTTATAACGTACAAAATAATTCTGTCATGCGTACATCTTTCTCTCAGTCATTAATTAGAATAATAAAAATTTATTCTCCACCGTACGCATGGTGGACGTCGTCTTGCCCTTGTTTTGCAACACTGAGCAGATAAGATCAAGTCGCACCTCTGATTCACATCATCCGCGCTAGTGTCGTCAGATTTTTCACATATATGAAAATACGATAAAATATCGGCATATCACATTAAAATTAAGCATATAAAACGAAAAACATATAAATTAAATGGAAATGCATTAGCGTGAGCTACGTTATAATTCCGCGCCACGGAAACTCGTTTGCTGCATTCGTACGAACGGCTAATAGCAGTTTCGCTCAGCGTGACGGTTTAGCGCTTGGATCTGTCTCATCCTCTCATACATGGGGACTGCATTGTATACTATTGCGTCCACACCAATCATCACACAGTACTTGCACACACAAAAGACTACCTAACCACGGTAATCACTTACGAGTATTAAGTACTACGATATGAAATATATCTACAAAATATACTGTCCCTTACTGTGAATCGCCCGCATCCGCATAAGGCACTCGCAGTCTCTCCCGGCACTGTGTCGAGTGGATTAACCCGCGCTCACCCAATAATGGCATGATTTTTACTGTGGATGGACCACGTTGTGCTGAAATGCTATGGGTAGGCGTTTCCTATTCTTCCGAGTGGCATGTCAAAGAGCTACTCTGCCACATACTCGTACATTAGTCTTGCGTCTTTTCTCCCTTCTTGTACGTTACTGATACGGCGTCCGTGGCCGAGCGTTTCGTACCGACCTTTCTATCTCCAGTGTGCCCACCAGCGTCGGTCCCAGTCACGGCTGTTCCTTTCCTCTTCTTTTTTTTGAGTTATTGTACCCGGCATACGCTAAAAGTCTAACGCGTTCATTTAGGGCAATTCAGTGGCCAGCCATGTGGAATACGCCCACGAATCTTGAAAGCGTCGAATTTTGAAGACGGCTGCTCTGTGTCCAAATATATATTGAATATAAAACCGAAGAGTAGTGTCCCATCGAGGACGAAGTCTTCAGAGAAGGTGCGCAAACTAGCCTAGGCGAGGAACAGAAAAGAAACTTGATCGTATCCTTTCCAAATAAGGCACCTCAAAATATGTCTCGAGAGGTTTAGGGAAACTGTGGAAATCTGCCTTTGGCTGACCGCACGGGTATATAAACCCAACTTCTGACGAGTATCACATGGTGAAATTTTTGACCTTTTCAGTGGTAGAAACACATCCTGGGATCCTGTCGTGAAATGCCACTGGGACTCATCAAATAGAATGAAAAAAAAATTATTTACTGTCAACTGCCCGACTTATAATACACTTTGATACTTTATACATAGAACCAAACAATGTAAATTGAACACATCAAATGAATTCGCAATTGCGAATAAGGACTAGCATCAGTTGTAGAATGGAATGACGATAGTGAAAATTTGTGCCGGACCGGTCGCCTTACCATTTGGCTCTCCCTGTACGACTCACAGCTAGACCCCAATCTTCATATGTCGTCAGCCATCCATGTACGACCTGCACACGTACATCCATTATATGTGTTCCCGTACAAATCAGACGTTGTACTTGAAAGTCGCTTGCCCGATTTCGGCAGATGAATACGACATTGCAGTGCCGATGTTGTTCTGATTACCATGCGTAGACGCCTGGTCGACGGCATCGTGTGTGACCCTGAGTCACGCACGGATAGCCGAAGGGTGAGACGAGCGTTGCGATGAGCGGCAAATCCGGGCTCGAGTCCAGGTCTGGCACAAATTTTCAATGACGTCATTCCATTCTACAGCTGATAGTAGTCCTTATTCGAAGTTGCGAATTCATTACAAGCGTCTCGTAAAGGCTGTGTTCGCCGAAGTGCCTGTTCGTTTGGACATCGTAATCAGAATAACACTGGCATTGCAATATCTATTGTAAACTGAAGTTTAATAACTGAGATACAACTCAAGACAACAGCGGCTTCCAGCCTCAAAGTTTTTAACACACATAAAAACCCAGCAATAAAGGTGCAGATAAAACACTTGACTATTCGGGTTTTAAAACGAAGACTTTTGAACATCAGACAAGAGCTATTAAACGTTTATTTACCCAACAGAAAAACACTAGTTACTTAAGTACCTTGAGCATCGGTGGTGACAGTAGGTGTTTACGATGAAGATAGTTGATGTAATCACTCAACATGGATACTCCAAAATGTCTCTGAAAATTTACAGCAAACAAAGAGAAGGCCACAAAATACAGAATAATTGGAATGTACCTTGGTATGCCACACTACGAAATATTCAAGAACAACAACACAACAGCAAAAAATACCTAAGTTACTGTAACAGAACCTTGGCATATTTTACTAAACTACACAAGATTTGACAATACAAATACAACCAAGGAATTGAAAGAAATTCCCACAGCAATCTGTTAGTGCAACATCGGAATTAAAATAAGACCTCAAAATCAACAGGGTAATTAAATATCATATCATTTATTACCAAACTTTTAGAGACTGAAAAAGGCAAATTGTTTCCAGGCTAGTACACACATAAAAAAAATTTACAACGCCATGATTCTGAGAGTTCCGGAACCTATGCAGAAAATTGGAATACAAGTCAATATAAACATCATTTTCGCCCTTTTTATTGCTCATGAAAATCACACAATGCACGTTGTACCACCATACAGAGAGGCCATTAGATATGATTGTCCTGACTGCTGTGCACACCGGTACCTATGATACCCAGTAGCTCGTAGTCTTGCATTGATGTATGATTGAATTCGTCGTGGCATACTATCCACATGTTCATCGAGGCACTGTTGGTCCAGATTGTCCCACTCCTCAAAGGCTATTCAGCATGGCTGGCGGATCACGTTCTCCATAAACAACCCTTTTCAATCTATCCAGGCATGATCGATAGGGTTCATGTCTGGAGAACATGCTGGCCACTCTAATCGAGCGATGTCAATATCCTGGAGGAAGTAGTTCACAAAATGTGCACGACTTGAACGCAAATTATCGTCCATGAAGGCAAATGCCTTGCCAATGCGATAGGGTTGCACTATCGGTCGGAGGATGGCATTTGCATATCGTACAGCCGTTACTGCTCTTTCCATGACCACCAGCGGCTTACGTCGGCCCCACATAACGCCACTCCAAAACAACAGGGAATCTCCACGTTGTTGAACTCGCTGGACAGTGTGCTTAAGGCGTTCAGCCTGATTGGGTTGTCTCCAAACAATTTTTCGACGATTTTCTGATTGAAGGCATATGAGACACTCATCGCTGAAGAGAACTGATACCAATCCTAAACGGTCCATTCGCCTCGTTGTTGGGGCCACCTGTACCGCGCTGTAAGGTGTCGTAGTTGCAAAGATGGACCTCGCCATAGACTTCGGGAGTGAAGATGCGCATCATGCAGGCTTCTGCGCACAGTTTAAGTCGTAATACGACGTCCTGTGGCTGCACGAAAAGCATTATTCAACATGATGGCGTTTCTGTCAGGCTTCCTCCAAGTCATAATCAGTATGTAGCGGTCATAGACTTCAGTAGCAGCCCTAGGGCGGCCTGAGCGCCTCTTGTCGTCGACAGTTCCTGTCTCTCTGTATGTCCTCAATGCCCGATGGAATTCGCTTTGTTCCACTTCAAGACGCCTGGACACTTCCATTGTTGAGAATCCTTCCTGTCACCAAGTAACAATGCGGATGCTATCGGGCTGCAGTATTGACCGTCTAGGCATGGTTGAACTATAGATAACACGATTCTTGTACCTACTGATAGCCGCTGTTCATGTTTGGTTGTTTACATCTTTTTTCGTGTTTAGTGACATCTCTGAAGAGTCAAAGGGACTATGTCTGTGATACAAATTCACAGTCAACGTCTGTCTTCAGGAGTTCTGGGAACCGGCGTGATGCAAAACTTTTTTATGTGTGTAAGTATACAAAACCAACTCCTGGCTAGTGGTGCCTGACGGATACAGCAGGAACAGCAGGTAGTACGAAATCCACTGGTCCACACAGGTTCTTTGCCATCTTAATATTTTCAATAAAATAATAGCTCAGAATTCTACAAGAAAAGCAAGAACTATGGATAAGCACGCTCTCGCAGGGAAATGCACTCATGCATGTATCAAACTGTGCATCGTTGTGAGAATATAGTGCACATAAATTTGCAAGTAAATGACTCTTTAATAAAGTCCCTACGGGTCACTGCTGAGTGATAAACCCTAAACAGAAAATCTGGACATATTGGCCTGTTCACAATAAAGACAAAATGTGGCAGGACGTATGCTTACAGTTCAGTAGTCACAGGTTACATATTCAAACCAACACACTGGTACATTAACAGGCCAGCGAATAACATGTAATTTTCAAGGCAATGTCAAGGCTCTAACAGGACTCAAGAATGTCGGTTGAAGAATCATTTTCCATGAACAGTCGCTATTAAGCTGATAAGCTATCAATGAGTAGTCTACCCATAGAGCTACAATAGGGAAGTTCCGTTTAAAACCGTTGGAAGCTCAACATTTATCCCAACAGATTAAGATGACGCAGGCAAACACCATGGAGGAGCAACACAATGCTGTTCCTGCTCCCGCACACTACGTTCCTGGGCAGCAACAACACGCTGCGTCCTCCCGTGTAACGTGTGCCCACGTCTCGCCGGCTTCAGACGTTTATTCTGACTGCCCATCGAATACCAGTCGATTGCAGCATGAGCATGGCAGCGTTCACATGGCCGTGGTTGCTGTCAGACTTCTTTTCCCGATGAGTTCCCAGGGCCAACTGCCTCTCTTCAGTCGCACACCGCCTTCACATCGTACCTTGTCGTGGTACCCTCTCGCCACACCCACAGGAAGCGCAACCGCCACACCAGCTATGTTGGGTGGCGACATATCTATACGATCGTATCAGTTTCGAGTCTTAAACTCTGCTCCCCACGTTTGATAATGCCGATTCATAATCTTTGTTTGCAGTGGTTTTGTTGGATTACTTAACGATCAATGGCATAATACATGTGATTATCTTCAGTACTATAGAAACCAGCAGAATAATGATGACTAATTAATTACAAAATTCGCGTTTAAAAACTGTGAATTACATATGCATTAACGTAGAAACCAAGAATAGATTACACTGAATACTGAACCATTCTATGGTGATACAACTACAGCCCCTTTTCAGTCTGTGAAGAATATTCGGAACAGATGTATCTAGCTGTCATGATAATCATACTTACAGCTATGTTCTCATTCGACAGTGACTCATTCCTCTCCTCATATTTCAACTGTGCAGCATCACACTTCGTCTCACGATCTGCAGTCTGAGTAAACAGTCTAGTGAACCGTTTGGTCCGCACTAATGAATATTTGACCACTGGGGGCACACGATGATTGGCACATATTTGGCAACATAGCTAACTCATATACTTCACGGCTTCTCCCGCTGCTCCGTAATATAATAACGAATGTCAGCTAATGCTAAATTACTACTTCTCACTGCAGGACAACGAATAATAGTTCTTCAGTTGTGAAGAATCAGTATATATTTCATTTCTATCTCGCAATATTTACCAGTGTGCCATATTTTAGTTCTTCCCCTCCGTCCGGCCGGTGTGGCCGAGCGGTTGTAGGCACAGCTACGGTCGTAGGTTCGAATCCTGCCTCGGGCATGGATGTGTGTGATGTCCTTACGTTAGTTAGGTTTAAGTAGTTCTAAGTTCTAGGGTACTGATGACCTCAGATGTTAAGTCCCAAAGTGCTCAGAGCCATGTGAACCATTTTTTCTTTCCCTCCACCACACCTCTACAGAAAGGTTTCTTTAATACCTGCACGCACTCCAAACTTGCTCTCTGACAGTCAACTGTAGACACAAAATAGTTTTCACGCTTATAGTCATAAAACTACATTACGCCACAAGTTTGTGATTTTTTCTTAGTACTTCTTGTACTTCGCAAAAGTGAATCAACTGCTATGGTCTTTAGGAAATAATAGTATGTTTTTAATGACATGTGTCATATACGTGCTGCATAAATGTAGCAAAAGAATTTCGAAAACAGTTACATTAGAATTGCAAGGGCTGCTGCTATATCTTTATTGAATACCGCATTCGGTCGTCTAATCTTCAGGGGACATAACTGCATAAAAGTTTTAACTGAACTGCCACAATCTGCAGACAAATAAATCATTGTTAATTACTGGTATCGCTCATTTGATCCCCTTTAAGTGGATAAAGCGCTTAGCTACAATTTTACCAGTACAAAATCTACTAACACAAAGTATCAGGCGGTTTTACGAAGTGTTAAATACTTTCGATTATTAAAATTATGTCAACTTGCGCATTCCTCTGAATGCAAAGCGTAACATTCTGTGAATCGATGAGTTACCCCTTGTCCAAGTATCACATACAAACATCTGTAGCAAATAAACTACACTCCTAAAAATGGAAAAAAGAACACATTGACACCGGTGTGTCAGACCCAACATACTTGCTCCGGACACTGCGAGAGGGCTGTACAAGCAATGATCAAACGCACGGCACAGCGGACACGCCAGGAACCGCGGTGTTGGCCGTCGAATGGCGCTAGCTGCGCAGCATTTGTGCACCGCCGCCGTCAGTGTCAGCCAGTTTACCGTGGCATACGGAGCTCCATCGCAGTCTTTAACACTGGTAGCATGCCGCGACAGCGTGGACGTGAACCGTATGTGCAGTTGACGGACTTTGAGAGAGGGCGTATAGTGGGCATGCGGGAGGCCGGGTGGACCTACCGCCGAATTGCTCAACACACGGGGCGTGAGGTCTCCACAGTACATCGATGTTGTCGCCAGTGGTCGGCGGAAGGTGCACGTGCCCGTCAACCTGGGACCGGACCGCACCGACGCACGGATGCACACCAAGACCGTAGGATCCTACGCAGTGCCGTAGGGGACCGCGCTGCCACTTCCCAGCAAATTAGGGACACTGTTGCTCCTGGGGTATCGGCGAGGACCATTCGCAACCTTCTCCATGAAGCTGGGCTACGGTCCAGCACACCGTTAGGCCGTCTTCCGCTTACACCCCAACATCGTGCAGCCCGCCTCAAGTGGTGTCGCGACAGGAGTGAATGGAGGGACGAATGGAGACGTGTCGTCTTCAGCGATGAGAGTCGCTTCTGCCTTGGTGCCAATGATGGTCGTATGCGTGTTTGGCGCCGTGCAGGTGAGCGCCACAATCAGGACTGCATACGACCGAGGCACACAGGGCCAACACCCGGCATCATGGTGTGGGGAGCGATCTCCTACACTGGCCGTACAGCTCTGGTGATCGTCGAGGGCACACTGAATAGTGCACGGTACATCCAAACCGTCATCGAACCCATCGTTCTACCATTCCTAGACCGGCAAGGGAACTTGCTGTTCCAACAGGACAATGCACGGCCGCATGTATCCCGTGCCACCCAACGTGCTCTAGAAGGTGTAAGTCAACTACCCTGGCCAGCAAGATCTCCGGATCTGCCCCCATTGAGCATGTTTGGGACTGGATGAAGCGTCGTCTCACCCAGTCTGCACGTCTAGCACGAACGCTGGTCCAACTGAGGCGCCAGGTGGAAATGGCATGGCAAGCCGTTCCACAGGACTACATCCAGCATCTCTACGATCGTCTCCATGGGAGAATAGCAGCCTGCATTGCTGCGAAAGGTGGATATACACTGTACTAGTGCCGACATTGTGAATGCTCTGTTGCCTGTGTCTATGTGCCTGTGGTTCTGTCAGTGTGATCATGTGATGTATCTGACCCCAGGAATGTGTCAATAAAGTTTCCCCTTCCTGGGACAATGAATTCACGGTGTTCTTATTTCAATTTGCAGGAGTGTATGATGGATGTGGCACCTACTGTTACGAAACCTCAGGCAGAGGTAAAGACTGGAAAGATACAAAGAGTATATCTTCGATTTCCCTTGTCAACAGTAAAATATGAAATGCAGTCAGCATATTCTCGACTGAGAAACAGCTTCTCCCACGCACTTCACGCTAATATTTACTGAAGTTACAACGTCTATGCTGTAACTATGTAAGCCCTGACACAAGGCCTGGAGGAGACGCCTCATTGGAGTTATTGTATGAAATCCTCTTACTTACATCGCAATACCTTTAGGCTGAAAATAGAAATAAACAGATAAATTGCCATGGAGAGCTAAAGAATTGCTGTACGCCTTTTTCTGTACTGATGTACCTACATAGCCCCCAGTACGACAAACATGTTTTATCAATAGTGAGTTAAAGAAAACCAAAATATTTTGAAGGTAAAATATGTATGAATATTAATTCTGTTATGATCTTAGTACTCATAACTCTAGTCCCCGACCAATCATCGTTTTAAGTTTTTCACATAAACTTCTCTGGTCTCTTTTCTTTAACAGTCGTACAGGCTAGGCTAACGCACGAAGTTCTGGCTTGCAAAACAGGGACGAAATCTAAACCGGGATTGTATATGAGCGACGGATTATCGATAGACTGGTACACTGGCCAGCCAGACCATGGTTTGCTGCAAAATCTCCACCCTCACTTAGATAAATGGTTCGTTGGTCTCCAACCTCCATCTCACATAGTACGATACACGGACTATCAGAACACGATAATTCTCCGAACCAAATTCACATGACTGAAAGACGAATGGCACAAACGACTTCTCTTCTTTAGGTTAACTGTCGAGTGAGGCACCAGGAAAACATCTGGCCACAAAGTTAAAATGAAATGCTTCAGATCACGAAAACGACGAATCACATCCTACAGGTTAAATGCCAGGAAAGAGAGGCCATCACTAAGAAAGTAAGATACCTTATAACCGCCCTTTTAGAACCTTATCGGATCAACCAGAAACAAAAAGTATTTAACGAGTCAGTTGAACAATAAAGAAGGCTAGGATGAATAACACAAAGACTCATCCCCAAGACCTCGCCAGCATGTTAAATAAGAAAGTGAAAATACAAATCCGAAACTTAATTCCATATGAACAGGCCTGTAAGCCCAACGGCACTGTGCGACCGCTCTGTCATCCTCAGCCCCAAAGGGTCACTAACTGAGGGCATGGAAGAGCATGTGGTCAGCACACCGCTCTCCAAACCGTTGTCAGTTTACGAGACTGGAGTCGCTGCTACTCAGTCACGTAGCTCATCAGTTTCCTTCACAAGGGCCAATGCACCCCACTTGCCTACAGCGCACGACAGACCGGATGGCCACCCATCTAAGTGTTAGCCAAGCCAGAAAACGCCTACTTTCGTAGATCGAACGGAAACCTGTGCTACCTCCCCGGCTGGGTCGTTGGCGAATAATATAAAGAGAAAGTCAAGGACTGTTCCGTTTCTCTGACAGTGATCTCTTCAGATGGATTAAATCTTCATGGAAACGGTTCACCGGCTTATACCCGCACATTCAGTCTCCTGCAAAGCAATGAAGAGTGTAATCGACTGGCACTTTCACTTAGATTTCTCGTGACACGTGGGCATTGAGTCGATCCGTACTCTGGGTATAGCGTAGGACACTAAGTACGGTCCGAAGGCAAAATTATTCAACTGAATGCGCAACATAAATACGGCAGATGCAAGTTCATGCCGCAAAAACTGCACTGATTTATTTGCGTAATGTCTCGCTACTGTAACGATCAAAATTTTGCATCTCTGGTGCTGGCGACCGTAATTAATGAGAAAATTATTCCGATATCTACTGTTATGAACTTGCGGCAAGAAGCAAAAGGAGGAAATAGCTGCTTAATTTGCATACGCACATAACGCTCCGTTTTTGTGGGTCTGCAGTTTGCTTGGAACGCCCCCGCAAGAAGCTGAGATACTGCCGTCAGTCGCAGGGACCTACCAGTTCACGCACACCTGTGTGCCCGGCGCCGGGGATCCGCCTCTGGACGTATTCTGCTTCCAGCTGAAGATATTGTTTACTATTAGTCGGTTACTGATCTCTTGAGCCTAACTGAAAGTACCGTTTGTAGGTCTTCACGCCAAAAAATTTTATAAATATCTGAAATGTATTTCCAAGTGGGTATACAATAAAAGTATCATAAACGAGCCACATGTTTGCTTTTTGTTTCTCTACAGTCAGAAAGAGACTCCACCTGCATGGACATCGTCTCTACAAGTGCCGATTCTAGATTACTTCATATATCTGTAACAGATCGAGTATTTCTTTTTCAGTATTCTTTAACATTAGGGATCATTACCTACCAAGTATTAAACACGTATCACTGGTAACGCAATTACAGTGTTAAGTTTTTCTAAAAATAAGATCGTAAAATGCTCTGAGAAATTTGAGATTTAAGCTCTGCAAGAAGTACACTGGAATTATTTTTCAGTTGTGAAGGTTAGTTAAATATTTAACACTTTCAGCAATGTATAATTTACGTAGTCTGAATACAGCTTTTCTTAAAAGTTAGCCTGAAATACTTTTCCCTAAAAGTACAGTTACAGCAGGCAGCGGAAATAGTAAAATCACAGTATACATCTACATCTACATCCATACTCCGCAAGCCACCTCACGGTGTGTGGCGAAATGTACCTTGAGTACCTCTATCGTTTCTCCCTTCTATTCCAGTCTCGTATTGTTCGTGGAAAGAAGGATTGCCGGAATGCCTCTGTGTGGGCTCTAATCTCTCTGATTTTATCCTCAAGGTCTCTTCGCGAGATATACGTAGGAGGGAGCAATATACTGATTGACTCCTCGATGAAGGTGTGTTCTCGAAACTTCAACAAAAGCCGATACCGAGCTACTGAGCGTCTCTCCTGCACAGTTTTCCACTGGAGTTTATCTATCATCTCCGTAACGCCTTCGCGATTACTAAATGATCCTGTAACGATGCACGCTGCTCTCCGTTGGATCTTCCCTATCCCTTCTATCAACCCTATCTGGTACGGATCCCACACTGCTGAGCAGTATTCAAGTAGTGGGCGAACAAGCGTACTGTAACCTACTTCCTTTGTTTTCGGATTGCATTTCCTTAGGATTCTTCCAATGAATCCCAGTCTGGCATCTGCTTTACCGACGATAAACTTTATATGACAATTCCATTTTAAAACACTCCTAATGCGTGCTCCCAGATAATTTATGGAATTAACTGCTTCCAGTTGCTGACCTGCTATATTGTAGCTAAGTGATAAGTGATCTTTCTTTCTGTGTATTCGCAGCACATTACACTATTCTACATTGAAATTCAATTGCCATTCCCTGCACCATGCGTCAATTCTCTGCATATCCTCCAGCATTTCAGTACAATTTTCCATTGTTACAACCTCTCGATATACACAGCATCATCCTCAAAAAGCCTCAGTGAACTTCCGATGTCATCCACAAGGTCAGTTATGTATAATGTGAATAGCAACGGTCCTACGACACTCCCCTGCGGCACACCTAAAATCACTCTTACTTCGGAAGACTTTTCTCCATTGAGAATGACATGCTGCGTTCTGTTATCTAAAAACTCTTCAATCCAATCACACAATTGTTCTGATAGTCCATATGCTCTTACTTTGTTCATTAAACAACTGTGAGGAACTGTACCGAACGCCTTGCGGAAGTCAAGAAACACGGCATCTACTTGGGAACCCGTGTCTATGGCCCTCTGAGTCTCGTGGACGAATAGCGCGAGCTGGCTATCACACGATCGTCTTTTCCGAAACCGATGCTGATTCCTACAGAGTAGATTTCTAGTCTCCAGAAAAGTCATTATACTCGAACATAATAAGTGTTCCAGAATTCTACAACTGATCGACGTTAGAGGTACAGGTCTATAGTTCTGCACATCTGTTCGACGTCCTCCTACAGTTCGCTACAGCTTCGTGACGTTAGTATCTTCTGACTGACAACCACATCATCTGCGAACACCCTCATGGAGTTTCTGTTCGAATACACTAGATCGTTTATGTAGTTTATATTGTGACAGAAACACTCCAGTCACACTTCCTTGATGTACTCATGAAACTGCGTTTAATCTATCGATTTTGTTCCTTTAAGAGCGACGTGTTGAACTGCATTTACAAGGAAGGCTATAATCTTACCACGAGTATGGTCGTATACTCGGTAGCTCGTATTAGGCGACAATCCTAAACAGAAATGTCGTCCGATATTTGATAAGCATGCATTTTTAACACGCTTTTTTTGGGTCGCTTTCTTCCCTGCAATTTATTTTAAACTAACTCCCCCAAGAACTAGAGACTTGAAACTTCTAAAACAGCTCCCAACAGGTTGTCAATGCAATATTAACTCGCTTTCTTCTCTGGAGTGCGGAGAATGGTATTTTGTTCATCACTATCATTTCCCGGTGAACTAGAGATTAGAAACTTTCAGCATGGCTCTGAAATGGACCACTTTCTTGTCTGTTGTATGGTGGAGGGTACTTAGTTTAATAGTATAATTTCCCTTTGTACTATAGACTTGAAATTTTAAATGTATCTCAGAGCTGGATGACAATGCAGGATTAACTAGTGTTATCTGGTGTGTGGTGATGAGTACGATTTTCACCACAATAATCTCCTTACTAGTTAGAGAACTATAGCTTTCAACAAAGCTCAGAAATAGTTGACAACGCATTATTAACACGTAGCCGTGGCTTGTGTGTGTGGCAGAGGGAACCTTTTGTACCCCTGCTATTTCCCTCCTTTTCCACTTGCGAATGTTTCTTGGTAAGAACGTTTACTTCGAAGTAAACTGAGTTTAGTTCCCTCTCATTTTTACTGTCGATGTCTTTTCGTGAGATCATGGTAGGAGAGAGCAATGTATTGGTTCACTCCACTGAAATTTACCATCTGATCCTATTGTAATCCTATCGAAATGTTTGAAGTCGATAGAAAGATTTGACATACTCAAGATTAAAAGGAAGAATATAATTATTTAAATAAAAAGATTTTTAATATAATGCGTTTTAAAACGGACTTTAATTTTTCCTGGCCCTACATAGATTTCTAGCTCCATATAGGTAATTCTGATATTTTGTGGTTGTCAGTTTTTAATAGCTATGAAAACAGGTGAATAATTTGAAATTTAAAACGTATGGCGCTTGCAGTTTATAAATATTGCATGAATGGTTGACCTCTTTACTTCTGGCTATTGCATGCGGTCCACGTTTTCAGTTCGAAATTGCAGAAGTATTTTCATAGCATTAAAATTCACAAGCACAAATTTCATGTCTATCTGTATACGGATAGGAATCTGTATGGAACTAGGAGAAATTATGTCATACTTAATGATCCGCTTTAGAAACGTGTTGTATTACAAAGTATTTTATTTCAGTACTAATTTTTTCACTACATGACTGTGTGGAAAGATATCAAATTCTTGTCTAAAGTCAAGGCACACAGCATAACAGACAGCCCTCTTCATGTATTAGACGAATGTAGAGAGAGTTGAGTTTCGTAGGGTCTCTGTTTCGGGGAGGCATGTTGATTTCAAAGACGAGAAAAAAATGGTTCAAATGGCTCTGAGCACTATGGGACTCAACATCTTAGGTCATAAGTCCCCTAGAACTTAGAACTACTTAAACCTAACTAACCTAAGGACATCACACACACCCATGCCCGAGGCAGGATTCGACCCTGCGACCGTAGCAGCCCCGCGGTTCCGGACTGCAGCGCCAGAACCGCACGGAAACCGCGGCCGGCCAAAGACGAGATTTTCGTTCTCAAAAATCATAGAAATATGTGGACATAAAACATGTACCACAGTTCTACAACGTACAAACGTTAGCGAAAAATGTCTATAATTGTGTGCATCAGCCCGACGTTCTTTCTTGAAAACGGGAATAATCTATGATAAAGTCCAGTCACTCCATTCGCTTACTGAATTTATTAAGACCAAATCTTCTTAGGGCTCATAGGCAGATTCCTTGGCGAAATTATCAATTCAGTATCACTGAACGCTCTCTGTAATCTTATTTTGACTTCGTTCAAGTTTTGTCAGCTAGACTTCTACTACGCTAAAATCTGTGATGAAGTTCCCTTCAGTGTTTTATCAACCTTTAAACGCTCTAAAATCTGTGATGAAGTTCCCTTCAATTTTTTATCAACCTTAAAACATGGCAGGTAAACCAAATTGAGTCTTCGCTGTCCCTCAAAACATTGCTCGCTGCATACTCGTCTATGACATACTCAACAATGGTTTGGAATTTTAACCATTTGTGTATCGCATCTTCGTCCTCTCCACTGAATATGCTATATTGACTACGCTGATATTCCTGAATTTGTACTCTATTACTCTCGCCAAGCAAAAATATATTTTTCTAATTGTTAAACATTCTTTGCAATACCCTTAGTCATTGATGCTGTCGCAGCATTGTAATTACTGATGTACTGTACGTTAATTGATTCGAGATGTGCAGGTCTGTTTTTTGTAAGCTGCCTAAAATACTCACGAGTTGTACTATATCCTCCAAGTATAATAAAAGGGCAGCTGCTATATCGTTTACTGTTATCTGCCTTTATTTCTATAAGCGTTGAGATTGTTCTTCTTTACCATTTTCGGTAGTGTATGCCTATGTAACTGTTAGTTTCATTTCGAGTTTTAGATGATTGCTCTTATTAATATTTCCATTATACACTCCTGGAAATTGAAATAAGAACACCGTGAATGCATTGTCCCAGGAAGGGCAAACTTTATTGACACATTCCTGGGGTCAGATACGTCACATGATCACATTGACAGAACCACAGGCACATAGACACAGGCAACAGAGCATTCACAATGTCGGCACTAGTACAGTGTATATCCACCTTTCGCAGCAATGCAGGCTGCTATTCTTCCATGGAGACGATCGTAGAGATGCTGGATGTAGTCCTGTGGAACGGCTTGCCATGCCCTTTCCACCTGGCGCCTCAGTTGGACCAGCGTTCGTGCTGGACGTGCTGACCGCGTGAACGACACTTCATCCAGTCCCAAACATGCTCAATGGGGGATAGATCCGGAGATCTTGCTGGCCAGGGTAGTTGATTTATACCTTCTAGAGCACGTTGGGTGGCACGGGATACATGCGGACGTGCATTGTCCTGTTGGAACAGCAAGTTCCCTTGCCGGTCTAGGAATGGTAGAACGATGGGTTCGATGACGGTTTGGATGTACCGTGCACTATTCAGTGTCTCCTCGACGATCACCAGTGGTGTACGGTCAGTGTAGGAGATCGCTCCCCACACCATGATGCCGGGTGTTGGCCCTGTGTGCCTCGGTCGCATGCACTCCTTCTTGTGGCGCTCACCTGAACGCGCCAAACACGCATACGACCATCATTGGCACCAAGGCAGAAGCGACTCTCATCGCTGAAGACGACACGTCTCCATTCGTCCCTCCATTCACGCCTGTCGCGACACCACTGCAGGCGGGCTGCACGATGTTGGGGCGTGAGCGGAAGACGGCCTAACGGTGTGCGGGACCGTAGCCCAGCTTCATGGAGAAGGTTGCGAATGATCCTCGCCGATACCCCAGGAGCAACAGTGTCCCTAATTTGCTGGGAAGTGGCGGTGCGGTCCCCTACGGCACTGCGTATGATCCTACTGTCTTGGCGTGCATCCGTGCGTCGCTGCGGTCCGGTCCCAGGTCCACGGGCACGTGCACCTTCCGCCGACCACTGGCGACGACATCGATGTACTGTGGAGACCTCACGCCCCACGTGTTGAGCAATTCGGCGGTACGTCCACCCGGCCTCCCGCATGCCCACTATACGCCCTCGCTCAAAGTCCGTCAACTGTACATACGGTTCACGTCCACGCTGTCGCGGCATGCTACCAGTGTTAAAGACTGCGATGGAGCTCCGTATGCCACGGCAAACTGGCTGACACTGACGGCGGCGGTGCACAAATGCTGCGCAGCTGGCGCCATTCGACGGCCAATACCGCGGTTCCTGGTGTGTCCGCTGTGCCGTGCGTGTGATCATTGCTTGTACAGCCCTCTCGCAGTGTCCGGAGCAAGTATGGTGGGTCTGACACTCCGGTGTCAATGTGTTCTTTTTTCCATTTCCAGGAGTGTATATTAATAGATGTTTATTTTTTTTCAGCCCAGCATCTATTATCTTAGTTACTCTTTATTACCTTCTTTCATTATAAGATTACAAGAAATATCACGACATTTTCTCCAATGCCATATCTCTTCTGTAATGTTTAATCGGTCTCAGATGATTAAGATGTTAATTTTCTTAGAGTCCAGATACTTTATCAGGCCATCCTTCTCCATCAACTAGCGCGTACTTTTTCAAGTCGAGAACAAGAATGCTGTTACCAATCTAGTCTTACGCAGCTGCAGCTGCTGCCATCGCGGGTAACGATCCGTTTCCACGTTAATGAGCTGCGGGTTCTCTCTCCTGTAACAGGTAACAACAGCTCCCCAGCATATTGATAGTTGATTATTTGGTTGTATGTCCTACTCAGTACCTTTGGAATTGTCCATTTTTCCATCCATGTAGTCTGCTTTTTGTTGCACTGCTTAGATTTCTATCTTAGCAGGCAATCCCGTCCGCTAGCATCTAAATAAAGCTAATTTGCCAGATTCCACGTAGTTTTCGTTTGAGTAGCTTTTAAAGGAAGATTTTATGGATACGCTTCTAATAAATCTCGTCGGAGTTTCTCAGGTATTTCATAGATTGACCTCCTGAGAGGATACTGGCTTTTGGCATGCACCGGAATGAGAGATAAAATCAACTAAGTTTAGGATATTAAATTTGGTTTGCTCAATTTGCTGCCCTAGAAAATTAATCCAGGACTCAAATATTAAACGGAATCCATCTATTCTCCGAGGAAGATATTTGTACAACAATATTACAGACTTCATAAGTAATACGCTGATCAGCACACTTCTAAATCGATCAAAGAACAGATGCTTCGTTAACGAGTGAACTAAAGATCAGTAATAATTTGAATCTTAGGTCATAAAACCTCAGTGGATTTATATAGTGTCTAATAGCTATCGTCGTGCAAATATTTCAGAAATTGATATAGAACACAAGGGACACGCAAAACGAGGAATAAATATTTTATATTAAAGAACCTCTTCACAATTATGTCTGGTGAATGCATAGCTAGCAATTAAAGGCCATTGAAAGTCGAGAACGTATTTCGGACAGAGGTAAACGTTGTATGGCGAGATTGCTAAGCTCAGCTGAGAACACGGAGTCCCATATCACCAACATATGGACTGTCAATGGCAAATGTGTTTTCCCATATCATGGTCTTTCAACTAGTAATGGAAATAGGCCTTCTGCAGTAGTCAACATGTGGGGTATGTGCTATCAATAGTAACGATGCCACTTAGTTTCAAAAGTTGGAACTACCACGAGACACTGACGGCAGCGCCCTCTAGCTGGTGCTGTGCAGCTCTACGAGCTTCGCTACAGATTCTGCCCATTTTCGTCAGCTGCTGCCAGCCGGGACACTTCGCTTCAGCTTCGCACCTCATTACAAGTTATGTATTCTTATTGCTTGAGTAAATGGGATTTAAATTCATACAGCAGTACCGACGTCTTCTACCTTTTCCTGATCCAACCCACGCGCAGCCTTCCAGGCGGGATACAAAAGGGGAGATATGCATAACAATGAGGGTGAACGAGTCGTAAAACTTGAAACTGGACCACGAGATCTTACGTCTGCATTTGACGACACCCATCTCACCTGCATGACAGCGACGGGTTGCAGAGATTCAGGTACAGTGCTCACGTTTCATCAGATCGTGCTTCGTGTCAGACTTCTTGCCCTCACAGTTTTTTTTTCTCTGATAGTGAATGGAAGACGCATAATACTACAAATATCACATCAACGCAGTTCGTGACAACCAACCTGAAACGTTATCGTTCATTTTTTCGGCATATTAACAGCGGAATACTTACAATGTGTGGCCGCGATTTACATTCCCTTCCATGGTTCAACATGTAAAAATACAGTGATGTGTGAAACTTTCGCATAATATGTCCCCAGATAATCCCCAGCAAACATCCATGTAGTAAACCAAGCAAAACTTTAGCCAGAGAAGCAGGAAAGTACTGTTGCAGGTAACATACATTCTTGTCGGTGCCAGTCCTGAATAGACGCAACAGCGCAATCTCCGCTAATCTGTCCTTTATCTTGCTCAATGATATTAACCATAGATTAAAGTAAATGTTCATATGTGATGTTTGTTAGCAGCGAGCTACTGTCAGGAATGTATACCTCTAAAGGTAAGTCAGGTAAATGTTGTAGAAGTTGTTTACGACATAGGCCTACTTGAACTGCAATGGTGCACATAATTTAAAATACGGATTCATGATGTCACTCTAGGAGCTATTAAACAACAATCTAGTATAGGTCAAAGTAATGCTCTAGGTTAGTGGAACAAGGGTACAGCTGTAAAAGTCTAGTGAGATAGTTAAAGTCAAGTTGATGTTGTCTGCTATCGCCGATAAGAATGAATGTTGGCCACTCTAATTTATTCACACTTCATGGACATATTGTTGTTTAGTCAGTTCTGGCAACATAAGGGCAGTCTCACAGATAGATATGCCCATCTGAATCATTAGGTCTCAAAATAAGTAAAACTTTGCTTTGAGGCAGCGTTGCACATTGGTAAATGTTAAGCCGGAATGCATTTGTACGTCTTTACTATCAGTCAGCATTTGTGATGGGTGATTTCCCTATATCGCTGAAGGCAAATTTCGGGTTGGTTCTTTTGAAAGGCCACGGCCGACTTCCTTCCCCATCTTTCCCTAATCCGATGATGACCTCGCTGTTTGGTCCCCTCCTCCAAACAACCCAACCACAATCCATTTGTCATGAGGCTGCTTAGGAGATAGGGTCCCATTTCACTGTCCCGCAGGGAATGAAGTAAAATGCGAAATGGCATCTGTTATACACTGAAGAGCCAAAAGAAACTGGTACACCTGCCTAAATTCATGTAGGGCCCCCGCGAGCACACAGAAGTGCCACAACGCTAAGTGGCATGGTCTCGACTAAGATCTGGAGTAGTGCTGGATGGAACTGACAGCATGAATCCTGCGGGGCTGTCCATAAATCCGTAAGAGTACGAGGGGGAGGAGATCTGTTCTGAACAGCACGTTGCAAGGCATCCCAGATATCTTCAATAATCTTCATGTCTGGGGAGTTTGTTGGCCAGCGGAAGCGTTTAAACTCGGAAGAGTGTTTTTGGAGTCACTTTGTAGCATTATGGACAATTGGCGTGTCGCATTGTACTGCTGGAACTGCCCGAGGCCGGCCGGAGTGGCCGTGCGGTTCTAGGCGCTAGAGTCTGGAACCGAGCGACCGCTACGTTCGCAGGTCGAATCCTGCCTCGGGCATGGGTGTGTGTGATGTCCTTAGGTTAGTTAGGTTTAATTAGTTCTAAGTTCTAGGCGACTGGTGACCTCAGAAGTTAAGTCGCATAGTGCTCAGAGCCATTTTGAACCATTTTGAATTCCCCTAGTCCGTCGGATGCACAATGGACGTGAATGAATGCAGGATATCAGTGAGGATGCTTATGTACGTGTCACCTCTCTGAGTCTTATCTAAACATATCAAGCGTCCCATAGCAGTCCAAGTGCACACGCCCCACGTCATTACAGAGCCTCCAACAGTTTGAACAGTCCCCTGCTGACATGGACTGTTCATGGATTAATGAGGTTGCCTCCATAACCGTACATGTCCATCAGCTCGATACGAGCTGAAAGGAGACTCGTCCGACCAGGCAACATGTTTCTAGTCTTGTACAGTCCAATGCCGGTGCTGAAGGGCTCAGGCGAGTCGTAAGGCTTTGTGTCATGCAGTCGTCAAGGTATACGAGTAGGCTCCAGTGTCGGTGATATTTCATTGAATTGTTCGCTCTCTGACACTTGTTGATGAGCCAGAATTGAAATCTGTAGCAGTTTGCAGAAGAATGGCACCTCGGTCACGTTGAAAATTCTCTTCAGTTGTCGTTGTTCCCGTTCTCGCAGTATCTTTTTTCTACCGCAGCGATGTCGACAGTTTGATGTTTTACCGTATTCCTAATATTCACAGTACACTTATTAAATGGTCGTGTGGAAATCTGCTGTCTTCGTCGCTACCTCGGAGATACTGGGTAACATCACTTGTGCATCGACTATAACACAACGTTCAAAAACACTTAAATCTTGATAACCTGCCATTGCAGCAACAGCAGCAGCAATCGATCTAACAACTGCGCCACTTCTTGTCTTATATAGGCGTTGCCGACCACAGCTCCTTGTTCTTCCGATTTACATATCTCTGTATTAGAATAGGCATACCTTTCCCAGTATCTCTGGCGCTTCAGTGTATATGATGTGAGAACAATGCTGACCGATTTGACATTAAGCTCAGGACGTATTAAGGTTAAGAGTTTGATAGTGAAAAATTTTGTAGTCAGTCGGAAGGAACGAGTTTCGAAAGGGTTTAGGTTAGGTGATTTTCCGTCCAAGCCATACCTTCATAGTCAGTCTTTGTATAGTGCACTACTTGAGACTGTATTGGAAAAAGCGGCGCCGGGGAAGGGACGAGTTATAAAAATTATTCTGGCTACTTCTTTGTGGTTCGAATACAAATTTCTACGAAACAGATAATGGGGATGGGATGTGGTTGGTTACTAGACAAAGTACTAGTGGTCTGGCACACTATTTGGGATACAGTGACGAAAGACCTTAAAATTTTCCAGAGGATAGTGGACAAAGTCGCAGCTAGAAACACTGTTTTAGAAAGCAAGTACTAATGACTACACAAGCTGTCATAGTTAAACGTGTGCCACGTTGTTCTGTTGAATGGGAAGCTGGTACGGGTGCATGAGAAATTTTAACAATACTTTAGGTGTTCATTGTATAACACACAAAACAACTCTGCTGATTCCTTCGGATTACGTAAACAGCCCCCTGGTGCCGTGATAGCAGAGAAAAACTTATGTCATGTGGTCTGGAAGTACCATTAAGGTTGGTCAACAAGTACTCGGTTAGGTATAAGATCTGTACGTTCTAGGGGGTCAAAGGCGAGATTCACACACAATAGAACTCCCTAATTTGCTTAGGTATATAAAATAGGCCATTGGGAATCATCACATTGTAGAGATGTAAAAACAATCTAATGGGAAACGTTTTTTTTTAATTTGGGAGAAAAGTGGCGCATACCTACTTATAAGGGATTTTCGCTTAAGTATGGTTTGTGTTAAATCCTTTCTTTGGCAGGGAACTGTTCTAAGATATGAACATTCGGAAGGTAAGACTTGGGTGACGCTGTAGCAGGATTTTCCAGCTGCACGGAAGGTGATTAGTCGGTATCTGGGCTTACAGGTACAGAAACCGCCCGTAGTATGGATGCACCGGAAGTGTTAATACCCAAGGTGATGGATAAACATCAATACAACAGTATCACAAGAAATAAGTAATACTACTAACTATAAGGGATCGGGCTCAGAGAACCTCAGGCAGTTACAAGACTCCTGTTACAGCACATTCTGTTATGTGTCTTCTGCCTCTAGTCCCCCTGTTTGCTGATAGGCAGCAAGTCCTCGTAGATCCCATTTCACCAATTTTTCTTCCGCAGGAAGTAGAATCCTTCCAGTGTTTATCCATCCTAGCGACTTAGCCTGCCGATAAAAGCAACTTGCTTCTCATGGGCCTATGACGTTCAGTTTACTGTAGATTTCATGCAATTTAAAAGTATATGAATCCTTCATTCTCCAGTGAGCTATGGTTTTACCACACCGCTGATCTTCCTTAAGACTTTCAGCTGAAAAAAAGAAGATTATTTATGTCTTTTTTCTGAACACTTACTGTGTTGCAACCATAAAGCCCTAACAGTAGGATCAGTGCTTTGTACAATTAGCGTTTGAAATACCTTCACAGACTTAGCTATTTAAAAAGCTGTCTCAGAGTGAAGTATGATCGGCTTGTGGTTTGTATCCTCGGTTAATTTCTGCCTCTTATGACTGTCGCTCTGTAGAGATTACTGCTTCATACTTAAAACGATGAACTCTATTGTATGGTCGGGTTCCGTCTATCAAAGGCTGAAGTGGGTGTTTTGAATAGGCGTGAGTCCTGCTCATCACCAGATATTCTGTCTTAAAATAATTCACAGGGCGACCTATTCTGCTCGCAGAAGCCTCCACGTTGTCGCACATTGGTATTAGTTCTTATTTAGATCTGGACGGCAGGGCTACAAAGTCGATTCAAAATGGTTCAAGTGGCTCTGAGCATTATGGGTCTTAACATATAAGGTCATCAGTACCCTAGAACTTAGAGCTACATATACCTAACTAACCAAAGGACATCACACACATCCATGCCTTAGGAAAGATTCGAATCTGCGACCGTAGCGGTCGCGCGGTTCCAGACTGAAGCGTCTAGAAACGCTCGGTCGCTGCGGCTGGGTACAAAGTCATAAAATGCAATATGTGTGGTTTTCCTACACTTTACATGAAACAAGAACACTGTAAATTTCAAACAAACCTGTAATAATTGTCATACTTAGAAAAACTATTGCCAACATCACACATGCATTTCAGAATGTTCAAGTGCAGACCCCTTACAACACTAACGTTAGCTGACTGACACATAACATTTCAAAGCAAATCTAATTGGGTTTAATAAAATTCAGTGATGACAGATAAACAATGTCTTAATCAGTGCCGGCCACGGTGGACAAGCGGTTCTAGGCGCTACCGTCTGGAACAGCGCGACCGCTACAGTCGCAGGTTCGAGTCCTGCCTCGGGCATGGATGTGTGTGATGTCCTTAGGTTAGTTAGGTTTAAGTAGTTCTAAGTTCTAGGGGACTGATGACCACAGAAGTTAAGTCCCATAGTGCTCAGAGCCATTTGAACCATTTTGAATCAGTAATGGAGGCAGAAATAATTCATTGGTATCAGTACATATTTTAATGAATCGTCCTTATCGAAATAATAGGGCAACAGGATGTTAATGGTTCTCAGTTTTCACTGTATCAAATAGGAAGACTGTCAAACCAAAAATGGTTGCGTTAAAATGACAACCGATTACAGTAATAAATTTCTATAGGTCGTTGTTTTTCATTTCATCGTTTGTGGTAAAACCTATTGAGATTATCAGTATTTTTCCTTAAACAGTTCTGACATACAATGAGGCGACGGAGGTCAAGGGGTTCCACTTAATATCGTGTCGAACCTCCTTTCCTTTTGTCCGGTGTAGTGCAGCAACTCGACGTGGTATGTATTCAACAAGTTGCATGAAGTTCCCTGAAGAAAGATTGAGCCATGCTGCCTCTATAACCGTCCACAGTTACGGGAGTGTTGCCGGTGCAGGATTTTGTGCACGAAATTAACTCTAGATTATCTGACATAAATGTTCAATGGGTGGCCAAATTATTCACTCAAATTGTCCAGAAGTTTCTTCAAATCAGTCGCGAACAATTGTGATCCATAAACATGGGGCATTGTCATCGATGAAAATTCTGTTGTCAGGGGATGTTAAATCCATGAATGGCAGCAAATGGTGTTCAATTTTCAGTCAATGATTCAGTTGGACCAGAGGACACCGTCCATTGCACGTAAACACAGCCCACACTATCATGGAGTCGACAACAGGTAGCACAGTGTCTTGTTTAAATGTGGGAACCATGGCATCATGGCATCTGCGCCACACTACTATCAGCTCTTACCTTCTGAAACAGGGATTCATCTGACCAGACCACGGTTGTCCAGATCTCTAGCGTCCAACCGAAGTGGCCACGAGCCCGGGAGAGTCGCTGCAGGCAGTCATGCTCTTAGAAAAAGCACTCACCTCGGTCGTCTGTAATCACAGACCCTTAACACCAGATTTCGGCGCTCTGTCGTAACGGATACGTTCGTCGTACCTCCCACATCGAATTTTGTTGGCATTTAAAGTAGTGATGCTTGTCTGCTAACACTGAAAACTCTACCCAAACGCCGTTGCTCTTGGTCTTAAGTGAAGGCCGCTGCCTGCTGCGTTGTCAGTGGTGAGAGGTAACGCCTGATATTCGATATTCTCGGTTCACTCTTGATGCAGTGGATCTCGGAATACTGAATTCTCTAAAAATTGCTGAAAACGACTGTCTAGCTCCAGCTGACATTACGCGTCCATAGGCTGTCAATTCCCGTCGTGCGGCCACAATTACGTCGGAAACATTTTCACAGGAATCAGCTGACTACAAACGACAGCTTCGTCATTGCACTACTCTCTTATACCTTGTGTATGCGGTACTAACGCCATGTCTATATGAATATACCGCTGCCCTATAACGGATGAAAACAGAATAACAAGTGTGTTATACGATATGAATTTGTCCTGTCACGATTGTGCAGACGCAAAGAAGTCTTTAGGGCAGGGCGTGGTCGTATTTCGTACTCTAGTAGTGTCATATAGCAGTAGTAAGAAATACAGCGGGCGGAAAACAGTTCGTAGAGCCAGGCTAAGCTCAACACCTGACGCGGTTAATTCCAAATCCTGTACAATCCTTCCGGCGCTGTCTTTCTGGCATAGGCAAGTAACTACCACCCATATTCATTACAGCAAATCATCAATTGGTAAAAAGAAAAAAAAATGGAGAGGAACGTGTATGATATGCGTAATACCGCAGTGATTTAGCGTCAAGTGTGCTGGGGTGGTCGATTCGGTTCCAGTGAAAATATTAGACACCTACAAGGCTACAGCCAAAATTCACCTAAAAAATGGGGCACTGCAACATTACGGGATAGATTAATTATGCGTTTGGAACAACACTCCACCGCTAGCACACTGGAGGCTAAATATGTCAAAATCAATTACCGTTTTTATTGCTTCCAGGGGAGGTTGGTGGTAGGTTTTAACCTTTTTTCCACATGTATGTTCCTGGAGTAATGGCAAAAATCACTATACTCGAGTACCATTCAGGAGGTTAAGGGACATACTGACATCACAAAGGTGTTCATTTCAGACAGATGTATTGCACTAAATGACTGCCGGTGAGCTCATGTTTTACCAGACCGCTGATCTTCCTTAAGACTTTTCGGTTGAAAACAAGAAGATTATTAATGTCTTTTTCTGAACACTCAGCCAGCCGCTGTGGCCGAGCGGTTCTGATCTCAGATGTTAATCCCCATAGGGCTCAGAGCCATTTGAACTAAATGACTTCTCCAGATACGGCTTGGCGGGAAATCTTCCTCCGTATAGTCACAGGTTGTGTGCCCTTAAACATCACATAAAGACGCACATTGTAAGCGTTCATTCTAAGGCCAAACTAGTCCTGTCATAATGACCATAAGGGCTGCCTACAGCCTCATATTTCAACAGACAGTGCATTAGAGAATGTGTTGCTAATGTCTTCAATAATGCTTTATTTGCCTTGAAAAACCTGGTCCTCTATTAACTCTCCCGTTTTTGCAGTGGGTTAATGAAATTGACCGGAAACGTAAAGGTTGTAGTCATACGAGACCCAAAATATTTCTCTCGCGGAATAAATGATTTCACTTCTTATTTTTTCGGCCGTGAAAGTTTGGAATACCTGAGGTACGGCCCTTTTATTCATAATGGGCAATCGCACTTCGCTAATTAAATTATGCGAAGGTTCTAGCAAGTTTTTCAATTGGTAGTTATCTCGGTAAGACGTCCGCAATGGCGGATATCGCCCAAATCGGTTATTTGCGTTCTTACAATAAGACTAACCGCACTTCCACTTGGTAACCTGTCGGTAGCATGTTAATGAGACAAGTGGTATCAAATAAAGACCATGAGACAATGCTGCAACGAAAATGAGTATTTATTCTCACTTACAGGAACTTACATTGATACGTACATCATGAATCATGGCTATAATGAGGAAAGGTAACGAAGGAAGTGACAAAAAAAAGTATGTGAGACGGAAGAAACAGACTGTTTTACAAAGATAAATTAGTTAGCAAGCTTATTCCTCAAAATTTAAGCCATTATTGATTGATGTTTTACATGTAAGAGTCCTTTATTCATCGCCAATGGCAAAGTTCGCTACTATTCAGCTGTATTAGGCCTTAGTATGAAGTAATTTTGCTACAACATAAATATCGTTATACCGATCCATTGACAGAGGAAAGAAGGTAAACTTCAAAATAAAGTGTCTTTCATTTATATCGTCTTGTTTAAGAGTTCAATTAAGTACTTATGTGTAAGCAGAAATTAAGTCTTTCACTATTCTCTTTATCCAGGCCACACATTGTTCACATGCATGTAGATAAAAGATAATACTGTTTTTCATTTTGCTGAATGGTCAGTTGGCCCTTTAGTTTTACGTTTCACAGAATCACAGCAGTTAGGTAATTTTGACAAGTAATAGTGGCACACTACACTTCTCATTACTGAAAGCGTAACACCAAAACACCTCTGGTTGTGAACCGTCTGAAGCTCGCGTACATGCCGTTCATAGCGTGGCATCTTGTAATAGCGATAGTGGCGTCTCGTTTTCTTAGTGTGTTCACTGGCGCCACTACATTTGCTCGCCTTGTCTGTCCGGGAGTGGCGGCAGCAGCACTTACCGACAGCGCGTACTTTGGTACCATCTTTGGAGTGACCTTCTAGTATTTCCGGGTCGTCGTGTGTCCAGCGGAGTTGGGACGGAGCAGCAGTGAGGTCCGGACAGCCAGTACTCGCCTGAAAGCTGGTGACACACATGCACTGTCCGACGGGAGGATGTGGTCACGTGATTGCACGACCACGTCAAGGACCTAATTTAGCGAGTGTTAGTTGAATGGGTCGTGATATTCGAGTAGTGCAACCTTCACTTCGGTGTTTGTGTCCACCTGTCTAAGTGACCTTATGGCAATAAGTTGTCAGTCGACGATTTGAACTGGGATCTTTCCCGTGCCTGACTTTAGTGGGGATGACCATTGGTTGGCCGTATGGTTGGTAATCGCAGCGGATGACGTGCATTTGGGTTGCCGATCGCTTTGGGTTTCTCTGTGTTTGTGCCGACTTATAATTCTTCGGTATCTTGTGTGGTTTTTAATGTCCAGTTATTTAACTGTTGCCTCCGTCCTGCTGTTGGTAGTTCGGCTTCGGACGGAGCAACGAGGAGGTCCGCAGCGCGGGGTCAGGTCGGCACTGTTGGCGACGTGCAGACACAGTCGGATCGAAGGGCTGAAGCCGACGACCGAACCCAGGACGTTTGAAGTTGCGTGAACCGTATCCAGAACTGAAACCTCCACTGTTTGAGATCTCGCTGTTGTTTCCGTGTTGCTACTCCCACGGTCGGTGACACCAAGCGTAACAAGTGGAATCTGTCAGGTTGGGAGAAGCTAACAGCCGCCTTGTACTCCTTGATTCTAGTTTGGATTTAGTATTATTCTTATTAGTGAAGTGCCTAGTGGCCGATAACAACCCAGTTACCTGCCCTGGAGGGAAACGTACTTTTGCACCAGTGTACCTTTCCCCGTCGTGTTGATGCTGTCCGACACGGCGTGTAGTTCGACAGCCACTTCAATTGTGCTGTGCATATGTTTTTGGGAGATCTAACTTGGTTCTAGTGTTTCCTTCGGCCTTGGGTGTTTTCTGAACACCTTCACCCTTGCCTAATAATATTCCATCGTAGTACCGGGTACCAGACGTTAGGCGGATTGGTCAGTTGGCGCTTAAGCTGCCCCTAGTTTGCCATCCTGTCACGTGAGTTCAACTCTTGGCTGCTGTCTCACCACATACGCAGCTGTAGTCAGGTCATTCCAGAGAGCATTGTCTGAAGTTCACTCCATCTTATTTGGAAAAGTTGTCATAATTGTTTAAAATTTACCCTAATGTTTAACAAGTTACTGCCTTCCCCACTTGTAATTCCAGCCTTTAGCCGTTAAATGGTTGTAACACTGGTTCTTGCCATCAGCTGACAAAGAATTTTTAAATCCTGTTTTAGTGAGGCCTTCAGCCGTCACTATAGCTTGTTACAAGTTATTAAGATAATTAGAAAAGTTTTTACTATTTTTAAGGTGTAATTGTCCACCTTAACTGTAATTCGGGACTTCAGCCCTTGTGTATTCTGGAATGGCTTGTGGCCTTCAGCCCACGAATAATTTTCAACTTTCTTAATCAGGCCTTCAGTCGTTGATTGTGTGTAACATTGTTTGTCGCCTTCAGTCTGTAACCTCACCCTCACTTATCGACATTAATGACAGTGAAAAATTAAACTGCGTGCACCTAATGAAAATTTGGGAAAAGCAATCGTCATCGAAGTTAATTTGTCGGTAAATAGGGAGGAAAGGGTTACATCTAAATGAAAGGAAAAATGGAAATTAAATTGGTGGAAATTAATTTTGAGGAAAGGGTAAAATTAATGAAGAAAGTGAATATGCGGTCGTTTCGTTAACAATTAATTGGCGTTAATTAGAGATTTGAGATTTGGGGAAATTTACGGTCGCCAGTCCTATGGACAACTACTATAATTACTGAAAATGAAAGATTAATGCCCATATAATTAGCACTATAAGTGTGGCAACGGAGGTTTGACACGTGTTATGTGAAAACTGAATGTTTGTCAGAAGTAATAAATTTCGCTACACTCTGACTTAATGTAGCAAAAGGATTAATAAAACCGAAAAAATTTAAAGTTACATTAGTGACTGAAATTAATAGTGAATTTTGTTTCTGAAGCACTACGAAATTCAATAATAAGGCTACACTTGGGCTACCTCAACAATCATTTCAAAAGATACTTGAATCTACACAATTTCGAAATAAGAGATTTAACTTTGAACTTGAATTAAATGCTTCTGAACAATTAACAATAGTAAAATTTAGTACGTAACAAGCTGAGCTGCAGTCACAGGTAAGCTCAAATATGGTAACAAAACTCGCACTCTTCATTTGTGCTTGAGTAATCTAAATTTTGTGGCCAGTTATGAATACTTTAACTGAACTTTGAAATTAAAGCAGTGAAATGGAATGACATTACTGTAATGCAGTTGTCTGAATTTCAACGACACTCGGGTTCATTCCGGAAAAGGAAGGGACCCTGCTTGGTAATGCAATTGGTACAATGAGCAACAAAAGTTGATGCTACGTTGCTGCAATTTTGTGAGGCAAATTTAACAGTTTGAAAGCTGAGGTCTGCCATACAGTTCTAAAACTTTACATGCTTCCAGTCTTCCTTGTTGGTCGATTGAAGGTTTGAAGCCTTCAATCGAGGAGGTGGCGACAATCACTTATTGTCGGCGGTCGCTGTTGCAGAAACTGGATGTTGGTGCGTCTTCTGGACAATGTCACCAGGCGAAACGGGCTCTTGATGTGCGCCAGCTAATGGTTCCCGTCCGCGACACCGTGTCAGAAACTATCATAGCAATTCGAGCGCAATTACATGCTGCCAACCCCCGAAAGTGCGGCAACTCGCGGGAGCGTCACATAACACACCTGCTCCACAGCCCTACTCCAGCCAGACTCTCCCTGCCAGCGCTCCATGCGGCAGAGTTAACACTACCAAAGATCCTAAACACTTTGGTTCTCCACACGACCTATCGTTGTAATCGTTCGATAGCATAGTTTTCCCTGGGCCAGGCCCAGCGTAAAAATACAAATAATATTTACAAAACAAACCAATTATACATCGATATATATAAAACAAGGAAGAAATTTATCGTACAATTGATGGAAATAGAAGGATATGCATTTCCGGCGTTACAAGCCAACGAATTATTTTCAGTTTTCTTAATAAAGTCTTAAGCTGTTACTATAGTTTGGTACAGTTTTGATTGTTTAGAAGAAAATATCTTAGTATTAGTTAATGTGAAACAGCCCTCCTCACTTGTAATTCAGGCCTTCGGCAATTGTGTACTCTGAAATTGCTGCGGATTTCAGCCGTTAAATGTTTGTAACACTGCTTGTGGATTTCAGCCAACAAATAGTTTCAGTTCTGTCTTGCTAAGGCCTTAGGCCACCGCTAAAACTTGTTACAGTTATTAAGATTGTTAAAAGGGTTTTTATTATTTTTAACGTGTAAATTTCCACCCTATTGGTAATCCAGGTCTGCAGCCGTTGTGTATTTTTTTGAAACTGCTTCTGGCCTTCAGCCGACGGATAATTTTGAGCCTTCTTAATCAGGCCTTCAGCCGTTGATTTTGTGTAACATTGCTTGTTACCTTCAGCCGACAACAACTCACAATTCTTCTTTCCAGAAATTCAGCCACCAGTCTATTAAAGTCTTTTGAAAATGGTTCCTGAGAGGTTTCTTTTTTTTTTTTAAATAAAGTGTATGTGTTTTCTGTGTAACCAAAGGTAACTGATTAGGCCACGCCCACGCCTTTCCTGCTTGTCCTAAGTCCCACGTCTCAGTTTGATTAAGTTTATAGCCTATTCTTTAAAACGTTTGGATAAAATTTGGTAAGTTACGTCAGTCATTGAATTTTTCAATGGTAGTTCCAGTTGGATAGGACCGGTTACGTGGCTACCGCAAACGAAGGACCGAGTACTAGGACAGCAGGTGCGATGGTGTTATGCGTCAGGAGCTATCATCGGAAGCTCGGACCATTCCGGAAGGCTATTCGGAGATTGTCGACAGGACACTTCGAGGCAGTTGAGAACAAGGTCCCATGGAGGTTACGACGACGTACACATTGAAAATATAGATTTATGTACATTAGACTAGTTGCAGACTATAGAGACCTGCGTGCGCCACAAGAAAAGATTATTTTAGAGTACAGTTAATTTATTTTCTCTTCGTGTGACAGTTGCTATTTCGTATTTATTTCATTGCGTAGCCTTCCTTTGCCAGAGTCAGTAGACATGAAAGTTTTCTGGTCATGGTACCGAGCTATATTGCGTAAAACTACTGGAGCATAAAACCAAAGTTTAGGCCATGGTTGTAACGGCCTTGTTCTGGGTGTATGGCGTTCTAGCTATGTAGTGTCCCTTATATTTTATTATTACTGTTCACTGTGCATGCCATTATGTCATAAATTTAGATAGTTCATTTCATTGGTCACTTAAGGAAGAAGGAGAGGGAACTTTATTTTTGATAGGTTACTGCAGTGGAGGGAGAGCGTAACCTCTGTTGTCTATGTTCCATGATTGGTGGTCACTGGCGAATGAGAAGTTGGCTCCTGTTTACCAAGTGCTGGACGTCGGCCGCGCGCCGGCAGTTACTCGCCCGTGGTGCTCGTGCTTCGTGTTGACAGTGCGGTCTGTTGGGCTCTGTATTGCTGGCAGCCAAGATGGGGTAAGCCTGAGTCCATCCTCTTCATTCACGTTATTGCGGTGTTTAAATATTTCGATGGCCTCTCTAATTTTGCGTTTCGTCATAATTGGCTACTTGGCCAACACATAGGTTTCGCTGAATTTTATTTCTTTTCCGCAAACTTGGTGATGCTCTGACAGGGTAGATGTGTTGCCCTAGACGAATATAGCACTCGGGTTCCCGAATGCACGTTGGTATTGGCTTGCCAGTCTCGCCGATGTTTGCCTCTCCAGATTTGCATTCCATATTGTACTCGCCTTCAGTGTGTAATGCATCCACCTTGTTCTTAGTGGAGCCTAACACGTCGTGGATCCTGCGACCACTGCAGAAGATAAGCAATACCCCAAACCAGCGAAGCTGTATGCCTGTTCGGGCACTGATAACTATCACATGAGGTAAGTGCACTGCTGGCTCCAGTTTGTCTATTTCTTGCTTATTTGTATTCGTCGACAAGGCTGTGTCGATCGACTTATGGCTGTAGCCATTTGCTAGAAACGTTGTGCGTAGCCCTTTAAGCTCAGGTGTTATATTTCGAGCATCGCTTATTCACTGCGCACGTACTGCCACAGAACGGATAGCCGAGTTCTTCCTCGCTGAGTGGTGGTAGGATTGGGCGTGCAGATACCTGTCAGTATGTGTAGGCTTGCGTTATACTCTGTGCCCAGTATACCCTCCGATAAACTGTACACTTCGACGTCTAGAAATGGAATTGCACCATTCTTCGAGCGTGAACTGTATCTTCCTTTGTATGTGGTTCAAATATTCGTGAAAATTGTGTAGCTCCGTTTAACCATGAGGCCATATAGCTAGCGAACGTGTCCTCCACGTATCTGCGCCAGCAACGTGGGCGTAAAGGAGCTGAACCAAGGGCCGTAGCTTCAGGGACTTCCATGAATGTGTCGGCTGCTAGCAGAGACAGACGAGACCCCATTGGTAGGCCGTCTGTCTGCTCGTAGTATTTGCTTATAAGAAATTCTCATGAGTGTAGTTTAAGGCTTTATGACAGAAATCGCTTTAGCACAATTAATGTATGCTATATCGTAGACAGTTTTCTAAAATCGTCTTTATTAGTCACTGATAGATCCAGAAACAACCAAACTCAGGATCAGTATACTGTCTCTTTCTGCATTGTTTTGTCAATTTTAAAACACTTCTTATTTGACAGTTGAGTGCACGCGTCTGAATTAGTATACCAACAACAACTGAGTTTAAAGCAACCACAATGTGCGACCTACAGTTTGAATCGCCCCATGCTAACACACTGACCCGTGTTTACACATATATCGTTGATTTAGTGAACGTTCTGGATGTGTCTGTGTTTGACAAGCTATTTCACAGGCTTTGGCTATATTCACTGAATGAAGCTACGACTCATTCGACTCATTGTGGGTCTGGAATTTTGTATCACCGTTTGTTACTGGTTCACTTTTTAGTCATTATAAACGGCTCTAGATGCCCATACCACTGTAATTGTTACAGTAGTTCAAATAGGTTGAATCTATCCTTCTACCACTACTTACAGAAGTCTTTACATGCTTTTCTCTCTCACTCACCAGAAGTTTGAGTTGCTTTTATTTTGTGTCACAATATTTTATTTAATAGTAACTTTCTTTCTCTGTGCGGAGAGATCATCCAATTGATCGGAGTGGTAATATTTTGTTTCCTTTCAGACATGAGCGCAACTTAAACATATTAAACATATGATTTCTCATTAACTACTCATAGCAAGGCAATGCCACTCATTCTTTTATTGAAAGAGAAGGGCAACAGATTACTAATCCAAGAAATACCTCATGACAAGAACCACTATGTGCGGAAATCAGTCTCACTGAAGGATTTGCATGGTAGTGGTGGAATGCTATAAAGTACCTTGAATTGGCAGCACTCACAGCAAAATGTTCTGCCATCCTTGTAGTAATGTCTCCGGGTGTTTTTGTACGCACAAATGATTCAGCACTGATGCTATTGATAGACTACTGAGTTTGCTGGAAATCTTCCTGATAGCTTCCCATACTTTGGTAGAACAATCTAAAAAGTACGGGAACGCTTGCGACGTTTTTTTTTTTTTCTTTTTAACTACATTACGTGCCTTGGTTCTTGTGACTCGAAAGGCTGTGGGGTCATCTGCTGTTGAGCTCCATTTAAGCCGTCATTGGGCCATAGGTCTGATAAAAATTCCGAGCGCCACTCATCCTCATCCTCTCCCACTGGTCATTGGTTCCCCCTAAAGAGGATTTGAGAACTTTGGGATGGAGAAGCCCATAGCATGGTGCATCGCTTGCCACCAGTTCCCGGATTCTGCCTCACTGTTCATACACAGACAGCTGGCTGAATAGCATTCAGTTCACTCTGCTGACCAACCATTTCGACAGCTTTCTATCTAATAATGTTTATCTGGTAGGTGAATCCATAGTTGAAAGTGATCGCGGCGATCAAACACGTTAATTGTTTGAAGACCTGAAGGAGAGGTCCACAGCTGAGGATAATCCGGCAGCAGCCAAGAAATGAATGGAACTTATGTGTTGAGGATGCACAGCTTCTGATACATCATGAGGCTAGTCGAATTCGAGGCCCATAATATATTGTGGGCACTGGCGTCATCCAGTAGGAGAAATGAGCGAGGAAGTTGTTCTATAACGTCAGTGAGAACCTGAGACCCTAACACATGTACGCGGTGTTCAGGTACCGATCCTCCGACCCAGATGAAATGCAAAAACTACTGCTTATATTTGATTAATGAAGGAGAGAGCAGATGAGTGATGTGCGTTACTGGAAACCCACGCCCAGGTTCCCGGGTTCGATTCTCGGCGGGGTCAGGGATTTTCTCTGCCTCGTGATGACTGGGTGTTGTGTGATGTCCTTAGGTTAGTTAGGTTTAAGTAGTTCTAAGTTCTAGGGGGCTGATGACCATCGATGTTAAGTCCCATAGTGCTCAGAGCCATTTGAACCATTTTTTGTTACTGGGAAACACAGCCACCTCCCTTTCCTCCTTGGTTCTTTCCCCAGAGAGGTCATCCGTACAGTGGAGTATATAGCACAATGGCGTCAGAATCATTTAAATATATTTCCTATAAATACAAGCACAGGGAATGTCTCTGTATAGGAGTTTCAGTTCCTCCACATACTTCCTGAATGCACTCATGTTTCACTGTAGTATGGGAGCCATTTATCACAGAGCTTGCACTTTCACCCTGTCTCTTTATCAGTGTGGGGAGGATGCAGTAGTGGACATCCATTGTTGGGATGAGAGGGTTGCGTCATGGATAACACATTCCCTGGGCTCTGAAGCAGTCACACTAGGTCCATCAAGATGAATGACATCAACATAGTCTGATGGTTTTCTCCTGTTTTCATCTGCAGTGGCATTTTCACGTTTGATTTTTTAACCTGGGAAGGCATTGTAAAATCGTGTAAGGCTGTGATAGTGGCAGTGTCGGTCTGTTTATCAGACTCAGTGTTGCAGGTGCTAGGAGCTCAGGATATAACTACTTCTTTAGACGTGCACTGACAAATGCAGGTAGTAGGGCCGACATCAGCATCTTCCATTTGTGTAGAGACATCAGCTGTCAGAATAGGCTGCTTTGGGGCTGGAGTGAAGGATGTAATGGATGTGGGAGTTCGCATGGCCTTATGCGAGATATGTTTGGCCTCACCCTACGCAATGCTCCTCGTTGTTTCCAGTTCCTGCATGTTTGGATCTTCGAGGAAGATACTTCATTCCCTACTCCACACAGGTTGATCCACAGAACGACTAACGTACTTTGCAGGGAGATTAACTACGTGCTTCTTCGTGAGTGACACAATCACAGTTACGGCAAATGGTTTCCTCCTTACAAGCAAGAGTATTCTGCTCAAAGCACTGCCATTTACAACAGCACTTTCGATTCGGGACATGAGGCCACACGTTTAAGTGCAGGAGACCTGTCTTGACATGCTCAGAAATTTTCGTGCTGTGAAAAGTACGTCTAAAGGAGTTTGATTTGACTAGTATTATTGTCGAAGCATCAGTACCTTCTATTGTTGGTGGCCGGTACGGCTGTGAATTACAGCATTAGTGTACCCGTGTCTTGTGTGCCTTTACACCAGTGTTATTACAACATTAAACATCGAAGACAAAGGATAATGATGCGCTATCAGCAAAAGCAACACCAACCACAGTGGACGATGCCAATACTAGCCAGGAAAACCACATCTCATAGGTTTTGCCACAGCGTACGCGGTGAGTTGACAGGTATCGGACATATGGCTCGTATCTCCACACGTAGATGCGAGCGTTATCGGTCATGGAGGCGTGGGGAAGGGAACGCCAGTGCTGTAATAGAATGCCGCGGGATATATGACAAGCGGAGGCAGGTTTTCTGGCGGCAGCATGTGGTGCACCGCGCGAACTGCTTTTTAAATATAACTAAACAACACGCAAGTGGTCAATCTCTGGCAGCCTGGCCTTGGCTGACAACGGTGGGTAGCACCGCGCACCAATCGCCAGAATTCACTACAATCCTTTCCGCTTGTACTGTTTACCATGAAGAATACGTCGCTCGAGAGATAAGCAGCTTACAATCTCAGAACCTACCAGCAGCAAATAATTCATGCTATAACACTTAAAAGAGGGGAATAGCAGTGAAGTAGGTGGCTGTACCACTAAGACAACCTATTAACCGTCTCGTTGCCACAGACGTACTCTATACTTTCCATAATGAGCATGGCGTTGTTGTGGTTGTACTGCTCACAAAATGCTGCTACCTGTTCTGAGAGACGATGTTCAGGTCGCTATGAAATACTAATCCAATTTTAAGAAAACGACTTGCTGTAAAATTTTAAATTTTTTAACGTCTTACAGTCTCATAACTATTCTCGATAAAACAAATGACATAATTGCTTTTCGTTGTTCTTCAAAGTTGGTACGGTGCATGAAATTAAGACACTACACGAAATTTTAAACAGTTTGCAGACCTAAAAACGTATTTAGCTTACACTTGGCTTTAGCTTGCACATTTTAGAACATGGAGCGTGAGTAAGATACCGAAATCTTATTTTAAACTGAGAGCAGAATGATGTTTCGTTCTTGTGTTACTGATTTCTATACCTGATGGACAGTCATATGCTGTGTGTCCATGCGAACTTGCCAGCTGGCATGAATTACTCATCACCCTATTTTACGATAAATATTTACTGAAAAAAATTAGATTTTTGCCTATTTTACAATCTGATATATTTGGTTAGTAAATGATTTTCTCTGTTGTTCATCATAATTACTATGTTGAAACGGATTCAGTAAAATGTTGAGTCTGCAGAGGTAAAAACGGATTGAACCAACTTTGCATATGATAGATTTTAACTCGTACATTTACTTGTATGAAACGTATGAAAGATACGACAGTTTTGTTTAGAAACTGAGAGCGGAACTATATCTCAAATCGTTTTCGAGTTACTGATTGTTTTATCTGGCAGGCGGTCACGCTAGATGCGCCAATTTCCGTTCCCGTGCATCGGAAATTATGTGGTCATATCAATAGCCATATGTTCAAACAAGTTTCATGAAATGATAGCACGCAAATATTCATATACGTTCCATGATAAATACACGATTTGTTTTTTTCGCCGAGATATGGAAGGAACTCGTCTGCTGCAGTGAAGAATTCGTGGATCAGGACGCAGGCAGACTTCAATATAACTGTAGAAAAACATACGCGGGACGTGTGCACACGTGCACAGCTTCTGGGAAAGAGCGGAGCAGGAAATATATTCGCCGCCAAGGAAAGGAAATACAACCCACAGGTAAAATGTAGAAGAAAATGTAGTCGACAGTCTGTGGGTGTACATGAGGGATAGTCTAGACAAACCAAAGTTGCAAGACGAAGTTTTCATCCAGAAAAGTACCAATAGGTATGAACTTCGCCCAAGACAGACAAACAAATATTAAAAGAAATAGGGTCGTAGTAGATTAAGGTGGTAGTGAACACATAAATGCAGCACATGGATAATGACTGTTGTGACATTTCATGGAAGTATAAGAAACCCATAGATACATCATAAAATCATCCACTACAATCACTCAACGGGCTCCTCCCTGCGGATCCGGGGGTTAGAATAGGCCCGAGGTATTCCTGCCTGTCGTAAGAGGCGACTAAAAAGAGTCCCTCCCCCTCAAGGGGGTAGTTTGCGCCTGCGTCCGGAGACGGACGGTTCCACGACTTATATTTGTGGTCATTTTGGTTTTCACTTATTCTGGTTTCTTCCTTCCTTTGTCTGGTTCCTTTCTTTGTCATTCTACCTCTCACTGTCTTCCTTACTTTTTCCCTTGCCTTTGCAAGTAGGCTGTTTAGGTTTTCTTATTGGTAACGTCCCGTAGCGCTCTGTATGAAAATCACTGGCTATGCTGTGTGCCGTCTGTGGCTAGTTTGCATTGTTGTCTGCCATTGTAGTATTGGGCAACTGGATGTGAACAGCGCGTAGCGTTGCGCAGTTGGAGGTGAGCCGCCAGCAGTGGTGTATATGGGAAAATAAATGGCGGAGTTTTGAAATTTGTAAGACTGTATGTCATGAACTGCTATGTATATTATGATTTTTCAACACTATTAAGGTAAAAACATTGTTTTTTCTCCATCACAATCTTTCATTTGCTAACTATGCCTACCAGTAGCTAGTGCCTTCAGTAGTTTGAATCTTTTATTTAGTTGGCAGGAGTGGCGCTCGCTCTACATCAGTAGTTCGAGTAACGAAGATTTTTGGTGAGATAAGTGATTTGTGAAAGGTTTAGGTTAATGTTAGTCAGGGCCATTCCTTAGTAGTGATTTTTGAAAGTCAGATTACGTTGCGCTAAAAATATTGTGTGTCAGTTTAAGCACAGTAATGTATAATTTTTCTTAGGAGACGTTTCATATGTCGACCCTTAGCCGAGGATACCTCACTGGAATCTTATGATTTTTCCTTGTAGTTTGTGTAATTAGTGTAGATTTTGTTTACTGCTAGCGCGTAATTGTATAAAGAGCCTCCTTTGTAATTTCAGTCTTTCATTGTTGTACAGTAAAACAGGTGTGGCACGCATGTAAATTTGCACCAAGTATTTCGTTGCTGCGCTTGCAATTGACTAGATATTATTTTCAGTGCAATGTTAATGTGTTCTCTTATTTTTGCTCTTCAATTTGTGTTTTTATGTGTTGTCGTGTGAAATATTATGACAATAATGGTGTGTGAAAAACATAATACTAGGCTCCAAAGTAAACTGAGAAATGACAGTGAAGACGAAAGCAGTGTGTTAGTGCCACCGTTTAATGAATTAACTAATGTTCAAAGTAGTAATTTGGTAATTGTGCATAGAGAAATGGAGCGGGCTGCAAATAATGGTGTAGGCAGTGAAACAATTAGTGAACAGGGAAACATTATCGATCGATCGGTCGGCAACAGCTCGCCTCAGGATTCCGAAATGACAGGACACAATCTTGCAAATACTGTAGATTCAGGTTTTGCGTCCTCGCCGTTTCCTCAAATAAATCAAGACACATTTTCTGCTTTTCAAAATGCTAATATTGCCGGTTCAAATGCACTGCCGAATAGCACTGCGGAACATGTTTCAGACACCAGTGCAGTCTTATTACAGTTAATGTAACAAATGGGACAAAGGCTACATAAGTTAGACTCAACGCTTGAACAAATTCAGAAACTAATGGGACAAAATCTTCAAAAGTTAGACACAATGGAACAACACCAGAAACAAACACAGAAACAGTTAGACACAATGGAACAAAATCTTCGGAAGTTAGACACCACACTTGAACAAACACATGAGGATTTAACTACTGAGTTACATAACATTCAATCGAAATGTCAAAAAGTCTGTAATGACGTAAAAACACAAATTTGTGAGCATTTTCAACCGATTTTTTCGCGTCATGAAAATGCATTACAGAATCACTAAGCAGCCACAAAAAAACTGCAAACTATTGTTCATGAAAATCGCGACAACTTGCAAGCTAAAATTGACTCACTTGCGTATACTGGTTCGGTTACGCAATTTGCAAAAACTCAGGAAAACTTAAAGGATACAGTAGATACGATTTCAACACAAATGGACACTCTGAAACTTGGTTCAGAAAAACACACAGAAGAAATACACTCCTGGAAATTGAAATAAGAACACCGTGAATTCATTGTCCCAGGAAGGGGAAACTTTATTGACACATTCCTGGGGTCAGATACATCACATGATCACACTGACAGAACCACAAGCACATAGACACAGGCAACAGAGCATGCACAATGTCGGCACTAGTACAGTGTATATCCACCTTTCGCAGCAATGCAGGCTGATATTCTCCCATGGAGACGATCGTAGAGATGCTGGATGTAGTCCTGTGGAATGGCTTGCCATGCCATTTCCACCTGGCGCCTTAGTTGGACCAGCGTTCGTGCTGGATGTACAGACCGCGTGAGACGACGCTTCATCCAGTCCCAAACATGCTCAATGGGGGACTGATCCGGAGATCTGCCTGGCCAGGGTAGTTAACTTACACCTTCTAGAGCACGTTGGGTGGCACGGGATACATGCGGACGTGCATTGTCCTGTTGGAACAGCAAGTTCCCTTGCCGGTCTAGGAATGGTAGAACGATGGGTTCGATGACGGTTTGGATGTACCGTGCACTATACAGTGTCCCCTCGACGATCACCAGAGGTGTACGGCCAGTATAGGAGATCGCTCCCCACACCATGATGCTGGGTGTTGGCCCTGTGTGCCTCGGTCGTATGCAGTCCTGATTGTGGCGCTCACCTGCACGGCGCCAAACACGCATACGCCCATCATTGGCACCAAGGCAGAAGCGACTCTCATCGCTGAAGACGACACGTCTCCATTCGTCCCTCCATTCACGCCTGTCGCGACACCACTGGAGGCGGGCTGCACGATGTTGGGGCGTGAGCGGAAGACGGCCTAACGGTGTGCGGGACCGTAGCCCAGCTTCATGGAGACGGTTGCGAATGGTCCTCGCCGGTACCCCAGGAGCAACAGTGTCCCTAATTTGCTGGGAAGTTTCAGTGCGGTCCCCTACGGCACTGCGTAGGATCCTACGGTCTTGGCGTGCATCCGTGCGTCGCTGCGGTCCGGTCCCAGGTCCCCGGGCACGTGCACCTTCCGCCGACCACTGGCGACGACATCGATGTACTGTGGAGACCTCACGCCCCACGTGTTGAGCAATTCGGCCGTACGTCCACCCGGCCTCCCGCATGCCTACTATACGCCCTCGCTCAAAGTCCGTCAACTGCACATACGGTTCACGTCCACGCAGTCGCGGCATGCTACCAGTGTTAAAGACTGCGATGGAGCTCCGTATGCCACGGCAAACTGGCTGACACTGACGGCGGCGGTGCACAAATGCTGCGCAGCTAGCGCCATGCGACGGCCAACACCGCGGTTCCTGGTGTGTCCGCTGTGCCGTGCGTGTGATCATTGCTTCTACAGCCCACTCGCAGTGTCCGGAGCAAGTATGGTGGGTCTGACACACCGGTGTCAATGTGTTCTTTTTTCCATTTCCAGGAGTGTATTTGACGTACTTTATTTCACGCTATGTTAAAATAAAATATACTTTCACATTCCAATAAAATATGTCTTACTAATTCTTCCATTATTGATATTATTTTGGTCACAAATTGGACATTATCTGATTTATGAGCATTTCGTTGTTTTTAAATTGGGGTTCTTGTTATCATATAGTACTCAGGATTAGTATAATTCTATATAAGAAGAAACATACATTGTCTTTCAAGTACCTTTAATAGATAACATACAGAAATCTTACTTACACACCATAGAGACGTTTTTCATTTGTTTATCGTGCATTATTTGCTTAATTTATTACAATGATCACATACAAATTCAAAATCAAATCAATACATAGTACAAAAGAGAAATCCGGGTAGTACAAGATCAGGTGGCACACGTAATACAAGAATTACATATTTCAGAGGACACTCGCGCTGCAGTACGGGAAGAGGGACATGGAAATAAGGAACAACCACAAAATAACAACACAGGACACTTCGGAAATTATGAAAGAAATTGGCAAGGCGCATTGGATTTTGAGATGGAACCGCCGAAGCGAAGTAACAATGAGTTATGTGCGACTCGCCGACACGATGATTTTGGCTATAAGCTGATCGTTACTACACGTAAATTCAAAACACTTAAGAATTCTGGCAACCACATTCATCCACGAGCATGGCTTCATCAATTCTCTCATTGTTTTCCTCCCGAGTGGTCATTGGAGCACAGATTAGAGTTTATGTGTGGCTATTTAGAGAACGAACCAGCTGTAAGAATGCGATCGTTCATTCACGATTGTCACAGTGAAGGAGAATTTTACCATGCCTTCCTCTCAGCATATTGGTCTCAAGTCACACAAGACCGACTAAAACATGGCATCATAATGATGAAACATTTCGAACCATCTGAATTTTGCAGTCTTGTGAAATATTTTGAAGACATGTTGCTCAAGAATCAGTACCTGTCAAACTCACACAGCCCCTCAGAACTCATCCGCATTTGCTTAATCAAATTACCTGAACATTTACGGCATATTATTTTGGCAGGACGTTGCAAAGACGACATTGAAGCTTTTCAGGGACTCTTACAAGAATTAGAAATTGACAGTGACAATCGCGGAACGCGAAAACATAATCACAACAATTACATGTCACATCCGTCGCAATTCCACGATGAAAGAAATTATTACTGGGAACGACAAGGCTATTCTCACAACACAAATCATGACCAAAACAGACACCACCCGTATGACAACCGTTGGCAGAGTAGTAATAATTACAGGGAAAGATCACCTCCCTGCGGTAATGACTACCACAGAGACAATCAGAGAAACAGACAATATGGGAACAAAAACAATTATTATCAAGGGAGACAGAATAACTTCAGACGCAACAGCTCAGCGCCCAGTTACGATTCAGGAAGAAATTCCCCGCCACGTGACCGACAAGAAAGAAACTATGGAATCTACCGACATGACGACAGACGATATCATCTTAACGACAGACCTGAATTGCATCAGAACTGGCGAGCTTCAAACAGGGCAGGGGCTTCTCTTCAAGGTGAATTTGTAGAAGTTAGGTCTCCTAATTCCAATAACGACGAGCGCCAACAAAGAAACAGACAATGACCGCAGACAGCCTCGTGCTCCTGCTGGTTCAGCGAAAAATAACAAACGCGCTAACCTTGAGAAAAATTTTAGCATTCCTTACCGACGTATAAAACATGATAATTACTTTGAAGTTGAAACTCTGCGCACTAGAAAGGGTAAAGGATTGCACCACATTTCACATGTAAAACTGTTTCTTGAGAGATAATCTGCTTTTTAACTTTATCTTTGCCATATAACTTTTCATTTTACATTACTAGTAGGCTTTGTCAGCTTTAGAATCTGTTAACATGCAACAATGTTTGAAGTTAAATATATAGCCATGAACCAAGAGAACTTATTTAAACAGAAATTACGAATGCATTTTTATTGTGAACAGACGACACAGTGTTATTGTGCTTGTTAGTTGCATGATTACGTAACGACAATAAGGTTCACACACTTAGTACATTTACCAGTACTGCTAATGAGATTTTGATGCAACATTTTAGTTTACTTGAAAATACATTCTGGATTTAAAGTATTTTCTGTGAAATTCCAGATGACACAGTGGTTAGTTATGTACCAGCTACACGATTTTATCACGACGCTACTAATGAGTGACAATGTACAATGTTGCTTTTGCGGTGTATCTGTTTTATATCTGCACAGCTTTTCTGAATTCTTCTGGAAAGTAAAACATGTTTTAGTAGTAACGTTTGTGGTATAGCTACAAGGAGACAGCACAAAAATACGTTACAGCACAGTACTTTCTTCATCACGGCAATAAGCGAAATAACTAAGATATCTATACACAAAGCATTTCACTTTTGATTATCATGAGGTAAGTACATTTACTTCTGCAGAACTTAGCTTTCGGAAGACGATAGCTACGACACTTCCACAGAGATTATCTTCCAACAAGACGCAGAGTTTAGCGCTACAGTACACGTATCTGAGTGATTAATTTTGTACTTAAAACATTTATTTTCAAAGATATTTGAAGTACAATGAGACAAACGTTTTCTGTGATACATTTCATTCCATTGCTGTAATCTGTAACACCTGAGGCTATAATTACATTAATCCTCATGGAGGTACACGCTTACTTTGTGTATCATGTGTTTGGCAAGCACAAGGAGCCCTAGCTAATATGGTATTTGCTTATACAACTTTACAGTTCGGTACCATATTTCTCTAACACATAAATTACACAGCTATCTGATCATTTAACTGAGAGACAAACATTTTTATTTACAACATCAGTGACCCATGTTTACACAATTACACAGATGGATAATTTCATACTTATGAAATTGTATTTTGTCTGTACTTGGTGATCTGTTCATATTTTTTCGGAACCATTGTGATATGAGAGTTTTGAATGTCGTATTTGTTATAGGATCATGATTTTTATAGTACGTTTGAGGTAGATGACACTATTGAAATGAGCAGAATTTTTTTTAAAGTTTTTAAATTATTGCAGAAAGCTACGACGTTTCTGAGATTTGACTGAGGTGTTATGATGTTATTTTTACGACGACGATGTGTATTATGCTGCTAAGGTATGTTTATGATCAATAAGCTGATGCTATATGAGGAATTTGATTATGCTACGTATCTGTTATGATGAAATATTGAAGAAGTGTCGACGAATAAGGTAAGGAATAATGAGTAGTGGTTAGAGACTCTGGTTTGTGAAAAAGGTTGTTGGCAACCAAGAATCGTACTTTAAGAGTTATTAAATGTATGTAAATGCGTGAATGTATTACAATGCCGATGAAAATTTTTTGGACACATATTTTTACAGGATTTTGTTTCTACAGATTTGAAACCCAAATTCTCGACATGTGAAATTTTTATATGAGACTGTCACTGTAGTGCAAACTGGTGTCGTAAATATTTCGGTAAGAAAGTTAAGTGACCACCTTCACATAATGCGTCACGGGGATCCAGCTGCGCGACAGTTGCCTGGAAAAAACGCCATTAGTGTGTGCCTTTCAAAGGCACATACGACGCGCTCAAACTTGGAAACATATGATTATTCTGTTTAGATCTTAACTTATAATATTTACTAAGAATGACTAATGAAATGATGAGAAACATTTTACATCTATTGTCGTTCTAGTTGAGAGAGTTTTTTGCCTTTGGAGACGCCATTTGCCTAGTGAATGACGTTTCATATGTTGCCTTATGTATATCTTTGCTCATTTTGTTTAATATGAAATCTCTAGTTGCAGCAGCATTGCTTAAAATAAAAATTAATAGATGTACTAATATCACTATTTTCTGTCTACAGACCCAGTAAAGAATAATTTTATGATGTTCTTTCGTAGAAAAGAGAGCACAGATAGACATTTCCCTTCACAGGAATTGCAAAAAATTTTTTAACTGTAAGTCAAGTTGATGCATCACTCTAGTGTTAAGATGTGACATAGGTATTGGACATGGCCATCTTTACTGTAATATTTTTTTATGCTTTAGCTTTGTCGTAATTAGATATAAGTTATTGCATTTGCTGGTGCTGCTTGCTTTGCCAATTTCCATTTTTTGTCATTGCTATTTGTGTTAATTGTTTTGTGCTGTTGCGTTGCCTCGTCCCTTGGCGTATATATCTCAGCTCAGTTGATTTATGTTAGCTTAAAATGGGATAGGCTATATAAGAGAACAAGTTGTGATGAATTGGAAGAAATGCATTGAGAGGCTATAAGAATATGGTTTGGCCAAAAAAGCATTTTGAAAGACGATATGAACAAAAATGTAGGGTTTAGAGATAACAAGTTTAGGCAGGATTTTCTTGGAAATACATGATGTAAGATAATGGAAAATAAATAACAAGGTACTGAATATGTGAACATATAAATACAGAAAGCATGCTTGAATGGGATTTTTTGGGTGGAGACAAATGTTGAAATAAGACGAAAAATCTAAGGAATGAAGTTTTGGGTTGGACTGCAATACCTAATGTTACACTGAAAACAAACCCTGTCCTGTATTTTTGTGTTATTACACTATGTGAATTTGTGTTTTTCCAGTCTGTATGTGTTTAGCTAATAAGATTTATGTTGTAGAATATGTTATTTACCTTGTAAAGATGCATAGACATTATTTATTACGTTTTGATTTAATTCTCATGTGTAAAGTTGATGTTTCAAAAGTTATTCTGATCTTTTATATATTTACTTATGTCATAATTCCTATAGCACTGGTGTATATGTTAGTTTGATTCTTTTGTAAAGTCCGTATTACTACAAACGTTATCTGTACTGTTATGTTCTTTAATGATATATTTTGTACCTTTGTCATTGTATTCTCATGTTATAATATTGTAATTGACACCAGTTCAGCAAATTAAGTAACTTGTAAGCATTCATTTCACTGCACAAATTTCTGTTGGTCATTATATAGGGACAATATGCCAGAAGTAGGGACTGATAGTGTTTGCACGTGTGTTGATAATTCAGCAAAGGACTGGGTAACAGGATTGCTGGTTCTAAGGATATTCCAAAAAGTTTTGTGAGTACACTGTAAGTAGGATGTTTAGGATTTTTTATTGGTAACGCCGCCGCCACGTAGCGCTCTGTATAAAAATCACTGGCTGTGCCGTGCGCAGTCTGTGTTTAGTTTGCATTGTTGTCTGCCATTGTAGTGTTGGGCAGCGGCAGCTGGATGCTAACAGCGCGTAACGTTGCGCAGTTGGAGATGGACTGTGAGAAAATTTTTGCTTATGACCAACATTGTATCGATAAGTGTGTGCATTTCATTCTTTGTTATTGTAATTATGAAAAAATATTTCAAAACTGTATTGGCCACTGCCCAAAACAATCTGTAAATTCTTTTGTGGGGAGCATGGGGGCTATGTAAGTAGGATGTTTAGGATTTTTTATTGGTAACGCCGCCGCCACGTAGCGCTCTCTATAAAAATCACTGGCTGTGCCGTGCGCAGTCTGTGTTTAGTTTGCATTGTTGTCTGCCATTGTAGTGTTGGGCAGCGGCAGCTGGATGCTAACAGCGCGTAGCGTTGCGCAGTTGGAGGTGAGCCACCAGCAGTGGTGGACGTGGGGAGAGAGATGGCGGAGTTTTAAAATTTGTAAGAATTGGTGTCACGAACTGATTTATATATTATGACTATTAAGGTAAATACATTGTCTGTTCTGTATTAAAATCTTTCATTTGCTAACAATGCCTGTCAGTAGTTAGTGCCTTCAGTAGTTTGAATATTTTATTTAGCTGGCAGTAGTGGTGCTCGCTGTATTGCAGTAGCTCGAGTAACGAAGATTTTTGTGAGGTAAGTGATTTGTGAAAGGTATAGGTTAATGTTAGTCAGGGCCATTCTTTTGTAGGGATTTTTGATAGTGAGATTGCGTTGCGCCAAAAATTATTGTGTGTCAGTTTGAGCACAGTCTTGTACTATTTTTCTAGGGGGGCGTTTCAACACAAGTGGTGGTTTATGGACTTGCGATATTCTCTTCAAGACTCTTCGATGTTGGTTGTGCACCTGCACAGTCAAACAGGCCTACAGTGGATCTACAAGGACTACATTGGGTCTACACCTTTGATGACTCACCAATACCATTATTTCTACAAGGACTGCAGTAAGTCTGCACCTCTGGTCGCTCACCAATAACATAATTTCTACCAGGACTACAGAGGGTCTGGTCTATGGTGACCTACCTACCAATATTCTTCAAAACTTCGACTAACTCTGCTGTGGGCTAACTCTGTTGTGGCCCATTACCTGTCTGCATGTCAAGAGTCAGCACTGTCTTTCTGTTGGAAGGACAACACTAATTCAAGACTGCATGGAAATCCACTACTTCCGTGTGCATTTTCCTTTATTGCTCAGACTTTGACAAAAATACTGCTATTTTACTGTGATGAAAGATCAGGACTGTCTTTATGGACTGTGAGAAAATATTAGCTTTTGACCAACACTGTATCAATATGTTTGTGCATTTGATTTCTTTGTTATTGTAATTGTAATTATGAAAAAAAATTTCAAATCTGTATTGGCCAGTGCCCAAAACAATTTTTAAAATTTTTTGTGGGGAGCATGGGGGCTATGCAAGTAGGCTGTTTAGGTTTCCTTTTTGGTAATGTCCTGTAGCGCTCTGTATGAAAATCACTGGCTGTGCTGTGTGCAGTTTGTGGCTAGTTTGCATTGTTATCTGCCATTGTAGTGTTGGGCAGCTGGATGTGAACAGCGCATAGCGTTGCGCAGTTGGAGGTGAGCCGCCAACAGTGGTGGATTTGGGGAGAGAAATGGCGGAGTTTTTGAAATTTTGTAAGACTGGATGTCATGAACTGCTATGTATATTATGATTTTTCAACACTGTTAAGGTAAATACATTGTTATTTCTCTATCAAAATCTTTCATTTGCTAACTATGCCTATCAGTAGTTAGTGCCTTCTGTAGTTTGAATCTTTTATTTAGCTGGCAGTAGTGGCGTTCGCTCTATATCAGTAGTTCGAGTAACGAAGATTTTTGGTGAGATAAGGTATAGGTTAACGTTAGTCAGGGCCATTCTTTTGTAGGGATTTTTGAAAGTCAGATTGCGTTGCCGCGAAAAATATTGTAAGTCAGTTTAAGTACACTCATGTATAATTTTTCTAAGAGGACGTTTCACCTTCATCTCCTTGCCTTCTTCTTCTTGCCTAGTTCTCCTTGCCTTCTTGTCCACCCTCTGGTCTCCGCCTTGGCGTTTGAGACAGTCTGTCCTTTCTCTCCCTCTCTCCTTTTTTCCTCATCTTTCCTTCCTGTGCCTGCCTGAAGGCCGACCCACGTGTTCGCACGGGTAGCCGGTGACGGGGGTAACGAGTAATTCCCCGCCCTGGGTAGACAAGTAAGGCACGCTAGTACCCCTGGTAAAGGCCAGGCCCAGGGAGGGGTGATTGCCTGAGCTGACACATTCCTACCATGCTGAGTGGTCCCTCCTTCCGTTTCTTGGGAGGTGTGACCTGAGGTGTAAACATTCACCTAATGCGGGAGTGCCCTCTGACAGGGTCCCCACAAGGAAGGAGCTCGCCATCAGAGACGCTGGCAATCACGGGTGATTCCTCCGCAATGGATTTCTCTTCTTCTTCTCTCTCGACTTCTGCCAAAAACGGGAACTTGACCAGCCACCAGTGACAAAAGTACTACCGCCTGCCCCAAAGTTGCTCGTTGTTTCTCGACCTGAGGACAGAAAGGACTTTTCATCTGTCAACCCAGTCTTGTACCAGGATGTGTAACAGTACCTTGTTGTTAGAAACTGAGAGCGACTTTCAGGCACAAAAACTGCTTTGGGCCACACTCCTGTACACGTTCTCTGTCTGGATGGAGGCTTATGGCACTTTGAATTCGTCTCGTGGTGTGGTATATACTAGATCACCCAACACATTGACTGACGAGGAGATTCAGTCTTTCCTCGCTGAGCAGGGCGTGACAGCTGTCCATAGGGTCATGAGAAAGGTCAACAATGACCTTGTACTTACGCGGACACTTTTCTTGACCTTTGATAGTGTTCAGCTGCTGCCGCGCATCAAAGCGGGCTACGAGGTTATTTCTGTTCGCCTCTATGTCCCTACACCTACGCACTGCTACCTGTGTCACTGTTTTAATCACACTCGCCAGTCTTGATCTAATGCGGCTAAATGTTTGACTTGTGGCAGGGACGCCCATGAGGTTGACTGTCCACCTCCGTCTCCTCGTTGCGTGAACTGTCAGGGTGACCATGCAGCGTCCTTCTGCGACTATCCCATCTACAAGGATGAAGGCTGTATACAAGAAATTCGGGTCAAAGAGAAAGTGTCCTCCTTGGCTGCTCGCAAGCTATTTGCTAGTAGGAAGCCCACGCTGCTCCCAGGGCGGAAATACAGAACTGTCCTCGCCTCTCCTGGGACTACCAAGGAGGTGGCGATGCAGACATGCGAACTGACCTTTACCACTACGGTCGTCCGTTCGGCCAGTGCTAAGATCGCCCGGTCAACGTCTCTTCTTCCTCACGTCACCCCTAAGACACAAGCACCTTCATCAGCTTCTGCCAACACTAAGATCCAGAAGTCAGATGCACAGGCCTTCAAGAAGAAACCGTCCCATGCAGACTTCCTACGTACCTCGAACTCCGAGCTATCGACCAGTACTTCCACTAAACGACCTTCCAAGAAGGCTCATAAGAAGCAAAGTTCTCCTTCTCCGTCACTAGGCGTTTCTTGTCCTGCGCCAACCAGCGGTTGCCGCCCCAGGTCGTCATCCGTTTCGCCTGGCCGCACCGCAGGTAGCCAAAGATCTGGCCATTCACCGTCGGAGGATGCTCCCCCCCCCCCCCCCCCATCCGGTTGTCTTAACAAGATGGCCGACGAAGCTATTGAACCTATTGAACCAATGGACGACGACTCTCAGCCTATTGATAGCGGCGGCAGTGCTCGCTCGAAGCCAGGCCCTCAACGGCCTTCGAGGTGACCCCTTCTTGCTTTTCCTTTTTCTTTTTGTTCTCTCTATGGCACTTCTTCATTGGAATATTCGCGGCATTCGCTCCAACCGATAGGACTTAAAGTTGCTGCTACGCTTGCACTTTCCGTTCGTCGTAGCTCTCCAGGAAACGAACCTACGCCCATGCGATCAAATTGACTTGGCACACTATGCTTCTGTGCATTTTGACCTACCACCTATGGCAGGTATTCCGGAGGGGTTATGTTGCTGGTCTGGGATGATATTTACTACGGTCCCATCACTTTGCCGTCCGAATTATTCTCCCCACTTTTAAATTTTCCATTTGTACCGTTTACACTCCATCGTCGTCTGCCGTTACAAGGGCAGACATGATCCAAATTATTGCTCAGCTACCTGCAACATTTTCGTTAACTGAAGACTTCAATGCCCACTATCCTCTTTGGGGCTCTCCAGCATCCTGCCCGACCTTTTCAACCACCTAAATCTTGTCTGCCTCAATATTGGCGCCCCTACTTTTCTTTCGGACACAACTCACACCAACTCCCATTTAGACCTCCCTATATGTACTACCCAACTTGCACGCCGGTTTGAGTGGTACTCACTTTCTGATACATATTCAAATGACCACTTCCCTTGTGTTATCCATCTCCTGCATCATATCCCCTCTCTGTGCTCAACTAGTTGGCACATCTCCTAAGCAGACTGGGGGCTCTTCTCTTCCAGGGCGACCTTTCAGAATCAAACCTTCGCAAGCTGCGATAGTCAGGTCGCACACCTCATGGAAGTCATTCTCACTGCTGCTGAATATTCCATCCCTCACACTACTTCTTCTCCATGTCGGATACCGGTCCCCTGGTTGACCGCAGCATGCAGAGACGCTTCACGTGCTCGTCGACGTGCTTTACGCACCTTTAAACGCCACTCTACGATGGCGATTTGTATCAATTATAAACGATTACGAGCGCAGTGTCGTAGTGTTATTAGAGAAAGCAAGAAAGCCAGCAGGGCTGTTTTCACAAGCACCTTCAACAGCTTTACTCTCTCTTCTGTTACCTGGGGTAGCCTGCGCCGGCTATCTGACACTAAGGTCCACTATCCAGTTTCTGGCTTGACGGTCGCAAATGACTTGCTTGTGGCCCCTGAGGATGTCTACAATGCCTTCGGCCCCTTTTTCGCAGAGGTTTCGAGCTCCGCTCATTACCACCCTGCCTTCCTCCCCCGAAAACAGGCAGAGGAGGCAAGGCTACTTAACTTCCGCTCCTCGAATCGTGAAAGTTATAATGCCCCATTCACCATGAGGGCACTCGAAAATGCACTTGCCCGGTCAAGGTCCTCCGTCCAGGGCCTGATTCTATTCATACTCAGATGCTCAAGAACCTTTCTCCTGCGGGTAAACGTTTTCTTCTTCGTACTTATAATCGCATCTGGATTGAGGGTTATGTTCCCACGTGCTGGCGCGAGTCTATAGTTGTCCCGATTCCTAAGCTGGGGAATGACAGGCACTTGCCTTCCAGTTATCGACCCATCTCCCTTACCAGTTGTGTCTGTAAGGTGATGGAGCGAATGGTTAACTACCGTTTGGCTTGCCTGCTCGAATCTCGACGCCTACTTACCATTGTACAATGTGGATTTCGTAGGCGCCTTTCTGCTATTGACCATCTGGTTACCTTGTCGACCTTCATTATGAATAACTTCTTGCGGAAGCGCCCGACCGCGGCTGTGTTCTTTGATTTGGAGAAGGCTTACGACACCTGTTGGAGGGCGGGCATTCTCCGCACGATGCATACATCTAGCCTTCGCGGTCGTTTCCCTCTTTTTATTCGTGCCTTTTTAATGGATCGACAGTTCAGGGTACGTGTCGGTTCTGTCCTCTCCGACGTCTTTCGCCAGGAGAATGGGGTGCCACAGGGCTCAGTTTTCAGCGTCGCTCCCTTCGCCATAACGATCAATCCAATAATGGATTGCCTCCCAGCTGATGTATCAGGCTCGCTTTTCGTGGACGATTTTACCATCTATTGCAGCGCGCAGCGTACATGTTTCCTGGAGCGCTGTCTTCAGCATTGTCTTGCCCGTCTTTACTCCTAGAGTGTCGCCAGTAGCTTCCGTTTTTCTGCCGAGAAAACGGTATGTATTAACTTCTGGCGCTACAAAGAGTTTCTCCCACCGTCCTTACGACTCGGTTCCGTTGCTCTCCCATTCGTGGATACAGCAAAATTTTTAGGTCTTACATTTGACAGGAAACTTAGCTGGTCTCCATATGTGTCATATCTGGCTGCCCGTTGTACCCGTTCTCTAAATGTCCTCTGTGTTCTCAGCGGTATGTCGTGGGGAGCGGATAGAACCGCCCTCTTTCGCCCATATCGGTCGATTGTCCGCTGAAAGCTGGATTATGGGAGCTTCGTATACTGCTCTGCACGGCCGTCCATCTTACGCCGCCTCAACTCTATACAACATCGGGGTTTACGTCTTGCGATCGGATCGTTCTATACTAATCCCTTCGACAGTCTGCAAGCTGAAGCCGGTGAATTGACCCTAACCTACCGGCGTGATATACTGCTTCGTAGGTATGCCTGTCGGCTATTGTCAATGCCCGACCACCCGTCTTGTCATTCCTTTTTTGACGACTCTCTAGACCGTTAATAAGGGTTGTATATCTCTGCCCTGCTACCCCCTGGATTTCGCTTTCGTCACCTCCTTCAGCACCTTGATTTTTCACTCCCTGCAACCTTTCGAATTGGCGAAAGCAAAACGCCACTTTGGCTCCAGGCTCAGGTTCACGTTCACCTTGACCTCAGCTCGCTCCCAAAGGAGGGTACCCCAGCTTTGGTATACAGCTCCCATTTGTCGAACTTCGTTCGAAGTTCATTAATATGATCTTCATTTATACAGATGGCTCTAAGACCAAGACCGGGTGTTCTTTTATTGTCGGGGCACACAATCTGAAATACTGGCTCCATGGACATTGTTCGGTTTTCACAGCTGAGCTATCTGCCCTTATGCATCCGCCGCCACCGACATTCTGCTTATGTCATCTGCTCCGATTCACGGAGCGCCATCCAGAGCCTCAGTGATCCGTATGCGGTTCACCCTTTAGTGCACCGGATCCAACGCTCTCTTCAGCAGCTGGCGGACGACGGTTCTCCGGTTACCTTTATGTGGTTCCTGGTCATGTCAGTATCCCTGGGAACGAAGCTGCAGATGCCAAGGCTGCGGTTCTCCAGTCTCGGACAGATTCTTGTTGTGTCCGTTCACCAGATTGTAGCATGGTCCTTTGCCAGCGCATTTTATAGCTGTGGTATGCCGATTGGGCTACACTTACGGACAACAAGCATCGGGCCTTGAAACGTCTTCCCACGGCTTGGACGACCTCTTCAGGTCCTTCTCGGCGGGAGGAGGTCGTTGTCGCCCGGTTACGAATTGGACACTGCCGGTTCAGCCATCGCCATCTGCTGACGGCTGCGCCGGCGCCGTTGTTCCCATGTGGGCAATTCCTGACTGTACGCCACATTTTAACGTCCTGTCCGAATTTTAACACACTGCTCGTTGATCTTGGCCTGCCATGTACTCTGGATGCCATTTTAGTGGATGACCCAGGAGCAGCTGCTCGCGTTCTTCGTTTTATCCACTTGACAAACCTGTCTAAGGACATTTGATTATGCTGTTTTTTTCAATTCTATGCCGGTTAATATGTCTTTTATAGTGTTGTCCCTTTTAGTTGCTGTTTTAACATTGTGCCTCTCGGTGCATTCCTAACTTAGTCTGGGCGCTAATGACCATTGTAGTTGTGCGCCCTAAAACCACAAAAAAACAAAATAAAATTGAGCGTGACTTTTTGAGATAACGACCTTAATCAGAGCCTTCTCCAGAGACAACATCAAGGTAAAAATGACAGTACAATGAACACAACAGGCAAGTGAAAAAGGACGTACTTTCAAAACCATCTAGTTATCCTGAGTGGACGCCAGTCACATCCGGCAAATTGCGAGTTTCTGGGGAATATCATCCTGAGCAATGTTAAGTTAGAGAAAAAGAGGGTGCTAGTCACCCATAGTCAAGGTGATAGGAATGCGATTACAGCGGACAGAGTAGAAGAAAGGGATACCAGAGAATATGGCCTTGGTGCTAGCAATGAGGGGGGAGAAAGACTGAGTTAAGTAATAAATTTTAGCTAGTAATAGCGAACACTGAGTTAAAGAATCACTAGAGAAGGAGGTACAACTGGAAAATGCAGGGAGATATGCGAACATCTCAGACAGATAACATCATGGTCAGGGACAAAATTCGAAACCAGATGTCGGATTGTAAGGAGTACATGGTAACAGTTTAGTGGTGATGAAGAGCAGACTGAATTTTAAGAGACTAGTTAGGAAACATCGATTTGCAAAGAAGAGGAATGCAGAGGTACTATAAGGACTGAAGAGACACGCTTGAAGTTCTCTGAGGCTATTGATAGTGCGATAAGAAAATAGTTCAGAAAGCAGTTGATTGAATAGTAATGCTATCTCCTAAATGAGCAATCACAGAAGAGGGGAAGAAACATGTAGGTACAAAGAATTTAAATGCGAAGAAACGCTGGGTACCAAAGGCCTACAATTGACGATGAACGAAGGAGATACAAAAATGTTTAGCGAGTTCGTGGAGTACGAAAATACAAGTCACTTAAGAATGAAATAGAAGGAATTGCAGGAAAGCTAAGACGAAAGAGCTGCATGAAAAATGTGAAGAAATCGGAAAAGAAATAATCGTCTAAACAGTTGACGAAGCATACAGGAAACTGAAAACAACCATCGGTAAAATTAAATTGAATGCAATGGGTATTCCACTGTTAAATCAGATATGAGATTGAATAGGTAGAAAGAGTATACTGAAGCCCTCTATGAAGAAGAAGACGCCTTATGATGTAATAGAAGAAATGCGAGACCATAAAGAATTGACATGGGTTCAGTATTAGACTCAGAATATAAAAGATCTTTGGTAAACTTAAGATCGAATGAGGCAGAATGGATAGACAACATTACTTCAGAATTTCTAAAGTCACTGGGGGATGTGGCAACCGAATTCACGTTGTTTGGTAGAATATATGAGTCTGGCGATATGCCACGTGGCTTTTGGCAAAATCATCATCCACACCGTTGCAAACATTTCATAAGTCGAAAAGTGTAAGATTTAATGCACAATTCGATTAACAGCTCACGAGTACAAGTTGTGACAGGAACAATACAATTATTTTTGGGGGGGGTCATCAGAATACTGACTGGTTTGGTGCGGACCGCCACTAATTCCTCCCCTGTGCTAACCTCTTCATCTCAGAGTAGCACTTGCAACCTACGTCCTCAATTATTTGCTTGACGTATTCCAATCTCTGTCTTCCTCTACAGTTTTTGCCCTCTACTGCTCCCTCTAGTACCATGGAAGTCATTGCCTCATGTCTTAGCAGATGTCCTATCATCCTGTCCCTTCTCCTTATCAGTGTTTTACACTCCTCTCCGAGTTTGCGTAGAACCTCCTCATTCCTTACCTTATCTGTCCACCTAATTTTCAACATTCGCCTATAGCACCACATCTCAAATGCTTCTATTCTCTTTTGTTCCGGTTTTCCCACAGTCCATGTTTCACTTCCATAGAATGCTGTACTCCAGACATACAGCCTCAGAAATTTCTTCCTCAAATTAAGGCCGGTATTTGATATTAGTAGACTTCTTTTGGCCACAAATGCATTTTTGCCACAGCGAGTCTGCTTTTGATGTCCTCCTTGCTCCGTTCGTCATTGGTTATTTTACTGCCTAGGTATCTGAATCCTTTAACTTCATTGACTTCGTGACCATCAATCCTGATGTTAAGTTTCTCGCTGTTCTCATTTCTACTACTTCTCATTACCTTCGTCTTTCTCCGATTTACTCTCAAACCATACTGTGTACTCATTAGACTGTTCATTCCGGTCAGCAGATTATTTAATTCTTCTTCACTTTCACTCAGGATAGCAATGTCAGCAGCAAATCGTATCATTGATATCTTTCACCTTGTATTTTAATTCCACTCCTGAACCTTTCATTTATATTCATCATTGCTTCCTTGATGTACAGATTGAAGAGTAGGGGCGAAAGGCTACAGCCTTGTCTTACACCCTTCTTAATACGAGCACTTCGTTCTTGATCGTCCACTCTTATTATTCCCTCTTGGTAATTGTACATATTGTATATGACCCGCCTCTCCCTATATCTTACCCCTACTTTTTTCAGAATCTCGAACAACTTGCACCATTTTATATTGTCGAACGCTTCTTGCAGGTCGACAAATCCTACGAACGTATCTTGATTTTTCTTCAGCCTTGCTTCCATTATTAGCCGTAACGTCAGAATTGCCTCTCTCGTGCCTTTACTTTTCCTAAAGCCAAACTGATCGTCACCTAGCGCATTCTCAATTTTCTTTTCCATTCTTCTGTATATTATTCTTGTAAGCAGCTTCGATGCATGAGCTGTTAAGCTGATTGTGCGATAATTCTCGCACTAGTCAGCTCTTGCCGTCTTCGGAATTGTGTGGATGATGCTTTTCCAAAAGTCAGATGCTATATCGCCAGTCTCATATGTTCTACACACCAACGTGAATAGTCGTTTTGTTGCCACTTCCCCTAATGATTTTAGAAATTCTGATGGAATGTTATATATCCCTTCTGCGTTATTTGACCGTAAGTGCTCCAAAGCTCTTTTAAATTCCGATTCTAATAGTGGATCCTCTATCTCTTCTAAATCGACCCCTGTTTCTTCTTCCATCACATCAGACAACTCTGCACCCTCATAGAGGCTATCAATGTATTGTTTCCACCTATCTGCTCTCTCCTCTGCATTTAACAGTGGAATTCCCGTTGCACTCTTATTGTTACCTACGTTGCTTTTAATGTTACCAAAGGTTGTTTTGTCTTTCCTGTATGCTCAGTCTGTCCTTCCTGCAGCCATTTAGTCTTAGCTTCCCTGCACTTTCTATTTATTTCATTTCTCAGCGACTTGTACTTCTGTATTCCTGATTTTCCTGGAACATGTTTGTACTTCCTCTTTTCATCAATCAACTGAACTATTTCTTCTGTTACCCATGGTTTCTTCGCAGCTACCTTCTTTGTATCTATGTTTTTCTTCCCAACTTCTGTGATGGCCCTTTTTAGAGATGTCCATTCCTCTTCAACTGTGCTACCTACTGCGCTATTCATTATTGCTGTATCTATAGCGTTAGAGAACTTCAAACGTATCTCGGCATTCCTTAGAACATCCGTATGCCACTTCTTTGCGTATTGATTCTTCCTGACTAATGTCTTGAACTTCAACCTATTCTTAATCACTACTATATTGTTATCTGAGTCTATATCTGCTCCTGGGTACGCCTTACAATCCAATATCTGATTTCGGAATCTCTGTCTGACCATGATGTAATCTAATTGAAATCTTCCCGTATCTCCCGGCCTTTTCCAAGTATACCTCCTCCTCTTGTGATTCTTGAACAGGGTATTCGCTATTACAAGCTGAAACTTGTTACAGAACTCAATTAGTCTTTCTCCTCTTTCATTTCTTGTCCCAAGCCCATATTCTCCTGTAACCTTTTCTTCTACTCCTTCCCCTACAACTGCATTCCAGTCGCCGATGACTATTAGATTTTCGTCTCCCTTTACATACTGCATTACCCTTTCAATATCCTCATACATTTTCTCTATCTGTTCATCTTCAGCTTGCGACGTCAGCATGTATACCTGAGCTATCGTTGTCGGTGTTGGTCTGCTGTCGATTCTGATTAGAACAACCCGGTCACTGAACTGTTCACAGTAACAGACCCTCTGCCCTACCTTCCTATTCATAACGAATCCTACACCTGTTACACCATTTTCTGATGCTGTTGATATTACCAGATACTCATCTCACCACAAATCCTTGTCTTCCTTCCACTTCACTGACCCCTACTATATCTAGATTGAGCCTTTGCATTTCCCTTTTCAGATTTTCTAGTTTTCCTACCACGTTCAAGCTTCTGACATTCCACGCCCTGACTTGTAGAACATTATCCTGTCGTTGATTATTCAGTCTTTTTCTCATGGTTACCTCCCCCTTGGCAGTCCCCTCCAGGAGATCCGAATGAGGGACTATTCCGGAATCTGTTGCCAATGGAGAGATCATCATGACAATTCTTCAACTACAGGCCACATTTCCTGCGGATTCAAGTTACATGTCTTTAATGCAGTGGTTTCCACTGCCTTCTGCATCCTCATGTCGTTGATCATTGCTGATTATTCCGCCTTTAGGCGCAATTTCCCACACCTAGGACAAGAGAGTCCCCTTAAACTTCTATCCGCCCCTCCGCCCTCTTTGCCAAGGCCGTTGGCAGAATGAGGCTGACTTCTTGTGCCGGAAGTCTTCGGCCGCCAATGCTGACTATTTATCAAAATTTAGGCAGTTGCGGGGTCGAACCCGGGACCGAAGACGGTTTGATTATGAATCAAAGACGCTACCCCTAGGCCACAGGTACACAATGCATCGAAAAATTAAACAAAATAATTTTGGTTTAGATGACGCTCAGTTTGGCTTTAAGATAGGTGAAGGCACCAAAGAGGCAATTCTGACGTTGCAGTTGATAAAGGAAGCAAAACTAAAAAGAATTGAAGACATGTTCATAGGATTTGTAGACCTGGAAGAAGCGTTCGAGGGTGTCAAGTGATCCAAGACATTTGAAAAATAAATTTCATAAATAAAGGTAAGCAATAGCAAAAGATGGATAATATACAATATGTACAAGAGCCAAAAAGGAGCAAAAGAGTGGAAGACGAAACATGAAGTGCTCCGATTAAAAAGGGTGTCAGACATGGATGTGTTCTTTCGTCCCCGCAGCTGAATTGACACAGCGGAGATATAATGGCAGAAATAAAAGAAAGACGCAAGACGATAGTTAAAATTCCAGATGAAATGACATGAATGATAACATTTGCTAAGACATCGCTACCCTGAGTGAAAATGAAGAAGAATTACATGATTGGCTTATTGGAATGAGCTGCCTAATCATTACAGAATATAGGTTGAGAGTAAATCGAAGGAAGATGAAAGTAATGAGTAGCAGAAGAAATGAGAACACCGAGTATCTTAACATCAGAACTGGTGATCATGAAGTAGATGAAGTAATGGAGTTCTGCTACATAGGTGGCAAAATAACCTATGATGTACAAAGCAAGGCGGACATAAAAAGCGGACTAGCACTGGCATAAAGGCTATATATTTGCCCAAGAGAGGTGTACCAGTATAAAACATAAGCCTTAATTTTAAGAGGAAATTTATAGAACGTACAGATGGAGCACAGCTCAGTACGGTAGTGAAACACGGACTGTGTGGTAACCAGAACTGAAGGCAATTGAAGCATTTGAAATGTGGTGCTACGGAAGAATGTTAAAAATCAAGTGGACTGATAAGTCAGGAATGAGGAGGTTCTCCACCGAATCGGCGAGGAAAGGAATATGTGGAAAACACTGAAAAGGGGATGGGACACGATGGTAGGACAGCTGTTAAGATATCAGGGAATGACTTCCATTGTATTAGAGGAAGCAGTAGAGGGTAAAACTGTAAGGGAAAATATAGAATGGAATACTCCAACAAATAAATAAGGGTGCAGATTCCATGTGTCATCCTGATATGAACAAAATGACACAGGGGAAGAAATCGTGGTGGACCATATCAAACCTGTCAGAACATTGGTGACTCAAAGTAAAATCACTCATTAGTATTCTTAGAATGGAGAGCGTATCAGGCCATGACTGAGGCTGATGCGTCTTCTTCTTTCGTCCTGCTTCAATAGCATTTGGTTCATCTTGTCAGAGCAGCAGGTTGGCACAGCACAGCATTTCCCTGGTAAGCGTTTCGTCTGTCAAAGTAAACTACCACTAAGCAGTCAGCCAAATGTATCTCTGCATTAACAGGTGATGTCAAAGGAAGCGGTAGTGTGTGTTCATAAGGAAGAGTATTCATTATGTTCCTCCTTTTAATTACAGAGATCAGGTTAGTACGGTGGTTAACACTGCTCCTTTTTTTCCTTTCTGTACTGTCTAGCCGCGGCCCTGATAGTATTTTGCTGTTCTTGTTTCCAGATAATTTTGAGACGATGTGCAAGGCTTCTTACTTTCTTTGAATCTATTCCGGTAGGTTGCCTACTTATCTTAAAATGTGGACTAAAAGGGTGACAATAAATCACTCTCACAGCGGGCTGTCGAGTTGGCTCATGAATTCTGCTGTAGAAAACTGATAGGACAGTTTCCCTGTGGTGTAGTCACACAATAAGATAACATTTTTACTATCATTTAAGGGCATTTTGAAGTGCCATCATCTTTTGAGTGGAAGGGGGTGGTTCCCCATTTTTTGTTTCAAACTAATTCACACTCTTGAATAAACAATGGCTGCTTATGAGTCAGTATAAAATCAGGGCTACCACGTTTGGTCACCGCAGTTTCTGCCATCATATCGACAAGTGCCACCAGTACCAAGTACCAGTAAAAGCGATCAATAATCGACAGAATATACACTCCTGGAAACTGAAATAAGAACATCGTGAATTCATTGTCCCAGGAAGGGGAAACTTTATTGACACATTCCTGGGGTCACATACATTACATGATCACACTGACAGAACCACAGGCATATAGACACAGGCAACAGAGCATGCACAATGTCGGCACTAGTACAGTGTATATCCACCTTTCGCAGCAATGCAGGCTGCTATTCTCCCATAGAGACGATCGTAGAGATGCTGGATATAGTCCTGTGGAACGGCTTGCCATGCCATTTCCACCTGGCGCCTCAGTTGGACCAGCGTTCGTGCTGGACGTGCAGACCACGTGAGACGACGCTTCATCCAGTCCCAAACATGCTCAATGGTGGACAGATCCGGAGATCTTCCTGGTCAGGGTAGTTGACTTACACCTTCTAGAGCACGTTGGGTGGCACGAGATACATGCGGACGTGCATTGTCCTGTTGGAACATCAAGTTCCCTTGCCGGTCTAGGAATGGCAGAACGATGGGTTCGATGACGGTTTGGATGTACCGTGCACTATTCAGTGTCCCCTCGACGATCACCAGAGGTGTACGGCCAGTGTAGGAGATGGCTCCCCACACCATGATGCCGGGTGTTGGCCCTGTGTACCTCGGTCGTATGCAGTCCTGATTCTGGCGCTCACCTGCACGGCGCCAAACACGCATACGACCATCATTGGCACCAAGGCAGAAGCGACTCTCATCGCTGAAGACGACACGTCTCCATTCGTCCCTCCATTCACGCCTGTCGCGACCCCACTGGAGGCGGGCTGCACGATGTTGGGGCGTGAGCGGAAGACGGCCTATCGGAGTGCGGGACCGTAGCCCATCTTCATGGAGACGGTTGCGAATGGTCCTCGCCGATACCCCAGGAGCAACAGTGTCCCTAACTTGCTGGGAAGTGGCAGTGCGGTCCCCTACGGCACTGCGTAGGATCCTACGGCCTTGGCATGCATCCGTGCATTGCTGCAGTCCGGTCCCAGGTTGACGGGCACGTGCACCTTCCGCCGACCACTGGCGACAACGTCGATGTACTGTGGAGACTTCACGCTCCACGTGTTGAGCAATTCGGCGGTACGTCCACCCGGCCTCCCGCATGCCCACTATATGCCCTTGCACAAAGTCCGTCAACTGCACATACGGTTCACGTCCACACTGTCACGGCATGCTACCAGTGTTAAAGACTGCGATGGAGCTCCGTATGCCACGGCACACTGGCTGACACTGATGGCGGCGGTGCACAAATGCTGCGTAGCTAGCGCCATTCGACGGCCAACACCGCGGTTCCTGGTGTGTCCGCTGTGCCGTGCGTGTGATCATTGCTTGTACAGCCCTCTCGCAGTGTCCGGAGCAAGTATGGTGGGTCCGACACACCGGTGTCAATGTGTTCTTTTTTCTGTTTCCAGGAGTGTATTTGTATTCTTGCTATTTTTGGGAAATTGGCTGACTGTATCTAAAGCCACAATTCCAAAATGTCCAGATGCTTCCATTAAGGTTTCTATTGAAATCAAAGCGTGATCTTTGCAACCGGTCCATGGCAAAGACATTGGTTTACACTTAACTATATCATGAACCCAAACTTGCCACCAACAGCAAGGTGGGCATTAGTGGCCTTTGTAGCATCTTTGCCACTATGGAAAACTTAGATATAGGCATGGCATTCAGCAATAATACTATGCTGAAGTAAGCTCCATATTATTAACTGGTTTCCAAAATGAGCTCTGGAATACAATATACCATCTTTGGTCAGGAAACCAAACAACAAGACGTTTTATTTTCAATATACATCTTCCCTCTGGGCATTGCTAGCCCCACTCGAACCTTCCTACTTCATTTGTCGCCTTTTGGTACATTTTTTCATTTTTATCACACACTTCATACAAACATTCTGCTATCTTTAAGACACAATGCGACAGACGGCTGCAGGAGTCTTTCAAATTCAAGAGCTAAAAAGGAGAGAAGTGTGGGCAGTTGCCAAGATAAATTTCCTACTGTACAGATAACATTTAAAATTCCTTTTTTGTAGTATTTTAGCCACTTTCGATTTGGTTGAACTGATGAGGCACCATCATGGTCTTGTCTTAAAATGAAACCTACACAAAGTGATAATGTCATACAGAAGTATAAATGACTTTTCATAGTCCTGGTATAGTAGTGAAGACAAACTTATTAGCGCCTCTTTAACTTTTTTATAGCAGTTTCCCATTCCACAGTCTACTTCAGTCACAGAATCATAATCCTTTACGCTCCAGCAACAATAATTCATTAACCAATGAAATCTTGGGTAATTCTTTAAAATTTCTAGGAGCAGAGAAATTATGTGCAGCTTCTGTCTGTGGATCTGACCTTACTCCATTGTAGCTAATATGTGTCGTGAGTACTGCGTCATTGCAAAGCAGCATTATTCAAGTTTAAAACTTAAATGAGCAATCTGCAGCTTCACCAATACACTTCTCAATCACTGTCCGTGCTCCCAGATATTTCGAGAGAACACTATAATGTAAACTAAATAGATCAAACAGGCAGTGCATTTGAATCCTCATAACACTGAACTGGCAAATTTCTGAAATGTGCAGGTGTGTCTTGTTTCTTCTTAGTACAAAAGGCATCTGTAAGAGCTCATACTAAGCCTAAGGGTACAACGAATGTTGTTTTTTTCCGGGTCTTTAGCCGCTGCTGGAATGTAATGGTAACCTGAGCACCTACGAAGTGTAGTGGAAAACTTGCAGTTCCCTAATCTGCCCAATGTTTTTTTTTTCAAAACATAGCAAGCAGTTGGTGTCAGTGATTGGAAATTTGTTTACTGCCCTTATGTCTACATATTGACAGGTCTTCTGACCATTGTTTGACTTCTTAGATCCCACTACTATCTAACTCGACCACAGTCTGCCAGATGGTTGAATAATTCCTGGATCAATTTATTGCTATTATGTTTGTTCCACAACAGGCTACAGCTCTTGGAGAATTTGGATTGATTTCTATGGTACCAGTCTAGCACTTCTGGTAGTTATTTCATGGCACACCAGATCACTGGCAGGCAAGTACTGCCCTTCTTGACACAACCATGTATAAATCTGTAAAACTATGTACCACAAACTGTGTTCAGATTAAGTTAAAAACAGCAGCGTATTTCGGAAATTATGTACAGTGGGTGGTGTGATTGTGTACCCTTCTCAGATAGGCAATGTGTCTCATCTGTTTCTCCTCTTTATCTCTTGCCCTTCGGCAAACAGTAATTCAACTCAAGTATTCCTTGTATATTTTCCACTACTATACCAGGACTATGAAAAGTCATTTATACTTCTGTATGACATTATCACTTTGTGTAGGTTTCATTTTAAGACAAGACCATGACGGTGCCTCATCAGTTCAACAAAAGAAAGAAAAGAAACAAGTGACACCCATTGTCTGTCTGGGAATGACATTCTCAGACAGACAATGGGTGTCACTTGTTTCTTTTCTTTCTTTTGCCTTCTGCGAATGGAACGTCACCCTCAGGTATTACTTGTGTATTTACCAGTATAGTTCAGCATGGTATTACGTCTTACACAGCGAAATTGCCTGAACTCACCAGGACAACTTTGTCAGTATAATCTCAGCATTGCGCCGGATCCTTTTTACCCACACCAGCATTCTATCACAGATCGTTATGGGTGAGGGGATCAACCAAGGACACAGTCTGTTAGACACTTGGATTTGGACTGTCAACCAGAGAACCTTACCAGTATCATCACTGAATGTTACAAGGTACTTGCTTTTAACATTTACAAGGCATTCGCTTTAAACTTGTGATTTTGCCAGAACTCAGGAAAGAGACCTATGTTCATGGGTTTCTTGTGTGTGTGTGTGTGTGTGTGTGTGTGTGTGTGTGTGTGTGTGTGTGTGTGGATGCTTCCACCAGAATGATTGGCCGCTCCAACAATATGTGACCTGTAGTCGATTATACCCTGGTAATGATGTAGGTGGTCTTTCCCAATTATGATATACAAAGCCATCATTCTCTGCCTTATAGCTTCCATCTCAAACTCATAAGGGATACCATTAATAGTGAATGCAACTGGACATGCACTGGCAAGATTTACCACTTCAGTACCCAAACCTCTAATACGAGCCTTGTTTTTAGCAGAAAGAAAAAATTCCTTGTATCTCCTCATTCAAATTCATATTTGTCAGCTCTTCCAATTCTCAATATTTTGTTGTTGTTAATGTTGCTAATGATGGTAATGTTAGGTACCTGTACCTCTCACCTACCTTTCCCTGATATAATATCCTATTTCTCCATTGTGAGAAGGATCATCACGACTGTTGTTTGATCCACTCTAGGGTCGGCTGGTAGTGCATTCCTAAATGCCGAGGGTCTCAGTAATTAGGACATTAAGGTTCCAAGTACTTGTTAGTTGCCCGCATTTCGTGGTCGTGTGTTTTGCCTTCTCGCACTCGGGTTCCCGGGTTCGATTCCCGGCGGGGTTAGGGATTTTCTCTTCCTCTTGATGGCTGGGTGTTGTGTGATGTCTTTAGCTTAGTTAGGTTTAAGTAGTTCTAAGTTCTAGGGGAATGATGACCACAGCAGTTAAGTCCCATAGTGCTCAGAGCCATTTGAACCATTTCTGAACTTGTTAGTTGTATGATGATTTCTTATGCATCGTCAACACAATGATTCACTGGTAAACACACGATGCAGTTCACTAACTTTCACTGGAATGACAAAATAGCTTCCTGCTTGGACATGAAACAAATCCAAGTAGACTGCCTCTTCAAATGAGCTGGGGATGGCTATTTTATCCTATACTCCAATTTCCTGGTCGATATCATAAATAAAACCACGAATGATGCTTGCTTCTGTTTTCTCAAGCAGCTCATTGTTACAGGTGTTATCCTGACCAAGGGAGCATTTTTTGCACGAGGTAGTCCTAATGCAGTCTAGAATCGTTCAGAATCTTCCCCGGTCTTTGTCTGTGGCTCGACAGTTCGACGCAGTCATGACTCTGTGCACATCATAAACCATTTTGCTAAGCCTTATCACAGGAATTCATATCTTTTGGCGTTTTCCCACTGAATGTGCATGATGTGTGCATCGCCACCCAACTTCAATTTTGCCATATTTAGTAAGATAACATTAGGCCTTGAACGGATGGAACCCATGTCATGACCATTTTGGAGAATAGTAGCTCAATTCCCTGTTGGTTATCCAAAGGATGGAGGAGTGAAATTAACTGCTGAGAAGCTGCTAGCGATAGCAGACAGAAATCCCTTCTGAAAGGCGAAAGAAAGTAGTACTAAGAGTTGGTCGTGCTATGATACAACGTTACTGGATTGGAGGTGGCAGTATATTATAACAAAATCCTTCTTTATTTGTAGCACATACAACTGCATAAACACTTGGTCACATTGTCTAAGAAAAATAACTTCCACCAACAAACAGCACTAGCCAAACCACAATCATAGTGTTTAGCCAATTCTTTAAATTAGAATTTATAATTTACATTGTACAATCTGTAAAATCTATAAAACAGCCGATAAAAAATCATTAAATTACTGCTTTCTCCATATCCTCAAGAACGACTTCAGAAAATTTAAATTTAATAAGGACAGGGCAACCACATCAAGAAACAGGTTTTAGCATAAACAAAATGAGCGCAGGAAAATGCAAGCCCCTTGCTGAATTAAAATACTGCTCGATCCAAGTGTTCAGAAAATACTTCAGAAAATTTTAAATTTAGTACTTCAACAGGTCGTTTACCAATTCACGTTAGTAAGCATACAACAACTACTATAATTCAGAATAAAATTTGATTAAAAGGGTAAAATTGAATACCTGGGAATGGTGTTTTATTATAAAATGGTAAGATTATTAAGATTCTAATTGATAAAAATAATGCAATAACACCTCCTAGCTTATTAGGAATTGATCGTAAAATTGCATATGCAAATAAGAAATATCATTCTGCTTGAATGTGAACCGGTGTTACTAATGGGTTGGCAGGTACAAAGTTGTCTGGATCTCCTAATAGGTAAGGATTGATTAAACATAGTATAATTAATAGTGATGTTATTAATACAAGTGTAATAGAATCCTTAAAAGTAAAGTATGGATGGAATGGCATTTTTTCAATATCTCAATTTAGTCCTAGAGGGTTATTAGATACTGTTTGGTGAAGAAAAAATAAATGAATTGCTTCTATAGCAGCAATGATAAATGGTAATACAAAATGGAATGTGAAGAATCGATTTAATGTTGCATTATCAACAGCAAATCATCCTCATACTCATTGGACTAAATCTGTTCCTAAGTATGGGATTGCTGATAATAAATTAGTAATTACTGTAACACCTCAAAAAGATATTTGACCTCAGGGTAAGACATATCCTATAAATGTAGTTGCTATAACTAAAAATAAAATTACTGTACCAATTATTCAGGTATGTATATATACACAAGATCCGTAGTAAATTCCCCGTCCTACATGTAAGTAAATACAAATAAAAAATATAGATGCTCCATTTGCATGTAAGGTTCGGATAATTCAACCATTATTTACGTCTCGGCAGATGTGTACTACACTACTAAATGCTATTACAATAATTGATGTATAATGTATAGCTAAAAATAGTCCAGTTACGATTTGAATTACCAAACATAACCCTAATAGGGACCCAAAATTTCATCAAAATGAAATATTTGTTGGAGCTGGTAAGTCAATTAAAGAGTTATTAATAATTTTAATTAAAGGATGTCTTAATTGTAAGGGTTTATTCATTAGTGATTTATCTTATTTTACGAATAGGTCCCTGATTAAAATTAGTGATTTTAACAACTGCTAGTAGTGCTAAAAATAAATAAATTATTATCATTATTGTAATAATGAATGGTGGTCTGTTATATAATTTTTCTAAAGTTATTGTTATTTCTTGATAATTGATTGAATTGTCAATAATTATAGTTTCAGTGTTTTTGAAAAAGTCTATAAATATTGTTATATCTAGAATAATTAATGTTGATATGATAAATACTCACATTGTTAATGCAATAATTATAGTAATTGATTTAGGTTGAAATATTTCGTTTGATGCAATTCTTGTAATATAAATAAATAGTACTAATGTACCACCAAGAAATGTTAAAAATATAATATATGATAATCAATATCTTTCTATTATTGTTCCTGTTATTAATCCAACTAGGCAGGTTTGCAGGATAATAAAAAGCATTATTGATATTGGACTTCTTAATTTAAAAAAATTAATATTTATGACATTTGATAATGATATAATTATTATTTTAATCATTTCAGGGGTTAGTTTATTTAAAATATCGGTTTTGGGGACCGATGATGGAAGCTTTTCCACCTCTGAAGATTTGAAAGTGGGGGCTTGAGTTATTTCCGGTTTACAACACCGGCGTTTTTTTAACTATTAATACTAATGTTTATATTCTCTGTTTTTACTTCTTTATTGATTTATTTTGCTGGTGTTTATGTTTTTTCTTCTAAACGTAAACATTTATTAATGGTTCTTTTGAGATTAGAATATATTGTTCTTTCTTTGTTTATATTAATTATTGTTTTTCTTATTGAGTTTGATTATGATTATTTTTTTCCTGTTATTTCTTTAGTTTTTTCTGTTAGTGAGGGTGCTTCAGGTCTTTCTATTTTAGTTTCAATAATTCGTTCTCATGGTAATGATTTTTTTAATTGTTTTGGTTTATCTTTATGTTAAAGTATTTATTTATAACTATTTTTTTGATCCCTCTTTGTTTATTAAATAATTGTTGATGGTTGGTTCATTCTTTAATGTTTCTGTCGAGTTTTGTGTTTATTCATATGCTGATTTGAATATAATTAGATTTTATTTTGGTATTGATTATTTTTCTTTTAGTTTAATTTTGCTTAGTTTTTGGATTTGTTCTTTAATAATTACTGCTAGAGGTTCAGTTTATTTAAGTTCATATCATTCAAATTTTTTTGTTTTTATGGTTTTAATTCTAATAATTATGCTTTACTGTTCGTTTGCTAGATTAAGTCTTCTTTGTTTTTATATTTGTTTTGAGGCTAGATTAGTTCGTACTTTACTTTTAATTTTGGGTTGAGGTTATCAACCTGAGCGTTTGCAGGCTGGTGTTTATTTAATTTTTTATACTTTGGTTGCTCGATTGCCTTTATTATTAGTCTTACTTAAGGTTTATGATTTTTCTAATACTTTATATTTTCCTTTATTAGTTGATTTTCGTTCTTATTATTTTATGTTTTATGTATTTATACTTTTGGCTTTTTTAGTTAAGATACCAATATTTTTGGTTCCTTTATGGCTTCCTAAGGCCCATGTAGAGGCCCCTATTTCAGGAAGAATGATTCTTGCTGGTGCTTTATTGAAGTTAGGTGGTTATGGTATTTTTCGTGTTATAAAGGTTATTTCTTATTTAGGTTTAAAGTTTAATTATTTTTGATTATCTTTAGGCTTATCTGGATGTGTTATTGTAAGATTTATTTGTTTTCGTCAGGTTGATTTAAAGTCTTTAATTGCATATTCTTCTGTTGCTCATATAAGAATGGTTATTGGTGGATTGATGACTATGAATTGATGAGGTTGTGTAGGTTCTCTTTCTTTAATGGTTGGTCATGGTTTATGTTCTTCTGGTTTATTTTGTTTATCTAATATTACTTATGAACGTTTAGATAGACAAAGATTATTAATTAACAAGGGTATAATCAATTTGATACCAAGAATGGCTATATGATGATTTCTTTTAAGATCATCAAATATGGCTGCTCCTCCTTCTTTAAATTTGGTAGGTGAAATTAGATTATTAAATAGAATTATATCTTGATCTTCTTTTAGATTTTTTGCTTTAATTTTTTTTATCTTTTTTAGAGCTGTTTGCACTTTATATATATATTCTTATTCTCAGCACAGTAATTATTATTCTGGTGTTTATACTTGTTCTCTTGGTTATTTTCGTGAATATCATCCTTTATCTTTACATTGATTGCCTTTAAATATTCTCTGTTTAAAGGGTGAATATTTCTTTGTTTAGTTTGCTTAAGTATTTTAATTAAAAATGTTGTTTTGTGGAATCAATGATATGAAGTTTTTCATCTTAGGCCGTGAATTTATTTTCTATTTGTTCTTTTAGTTTTTTTCCTTGTTTTTTCGAGAACTATAATTTTTATTTTAGGTATTTATTATTTAATAATTGATTATAGAGTTTTTGTTGAGTGAGAGCTTTCCAATTTAAATGGTTCTATAGTTGTTATAACTTTAATTTTGGATTGAATATCTCTTATTTTTATGTCTTTTGTTATATATATTTCTTCTTTGGTTATTTATTATAGAGAGGATTATATGTCTGGCGAAAAGAACATAAATCGTTTTATAATTATTGTTTTAATATTTATTCTTTCAATAGGTTTTTTAATTATTAGCCCTAATTTAATTAGAATTTTATTAGGTTGGGATGGTTTAGGTTTAGTTTCTTATTGTTTAGTTATTTATTATCAAAATGTAAAATCTTATAGTGCGGGTATATTAACTGCACTTTCTAATCGTATTGGTGATGTTGCTATTTCGATTTCTATTGGTTGAATGTTAAATTCTGTGGATGAAATTAAATTTATTATTATAATTTTATTTCTAATTCTTTTGAAATAAAGCTCATTACTATATTAATTGTTTTGGCAGCTATAACTAATAGAGCTCAGATTCCTTTTTCTTCCTCTGACTTCCTGCTGCTATAGAAGCTCCTACTCCTGTTTCTGCTTTAGTTTATTCTTCTACTCTTGTTACTGCTGGTGTTTATTTATTAGACCTATATTAGATACTTATAATTGTGGTTGATTTTTACTTTTAATTGGTTGTATAACTATATTTATGCCTGGATTGGGCGCTAATTTTGAATTTGATTTGAAGAAGATTATTGCTCTTTCTACTTTAAGACAACTTGGTTTAATAATAAGAATTTTAGCTATGGGTTATCCAAAGCTTGCGTTTTTTCATCTATTGGCTCATACTTTATTTAAGGCATTATTATTTATATGTGCAGGTTCAATAATTCATAATTTAAAGGATTCTCAGGATATTCGTTTTATAGGATCAATTGTAAATTTTATGCCTTTAACCTCAGTTTGTTTTAATGTTTCTAGTTTGTCTTTGTGTGGTATACCTTTTTTAGCAGGATTTTATTCAAAGATTTAATTCTTGAGATGGTTTGTTTGAGATGATTTAATTGTTTAATTTTTTCTTTATTTTTTTCTACTGGTTTAACTGCTTCTTATTCTTTCGTTTGTTTTATTATTCAATATCTGGTGATAATTATTTTTATTCTAGATTTTCTTTTGATGATAAGGGTTATTATATTTCGTTTGCAATAACTGGTTTATTGTTTGTTGCTGTTTTGGGTGGTAGTCTTTTATCTTGATTAATTTTTCCTATTCCTCATGTGATTGCATTGCCTTATTATTTAAAGTTTTTAACTATTACAGTTGTTATTTTAGGTGCTTATTTAGGTTATCTTATTTCTAATTTTTATTTTTGTCATAATTTATTTTCTTTAAGTATACTTTCTTTTGTCAGATTTGCCGGTTCTATATGATTTATACCTTTTCTTTCAACTAAGTTTATTAGATATATTCCTTTAAAAATAGGTTATTATTCATCTAAGTCATTTGATTATGGTTGAGGTTAATTACTTGATGGTCAAGGTTTATATAGATTATTTATTTATTTAATTAGTTATATTCAGGTTGATATGATTCTAATTTTAAGATTTATCTTTTAATTTAATTTTTTGAATATTTATTTGGGTAATATTATTTTTCGTTTACTAAAATAGCTTATAATTAGAGCGTGACACTGAAGATGTTAAGGAAGTATTTTTACTTTTAGGTATTTATAAATATAGATATATTACTTTTACAGTGAAAATGTAATCTTTTATTTAAACTATAAAAATTTTAGAAATGTTAACGGAGTTTAACCGCTAATATAAAAAGTTAGCAGCTTTCATAATGGCTTTACATTTCCTTAATTGGAACTATTATAGTTCAATTATATTATTAACAGTAATACGCCTCTTTTTCGCTTCAATTAATAAGAATAAGGGTAGTACATACCAATCTTTCAGGTCGAAACTGACTGCAATATTTCGCTTCTTATTCTATTTAAGGTTGATTGATTATATCAATACTTTTTGAATGCAACCCAAATGTTATATTTAACTAGAACCCTTTATTCTGCTCATTGTAAGGCTCCTTGATTTCATTCTTGGTATAGTCCACCTAGTAGGACTAGGATAAAAAATATTGTTGATACTGTCCTGATTATAATGTCTGATGTTTTAAAAATAATTACAATAGGTAGAATTAGTGCAATTTCTACATCAAAAATTAAAAAGATTACTGCGATTAGGAAGAATCGTAGTGAGAATGGTATTCGTGCTGATCTTTTTGGATCAAACCCACATTCAAATGGTGATCTTTTTTCTCGATCATTAATTAATTTTTTTGATAGTGTTGTTGCAAGGATTATAACAATTATTGGAATAATAAATCTAATGAAAACTCTTGTAGATATAATTAGGATTGTTTTTCTTGATTTACATCAATCTTTCTGATTGGAAGTCAAATGTACTATTTATACTAGAAAAACAATTTTCTACCTCATCAATATATAGAAATATATAAGAATAATCATACTACATCTACGAAGTGTCAGTATCATGCTGCTGCTTCGAATCCAAAGTGGTGTCTTGGTGAGAATTGATTTATTGAGTGTCGAAGTAGACATGTTGATAAAAAGATTGTCCCAATAATTACGTGTAAACCATGGAATCCTGTTGCAACAAAGAATGTTGATCAATAAACTGCATCTGCAATGGTAAAAGGTGCTTCTCAATATTCATATGCTTGAAGTATTGTAAAGTATAGTCCTAATAATACTGTGAAGAATAATCCTTGCATTGCTTGAGTATGGTTAGATTCTATTAAACTATGATGTGCTCATGTTACTGTTACTCATGATGGTAAAAGAATAGCTGTATTAAGTAATGGAATTTGTATAGGGTTGAAGGGTTGAATTCCTATTGGAGGTCATAGTATTCCTAGTTCAATTGTTGGTGCTAATCTTCTTCTAAAGAATGCTCCAAAAAATGAAACGAAGAATAATACCTCTGATGCAATAAATAAAATTAATCCTCATCATAATCCAATTGATACAAATCCTGTATGTAGTCCTTGATATGTTCCTTCTCGTAGTACATCTCATCATCATTGAATTATAGCTAATAGGGTAATTCCAAATCCAATTATGAATAAGTTAATGTTAAATAGGTGGAATCATTTAGCTAGTCCTGATACTAGTACTATTGCTCCAATTGCTCCTGTTAATGATCAAGGTCTATAGTCTACTAAGTGGAATGGGTGGTTTGAGTGAGTTGTTAACATAGATTTAATATACTTCTCTAGAATATAGAGTTCTTAAAATTGAGAAAACATAAGCTTGAATTATTGCTACTGCTGATTCTAGAATTAATAGAAGTATTTGCCCAATAATTAGGAATGAGATTAAGTTTATTGCTATAGATGGTCCTGTGTTTCCTAATAAGGTTAATAATAAGTGTCCTGCAATTATATTTGCTGCTAATCGTACTGCTAATGTCGTACTGCTGGTCGAATGACATTACTAATTGTTTCAATTAGTACTATAAATGATATTAATGCATTCGGTGTACCTTGTGGTAGAAGGTGTGTAAATATATGATTAGTATGATTAATTCATCCAAATAATATAAATCTTAGTCATATAGGTAGGGCAATTGCAAATGTTAATGCTAAATGTCTTCTTCTAGTAAAAATTTAAGGGAATAATCCTATAAAATTATTAAATAATATTATAATGAAAATTGAGATGAAAATGAATGTTGTTCCATTAAATGATTTTTGTCCAAGTACTGTTTTAAATTCATTATGTAAGGTTAAATTTAATTTATTTCAGATAATGTTAATTCGTGATGATGTAAGTCAAAATAATGATGGGATTAATAATAGTCCTAGAAATGTACTAGTACAGTTTAATGATAAATTAAAGATGTTAGTTGATGGGTCAAATGTTGAGAATAAATTTGTTATCATTTTCAATTTAAGTTTTTTATTTCAATTGTTCCTTTTTCTGCTCTTTTAATAAGATTAGGCTTAAATGAGAAGAAGTTTAATTGATTAAACAAGATTAATGTAGCTGAAAATATGATGAATAGTGAGAATCATATGAGAGGGGATATTTGAGGGATTTGGATATAATTTCCCCATCAGAAGTAGTCGTTAATTTACTATTATTTGTTTAAGAGACCATTACTTACTTTCAGTCATCTGTTGAATTTCAAGGTGTACTAATTTGTTTAGTTATTTTAGATTGACACACTAATGTTATTTATTTTAACTAACTCCTTAAATTATCTTAGATAATCACTTAATAAATAAATTTAGTGAAGTTCTTTCAATTACAATTGGTATAAATCTGTGGTTTGCTCCACAAATTTCTGAGTATTGTCAAAAGAATAATCCAGGTCGATTTATTGTAAATGTTCCTTGATTTAATCGACCTGGTGTTGCATCAATTTTAACCCCTAATGCCGTAACTGCTCATGAGTGTAGAACATCTGATGCTCTTGTTAATACTCGTACTTCTGTATTTATTGGTAGGATTGTTCGGTTATCTACGTCTAGAAGTCGAAATCCATCATTTTCTAAGTCTTGTTCTGGTGTTATATAAGTGTCAAATTCTACGTCTATAAAGTCTGAATATTCATATCTTCAATATCATTTTCGTCCAATGGTTATAATTGTAATTATTGCATCTACTGAATCATCAAGTAAATGTAATAGTCGTAATGATGGAAGGGCAATAAAAATTAGTGTAATTGCTGGTAAAGCTGTTCAGATTGTTTCAATTAAATGTTCATGGAGTATATTTCGGTTAGTATAGGCAATAAATAGTATATAACTTAAGGCATAACCTACAATGACTGTAATAACAAATAATACGACCATAGTATGATCATGAAAGAATGATAGTTGCTCCATTAATGGTGAAGCTCCATCTTGAAGAGATAAATTTGATCATGTTGCCATTTGAATATTTTCTAATAAAAGGTCAAACCTTTATTTGTAGACCTTAAATCTACTGCACTAATCTGCCATATTAGAATCTAGAGCTTAATGGTACTTCTGAGTAACTATGTTCTGCAGGAGGTCTATTTTGTAGTCATTTTGTTGATCTTCTTATGTTAGCTCTAATATAATTCCTCGGTTTGTAACCATTCTTTCTCATATAATTACAATGAATATTATAATTCCTACAATAGAAATTGTAGATCCAATTCTTGATACTACATTTCATGATGTATATGCGTCTGGGTAGTCTGAGTATCGTCGAGGTATTCCTGCTAATCCTAAGAAGTGTTGAGGAAAGAATGTTAAGTTTACTCCAATGAATATAATAGTAAATTGGATTTTTAATCATGTATTATTTATAGTTAATCGTGTGAATAGTGGATATCATTGAATAACACCCCCTATAATTGCAAATACTGCTCCTATAGATAATACATAATGGAAGTAGGCTACTACATAATATGTATCATGTTATACAATATCAAGTGATGAATTTGCTAATACTAATCATGTTAATCCACCAATTGTAAGTAGGAAAATAAATTCTAGAGCTCATAATAATGTGGATTGAACTTGAATTTAGTTCCATATAATGTAGCTAATCATCTAAATACCTTAATTCCTGTAGGTACAGCAATAATTATTGTTGCTGATGTAAAATATGCTCGTGTGTCAACATCCATTCCTACTGTAAATATATGATGCGCTCATACAATCAATCCTATTAGTCCAATTGATAATATAGCATAAATTATACCTAATGTTCCAAATGATTCAATTTTTCCTCTTTCTTGACATACAATGTGTGAAATAATTCCGAACCCTGGTAGAATTAAAATATAAACTTCTGGGTGTCCAAAGAATCAAAATAGATGTTGATATAGAATTGGGTCACCCCCTCCTGCAGGGTAAAAGAATGATGTATTTAAATTTCGGTCTGTTAATAATATAGTAATGGCTCCTGCTAAAACTGGAAGTGAAAGAAGGAGAAGTAGGGCTGTAATAGCTACAGACCATACAAATAAAGGTGATTGATCTAAAGTTATACTTTCTGATCGTATATTAATTGCTGTTGTAATAAAATTTACTGCACTAAGAATAGATGATACACCGTTTAAGTGTAGTGAAAAAATAGCTAGATCTACAGGTGCACCCCCGTGTGCAATAGCTCCTGCTAAAGGAGGGTAAACTGTTCATCCTGTACCAGCACCATTATCTACTATAGAAGATGTAAGAAGAAGGGTTAGTGAAGGTGGTAGTAATCAAAAACTTATATTATTTATTCGTGGAAATGCTATATCTGGTGCACCAATTATTAGTGGAACAAGTCAATTACCAAATCCACCAATTATAATAGGTATTACTATAAAGAAAATTATTACGAATGCGTGAGCTGTAATAATAACATTATAAATCTGGTCATCCCCAATTAGAGATCCGGGCTGACCAAGTTCAGCACGAATAAGTATTCTTATTGATGTTCCTACTATTCCTGCTCATGCTCCAAATAGGAAGTATAAAGTACCAATGTCCATATGGTTTGTTGAGAATAATCATTTTTGCGGTAAGATGGCATAATTTTAGGTGGTAGACTGTAAATCTACTTATGAGATATTTTCTCTCTTACCATATTTAGGTCTTATATTCAATTATGATTCTAGACTGCAATTCTAGAGGTGTAAAATTTTACTAAGGCCTAAAAGATCATTCTTTTAATTATAACTTTGAAGGTTATTAGTTTGATTAACTTCAGTCCTTAGTATAATGAAATTAAGGTTGATGTTGAAATCAATCCTATTGTTGAAATTATTACTGTTATAGGAAGAATGATTCTTGATTTTTGGGACTTTATCTTTATAGATCATGAATTTTCTGTGTATTATATAATTAGAGCTGAGAATCTAATACGTATGTAATAGTAGAGTGTAATTGTAGTTAATACTACTATGGTAGTTATAATAGTTGTTATTTTGTTTTCTATTAACGATTGTATTACAATTCATTTTGGTAAAAATCCAAGGAACGGTGGTAGGCCACCTAAAGATAGTAAAGATAAAAATATTATGATTTTAATTTCGGTTTTTATATTTCTGGCTGAGTAAATTTGGTTTATGAAAAATAAATTTATTTGCTTAAATAATAAAACTATAATTAATCTTAATAGTGAGTAAATAATAGTGTATAGTTCTCAGATGTTTTCTCTGACTGTTAATGATCTAATTATTCACCCTAAGTGTCTAATTGACGAATATGCTAAAAGTTGTCGTAGGGATGTTTGATTTAAACGTCCTATTGCCCCAATAATAATTCTTAAGATAATAATTGTCCAAATGAAAGTTCTTAATTGAATAAAATAGGATAAGACCATTATTGGGGCAATTTTTTGTCATGTTATTAATGTTAAACAATTATTTCATCTTGAGGCTCCTATTACTTCTGGGAATCAGAAATGGAAAGGTGCAGCTCCAATCTTTAATAACAATCTAGATCTAATTATTATTGATGGGATAAATTCTGTTTCCCATTCCATTGGATATTTTATTTGAATCAGCAAAATTGAAAATAATAGTATTGTCGATGCCATTGCTTGGACAATAAAATATTTAATTGATGATTCGTTTATTATTATATTTTTATTTCTTGTTAGGAGCGGAATAAATGAAAGTAAGTTGATCTCAAGTCCTATGCAAACCCCAAATCAGGAATTTGATGAAATGGACAGGATCGTTCCTATCATTAATGTTGATAGGAAGAGAAGTTTCGTAGAGTTGTTGGTCATTAAAAAGCAGAGGATTGATACCTCTATAAATGGGGTATGAACCCATTAGCTTCATTAGCTTACCTTTTTACATTAAGGTGTATGATGCACATTAGTTTTTGATACTAAAGGAGGTAGTTTAATTCTATCTTATGTATTTTTAATGAAGGTAATTTTATTTACTTTATTTACCCTGTCAAGGTAAACCTTTAATCAGGCACTTCATTTATTTTATATATAAATTGAAAGTTTTTTTGAAATTCTTTTATGTATTATTTTGTTTATTTACGATTAATTTATCCTGTTCCTTTTAATATATATATATATATATATATATATATATATATATATATATATATATATAATTATAATTTATATTAGATATTACATTTAACTAAATTTAAATACATATAAGTTTATTTTATTATTATTAAGTGATTATTATAATACATTTATTTACCTAGGATTATAGCTACTTAAGTTTTTAGCTTAAAATAGGTGTTTATAATATAATATATATAATAATACGTAACTTAATATTTAATATTATTATAATTTTATATAATAAATAAAATAATTAATTTTAAAATTTATATATTACATTAATATAAATACTTATACTAATTATAATAATATAATTGAATAAATTATCTATAATTAAATTATTCAACTAATAAATATATAAGTTAACTTAATATAAAAAAAGAATTCATATTAATAGCATATTATATTAAATTACATAATTGTATAAAATATATTTATTATATTATTTACTCTTTCTTTATTTATTAGTGAAAAGAAAGATTAAATAAGAAATAATATAATACATTTATTGCTATACATGTTCCATATTAATCTTCAATTATATATAATAGAGCAGTTGTTGTGGTCATATGGGGTGCGTTTCTTTTTTTTTTGTTAATGTTTGTGGTTTCTTCTTTTTTTTTAAATATTTGAATCTTTTATTTTTTCTTCTTTTAATAAATTTTTAAATTTCTAATTTTTTATTCCTAAAAGCTTTACTCTTGCTTGTTTATTCACTTTGTGTTTGTATTATATGTAAGTTTTGTTAGAATAAATGTTCTTTTTGCAGTAAATTGATTTAATTATCAGGTGATTTTGGATTTAGCAATTGATTTAGTTTCGGCATAATTCGTGCCAGCAGCCGCAGTTGTACGATTGATACAAGTGAATATTATTGGTTAAAACAGTTGTTCATATTATTAGGGTTAAAATATAAATTTGTATGTATCTGTGAAATTTAAATAATAAATTAGGATTAGATACCCTATTATTTTAAATGTTAATTATATTTACCAGGGTACTATTACTTAAGGTCTTTAAACCCAAAGAATTTGGCGGTATCTCATTCCATTCAGAGGAACCCACCCCATGATTGATAATACACGATTTATTCTACTTTATTTATTTGTTTGTATATCTCCGTTATCAGATAATCTTTTTAGAGTTATAACTTTCTAGATTTATAATTATGAAATATTTCAGGTCAAGGTGCAGCTTATAGTTAAGACGAGGTGGATTACAATAGATTTTTGTTTATAACAGATTTGATGGTGAAATACTGTTAATGAAGGTGGATTTGATAGAAATTTAATTTATTTAATTTAACTGATATTGGCTCTGAGATGTGTACACATCACCCGTCGCTCTCATTATTGATAATTCTATTTTATTTTAAAGTAGCTTCAATTTAGATGAGATAAGTCGCAACATAGTAGATGTACTGGAAAGTGTATCTACAAAGAGTTTCAAGATATAACTTATTAGTAAAGTATTTCACATACACAGAAAATTTTTCTGTGCAAATCAGGATATCTTGATTATTTATTTTATTATATTTATTTTTTGTTTATTTAATTATTTAATATAAATAATTTTATGGGATTTTGTCTTAGTATATTTTATAGAATTGGTTTTTTAAATTATAGTGTGTTGGTAATGTAAGTGTTTTATGAAATATTATTTTAAATTTTTTTAAGTAGTTTTTATTTATTGTACCTTTTGTATCAGGGTTTATAAAATTTTAGTATTTATTTTACTTGTCTCGATTTTGGTTGATTTATAAATAATTTATAGTTAATGTATCATAATTATTATTAAATTATTTATAGAAATGAGATGTTAATCGTTACCCAAGATATCCTAGTTTCTTAAGAATAAATTTAATTTTTTAATGTTAGTAGTTTTTATTTAATTTTTTAAGTATAAATATTAACCTATTTATTCTTTAAGGGATAAGCTTTGAAGTTAATAGCCTATAATTTATTTTATAAAAATACAATAGTAAGCTTTAAACCAGCTATCTTTGAGATTACATTTTACTTCATTATTTTTTATTTTGATTTTAGGAATATTTTTGGTTTTCTATTAAGATTATTAATTTAATTTTAAAATTTTTGTAATAATGATAGAATTAGTATATATATTTGTATAAAATTTTTACCTTGTGAACTTATTATAAGGAACTAGGCTAAATTGATTTCCGCCTGTTTATCAAAAACATGTCCTCTTGAGAATACTTTGAGGTCTGGCCTGCTCACTGAGCGTATTTTTAAAGAGCTGCGGTATTTTGACCGTGCAAAGGTAGCATAATCATTAGTCTCTTAATTAGTGGCTGGAATGAATGGCTTGATGAGAAATCAACTGTCTCTTAATAAATTTTTGAATTTAACTTTTGTGTCAAAAGGCTTAAATTCTTCTTTAGGGCGAGAAGAAACCTATAGAGCTTGACATTTTACTTTTATATAGTTTTTTGTTTGTCTTTCTATATTTAGTGATGATGTTTTGTTGGGGTGACATGAAGAATAGATAAACTCTTCATTATTATATCATTTATTTATGTTTGTTATTTTGATCCATAATTTATGATCATAAGATTAAGTTACCTTAGGGATAACAGCGTAATGGTTTTTGAGAGCTCATATCGACAAAGCAGATTGTGACCTCGATGTTGGATTAAGAAAAATTTTGGGTGCAGTAGCCCAATGATTAGGTCTGTTCGACCTTTAAATTCTTACATGATCTGAGTTCAGACCGGCGTGAGCTAGGTCGGTTTCTATCCTAAGATTATTAATCCATATTAGTACAAAAGGACCATATGGTTAAAATATTTTTTGTTATATTGATTAATATTAATTTATTTACTATTTTGACAGATTAATGTGTTGAATTTTGAATTCATTTATGTCGATTTTTTTCTACAAATAGTACTGATACTTTATGATTTATTTATATATATTTTGAATTTTCTTTTATTAGTTATTTGTGTTTTAATTAGTGTTGCCTTTTTAACTTTATTAGAGCGTAAGGTTTTAGGTTATATCCATATTCGATAGGGTCCAAGTAAAGTAAGTTTTGTTGGAATTCCTCAGCCATTTAGAGATGCTATTAAGTTAATTTGTAAGGAGCAGCCAATTCCTGTTATATCTAATTACCTACTTTATTATTTTTCCCCTGTTTTTAATTTAATAATTTCTTTAGCTGTTTGAGTAATTTTTCCTTATTTAACTTATATGTGTTCTTTTTCTTATGGATTTTTATTTTTTATGTTCTATTAGATTAGGTGTTTATACTGTTATGATTGCTGGTTGATCTTCTAATTCAAATTATTCATTATTAGGTTCTCTTCGTTCTGTTGCTCAAACAATTTCTTATGAAGTTAGTTTAGCTTTAATTTTATTATCTTTAATTATTTTAATTGGTAGTTTTAATATGTTTGATTTTATAAATTATCAGCTTTATTGTTGGTTTATTATTATTTCTTTTCCTTTAGCTTTAGCTTGTTTTGCTTCATGTTTAGCTGAAACTAATCGTACTCGTTTTGATTTTGCTTAAGGGGAATCTGAGTTAGTTTCAGGATTTAATATTGAATATGGTGTGGGTGGTTTTACTTTAATTTTTTTAGCTGAATATACTAGAATAGTTTTCATAAGAATATTATTGGCTTTAATTTTTTTGGAGGTGATTTTTATTCTTTTATATTTTTTATTAAGCTTGCTATTATATCTTTTGGTTTTATTTGAGTTCGTGGTACATTACCACGGTTTCGTTATGATAAATCAATGTACTTAGCTTGAAAAAGTTTTTACCTTTATCTTTAAATTTTTTTATTTTCTTTGTTGGTTTAAAGGTTTTATTTATCTCATTTATTTAGTGAAATTTTTTGAGAAAATTTAATAGAAGAGTTAAGCTTCTAATTTTATGTTTTCAAAACATATGCTTTTCCTAAGCTAATTAACTTTTTTATTCCTTAATTAATTTATCTCATGCGTTTGCAACATGGACATTAATTAAGAAGTATGTAAAGTAGATAATTGTTAAGATTTGTCCTGTTATAATATAAGGTTCTTCAACAGGTCGTTTACCAATTCACTTTAGTAAGCATACAACAACTACTATAATTCAGAATAAAATTTGATTAATATGGTAAAATTGAATACCTCGGAATGGTGTTTTATTATAAAATAAGTTACGAAACTTACTCATCCATGACATAAAATCGAATACACAAAAATGCAACAGTAGAGGAATGTGCAAAGTAATGTAACAATAAGAGAACAACTTCACCAATATACAAGTATAAGTATAAACAGAACGAGACAAGCGAAATGCAATTATGAAATGTATGTTAAAAAGTGGAAACTCCAGGTAGAAATGTCAACAATGTAGGAAAAGATAGATTGCTACTTAACATAAAGAAGATACGTTAAGCTGCATGCAGGCACAATTAAAAGGCACTTGTTTAGAGCTTTCAGCCATAGCCTGCATAAACAGAGGATAAACACAAACCATTCATACACACAAGCAAGCACACCTCATGCACACATGACCGCCACCTCCAGCATTTCAGGCTGGAATGCAGCTATCATGTGGGATGCAAGCAGCATCGTGGAGGGGGCAGGGAAGGGGAAGAAATATTAGTGTACGGGTTAGGAGAGAGAGACGAGTGTTGTCTGGCAGAATGTGAAGGGACTAGAATGCCAACAGGTGCAGTGTCAGGAGGTTTTGAGAAAGGGAAGTGGGGGGAAAACGAGCAAAACAAGAGACGAGCGGGAAAAGATGGGCAGGTGCATTGGCAGAAGACAGAAAACAAAGAGGGTGGGGACAACTATGAGGAGGAGATAATAGGACAGAGGAGATGGGAACTGTTGGTTGGAGGGCGTGGGGAAAGTATGTTACTGTAGGTAAAGCCTGGGATAGCTACAGCAGTGGAGACTGTGTTGTAGGGTTGAAGACCTGAGGCAACAGTAATTTAATTCCGCAAGAGGCTTATTTTTATGTTGGCCATTTTAACTTTTTTATTTTGGAAAGTAAATCTTACACTTTAATTTAATGAATTAACTGAACACTAAGTGTGTTTTACAGCTAGTGCCATGTGTTGGTAGAAGGTATTTTTCCCAATCATTGTGGCCAACTGCCAATGTAGTTGCATGTGTTGCAAATTAAAAAAGATTTTGCTGAAACATTCTGCCACTTTCAATTCAGGAACCTTGTTTTCCAGCTTGACCAGTTCTAAGAGCAATTTTCATTCGTCTTGCGCAAATTCGAAATTGAAACAGAGTTTGGTTCCTTCTTTTACATTTAAAATAGTGCCACTGGACATTTGGACAGAGTTTATTAAGGCAATATTTAACTGTTAAAATGTTTCATTGTGGTGGACTTCTATTAAGATCCGGTTGTAAAATTTTTTTGTGTTTGTAGCGTCCTCAGTCACGTGAGCTAGAAGTGTCCTTGGGATATCATTGTCAACTGTAGGTGCATAGGGAGTCCGATCAAGCATAGGGAGTCCAAACAAGGCACTGTAGCTGAACTGTGTCTGCACTTGTGGTACTTGTTAGTAAAGACGGTTGAGGTTACGGACAAATCCGCTGGTGCTGTGAGAACCTCTCGCGCTGCATCCTTCATTGTTTTGGGCGTAGTACGTGAGGGGATATGTTTGTTGGAAGGTACTACACTTACTAAAGCCAGATGTTGAAGTTGCTTCCCCTGATGGAGAATATAGTAAATAGATTGAATGACCTTCGAATGTTAGATGCAAATTGTAAAAATCCGTTCTCTATACTGTCATTCCAAGATGGCGTTATTTTGATAGGCTCCTAGCTTTCCTGATGTGGCAGGGACGTAGGAAAAGACAGATGATATGTTATTGGGTAAATTACTGGAAGACGGGAGGGTTATCCTAGCCAGTTCGCGAAGCTTCCCAACCCGCTTTCCCTAAAATTCAGTGTCCAGGATCTTTCTGTTGATGATATGCATAGCATAAAAAGGTTGTCGTGGCTCAACGTTATACTGGAAGAGGAGGCTGTCGTCTTGGAAGTTTCAGGCACTGTGACTTGCATGCAATTTATCCACTAACACAGGGGCGCTTAAGTTATTTTATAGCCAAAGCAATGGAAGCAGAAGTGTGTTTAGCGGATCTCCGCAAGATAGTACTGGAGCAGTGTCTCTGTTCACGTCGGAGAAAGGACTTAGCTGTCCAGTTTTTTATAGGGTGCATGCCAATGCCTGCAGATTATGTCAAAATGCTACAGGTAGCCCGCCCAGATTTCCCAGACCTCTGAAACAGACGCTGTCCACTATAGTTTGGAAGGGGTGCATTCATCTGATCGCGGGTTGTCTTTGGGGAGAAACCAACATATGTTAATATACTTGTTATCATTGACAAAATTAATTATTGTGACGAACAACATGGGTCGGCGTCGTGGTTCACCCAGCACCGGGAATCATTGTGGCATCCTGACGTCGAACCTAAGGGACGTGAAGTATAGCCGTAGAATAGTTTCAGGTGTGGGAGTGCTGAACACTTAGTAAGGCAGTGTTGAGTAAAGCGTGAAGGGGCGCAAATTCAAGACGCCAGGCATTGCAGCAGGGACCAAATGTTCCCGCCCACCGCTTGGGTGCCGTAAGTTGTGTGCTCTCAGACGAGTGGACTTGCCCTTAGAATGTACAGGTGTGGGTATGGAGTAGGTGTGTGCCTTGCTAGATTCCGGAAGCCAGTGTCCCTTCAAATGGTTTTCATTGGTTTGAGGCTCATAAGCATCTGACGGTGTTGTCCGACTTACAGCCAGGGAGTGAGGGGTGTTCTACAACTGTTTGGGACGCTCTTGAGATAATCAGAAATACCGAATCAGACTCTGTATTGGAAGGTTCACGTGGCGTACTAAATTGTGCATCGTGAAAGGCTTGGTGGTTAGGTTACTGATAGGATATGACTTCTTAGCCCGTACCCAGTGTGTGTCAGCCTATGGGAAGGGAGAGCTGTTCTTTAACTTCAGCCTTGAGGAAAGGCTTAAGTTGTATCAGCATCTTACATCCACTAGCGTTTGTAATTTTCGGGAAAAGGAAGTCGAGTCTGGGGTAGGACGTTTGCTGGCATGTGAAAGGGAGTGGTTATTGTAATTGTTGGCGCGATTTGCCAAGGTACTAGGTAGCAGACTACAAAACAGATTATACGATTAAAGTAACCGATCAGATTACTGTCAGGCAGCCCCCTAACGGCTTTCTGCGCACTAAACGAGGTTGTTGCGTAAAATCGTAAATCGGCTCTTAAAGGATGGTGTCATTAGGCCGTCAGTGTCTCCATACACTTCGCCCATATTTTTAGTCTCTAAGCTCAATAAGGGTGATTGCCGGCGTCTTATCCAACGGTTCAAAAAATGTCTCTGATCGCTATGGGACTTCACTTCTGAGGTCGTCAGTCCTCTAGAACTTAGAACTACAGGAACCTAACTAACCTAAGGACATCATACACCTCCATGCCCGAGGCAGGATTCGAACTTGCGACCGCTTATCCAGAGGATGGCCCCTCTAATCGGTTCCTCTACCGGCCTCGCACAACTGTTTTACATGATTTGCGGGGGCAAGAATTTTCCTTGTTTTAGACCTTAACAAGGCGTCTTATCGGGTGCCCTTAGCCACGGAATCTCTCACCACCCTCTGTGTACATTATAACCTCTATGAATTCAACCGGGTGCCTTTTGGGTTAGCCACCGGAGCGGAGGTTCTCTCGCGCTTGTTAGGTAACGTTTTCGGATATTCGAGCGTCTATACGATTATTTAGATGCACTGTGTTAGCTTTGATGAGCATTTAAGGCACCTATAGCACGTCTTAACTTGGTTAGGGCTGTGGGGCTGACCTTAAAGCCCAAGGTCACTTTTTGGGGCACAATGTATCTGCGGCGGGGGTTAAGAAAACCGTCGCGCACTAAGGTTATTTACAGTTTCCTTGCTCCTTGCAACAAAAAGAGCGTGACACGATTTGTAGGGATGTATATTATCGTAAGATTGTTCCCAACTTTGCTGGTATGGTGGCGTTCAAAGGTCTAAATAGTACCCTCAGTACTGCTGCCGTACTAGGGGTACCAGGTTTAAACGTTCCCTTCGTTGTCCAGACGGAGGTGCCTCGTTCCGGTGTTACGTCGGTTCCTTTGCGAGAGCAAGAGGGAGAGCAGAGGCTGTTAGCATAAACATCGCGTTCTCTAACTGGTCCTTAACGCAGTACTCTGCATACCAGCTTGAGGCGCTTCCTGTTCTTTCACACTAGAACGCTGTCCGTGTTGTCTCGAAAATCGGAGATATAGACTTGAAACTGCTAATCAGGAGTTAAGTTAGGTTTTGAATGTCCGCTCAAACCAAGTGTCTACGCTTTGAGCACTGAGGATTTCCAAGTTCCAGTTTAATGTTGTACATATGTGCAGAGTTGAGAGTAAGGTGGCGGATGCTCTCAGCTGGATGATTCCGCAGGAGCGAGAAACGCTGTGAAGTATGGAATGTGAAGTTACAGGTTACGCAGCCACTTCTGAAGCCGTCAGCTGCCGGTAGTTGGAGCCGTTCTCACTGAAGCTCAGCAGTTCCTTAGTAATTTACAGGAAGAACTGGAGAGGGACACTGAATTGGATGAAGTTCGTAGAGGCAGTAGGGAGGGACGTCCGAGTAGTCGTCATTCTATCAAGCAAAGGTACTTTGTTTTCGAATCCATATGGCAAACTCAAGATCCGGGTGCTAATGACCGTAGCAGTTTTGAGTCCTAAAAACCATCACCAAAAAAGAAACTTGAGATTTGCTAATCTTGGGCCTTAGATCGAGCAATATTCTCATATTTTATTGGTCATTCGTCGATGTGTGACGGCCATTTCGTTTAACACAAGATTTATTCAAAGATAGGTGAATAACTGACCTGAAACGGTAAGGAACGCGACATACATAATCTCGTGCGTTGGAGCTTTGATTATAAGATGGGGACACCAGACAATATACCCCGGTATGGCAGTTTGCAATCCTCACGGGATTGCGGGCCGCTTGATAAAATTTTCGACAGAGTTTTGGGCCCTCTCCCACATGCTAAGGATGGAAATTGTCATGTGTTCATTTCAATTGACGCGTTTACCAAGTACGTGCAGTTGTTACCTAGCAGACGGCGGGTAATGCCATCCGACATCGGTCTCTTATATTTTCCAACTTTGGGACGCCTAAATAATTGGTTAGTGATAAAACCCCGGGTTTTATTTTCCACGAGTTTAGACGTTTATTGAGGTATGAATTTAAATATGCCTTCAGTCACAATTTTTCGTGTTTTATTAAGTACATGATAGATTTATGACCATGTAGCACGATAAAAGCGTTATTAGTATTTCAGCGCCATCGTACATTGGGTTCTCCACCCTCTTCATACGTACCACTGAACATGCACTTTTGTGTTGACACTTTTGTAAACACTTAATACATGCTATTCAATGTAGTGAGATTACGACGAAGTTGTTCATATTGGCACAGAACTAATTATTATACAGTTGACTTATGAAGGCATGACTTTAGAAATGGTCTTTAAAACTACTAAAATAAAAGTGACTTGCGAAATCTATCTATTATCTTAACATAGATTATTTTATTTTATTTTACCTCCAGTTATTCTAAACGATTTAGGGTCTAACAATTGGCTTCACTGTGCAATACTACCAAACTGTTTATTACACTGTTGATGATATGTTTCGTTTCCAACATATGTTGTTCAGTAACTGAGTTTTCGAAGTGTTTGCGCCCGAAAGCATTTATCTGTTCTAGAAAACTGGTATTGAAGTTACTGCCTGTTGCACAGTTCAGAACAGCTATTGTTGGAGGGCAGCATCCAGATTGATAGGATGGTGAAGCAGTCATTGAAATTCTGCCCTCCAACACAGCTTTTCTGAACTGCACAATTGGGTGTTATCCTTACAATAATAATTATCCCAGCCTCAATCTACCATGACATACTGTCCACACAAACACTCCACCCAACCGTTTCCTGTCCTGCCATCACCCGCCAACCCCCCCCCCCCCCTCTTTCCCCTTACAACCTCTTTGTTTTTCGCTCTCTGCCAACGCACCCGCCCATCTTCCTGCTCCTCTCCACGTTTACTCCTTTCTCCGCCACCTCCCTGCCACACAGCCTGCTGACAATGCACCTTTTGACAATCTAGGCCCTGCTCACTCCGCCAGACACTGGTCGTTTCTCTCCCCACCTGTGCACTACATACCTTCCCCTTCCCCGGCCCCTCCAGATTGCTGCTGGTTTCCTATTTGATAGTTTCATCCTGATCCATGATGCTCGGGGTAGTGGTCATGTGTGCACGAGGTGTTCTTGCTTGGGTTTATGAATGCTTTGTGTTTCTTTTTTGCTGATGAAGGCTGTGATCGAAAGCTTCGTATCATTGTCTTTTAATTGCATCTGTCTGCAGTGTAACGTGTCTTCTTTACGGAAGGTACGTACCTATATTTCCCTACATTGTTAAAATTTAACATTAGACAGAACAAGCAAACACTCCTTACCAACTTCGAAGCCAGCATGGTATCACTTCCAGAGCAGTCTCTGCCGTCCGTGGTTGGTACAAATTCCTGCCTTTTATGATTTCCAGGTGACCATTATCAAGCTCGGTGACAAAAGTGTAATTACTGTCTACGAATATTTGTCTCATTAGTCATTTCTTTCAGTTACTTTCTGTACACACCGTATCTGTTTCCTCTACACATGGCCCAAGTTTCATAGAGCCATCTCGCTTGTCAGTGACACTTCATGTGAAAGGTTATATCTATCGTCAGACTACACTTAAGCTATACTGATGTTGTAGCCAAGGTCACTAATGAGTAAGGGAGAATTCCCGATTATCGGATACTTTTCTTTATGATCGTATTTGAAGTACTTTATTTCACGCTATGTTAAAATAAAATATACTTTCACATTCCAATTAAATATGTCTTACTAAGGCTTCCATTATTGATATTATTTTGGTCACAACTTGTACATTATCTGATTTATGAGCATTTCGTTGTTTTTAAATTGGAGTTCTTGTTATCATATAGTACTCGGGATTAGTATAATTCTATATAAGAAGAAACATACATTGTCTTTCAAGTACCTTTAATAGATAACATACAAAAACCTCACTTACACACCATAGAGACGTTTTTCATTTAATTATCGTGCATTATTTGCTTCATTTATTACAATGATCACATACAAATGTTTTCCATCCGTCCTTGGCAACGCCAGACAACAGTTCATGCCCCCATCGAAGACATTTTGTGTAACGGATCCACTGTTGGCCACTTGGGTCTAATTTATAACCATGTTTGCAATATAGGCACTCCTCATCCGCTGTGTTTTCCTCACCAGTGGAGACGAGAGGAGCACAGTCATCCTCAGATGAGGAGGAAGATGAGTAACGCTTCCTTTCGTTTCTTTTTTTCTGTCTTGTTGCAGGCGTTCTTAACGCTGCAGCTGTTGACCTTTATAAAGATAAACGTTTTGACAGGGCTATGGCTGATTTTGTGTTTGAAGGACCTGATTTAGGCCCAGGCTTATGTGTTGGGCCTTACAATTGCAACTTTTCTTCAAGCGATTTCTTGAAACGCGAGCTAGTGACTGTAGTGGCTTTACCAGTGGGACGTGCTGTTGCATTTGTTTGATTGACTGTTGGATGTGGACGCACATGGAAAGTTTAAACAATTTTTTTTCTTTTGGTTGTACTCCAAAGTCCAGGATTATATTCACGATTAATTTCGTGGCCATCGTCCAATTGGATACTGTCCAGTTCTGATGGAACATTTCTGTTAAAGGGGAATATGCTCCAAGTTTTGAAACCACTCATAGAAATTTCAAGATCTGCACAATTAGCATATGCCTTCCCCATCAATTCACCGACTTGATATGCTGTAACTGCACTAAAAGCATGATTTGACATTCAGGGTTCTATTTCTTGGCTGTGATATGTTTTGAATCGTCGCTTGAAAGCTACATATAATGGCTGGAGTTTGTGTGTTTTGTGTGGCGGTAGACACACGATTATTACGCCATGTTTCCGAGCTAGTTCAATTACGTCGATGTTCCTCGTGTGGGAGAAACGACCGCCAAATACCAAAATAACTGGGCTGTCAGCAGATGGTCTTGCATACTGTAAGAAGTGCTTGCACCATTCTGTAAAAATATGGAGCGGAATCCGTCCTGAGTGTTGAAAGTTTGCAATTGTTCCTGGAGGACAACCGTTCAACATTTCCACTTTCATATTTTTACGAGGAAAGACAATCAGAAGTGGAACAAACATGCCAGCTGAACTCATGCAAGTTACTAATGTCATCACGGATCTTCTTCTTTGTGGTGACAAACTTTCTATTTGCTTTTCGCCCTTTAATCTAATAAATTCTGAACAACCGTTATTCCCGTTCCATCTACATTAAACACTTCGGCAGAATTGAAACCGATATTTTATATCTCAGGTTACAGAGGGTCGGAAAAGGAATCTAAGTTTTTATTTGTAAAACCTTTAGCTACTGCCAAAGAAACGGACTCTGGTCTTCTTAAACTAAGACAGGGATGGCGCATTATAAAATTTCTGAGCTATTTTTTGCCGCTGCTCCTTTTGAATGCGCGAACGGATGTTCGATGTCATTTCTCCCTGCTAAAATCGGAAATCTGTGGTGAGGTCTTATCGAACCAAACTGCTGAGGTCATCGGTCCCTAAGCTTTCACACTACTTCATATAACTTAATCTAACTTACGTTAAGGACGACACACACACACACCCACACCCACACCCATGCCCTAGGGAGGACTCGAACCTCCGACGGGGGGAGCCGCGCTGACCGCGACAAGACGTTCAAGACCGTTCTCACTGCTAATTGGAAAGCAAGTTGCCTTACGTCACATGACCGTAACCCAAAAAACCGAATTTCCACTACTTTACAATAGCGTACCAATTCTTCTTCCAAGTAATCTCCTAACACGCAAGATTTTCCTGGCTTTTTGTTAACAAAATTTTCAACATTTTCCGATATTGTTATTTACATAGTCTTCTACGGTTGATTTGTCAGCGCGGTAGATTTTTGATGCTTTCAAATACACACATTCCTTCTCTCTAACGGCATTTACTGCTTCTAACACTGCTTGCGGGTCCCATTGTTGCCTTTTCTTGATTTGTTTTGACAATGACATCTACAGAAGAAATATAACGTATGTAAAGAAAAGCTAAGCCAACTACCGGATATCAGACAATTAGAATCCTCCCACTATCCGATAAAAGGTACCCACGCTTGAAAGGAAAGACCAACTTATAACAAGGACAGTATTTAACAAAGAGATTATTTCAAACTATTGTTCAGAACTTGAAACTATAAACTGTCCAAATATATATAACACAAACCATATACACTTACATCTAGTCGACGTCTGCGCTTATAGTGAACTCTGCAGAATATTTCCAAACTCCGAATTCACTCACGGAACCTCTTCACCAGAACGCACTCTATGTACTCAAGCCAGCGGACCAACACTTGACACTTTCTGCCACCTCCTGTAGAGTTCAGTCGTTACTTGATTAGAAACCTTACTATCCGACAATCGGGCAATCTGCCCTGTTCTAATGATCTCACGCGATGCCGATGTTCTTCATTGCAACGGTCGCTTCACTGCAACGGTCAAAGAATTTCTGGGCGTCGAAGACAGTTCTCTTGTAATTTGCTCTTCTCTCGACTGGTCCGCAGCTGCTCAAAAGGTTTGCTATTGGTATGTCCGACTTGATGCAAATGCGTTGATCCTATCCACCAAACTAGTTTCTATGAATGCTCTTCATGACCATTTCAGGAGACATTCGTTAATTTTTAAACGCTTTCAGTTGTTTCCAACGATGAATGCAACACCTTCTGCCTTTCACATTTCCACATGCCGTTAGTTGAGTAGTCTGTTGTGCGTTACTCCCACAGGATGCGATATGCAACATGTGCACCTCGGGTTAACGGAATTCAGATAATGATCTTACATAATGTACAAGTTCTGAAACTGATAATAGGGCTGTAGAGTGAAGATGTGGCAAATCTTAAGGTATTATACTCTGCGTTAAACATTTTCTTTCCCCTGTCTGGAGAGTGGCTGTTTGGAAATTTGTTAATGTAAGGTCACTGCGATGCAGTTTTATTGTAACTGATTGCCTGGATAGAGACAGTGTGTAATGTTAGGGTGACACTATTTGGGAATATGGCATTATGTTGTGTCTCCTTGGAAACTGAGTTATAATCAGCGCACACACACACACACACACACACACACACACACACACACACACACACACACACACCAGAGAGAGAGAGAGAGAGAGAGAGAGAGAGAGAGAGAGAGAGAGAAAAGGAGAGAGAGAGAGAGAGAGAGAGAGAGAGAGAGAGAGAGAGAACAGAAAGGTACAGACGATTCACTGCAATGATTGTATAGACTACAAAGGGAGGACACCTCAAGTGATTTACCGTGTTAATGACTAACATGCTTACTGTTTCACTGTTTCTGTAAGATAAAAGTAGCAACCCTTGTCATATATATATATCGGAACACTTAAAATTCCTTCATCCTGTGCAAATTTTAATATTGGAAATTTTGTGTTACGAGACGGTAAGAGGGGATCCTGAAGCGTTAGGTAAAAACAACTAAACTATACAGCTAACAGTTTCTAAAATAAATTAAATAGGAAGAAGAGTACGTTGTTTACAAATGAGATAACTTAACCATCTGAGGTTATCCTCACCCAACTGTTGTGGAAGAAAAGTTACGTGTCAAAAGAGTAAAAGGGGGAACCCAGAAAAATTCGAAAAACCGAAACTGCGAGCGGGCACCTAAAGTTACGAGATATATATAATACGTATGATGCAACAAATATGAAAAGAGAAAACACATATTTGGTGGAATTACCAACATAAATTTCATAAAACTGTTCCGCCCACCCTCCTTACCGGGAAAACTAGCAGGAAAACTGTGTCAAAGGTAAGTAATTCCAATCCGTGAGCACTGAGGGTGCCGCGCAAGATTATCCGAGTGGTTAGCCGGCACGGTAGCTCAGCGTGTTCGGTCAGAGAGGTGGTTGGCCTCGATAATAAGAAACTGAGTGGAAGGATCAACAAAACGAACTTGACCGGATGTCATGTGACGTCCGCAACGACCAAACACATCGATCGACAATGAACAAAATGCAAAAGAAAAAAAAAAGAAAGAAAGGAAAGGTCTAAAGCGCGGCAGTCATGGCCTGTGCGGCTGATCCTGACGGAGTTAGAGTCCTCCCTTGGACATGGGTGTGTGTGTTTGTACTAAGGATAATTTAGGTTGAGTAGTGTGTAAGCCTCGAGACTGGTGATCTTAGCAGTTAAGTCCCATAAGATTTCACACACATTTGAATGCTTTTTGCATTGAGGGCGCACACGGCCAGTACCGCAGGTTCGGCATTAATCGGAAATGTGACTAGTAAACTTATTACACAGGAAAGGCGGGAAATAAAAACTCCAACTATTTGGCCATTCAATGTTTTCTTTATTACAGTTTATACTAGATGATGGAAGTGTTCTGAAACTGGTAGTGAATGCAATGGGCTTGTATAGTCGTGACTGCCCCACAGGAAGAACTATTTTTGAAATGGAAGGGCCAGCTCCAACCTATGACCGTATATGATAGGAAGCGCAGTTGTAGGCAGGAGAAACAGGAGAAAAGACTAACTGCTAGTTAAATTTTGTTCACATAAAACTTTATGGTACGAAACATTTCTCGGAATGTCTAAACAGCACATGTAGAAACAAAATTATGTCATTCCAGGTTAAATACACCGAAAATGCCTGTAACATAAAAAGGGAAATTTTTTGTGACACAGATGATATTACGCTGCAGGGAGAAAAAGGCAGCTGGATTTACATTTGTGCAACGAATATCGGAGTTAGTTCTGAAAACACCAAATACCCTACACCGCAACCAGTCTATAAAGCACTGGAAATGTACGAAGCAGATTTATATCAGACATGTACACCAAACACACACACACACACACACACACACACAAAGATAGACATACACACACGCGCGCGCGCGCGCTCTTAAACAATCAAACAAACAACACCCGAACATATGATTTGCTGCAAATCGTTAAACTGATCTGCGATAAGTCTAAGACACGGAATTCATCATGTCGTACTGTTCATCCAGGAACGCCTTCATAGCTCGTATCAAAACTCAACTTTTGGAGCACTTGATACTACAGTCTCACAATAACACATACGAATCGCACCTCAGTTACGTCTTTGCTTAAATTTGGTACACAACACTAATCAACAAGTAAATTTATCGCTTAACCACGCTGCTCCTACGGTCGCAGGTTCGAATCCTGCCTCGGGCACTGATGTGTGTGATGTCCTTAGGTTAGTTAGGTTTAAGTAGTTTTAAGTCCAGGGGACTGATGACCTCAGATGTTAAGGTGCTCAGAGCCACTTGAACCATTTCTTTTTCTTTTTTTGTTATTTTTTGATTGCATGATAATTGAGGTGATATTGACCTGCTCGGTTGTAAAATGTAAAAGAATAATTAAAAAAAGTGATATATAGCCGTTACTTAGGAAACACCGCACTTCCTGTGGTATTGACCGCCACGGCTGCTTCTCATACAAAATCGGTCGAATGTGGTAAGCTTTTAGCCGGCCGCGGTGGTCTCGCGATTCTAGGCGCGCAGTCCGGAACCGTGCGACTGCTGCGGTCGCAGGTTCGAATCCTGCCTCGGGCATGGATGTGTGTGATGTCCTTAGGTTAGTTAGGTTTAAGTAGTTCTAAGTTCTAGGGGACTAATGACCACAGCAGTTGAGTCACATAGTGCTCAGATCCATTTGAACCATTTTTTTTTTTTGGTAAGCTTTTCTCTGTAAGTATCGGCCGCATAGTATCAACTAGAGCTCTGCATTTCGATGAAAACAACCGCTCGAGCATTTCCCATTTCGTGCCGCTGCTCGAGTGCTGGGAAAGGCCCACGCTGCGATGTGGCTGTGGCCGTCTAATGCACCATGTGGCCGGTTGTCCTCCACCTCTCGGTTATCGGTTGGACTGTCGAGCACTGCCGGGTGCTCTAGCGCACCCACAATCTCGGCCGGTGACAGTACAAACGCCGCGGGCTCTACAGTGCCGAATCGCATTAGAAACCGTGTATAAACGCAGGTGACGACATGGCTCTGAGCAGCGCAGACAGTGTTACGGATAAACCAAGTAGAGGTCGTAAACGTTCCATTCATGAAACGAAGAGAAGTATTATGGAGAGAATTAGGAGCAGCTCATTAGTCTTAAAGAAGAAAGACATCTCGGAAGAGAAGAAGAAAAGTGAAGCTTGGAAATCGTTTGCACTTGTAGAGGGTCCTGTCACGCAGGCTTCTGCTGGTTTCGTGCCATGTACCACATGTAATACCATACTTTCGTACCAGTCAAGCACAAGTATTATTCAGCACTGCAAAAGTAAATGCGGAGCAGAAGTCCACCGGCCACTTGCAGTACCAAGTAGCATAACGAAATTTGTTGTTGATAGGTTGGTCGATATGAGTGGAATAGATTTGCTACCGTTAAATACTTGTAGTAAGATAGACTTCAACAATTATTCGCAGGAGCTCATGAATGTTAGCCTCACTTATGGCATAGTCAGTATAGAAGATGTTCTTCCGCGCCCTACCACTGTATCGCGGCATATTAAAGAAAAGGCAAAAAAAAAAAAAAAAATACGGGTGACAATGGTGCCCAAGCTAATATGTGCATTAAAGAACAAAATCTGAGGTTTAGACGCTGATCTGTGGTCTGATAACTACAAGAAGAGAAAGCTTTTGACTGTGACGTCGCATTTTGTGAATGATGAGTGGCAGCTAGAAACGCTTGTTTTGATAACAACCGAGTTTCCGGACGTACCTAAGACAGGAGAGAACATACGTCACGAAATCGAAGAGCGGATGCTTCAGTTAGGAATTAACAAGAATGATCTTACGAAATGTTAGTTTGTCACCGACCAAGGAGCTAATATGAAGAAGGCACTTGAATCTTACGACCGTTGGCCTTGCTTTCATCACTGCTTGATGACGGCTCTTCGTCACACATTTCAAGAGACGTTTTTAGAAGACGAAGCCCTTGAAATCCTGTCGTGTCTACTATCAGCAAGAGCTACAATAAGCTATTTGAAGAGATCGTGTCACTCGGGGCGTCTGCGACACTCTGTGAAGCAAGAAACTGTAACTCGGTGGAACAGTATACTGTTAATGCTCAATTCCTTCATAAGTCAAATCTACGGTATTCGAGATCTACTAGAATCCCAGGGATAATCGACACTCTTACAAACCTTCCAAGAAGATTTAAGAAGTGAGTTTGGATTTGGAAACTGCAAAGATAACAACGCTGGAACGTGTGCTGCCGTGGTACAAGAGTCTGTTACATCATTGTGAATCAATAGACAGTGACAACGAGGTAAGAATACTTTCTATAGGTTACGATCCTTTATACAACTGTTGAATTATCAGAATGCAGTTATGTATATTGGGTTTCCTTTTCAGCTCATCGCGAAAATAAAGAGGAGAACAGCGTACTTCATCACAGAAAAGTGCAAAATTGAGGCTATCCATTACGTTGCCACGGTTCTGTGGCCATCACGGCGTCATTTGAAGAAACTCACAGCACACGAAAGGGAAGCCGAGTGTGCTGAACTTCGACGATTGTATTCGAAATTGCCAGTAAATGGTAAGGTTCATTCACTGGAACCAATTAGTAAACGACTGTTTGTTTGTCTCATCTGCCATCTTTCGTTAGATCAATATTTATTACGTCTACAATGTGATATATGGGAAAGGTTTCGGAGCTTAAACATTCTACAATGCGTTTTGATGTAAGTTGTGCGATATATAAAAAATGTCACCGTAAATATAGTCGTTCAGTAAACAGTAATTCTAACTACGGTGTATACATATTTGAAAGTGACAGGAATATCTTACGGATGTTTTCATTCATGTTTAGAGTCCATTCAAGCAAACAGTGACCAAGTTCTTCCCATGAAAAAGTCCAGGATGGAATGGAGTTCGGATGAGGACGACGAAGATGGACACACAGTTACTAGCAATGAACTCGACAGGTACCTTTCCCTCTCCAAATCCAACTGTAGCTGTGCCGAAGGACAAATTTTGCAGAGGTGGAAAACGCACGCAGCGTTATTTCCAAGGCTGTCGGTAGAAGCAAGAAGAGTTCTCTGTATTCCTGCGACTAGTGCTGCCATGCGAGAGAAATTGTAGCCAGGCCGGTCACCTGCTGTCCAGCAAAAGACCGTGCTTGGTATCAGACAAGGTGGATGACCTCTAATTTATCCTTGACAATTACGTAAGTATTCACAACATACCACGTAATCACAAGGAAGGAAACATTCCTCAAACTCTACAAATATATGATTCCACTTTCATTGACTTCGCAAGGAGAAGTTCAAACCGCCAGCTGTAGTAATAGCTCGAGGAATACAAATGACGCCCGTGTATCAGGGAGCATCAATGACGAAAAACGAATTTTATAGTCATGATTCACTTGTAACGTAATTCACAGGTCACAATTTGTTCAGAAATGAACGTTTGCGTAACAAAATTTCATGGGTATTACTTTTAACTCCGTCATTCCTTCCAGATCCTGCATCCAATATTAGTACAACGTATACGTGGCCGAGTTTGGAGATAGACTACACATAGTCCATGATTAGACTATTGTGTTCCCGTTTGTCTACCGAACCGAACAAAATACTAAATACAGACATTACAGTTTTTAAGTTTACAGTTACAGGAATGCATGATAATCTCAAACGCGAAACTCCGGTAGTCTGCAACATATTAACAAACATCTAATGTAACATATACAAGTGTATTATTTAGGTCATAGAACTGGTAAGAAATCACGAAAGACATTTGTAAGACAAATAAGTGAGTGGTTAATGTGAAGCGGTGGCGTCTGATCTCAAGGAGTGTGACGGAGCGCCGCTAGCTGACACTGAGTCCACTGGTTACTGGCGACCGGCCGAGCGTTTGACGCACTCGGCCGAACGCTGGCGATCGGCTGCACACAGCCGGCAGAAGAGGACGCTCGGCCGCATACTCCCGGGAGCCAGAGGGGCGAGCGGGACTCGCCGGTAAAAATCGGAGGTAATGCAGACCTCTAGTATCAACACAAACCAGGAAGTCGCTCATTTGCTTCGACAGGCGAGGCAGCTTGCTCCAGCAGTAAATGGTCTGTACTTCCTGCAGGCGACACATCTGTACACATTGCGTTGTCAGAGGGTGTTTCTCGAGTGGGGCGAGATTTCAACTCTAAATACCATGAAAGGCATAATGGTCGGCCGCTGTCACCGAGTGGTTCTTGGAGCTTCAGGTTCGAATCCTGCCTCGGGCATGGATGTGTGCGATGTCCTTAGGTTAGTTAGTGTGTGTGGTCTGTATGTGTGTGTGTGTGTCTGTGTGTGTGTGTGTGTGTGTGTGTGTGTGTTTGTGTGAGCGTGTATGTGCGCGTACGTGGGAAAATATAATGAGGGCTGGAGGCAACGGGTATACAGGGTGTTACAAAAAGGTACGGCCAAACTTTCAGGAAACATTCCTCACACACAAAGAAAGAAATTATGTTATGTGGACATGTGTCCGGTAATGCTTACTTTCCATGTTAGAGCTCATTTTATTACTTCTCTTCAAATCACATTACTCATGGAATGGGAACACACAGCAACAGAACGTACCAGCGTGACTTCAAACACTTTGTAACAGGAAATGTTCAAAATGTCCTCCGTTAGCGAGGATACATGCATCCACCCTCCGTCGCATGGAATCCCTGATGCGGTGATGCAGCCCTGGAGAATGGCGTATTGTATCACAGCCGTCCACAATACGAGCACGAAAAGTTTCTACATTTAATACCGAAGTTGTGTAGAGAAAAGCTTTCAAATGCCCCCATAAATGAAAGTCAAAAGGGTTGAGGTCAGGAGAGCGTGGAGGCCATGGAATTGGTCCGCATACATTGCATACAAACGATGGATGACACAACACGTAAATGTCATGATTTTAGTACATAATGACGTTTAGCCTTTTAATGTAGTTGCAGTAGTGACACTAGCCTCATTTTTCATTGATTTTTGTGTCTCACCAACATTAAATTTCTTCTAAGTTCCGACACAGTTTCACTATGTTGCATTTATAACCGACAATAATTTCAAAGAAATTACCTTGGGAGGAGAACTCTGCAATATATTTGGAAAGGTAAGAAGAATAAATGAATAGTGAAATAAAAACTGAAAACGTAATCTTCAGATTTTTTCCACGATTATAATGTTAGCAGTCTGTATTCGAAAGAGTTACCCTGTGTCTGAAATAGCAAATGATTCGTAAATATCGTTCAGTAGTGAAAAAGACCCAATGATCTCAGATTTTCATATACATTTGCGCTGAGAAAATTAGTCTTTTGGTGCACTTAATGCCGTGAATAATCCATTTTATATCTATTACATTCATTAATTAATTCATGCATTGTAATCACTTTGTAGAAGAGCCTTGAAAACACTTACTCGGCTCTTTGCCGATCGGTGCCGCGCGGAGTGGGATACTCAGGAGTATTGTTTCGCGGAAGAAAGGTATGCACTTGGTACTAATACATATATGCATGCCAGTGTCAACTGATTACTATTTTTTTATATTGTTTCTGTTGTGTTGTAAAGTCAGTCGCCCGCATGTCAGTCAGGAACGACAGAAGAAGGCGACTGTGAGAAGACAGCCAATCCCATGCTGACAAACTCCCTCCAGGACGACAATGCGACAGCAACGGCCACTACGTGAAGAGGATATAACCGCCGTGCTCGATAGCAGCGCTAACGTTAGAAACTTAGCTAGTAATCTCTTTGTAGCACAAACTTGTGACTTTATATTCTGAAGAAGACTGATTATTTTGCATGTCGCCCTTCACTTGCGACACATATCAAAGTATTATAATTTTCTTGTTGCAACGAAACTCATTAATAAGAGCTGATTGACTGTCTAGGTAACCGAATAGGTGGGACTCCTACCTGCACAACAACACTAACGACGAGGCTGGTCCAAAATATTAACGACGAGAATGGACGAATAAAATTGGCGATGACGTGAACCCAGAACAACCAGCTGCCTCAGATTTTTTTTCTCGCTGGCTTTTGTCTTTTGCTGGCGCCTTAATTCCTAATTGTCTTTCCTTCGCAGGAGTGTGTTTACCTGTTTTGACAGTGTCTCTTATAGTGCTTTGGCTAATCCATCTTTTCTGCTGGCGATGCAGATATTTTCCTTGCTTTTGTGCTTCTTTTTATTCCTTGCATTCTACTGACAAACAAAGCAACGAACGTTGCACAACAACCAAGAACTGTAGCTCCGAGTGCCATACCACCTTTTCGCCAGTTTAACAAAGAAGATGAATGGTTCGAGTAGTTGCAACAGTATGAAGCCCACATCGTTGCTCACAAAGTATCAGGTCTGTGAAATTACATTACTTGTTTTTTCAATGGCCGGAAGAGCATTCTTTCGCCTCATTCAGAAATTCTTCCCTAAAGCCACTCTTAGTGAACTTTCCTATGATCGGGTTGTAGATTCTCTAACTATTAGGAACTACAAGTGAATGTGTGGCAGTTAGGTACCAATTCTTTCATAGCAAGAAAAGGTCAGAACAAATCTATCGCTTGTGGGTAACAGATTTGCATGTTAGCATGTTATGACGAGGAAATGCAAATTCGGGTGCGAATGTGATGCTTTGTAAATTTAGAAATTTTTGTTAAGGTTCTGTGGGGCCAAACTGCTAAAGTCACCGGTCCTACACACTAATTAAACTAACTTAAACTAACTTACGCTAAGGACAACACACATACACTCATGCCCGTGGGAGGACTCGAACCGAAAACGTTGGGAGGGGGGGGGGGGGTGAAGGAGCCGCGTGAACTGTGACAAAGCGTCTTTGACCGCACGGCTACCTCCTCGCGGCTGGTGCTCTATATTCACATGTTATGTGATCGTGTACAATTATTTGATATCAACCTTAGATAACAGATTTTGCAAGAGTCAGACCCGTCATTTCAACACACAGCGCAAATTCTAGATCAGTATGATTCAGGCGCCGTAGAGGATGATAAATCTGAACAGCCACCAGTTTGTTGGGTTGAGTCACCCCTTGCTCACGATCAGCCTGGTAGGCAGCAACAGCATGTGTTCGCTAAGCCGCGTAAACAGTTCTCTAAACAGGTGGTCATATCAGTGAACAGAATTAAGTAATGCCCTCGAATCTATTCATGGCAGAAACGCCAGGATTGCCCGTCCAGACAAGCATAGACCTACACTTATGGCAAGAAAGGTCATGTACAATCTGTATTTTTGCTACAGAACAAATGTAAGAATTCTCACCACTCACAAAAATCTGGTCACAAGGCCCATGTAATCAATGCAGTTTATTCAAAGTCTGTATTCAAAGACTGCAAAACTATCAAGCAAACAGTTTCTTCAGTGCTACGCCAATCCAACAGTTTTGTTCATTTGCATCTTAGTGAAATACATGTGAAATTTCAGTTGGACACGGATGCCTGTATTACATTGCTCAACTGTAACACATATGAACGGTTAGGCTTCCCACACTTGTCTAAAAATAGTACGCCCCTATCTGCTTATAATGGTCAAGACGTTCCCATTTTCAGAAAATGTTATGCCTACCATGTATCGCTCCCATAAGAGAACTGTGACTTTCACTGTGCTACAATCACGCGATTGTGAGAACATATTTGGCCTTGATTTCTTTGATTTATTTGGCTTTTCAATTCAGGTCAATGTGTTGTCAGTGACTGCATTCAACGCCAACAGCAAAGAAGCTGAAAGAATTCCCTGAATACTTTTCTGAAGGTTTAGGAAAGGCTAGTAATATTGTCGCACCTATTACTATGAAAGATAATGCTCAGCAGAAATTCTACCGGGCCACAATTGTTCCCATTGCATTACGGGACATAGTGGCCGATGAACTTATAGAGTTGCAAGAGATTGGAGCTATTGCGCCCATAAAAGATAATCAATGGGCACGTCCACTGGTTTTGCTTGCCAAACCTTCAGGTCGCATTCGCCTCTGTGTTGACTTTAAGTCTACAGGCAACCCTCCAACGGTGATTGACACTTATCCATTGCCTCGCCCAGAGGATCTCATTGACAATCTCGGCCTTGGCCGCTACTTTTAGAAAATTTATTTTCACAACCCATATCTTCAAATACCACTAAATGAAGAATCTCAAACCGTCTGCCTTGTGAACACTCATTTTGGCTTGTTTAAATATTTGCGTTTGCCTTTTGGTAGCGCTTCCGCACGCGCCATTTTCCAACGGTATTAGGAACAGCTGACTGCTCAAAAGCAAAAATGTTCAAATTATTTGGACGATACTGTCGAACAGGTCGTACACCTGAAGAAAACATTGCAAATTTGTGTGCTTTGTTTCGTGTCTGAGCTGATGCAGGACTAATGTGAAGACTGGACAAGTGCGATTTTTTAAACTTGAGGTGTAGTATCTTGGTCATGTCATAAACAGTCACGGTGTACATCCTCTTCAGTCACATTTGTTAGAGATACATGACCTTCCAGTTCCTGGCGATGTCATATAATTGCTGTCAGTCTTAGAGAAAATGAGCTATTATATTCGGTTCATACCAAATACTGAGAAAATCGCAGCTCCATTGCATCGCTTGCGTAGCAAGAACGCCCCTTTTGTTTGGACAGAGTGCCAAGAAACTTTTCAAAAACTTAAATATGCATTTCTCAGTGATCCATGCTTGGTTCACTTTAATCCTGTCAAACTAGTTATGTTGCAAGTTGACGCTTCTTGTCACGGAATCGGTGTAGTGCTTTCACACAGAAATGTTGATAATTACACGCCTGTTGCTTTCGCGTTGAAACTGCAGTCCATGGCTCAGTGCAGCTATTCACAAACAGCGAAAGAGGCACTGGCTATTATGCAATGTGTCACGAAATTCAATCACTATTTGTATGGCAGAAAATTCTACTTAGCAAGGGATCACAGGCCATTGCTGTCCTTGTTTCATCCGATGAAACTAGTGGGCTTTGCTGTTGTCTCAATACCGGTATGAGATTGTGAATCGTCCGACAGCTCAACACGTCTTCCGATTGGCCCTGATACAGATTTTGACGCTTCTGCGGCATCTTGTTGTCACATCGATGCTCACTATTCTGAATTACTTCAGTCCTTTCCTCTGAACTACTGGAAAATCGCACAGGCCGCGAAAACTGATTCAGATTTGAACATTTTGCTAAAATACAGTGGCACATGTTGGTGTAGTGCGCCGATGCTTTGCGCGTCGTCATAGCCTCGCTCTACAGCAAGATCTGATTCTTTTTCAAAATGACAGTGGACAGTCACGTGTGTTGATCCCCAAAGCTTTGCAAAAGGAAGTGTTGCAGATACTTCACCAAGGACTCTGGGAGATTGTTTGTATCAGACAGTTGGCACGTCGACAGTGTACTTGGCAGGATACGGACATCGAAATAGAACAGATGATGCATGTGAGGAAAATAATTCCGCTCCGCCACAAAAATTCTCTGCTTGGCTATGTCGCAATCACCATAGCAACGTGTGCACGTAGACTTTGCAGGACCTTTTTGGAGCTATCGTTGGTTGATTGTGGTAGATTCTTCTAGCAAGTTTCCTTTTTCTGTGCCAGTCATCTTGACTTCGTGACGTAGCGCCGTTCAGGCTTTGTCTTCTGTTTCTTGCCTCGAAGGTTTGTCTGAAGTCATAGTGTCGAACAACGACCCTCCGTTCACGTCAAATGAATTTGAAACATTCTGTGAACGCAATGGCGTACAGCATCTAACTAATGCACTGTCCCACTCACAGTACAACGAGGAAGCGGAACGTTTTGTCAGGCCCTTCACGCAGCAGATGGCCACACTTGGTAGTGCACACACCAGGGATCAAGCACTGCAACTGTTTCTGACCTCTTGTCGTTCTCATACAGGAGAGGGACCGTCGGCGGCGGAATTGCGCCACGGCACCGCCATCGGACGCTGTTCCACCTGCTCCACCCTCCACAGCATCCAGCCCCAGAGGAAGGCTGAAAGTATATCTTTTTTGTGCGTTTTTTTTTTCGGCTGCAGGCGGGGGTCTCGAGGCGAGATCTTCCGTTGGCGCATGCACGTATCTCATTTATCTCATTTCAGGCCCAGATTCACGGAACCCGAAGACTGCCCGGCCACAGCAGCTGCCAGAGGATGTCATCACGACACCGCGGGACGATTCCATGGAGTCGGATCCTTCGCCTCCTCCGCCTCCTCTCGTTCTACCGATGGAGCTGGACCTGCCCACGCCTTCTACTGCTTGGTATGGGCCTCACGTGTTGGACACGTGCGTTTCTGGGCGTCCGGGGGACGATTCCACTGGAGCGAAGCCGGATGGCGGGGTGCGACAGGAAGTCTGACATTCCTTGCAGCCGCAGCTTCCGGTCATTCGGTCCCTCATAGCGTCCACGCTTTCGCCTCCTTCCCCTCCCTCTCCCCCCCCCCCCCCCCGGTTAATCTGCTCCATATACGACCACGGTCCGTCTCTTTGGGGGCGGGGGGAGAGGGGGAGGAATGTTATGGCGTAAGGCCAAGTAGCGGCACGCCAGTCGAGAACGACAGGGAAAAGGAGGCTGTGAGAAGTCTGACGTCTCTCCAGGATGACAACGTGACAGCAGCAGCTGCTAGGTGAAGAAGACGTAAGAGCCGTACCTGGCTGATGGAATGTACTTGGATAACAGCATCAACATTGGCTACTTTGATAGCAACGTCAACGTTAGCGACTTTTCCAGCGATCTATATGTAGCACAGTCTTGTGAGTATATATTGTCAAGAAGACTGAATTACTTTGCTTGTAGCCCTTTGCTTGTGACACATATCAGAGTTAGGTACCGTAATTTTCTTTATTGTAATAAAACTCATTAATTAGAGTTGTTTGATGGTTTGCCTAGCTAACCGGCAGTATTCCTAGACAGAACAGTTTCCTTGTGAATAAAGTTTTCTTAAGACAGATATAGCTTCTTTCCTCATTTATTCTTGTTCGTTTGGAGTTTGAATACCTTTCATTGCATCATCGTAGACAAAACCAACCACGATCATCCTGGACAAGTAGAAGTATATCAAATATAGACTATAGCTACTGTAAAGCAACACTGAATTCGCGGCTTGGAAGCTATTCATTATTACACATCAGAGGTTCGACAAAGACTAATCATTCCGAAAATGTCCCCACGTCAGTTTTCAACTACATGACAAAATCCAACATATTTCGAGTTTAAATTTGCTACTGGGTTTGTTGTATTCCAATAACTGCGTATAGGTGGGATTATTATATGATACTTACAGCGTACACTGCCGCATTGTCTTAGGGCGAGGGAACTCTAGTGTAAAATGATAACATTACATGCTGTGATATGGAAGTAAATGTAACGTCCAACATGGGTTGGACTCATACACGCTACCACATACTGAGGCGTTAGGCTGTATGTTACCTTATCATGTTACAGCGTTCGTAGGTGTAATTCTATAAGTTTCAGTAAAAGCTCCTTTGCAAAATAATTTTTACCATTCAAAACGATGAATTACTTTTTAGTATAGCTTTATTACCCACCTGTTCTTGAAATAGTTTTTCCGGTACAAAGACTTTGAAAAACACCTATTGCAGGAATATATCAGCGACTTGTGTTGTCATCATCATCATCCTTTCATCCCCGTCGACGCGCAAGTCACCGAAGTGGCGTCAAATCAAAAGACTTGCACCATGCGAACGGTCTACCCAACGGCAGGCCCTAGTCACACGACACTTTTTTTATGAGAATGGTATAAAGATGTATTTCTCTAATACTTTTACTTCTCTCCCGACCGCTTATAACCTTTAACAAGACAAATTGACGGAGCTATGTAATATCACCTCATCCATCTGTTAACACCTTCTATCGGTCTGTAATTGGTCTCTATACTCTTCACAGAGTAATACAGTTTAATTAGACAGAGTTAGTATCAATTCTGATTGTGGCTAGCAGCGTAGTATGGTGTTTGTTAGATTCCTGGTCTTGATGTTATGCTATATCCTACTAGGTCATTTTCTGGTGAAACTTTATCTGATTTTAAAATAAGTATGAGACCTGAAAATTAATCCCTCATTTGAATGTCTGCCGGGATGTTACAGATGACGCTCTCCACGTCGTAAATGTTCTATTTTTTTGTTTTTGGAAAAAAAGTGATTAAAATGCGAGTGAGGGCAAACGACTGAAAACGTCTCGGACTTTTCTGATACAATAAAGGAGAAATCTAAAGAAAAAAACATATACCGTTTGATGAAGAAGAGAAATGTATAATAATGCCGCAAACATACGACAGGGATAATTTTTATACAGAAAAATCTATGATGAAAATTACAGCCTGAGCGCACGTAACTAAAATAACATTGCGAAGCAAATGTCTGCAATACCTGAAATTTCGAATTTTAGCTCGTGGCTACTGATAATTTAACGTGCTGTTATAATTGGCGTTTTAATCAGATGCTCCGTAATGTTATATGACTGATTGAAATTGTTTACTTTACAAGCGACGTTAATGGCAATGAATGAAGTATGACTGCAGAATGCGAATTTTCGTCCAGTTAGTTTCGGTACCATACCATGCAGTGGAGTAATGGAGAGAAAATCCTTTCTGTACAACACATGGACATTGCAGTCATTCGGTGTAAGTGGTCGTGTAGCGCAATCCAAAATTTCTATGTTTGTTAAATCACCATGGTTTCTTACATTCGAAGTTGAATCACTTTATAGAGCGTTTGCTCGTTTTAGTGTCATGAATTCACGTATCAGGAAGATACGAAAATCCCAAAATATGTTCGTTATTACGCAAAATACGTATGAGACTTTTGTTCACAGCTGCGACCTATCGTTTCATCAGTTCTTAGCGAATATTGTGTTGTACTATTTTCTATGTTATACTGTGAGTATATTCTGTTACCAGCTTAATTATGTCAGGCAGATATTTCCTTGTTTACTTTAGTCTATCCAGCGTGAGTGAACTTATTATTAATAAAACATAAGAATAAAGTCTGCGGCTTGATGATCCGAAGACCAGTATCAGTTGCAAAGCGATTTAGAAAAGAATGCTGTATGGTGTGGCAGGTGGCAGTTGACGCAAAATAACGAAGGGTGTGAGGTGATACACATGAGTTCCAAAAGAAATCCGTTGGAATTCGATTACTCCATAAATAGTACAATTCTCAAGGCTGTCAATTCAACTAAGTACCTGGGTGTTAAAATTACGAACAGCTTCAGTTGGAAAGATACACATAGACAACATTATGGGGAAGGCGAGCCAAAGGTGGCGTTTCATTGGCAGTACTCTTAGAAGATGTAACAAGTCCACTAAAGAGACAGCTTACACTACACTCGTTCGCCTTTGCATCACTGGGACGTGAATCCTGTGAGAGGTGACCCTGTTCTTGATACTGAGGGTGCTTGGATAAGTATCAGATATTAATGAAATTGATGTAAACAAAACCCTGTAATCGACTTTAAAAACCGCCTTCACCCATTATTTAACTGTACTTGTTTCTCTAAGTTGAACACCTGATGTTATATTGTTCAAATTGCTATATTAACTAACTGTGTTGCCTGTCGCGTAGGTAGATGCACAGGAACAATACCGTTAAGCTGGATTGCGTACCTATCTGCATTTGAAATCAGAAGCACTTGTGAATTGTTAATAGACGACCCTTGCACAGCACAACCATGAAAATTCACAGAAGATTCACTGAACTTTAACAACTATAAAAATAGTAAGAAATCGAAAGAAATATAACGATGGGCTTTAGTTGAGAAATTTACCGATTCATTCTTCTAATATATTCAAATAATATACATTAAGGAAACAGATAACTGCATATAATGGAATGGATACATACAATACACACAATAGAACGGAAACTTCAGTAATTCGTCTGAGTCAGTTTGTAAATACTTGCAAATAGATTTTCGTGTAAGTGCCTGACGTTAAAAACTGAAACTTGTCTGTCCTAGTCTGAAATTTTGTGTATTTTACACTTGGAAATGCTATTTTGTTAACATTATCTTATTATTTGATTACACATAACTAAATGACGTAGCGAAAGGTTCGTGTAAGAACGTCACATGCATTGCCAGATGAAGGCAAATTTTATAGATCAATTTGATTTGTATTATATAACAATCTTGGAAAAACACACTGCCTGCCACTTATATCATGAATAAAGTTTGGCTACAAAGTCAGTTTGTTGACCGTATTTGTATCGATTTACTAAGACAGTTTCTTATAGCATGGGTTTGTCAGTAATTTTTGTAACAGATCAACTGTAAAGATTTTAACTTCCGTAGATATATTTGAAAAGCTGGGACAGAGAAACCATACAATGTCTTTGAGCACTCAGAAAAGCAGTACTGAGTAAGATAGCTCGCAGTAGACAGAACAGCGGCGGCGGGAATAGCGAGTCTTAGTTAAGTCTTGGGTGAGATATAACGCTGATCATTTGGCCCTGTTGAGAAGCATTGGGTCAGAACAAATGGCGCACTTTTGAAAATAAGAGATTTTGAGAAATGAAGAATAGCTAAGAACTGAATAGTAGTGGTCAAATTTGATTTTTGAAACAGAAATGGCTGAGCAACCGAAAGTATTTGTCGCACTGCTTTGTGTACATTTTGCATTATTGTGGTTGTTACTTTTCATTGTTCAGTGATTTTGAGCGTATAGGAGATAACATGAGTCATATGTTCAAAATGTTAGCAAGTTCCATCCACTAAACAGAGATTTTGAATTAATAATTTGAAACTAAAACTCACTACAAATTTATGCTTCAATAATGCTTGGTGTATGTTATAGGGTTAAAAGGAGAGGCCAATTTCATTAAAAGAAGTTTAAATGTGAGATCTAAAATTTTCAGAAAAATTAAAGAAGTTCTGATTTCTTTTAATTCTTCATTTGTAATCATCCTCTGCCTTTTCTTGAGGGACATATGTTGTGAATGCAGTTCCAATGTGTGTGAAATCTTACAGGACTTAACTGCTAAGATCATCAGTCTCTAAGCTTACACTCTACTTAACCTAAATTATCCTAAGGGCAAACACACACACTCATGCCCGGGGGAGGGCTCGAACCTCCGCCGCGACCAGCCGCATAGTACATGACTGCAGCGCCCTAGACCGCTCGGCTAATCCCGCGCGGCCTGTGCGAATGCAGTGTGCTGTAAGATCATGTTTAGCGACCGAACGTAATAGCGAGTGGATAGGTTGTTTTTCTCGACAAGCGGTAAATTATAGCCCAAAGTGTAGCATTTCTCCCTTTCAACTTTATGTAGCAGCAGCATTGTTATAAGCAGCTACATTGATATAGAACAGAATCGAGTTTCCGTCGCAGGTATGACATTATCAGGGTCTAATTACAGAACATAAATGGACGGAGATTTTCCTGTTGCGTGCAGTCACATAAATTAGACGTGAACACACTCTCGACACGTAATGTAAAGCCACTGTGAGTGGACGTTTCCGTGTCAAGTTTAGGTTCATTTAATACTGTCAATGTTCAAAGGTCCTTTAATCAGAAATTTCCAAGTTAAACAATTTCCCTTGTGTTAGGTACTTACCACAGTATCCCATTATTAAATACATTTTTATTATTAGGTGGTTTCATCAGCAGTTAACGTCATACACAGATTCTTAAAACACACAGAAAAGTTTATAGACCTCAGTTGTCCTTCTTAGAAATCCCAGGAAGGTGGAAGTGGTGGCGAAAGATTCTCAGCTGAAAACATTTGGGAGAGTGTCGATGGTTTCTACATTTAGATTTAGCTTGCAACCAAAGGAAACTTCAGGATGTGCTGTTGTAGCGTTATTTGTAGTTCATTTCTGCGATAGTGCTCCAAAGATAAAAATATGAAATTGTAGAATTGTTTGGATATGTGTGTTTTTGTGTGATAAGGCTGACAGTGAAAAGTCGCCAAACTTGAACAGTGTTCCGGAAGATAGTCAACTAATAAACATCTTAAATGTTTTAAGTGACAGTATGAAGCTAAATTTGCAACATTATCCAGTTACCTCAAATTTTCATCGTAATTTAACATCAGTTCGGAGCATTTAACTTAAAAGTATTATATTGAATCAGCTATTGGCAGGACAAGCAAACCATTATGCTAAGACTAAGAAGAGGGACTGGTTGATACTCCACAATCCATCGAGGAAATGTCAGAGGGATAATGGCAAGAAGTATTGGTGGGCAGGGGGGTGGGGCTACATTAAACTAGCCTACCAACTAAAGCTCACAAGACGATATACGCCGAGATCAAGGATGTGGTGTTATGGTATTCAAGTTTGTACTCCTCACGCCTCTGCCAAGAGTGCAAGTCGACATACGTATACATATCTGACTGTTGACATAACACTGCCCCCCCCCCCCACGGCAGTCTTATACTGCTTTCATGGCGTTTGAGTTGCCAAGAGTGCGGGTAAGCGTGCGCAAGTGTCTGTAGGCATAGCGCCACTGTTCGGACAGGTAGTAGTTTCATACTGCTCTCACTGGATTTAAGGAATATTCTTCCATCGCAACCCGTTCACGAACCAATCAACAGTTTCATCCTTCAATACTGGAATACAAATTACATAGGAATAACGATAGAAGCGTTCGTCCCCCCACGACCTACACAAATTAGATTAACTATCCAGTAATTCCACTCTTTGGCTGATCGGGGGTTCACTTAATATATATGGATTGACGAAAAACCTTAACAGCGACAGAGTGAAGATCCGTGGATCGCAGGGTTTTACATTGTGTAGTGGAGTAGGAAGAAAGAGGACGTAGTTAGTAGAACTCTGAACTCTGAACTTTAAAGAGAGAATTAGTCGATGATATTGAGAAACCATTGTAAATTCTGATATTTTTGTGGTTAAAAGCCGTCGCTAGGCAGTTTCAAGTTGAATTAACTTCAAATACACGCGGTTGCGTAATTTTAGTGGTATCGGTAGGTAGATTGTAAAGAGACTGACTATTCATAATTGGTTTCAGACTATACTTCGTTATTCTGAAGTTAAAATGTACCTTTCTGAGAATGTTTCTGAAAATCATATGACATTTATGTTATTACGTGTAAAGGATTCGTGGATCGTTTGGAACGGTGTTTCTAGGGTTGCCAACTTTGTTTTGTCAAAAAAATGAGGGAAACTTTTACCCGACAAAATTAATAGGGCTAACACAATTTATTTAAATATTAAAACAAGTTTATAGCATGAATGAACCAAAAATCTTCTTCATAACGATTATAAAAGTTGTTTTCTTAAAACTAAATTTTTTTACACTTTTGGCATCAGTCTGAAGTTTGCGATTGTTCTTTATAAATAGGACAAATTCTTCACATGTGTACCAAACATTAACATTTATTTTTAGTTCACCTTTCATTAAATATAGATTGCAACGGTTCCTATCATCACACCATTGCTGTTCATCAAAGAAAAAATCCTTTCACTGTTAGCATTAAATGACGATATACTGAGAACAAAGCTAAGAATCTTATTTATCTCCTTGGCTTTATTTCCTTTGGCCTGTGCCTCAATTATCGAGGATACCGACTTCTCAATTGTGTTACCGTCAGTGGCAATTTATGTATTTAAATATACTTTTCAATTAACAAAATTCATGCTACAGGTTATAGTCATTTATGTCTATATGAACATGAGTAAGCATGTTCTGAAAATCATTAAAGTTAACCAAATTCTTTAGGGAGAGTGGGAGCAAGGAATTAATTGTAGCACAGTCAGAAACATTTTTTACAGTGTAAGGTATCAGAAATTTTAACAAGATTCTTTTGAATTATCTTCTGATTGACAGAATCTAATCTATTTAAAATCTTGTGTGTATTGATTCCACAATACGTGTCATCTTTTCTTTGCAAAATTTTCTTTGACCAATCTTTAATGTCACTACAGGAATCTTTATAGCAAAATCTGAAATCCCTATATAATATATCTAAGGTAAGAAAAAATCCAAATATACTTCGAGAATTAACATTTTACATAGGTCCTCATCACTAAAGTACAGTTTCAAAGCTTTAGATGTTTCATTTCTGCTATGAAAATAACTTGTTATTTACTCCAAGTACATTATTAACTTATAAGAAGAGGTCTTACACTTCTCTCGATCATTAAACACATCTAGGAAATCATACTTCTAGGCGCTAATACGTTTTATTTGCAATAGACTCTGCTTTCGTCGTGCCACGAGGTATTCTTTGGCCACATCCGAATCCATAAACACGTTCTTTGCAAGTTTATTTGGACAGTCCATTATAATATAATTTAGATTGTGTTTTACTGTTTGATACACAAACATCACCCCCGGCAACGTTGTGGGATTAACCACAAGTGGGACCATCATTTAGGCACTGAAAATAGCTGGATATCTTAGATTTATTACTTCCGCTAACTCTGTTTTTGTGTCCTTCGGTGTTGACGTGGTGCTGACAGTCTGTATTACCACCATATGCTACGCTGAATTCACGCTTGCAAAGAGTGCAACACGCTTTAGAATTGTTTCCTTTTCAGGATTAACACATAAATGAGTTTCTTCCCATTTCTTCTGATACATACACAAGTACTTTCCTGTCTTTTTATGCGGGGGTTTGCATTTTTCCATTTCGCTTAACTTGGATTAGGCGGAACGTCAAAGAAACAAAGTAATCGCAACGTGTCTCGCGACTCCGTGCTATGTTTTGTGTTCGCTTGATATCGATGTAGTAATTGTATTGATAATATCATGCCGTATCGATTAATCGATGGTGTAACGTTCGTCCCTCAACGAGAATTGAGAAACACGCGGCAGTTTTAAATCTTTATCAGTGTTATTTCCTCAAATACGGGAGACTGTATCTCCCGTATAAGATAAAAACGAGAGACAAGAGTAGGCTTAAAAATTAAGAATAATAGGGCAGTTCCCTTATAATACGGGACAGTTAGCAATCCTAGGTGTTTAATGGGTGTTTAGTCGAGTCTGCATACTGTTTCGTATTCCGGGTTTCTGGACTAGTTATTTCTTTTATTGGACAACCTGATAAGAACACATATTAGGAATACTAGCCCCACGTTACACTGATATATCTATTATTCTACACGAATGGAATCCATGAAATTCACCTACCAAGAGAACTGCCATTTACTAAAATTTTAGGTAAATATTATCTTTCTACAAGGAACAGCAGACCTATGTTACTAAGATTGTGAGACTCCAGAAAGCTTAGGGTAATTACTATAGTACTCAAAAAGTCTACATACTTCAACAAACAATCGTGCAAACTCTTAACATTTTCTAGAATACACGGGTGTAACTTCGGTATACAGTACATAAGAATATTTATATTCCACTCCAGGGGTAACTTTGATCAGCTGACAGCAGATAGCTACATGAATGAACATCAACACTGATCAGAAAATTAGTTCACTAATACTAACTTTTTCCTGTTCGTTCAATTTTAAAACACTTATTTACACATACATATATATTTGGGAGTCACAGCTAGACAGCTGGCCTCAGTACTTAAACATTTTTTAAAGCTTAATTCCCATGTAAAATACATTTTGTTAAACGAAATAGGGAAAAAACTGCATCCTCTTCATGGACTCTGATTGGTTACGATGTATTATTTTCTGCATATATTCCTACGACACAGCCACACGAAACTCTCACGGTTACAACAGGCTGTAATTCTCTTGTGATTTCGTCACACACAAAAATAAAAAGTACATTGCTTTAGTTTCAGAATGGAAGCCAGATAACAGACATTGTACTGTCCTTGGCTCATTTCATGGGCAGCAACCTGTGTATGCGAAATGTAAGATTTGAAGGTATTTTACAACGTGCTAGAGCTTTTCGGCGTATACAAACAGCCGGATTTCCATTCGTATATTCTCATACAACCAACTACAAAAATATTCAGAGGTTGGGCAATACTTCTAAACACATCATTGCTAGGTTTTAGTATAAAGTAATGATTCAAATAACATATTCTTTCATTGTGGTATTTCATACTACTGCTGTGTTGTAATGGTTCTGTATAACGATGCATGTACCGATACAGCAAATTTCAAAAAATTGTTAACATATTGTTGCCATTAAACGTTTTTTATGTTGCAAGGAATGGCACTAAACTTGAAGAAAATCATATTAACGCACACAATCCCGCTACTGAATCTGTTGCATCCCCCACCAACCCCCTCTACTAGACTGCTCACATAACTGACAGGTAGAGAGGGACGCGAAGGCATGTAAGACTTTTATCGCCCTTTATCGATCTTGTGTGTCATGATGCCGTTGATATCGGTACACTTCATTTGCATAGCCAACAAATGGACTTCCAGTGTGTCACACGTGTCATGTACTTGTTACCAATATTCGAACATATACCACCACCATTGGTGACCGTGGACACAAGTAAAATGTTTATTTAGTGGTAGCCGAAAATTGAATTCCATTTTTGTTAACCTAGACTGCTACATTTTGATACAGAAGTGACGCCAGTCGAAGGAATAACGGGTTTAGATTATGATGTAGGACAAAAATATTTGTTAAGCAAGTAACACTGGGAGTAGGTCGCCAACGGGGTTACAGTAGGATAGGAAGCAAAATACACTCCTGGAAATGTAAAAAAGAACACATTGACACCGGTGTGTCAGACCCACCATGCTTGCTCCGGACACTGCGAGAGGGCTGTACAAGCAATGATCACACGCACGGAACAGCGGACACACCAGGAACCGCGGTGTTGGCCGTCGAATGGCGCTAGCTGCGCAGCATTTGTGCACCGCCGCCGTCAGTGTCAGCCAGTTTGCCGTGGCATACGGAGCTCCATCGCAGTCTTTAACACTGGTAGCATGCCGCGACAGCGTGGACGTGAACCGTATGTGCAGTTGACGGACTTTGAGCGAGGGCGTAAAGTGGGTATGCGGGAGGCCGGGTGGATGTACCGCCAAATTGCTCAACACGTGGGGCGTGAGGTCTCCACAGTACATCGATGTTGTCGCCAGTGGTCGGCGGAAGCTGCACGTGCCCGTCGACCTGGGACCGGACCGCAGCGACGCACGGATGCACGCCAGGATCGTAGGATCCTACGCAGTGCCGTAGGGGACCGCATCGCCACTTCCCAGCAAATTAGGGACACTGTTGCTCCTGGGGTATCGGCGAGGACCATTCGCAAGCATCTCCATGAAGCTGGGCTACGGTCCCGCACACCGTTAGGCCGTCTTCCGCTCACGCCCCAACATCGTGCAGCCCGCCTCCAGTGGTATCGCGACAGGCGTGAAAGGAGGGACGAATGGAGACGTGTCGTCTTCAGCGATGAGAGTCGCTTCTGCCTTGGTGCCAATGATGGGCGTATGCGTGTTTGGCGCCGTGCAGGTGATCGCTACAATCAGGACTGCATACGACCGAGGCACACAGGGCCAACACCCGGCATCATGGTGTGGGGAGCGATCTCCTACACTGGCCGTACACCTCTGGTGATCGTCGAGGGGACACTGAATAGTGCACGGTACATTCAAACCGTCATCGATCCCATCGTTCTACCATTCCTAGACCGGCAAGGGAACTTGCTGTTCCAACAGGACAATGCACGTCCGCATGTATCCCATGCCACCCAACGTGCTCTAGAAGGTGTAAGTCAACTACCCTGGCCACCAAGATCTCCGGATCTGTCCCCCATTGAGCATGTTTGGGACTGGATGAAGCGTCGTCTCACGCGGTCTACACGTCCAGCACGAACGCTGGTCCAACTGAGGCGCCAGGTGGAAATGTCATGGCAAGCCGTTCTACAGGACTACATCCAGCATCTCTACGATCGTCTCCATGGGAGAATAGCAGCCTGCATTGCTGCGAAAGGTTGATATACACTGTACTAGTGCCGACATTGTGCATGCTCTGTTGCCTGTGTCTATATGCCTGTGGTTCTGTCAGTGTGATCATGTGACGTATCTGACCCCAGGAATGTGTCAATAAAGTTTCCCCTTCCTGGGACAATGAATTCTTATTTCAATTTCCAGGAGTGTATATCTTCTATGCCCAGAGGGATCAGAGTGTAACGTATTACACATTGCACGTTCATTGAATTGCACTATGTGGTAGACTAATCACCATAATCGGACTTTAGCCTGCTCCTTAGGCTCATTAGTCCACCTCCGTAGCTGTATCGTCAGCATAGATAGGATCCTGCTTCGATTCCCGGTACTGCCATGCGGTTTTTCTTGGTGGAGGACTGGTACGGGGTGCCCTCCGCCTAGTGATGCCAACTGAGGAGCTACTTGAGCATCATCAGCGGCTCCACGGTCTGGAGAGTCTGCATAATAGCCAGGAGAGCGATGTGCTCGACACATGCCTCTCTGTACCGCAAGGGATTTCAGATCGATTCCGTATTCCTAGATTTCCGGAAGGCCATAGACTCTGCACCACACAAGCGGTTCGTTGTGAAATTGCGTACTTATGGAATATCCTCTGAGTTATGTGACTGTATTTGCGATTTCCTGTCAGAAAGGTCACAGTTCGTAGTAACTGACGGAAAGTCATCGAGTAAAACAAAAGTGATTTCAGGCGTTCACCAAGGTAGTGTTATAGGCCCTTTGCTGTTCCTTATCTATATAAACGATTTTGGAGACAATCTGAGCAGTCGTCTCCGGTTGTTTGCTGATGCCACTGTCGTTTGTCGACTAATAAAGTCAGCACAAGATCAACACAAACTGCAAAACGATTTAGAGAAAATATCTGAATTGTGCGAAAAGTGGCGGTTGACCCTAAATAACGAAAAGAGTGAGGTCTTCCATACAAGTGCTAAAGGGAATTCGATAAACTACGGTTACAAGATAAATCAGTCTAATCTAAAAGCCGTAAATTCAACTAAATACCGAAGTATTACAATTATGAACAACTTAGAAAATGTAGCAGACCTACTAAGGAGACTGCCTACACTATGCTTGTCCGTCCTCTTTTAGAATACTCCTAGTCGGTGTGGGATCTTTACCAGATAGGAGTGACGGAGTACATCAGAAAAATTCAAAGAGAGGCAGCACGTTTTGTATTATCGCAAAATATGGGAGAGAGTATCACAGAAATGATATAGGATTTGGGCTGAAAATCATTAAAAGAAAGGCGTTTTTCGTTGCGACGGGATCTTCTCACGAAATTCCAATCACCAACTTTCTCCTCCGAATGCGAAAATATTTTGTTGACACCGATTTACATAGGGAGGAACGATAACCACGATAAAATAACGGGAATCAGAGCTCGTACGGAAAGGTACATGTGTTCATTCTTTCCGCACGCTATACGAGATTGAAATAATAGAGAATTGTGAAAGTGGTGGGATGAACCCTCTGCCAGGCACTTAAATGTGATTTTCAGAGTATCCGTGTAGATGTACATTTAGTGGCGTCATTTCCTGAGCATGATGCGTCGGTCCTAGGGGATTCACGGCCTGGACATAGAGTTCCTTTTACACTTTAATCGTTAACAAGAGCGTCAAAATTACCCTCTCAAGCGCGTTTTGCAGTTATTGAAATGTAATTTCACTTATTAACCCTACGTCGATGAAACACATCCTACGTTGGACCTTTCCTACATTCTGCCAAAAGCCTGTTTGAGAATAAGGGACTTTATGTCCAAATACGTATCTAATTACAACTTTGATGCTGCGTCAGTCCCTACTAGGAAAACCCCACAGTGTTCCTAGGTCAGCAATAGGATGCGTGTTATGGCCTCTTTGTTAATTAAACAGCTTCAATGTTCCATTTTATAAAGGTAACCTGCAGTATGATTACACTCGTAGCTAGCATATGTTGGATGAAAACCGTCGCACGGAGGAGCGGGAAGTGCACTGTAGTGTACTGTCATTTGATCACCGGAAATTGTGGCGGTACAGTACTATTTTCGGTTGCGGCATGCATCACGGAGGAGGAATAAATTAACTCTTTGTGTGGAATCCAGCCAACTTCTTGTGTCTTCTTTTCGTTAGCGCTTAACCCGTCTAGAATGGACTATGCTGTTTTCAAATTTTGGCAATTTTGCTTTATTTAAGTTTGCGACTAGCTGCTTTTCCTGTCGCCGCTGTAGTCACTTACATAAGGCATGTGTGCCATCTTTCTTTGAAATTTGTAATCGCTGTTTTGTGTGTATGTGTGTGTGTGTGTGTGTGTGTGTGTGTGTGTGTGTGTGTGTGTGTGTGTGTGTGTGATTGTTCTTTAATTGTTGGTGAATCGTATTTTCTGAGGCGGAAAATGGGGACTATACCAGTATTTGGATGAACGAGCGTGGAAAACCACCTAAACACCGCAGGCTGGACGTTGCACCAAACACGGTTCTTAACCCACCGCTCGGATTCGATCCGTGTTCGGCTCACTTTCTTGTCTTGTAATCTAACGCACTTAAGCTACTCTATACGAGCGAATGCGATGCATTTAACCATATTCTAAAATTATATACAAATGTAAATTAATAAACTGACATTTTTACACAGCTATTACTGGACTACAGTAAACACGAGGAGGTTGCTGTTCTTATAATTCAGTAAAACTGAATGAAATAATTACTAATTTTTCCGACAGTTTTTTACATTTGGATCTACATCAAAAAGGACTGAACGACCACAATAATCACAACCTGGGAGAACACATTGCTGCTATGACTTTTCACGACGATCCACTGTAGTTGCCAGTTGTATGGGAGGGCACCTTCATCTGTGAATAATTTTTAACATTATTCGATTACAGTTATTCAAAATTATGTATCCGTAAAAAATATATGGATACGAGATTGCCCCTGGAGCAGAGGTACTTGCTTTGAAAGGTGATAGTATTAGTGATTCTGAACAAAAAACTTCATATGGACGTGTGCCTATTCCGAATGGTTTCCGAGATAGAACACATTTAATATTAAGTTTGTACTTTTTCTTGAAAAACTCGAAAACCGCACCCTCCAGCGAAAACGTGTCAGAGTACAAAATTGGACTGTGTTAAATTTCATACAAAAGAAGTCCTATTCATTTTGTTCTCTAGAACTAATGGTTTGTGCTAAGAGAGCGCGAGAATATTGGAAAACTCACTCAACGTGCATGCACTGTAGCTTACGTAGTTTTTGTAGTACAATTCTAGGTATTTTCCCGACTTGATAGACAACAAGTGTTCCGCATCAAATTGTTCGTCTCAGCTTGCTATCTCAATATGCTACCTCAATAATAATTAATTTTAAGAGATGCAGCAGAAGATGGCCATGCAAATAAACATAAAACAGTAATTTCTTGGTTCATTTTGCATCGCTCTAAATCGACCTATAACAGCGATATTTTTAAGATTAATAGTACTAGTAGCGTATTGCAATAACATTTGTGTAGTATGTGTATCGTGGTAGCTCGAAATACACAGAACTATGGCGAACAATATAGCACGTTGCTCGGTCGTTTCTGTTCGTTATGCGTGTGTTATTTGAGAGGAATAGCATACCCTGATGCATTAAGTAACAGTTACTTTGGCAGTGGACAAATGTATGGAAGAACTAAAAGCTGATGTAGCCAACTAAGATCGAGGAATACCTATTTTGATTTGTGAAGGTGTCCTCGTAAGTAAATGACTGTTTCACCGACTTACACACAAAATATTACATTTTTTGAGATTTATATCCTGGGTCGGCTGATATTAGTTGTTCATTTTTCACACGCACAGCAAGGTGGGGTAATGTGGGCCACCCTTAGGGATACTGATGTCTTACCAGACTGGTGTAAGCTTCCCCCTTACACATTTAGAGTCCACGTATTTCACGATATCACTCTGCAAATTTTAAGTGAAAAAGAACCCGGTAAATAGGAACTATATTAATTTTCCTGAAGGCCTACGCATTGACCAAATTTCCCTACGGGGTATCATGGCCACTGCTATCGCAACAGGATCCCACGTTTGTTTTTCTGATCTCCAGACAGGATTGCTAGGTATCTTAACGTCCTAATACCTGAAACAATACGAAGCGGTTGCAGCACAGTGCTTTGTATCGGATTTTTGTATTACGCCAACTATAGCAAAACAGTGGTTGTTTCAAACAATATAAATTAATTAATACAAAACCGCGTTGTCATACTGCTCCGTCGCCTTTTGGTAGAATATTTTATACATTATAAATGAAACACACAGAACACTGGTGTAATATTCTAAAATATTTGTTACACGAACCGGTTTTTGGCTGTTACGCCTTCTTCTTGGAATTGTTTAATAGTTTCTATCCTATAGGTGGTGGAATTATAGAAACGAGACTAGATATTTTCAGTTCATATGTTACGGGATGTTCAGTTGAGGATTCCTCACCTAATGCGCATCCTAGGTCTGTTTTAATTATTTTATCACATCCGTAAAGGAAGTAGGATGAACTATGTTTAAATTTGGTAATTAATAAAAACATATCCATCAGTATAAGCTTAGTACTGAATGACCAGACACAGTTCGCTAACTCGCCACTACAGATACTACTCAATCCCATCTAGGCCATGCTGCAAATGATCTTTCTTACTTACATGGCCCATTTTCCTTTATTTCGGTTACCAAAATTTCTCTCGTTGTGTAAAACATTTTAATCCGTATAATCACAACTGCTTCACTCACCTGCTTAATATCACGATTATATCTTATTCATTTGTAATTAAGGGGTTACAGCCAAAAACTGGTTCCTGTAACAAATAAAAAATATAGAAGAATATTACAATAGTGTGCTGTATGTTTCATTCACAATGTATTATAAAATCTTCACAAAGGAGTAGAACAAGGAGTAGCAGCTTTGTGTGTATAATGGTGTAGAATTCTATCTGACATTCAGTATTACGCATGATATACTGAAGTAACTACCTCATTTAGGAGTAAATGATGTGGCCACTTTTGCAGAGCAGTGTAGCTACGTCTCCTAATCGGGATCGAACGCTGAACTGTTCAGGGAAAAAGATATACAATAGCTACTTTACCCTGGTTTCCCGTATTTAGTTTACATTTTTGTTTCTATGGATCGGAAGTCAACACTGTTACTACTTAGTTTCAAAACTATTCAGTACAGTACCATGAAACAAGATTCCGCTTCTGCATTTTAGAGAAAATGTCCTCATGACCTTAGGAGCAGTTCGACTGTTAGAGCTTCTGAAACCCAGGCTACAGGTTCAGGATAGGAAAGGATCAAACATCAATACGTAGAAGAGAGACCCATCAGATAGTTGGACGTTTTCACCAAATTAACATTTATTTTAAAAAAAACATACAGATAAATTAAATTCCAGATTAATAACATGAAAACCATAACAATTATAGGACATATAATGCTACAAGCTACTGAAATGTACCAATAAAAGCGAAAGAAAACAGTATTCAACAAACACAAACCATCTGTGTTTATAACAGTATGAATGAAATTTGAATCTTGGTTTACAGAAGTTCATGAGATATTACCGCCACCACTCAACAGCCTACAACCCTGGCAATAGTCGCTCGACTAACGCATAGCTCCAAGGAAGAAGACAGCTACTGAAATCTTGCTAGGTATGACAGACGACGCGTCAGTGAGCTCCCGCTGCAGAAAGTTAGACCTGGGGTATTCGATAGGATGCCGCCAAGGTAGCGGCCGGGAAGTCACGGCAGCAAGCATCCAGGTAGACCCGCGTGTTTTGCAATCAAGTGTGAACATAAAGCAGACGCGAGACACCACCCTCAAATTGTACGGAATACACTCTCACGAATAATGAGATTCGCTTTAGCAATATAAATACATATGTGTGTGTGTGTGTGTGTGTGTGTGTGTGTGTGTGTGTGTGTGTGTGTATGCCGTCACAAAGCACTTAATCAGACAGTGGAAATTAGCTAAGATTTACAGAGAAAATTTCAATGGATGTGGTTGTACACAATAATTACATACGCCTCTGTCTAGGTAAGATGATAATCGATTACATGTAACTGACAATTAGCAGGTACAATCAGAGCAGTTACAGTTAAATCCTTAAGGAAGGCAGAAAGTATCTGCCAGTAGTAGCCCTGCTAAGTTCAGTTATGACTAAAACACATCAACGTAGGTTAGAATGAATACACTTTACTAAATCACAGTTAGATTTCAAATTCATACCCAGTACCTGATACAGTACGATGACATTATCACCGGGTACAGTGCCACTCACCGGTGTTACCACTTCACTTCATAACATCGCGCCCCAAGCGGGTGCACACAAGCGGTTTACCAATTAACGAACCACGTGGCTTCAAAGAAGACGCACTAACAACCATTGGCCGTTCTCAAGCCAAGGCACACTGAAGAACAAATAAATAAATAGTATTCACTGTACACTGTACAATAATATTGCGCCAATTTCTCTTTAACCAACAAAAGCGTAGGGCAATAATTTCCATAGGCGGTATGTTACGGTGCAGTCTCCCTGCTGTGGATTACCCTTTTAACTCCTCTTCAAATAACAGAAGGAGGCCCTCGTCACCAGACCTCCAGAGCACCACCTTCGTCCCGTTCCTTAGTGGCTGCCCAACACTCGACAAGTCGCTCGGTGATCCACCTGGGTATATACGGCATCAGACTCACATCGGCCCAACCAAAGCACGCCACAGGCACTGCTGCACCAGTCCTCCTTCTTCCGTCGTGTTGCCGTTCACAACTCACTGGCACCTTGCCGAGCCTCCACACCTCAACCAAAGATAAGCTACAAGGGAGCTGACTACCGATACCGGTGCCCGAGGTAGTTAGGCCAGCAAACCGAGCCGCCAAGGCTCAGCTTCCTCACGTAATACCGCTGAAACATTGTGTTGTACACAGCATGAGGTTTCGTCACACGTCGAGCAAGCATAAATTGTAGTTTTCAAGGTTTTGCGCAGTAACTACACTCATCAAAAACTGTCAATCATATTTCAAAATTACCCACCAATAGTCACTGTGGACGTTCCTTTTGTGTTTTTATAGGAGGTTAGTTGCATACATAATGCGAACTCGTTCGTCGTTGCCAATTTGCCTTATCAGGAGGCGTGCAATCATTGGTTGTAAACAAACGCAGTACTCCAGAGTTGAGTTCTTGTGCATGCACAGTTAACCGTGTGCCCTGTAGTGCAGCAGAATCCCTCTCAAAGTGGTTCCCATGGCAGACCCTATCAAAATCACCCAATGTACGGGAAAAAAACATGAAAACAGTTGATGTTGCGAATATTATTCCCGGAAATCAAAGCGTTGTTTCCAGACTGTGAAAAAGGTTCCAAGAAACGCATTCAATAGCGAATCGACATCGTAAAGGCCGTAGGCCGTCCACGCTAAACTACAGCAGATAAGGACCATTATGTAACAATATCTGCACTGAGACACCCTACAAAGAAGGTGACTACTCTGTAGAACAAGCTTCGAGAAGCAACGGGGGTTACTGTAAGTACCCACACTGTGCACCATAGATCTCATTATGACAAGTTGTACAGACCTCTCAAGACTCCACTAGTCCGTCCACGTCACAGGGATGCTCGTGGAAGATGGGCTAGAGCTCATGAACAGTGAACACGAGACCAGTGAACCAAAACGCTGTTCACAGACCAAGTACGATAGGCTTGTACGCTGACGACTACTGTGTTCCCATGTAGAGGCGAACAGGGGAACGCAGTTATCTCCCAGCGGCTGTGGAACGTCACCAGCAATCCGGTAATTGGTGGGCAGGTACCATGTATGGGCTCTGCACACCACTCGATACAATTGAAGGCAACGTAAATGCTACAGTGTGTGAAACCAACGTTCTCCGACTCATAATCAGTGGTTTTGCAGAGACCGCAGGGGGATGGCTCACTCTACAGGAAGCTAACGCCAGACTTCAAAGTGTTCACGGTGTGTGTCAGTATCTGACCTCCTGTCAGATACCGACACACACCATGAACTCGATTGCGTGGGACCCGAAGAACAGATTGGCTAGCATGCACCGGATATGAATTGCATACAGCATGCATGTAACTTGCTCAAAAGAGCTAGTTATAGTAGTCAACATCCTCCACTAACGAGTTAAGCCCTCAGGAATGCTGCCACTGACAAGTGGGACAATATGCCTCAAGAGGCCTGCAGTGAGTTTGCACTGAGCATGCCATGTTGCACTCAGGAGTGCCTGAGGGTTCGTATAGGACCTACACGTTACAGGTCACTTACTGAATACACCATTTTGTGTTGTTTGATGTTGTGGGACGCTGAAACTGTTTTGTTTTTGCAAATAATGTTCCTTTTTCATCTCATGATGGGTGCAAAGAGAAAATATAGTGTAGTTTTCTTTTGAGTAATATTCTGTATAAGACGTCTGTCTCATTTCAAGAAGCGAGAAACAATTACACATACAACATCTTTTGAGGGGGTATATTTAATTTGTTCTATAATTTGAGAGAGAGGTTAATATTGACTTAATTTGATTCTGTACATTATTAACTATTTGAAGATAATCAGCGAACAATACTCATTAAAATACTGGAAGCCACATGTTATCTGTAACTTTTGGAATAGGCCTCTAACTTTAACACGGAATAACCGCCATCTCGTTCAAACTTCGTGCATAGGGTGACGCATACGGCTGATCACTGGTAAGGGAGGCAATAAACAACAAACCAGTCGACATCGGTGTAGCCAGAAGCTGCAGCTCAGCTGGGGCCAGGTAAATAAGCGGCGGAAATTAAATTTAGAATTCCATCAAGCATTTTAACGATACATTGCGGAGGGCACACCGTGATAGGCGCGTTTAAACACCGGGTTAATGAAACAGCGACGCAGCCTGCCGCTCGCAGCCAAAGTTTTAATTACGGCGTCTGCTATCGGATGTTGCGCACTCATTACGCGCTACGATAAGGTGCGCGTCGCTCTTCCTCACACGGTTCGACTTTTAATTAAGTGCAGCACCTGGAGACCCCTGGGGCTGGCGCCGGGTAGCGCCTCGCTGCGCCCTGCTGCCGTATTTGCTTTGTAGCCGGCTGTCTCCCTGGCGAACCTCTTCAGCATCTCACGTGGCCCTCGTTTTCCTTTTTGTTGTTTCATGCTCTGTAGGCATCGCCGTCGTTAAAAACAGAAAGAAAGCGTCTCTGGGAAAGGATAATCGGCTGTTGTCTTCTGATTTTCGCTTGACATGACTAATCGATAGTGAGGAGCAACTATTGTGCGAGAAATCGAACACTACTCTTGTACAATAGGAGGTACGATTCTTTCCAAGAAAGTTAGGCGTTCCTTGTTTATGGGGTACAACTACATTTGCGAGATGCCAGTCACTCGGAGTCAAAGTGAATAAAAAAAACAGATTAACTGGGTTACGCTAAACTTTCCCATAACGTTTCTGAAAGGATATGTTACAAATTACCACAACCACACGTGATTATTAAAACATCGACGCTGGCCCACCATGATACAGGAACACAATTAGCACAAGTAGTAAACAGGTTTGCTAACTCCTTCTGGTAAGTAATGGCTAGGTGGCAACTTAAATTGGCGTTGATTGACGTCTCTAAAATTGCTCAAATTTTATTTGCAGAAGTGAATGCGAAAGCGTATCTGGACATTATGAATATAACAAGCTAACCATTCTACAATACTAAAATATTGTAAAATGATATCAATTTACATGCTACCTCCCGCTATCGGGATTTGGTTGTGCGGTAAATCTTTTCTCTCTTTTCTTTCTTTTGTTTAGAAAACCTTGCTTAATTTATCAACATCACTCCTTGTCTGCTATCACAAACGTTATAAGCAAGCCGATGTTACATCATTATTAAATAATGAAATAAAAGCTCAGTAAACATCAAAGTAGCTCACTAAATACATAGTATTCCAAAAGTACAGGAACACTTTAAAACGTTTTTTGTACCGAATGAGTAGCATTACAAAGTACGATATACAGAATTTGAGAGAGTAAACTTATAAACTTTTCTCATTGCAATAGTGACGCGTAGTTTCATATATGGTCTGTAGGGATATCATTATCAAGGTGGCGCTTTCTGGACCTGAGAAGGCTTTTGTCGTGGTACGATTAAAAGAAAAAGAGAAAAAAACAAAGTGTGCAACGCATGTCCAATGAAAATTTAGGACGAAGTACGTGAAAGCAGCACCAACCAGAAAAGGCAGTCTATAATTGGCATGTAAATTTCGTTGAAACAGTGTGTGTCAGTGACGAGAAGTGGTCGGCCACATGTGAATGCAAATGACACTGAACGAGTGAGGGAAGGTTTCAGAAGGAATACGTCAAAAGTTCTCAAGAGACCTACACGTGAGTTGGAAATGTGAACAACGATTGTATGCCGTCTTGTACGTAATAAATTAAACGTGAAACCATACAGACTGAAGTTAATGTAAATTCTAGGTTGAAGAAGATGGTTTTATGAATTCAACAGTTTTTCATACAAATGGAATAGTAAACACACACAGAATTTGGGGAACAGATAATCCACATATCTTTGTTGAGGACCTTCGAAATTCTTTGAAAGTCAACGTTTCTATGCTATGTTTCACAACAAACATTATGAGCCTTTCTTCTTTGAAGAACGAACTGTTACTGGAGAGTCCTTCCTTCAGATGTTGCAGACCTAGTTACTGCCATTGTTGCAAACAGAAGCAGTTAGATGCTACACCGCGACCTTTTCACCGTGATGGAAGGGCATATTGGAACACAGCGCTACCGAATCGTCGGAGTTGTCGTGGTGGAGCAAGAGAGCAATTTGTGCTAAAATGGCCTCCTATGTCCCCGGATATTACCCGTTGTAATTTCTTTTTATGGAGTTAATAAAGAACCTTATTCACGTACCTCCTTCTCCAGGTGATGTTAAATTGAAACGTAAAATTGAAAAAGCAACACACTCGGAACAGATGTGTAGACGTTTGTACAGACACACATGTCCCCGCATGAAATGTAGGTTAACTGAATGTTGTTGAAAAAAATTTACAAATTTACTTTTCCGCATTATGTGTAGTGTTACTTTGTAATGCTGCTCATTCGGCTGCAATGAAGTTTATTAGGCGTTCCAGGACTTTTGAAACATTATATTTGGACATTTCATAAGTGGTCCTAGAGGGTTTTAATCGCAAAAGCAAACCTCACTGAGCTGTAGGTTCAGGTAATACAAAAATGCATTGGCAAATGTAATGATATACATTAACATGGTACAGAAAGTACGTGTCAACAATTACAGTGTTCAGGCGTGTACTCCTGAAAGTCGATCTCGCTGAATCTGTAGTATAAGCTTTCTTTGTACCGATTATTTGCAGAACTGTTCCTGGAATTTCGTTGCCATTGCGACACCATTTGCTCCTTCGTAAACAAGCACGTACTGCCAGGATTGAATCAAATCCTTTTATGTTGGTTTTATTTATTTTTTTTTTGTTTCCTCTCATTCATTTCGTTAAATAATCACTCAGTTTCGGCAGTGGGCCAAGGTAGTGAAAGAATCATAATGGAAAATTTAGATAACTCTGCAAAAAGTATTGAGCTCACTTGCGTTTTTATATTTTGATACACGAGAAGGTGTTGTCAGTCTCTGACCATTTGACTGTTGTCATGATCACCCATTGCGTTTTAATTTTTGAAATTTCGTTTGCTGGCAATAAGAACATTTCTGAAAGTGATATTAAGGGGTCTTTTATTACTTCTACAGCGTTTTCTGCTGATATGAATGCAATCACTTTGAGGCTTTCGGGACTCTGATGAAGCTGTTTTCAAGAGCACGCGAACCTCAAACAATGACCTCTCAACAGTCACTGAATTCTAAATCAACTTTTTAGCCTTGCATTAAAATTCATAACCGAGATAAGCGTTTACGTCAATATTGGTATTCACGGTGTCTTTAAGAGGGTTTAAGCGGCAGGCGGTAAAATCAGTTTTCTGTCAACTGAATGAGTAAGGTTAGTTAAATCAGTTAAGAGGTTTGGTGGGACCTGCACTATTCGACACAAATTATTTGTTTATACCGTGAATTTCACAAAGAACTAGTTAAAAAAACAGCAAGGTATGTAAGTTGTCGTCAACAAATATGCCACACAGTAATCCTGCCATGTAACATCGTTCCTCACGACGAGCCTTTTTAAAGAAACTTTTCACTTCGCCCCATTGATCCAATATTCTGCTGACAGCTGCCTCAACTGATAACCAGCGAGTATCACAAGTTCTGACAAGTTTAACAGGATCGTGACCATCTTTCACTGACTGACATGTAAGTCTATACTCCTGCTGCGGGAGTAAAGAACAACTGAAAGAGTAAGTTCCTTTGATAAGAAACTCCAGATTACAAGGAATAGCTTCTGCACCAGTAGTTGAAACTATTAGCTGCAGGGAATGACACACACTTACAAACTCCACTATTTACGTCAACCGTAACACGTGCGTTATCTGTGCCTAAACCAATTTCTTTAATCTGAGTTCCTTAATTGCAATAGCCTTCTTAGGTGCGTAATCTATTCATTGAGCATTAGATCATGCAACTTCCACGGTTGTGAAATACGTAGATATTACTTCCCCAGCTGTTTAACGGAGTAACTGATAGCAATTCACGAAAGTCTTATGTCGCTCACGTCTCTGGATTCGTCCATTAGCTGACTGTAACAACTACTATTAACGTCTTGCAGCAAATCATTTTCTAAACATGATGCTGACACATTTGAAATTAAAATTTTCCCATTTTGTCCTATGTAATCTCATGTTGATTCCTGTGCTACTTTCAAAAAATTTATGTTTGTTCAATTTATATGAAAGATCTATTAACAGTACTGAAGTATGGGCTGGTGCAAATAAACTAATAGCTCCCTAGCCAGCGGCGCAATTATTTACGTTCTTCACCATGAAAGAAACTAACGTGCTAGAATTTGAAAACGACTGTAACACATTGATGTGTTTTTTACTACACTACGCTGAATTGAGCCTTATCTTTTAGCCTTAGGATCACACTTGTAAAGCCTACATTACACTTTTGAATCATTCGATGGAACCTCTAAAACCATGTCCTTCGGCGTCAACTGATGACTAAAACTGTCTACTTTCTAATTGACTCCAAAGCAGAAGGAAGAACCATCACATTTAAACGTCACTTATTGCGGTACAAAATTATTACGCTATTTTCACAAAATATTTCTCCAATGAGGTGAGGACACTTCTTGCTTCTGGGTTCATGTACATACGTAAGCAATCATAACGTAACTAGCTATTTCTCAGTGTAGCAGGAAATCGGTTTTTTTCCGCTGTCGCAATGCTCTGTCGTGTAAACCCATGCAAGACTGCCTTTTTTTACCTTCTGTATATCCTGCAGAGCAAACGAATACACAAACAAGCGTTGCAAGCACCGAGCTGGTACTACGCAGTTTTAAATTACACAGAGAATAGCTACAGTGAATAATCGTTGTCAGTAGGTTCCTGTTGCACAGTTAAAGCGTAGTTAAAATACGCTATTTAGGCTGCATTTTGGCACAGGAGCTTTGTTAAGCAGGCTAGTTTTCAGGCTACAAGTATTTTGTGACTTCATATGACTAAACGCTACTGTGAATATGATAGATTTATCTGTAAAATGGCTTAGTTGGCAACACTGGTTATAAGCTACCAACTACTGTGAACTTTAAATAAGAATCAGATCCAAGGAATGATATAATGGCAATATCCGACTGCAAATTATTTGAAAGAAACAATTTATTAAAGATGTGGAATCTATTCTATACTCGCAAAGCAAGGGAAGTGTATTTTGTGTCTCATTTTTGATGAAACAACACACTCTGCAAAACCTAGTGGTGGATTTAATGACTGGAAAACCGAGCAGTGCCGATTAAAAGTCTTCGAAGATGCGTTTGAATATAGGAAATGTGTGTTGACTTTAAAAGTAGAAGAAAAATCAAGAGGAGAATGTATAATAAACCATCATCTCAGCTTGAGACAAGTATAATATTCGAGGGACATGTTAAGATGAGTTGATGCTGTGGTGAAAAACTTTTCCATACAACACCGATCTTTCAAGGTCAACACATTACGGTGACTTAGACGTGGCATCACAGCTAATAGCAGAATTAGATCCTTTTTTTTAGCTAAACATATAGAAGGGAGAGGAAAAGGGAGCACGCTATATCCTGCTTTTCAATCGTGTAAAGACTTGACATTCACCCTGGTACGAAGTGCGGTGAAGTATATTGCAAAAGAAATGACGTAAACTAAGTAATTTTCCGCCATGTTCGACTCTGACCCCGATATTACACATATGGATCAGCTGTTATAAGATATTTATCAACAGATGGACTTCCTGCTGATAAATTTATCAGTTTTGTCTCAAATGTAGGGCGCAAAGTAGAAGAACTAGCAATTTCATTGATGAATTTATAAAGTAAATATGATTTTTACATTCACTTTCGCACAGGTCAGTCTTATCGTAATGCAATCAATTAGACTTCCACTTAGTCCGATCTACAAGCTACAATTAAACAAATCAACGCTCTTGCTGTGTATCTCCTGCGTTAACTTACTAGGATCGTGTGCATCAGGATGTAATCCTGCACAGGCTTCATTTTCCGTTTGTCGAGATAAATTTTACCTTTTCTTCTCAGCGGCGAGCCATTGGAGCATTTCGCAGTGAAAATTAAGTATTCGTAAGTGGAAACGACCTTCAGAAACAAGCTGGTCAGAGCTACAGTCTCAATGTTAACTCAATAGAAATACTATCAGGTTTGGAAGTTATTCAGGATAATGCAACCCAGAAGGCTCCACTAAAGAGATTCAAGGCGGATGGAATGCTAAGCCTTCTGCAGATTCTGGAAACCGCGGTAAGGACAGTTTTTTTGTCACCGATATTGACAGAAACTAATGCCGCAAATAAATTGTTACGAGGTGTTGCTACCTATATAGGGACTGTAATAAAGTCGTATTTCGCTTTACTTGGGCGCGTTGAAATCATTATATGAACGACACATGTGAAAACGCTGCCATCGTAAATAGTAACATAAACATGTACAAAACAGCCACAAGACGAAAAAATCTTAGAAAACTAGAATTGGACGAAAAAGGGGAAACTTCTTTTGTATAAAAGGAAGATATTCGAAGGATACAATTCTAGCTGTTATAGGCACATTAACATCTGATTTGGAAAAAAGAAAACAACCAATATAACCGTTGGAATGTTTTGTAGCAATTTTGATTTCCTAAGTAATTTTCCGGGATGAGACAACACTAAAATGTAGAAACTGCAACAGCTTTATAAACGCTAATTGGAAGTATTGCTCTGTGATGAGAGTATTCATTTTATACAATGACTGAAGGGCATCATAACAAAAATCTCCTCCCTAAGTACTTTGTGTAGAGTGTTGTGGCAAAATCACGTTTCTTTTTTCTTTTTTAATTTGGTCATTGCACTACCAATATTTGTGGCAACCGCTGGAACCATTTGTTCAGCCTGGCGCTGTTTCTCACTCCACAAAAGGCTCCAGAACTCGTATTTGGGCTCATCCACGTCAGAGGAGCGAGTCAATAGTCTCATTGTCCTCTCCGTGAGTTCCGACACAACGCAGCAAGTAGACTATGGAGCTGTTATCGGCGGACGAATTTTCTGCAAAGAAAGCAGGGCGTAAACAGATTTGCTTGACTTGGGTGTGGTGTGTTCAGTAAGCGCGTATTTATTATTTTTGTTAACAGCAGCGGTCATAGTTTTAAATTACGTGCAGATGTAAGTTACTTGTGGGTACAATTAGGTCGAAGTACTTTTCTCCTCCCAGGAGCAGCAGCACCTAAATTCGCCTGTGGATGCAATAGGTCTCCACAAACGAATGTTTGCATACGGAAGTGTTGGAAACAGTTTTATGGACGACATAGTATCGAATTCTACGACCCTGTTAATCCGATAGAATAGAGTAAAATATGTAACGTAAAACATGCTCTGTAGCACCCCTAGAAAATTGAGCATCTCTCAGATCAATGAACGTCAGCTTTCAAAGCAGGTAATTGTACGATACAGATGCAAAATGCAGCCATCTCCGCAGTGAAAGGGAAGACTTTGCCAAACATTTGTAACACGAAATGTGAGAAGAATTGACAACAAATGACTTCAATGCAACTTATCACATTACTCAATAACTAGTTGACGAGACTTCCTTTGCCTCGTTTGAAGTGCTAGATGCCAACGGAACACTTAGCAAGCTCGCCCACTGGCTATCGCTACCGAGCGTCAGAGTATTTCATTTGATGTATCCCTTCTGAGTTGGTCAAAAACAGTGGTACTTTCAGTGACAGATTTCTAGGTACAGAATCATCATTCCAAGAGTGTCTAGAATCAAGAATACGAGGCAGAAAATTAGTTGTGAATGTATGATTGTGACAGGCAACTTTTTAAGATAAACTCTGTCATTACGTATTGGCACATGAAATTGTCGATGTTGTCCCATCCGTTCAATAGGAACAAGTGCCGAAGCATAGCTGAGCCCTCTCATCTTGTGAGGTTTCTTTTTATTTTGAAAATGCATAACGTAATTTACTTCTGAACTATACAGGTATTGCGAATTCCTTGCAACATGGCGATGAGTGCTACAGATCCCTAAATATGTAAAAATTCAAATAAATTTGTGGAATACAACAAACGTTTGATAGAGAGCAGATTACAAATCTGCCACAGTTACATTACAGATGTTATGGCGACTAGTTTCGAACCGACTGGTTCATCCTCAAGCCTGACCTAATGAGGCTGAACTGGTGCCCCGAGGTAAAGGCATTGAAGGAGGACAGAAGAATAAAACCCAAATAAACACATTTTACATGTCCAATAAAGGTAGAATTTAACCACTGGTCAAATGGCACATATGTGCACTTGCAAGGGGGATCAAAGAGATGGCATCTATCTGTATTTCCTGTCTTATTGATATGTGTGCTACCAATGCAACCACTGTATTCATCCAGCAACAGGCAAAGTGCAATGAAACGGAATTTTTTCTGCTGCCTGCTGGGGTGGAACTAATGAAATGCAGATAGCAGGTAGAAGTAGTAATGTAAGTGGATTGGCGAACCCTGTTGTCTAGTCCATGGAAAGTACTTTGTCAAAGAATTGCCATCACATGCCAATCAACCTCCTAGAGGGAAGAGTCGCTACCAAATCTGAGTAAAAGCAGTTGAAACAAAGAAACTGAAATACAATAATCTAAGTCGACCAAAATAGTATTGTGGATAGTGCCATAATAGTGTACGTAACACACTTTCAAAAAGAACTGTGAAGCGTATTTCTTACCATGAAATTGAAGCCTCAGAATGGTATGCATGTCATCACATTCGTGTTTTGTATAGCAATATGCCAATTTAATACTGATTCAACCTAATATATACGAACGCTAACAACATTTATAGGCTACTGCCCTATTTCAAATACATAAATCTTTTGAAAGTTGTGACTATTTTATTAGTAACTAATTTACCATTTAATATCTGTGGGTTTCACTGACCCATCCTCTCCTCCCACTCTCCCCCCGATACCACACGCACACACACTTTGGCATTCATTTTTCCAACAAAAGCTTAGAGGTCCTAGGGTTAATCTAACCTTGAAGTCAAGAATCTCGTGAAACAATTACGATGTAACGAAAGTATGTTTACGACAAATAAGTTACAAATTTCTTCTAGTAACCACATTCTTGATTCAGTCAAATAGTCATATTAAGAATATGGAATAGTATATGAAGCTTTGGCCGATTAAATTCTCCAGGGTTAGAGCTAGGCCAAGCTGGCAGCTGTAATAGGGAAAACGAAAAGGAAAATAGAATTTGGTTTCCTGAATCAATTTTTACTTTAGGACATCTCAGTTAAATGTTTACTGACTACTTCTGCGTACAGCACTATTGTTGTAGTCTATTCTGGAAGTACTGAATTTTCAAGTGCTTTTCTGGACAAGTGCTGACCGATAAATCTATTGATCACTGTTTCCTGACACCAGTGTAGCTAAGCTATTTATACTGAGGTTACAGAAGTCTTGGAATAGCGATATGCCCATTAGAGATGGCGGTAGTGCAACATAAACAATGTAAAACAGGACAGTGCATTGGCGGAAATATTATTTGTACTCTGGTGACATACTGTATGTAAAAGATGTCAGGTGTGGTTACGGCCGCACGACTTGTATTAACAGACGTTCACTACGGAATGGTAATAGGAGCTAGACGCATGCGACATTCCATTCCGTAAATTGTTGGGGAAACAAATATTCCGAGATCCATTGAATCCACAGTGTACAGAGAATACAGAATTTCAGGCATTGCCTCTCACTGAGGACACCGCAATGGCCGTTAACCTTCACTTAACGACCGCGGGCAGAGCCTTTTACGCAGTGTTGTCAGTGCTAATAGACAATCAACACTGCTTGAAACAACCACAGATATCAATATGGGACTGCTAGGACAGAAATTTGACGTTAATGGACTATGGCAACAGACGAACAATGCGAGTGCCCTTGCTAACATCACGATATCGCCTTCAGGGCCTCTCCTGGGGCTCTGGCCATATCTATTGGACACTAGAAGACCAGAAAACCATATCCTAATCTGATGAGTACCGATTTATACTGGTAATAACCGATTGTAGGGTTTGACTGTGATGAGGACCCCACGAAGCCATGGACCCAAGTTGATAACAAGGCACTGTGCGATTTGGAGGTGGCTCTATAATGGTGTGGGCCGTGCTTACATGGAATGGACTTGACCCTCCAGTCCAATTGAACCGATCATTGACTGGAAATGGTTATATTAGGCTACTTCGGTTTCAGCCATTTGTGGGCTTCATGTTCCCAAACAGCGATGGAATTTTGATGGATGACAGTTCGCCATATCACTAGGTCACAATTGTTGGCGACTGGTTTGAACAACATTCTGGACAGTTCGAGCGCATGATTTGGCCACACAGATCGACCGGCGTGAATCCCATAGAACATTTGTGGAACATAATCCAGAGGTCAGTTTGTGCACAAAATCCTGCACTGACAACACTACCACAGTTACAGACGGCTATAGGGGCAGCAAGACTCAGTATTTCTACAGGGGACTTGCAGCGACTTCTTGTGTCCATGCCACGCCGAGCTGCTACGCTATGCCGGTCAAAAGAAGATTTGACACAACAATATCAGGGTGTACCATAACTTTTGTTACCTAGGTACGATGCAATTTCGAAGTAGAACTGAGTTACATAAACGGTTCAACAAACCTCTTTACTTATCACTTCCTACCAACAGAATTTAAAATTAAGTACTTACATATGAGTTAATATCCGATTATAATCTGGGATTAGAATTGATGTCACTCATGACGATTTTGAAAGCGATGTGTAGATTGAGTATTGGTTTAAATAGCAGCTATCCAGTGAAACGCGAAAATAAGGTGACATTTCCTAAAACTTATCGTTTCGGGAATTATTTTTGTACTCATTATTTGCATCCAATCATGTTAAAATTTTCAGATCCTATGATTATTAGAATGAGAACAATTCTTGAATTGCGAATCTTGGTGCACAGATGTGGTGAATAAGGCAATGAAGTACAATGGTGTCTGATGTAGAGGATAATTCACAGTGTTGTAATATCAGTGTGAAACAACCCGTTCCGTGGTGTTTTCGCCTAGAATTTCACAGTAGCAGCTATCACCTAGTATGATAGGGTAACGATACGTTTATTCTGAGGTGACTAAGTCTCTTCATCTTAATGAACATATTTGTCATATGTGTAACAATGTTCGTTAAGACTGAATTGTATTGACATGTATTACGTGAGAAGTCGCCGAGGGCGTGTTGTGTGTGACAAGCATGTTGTTCATGAAGGGTGCCCATTGCAGGTGCCGTCTGGTGGCCAATGTGATAACCAGTGACCATAGAATGCCAGGGACAAAGGGGAAACGAAACGCGTCCCAAGGTGCCTACTTCTACAGTCACTGTCCGACCATCGGTACTAAGGCTGTTGAAGCCCGCTGTGTAGGGAATAAACGTCGTTAGTTCTTTAGTAACAGCATATAAAAGTCGAGTTCATGAGCAAATTTTGCGACAAGAGTTTAAACTTAGTGCTTCTTGTTGCAAAATCCAGAGGCTTTATAGAACGGTAAGATACAATTAGTATGAATGACTAATTTTTTCGCTTTTCGTGGAATTTCAGTTACTTTTGTAAGTGTACAAGAGAGAAATCTTTACGTCTGGGATAGTGACCAGCAGTATAAATCTTTTAGGTCTGCTATTTTTTTCTCTTAATGTTAGACCAAAGGTAAATGAGGAACATATAAATTATGTCTTATACGACAACCCTCCAGATACCTGAAGCGTAATAAATAACCTTTCAGACCCGAGAAGTTAATCACAAGAATCGTTGTATTGTCTCGGTTTCAGTCAGCACAGAAGCGTTACTCAGGTTTTACTTACAGGAAAAGAGTTTTACGAGCATGACATTCGGTTTCAGAACTTGTAACAAAATAATTTGATTATTTTCAAGCAGTCACGTTTTTACAGTCTTTGACATATTACGTTGCAATATACCTAGTAATTAAATTTCTCTCTCTTATTTTACGGTTAAATGTAATAATAATTCCTCTTTTTCTGGTTGTGTACGGAGATATGTTTTTTAATCAGAAAAACAATTTAATTAGGTAGACTAGGTACTTTCTATTGCTTAATTTACACATTACAGTGTGTGCATGCAGGAAATTAGATGCGTTGCTGTATCATATTTGAACGTCGAGAACAATGTAGTAGCGAACGTACATTAAAGTTTTACGAAGGCAACACATCCCATGTGAATCCCACGATTTTTTTTCTGTTAAGTTGTTCTGATAAACAGCCACATAAGAATCATTAAAAAATACTGGTACTTTTGGCGATTTCTTTCAAACAATGCATATCGAGCGGGCGAATGTCAAGGCGCCAAACATCGATTTTAATTAATGCGTTCACGATAAAAATAATATCAACAACAACGAAAGATTAACGTCTTCCAATGATGAACTTAACTGTAAAAGAAAGCTTAGTGTTCTACTGATCACGTAAAGTAAAGATTTAAGATTAAGAGCTGATATTTTAACTTATATTATTTAGCACACTGGATTTGCATTCGGAGAAACGACGGTTCAAACACGTGTACGGGAATCCAGATTTGAGTTTTCCGTCGTTTCCTTAAATTATTCAAGGCAGATGTCGGAGTGGTGCCTTTGAAAGCGCGCGGCCGATTTCTTTCCCTATCCTTGACACAATCTGAGCTTCAGTTGTGTCTCTAATGTCCTCGATGTCGACGATACATTAAATCCAAAATTCCCTCCTTCCTTTTAACTTACATTGCTCAAATGACATTCTGTCTTACCTTACTCGTCCACCTGTTTCTCATGTTCGTAGTCCTTTTCACACATTTCGTACAGCATAATTAGAATGGAAAATAAACATCGGTCGTTTTCTCCACGTGTCACACATGTCTGCCAATGGCAATCCACACTATTCCTATTCCCACAAGACGTTCAAACTACTTTCCGCAGTACACAGAAAAATGGTTCAAATGGCTTTGAGCACTATGGGACTTAACATCGGAGGTCATCAGTCCCCTAGAACTTAGAACTAATTAAACCTAACTAAGCTAAGGACATCACACACATCCGTGCCCGAGGCAGGATTCGAACCGGCAACCTTAGCAGTCACGCGGTTCCGGAGTGAAGCGCCTAGAACCCCTCAGCCGCCGCGTCCTGCACACTACACACTCACAGAATTTACTCCCACCAAGTGAGAGTAGTGGAAGATGACACTGCACAGGCTGCACTTCTCTCTAGAACGCTTCCGAAGAGGTTCACAATTAGAAGGCGTTTTGTTGACACCGTTGTAAACAAGATCGATACCTGGCACCATGAACGGCGCTCTCGATATATATATAATTTGCATAATCTTCTAGCCGGCCGAAGTGGCCGAGCGGTTCTAGGCGCTACAGTCTGGAACAGCACGACCGCTACGGCCGCAGGTTCGAATCTTGCCTCGGACATGGATGTTTTTGATGTCCTTAGGTTAGTTAGGTTTAAGTAGTTCTAAGTTCTAGGGGACTGATGACCTCAGAGGTTAAGTCCCATAGCGCTCAGAGCCATTTAAACCATTTGAGCCATAATCCAAATTACCGAAATACCTTACAGTCTGGAACAGCACGACCGCTACGGCCGCAGGTTCGAATCTTGCCTCGGACATGGATGTTTTTGATGTCCTTAGGTTAGTTAGGTTGAAGTAGTTCTAAGTTCTAGGGGACTGATGACCTCAGAGGTTAAGTCCCATAGCGCTCAGAGCCATTTAAACCATTTGAGCCATAATCCAAATTACCGAAATACCTTACATGGGGCTTTCTCAAATGTTCCAAGCAGTATATATTAAAGATAGTTGAGGAATCAGCCATATAGTCGTAGCATTTTACAAACAATTTAATGGCAATAACACCTGTGGCGTTTTTAATTGTATTTCTTTACACAGATATTTGTTGTTGTATTTTCTTTGGTTTAGAGAGAAATTTTATTTTTATCTCCAACGTGTAAGAGAAATCAAGTATATTCTCATTTGTTTCTGTGGGTGTTGTTGTATTTACTCTATTTATCCGTTTTTTTCTTTATGGTATACGTACGAATGGGAAAACTGATAGAAGGCGACCATGGGTATGGATTCCTTAGAAATGTAGGGAAGAGCGAAGCAATACTGACACTATGACTATCTTAAAAAATAGGTTAAGGATGGTCAAACCTGAGATTACAGCGTTTGTAGACTTACAGAAAGCTTTTAACAATGTTGAGTAGAACACTGTCTTTCAAATTATAAACGTTGCAGAAGTAAAATACAGGGATCCAAATGCTATTTACAATATGTATGGAAACCAGAAGGCACTTACGAGAGTCGAGGGGCACGAAAGAGGAGCATCGGTTGAGAAGGGTGTGAGACAGGTTTGAAGCCTATCTCCGAAATTATTCAATTTGCAAGCAGTAAAGGAAGAAAAAGTAAAACTTGGAGCAGGAATTAAAATCCACGGAGAAGAAATAAAAATGTTGCGGTTTGACGATAACATCGTAATTCTGCCAGAGACAGCAAAGGACTTGGGAGAGCATTTGAACGGAATGGACAGTGTTTTGAAAGGGGGATATAAGATCAACCTCAACAAAAACAAAACGAGGATAATGGAATGTACTCGAATTAAGTCGGGTGATGCTGAGGGAATTAAATTAGCAACTGAGACACTTAAGGTAGAAGATGAGCTTTGCTATTTGGGCAGCAAAATAACTGATGGTGGCCGAAGTAGAGAGGATATAAAATGTAGACCGGTAAAGCGTATGTGAGGAACAGATATTTATTAACACTGAGTGTAGATTTAAGTGTCAAAAAATCTGTATGGAAGTGAAACATGGACGATAAACAGTTAGGACGAGAACAAAAGTTTTAGAATTGTGGTGCTACAGAAAAATGCTGCAGATTAGATTGGTATATCACGTAACTAATGAAGAGGTACGGAATAGAATTGGAGAGAAGAGCAATTCGTGGCACTACTTGACTAGAAGAATGTATCGGATGCTGTGACACGTTCTCAGGTATCAAGGGATCATCAGTTTAGTATTGGAGGGAAGCACTGAGGTAAAAATCGTAGAGGAAGACAACGATATTAGTTCACTAAGAGGATTCAGAGGGATGTGGGTTGCAGTAATTACTCGGAGATGAAGAGGCTTCCACAGGGTACAGGAGCATGGAGAGCTGCATAAAACGACTCTTTGGACTGAAGACCACAACGACGACACAAACGTGAAAAGGTATTCCTTTCATTTTGTACAGCTGTAGGGCTTTTCATACTGTACTGTGTTAGCGTTCTTTATGATATATAGTTAAAGCTTTTGTGTGTCAACCGTTCAGATTTGTTACTGGTACATGTATGAATTGTTTTTAGTTTGTACTGCGTATCAAGGTATACACTGGAGCTGTGACCTTCCCTCTGATTGTGATTCCGTTTGTTTTCGATAAATTATTTTGTGATAGCTACAGACGAGAATCTCACATAAATACATGTTTTTATCGGATCACAGGACATAACAGTAAATATATATTTCATAAACTTTCCGATTCCAATTACTATGTATACTATTCCATGCATTTTTGCAATTTTGACCTCCTTCGGGATAAAAATATGCACAGTGCCTATATAAGGCATTTTTAGTTTATTATGGCTGCAATATACATTATTTTCTGTTTAAATGGATATTTTAATGCTCTTGAGCAGACACTTGAGTTTTCCAATTTATGTGATCCTCATTTTTGCTTCAGGTATAAGGATTAAAGAAGAAAAGGAATAGAGATTTAATATTCACCCAATAATGAGACTTTCCCAGAATTTTACCGACAGCTTTCTGCAAAGAGCGTCTCAGGAACAAATTTATTTCTCCATAACGACAACCGGCAAGCCTTTCATCTCACGAAAATGGAAGTTTAGCATTTTCAGCCAGGTACTTCGGCTGAGGCAACAATAACAAAGCTGCAGACAGGCCTTGTATAACCTGAACAAAAGTCACTAGCAATTTCGATTCTTCTAAAGCTGAAATCTTTCCGTAAACTCTCGTCGCAGTGTGTGTGTGTGCGTGTGTGTGGGACGGGGGGAGGGGGGGGGAGGGGGGGGGAGGGGGTGTAAGCCACGTAAGTTAATGCAATTTTGTTTATGCACATTAATGTGCTTCCAATATGCTTCCAACTAGAAGCTAAAAGTGCCAGGAGTGTACTCCTTCATAGTGGGTAAAAGGAAAGTATTCTTTTAGGTCCGACGAAGATGATGGATTCTGCGTTTGCTCTAGTAAACAGGTAGGTTATTACTTTTCGGAAAATGTTTTATGTCACTTATTCCATGTACAACGTTACAATTTTTTGAATGATTAATAAGGTAAGATTGCCACTTGCTTTTAAAATACATCTGTATAACCAGAAGATCTATTATATATTCATAAGATACACTATTTGATGGAAAGTATCCGGACACATGGCTGAAAATTACTTACAAGTTCGTGGCGCCCTCCATCGCTAAGGCTGGAATTCAGAATGGCCTTAGCCACCCTTAGCCTTGATGACAGCTTCCACTCTCGCAGGCATACGTTCAGTCAGATTCAGGAAGATTTCATGGGGAATGGCAGCCTATTCTTCACGGAGTGCTGCACTGAGGAGAGGATTCGATGTCAGTCGGTGAGGCCCCGCACGAAGTCGGCGTACCAGAACATCCCAAATGAATTCTATAGAATTCCTGTCAGGAGTATGCGCAGGCCTGTCCATCACAAGGACGTTACTGTGGTGCAACCACTCCGCCACAGGGCGTGCATTATGAACAGGTGCTCGATCGTGTTGAAAGGTGCAACCGCCATCCCTGAATTGCTCTTCAACAACAGGAACCACGAAGGTGCTTAAAACATCAATGTAGACCTGTTATGTGACAGTACCACTCAAAACAATAATGGGTGCGGAACCCTCCATGAAAAACACGACCACACCATAGCACCAACCCCTCCGAAGTTTACTGTTGGCACTACAGACGCTAGCTGATGACGTTCACCCTGCATTCGCCATATCCGCATCCTGCCATCGGATCGCCACATTGTGTACCGTTATTCTTCACTCCAGATAACGCTTTTCCACTGTTCTATTGTCGAATGTTTACTCCCCTTACACCAAGCGAGGCGTCGTTTGGCATTTACTGTCGTGATGTGTGGCATACGAGTAGCCGTTAGACCATGAAAACCAGTTTTCTTACCTCCCACCTAACTGTCATAGTGCTAGCAATGGATTCTGATGCCCCCCTTCCCCATAATAACTAACTCATGTCCACTCCCAGTCATATCGGCTGTGAGATTTGCAATTTTTTATTGATTTGTGTAAATGATACTGAAATAAATATAATTCTTTCATGTGTAGTGATCTAAGAAATTTGTGCTATTAATACATCAACGCCTTAATCTCATAACCTTATGTGTCTGATTTCATTTAGTTACTTATGTCATTTCATTATCTGCTACCAATGTGGAGCAGCCTCGTTGGACATCTAAATGTCATTTCACGTCAGAGAGTAGACACTTCACAATTCACTACATTTTTGGGGCCCAGTGTGGGGTGATCTTATTAGTAATTTGCTTTCCATGTTATATTATAAACAATTTCTCAATTCACTGCAATGGATAGATAACAAAATTTAATGTTGCACGTGTGAAAACAGTTTTTATTTGTTTTGGCCAATACATCACGTAAGTCTACCTTATTATTAGATTATGGAATGTAATTATCTCAGAGGCATAGTTTGAAGTATAGTTCTCCAAAATATCTTTTATAGTTGGGTTTCTGATTTTCTCAAGTCGTATACTTCCTTCTGCAAAGACATCGCACAAATACGTGTAAAAATTATTTTATGTTACCTTAGATACGGTAGCAGTAATAAATGGCTGGCGTGTTGCAGATTCTTTCGGTTATCGTGTTCTTCCAATATGCGACGCAGATACAACAGGCTGCCCGACTTGAAACTTTTTAATGCATACACTATGTGATCAAAAGTATCCGGACACCCTCGAAAACAAACGTCATTCGTATATGGTGCTGCCAGGTACACCATATCAGCGACCTCAGCAGTCATTAAACATCGAGAGAGAACAGAATTAGGAGCTTCACGGAACTCAAGGATTTCGAACGCGGTCACTTGTGTTATACGTCTCTACGCGAGTTATCTACACTCCTAAACATCCCCAATTTCACTGTTTCCAATGTGATAGTGAAGTGAAAAGGTAAAGGGACACGTACAGCGCAAAAGCGTACAGGCCGCCCTCGTCTGTTGGTTGACAGAGACCGCCGACAGTTGAAGACGGTCGTAATGTGTAATATTTTATTTATTTATTTATGCATTTATTTTACCTGGTAAGATTAGGGCCTTCAGGCCCTCTCTTACACCTAACCAGGAATACTCTGATTGAACGAGTTACAGTTTCTACATAACATTAAGGGCATATAATGTATTATGCAGTATTGATGTTAAAGAAAAAAATAGATATTATAACAGTAGTACAATAATAATTATAACACTAAAAAATAATTATAACAATCAAGAATAATAATGATAATAATAATAATAATAATAATAATAATGACTATGTATATGAAAGTAAACATACTTTTCTTTTGTGAATGGCAGTCCCATTGTTAGTTGGGAATTTTCTCGTTATGTTCTTGCAGCTTGTGAGTTATTCTCATCGAGCAGAGACATAAGACGATAGAATGGGGTGAAAGAGTTATATATGAGGTAGATAGGTTAGAGGAAGAGAAATAGAATGGTAAAATTCGAAGCTGTGATGGAGAGGAGAAAGAAAGAGATGGGAGGGGCAAAACAATGGTGGCTATACCGTCCCTAATATGTAAGTTTTGAGTTCCCTCTTGAATGTTGAGTAGTTCTGGATAAGACGCAGATCACAGGGGTGCGCGTTCCATAGTCGTATGGCTGAGATGGAGAATGACACGGAGAAAGATTTTGTGTTATGTAAAGGTACAGCCATAATGATAGACGTATCCGATCTGGTATTGCGATTGTGGAATGATGATAGGTGTTGAACGTGAAAAGATGAGTATTGGGGGCACCAGTGGCTAAGAAATCGATGAAGTAAGCACATCGTGTGGAGATCGCGTGCCTTATGTGGGCGTATCCAACCTAGCTGGGAGTGTGAAGGACTGATATGATTATACAACCGAATATTGCACACGTATCTAAAGTAAGCATTCATCACTAGCTCGAGGCATCTAGAATTTTCACTATTTGTGCCGTGTTGAACTACATCGCAGCAGTAAAGATTAGGCAAGACTAGTGTTTGGACTAATTTTTGTTTAACATGGGTTGGAAATATTTTTCAAAATTTTTGAATTCCATGTGGGGAGGAGAGCGATTTCCAGCAAGCTGTGACTGTTTGTTGTTCCCAGCTTAGGTGTTCATCCAAGATTATTCCAAGGTCTTCTACTGTTTTTTGGTATGGTAGTTGGGTACCATTGAGGAGTATTTTAGGGACTGTTTCGCGAAAGTACCGGCTGATTAACTTTGGATGAGATATAAGTATGACCTCGGATTTCTTGGGGTTTAGTTTCAGACCTAGGTTCTGTGCCCATCGAGAAACAGAGCAAAGATCTGCGTTCATACTCGCTACTGCGCCAGCAATGTTTTTGGGGCTTGCACTTATGTACAGTTGGATGTCGTCAGCATATAGATGGTAGCTGCAGGAGTGAATCACTGAAGAAATATCATTAATATACAGTGAGAAGAGTAGTGGACCAAGGACGGAGCCTTGGGGAACTCCAGAGTGCATGCTTTTCCATTATGACTTTTCCGGCCCACAAATGACGTGTTGACTTCTGTTTTTGAGGTAGCTGTCTAACCAGTGTTTGAGAAATTCAGCTGTTTCATATTAATTAGTAATATATCGAAGTCAACTGTGTCAAAAGCCTTGCTAAAGTCAAGCAGTGTTAGGATAGTAGCTTCACGTCTGTCCATAGCATGTTTAATGTCATCAGTCACTTTGATTAATGCAGTTGCTGTACTATGGTGCTTTCGAAAGCCTGACTGATATTCGTCATGGATGTTATGAGTTTTGAGGTAATCCGTCAGCTGTTCATGGACGATGTATTCTAGGGCTTTAGATATTGCAGGTAGTATGCTGATCGGCCTGTAGTCACCTGGCGAGTTATGGTTGTCAGTCTTTGGTATAGGCTGAATTAAACTTTGCTTCCACTCAGTAGGATATGTACTACTGACAAGAGACAAGTTGAAGATGTCTGTGATAACTAGAATAATAGTGTCTACGACGTTCTTAATCATGGCATGCTCACTCCATCATTTCCTACTGCCTCGGAAGAGATTCTCATAATTGCCTTGCGAACTGTACCGGTAGTGACATGTTTTAGGAAAAACTTATCTCTCGAGAGATTGATATCTTGGGGTTGGTATTTAGTCGCTGTGTGGCAGTTTACAGCTGTTGAGAAGAAATCGTTTAATACTTCTGCAGACGCTTGATAAACAGCGTCAGATCTTCGCTTCCCTATACCGAAACTGCGCAGCTTTTTCCACAGTGCAGCAGGTTTTGATATGCCGCATACTACAGAGTGGGCATGTCTGATTTTAGCATTCCTCACGCTTTGCTTGGTTCTGTTTCGGAGTTTCCTATAAGCTTCGTACGCCTCGGGAGTTGGGTTACGCTTGAAGGCCCTATGTGCAGCATCACGTTTATTCATTAACTGGCGTAATGTAGTGGTGAGCCACGGAGCGGGAGCTCTCTTTACCTTGACAGAGCGTTGAGGAGCATGTTTATCATACAGTGCAATAATTTTGCGACATAATTGCCGAATTGCTTACATCATGCCAAGGGATGTCTGAGCAATAGGCAGCAAATCAATCCAGACCATCACAAAAAATCAAGAATAATGTTGAGACAAATGCCTTGCAGCAATGCTGCACGAGTCGGCTGCTCTCCAGCGAGAACCAAGTTCAATCTGCGCGTTTTGCATGGCTAAAGCTGTGCTATCACGGTGTCGGGAAGATGATATTGCCGATGGATGGAAGAGCCCGCCTGACCTCTTGCTTCCGCACTGTCTCACCGACCGGCCTATCTTCACTCCTCATCCACTTCTCAGCTCAATGATTTTTCCAAAATTTTATTCCTTCTCGACTTAGTCATTGGCGTACCAAATGTCCAATGGCGCCCGGTGACTGATCGCCCTTTCATGACCACACATCCCAGTGCGGGACGGAAATTCTCTATCTTACGTGGGCTGGTGTGTAACTGGGCAATTGGTGTGCTCCTAATGATTTCAAATTCTTCCGCTGACTTTCTGCATTCCGAAGTTGTTGCGAAAGCAGCCACACAGCACTTCTTTGTAATCGCTGTCTGTACAAGAGTCCTGGAGAGGCCGTCCAGAAAACATCCTTTTAAAATGTCTGACTTCTGTCACATCCCTTGTAACCTACAACAGAAAAATTCCGAAACCCCCCAACAGTAAAATATAATTACTTACGTAATTCACATTAAGCGTAACCACCCAATAAGAAACTTGCCTAACCTACCAATAATACAATGTGAGTAATCTCTCAATAAAATTGTGGCTCACTCTGCTCGAGTGCGGTAGCAACAAATTCCTTAATCATGGACATCTTACACCCTTGCTTTGCAAATTCTTCACGTTTGTTGTACGCCTGTTCTAGTGCCTGTGGGGTGCTGCAACTGTAGACATACTCTTGCTCTCCAAGGCAGGTAAAAGGACTGCTGGCAGGCGAGAATTCACATGCTTTCACGTGTGCATTCTTCTTGCTTTCTGAGGTAAGTAAAACGACTACTGCCACGCCAAAAGAATTCATATGCTTTCGCATGTGCGTTCTTGTCCTTCCATCCTAATGGCTACCGGGGTGCAACAATTTTTTGCATGCTTATCATTGTCTATCAGGCTCCTCGCAATGTGTCCATTCTTAAGAGAGGTGGAGACGTCCTCCGACCTACTCCTGTGCTGCTTCGAAATGGCTACAGTGTCCCCGTCTCGACTGCTCTTCACATGGGTCCGGCCGGCTCGGTCCTGGGCCGCTGCCCGTGTCACTCGGTGAAGGAGTCCCCCGGCGGAAGTATCACACCATGTTTTGTTAAATTTGGTGACCATCTGGAAATATTAAACACGAGGGTTGGAACTTTAATAGTGGCAGCTATTTATTTACAGCTCGTACAAAGCAGATACGTGTTTCAAAGTTTTACTAACCTTCAAAGCAGTCACCAGCATTGTGTATAACCCGTTGCCAGCGATGTGGAAGTCGAAGGATACTCTTAGCAGTGGCACTTGTATTAACAGTTCGTGCGGCGTGGTCTATTTCCCGACGAATTTGTAGCAGTTCTGAAACGAATGCCGTGAAGTGTTTCCTCCAGTTTAGCAATCGAGTTGAACTCACGAGGGCTTCACTCGGCGGAGGGGAGGGGGGAGGGGGGCGCAGTAGGTGGTATAGAACATAGAAACCCCATCAGTCAAACAAATCAGTAACAGTTTGCACTGTACGTGCCCGAGCATTGTCCTGCAAAATGTGAACGGCACTGAGGCAAAAGTGATGACACTTTTTGCAGGATCTGACCATCATTTTGTCGGACAATCCTCAAGCACTTACAGCGCAAGTTGTTACTTATTTGTTTGACTGATGAGACTGCTAAGTGCTATACCACCTAATGCCCTCCCCTGACCTAAGCCCTCGTGAGCTCATCTTGATTTATAAACTGAAGGAAACACTTCACAGCATTCGTTTCAGAACTGCTACAAATTCGTCAAGTAGTAGGCGCGCCGCTTGAACTGTCAACACAACTGGCACTGCTAACCCGTATCCTGCGACTTCCACATCGCCGGCAACGGGTTACAGACATTGCTGGTGACTACTTTGGAAATCAGTAAAACCTTAAAACGCATATCTATTTTGAACGAGCTGTAAATAAATAGTTGCCACTATTAAAGTTCCAACTCTCGTATCTATAGATGAAACAACTGATCCTATGGGGAGCTATGTCGCTAATCCAGATCCCGGAAAAATAGAATGGGTTTGGTCGACTCCCACGTCGAATGGAACGCGTGGACACTCCAGCAATCAAATAATTCCGCAGTTGTTAGTTGCTTTGATGGTGGATTGGGTAAGCTTTAATCAGAAGCTGTAACTGAATAACATTTCAAATATTTATTTTACTCTCATTTAATTCATTTTCTGAGAAAATGGATCCTAAATCTTGTGTGTTCTGTGGACAGATAGTGTATCTACAACTAAAATTTAGGGCTGTATCTGTTTTTGTTAGATACAGATGTTTTTAGAAGTTCCTACACGTGTAGCCGCTTACAAAAAGATCCGACCTGAGTGCCGTTAACCCTAAGCCCATCCTTACTACGCTGCTGGTCGCCCAAAATGCTGTGCCAAGGAAGGACCGGAGATGTCACAGCCAAACTTATCTGGGCGATTACACGTTGCATGAGGATAACATGATTGGAAATACGGCCATGTGAAGTGGAGGAGATAATGAAATCAGTACGGAGTGTTGACGCCATTGCTGGCCAAAACCGCTGCCACACGCCTCGGCACTGAGTAAAATAGGTTCTGGCTGTGTTGTTGGGGTATATCAGTCCGTACTGCTTCCACATATTGCCAAAGTTGACCTGGTGTAGTAGAAGGTGCTGAATCATAGGCCAGTCGCTTCGCGATTGACCAAATGTCTCGATAGACGAGAGATTGGGAGAACAGCCAGGCTAAGACAGCATTACGAACCGATGGGTGACGAAGAAGAATTCAATAACGCTAGCCGGTTGGTTTATTGAAAATGCGTAACAAGGGGGTGGCGGAGAGGGGGTTTGGGAGCTGGATTCATACCACCCCAAACCATAATACTTGGTTTGGCACAAGTATGGTAGTGCGTAAAGCAGCAGTTCTCTCAGCATAGTGTTCCGAGATTGTAATTCGACTTTCGTGGCGGTGTAGGCAGATTCGGGATGCTTCGGAAATTACAGTGACGTTCCATTCTGTTTACCATGTCCGTCGTTCATCACACCATTGCCGGTACAAACGCCTGTGTCGTTGACTCAGCGGTAAACGCAGCAATGGATGCCTTGTAAACAATCTACTCTGCTACAAACAACATCGAATGCAACGCGTGGACAGTGCTTGTTGCACAAGAGACTTAACATGTTGTAACATGGTTCCTGATGTGACACAGCCACCCGTCACTGCTACGCCCACAATAACTGTCTTCACTTGTAGCGGTGCCACGAGGCGACTGCAATCAGTCCTGTAGTTCTCTCGTGCATCCAGCAATTACAAATTCGTATCACAATCGCATGGATCCGAAACATGCAACAACGACGTTCGCTGTCGTCTACGAGGCACGTAGAAGCTGCTTATTCAAAACAACCACACAAAGCAAAAATTCCAGTACGCCCACACAACCGACGGTTCACCTAATACAGTGTGTATAGTAACGCCCATGGTGTGCGCCTGCAGTGAATTACTAATCATGTGTATTTTTCGTCGCCGCAAACGCTTGTTGCAAAATTTCACCTTATTTGTATGCTTCCTTCAGGGTGTTGCATTTTGGGTGGCCATCAGTGTATACAAGGTCCTTAGGTCAGAGCGGCAATGTTTCACTCTGACAATTTTGATGCCATTAAATCGATATCAAATGAAACTGATACGTAGTTAATTGCAACAAAATTAATACCGCAGTATTTAATAATAAAGTAAATACTTCTTTCATTCTGGCAGTATAACGTTTCTCTGCAAATGATGCTGTATGTCTCAGAGATGTACAAGCAGCATTTATACGTAAAAATGTGCACCAGAATTTAACTAACTTTAAGACAAACGTCTCTAGATTACTCTCTACAGTTACAAAATAGGAAACCACGTATCTGCCATCGATGGATGTAATGTCAATTGTTAAGGAATCCCAGAAATACCTCACCAATGTCGAAGGGAAAGTGGGAACATATGAAAACAAATTGGTCTGTGTCGTAAACAAGAACGTAGACTTCTGATTCTTATGGTCTGTGTAGAAGGTACATTGTGATGAAAGTATGAGTAAAGAAGTTGGCACTGGGACACAAGTGTTCGTTAAAATCTGGGCCTATAACTTTTGGTAATGTAGAGAGCTCATTCTCCGCCAAAAAATTAATAAATAAATAAATAAAAACTCATAAGCGCAGTTACCTCACAGAAAATAATTTAAATGTTGTTAGTTGTTAATTGCGCAAGAAGGTAAGTAAATTAATATCAGGAACAAAAATGACAGTGCACATTTTAATGCATTTTTTACTTCATCAGGCTTGTATTGTAGTCTCATGGTGCATGAATTGAAGTATTTTCTGGGATTTTATAATGCTTAAAATTTTGTCGTTACTGATAATCATTCCAATTAATTACTAATAAGTAAGTACATTCGTACTGGCGTTCCAATGCCTGCATGAAAATCCCGGGACGGAAGGCGACGTTCGCTTCGCAGAACACTATTGAGAAAATTTAGAGGACCGGCATCTGAAGGTGGCTGCACAGCGATTCTAAGCCATCAACGAAAATTTCGGGTATGGACCACGAAGATAAAATGAGAGCAATTAGGGCTCGTACGGAGGCATATAGACAGTCGTTTTCTGTCACTCATTTTGCGAGCGGAACAGGGAAGTATATGACTAGTAGGGATAGGTTACCCTCTACCACTCACCGTACGGTCCATTGAGGGGTATGTATGTGGATGTATCGTAGTCTTCGCGTATTTTCAATATTAGCTTCGATTACTACACAAGGTGACTTACTAACTATTAGCACCAAGAACAGCTCAGAATATTATGATAGTACATGAAAAGTTTTTGGAACAAAACTTACATGGGACAATGGGGCACATAAAATTACGTTGGTTTTTTGTTGCTGGGTGGGGTTGCTTACAAGATAAAAAGCAACTTTTTTTATGGGATGCTACAGTTCGGTACGAATTTTCTGACAGCGGCTATCGAGACGAATTCAATGACGAAGAACAGTTAGATCTTTGAAGATCAACGAAAGTTAAAAAGGTGGCATGAACGTCCATTTACAGAAGATGCTCGAAGTGATGACCTTAGGTACCAATGCACAACTGCAATCTTCTTTTCATGGATTGATTGGTATTCCTTATCTCATCGGCACTTATCGAAGCACATGCTCTGACAATTTCCTCTTGCATATCTACAGGTGTTGTTGTAACGTCTTTATAAACTACGTCATTTACGAATCCCCACAGGCAAAATCTAGATGCATCAAGTCTGGCGAACGAGCCGACTACGACACATCTCCTCCACGTCCAATCCAACGGTTTGTGGATTGTCTCTGTATCTCATTTCTAGCCATCAGTGATAAATGTGCCCGGCACCCATCGTGTTGTTACCAAATTCTGTTCCTTGTTTCTAAAGGTATTTCTTCCAATAACAGACCTAATGTTTCTTGCAGGAATGTTGTGTACTTCCTACCATTAAGATATCCTTCGATGAAATTGGGGCCTAAGATTCTGACTTCCAGAATCCCACACTATACAATCACCGACCACGGTTTCTGGTGTGCAACTTCCCGCAGGTAACATGGATCTTCTGTTGCCCAGTAATGCATATTATGCAAAGTAACATTTACATGGTGCGTCGATATAGCCTCGTCAGAAAATAAAATCAAATTAATAAATGTGTCATCCCTCTGAATCTGAAGTTGAGCCCATCGGCAGAATTCTCTGCGACGCATACAGTCCTTAATATATAATTCTTGGTGGAGTATGACATGGTAAGGATGACGTTTATGGCGATGCAGAACACGAACAACACTACTCTGGTTCATGCCAGATTCCCTTGCGATCTGACGCAATCTAACACAGAGATCTCGAAGCCCAGTGCCAGGAGTACCAATTTTCGTTTCCTCATTAGTAACTTTCCTCTGCCAGATATGTTTCCGAAGCCTCAAAGATCCAGTTCTTCTCAATTCATCATACACATATTTAAATGTACGACGTGTAGGCTGAGTACGTTGAGGATATTTTTCAGAGTATAAATCTCTAACTCTCACTTAAGTTCTTTGGCATTCTCGGTAAATATGAAGCATATCAACTTGTTCTTCGAAGGAATACATCATTCACATTCACTTGACTCGACGATACTAGTCTTCCTGTTTCTGTTAGTGTTGTACTGCGGAACCATCGAATGGTGTTTAAATGTCAATGGCACATTAGATGGATACGCCGTGTTCGTCGAATATTTACTATTTGCACCATAGACGAGACAGAATCGTCAGAGCATGTGCTTCGATAATGAATAGTGATAATGAATACCACTCAATCCATGATAAGAAGATTACAACACTGCTCTGATGCCAATGGTCATCACTTCGAACACCTTCTGTAAAGGACGTTCATGCCACATATTTGACCTTCGTTGATCGTCAAAGACTTCACTGTTACACATCATTGGATTCGTCTCGATAGCCGCTATCAGAAATTAAGTACCAAACTATAGCATCCCACTTAAAGAAACAAAGTTGGCCTTCATATCTCTGATGCTACTTCACCTAGCAACAAAAACCAACATCGTACTATGGCCCCTGTTGTCCCATGCTACATTGGTCCCACCAACTTTGAAGCTGCTATATACCTTTGCTGTTATTCTTGGTACCAATGGTTAGTGACTCACCCTGATTAAAATATACTTTTTCCTTTCACTACATCCTGTGAACTTAGGTATCCACTACATCAGTGAACTTTTTTACAACACTCGATTCGTTTTTTCCGTTAATTGTTAAGGTTTTTAAAAACCTAATCTGATTTAATATTTATAAGTAAATACATTCGTAATGGCATATCAGAGTCCGTGAGGTAGGTATATAGCTTACGTTTATTGTCCTATACTGATTTCGATAAATTTACGATGAACACTTTTTCTTTAGTTCGTACTATGTTTCGTTATTTCTGTATGGCAGCAGAGCTGTTTTTACAAAACTCAATTCGGCTTCTTTCCGAAAACAGTTTAGGTTCCTTTTGTCAATTTTTTTACGATTTGCTACTGTTAACTACATATATGCCAAACCATCACTGTCTCCAATAGATTGTATAAGTATGTTCCGATGTTATCAATGATTTGTTTGCGATAAACAAATGCTTTGTTCCTTTTATATACAAAGATACTTATTACAGGTGTAGACATAGTTTTCATGACACTCGATGCGTTTTTTTAAAGAAACATTTATGTTACTTATATGTCATTGATTGCTAATACCTATAACTCCAGCTGTATAAAGTTTCGTGGGTTTGCTGCGTTGTATACAGTTTTGTGAAAGTGGGAATGCTTTGTTCTTTTTCTGTAGCCCCTTCAATGGGCCTGGTTTTGTGCGTACTAACTTGACACACACTTGGTATACGAAATAATCTATTGAATACTTTATTTTAAAAACTTTTATAACGTCTCAAAAGCTTCCATTTTGTGGAATACGGGCTGTACACAAAGAATAAGGTTAAAAATTCAGATATCGGGAAAATGGATAAATATTACTGTTTCTTAAAAATAAATCATAAGTTATAATGTTTTCATACAAATGGCTAAAAATTTAGCTGAATTGACTAAGAATGTAGTACTACAAACACAAATAATAATGTATTACCTAACTGTCAACAAGAGATGCTTAGTCTGGAAAGTAAAATCGAAAAATATCGCGGAAAAGTGAAAAATTTTGTTTTTATCAACATTACCAAAGTTTTTATTAATTAAACATAACATACATACGACTTTGGCTACAAAATGTAAGAAACATGTTCATAATAACGAAATGAAAGAATTTAAATCAAATTTAAACATCAAGACAAAAAGGAATTACAGACATTGACTGTGATTTAGCATTGAAAGTTGAAAATCTGTCGCATACCTGGATTCTTGAGTGGGTGTGCCGCTTGCTAGGCAGATTCGCTGACCACTACGCTATCCGGACACAATGATCAAGGAAACTGCAATGACTACCCCAGCACTCCTCCCGTCGGACCCTAAGTGTCAACTTATCCACACACAACTAATGTAGTACCCCTTGCCTTTTATCCTCATTGCGCGCGGCAGCTCGACGACTCCTGTAAGAGTTGTATCCTGGTTTACAACTGCACTGAAGAGATGACTGGCCCTAATTACACATATGTGGTGTCTGATCTTTCTTACACGTAGAGGGCTGGTTGTGTCATAAGGGCAAGTGCATTGCAGGTAGATAGGGTATGACTGGCAGGTAGTATTGCACTCGTATTTGGTTGTAATTTCCACCACAAATTTAATGGTCAGGACTCCTGTCTGCACTAGAACGTTGCTGTGCTGCTGTGTTTTGGAGAGTGTGGATGTGTGTGAGGATAGTCCATGGACGGTTTGAATTACCTAGTGCGTGAATTTCAATAGTTTTCATTTACGTTTTTTTGGTAACCAGGGGAGATCACGCTAGTTATCGCAGAAGTCTACATCTACATCATTATTCTGCAATTCACAGTTAAATTCTAACATTCTGGGTGATGTCTGTTTGTTCTAAGTCGTGTCTCCCTACCACTTTCGCGCAACAACGCTTTGAAAGTGTTTTTTAGTGGATTGTGTAGTTTGAACCTGGGGCCTGTTGCTGCTAAGGAGTCGCCAGACCACACATCACATGCAGAGTTCAGAAGAGTTCAGTGAGACTAGGGATGATATAATCAAATACATAATGATTTCAGCGTCAGCTCCACTGCACTTCCTGTAAAAGAATCTTAATACTAACTAAATTTAGTGGAAGGGTTTCAAGGCTTTCCTATTTTTAGTTAGCTGGTGAAATAACGTCGAGACAGTAGTTAAGTTTACCATTGGAATTTTTATTCTACTAACAAAACATTGTTTATAAATTGCACTATTGATAAAAGGAAATATTTTAATACAAGGTGATAAAAACCAACTGCGTTCAACAAAAAGTGAACAAATATTCCGTGAATGAGTTTCCAAGTTCTATAATGGATCGAACGATGACCTATGCCATATCACATCTACAATATAGGTTTAAAGGAAGTTTCATAAAAGAGAAAACTATCAAAAATGGTCTACAGTGACCCTCAACTATCTTTAATTACTTATGTAACTTGTCGTAAATTACAGTGGCTGATGTGGCTTCTCAATTATTATATAACAGAAAAATCATCGTGTTTCATATTTTTAACTTCTGATAGCAAATGTGAATACCACGAAGTAAACAGATGAGACTTCCGCAGTTCTGAGTGAAGCCTTGTGACTCTTATGCGGCATCGCGTGCGTTCATTACCTTGTCGTTGGTTAGGCAGCGTCAGGGAGCGGCGGGCGGCGCAGCTCCACACACCTCGCCGTCTCAGTAGCAACCTTTTCTAGCTTCTCCTTACTACAATTTACCAAAGTTGGTTTAAGAAAAAGGTATCTCGCTGTGTTTTAAAGTGACCTGTCTCGATCACGATGTTAACCTTAAGCTCCACCTACAAAAATTCTCTGTATTTAATGAGAAACGTTATACTTTTCGTGGTGGGGCAATGTTTTTAATGTTTGAACGTAAAAGGAGACGTGTATAGTCTCACACTAAAACTTGCAGCTGCTGTGGCCCTTTAAGTGTTATTGTAAGATCAATACTGTTCTTCGGAGGACTCTATCTTTTAACATGGGCTGGGGGTGGTCTTGGCGGTCGGCCGGAGTGTTGGTGTCCGTCCTTTATCGTAGGGGCTTCTAGCTTAACACGATGCTGCTCTCGGCTTCTGTTTTCGTTTCCCCCCTCGGAACTGCGTCTGTTTCACGGTGGGAACGTATGACATGCACATAGGCGTTCTTGTGTTAGTATGTGGTATTCCATTTGCTCACTCGTTGATCGTATTTGGTTAATTTAATGACAGGATTTATTCGGAGCTATCTGACATACTGTCGGATTTGCTATCATGTCAGGGTTTTCATGGAAGGTGTCGGATTTGCCTGACATCTTACAAAGTGCTTGGCGGAAGGTTCATCGAACCACCTCCAACTTATTTCAAATAATTTCGTGTGATTTTATTTCATTCTTGCGTTTTTATTGGGGATTGCTTTGGATAGGAGTGTGGGATGAGAAAAATATACTTCAGCTTCCCTGACAGGTAGTACAATTGTTTTGCTCTCAATGTGTAGGATAAATTCATGAGACGTAATTGCAAGAAGCGCGATATGTTATTTCGGACTATTCACTCGTTTTGTGAATTGCAAGGTGACTTTATTCCACCACATTGGAACGCTGACAGAGGTAGAGATTTAAGTCAGTTCCTTGCTAGTGCGTATGGGAGTGTTATCCATAATACACGATGATTCAGCTGCGGGTGTCGTTTTATGCAAACCGTAGTGCTTTCAAAAACTACGGGCGAGATATTCATATTTTCTAGGACTTTACCGTGATTTATTTCCGATAGAGACCGTAGATTACGAGTTATTCAAGAAAAACATACAAAACTGACCGTCAAACGCACATCATCTCCCATGCTCAGCCCAGGCCTGTCACAGTACATGGTGGTCACAGTACTCCCTTCTACCATTATACAAAGACTTGTGACTGCACGAAGTACTTCAGGCATTCGACATATTTTGGTCTTCATTGACTGGCCCTATTATGTCACCGGCTTTGTCGAATAAATTTAACAGTGATATTTCAGTAAATTTTACCTAACAAAGCTGTAAATTTTGCGGCACAAAAGAAAATATTACATCGTCATATTCATCAGATCCAACTACGAAACTACAGCCCTTCTAGGAGTTTAGTTTGAATGAAGTAGCGAACATAATTACTTTCAACGTAACGATTTTCCTTTATTACCCTCATGGACACGCTTAAATTAATCAGTAGAGACCAGAAAGGTCGAATATGGCCAATAGTTTGTGCTGAATGGTAAGAGGTGAGCGTTGGCGCGGACGTACTTTGGAGGCCAGTTTTGTAGGTTTTCCTTGAACAATTTCAAACTAATAATTTTGGCATAGCGAGCGAGAAAAACTCCGCCGTGCGTTTTGAAGGCCAGGTATAAAACTGAGCGTTGCATAAAACGACATCGGTAGAGGAAGCTGAAACACCCACTATATTCCAAATGTATACGAACGTTTTCTTTCATAAACTGACGATTTTTCATTGTGTGAGCGTGGGTGTTCTCAGCTACGTGTGTTCGGGTAACGTGTGTAGCATTTCCTTATTAATCAGCTACGTGTCTTCTGGTGACACGTGTAGCATTTCTTTATTAATCAATGAATAGGTCTCAATCTGCAGAGGGGAATGAATAATTACATTGTCAACACATTTTTAAGGTTCTAGAATTGTGTAGCTTCTTGGATTTTTGCGGTTTCTGGGACCTAACGAAATTAATTTTTTCCCTTCACTAATTCTCTGCATACTTCCGCGTTCATGGATCATTTGTCCAAATTACTAAATTTCTATGGACTTCATCAAGGTTGCAATAGGTTTTTTTATGCGTTACGGCATGTGATGGCACGTAACTTGTATGTCACCTCTCTAATGAAGAATCTCATTGTTCTGTAGACGTTGGGTTTCATGGCCATGTTCATGGTGGAAATGGGGTGTTTACTTTGATTTATTGCGACAGTAACGAGTGTATGGTTGCAAGATCTGTTTCCTGAGTCACATATCACCTGTTTATTCCCAGCTACCCATTATCATTAATCACTTTGGTGCACTGATAAATTTCATGTGAAGTAGGAGCCATACCAATGCATAATATGGGTGAATGCAATTTTTTAGTGTCTGTCGTGGTCAATATGTAACCTATTTGTTCAATAAATTATTCGTATTCTATGTTTAAACCTGAATCACGGCTCATGCACTGCAACCCCCCTGCCCATCCTTAATGCAGTGTTAGAGTAAATCCCCATTAACCAAATTGCATGCGATATTCTCTTTCCTTGATTAATATATTAAATGAAAATGAAGGTATCCGCAGCATTCCCGAACGAAATTCTCACTCTGCAACGGAGTGTCAGCTAGTATGAAACTTCCTGGCAGATTAAAACTGCGTGCTGGATCTAGACTCGAAGTCGGCACCTTTGTGTCTCGCGGGCAAGCGTTCTACCGTCTGAGCTATCCAAGTACAACTCACGACGTCCTCACACCGTCAATTCAGCCAATACCTCGTCTCCTACCTTCTAAATTTGACAGAAGCTCTACTTGTCACCTTGCAAGGTAGGAGACGAGGTACTGGCGGAATTTAACCTGTGAGCACAGGTCGTAAGTCGCGCTTAGATAGGTCAGATAGCAGAGCACTTGCATGCGAAAGGCAAAGATCAAGAGTCTGAGTCTTGGTTCCGCTCACAGTTTTAATCTGCCAGGAGGTTTGATCCACAGCATTATCTAAAACAATTATTACACGTAAGCAATAAATCCGCCAGTACATAAATTGTATAAGAGAAGGTGGTGAAAAATGAAGGTGACACTGTAATACATTTTATTTTATAGAGTTAATCTTTAACCTAGTTACCCAATCAAGAAAGGCACGCTCTAACAAAGTTTTATATAGCTCTCCTGCAATTTATGTATTGGATTTGTGATAGGGTAGTAGTCTTTCGTTGGAGTACCCAGCCTCATGATATACTCCTGGAAATGGAAAAAAGAACACATTGACACCGGTGTGTCAGATCCACCATACTTGCTCCGGACACTGCGAGAGGGCTGTACAAGCAATGATCACACGCACGGCACAGCGGACACACCAGGAACCGCGGTGTTGGCCGTCGAATGGCGCTAGCTGCGCAGCATTTGTGCACCGCCACCGTCAGTGTCGGCCAGTTTGCCGTGGCATACGGAGCTCCATCGCAGTCTTTAACACTGGTAGCATGCCGCGACAGCGTGGACGTGAACAGTATGTGCAGTTGACGGGCTTTGAGCGAGGGCGTATAGTGGGCATGCGGGAGGCCGGGTGGACGTACCGCCGAATTGCTCAACACGTGGGGCGTGAGGTCTCCACAGTAGATCGATGTTGTCGCCAGTGGTCGGCGGAAGGTGCACGTGCCTGTCGACCTGGGACCGGACCGCAGTGACGCACGGATGCACGCCAAGACCGTAGGATCCTACGCAGTGCCGTACGGGACCGCACCGCCACTTCCCAGCAAATTAGGGACACTGTTGCTCCTGGGGTATCGGTGAGGACCATTCGCAACCGTCTCCATGAAGCTGGGCTACGGTCCCGCACGCCGTTAGGCCGTCTTCCGCTCACGCCCCAACATCGTGCAGCCCGCCTCCAGTGGTGTCGCGACAGGCGTGAATGGAGGGACGAATGGAGGCGTGTCGTCTTCAGCGATGAGAGTCGCTTCTGCCTTGGTGCCAATGATGGTCGTATGCGTGTTTGGCGCCGTGCAGGTGAGCACCACAATTAGGACTGCATACGACCGAGGCACACAGGGCCAACACCTGGCATCATGGTGTGAGGAGCGATCTTCTACACTGGCCGTACACCTCTGGTGATCGTCGAGTGGACACTGAATAGTGCACGCTACATCCAAACCGTCATCGAACCCACCGTTCTACCATTCCTTGACCGGCAAGGGAACTTGCTGTTCCAACAGGACAATGCACGTCCGCATGTATCCCGTGCCACCCAACGTGCTCTAGAAGGTGTAAGTCAACTACCCTTGCCAGCAAGATCTCCGGATCTGTCCCCCATTGAGCATGTTTGGGACTGGATAAAGCGTCGTCTCACGCGGTCTGCACGTCCAGCACGAACGCTGGTCCAACTGAGGTGCCAGGTGGAAATGGCATGGCAAGCCGTTCCACAGGACTACATCCAGTATCTCTACGATCGTCTCCATGGGAGAATAGCAGCCTGCATTGCTGCGAAAGGTGGATATACACTGTACTAGTGCCGACATTGTGCATGCTCTGTTGCCTGTGTCTATGTGCCAGTGGTTCTGTCAGTGTGATCATGTGATGTATGTGACCCCAGGAATGTGTCAATAAAGTTTCCCCTTCCTGGGACAATGAATTCACGGTGTTCTTATTTCAATTTCCAGGAGTGTATTTTGAGTTGTGGCTAGAATCGACAGGGAAGTAGTTAGATAAATTAAATTGGGAAGTATAAATACTATGACTAATGAATAAATATCATTCTAGGTCTAATCGCTTTTTAATGTTGTGCAAAGTGGCATAGTTTTGTCTTATTAATTTATGATCAGAATTGTTCCTTTTGTATTATTTTTTGTTGTATTGTGATTTTTTATTTTTTATTATTATTTCTTTTGTGTATCGTGCGATGTTGTGGGCACAATATTAGCGAGACTCATGAACATGTGTTCTTAATTTTCGCTTGGTGTGTGCTAAATCTTAATTTTTGCTTGGGCACACGACGGTATTTTACGGAAATTTCATCCCGAAATGAGTCAAAATTAACTCGTGATGTGTGATAGGAGAGAAAATACGACGCAATTACGAGTGCCAGGCACAGGTAGCAACGATTTAGTGTCAATAAAAAGTATTCACTTCAGTCTCAAAATTTAAATACCGATAAGCGAGCAGTTCTAGTCTCTAGCAACAAAATCACCAGGTTGTAGTGGCGATTTAAATGATGTTGCTGTTTCTTCGAATTATGACAATGCCCATGCGAAATACAGTGAAGACGCACTGAAAACTAATGGTTGCAAGAGTCTAGAGTCGAACATGGAGTGTTTTACACCTAGATTTTTGTGAAACATGGATGAGGTAAATGAAAAATGCATAATAGCTCAGGCGTGAGATTATTCACTCAAGGGAAGAATATAGAAAGGCAGAAGAGACAAATTTTTCAAAGGCAGAGAATTGACACTGTGGTGTGGAAGTACGACAAATCAATTTCCTTAAAAAGGTCATGGAATGTGAGGGATTAGGGCAGCAGGATGTCGATGCATTAATGGCGCAATGCAGGAAAGACAGGGAACAAGCAATGGCGTACAGTGTGTCATTATTAGAATTGGAATATGGACTGAAATCCTAATGAATAGAGCAGGGTAGAAGAAGTGATTGTACAGTGTTCATTAGGGTGGTCGCTTCTAATGAGAGTAAGTCTCTGTTAAAACTTTGTGAAAATAAGTGCTAGATCAACTAACATCAGTGAGGTCTCAAGCGATAATTAGGTGATTGTGTGGTTAACTTAGAGAAAAAGTCAGGTCACAGCAGCGGCTGCGACGGGAATGCTATTAAGGAGATGTGTTACAGGGCACATCATTACGACTCTGAACATTAGATGGTGAAACAGTCTACATCTACATCTACACTTACATACATACTCCGCAATCCACGATACGGTGCGTGGCGGAGGGTACCTCGTCCCACAACTAGCATCTCCTCTACCTGTTCCACTCCCAAACAGAACGAGGGATAATTTGCTGCCTATATGCCTCTAATGAGGAGGTCCTGAATAGAATTGGGGAGGGGTCTGTGGCATAGCTTCACTAGAAGAAGGGATCCGTTGGTAAGACATGTTCTGAGGCATCACGAGCTCACCAATTTAGTACTGGAGGGCAGCGAGGAGGGTAACAATCGTAGAGGGAGACCAAGAGATGAATACATTAAGCAGATTCAGAAGGATGTAGGCTGCAGTAGGTGCTGGGAGATGAAGAAGCTTGCTCAGGACAGAGTAGCATGGAGAGCTGCATCAAACCAGTCTCAGGACTCAAGACCACAACAACAACAACAATATGCCTCTGTACAAGCCCTAATCTCTCTTATCTTTGGGGTCTTTCCGCGAAATATAAGTTGGCGGCAGTAAAATTGTACTGCAGGCAGCTTCAAATGTTGGGTCTTCTAAATTTCCTCAGTAGCGATTCACGAAAAGAACGCCTCCTTTCCTCCAGATACTCCTACCCGTGTTCTTGATGCATTTCCGTAACACTCGCGTGATGATCAAATCTACCAGTAACAAATCTAGCAGCCCGCCTCTGAATTGCTTCTATGTCCTCCCTCAATCTGATCTGATAGGGTTCCCAAGTTCTCGAGCAGTACTCAAGAACAGGTCGTATTAATGATTTATAAGCGGTCTCATTTACAGATGAACCACATCTTCCCTAAATTCTACCAATGAAGCGAAGACGACTATCCGCCTTCCCCACAACTGCCATTACATACTTGTCCCACTTCATATAGCTCGCGATATTACGCCCAAATATTTAATCGACGTGTCTATATCAAGCGCTACACTACTAATGGATATTCAAACATTAGGGGAATATTTTTCCTACTCATCTGCATTAATTTACGTTTATCTATATTTAGAGTTAGCTGCCATTCTTTACACCAATCACAAATCCTGTCCAAGTCATCTTGCATCGTCCTACAGTCACCCAGCGACGACACCTTCCCGTAAACCACAGCATCATCAGCAAACAGCCGCACATTGCTATTTACCCTATCCAAAAGATCATTAATGTAGATAGAAAACAACAGCGGACATACCACACTTACCTGGGGCACTCCAGATGATACCCTCGCCTCCGATGAACACTCACCATCGAGGACAACGTACTGGATTCTATTACTTAAGAAGTCTTCGAGCCACTCGCTTAATTGGGAACCAATCCCATATGTTCGTACCTTAGTTAGGAGTCTGCACTGGGGCACCGAGTCAAACGCTTTCCGGAAGTCAAGGAATACGGCATCCGTCTGATACCCTTCATACATGGTTCGCAAGATATCATGAACGGAATGACTATGGAACAGTACGGGGAATGAATATCTATAGAAATTTCTGAGGATTTTATCCATAAAAGGAGACGGAAAATTTCGACTTCAAATATTTATAGTCAGTGTGAAAATTCGAAGAATTTCGCAAGGCACCCACCTCAAGGATTGTGTGGAGCAGTTTCACTATTCATTACCACACATATGACCTCACTGTTATCAATACAGTTTACGTGTGAGTATTTGGAAGGCGAATCATTTCTAATGCGACCCGTTGCATGGAAGTGTACTGCACATCGAGAGTTCCGCCACGAGTTCTTATCAGCATATTGGTCGGAGGTCACGCAATATAATCTAAAACGTAGTATCGCAATGATACAAAAATATTAGCAAACATGGGACACGGGCCCAGCAGTGTCCTTTGAACAAATGGTACAAGAGCATCGCTATTTGGCCAAACCATGCAGTCTGGCAGAAATAATTAGGATTTATATCATGGTCTTGCCAGTACATATTTTACCTTTCATCCCAACATGAGATGCAGGGATTATGCTAAAGTCTTAAAACGTTAATACACGAATTGGAACATGATGTGTGGGATAGCGTGCTATGAAATGTGGATAGAATTATTATTATATGACGCCATGTAACAGAAGTAACTATTGAGGCAAGTGCAACAGACCCGGAAGGATACAGGGACATGATAGATCTGATAGGTGACACCATCATAATCTTTTAAATGGGAACAGTTACAATCATTATGAGCCAGGAAAGCGACCTCTGCAAAAATTATCGAATCGAGCTATCGTAATAGGTGAAATTATCGCAGTGGTAATAAGTGCGAGAGTGAAATGAGCGGTAAAAATTGTATTGCATTTCCATTAGGTGTTGAAATACGCTCTGCAGATCCAAGGAGCAATCAGCCAAAAAAACCAACTTTCTCAACGACACGGATTACGGTCAGTGGCAGAAGATATGATGACTGATGGCATGAGAGTAGAGTCAGAGTTCAAAATAAATTTCGTCGGCACAGGAGACGTTTGGGAGACGCTCACGAAAGAGAAGATGGTGGTGAAAATTCCTGGGGTAGATCCAAATGTGTCGATTTCTGTAGTTACAGTTCGCCTAAGTTGTGTCTTTGGCATTGAGAGGAAGCAGGATTAAGTGAACGGTCGCAAAGTAAGCAGCATAAAAATAATTTTCCGGTCAGATCAACAGTTGATGTCCGTTATCCATCAAACGGAAATTTAAACGGTTTTCTCAAAAGAAAGCTGTAAGAATTTTTCACGGTTGCTCAGTTCTGCTTTTCAAAGTATAGCTAAGAAATGGCCGTAACCATCAGCGAAACTATTGTTCCACAAAATACTTGCTTAGCTTCACTAGGTATTGGAAAACTTGTATAGTCTACTACTATCCCGATAAAAGAAAGCTTAGATTATAAGGAAACAATTCACTAAATACAACAATATTAGTATTAGGGAGATTACAGAAATTTTAGATTTATTAAGGTTTCCCTGTCTTTTAACTTCTATACTTTCAACGGGGAGACGTCTTTTCATAAAGGTAGGTTAGCTATGGACATCTCACTCTTCGAGATTTTGGCGGCTATTTTCCGTAACAACAGGTTTTTCTAATTATTCCCTAACCTCACCAATAATATCTTGCTTTGCCGCTGGTATGTTGGTGAAACGTTTTTGCTATATGAAGGCAACGAAGACGAAGGTACAAATGCATTCAACGATACAGTTGGCAGTTGAATTATGACAGTACTCAATACTGAATTGCTTAGATTTGACAACTAAGTGGGAGGGGTGTAAGGCATTAAAGACAAACCCATAGCTACAGATGTAATAATTAATGCAGGTTCTAATCATCCCTGCCGCCGTTGGATAAGCAGCTGCAGCAGCAAGTAGTTTAACCCTAGCTTACTTATTTGTTAGATAGTTTAATTAATTTCTTTGCGTGCTTTTGGGTACTTGCATTGTTTAATTCATATATTTCGGGCGTATTATAGTATTTGACAGTTGTAGCATCTCGCTTTAGTGTTTACTTGGTAGATTCTTATTTAAATTGCATGTGAGTTTCTTATAGGAGGTGCAATTTCGAGTTTTAATTACTGTAATCGTAAATTCATCAGACTGTAGCGCAGTCGTTAGGCATTTGTACAGGTTAGTTGATACATTCTTTGCGTGTTTCGCTTGCGTTATCTTGGCACGGACTCGTGTTTCAGTAACTGTTGTTCAACATCGATTACAATGGACAGGGACTGCGATTACTGTGTTCGGATGAGGGCTGACTTGGCATCCCTTCGCTCACAGCTGCAATCGGCGCTGACTTCGGTCGCGCAGCTTGAGGCTGTTGCCAATGGGCACCACTGTGGGGAGCCGGACTTGGGTAGCACGGGGATGTCAACCTCGTCCCGTCTGTCCCCATATCGGTCTGCCGCTGTGGTTGCCCCGGTTGCTGCCCGCAGTGGGGCTGAGCCCTCGCCTGTGGTTGATTGGGAGGTCGTTCCAAGGCGTGGCAGGCAGCGAAAGGCATTCCCGGAGGCTGATCAGAAAGCCTCCCCGGTGCGTCTTACATACCGGTTTCAGGCACTGTCTCTGGCTGAGCCAGATGCAGCTGCCTGCCCTGTTTCAGAGGATCATTCTCAGCCTTCAAGGTCCGGGCAATCGCAGAGGGTGGGCTTACTGGTAGTTGGGAGCTCCAATGTTAGGCGCGTAATGGGGCCCCTTAGGGATACGGCGGCTAAGGAGGGGAAGAAATCCAGTGTGCACTCCGTGTGCATTCCGTGACGAGTTATTCCTGATGTGGAAAGGGTCCTTCCGGATGCCATGAAGAGCACAGGGTGCAGCCAGCTGCAGGTGGTGGCACATGTTGGCACTAATGACGTGTGTCGCTTTGGATCTGAGGAAATTCTCTCTGGATTCCAGCGGCTATCTGATTTGGTGAAGGCTGCCGGTCTTGCTTACGAGATGAAGGCAGAGCTCACCATCTGCAGCATCGTAGACAGAACCGACTGCGGACCTTTGGTGCAGAGCCGGGTGGAGGGTCTGAATCAGAGGCTCAGACGGTTTTGCGACCGTATTGGCTGCAGATTCCTTGACTTGCGCCATAGGGTGATGGGGTTTCGGGTTCCGCTGAATAGGTCAGGAGTTCACTACACTCAGCTGGCGGCTACACGGGTAGCGGAGGCTGTATGGCGTGGACTGGGCGGTTTTTTAGGTTAGAAGGCCTCGGGAAAGTGCGGGATGGGCTGCAATGTCAAAGGGTGCTTGGCAATTACAAGACGTGCTTGGATCAAGGAACAGTCGGAATTATAGTTGTAAATTGTTGTAGTTGCGCTGGAAAAGTCCCTGAGCTTCAAGCGCTAATAGAAAGCACAGAAGCTAATATCGTTATAGGTACAGAAAGCTGGCTAAAGTCTGAAATAAGTTCTGCAGAAATTTTTACGAAGTCTCAGACGGTGTTCAGGAAAGATAGATTAGGCAGAATTGGTGGTGGAGTGTTTGTGTCTGTCAGTAGTGGTTTATCTTGTAGTGAAGTCGAAGTAGATACTCCGTGCGAATTGGTATGGGTGGAGGTTATACTTAACAACCGAATTAAGCTAATAATTGGCTCCTTCTACCGACCCCCCGACTCCGATGATACAGTTGCTGAACAGTTCAGAGAAAGTTTGAGTCTCGTAACAAATAAATACCCCACTCATACGGTTATAGTTGATGGGGACTTCAACCTACCCTCGGTATGTTGACAAAAATACTTGTTCAAAACCGGTGGTAGGCAGAAAACGTCTTCCGAGATTGTCCTAAATGCTTTCTCCGAAAATTATTTCGAGCAATTAGTCCACGAACCCACGCGAATTGTAAATGGTTGCGAAAACACACTTGACCTCTTAGCCACAAACAATCCAGAGCGGATAGAGAGCATCATGACTGATACAGGGATTAGTGATCACAAGGTCGTTGTAGCTAGGCTCAATACCATTTCTTCCAAATCCATCAGAAACAAACGCAAAATAATTTTATTTAAAAAAGCGGATAAAGTGTCACTAGAAGCCTTCCTAAAAGACAATTTCCATTCCTTCCGAACTGACTATGCGAATGCAGACGAGATGTGGCTCAAATTCAAAGATATAGTAGCAACAGCAATTGAGATATTCATACCTCATAAATTGGTAAGAGGTGGAACGGATCCCCCGTGGTAAACAAAAAAGGTCCGAACGCTGTTGCAGAGGCAACGGAAAAAGCATGCGAACGTCAGAAGAACGCGAAATCCCGAAGATGGGCTAAAATATACAGACGCGCGAAATTTGGCACGTACTTCGATGCGAGAAGCCTTTAATAGGTTCCACAACGAAACATTGTCTCGAAATTTGGTAGAAACTCCGAAGAAATTCTGGTCCTATGTAAAGTACGCAAGCGGCAAGACGCAGTCAATACCTTCGGTGCGCAGTGCCGATGGTACTGTTATCGACGACTGTGCCGCTAAAGCGGAGTTATTGAACGCAGTTTTCCGAAATTCCTTCACCAGGGAAGACGAATGGAATATTCCAGAATTTGAAACACGAACATCTGCTAGCATGAGTATCTTAGAAGTAGATACCCTAGGGGTTGCGAAGCAACTCAAATCGCTTGACACGGGCAAGTCTCCAGGTCCAGATTGTATACCGATTAGGTTCCTTTCAGATTACGCTGATATTATAGCTCCCTACTTAGCACTCATATACAACCGCTCGCTCACCGATAGATCTGTACCCACAGATTGGAAAATTGCGCAGGTCGCACCAGTGTTCAAGAAGGGTAGTAGGAGTAATCCATTTAACTACTGTCCTATATCATTGACGTCGGTTTGCAGTAGGGTTTTGGAGCATATACTGTATTCAAACATTATGAATCACCTCGAAGGGAACGATCTATTGACACGTAATCAGCATGGCTTCAGAAAACATCGCTCTTGTGCAACGCAGCTAGCTCTTTATTCGCACGAAGTAATGGCCGCTATCGACAGGGGATCTCATGTTGATTCCGTATTTCTAGATTTCCGGAAAGCTTTTGACACCGTTCCTCACAAGCGACTGCTAATCAAGCTGCGGAGCCATAGGATATCGTCTCAGTTGTGCGACTGGATTCGTGATTTCCTGTCAGGAAGGTCGCAGTTCGTAGTAATAGACGGCAAATCATCGAGTAAAACTGAAGTGATATCAGGTGTTCCCCATGGAAGCGTCCTGGGACCTCTGCTGTTCCTGATCTATATAAATGACCTGGGTGACAATCTGAGCAGTTCTCTTAGATTGTTCGCAGATGATGCTGTAATTTACCGTCTAGTAAGGTCATCCGAAGACCAGTATCAGTTGCAAAGCGATTTAGAAAAGATTGCTGTATGGTGTGTCAGGTGGCAGTTGACGCTAAATAACGAAAAGTGTGAGATGATCCACATGAGTTCCAAAAGAAATCCGTTGGAATTCGATTACTCGATAAATAGTACAATTCTCAAGGCTGTCAATTCAACTAAGTACCTGGGTGTTAAAATTACGAACAAATTCAGTTGGAAGGACCACAGAGATAATATTGTCGGGAAGGCGAGCCAAAGGTTGCGTTTCATTGGCAGGACACTTAGAAGATGCAACAAGTCCACTAAAGAGACAGCATAAACTACAGTCGTTCGTCCTCTATTAGAATATTGCTGCGCGGTGTGGGATCCTTACCAGGTGGGATTGACGGAGGACATCGAAAGGGTGCAAAAAAGGGCAGCTCGTTTTGTATTATCACGTTGTAGGGGATAGAGTGTGGCAGATATGATACACGAGTTGGGATGGAAGTCATTACAGCATAGAAGTTTTTCGTCGCGGCGAGACCTTTTTACGAAATTTCAGTCACCAACTTTCTCTTCCGAATGCGAAAATATTTTGTTGAGCCCAACCTACATAGGTAGGAATGATCATGAAAATAAAATAATAGAAATCAGAGCTCGAACAGAAAGGTTTAGGTGTTCGTTTTTCCCGCTCGCTGTTCCGGAGTGGAGTAGTAGAGAGATAGTATGATTGTGGTTCGATGAACCCTCTGGCAAGCACTTAAATGTGAATTGCAGAGTAGTCATGTAGATGTAGATGAACGAAGGTATACAAATTTTAGCCATATTTAACACAGTTAATTAGCTGGCGCTCAGACATTTTGTGGTAAAGAAGAAAGCAGATATTATTACTAAGATTTGAGTATCTTACGGATACTGTGATAACACTACTAGGATTATAGGCGATAAAATTCGAAACTAAGAGAAGACAAACACAGTTAACTCACCTATCGAAACTGAGACTATATTTGCGCCGGTATGGTCCTGTTTCTGAAGACATAGGTAATGCGTTTAAAAAAAAGCAAATTTCAAAATAGCCTTCCTACATGTAACAAACTAGGTTCTTTTGTGGGTCACACCGGTAGACACTACGTTACTCAAGTCAAGGAGCATATGTACTGGAACACAAGCGCCGTGGGTATAAATCTTAGAAATGAGAATCACACATTCTCGGATACGTCAACATGCATGACAATTTTGAATGTGAAACCGAAGGGGATGCATCTCGAAATCCTTGAAGAAATACAGATCCATATCCATCGATCTCAGAACCCCGGAAAAATAATTAACGATCAAACAGGAGTGACACGCCAACGGTTTCTTAAAATATTCCATGAATTAATAACTGACTAGCTTAACTCCCATTAATTCTTATGTACTTCGGGTTACCCGTAGTAATCGCGCAGGTATGTAGCACGATTTGCTACATACGAAGTTTCCACACGAAACACCTTACCGGTACGAACTTCTCTTGCATCCATGCACCTGTCAGTCACTCTTGGTTTTGTCGTCCTCAGGTTTGACCCATGTATTAACAATTTGTACTTTATTCGTTCTCTTGTCTGCATGATTTTAGACTTTTTATTCTCAAATATTTTTAAATAACAGTACGTAGAACCTTATATTAAATGTTTGTAACTCTGATAATGACTGCCTATTTGACTTAATCAGCGTCTGGTCAATGGTGGCCCAGCAACTGGCTCGTCGCAATACAACAGTCACTCTTCTTGATGAACTGTGGTGTCGTGTTGAAGCTGCATGGGCAGCTTTACCTGTACCCGCCATGCATGCTCTGTTTGACTCAATGCCCAGGCGTATCAAGGCCGTTATTACGGCCAGAGGTGGATGTTCTGGGTACTGATTTCTCAGGATCTATGCACCGAAATTGCGTGAAAATTCTATGTCACTTCTAGTATAACGTATTTCTCCAATGAATACCCGTTTATTATCTGCATTTCTTCTCGGTGTAGCAATTTTGATGGCCAGTAGTGTATGTTAAACGTTACAGTGTGAACACCGCAGTTACTTGTTAAAGAATAGTTCATTAAACAAACACCATTGAAATGAAATTTCACTTGATAAATTTTTACACTACGGGTAGGTGATAATGACCAGACAATTGGCACACAGCCTTCAATACTAAAGCATTGCTTGACGGCGCAAAATTGTTCCTATGATAGGTGACAAGAAGTTAGCAATTCCTATTTACAGAATGAGATTTTCACTCTGCAGCGGAGTGTGCGCTGATATGAAACTTCCTGGCAGGTTAAAATTGTGTGCCCGACCGAGACTCGAACTCAGGACCTTTCCCTTTCGCGGGCAGGTGCTCTACCAGCTGAGCTATCGAAGCACGACTCACGGCCGGTACTCACAACTTTACTTCTGGCAGTATCTCATCTCCTACCTTCCAAACTTTACAGAAGCTCTTGCCCGCGAAAGGCAACGATCCTGAGTTCGATTCTCTGTCGGGCACACAGTTTTAATCTGCCAGGAAGTTTCAATTCCTATTTCAATTGTTGGCTGAAGTTTTATACAGAGAATAAACCTTGATTCATAAAATTCACCACTTAACATATTAACAATAACAAATAAAAAAAGGAATCGCCGAATATCGGTCACACTTGTAATGCAACGGAACCAGGGCACAGCCCAGTTTTATTGACTTGAAATATCAAGGATCCCGGACCCACGTCCAAGTGATTTAGGGAATCACTAGTGCAAATCAAAGTGGCTACAATGAGCAATGACATCCAAAGGTTTCACCACAAAATGTCTCGCCATTTAAAGTTAGTCCACAAGGTCGCCGTTAACATACACGCCAGGGTAAACTCCCTCGCTCTCCTCAGGTTTCCAGATAGGCACGACTCTTCAACAGACCCTAAGTTCACCGGTGACTGCTCTGCACTTCACTTCCACTCGCCGACAGTCCCGTGCGCCGGAACGTCAGCAGCATGCGTCCTCTGAGTACACCAAGTTCCGACTGTCTACTCGCAGTGCTCCGTACGCTATCTTCCCTCAGCCACTATAGCTAACTGAATCTCTGTCACTGTCTCGACCGAATCTCCTCTCGCGAGCCGCGGCCGTCCAAAATAGAAGGCGCTAGCCAACCAGGACGCCGCGAACCGCGTGCTTTCGGCAGAGAAAATATATTGCCAAGAGCATCACAGAAAGTGATGGCGCAACCTCCGCACTCCCCCCATAATGCGGAACTGCAGGGAAGCAATTTTCAGTCTCTTCACTGGAACCCTTATGTGTGTCACCTATCCTGGCTTCTTTAACGCCGGCCGAGGTGGCCGTGCGGTTCTGGCGCTGCATTCCGGAACCGCGGGACTGCTAGGGTTGCAGGTTCGAATCCTGCCTCGGGCATGGGAGTGTGTAATGTCCTTAGAGTATTTAGGTTTCAGTAGTTCTAAGTTCTAGGGGACTTATGGCCTAAGGTGTGGAGTCCCATAGTCCTCAGAGCCATTTGAACCTTTTTTTTTTTTTTTTTTGCTTCTTTACTCTGACTGAGATGTGCCCTGGTTTGTTTACCTTCTTTTATATTCCTGGGTAGGGAGTTCACCGGTGAAAGCTTCTTCAAAACTAGGTATGGTCGCACAAATCTCGGCAACAACTTCTCTACAATCTCCTGGCTGCCTTGAGCTTGTCTGCGGAAGTTTTAAGAAAATACTCTACTTTCACTCCTTCCATCCGCCTGCCTTTATTATACCTTTATGTTTCTAGGCGATGCGCTATTCTGATCTTCCTTCCAGATGCCTCTCACAACCGCCTAATGCCATCAGAACTACACTGTTCTGGCAAAAACTCGTTGAGATTCCACAAATTGGCCAACGGTGAGCGCAAACTGAAAGAAAACATTAATTTTGCGGGAGCCGTCCTATGTGCCTCGTGGTTTGCGGTGTAGAACACGAAGGACAACCAATTAAGAGATGTATCCCATCTCGGTTGCTATCTCTTTTACGTAACACCTTTTGTATGTCCCATTATATCCTGAGAGCTATGCTGGCGGGTAGGGTCAGCCAAGCCATAAAGGTCGAAATGTTGGTGCCAGTCGAAGAGCACTAAGCTACGAGAAATGTTGGTGCCAGACGAAGAGCTCTTCACAACGAGGTCCTGTAGGTTTGATATTGGAGTGTCTCCAGGAGGTCTCAAATATGTGTCAGGAAGGACTCTTAGACATGGTGAAGTCAATCCCAATAGAATAAATAACCCTGCCGAAAAATTAAATAGCTGCTGCAATGCAGGTAGGTGACTGGATTACCAAATGCTACAGGAAGTAAACCTATATCGTATATTACTGGCAAGATATGAGGCCGATAAGTGGCAGACCCACCACATGTATAGCCTGGCTACAGCGTGCCATCCAGTACCAGGAACTCTAATTTACTCATAATCCATCAGCCAGGTGGATTAAATAGAAGACGGCCCAAGCAAGAACGACTTGGTGTGTGAGAAACCGACACTTAGAAGAAACAGTCCTACATAAAGAATTAAACCTAACAAATATTAATATTTTAACAATTACAGGAACAAAGGAAAAGCTGAGAGGAACTGTAGATTTAGATGTAAACTTAATCATTTACAGCGGTGTAAGAAATGATAAAAGAAAAAGCAGTAAGTGACAGAATACTTCAAAAATGTTCAAATGTGTGTGAATTTTATGGGACTTAACAGCTAAGGTCATCAGTCCCTAAGCTTACACACTGCTTAACATAAATTATCCTGAGGACTAACACATACACACATGGTCAAGGGAGGACTCGAACCTATGCCGGTACAGAATAGTAATATCGAGATTAAGAACAGACCGAGGGCATGTATCATTGACAGAGGTGTATGCTCGTGAAGGCGGATAAAAAGAAGAAACCGAAGCTTTTTGAAACCCTACAGAGAGATGGAAGTAAATACAACAGAAAGACAGTCTATTATGTTATGGAGATTTAAATACAAATGTAGACAATAATAAAGTGTCTCTAACAGCGGGAACGTTTGACGAACAACATAAATTTTAATGGACATTCTCTTATACAGTTTCCACCAAGTAATGGATGGAAAATTATTGATTCCTTTTTTTTATTAAGAGAGACATACGTAAGTACACTTGGAGCGCGAGGGGACAGAGAATTACTATAGATTATGTGATGGACAACAGTAAATATGCATGCAAATTCATAATCGTGTTTTCAGAGGTAGTGACACTTATGGGACCTGTACCTACAAGTAGAGAAGACAGCTATGCTCGCTACATGGAAGAAGACAAGAAGAGTTTGCACAAGAGTGATGTTTCGTCCATGTATTACAGGATGATGGCATAATACACCTGTGGCAAAGCAGTCTGAATCTTGCCTAAACCGGAGTGATAGTTGAAGAACGGAATGACAAAACATTAAGCGACGGATTGAACAGACTACGAATGAATCATCAGGAAAAAATAATAAGAATAGGAGTATGAAAGGACTTGGGTTACGAAAGGAAGATATCGGAAAAGCTGTTGAGGAAAATAAAAGAGTATATCAGGTACATTTAAGACGAAACAGAATGTTAATAACAAGAATATAAAATTATGAGAAAAACAAATAAAGAATGGTGGAATGACTTTGTGAGCAGAATTGAACACTACGTCAACGGAAGGCAGTCTATAGCGAACAAGGTGGCAAGCATTTAAATAACAGTCAAAGAGAACCAACAAACTTAACTGTAATATCAGAATATATATGAACTAAACTCTATAAACAGCTTTGGTGTATTGGAAACCTAGTATTAAAATACAGCTCCCACTGAAATTGATAAATCTTACGACGGCGATCGGATAACGATCGAAGAATTAAACGAGGTCCTGAACAAAACAACAAATCGGAACGCTACAAGGCCAGCCGGCATAAATACAGAATTACTTATATACAGGGGATTATTTTTAAAGCTTAGACTTCTTCATTTATACAATATGTGTTGGCAAAGACGACAAATCTCAAAACTGTGGAGAGTTGCGTATGTCATGTCAATCTTTAAATAAAATAAACGAGTTGAATGCAATAATTATCATGGAACAACATAAGCATGCACAGTGTTTAAAATTGAAGCCAAAGTGATAAACTAATGGCTACAAGCTTCTGCGGAAAATCTGTGATCTGAAGAACAAAATAATTTCAGAAAAGCAAGATCTAGTACTGACAAAGTTTTCTCACTTAAATTATAGAAAAAGTAGGAGAGTTCAATACGGAAACCAACATCACATTTATAGACATGGAAAAAGCCTTCGCCCACGTAAATATGTAAGTCTTATCGAACATATTACACAAGAATGGGTATCCTCAGAAATAATAAAGGTGATGGAAACCAGGCGAGGTGGTGCAGTGGTCTGCACACTGGACTGATATTCCGGAGGACGGCGGAACAGACCCGCGTTCAGCTATCCTGATATAGATTTTCCGTGATTTCACTAAATTGCTTCACACAAATGCCGGGATGGTTCCTTTGATAAGGCACGGCCGACATCGTTCCCCATCTTTCCTAATCCGATGGGAACGATGACCCCGCTATTTGGTCCCATTCCCAAATCAAGAAACCAACCAACAAAGGTGATGGATACCCAATATGTAGGTCAAAAACAAGAATAAAGTCTACCTATACTACATCAGAAGACATACTAATAAACCAAGGTTCTGACAAGGATGTAGGTCACCACTCACGCTTTTTAACGTTTTCATCGACAACATGATCGAAACATAGAAACAAGAAACGTATCCAGGCTCGATATTATCATATAATATACTTTTTAATACAGTCATTTTTGCAGACGACCTTGCAATCTGCAGGGTAGCCGAGATTTCGTTACAGAGATCTATCTGTAGACTCAATCAAATTTCTGGGAAATATAGTATGAAAATACCCATTCCAAAAAGAAAAGTGATGGCTTTCAAAAGAGTAAAACTACCGAGGACTGTGATAATAGGATAATAGTTGGAAACAAAACCACTGAACAAGTTAGTCACTTCATTTAGCTGGGAAATATTGAAAGCTACCACAATGAACTGGACATTTGAAACAAAGTGCCGAGATAACAAATGATTTGCTATCAATCAATAAATAATAGGGACATAAAGCGAGAAAAGAAAGTAAAATCAATGTTCATAAGACGATAGCTACCCCCAAACTACTATTTGTATGAGAAACTCGGACAATTAGAAAAAGAAGAACAAAAACAAAAAATCTATAATTCAAGCGGCAGTAATGGGGTTGGGTTTTTTGAGGGAAGTGACCAAACCGCGAGGTCATCGGTCTCATCAGATTAGGGAAGGATGGGGAAGGAAGTCGGCTGTGTCCTTTGAGAGGAATCATCTCGGCATTAGTCTGAAGCGATTTAGGGAAATCACAGAAAAACTAAATTACGATGGCTGGACGTGGGCGGCAGTAATGAAATTTCTAAGAGGAGTTAAGGGCTGTGCAAGATTAGATCTGCTAAAAAATGATACCCGGCACAGAAGCTCTCAAGTGTAATCGACAAAACTGGCTAAAACATTTACAGGATGCCACATTCAAGCCTTAAATTTCAAACTTTTAGCTACGAGATCCGTACGAAGGCCAAGAAAAAATGCTTGCATACTTAGGAACTGGAACAGATCTACTGATTAGATTATAATGAAAGAAGGAGAATACATTTTATATGTAGCGCCCTACAAAGCCATGTTATCACATTTCTAATTTTGTTAATTTTTTTTTCAGCGAACGTTGACTTCATACCGCTAATAGAATAATATGCCGCAGCATACTCATGGTTCTCTCCCTCTCTCCATTCCTGGTACCATCCCCCCCCCCCCCCCCCAAATCAACTGCCATTCGTTTATAAACTGTGTTAACCAAAGCCCTGCATGGCTGTGCTTCCTTTTTGTTATCTGTAACTTATAAGTCAGTTTGTATGGTAAACGCCACACAACTACTTACACCACAAAGGTTGTCATCGTGGCATGTTTCTAAGTTAGATGACTCGCTGTAACTTTTGTGCCAGTCTGAAAAATGTTTATGTAATAACTTTTTAGTTTTCAACCTGTCTCCACTGGCGATGATTTAATCGAAATATGAAATTAAACAAATCAGTCACCACAAAATCTGTGAGTGTCGTATATTTTTTGCGGTGTCCATATTATCAGTGTTTCAGACTAAGTAACAGTTTTAGTAAGAGCGTTGAGATAAAAGACAGTCTCTCTAATATAGTCAAGGAATAGAGCTGGAGGCAAATCTGTTATTTCTGCCGTTATTTTATGTCGATGTGACATAGGGTGCAGATGTGAAGAGTTGTCACGAAATAGTGATGGACTTGGGTGGCGGTTAAGCGTAGATTACTGTGAAGGCTGTCTTAGAGAAAGTAAGATTTGAATTTTCTGTTGTGAAAGGTCATATGGATTATTGTTGTCTTAAGATTTTTATTGAAAGGAAATTGCGACCTGAGCTTGGAAGCATCGATATTGATGAAAGCTTGCAGAGCATTTTGCATTCTAAGCGGCTTGTGTTTGGTGTTAAAGGTGCTTGTGAAGCAGATTGAGAAGACTCATATAGAGTTCTGCAGCAACTATGGAAGTGCTCTCCTGACTCGGATAGGGCGATTAGGAGTTTTGAGTTTAGGGTGAATAAACATAGAAAGTTATTTGTAAAACCATACGGAAGCGGCCTAGTGTATTAAGAGAAGATAGAGAAAGAGACCAAGGAAATGTTGAGCATGGTGTCATAGAGTTATAAGCTCTTACAAGAATCTGCTTGTGTTTGAAAAATGTGATCCTTTGGGACTGTTTCTGTACTTTACACAAACTAGTATCATACTTCAGAGACCAGCTGGCTGGTAAGCTTAGGAGAGCTATTTCAAAAGTTTCATGGGGTAACAAATGCTGACCTCTATAAATTTTCGTGACAGATAGTGGAAAATTGTAATACATACAAAGTGTCACCACTACACAGCTTACTTGTGCTTTGGTACATGTTCCCACTTCACAGACTTCTATTCGACCCAGTTGTGTCATCTGCCGTGTGGATTTAGCGTGATCTTCTCAGACGAATTGAGGAGTATAAAAAAATGGTTCAAATGGCTCTGAGCACTATGGGATTCAACTGCTGTGGTCATTAGTCCCCTAGAACTTAGAACTACTTAAACCTAACTAACCTAAGGACATCACACACATCCATGCCCGAGGCAGGATTCGAACCTGCGACCGTAGCAGTCGCACGGTTCCGGACTGCGCGCCTGGAACTGCGAGACCACCGCGGCCGGCTTGAGGAGTGTACTCTCACTATATATAGACAATTTTTTGATTCTGGAGACATCTTCGGCAAATCATAATCGTGTATTGAACCACTTATTAGATATCTTGTAACACGCAAGTGTAGCAGCGAGTCCTAACAACTCGCTATCTCTCTTATGGAGTACAGAGTTTCTGGTCCCCAATCCAGACAAGATATGAGTGGTTAAAGAATACTCGGTTTCCAAGGGTAACAGGCAGCTTAGGATGTATGTGCGCCGAAGGAATTTTTAAAAACATTTCATTAATTACAATATTATGTCGATAACCCGGTTGTATTGCTTGACAGGGAAAGTGACTTTGGAATTGGGATGTGTAGTCACAGAACGAATTTGATGATGTTTTAGATAGAATTTGTCTTGTATATGTGAAGACTGCATAAATAATAATGAGAAAGATTATTTCATTGACTAGTGAGTACGGATTTTTCAGTGAGTCACTTACTTGGATATGTTAATGAACTGCATATCTTACAAAAATGAATCTAGAAAACAGAATTCCTAAATTTTATGTAACGCCCATAAAACTAAATAATCTTTGCGGAAGGAATAGAGCTATGAGGAATATCGAAGCTAGTGTCATAAAGTCAGAAAGAAGATAGTAAGCATACATCAACTACCGAAAGAATTAAGCAAGAGACATACATTATAATAATGGATGGTGACAGTATTTTTTTTTAATGAGGTTTTTCACTCTGCAGCGGAGTGTGCGCTGATATGAAACTTCCTGGCAGATTAAAACTGTGTGCCCGACCGAGACTCGAACTCGGGACCTTCGCCTTTCGCGGGCAAGTGCTCTGCCAACTTAACTACCGAAGCACGACTCACGCCCGGAACTCACAGCTTTACTTCTGCCAGTTCCTCGCCTCCTACCTTCCAAACTTTACAGAAGCTCTCCTGCGAACCTTGCAGAACTAGCACTCCTGAAAGAAAGGATATTGCGGAGACATGGCTTAGCCACAGCCTGGGGGATGTTTCCAGAACATGTCTCCGCAATGTCCTTTCTTTCAGGAGTGCTAGTTCTGCAAGGTTCGCAGGAGAGCTTCTGTAAAGTTTGGAAGGTAGGGGGCGAGGAACTGGCAGAAGTAAAGCAGTGAGTACCGGGCGTGAGTCGTGCTTCGGTAGCTCAGTTGCTAATTTCGGGGAAATGTTGCATGCTAGTGTGTTGGTTGTCTAATAGTGAGCCTTTGTGGACTGTAATAGTATTGACTTATACTTAGTGATAATGATGAGTAGTTTCTGCATGCTGTGGAGTATTCGACAGCTGTGGAATAGGAGGTATCTATGTGGTTGAGAAAAATTGTAAGCCATTGAAGATGAGAGGAGTGAATGATGCTTTTTTTTCTGGATTCATTGCCTGTTTATACTGATTGTGAAATGTGCTGCGTAATTTTCATGAAAGCTGAATGATTGTCTTCTCTATACATTTATATTTCTGACAATTTCTGATAGCTCTGGGCAGCAGACTTCTTCACATTAAATTTTGTTAAAGCTATGTGGGAAAATATAGCTTCAAGAGATAGTATTTTGTATGTTTATATGAATAATTGGTAGCTTTTTATGTTGTTAAGAATGAAACAGCGGACATGGAGCTCACGAGAAAGCAGAAATGAGACTAATGGGTCAGTTTCCTCCCTGTCTATGCAGGTGAGGGCCATTATGTGAGTCCGAGCTGTGCTGTGGCCTTTATTGGGGCTGCATGAGACGGGCTTCCCAGTTCCATTTGCAACTGAGGTATTAATGGCCATGAGAGGGAGGGTACCCTTCCTCTGCAGACTTTGCACGACCTGCAGAAACCGCAGCTGCTTGCTTTTACTCAGCCGAGACCGGTTGAGCTTTGAGAACCGCTCCGCTAATGACGGTGAGCGACTACTGTCAACTATGAACTTCCAGCATCAGATATACAGTTCAGCGGAACGCCAGAGCTTTACGGCTTGTTGCAGCACACGTGCCGAAACACTCAACCGTGTGCGGCAAGATATGATCCCGGAAGCGAATCATGATAAGAGGATTGTCGTATTCAAGAGAGCCATGGATATGCTAAACGTGAATCCTAGGAATCAGCTTGATGACAAGACGAAGCACTATCAACCTACACAGTGGTACTTGTCATCTTACAAGATGTGAGTATATCTGCATGAGGTTTTGCATGTGAAAAATTAGGGATCACTCACTTCTACATTAATGGATAAAGTCAGATAGCGGGGAGCAAATTCTTTTCCTGCTCGCTGTATGAACAGGAAAATGTGGCAAACACCATCTCACTTGTATCTGTCAACATGGAACAGACTTCAACAGGTAACCATAATTCAATTGGTTTTTGACAGATGATGTGCGCTAGGTCGGGAGGTACAGTGCATAAGGCGGAGGTGGTTTCATTGGAAATAAAGTGCCTATCCTCACCACGATGCTCCGATGACGTCCACCCAGTTTATCATACGAGTCACATCCAAAGACGCGATATGTAGATTCAGGGTGAACAAGTGTGTACCTTTCAGTCAGAGGTTGCTAAAGTCAGTGTTCAGCTGTCTCAGGAGGCATATTTTTATATTTTTTCGTAATTCTGATAATGTTGTGTCTTAATCCTATATACGTAAATGCACATCACATCGTAATGGTTAGGTTAGGATCTGGGTTTAAAGTCTGTCGACATAGCGTCCCTCATTTCCACCACTACATTGACAGTATTTGTGAAGTGACCCGCAGTGTTTGTTTGTCGCCTGTAACCAAGGGGAAGCCGGAAGCTGATGTGGCAACACTGTAGCGCCAAATGACAGGCGTCAACTGGCAACAAATTTTAAGGGGAGCATGAACTTCCTATATCTACAGTGTTATATTTGCAGTATTGAATACCCATGATCTCTGAACGTTTGACGGATGGAGATCTGAAATTTTTGGGAAGTATAATTTCACTGCTTCTCTAATTACTGAAGTAGAATCATAAAATAATTAGTTATGTTTTTTAAAGGTAATGTTCCATTTTTTTTATATCCACTTTGGCTTTTGTAACTAAAAAAAGCATTATAAGTAGAATTCTTCTTGTGGTTGAGCAATAGCAGTACACTAGGAGGTAAAAGAGTAAAATTAGATACACATATCTGTAATACTTCCTGTGATAATGAGGCAAATATTTAGAAAAAGTAATAGTCAGGAAATCAACTTTAAACGTTTCATTTGATATTAACTAAGACGTGGAAGCATGCCAGCTCCTAGAACAGCCAGGCCTATAATCAGCTCTATATGAATCCTGTTCTTGAACATCTTGAAAACGGAAAGGCTTCTTTCTCATGATCCTAAGTCGATCGATTCGCTGGAAGGCTGGTAGTGTGTTGTCTCCTAGAATTATACTAAGATGATACAAGTTTCATTCTGTAAAGACGTTTCTTGGTATTCGTGTTTTGCGTTCGATCATGGAGACATCTCGAAAAGTCAGGATGAGCTAAGTCTCTACATATTTGTTTAATAGTTCCCATCAGTGCAAATGTTATGATATTTTTGTGACTAAATTGTTCTTCGGTATCCGCTGCCTGAGATTTGCGGTACTTACACCACAAATCAGCACCAGGTGGTCAAAGAATGCGTAAGGTGTATCATCAGTGGCTAATTTGTGAAAGAATATAGCCCCCTCTGCTGTTTTCATTCCCTGTCGGCCATGTGTATTGCTTATTATTGCCATTCCATAATACTGCTGGAATTTATCAATGTTTTTGACTGTAAGTTTTTCTTTAACTATTAGAGTCCCCACAAAATACATGTGCAAGACCACCATTTATGTTTACACACTGCATCCGACCACTTAAAACGAGCATTAACATTAATTCAAGGAATAAATTGCGGTAAACCACAGCCTTCTAAATTAAATGGTTCTGGAGATATACATAAGAAAGTCAGTGCCGAATGAATGGATTTTTTTACACTTGCGCTATCAGGTTTGATATAATAATAACTTCACTTCCAATTGGAATTAGTCGACAAATGACAGAGAGATAAAATAGGAGAGATAAAATATTATTAAAAGATAATAATCGGAAAATGACCAAGTCCATTACACGTATTCCTCTTCAGGGTTTCAGGAATTCAAACCAGTCTATAGACTTCATGAGTGATTTTCATCAAACCGATTCGATACTACTTCCATAAAATCTGTACAATAAAAAATTGGCACACGTCTTAACTATTAAAGATATGGAGCAGACTTGTAAACCCTCGGAGACGTCCTAAACATTCAGACAATTTGAACCAGTATTTTTGAAATAATGATAATTACCAAATTACAGAGTGCATGTTGGGAAGCATGCAAGAATATTAGCTAACCATTTTTGATGAAAATGATGTTAAAACTATCAGTAACGGATAAGGATTTAACTGTATATTTCTTTTTCAGATGTCAACTATCAAGGTTCAATGAACATTGTCTGTGTTTTGTACCATGAAACCGAAGTATTTTATGTAATATTAGATCACATGAAGAATATTTATCAAGAAAGGAGACAACCTGACAGGGGAAATTACTGTAGAAGGAATACCGATACGAGCGTTTCACCACTTGAAGGTAGGATTCACAGATTTTACGATCTACCAAATGGCTATTACATGAGGGGTGAAGGATCACTCATAAATGTAGATTATACACATCTTAGGGAAGATTTTCACCGTTAGAAAGAGGACTATGGCCAGTACCATGATAGACGATTTTAAGACAGATCGCTGGATCGAAGAAAGGGTGACAAACAGTTGACAGCCCGATCTTCAAAGTTAAACTAGATGAAGTTTCTGATGGGAGTAGGTCCTCAACCAAAACTGAAGCTACCAAATCAGCCCTTGCTATTAACAATATTCCCTGTGTTGCGGATTATGTTGTCACAGGTGATTTGATGGGTGGGTGTGAAGTGATGACCGAATGTGTCTTAACGCCTATGTTTGACATTAATGTTTGTAGCATTAATAGTAATGGGTATTCTGGACAGCGGCAGTCAGGTCTGCCCGCTGTCAAATATATTGTATCCACAGTTAACGGGGACTCCAAAAATCCCATCTTTCCTCTGAGTGGTGAACACTTTACAAGTGCTGTGAGACACAGAAACAAGTCGATTAAGAATCAGGTATTACCCAAGTTTTTCGTTGCTGGAAATTTATACGCGCAGTTTTCCGTCGTAGTTCAACATTATCCGTTGGGTGTACTTTAAGTACGGTCTAAATGCCAGTGAATGTATTTAAAGTAGAATTTGTTTGTAGCAAGTCATAAAGGGGGCTTCTAAATTTCTTAGAGGGTGTAGAGGGGAATTGATAGATACAGTTTTAATTAGAAACTCACGATCGGAAAACTACCATTTGGATATAAGTTTGAAGATCGGATCATTCTCAGATCTTCCGCTCCACGGTACGTACACAAACTGGGAATACGGCATCGTCATATGTCACTATTGTGGTTATGTACGATTTTCGACCCACTGCTACAATGGCTGTGACAAACTGTCTGTGGTGCTCCACGGAGGCGCAGCACTCTCCATACTGAAGAGGACGTCCTTCATCACGTAGAAATGAACGAGACCACGAGTGCTGGGCTCATTGCCCATGCCATGGAGTCCTGTACAGCAAGCAGATCACTGTTCAGTGGTTACGATGTACGGTTACGTCCAGTGCTATACACCAGTATGCGTGAGCCCGAGTAGATGTGTGGACGCATTTCCAGCAGACCACGTTGGTCTGGTAGTTTTATTGAGTCGCATGTATTATTTGTTGGGCTGTATGTTAATAATACATGGTCGTTAAATGGATTAGCCTCCGAGTGCTGCAGACCTGTCCTGAAACAGCAGCACTACCTATCAGTATAGTTACAGAGCTCACTGAGTAGCCAACATGTCAGGGCGAGCAACAAAATAATACCCAGAAAGAAGGTAGTAGGGATGAAGCTTACGATTAGTACCAGGTATTGAAATGCTGTATTCTCACTCACTTTTGGAGCAAATAATAACTGTAGTATTAAGAGCATTTGGATCCTAACCGAAATGGTTCTAGGTGGACAGAGGCATTACAATTACAATATTTCCAGGTACAAAATTATTTCTAGCGCTTCCATGGTAGAAAATTAAATTTTTCTTCCATATTTACAAACCATAAAACAATGAAAAAATCGTGTTTCACATTATTGCTACTTTACGTGAATGCGGAAGAAAAAAGCGGAAAATTGGTGTTTAATCATTGAATGTTAAAACAGGAAAAATATAATTATATCACTAAAATATGCAACCTGAATGCCATTCATACATGTTGTTGGCAGTTTCTTGATTTCCACTGGATACCGGAAATGCCGTAAGCGACCAAAGATATATTGACTACCACTTTTGCTAACAGTCATGTATTGCTGACAGCACATTATTTTGATTCCATATATCACATTTATACTTACTGTATAACTAAGAGCCGAAAGGACAGCACGTTCTTTCATAGTTTGATCGAATACAAGGGAACAAATTCATATTATCTTCATGTCTCTATTATGAAATACAAGGTGTAGTAGATATGAGTGCGGATATTTTTAGGATATTTTAATACGCACGCATTTCAGTGTGTTGATTGTTTATTCTCTGGGTCAAACAGTCTTTCGCCGGGCGCCGTGGCCGAGCGGTTCTAGGCTCTTCAGTCGGGAATCGGTGACCACTACGGTTACAGGTTCGCATCCTGCCTCGAGCATGGATGTGTGTGATGTCCTTAGGTTAGTTAGGCTTAAGCAGTTCTAGTTTATAGAGAATTGATGACCTCAAATATTAAGTCCCATAGTGCTCAGAGCCAATATTGGTGACTGATTAATTAAAAATTCACGTGTAAAAACTAATAATTACATATGGTATACCACAGAAACCAAGAATAGATTACACTGAATACTGACCCATTCGTTGGTTATACGACTACTGGCCCTTTTCAGTCTGTGACAAATACTCGATATACACTCCTGGAAATTGAAATACGAACATCGTGAATTCATTGTCCCAGGAAGGGGAAACTTTATTGACACATTCCTGGGGTCACATACATCACATGATCACACTGACAGAACCACAGGCACATAGACACAGGCAACAGAGCATGCACAATGTCGGCACTAGTACAGTGTATATCCACCTTTCGCAGCAATGCAGGCTGCTATTCTCCCATGTAGACGAGCGTAGAGATGCTGGATGTAGTCCTGTGGAACGGCTTGCCATGCCATTTCCACCTGGCACCTCAGATGGACCAGCGTTCGTGCTGGACGTGCAGACCGCGTGAGACGACGCTTCATCCAGTCCCAAACATGCTCAATGGGGGACAGATCCGGAGACCTTGCTGGCCAGGGTAGTTGACTTACACCTTCTAGAGCACGTTGGGTGGCACGGGATACATGCGGACGTGCACTGTCCTGTTGGAACAGCAAGTTCCCTTGCCGGACTAGGAATGGTAGAACGATGGGTTAGATGACGGTTTGGATGTACCGTGCACTATTCAGTGTCCCCTCGACGATCACCAGAGGTGTACGGCCAGTGTAGGAGATCGCTCCCCACACCATGATGCTGGGTGTTGGCCCTGTGTGCCTCGGTCGTATGCAGTCCTGATTGTGGCGCTCACCTGCACGGCGCCAAACACGCATACGACCATCATTGGCACCAAGGCAGAAGCGACTCTCATCGCTGAAGACGACACGTCTCCATTCGTCCCTCCATTCATGCCTGTCGCGACACCACTTGAGGCGGGCTGCACGATGTTGGGGCGTTTGCGGAAGACGGCCTAACAGTGTGCGGGACCGTAGCCCATCTTCATGGAGACGGTTGCGAATGGTCCTCGCCGATACCCCAGGAGCAACAGTGTCCCTAATTTGCTGGGAAGTGGCGGTGCGGTACCCTACGGCACTACGTAGGATCCTAAGGTCTAGGCGTGCATCCGTGCGTCGCTGCGGTCCAGTCCCAGGTCGATGGGCACGTGCACCTTCCGCCGACCACTGGCGACAACATCGATGCACTGTGGAGACCTCACGCCCCACGTGTTGAGCAATTCGGCGGTACGTCCACCCGGCCTCCCGCATGCCCACTATACGCCCTCGCTCAAAGTCCGTCAACTGCACATACGGTTCACGTCCACGCTGTCGCGGCATGCTACCACTGTTTAAGACTTCGATGGAGCTCCGTATGCCACGGCAAACTGGCTGACACTGACGGCGGCGGTGCACAAATGCTGCGCAGCTAGCGCCATTCGACGGCCAACACCGCGGTTCCTGGTGTGTCCGCTGTGCCGTGCGTGTGATCATTGCTTGTACAGCCCTCTCGCAGTGTCCGGAGCAAGTATGGTGGGTCTGACACACCGGTGTCAACGTGTTCTTTTTTCCATTTCCAGGATTGTAGATAAATGCAACTTTCATGATTATCATCTTAAAGCTATGTTCTCATTCGGCAGTGACTCATTCCTTTTCTCAAATCACAACTGTGCAGCATCACTGATGCTGATGACCTCAGATGTTTGTAACTGCACCACTAAGTGGACTTCAACTGTCATTACCCGCTAACCTTTTTGAGTCCACGCATCCACACTTCAACGTCTGATGCGCTGCTCTGGGTAAATAAAGTTCAATAGGTTGTTCCTGCAATGTGTACCTAGAGGTAGTAACCAACCTGAAAACCTACTACCCCTAACATCTATTAGTGTTAGTCTGGACATTAAGTAAAATACTGATATAATATTGTTCAGTTTTGTTACCATTAAAATATTGGCGCTTACAACTGTTACATCCTTTACATAAAGGGAAGACCGTTTTTATTTACTTAGATAGGAGATTATATTTTAGGCACTGCAACGATTTCATTACTTACCAACCAATTCTAAATTATTTAATATGAATAACAAACTATTTCTAAAAAATACAGCTTTCCATTCATCAGGTCAAATGTATAAGAAAGAAAAGGTTAATACATTTTTGCAACATTTTAAAGGACGGCAAAATGGAAGACTTAAACATTTACGTTATTTGAATTTGCGTTGAATGAGTTTTTCACTGTTAACGAAATACAAAGTCACCAATAAATGAGTAAAGGATGATGTGCAGAAGATATTGTAATGAAGCAAGAGACATTTTAAGTGTCAACGGTCTGTAACATTCTCATATCTATGTCCTTCCTAACCATTTCAGAGTAAGATTACTTCTATCGACTCATTTCAGTGATAAAGAACTTCTGTTTCATCCACACCCAGCTGTGCTACACTGCAATGGTATCTGTGGCACACAGGACATCACCTTATTTCGGTCTCTGAAATTTTGTTGAAAGCTTACCAGTTAGAGGTGGACTTATACTGTCGGTACAAACCGTATGTAACGTACTCATGTCTTATTGATCGCCTACGTGTACTCAGATTAGTAGTCGAAAGCATGTGGATTTTCTGGTACTGGTGGACATTAGGAATGTCAAGTGTGCGGAGAACGTCGGTAACGGACAAACGACGACCTTATACTGCTACTCGTCTGCAGTGCAATTTTTTAAGTGTCATATAAATTTTGTTGTTTCAAATATTGATTAAAAAAATAATATTCCGTCACTTCGCTTGAATCGCTTTCTATAGCGATTACTCGAATCTGTGACGGACCCAGAGGTTGTGGCTGGAGTGTGGCTGTATGAATTTCTGGGAATGGAAAAGTGTGACAGAGGTATTTCGTGGTTTAGTTGGCAACTATCCTTGCACTTTATTCGTGGAGTAAACAGGTATTTAACTCTCTCTGATGTCGCATTTACCGGTATTGGCACAGTATTATGAGGCCAGATACTCGATTTCGTAGTGTCTGTAGTGAAGTCGTTGCAGTTGTCTTCGATAATGTTGCCACATGCCTTCTGTACGGAATATCATTTGCATACACTTCCACTAATACGTATAACGGAAACTTCCATTTGGCCATGAGTCTCCTGCACGGTCCCTCTCAGAAGTGTCTTTTATTTCTACTCATATATGTTTCGAAAACTTTGATATTAGCTTAAATGACTTGAAGCCCACTATAGCTGTAATTTCTTCTTTATCCGTTCATTGTTGTGCGCATGGGCACATTAGATACTGTGTGGTTGTAACACATATGTTAAGTATGGCGGTACGTGGAAAAATTGTGACATGCACCCGAACTGTGGGTGCTAGTGATACTGATGTTATGACAATTGGGACACCTGCTCTCACAAGCAAAATGATGGTGGAAAGCGTTCAAATAATAACACGTGCATAAATTAGTATGGCATAATGCGCCATCTCAGAATTTTTTACCTATACTTGGTAATGGATTATGACCGAAGTACAGTGGTACAACGAATAAAGAAAAATGGCAGCTGCAGTCGGCATCAAACGATTTGCACAATTCACACCAGATGCAGACCCGGTCTCAATGAAGATCATTTAGATAATATTCTTTGCATGTGCTTATAACGTACTAATCTTTACGCCTTTCTATGTGTCCTATACATAATATCCTCACAGAGCTGTGTGAGTCAGTTTAAGATTACTTGGTCGATGACTTTATTCTTCCCTCCTGCCTGTAGATAGAGGTTACCACAGATTTTTGTGCCCATCGTCTATTTCTAATCTCTCTTCCCGTGCTCAAGTTGATCCATTAACTCTTGGAGATGGTGTGTACCGCATTCCAGAGATCGTTTTGCTTCCCTCGCGTTGTGTGTCGCTCACCGCTAATTGGGGGGCGTCGAGCATCGAGAACAAGAAGGGACGAGAGGCAGACTGTTCGGAGTGGTGGCAGTTTTGATCAGGCAAACGAGTGTCACCGTTAGGAGACCGACCGGCTTGCTGTGAGTGCTGCACGCGGTTGTTGTTCAATGAACGGGCACGAAATGATGTGGCGTGGAAGTGTGCTCTATTGATTGTGACAGGCAGCAGTCGACCTCGAGCATTGTGTGTGGATGCGTGCGTAAAAATAGATGTGTTAGAAACGTGATGTCTGGAATGTGTATCAGCAGAAGAGTAATTTCCTCAGTGTCTACTATTACTTGCACAGGCTTGTATTAGTATGGCAGGATCCTCCACGCTGCATAGAGTTGAGTCAGCCGTTGTAGCCGCATTGGGTGGCGGCGTCGTGTGGCTGGCAAAATGTGGTGTACTATGGATGCCATGCGCCTTTCGTAGGGTACATGCTGGAAGGTCTTTTACCTAGTGGAAAGTTATTGTATCAGGATGTCTGAAGAGTAACCTCATTAGGAAATACTAAGTTTGAGCAAGTGTATGTAATAAATTCAGATCCTTGCCCGTTGTTTGATTGAGTGCCGTTTCATCCTGTGTCCAGCTGCAATGACATTATTAGTTTTACCTTCGTATCTTTTCTGTGTGATAAGGTTATGAGACAAAACACAGGGTTTTGCTGTTGCAGGTTGTTTTACCGTTCGTTTAAATTGCCTATTAGTGATTTAAAATTTACGAAGTGTTTTAAACTTTGTGTGGTTTATGAAAAGAGACACTCTATTAATTACTGCAACATGGAACTATTGGCTGAATAATTGACGGCAGTGGTCATTCGTAAACTTTACTGGATGGTTACCGTTAGTGTTTCAGTTCTTAAAAGACGAACAATTATGCCCATGCAATTTAGTAGATTTCATGTATTTTAAAGATTTCTTTAAAAGAATTATACCGCTCTTTGTTCTGAACAAGATGTTATTCATGGTTGCTGTTGTGGTCTTCGGTCCAGAGACTGGTTTGATGCAGCTCTCCATGCTACTCTGTCCTGCACAGGCTCCTTCATCTCCGAGCAACTACTACAACCCACATCCTTCTGAATCTGTATAGTGTATTCATGCCTTCGTCTTCCTCTATGATTTTTACCCTCTGCACTTCCCTCCAATACTAATGATCCCTTGATGCCTCAGAACGTGTGTTACCAACCGTTCCCTTCTTCTATTCAATTTGTGCCACAGATTCGTCTTCTCAAAAATTCTGTTTAGTACCTCCTCATGAGTTATTTCATTATGCGATCTGATCTTCAGCATTCTTCTATAACACCACATTTCGAGTGTTTTTATACTCTTATTGTCTAAATTATTTATCGTCCATGTTTCGCTTCCATACATGGCTACACTCCATACAAATACTTCGAGAAAAGACTTCGTGACAGTTAAATCTATACTCTATATTAACCAATTTCTCTTCTTCAGAAACGCTTTCCTTGCGATAGCCAGTCTGTATCCTCTCTACTTTGACCATCATGTTTCTTTGCTCCCCTAGCAGCAAAACTCCTTCACTACTTTAAGTGTCTCATTTTCTAATCTAATTCCCTCAGCATCACCTGATTTAATTGGACTACATTCTATAATCCTCGTTTTGCTTTTGTTGATGTTCATCTTATATCCTCCTTTCAAGACACTAAAAATTCCGTTAAACTGCTCTTCGACATCCTTTGCTGTCTATGACAGAATTTCAGTGCCAAAGGCAAACCTCACAGTTTTTATTTCTTCTAGATGAATTTTAACTCCTACTCTAAATTTTGCTTCTGTTTTCTGTACTGCTTGCCAAATATACAGATTGAATAAGATAGGAGACAGGATACAACCCTGTCTCACTCTCCTCTCAGCCACTGCTTCTTTTTCGTGCCCCTCGACTCTTATAACTGCCGTCTGGCTTGTGTTTCTTCATTATGAACTGCTATAATTAGGTTCATTACTTGTTCATTACAATTCCCGAAATACGGCCGGGCTTAAGACGTTGATAGTATGTGTTTTAACGTATTTGTGTTTTAGTTGAAATGGTACAAATTGCGCTAAGCACTATGGGACTTAACATCTGAGGTCATCAGTCCCCTAAACTTAGAGCTACTTAAACCTAGGAAACCTAAGGACATCTCCCACATCCATGCCCGAGGCAGGATTCGAACCTGTGACTGTAACAGGCGCGCTGGTCTGGACCGAAGCGCCCAGAACCGCTCGGTCACAGCGGACGGCTGTGGTTTAGTTGTTATACAGGGTGTTTCAAAAATGACCAGTATATTTGAAACGGCAATAAAAACTAAACGAGCAGCGTTAGAAATACACCGTTTGTTGCAATGTGCTTGGGACAACAGTACATTTTGAGGCGGACAAACTTTCGAAATTACAGTAGTTACAATTTTCAACAACAGATGGAGCTGCAAGTGATGTGAAAGATATAGAAGACAACGCAGTCTGTGGGTGCGCCATTCTGTACGTCGTCTTTCTGTTGTAAGCGTGTGCTGTTCACAACGTTCAAGTGTGCTGTGGACAATATGGTTTATGTCTTAGAACACAGGATTTTTCTGGTGTTGGAATTCCACCGCCTAGAACACAGTGTTGTTGCAACAAGACGAAGTTTACAACGGAGGTTTAATGTAACCAAAGGACCGAAAAGCGATACAATAAAGGATCTGTTTGAAAAAATGTCAACGGACTGGGAACGTGACGGATGAATGTGCTGGAAAGGTAGGGCGACCACGTACGGCAACCACAGAGGGCAACGCGCCGCTAGTGCAGCAGGTGATTCAACAGCGGCCTCGGGTTTCCGTTCGCCGTGTTGCAGCTGCGGTCCAAATGATGCCAACGTCCACGTATCGTCTCATGCGCCAGAGTTTACACCTCTATCCATACAAAATTCAAACGCGGCAACCCCTCAGCGCCGCTACCATTGCTGCACGAGAGACATTCGCTAACGATATAGTGCACAGGATTGATGACGGCGATATGCATGTGGGCAGCATTTGGTTTACTGAGGAAGCTTATTTTTACCTGGACGGCTTCGTCAATAAACAGAACTGGCACTTATGGGGAACCGAGAAGCCCCATTTTGCAGTCCCATCGTCCCTGTATCCTCAAAAAGTACTGGTCTGGGTCGCCATTTCTTCCGAAGGAATCATTGGCCCATTTTTCAGATCCGAAACGATTACTGCATCACGCTATCTGGACATTCTTCGTGAATTTGTGGCGGTACAAACTGTCTTAGACGACACTGCGAACACCTCGTGGTTTATGCAAGATGGTGCCCGGCCACATCGCACGGCCGACGTCTTTAATTTCCTGAATGAATATTTCGATGATCGTGTGATTGCTTTGGGCTATCCGAAACATAGAGGTGGCGTCGTGGATTGGCCTCCCTATTCGCCAGACATGAACCCCTGTACTTCTTTCTGTGGGGAAACTTGAAAGACCAGGTGTACCGCCAGAATCCAGAAACAATTGAACAGCTGAAGCAGTACATATCTGCATGTGAAGCCATTCCGCCAGACACGTTGTCAAAGGTTTCGGGTAATTTCATTCAGAGACTACGCCATATTATTGCTACTCATGGTGGATATGTGGAAAATATCGTACTATAGAGTTTCCCAGATCGCAGCGCCATCTGTTGTTGACAATTGTAACTACTGTAATTTCGAAAGTTTGTCTGTCTGAAAATGTACTGTTGTACAAGCATATTGCAACAAACGGTGTATTTCTACCGCTGCTCGTTTAGTTTGTATTGCCGTTTCAAATATACCGGTCATTTTTGAAACACCCTGTATATATGTTCGTTTAAAGTTTTAGAAGTCACCCCTACCACCCTGTAACAAGAATGTTAATGTTATTGCAGACGGCTGCTGTCAGCATAATATGGGGCCTGGGACCGTATTGTCTCCATCTCTTGGAACGCATGCTTGAATGGGAATAAAATTTATGATGTTTTCAGTTATAGCCATTTACTTAATGAAAACCGTTTGTAATAAAGTGTTGTCATATAGAACTTTATTACATCTGGGATATGGTCCTAGCACTCCCAAGTTTGATCGGGAATTGTCCTTCATCTCGTGGTTATGATAACCCATTTGCTGTGTTAAGTAGAATAAAGTCTAGTGCTGCATTGATCGAGATATGCAAATTAGTGTCAAAGAAGCCTTAAAAGTGGGTTATTTAGCGGAAGGAGGCAGTTCATTCGTAAAATCCTGCAGTATACTTGCGAAGCTTACAGTTTCCATTTCCATGCATTCTCCCTCCCGTTCCACTTCCATTCAGTACTGCAGTTTCCAGTTAGTCCTCTTTCTGATCACGGTGAACAGGAGAGCGTCGTACTCATCGGCTTCCACAATCTTTCCAGGGTGGCAATAGCGAGGATAGTACTTCATCAAACAAACTCATTTATACGGAACTCAGGGTGATCAGAAGAACTATGATATTGTCTGAGATTCGTTCCTCGTCCCCTTCGATGTGACTCGTTGATATCTTTCCGAGGTTCTTCGAGATTCATTGAATCTGTCGAATGAAAAAACACACCATTGCTTAGGAAGGAGCTTAAGAGTGAAAACTCATCAACGTTGTGAGCTTCTTCATAGTCTAACCTATAATTAAGTGATGACAAGCAGCCGTCATTTCTGACACAGCTAACATTCGTAGAAGGAAGTTCAAATCCACGTAATCTGAAATTTTTTTCCTTCGATTAGTAAACCTTGGCCATGTCACACTTTTTGACCGTAAGGGCCTTTTTCCTCTTATTAACGCTTGCACCAAGTTTCAGTTCTGATGGGAAAGGTGTTAGACTAGCAGTAAACCTTTATTTTCTGCCGTGGTTGGATCTTTGTCGTGGTCCAGCAATGGGGGAAGGAAGAATTTCTTCTAGGGTGATTTGTATTTATTCATTTTTATAGATATTGTTCAATTTTATTAAACAATATTGGAGGGATCATTTGGCATCAGCGTGGAGTGCCGGGAGGGATTAGCCGAGCGATCTGAGGCGCCGCAGTCGTTGACTGTGGGGCTGGTCCCGGCGGAGGTTCGAGTCCTCTCTCGGACATGAGTGTGTGTGTTTGTCCTTATGATAATTTAGGTTAAGTAGTGTGATAGCTTAGGGACTGATGACCTTAGCAGTTAAGTCCCATAAGATTTCACACACTTTTGAACATTAGAACATTGTAACATCAGCGTGGAGTGAGTTGTCTTAGGAATGCCAATTAACTCCACATCCAGTTATGCCAACTAACCTCACGGTGATATCAGAAACGTCATTACAGAAGATTATGATGCATGCATGCAATCACAGTTAACAGCTCTTTGGCTCTCAGCATCACTCTCCTAGAACTTAGAACTACTTAAACCTAACTAACCTAAGGACATCACACACATCCATGCCCGAGGCAGGATTCGAACCTGTGACCGTAGCAGTCCCGCGGTTCAGGTCTACAGCGCCTAGAACCGCACGGCCACCGCGGCCGGCTAACAGCTCTTTCGAAAAGCACCAGCTGCTCAATTCAATCTACAGTATCACCAGAACAATAAACAGAACATAATGTTACAAAGATAAAATTTACTCGTCATTCAGAGAAGCGATGTGAATTACTTCATGAAGCTTTCCAGAAGACTGAACTTACTGTAGATGCTGTACATTTACAAGCACACCCGACCAGCAAGACAACAGTGCGCCAGGAAACAGAAGCTGTCTGCCAACGAGCGACTTCTGCCAACTAAGCCCTGTCTCGGTTACTTAATAGCAAAAACTGACGCTGGTAAATGTAAACGGTAACCGAAGCTAAGACGATCCCTGACGCAACGGACAGCAAATGTGCCTCTTATGAGTTAACTGCGACTGTGTCGTTGGTAGCCGGCCAGAGTGGCCGAAAGGTTCTAGGCGCTTCAGTCTGGAACCGAGCGACCGCTACGCTTTCTGGTTTGAATCCTGCTTCGGGCATGGCTGTGTGTGATGTCCTTGGGTTAGTTAGGTTTAGGTCGTTCTAAGTTCTAGGGGACTGATGGCCTCAGTAGTTAAGTCCCATAGCGCTCAGAACCATTTCTGTTGTTGGTAACTGACTTCCCATTACAAAGGTTTGCCAAAAAAATTTTTTTGTCAGCTGTATGAGATATTTTTACTGAATTATTCGTTTTAGAATGCGCTGATTTCAGAAGTGCTGTCAATTTTTTCTATCACGTAAGGTGTTTTTTCAAATTAAAACACAAAATATTGGAATAAGCACTCTTTATACAAAATTATCAAACCTATAATTTTTTGAATAAGTCGTTCTCGGTTTTCAAGCAGCGTCAATTCGAATAAACTTTTGACCACCATCTCCGCCATCGTCGTCAGATGTTCACTGACTGTCGGCGCTGCTACGATTTCACCCTTATATAGGCATGTAGATATCATCAGCAGCCAATCAGATAGACCCAGTGTGGCGCGCGCACGTGTAAGTCGACCCGGTGTGGCGATACCTGTAAGACACCGCTAGCCCACGCCTCTCGCGGTGTGCGTTTAACCCCCTTCAAATGACGCGCCAAGCGCGCGCCCAGCGGCTGTACGATTAATTAAATAATCGGCGTAGTCTCTGGTCCAGAGGGACGTGAAGAGGCTGTGGTCCAGAGAGAGAGTAGAGTCAGTCGAGTCTTGTGCAGTCTTAAGAGTCAGTCGAGTCTTGTTCAGTCTTAAGAGTCAGTCGAGCTAGAAAGTGTCTTGTGAAACGATCATTCTGTGGATAATATGTGTTCTTTATTATTCTTGTTCTATATTCTTTTATATGTGTCGTGTTGTCTTCTTCGATGAGTAAAAAAAAAATATTGGCAAAATAAATTTTTGTGATGTCCATCAATAAGTTCATTCCAGTAAAAATAGAACCACTTCCCTTCACCTTTATTCACCCTTTTTTCTTTCTTTCCTTTCAACAAAACGAAAAACAAAAAATTACCACCCTCCTTTTTTTTTTAATTCCGGACATCACACCGGGCAGTTACCAAAGATGTTGCCCCTGGCAGAACCGGGGACGTCAGGTGGCGACAAGGGCAGGCGCCACGTTTGAAACTGCCGCTCCCGCGTCGCGGATCTGGCTTTGCTTTCTTCCAGTGTCAAACACCTGCTCCCTGCACTGCTGAGTGTGTACCCCTGGTCTAAGAATTGTTGTTGTTTAAACGAATCTCGGCCTCTTCCTTTGTAACGGGGTACCAATACGTAGATGCATGAGCCAACACTTTTGTATTTTCGAACTATTTCATATCCCTTTTCTAGACAATGCTCCGCTATGGCCGACTTGTCAAGTTCCCTTCGTTTTTATGGCGTTTGTGCTCAGTACAACGCTCCGCAACCGTGCGAACTGATTGTCCTATATACATGCTGCCACATTCACAGGGTACACCATACATGCCGGACCCTCGAAGAGTGAAGTCGTCTTTAACAGGGCGCAACATACCTCGAATCTGGGGAGCGGGCCGCAATACTGGTCTTAGCCCATGTTTCTGCATCAGACGTCCTATCTTGCTGCTAGTTGCTACATAGTATGGTTGGAATGCAGTCCATTTGGCCTCTTCCACTGATACACCAAGTGTCTTTCGCCCTTGGAAGCATTTGTAATGTTTTTTTTTTTTTTTTTTTTTTTTTTTTTTTTTTTTTTTTTTTTTGCCGCATCCATTTTCCCAGAAAAGACGTTTTAAGTTCTGAAATTCAGACTGTAGGTGGTCGTCGTCAGAGATAATCTTTGCTCTATGAACAAACGTGTTCAAGACCGCTTTCTTGTTTACAGGGTGGTGGATACTATTGGCGTTCAAGTCTCAATTAGTGTGTGTTGGTTTTCGGTACACTGTGTGACCAAGCTGGCCTCTATCTGATTGGCTGATGATGATGTCATCATGCCTGTATAAGAGTGAAACCATAGCAGCGCCGGCAGCCAGTGAACTCCTGACGACGATGGTGGAGGTGTTCATCGAAAGCTCGAGCATTTTATTGGAATTGACGTGGCTTGAAAACTGAGGACGTTTTATTCATGTATGCTGTCGCGAAAGACTCCAAGGACACATAATATTTCTTACAACCAATGAATCATTGTTTTGATACATATAGTAACAATATAATACTTATTCATGTTTTTTATGAAACCTTTCCTTCCTTTCCTTGATACTTCGCCAAGTCCTTTACCGATTTCAATCTTTAGTTTCCCGCTTAAGCATACAACAGTAGTCAGCAATCATAGTGACATCCCATCTTCCTTGGTACTGTCTCTCGATATCACGGACATTTTGGTGCAACCGCTTCCCCTGTTATTCACTGTAAGCTTCCAGATTTTCGGGAAAACTGTCCTTGTGGGATTGTAAAAAATGGACGTTCAAGCTCATCTTGCAGGCTTGAGCTTCGTATGCTGCCAGCATCCGCTGAACAATGGTTTTGTAGTCAGGATCCTTAGTATTTACCAAAAAAATTTCGCACTACATCCTTGAAAGATATCCAAGCTTCATTTCCTTCTCATTCGTACTTTCGGCAAAGAGGGTGTCAGTTAAAAGCTTTCTTCTGTCAGGGCCAGTTAAATTCCCTCTTTCGAGTTTGCTTCTGACAGCTTCGAGAATTTTGTACATAGATATTTAAAACAGTCCCAATGCATTTGCAGCGATTTTACAAAATGTTTCATCAACCACAATATGATATGGAGAGATGGCAACAAAACCTTTTCTGATGGTACAAAGTAGTATTGATTACATTAGCCTCTCCAGGTTGAAAGGTTTCTCGGGGTGGCCAACCACTTTTAGTCCAGTGCTTTTCTCTGTAACTTCTATCCCACAAGCGTAAGAAGCATGGATATTTAGTACAGCCTGCCTGCTGACTCAAAAGCTTCGTCAGTATTTAGAAGTCCCCATAAACCATCCATTGATGGTTCTGATATTGATTTTTTCCAGGATAATGGCCAAATCCATACAGTTTTCGTCCGTATGCACAGAATGTCCAATCAGAAGCGATGCTAATTTATTTCTATTGTGCACTAATACTACATTTAAAACTAGTATTGGATGAATCAATGAATAGTCGCCATTCAGATGAGTCATACTGCATATCAAAGCAATGGATGAGTCCTTCCACATCATTTCAAAAAACTAAATTTCCTTCTTTTGAGAAAAACCGGGTACATTCTCTGTACCATGAAAATGAAACCTAACAGCTCTGCTGCATCTTTTGAAAGACCTAAATTTGTTACTAGATCATTGAGCGCACGTTGAGAATATAGTTAGTCCTTTCATCTTCGTCTGAAGAAAAATCTCAGCTTGATTCACTCTGAGGAGGTAATGTAACTTCGTCCTCAAACTCACTCGGGTATTCATCCAAACTGGAAGGTGGCTGTGGGATAGGTATTGCAGAGCTATTGGGCACTGGACGTATAGCGTAGTCAGGGTTAGGATAACTTACAATTCTTCTTTTTTTTAAATTGAATCCCTTTACGTCAACTGAACAGACGTAGCAGTCAGTGGTATGGTTTTTCTGCTCACGCCATATCATACACCTTATGCGGGGCCGATGGTTTATATTGATCACCAAGTTTTAATTAAGAGTAAGAAAAATAAACGTTCCTCACAAAATCACTTATCCTTCTGTGTGGACTTTTAACAGGGTATTCTCCACCGATATAACAAAAACTGTTTGGAGATATAACACAAACTCTTCTATCCATGACTAAACGGTAACAACAGTACTGTTGACTTGACTAACAATACGTCTAGTGAGAGTTTCTCTTCATTTCAGGCGAGAAACAAATCGTCATTTGACTAGTCGCAACGAGATAAAACTAAACAATAAGATTGTTTGCATTTTGTTCTGGCGCCCAGGTGATCACGGTAAAACCTGAAAGCGGTAACAAAGAGTAGTTAACATTGTAAATTTTTTAAATTTAAGTTTATTTTATCAATAATAATTGATATAATTTTTAATAATTATTAAATTAAAAACACATTGATTTATTACTAATTAACATAAATACTGCAGTATATATAAAAACCTATGTTATAGAATTCTTTGAATACTTTTCCTGTTTTTGAGGTCAAAATCTGTAAGAAAATGTTAGAAAATCCTATGCAGTTTTTTAGTCGCAGACCTGTGTTATCAATAGCTTCACCATCTGCCGCGTGTTACTATCTTGTTGACGCTACCGCAGCTAGGCTTCAAAAGCGGCTGCTAGAGCTCCGTCGGGAAAGGCATTCGAACAGCGCACAGGAGTTAGTTTACGTGTAGTGTTCGCACAGTACGGTGCCGGGGCCAGCGGCAGTGCTTGGAGCAACTGACACGTGGTGCGGGTCTGCACGTGCTCCTTTCCTGGTCGTCGTTCACTCTTCTTCGCCAGGACTGGGTGGAATATAGGAGGCTATGTTGGCCTGTGCTGTGCTTATCTGGTTATGCAGCGCTGTGCAACGATTTCCCGCTCCGTAAGTTCTTTGAGCTGATCTTCCGTGTTTATACGGGTTCAGTCGTCATGAAGGTCTTTGTCATTTGCCTCTATGTGCTCCTAGGACATATTTTTTTAAATGACTTGCCTTAATCTACTGGTCATGGCTGTTTCTAAAAATTTGACGTCATGAATTATTCTTAAGATGACATGTTTATGTAATGCGGGTTTACCACATTCTGGCAGGCCTTAGTCTGTATGGTTTATGCCCCGATTTGTATTGTGCGGGCACGTTTAGTCAAAATTACGGCCGTTCATTTGTGGTGTTAGAAATTTGGTTCCTTGCGATGTATCGAGTTGTTATGGCGATTTGTGTTACTACGTAATGTGCGCAGCGTTCACGTATAGTTATATCAGGGGCCTATGAATTATCTGCTTTTTTTTATTTGGCTTTTTCTTAAATTTTGTTATGCGAGATAATAAACTGTTTCTGTATTTTAATACTAGTTTTCAAGATGTTTGCTGTTCATTTTTGGATCAGAACCTACGACCAGCTTAGAGACAGAAGTGATGACACTTTCTACAGGACCTGAACATCATTTTGCAGGACAATGCTCAAGCACATACAGCGCAAGCTGTTACTGATTTGTTTGACTAATGGGACTACTAAGTGCTATACCACCTGCTACAATCCCCTGACTTAAGCTCTCCTAATTTCAACTCGATTTCTAAACTGAAGAGAACACTTCACGGCATTCGCTTCAGAACTGCTACAAATTCGTCGGGCAATAAACCGCGCCGCTCGAACTGTCAACACAACTGGCACTGCTAACAGTATCGTACGACTTCCACACCCTGGCAACGAGTTATACACAATGCTGGTGACTGCTTTGAAGGTCAGTAAAACTTTAAAACACGTATCTATTTTGTACAAGCTGTAAATAAATAGTTGCTACTATTAAAGTTCTAACCTTCCTACATATATTCTGCAGGAAATTTTTAAAATGTCTCGTATCTCTTGCTCTTCAACAATCCACGTGGGCTTACAAGATCATGCATTTAAAAAGGACAGAAAACTAATCCCATATTCATACTAATTCCAACAATATTATTAAACGATTAGGAAAATTAATGGATTGAACTGCATGCAAAGTTGGATATCTGAACAGTGAATGGAGATTGATTCGCACGTGTTCCTGAACTGAACAAGGAACTACCATTCCGCACACAAATACGATCGAGAAGAACTTCCCCTGAATAAATCTGGAAAACCGCAAAATGTATAACTACACAAAGGCAGCAATCTCATCATCATTCTGGAGGATGACGGTTCAGTATGCCTTTTTCAATGTAAGAAGACAATGTGTCTGTACTAAACAGTTCGGCACATCCATGCGGTAGCACGGAGGATAGCAGAGAGTTTCCACGGAGGAGGGGGGAAGCTGTATTCATTAGTTCACAAGCCATGCAAAGTCTCTGAGACTGATCCCCAAACCATACAATAGTATTGACAGGCTAGTATCACATTAACTCAACTCAAGTAGGACAAGCATTTCTCAACTGAAGATAAAACTGCTCTAGCAGGCGGAAGAGTGACTGTAGGGTCTTTAGAACAAGCAATTGTTATCGATATGCGTATGCATATATGGAGACGTAATCACTAAAGTTTCAGTGTTATGATGTAATTTCATAACAAAGTGCATAACTGTTCTTAACCTTATAAGTAAGCAAGTTCTGTGTGACTTCCATTGTTTATGCGGCGCATGTTTTATCTGAAGCGTTCCTCATGCCAGACGCGCTGCACAATCTCAGGCGTAACTTTTAGATTGCATTGTAAAATCTAGCTCTGAGCTCTGACTGAGAAACCAGCAAGTGTGGACCAAACACGGTATACTTGATGAATCCCCCAAAGAAAAAGTCAAGAGGTATGAGTTTCGGTGAATATGAGAGCCATTCAGTAGGAGCACCTTAGGCCATCCAGTTACCAGGAAAGTCTACATGTAGAAATCGTGGATGTCTGGGATTCAACCGTTATCTTAAAACAAACACAATACTCCTACTGTATATGGGACGAAAAACTCTCGAAAAGCAGCCCGGATTGATTTTATAGCACTGTTCATAAAGCTTTGTTTCACTTGTTCTATGACGTCGTCAAATGAACAGGAGCTACCCGAATCCATATAGGTAAGGGCAGCCATGTATGCTGCAACAGCGTCTAGTGCTTGCGGCGGCGCAATTCTCTACTAGCGTAACATCAGAGTCACAACTTGATATACTTTCCTTCAAGATGACACCAAGACCTAATCTGTAAGTCGTAATTTTCTTTTTTATGCAGCCAGTACAGAATGAAAGGTGTCCATAGCAGATAGCTTTCAATGCTAATTCACAGCTGTGTGTTGTCTTCGGTTTCTTCCACAGGTATCGTGTGGATGGCAAGTTAGATGTTTTCTCCCCCCCACACACACAGGGTAATAATGCCCTAGACTAGCATGGATCCATGGTACAGTTCAAGTTTAGAGTAACCATTCGCCCGCATGCCGGTGTTTCAGTCGACTAGGTGACACGTTTCCATCGATCGGCGGTACAACCTCGCGATTCCGTGTCCATTACAACTCCAGCTGACGATATCACTAGGTCACCGTCAGAACATACACTCCTGGAAATGGAAAAAAGAACACATTGACACCGGTGTGTCAGACCCACCATACTTGCTCCGGACACTGCGAGAGGGCTGTACAAGCAATGATCACACGCACGGCACAGCGGACACACCAGGAACCGCGGTGTTGGCCGTCGAATGGCGCTAGCTGCGCAGCATTTGTGCACCGCCGCCGTCAGTGTCAGCCAGTTTGCCGTGGCATACGGAGCTCCATCGCAGTCTTTAACACTGGTAGCATGCCGCGACTGCGTGGACGTGAACCGTATGTGCAGCTGACGGACTTTGAGCGAGGGCGTATAGTGGGCATGCGGGAGGCCAGGTGGACGTACCGCCGAATTGCTCAACACGTGGGGCGTGAGGTCTCCACAGTAGATCGATGTTGTCGCCAGTGGTCGGCGGAAGGTGCACGTGCCTGTCGACCTGGGACTGGACCGCAGCGACGCACGGGTGCACGCCAAGACCGTAGGATCCTATGCAGTGCCGTAGGGGACCGCACCGCCAATTCCCAGTAAATTTGGGACACTGTTGCTCCTGGGGTATCGGCTTGGACCATTTGCTAACGTCTCCATGAAGCTGAGCTACGGTCCCGCACACCGTTAGGCCGTCTTCCGCTCACGCCCCAACATCGTGCAGCCCGCCTCCAGTGGTGTCGCGACAGGCGTGAATGGAGGGACGAATGGAGACGTGTCGTCTTCAGCGATGAGAGTCGCTTCTGCCCTGGTGCCATTGATGGTCGTATGCGTGTTTGGCGCCGTGCAGGTGATCGCCACAATCATAACTGCATACGACCGAGGCACACAGGGCCAACACCCGGTATCATGGTGTGGGGAGCGATCTTCTACACTGGCCGTACACCTCTGGTGATCGTCGAGGGGACACTGAATAGTGCACGGTACATCCAAACCGTCATCGAACCCATCGTTCTACCATTCCTAGACCGGCAAGGGAACTTGTTGTTCCAACTGGACAATGCATGTCCGCATGTATCCAGTGCCACCCAACGCGCTCTAGAAGGTGTACGTCAACTACCCTGGCCAGCACGATCTCCGGATCTGTCCCCCATTGAGCATGTTTGGGACTGGATGAAGCGTCGTCTCTCGCGTTCTGCACGTCCAGGACGAACGCTGGTCCAACTGAGGCGCCAGGTGGAAATGGCATGGCAAGCCGTTCCACAGGACTACATCCAGCATCTCTATGATCGTCTCCATGGGAGAATAGCAGCCTGCATTGCTGCGAAAGGTGGATATACACTGTACTAGTGCCGACATTGTGCATGCTCTGTTGCCTGTGTCTATGTGCCTGTGGTTCTGTCAGTGTGATCATGTGATATATCTGACCCTAGGAATGTTTCAATAAAGTTTCCCCTTCCTGGGACAATGAATTCACGGTGTTCTTATTTCAATTTTCAGGAGTGTATATGAGTGTTTCCCTTGGAGCCCCATGTACATCACTCTATGCTGCAAGACGTGCTCGCACGATGCTCTCTTTTCAGATGTTCCACAAATCACCGCTTTGCCGGGCGAGAAAGGTTCTAACCTCCACATTCTTCAAGAACATGTGGATTTCCTAACGCTTCTTTCGTACTCTTGGTTTGTACATCCGTTGATCACTTTTCTCAGATGTTCATAACAACAGGGCATGATTAGCCGACCAGGTGCTTGGCTATAGCATTGTGCCATTGGTGAAATTTGAGTCTGTTAGTGTGTGCCCTTATTTTCCGTTCGTGTAACAGCCAGCTAGAATGAACCAGTTGTATCCTCACCGGATCAAGGATTTTTCACCCCAGAGCGCACGTGCAGATGCATCTTCTAGCCTTCACAGATAGCGCGGATTTAGAGTCATGTGCTTAACCGTACCCGCACACTCTTTACGCGACCACACGGAAGTTTCAAGCGGTTAGAGTACGTTAACGCGGGTGAATGCTACTCGGTGTGAAAAAGGGACAATCGTGATTAGCGTTACCTCTGACCCTACAGTGCTTCAAGTGGCTGGATTTATAGGCATCAGGCGGCAGACTGTTCAGCGTGACAAGAAGTAGGCATCTAACACACGTGGGTACGAAACACGACTTCAGAATTGTAGTCAGAAGAAAATCCTGACAGGGGGACTGGAGAGCCGTTTACGGCTTGTGAATCGAAATCACTTCGTAACACGACAGGAATTGCTGTAGGCAATGAATGAAGGTCCATCCCCACCTGTTAGCAGGGGAATACTGCGACGAGAGCATCACGCAATGAACTTTTGGAGTCTGTCAGCTCGCACGAGGCGATTGCTCACACAAAAACAGAGCTGCGTGTCTTCTGTGGGCTGGCAACCATCGAATGTGGACAGAAGCTCCTTGGTGGAACGTAACATGGTCTGACAACTCATATTTTTGCCTGTATTCACATGACGTACTTCGTTGACGGAACCGAAGGCTAGACGAAGCCTCATAATTCGAATGTGTGCAAGGTCAGGTTCAAGACGGATGTTGGTCTGCGGTGATTTGGGAGTTTTCCCTTATGATGAACTTGGCCCGCTCCTATGGCAACCACTTAAATGAACTAGCATGTTTATTTAAACATTCTGAATGATCAGTTGTCGTCTTCCTCTCATCTGCATAATGAGTTTCCTATTGATACAGCTGTTTTCAAGACCACAGCAAACATGATCGTGCTGGAAGAATGGGTGACTGATTTTCTAAACACGCCCTTCCCTATTACACCTCGACTGGCTTCGGAAATACTGCCACAAATCTCATAGAAAATCTGGGGCATGCTCAAGCAGAGTGTAAAACGCAGACATCAGCATCCTTGTGGTGTGGAGAATTTACGTGGTTAAATTTTGATAGTGACTTAACCTAGATGCTCATATCTGCACAACCTCGTGGATTCACTTCCTAACCAAATACGAGGGATGTCAAGTCGATGGGCGAAATCACGTGGTACCGCATTCAGTACACCCATGCCGTAGCACGGAGGATACCAAAGCGTTTCCATGGCGGCAGGGGGGAAGCAGTATCCATTAGTTCACAAACCATGCAAAAACTCACAGATTAATCCCCAAACCATATTTCTCCAACGGAGACTTATTTTTTTCTCCTTACTGCGTCAAGTGTTCGCAACCCCACTGGGCACTAGGCAATCTGTTTTGCTAAACTGTGCGCACTCGAAAATAATGTAGCAGCGTTGTACATATAAGGCAATCACGTTACGTCATAGATTAGGATAAATGATCAAATGCGTCTGAACCTACGCATCTGGAAATCATTGGCAACTTAGATCTAACCACACAACCGCATTCCACACAGTGGAGTGAACACATCATATCACTGAAACACGGTTAACTACACAGGTACCGCCGCACCGCGGAATAAGTCTCAGCTGTGGGGAGCATTAACATGTCAGGCTGTGCTGGCTGCCCGGGTAATTGGATGGCGCCCTGCCGCGAGCGAGTTGCGGTTTCGGCCATTGGGCGTTCGCCACACCTCGGCCGCTTGCTAATTAATTAGCCGGCAGATCCCGCGCCGGAATGTGGGTTCCGCGAGCGGCAGCCGTCTTCCACACTAGGCGACGCCCGGCTCTGGGGCCATCAGCGCTAATAGCTAACCTCACTGTGCGAGCGCGTGTCGGCACGTCTGCGGTGGCGGTCCCAGCATCGGAGATGACCTGACAGATTGTGAACGGACACAACATTCGAAGCACTGAGAACTTGTCTCATACTCTCGCAGGGACGACGATAATATTTTTCTTTCTTTAATTCCAGTCGATGATCAGATTATCGGTTTCAGTGCATAACAACCATCTTCGGATCATTCGGAGAAACGAAATCAAATACAACTGCTGTAAAATGTAGATTAAATTGCGAAATAATGAAAGACTCCTAATTAGTTCATGTAGAAACACGAGACCAAAAAACACATCTGATTAAAAAAGAAGACTCATACTGCCCTAACGTAATTAATCCAAAATGGTATCTTCAAAAGGTACTAATCACATTAGGTTGGTATCATCGAAGTGATATAGTACGAATCAGGCCACACCGCAAAGAGAACCATAAGGCAACCTTACTGTTCACATTGGCCGGCCGGTGTGGCCTTGCGGTTCTGGCGCTTTCGTCTAAAATCGCGTGACCGCTACGGTCGCCGGTTCGAATCCTGCCTCGGGTGTGGATGTGTGTGATGTTCTTCGGTTAGTTAGGTTTAACTAGTTCTACGTTCTTAAGGACTGATGACCACATATGTTAAGTCCCATACTGCTCAGAGCCATTTTTTGAACTGTTCACATTAACGTTAGGTGCAATTTTGACGAAAAAGAACTTCTGACGTAAACTCTACTAGGGTTGTTCTTTACACATTCACTTGCTGTATTCCAATCCCTACCTCCGCTGCAGTCTGTACTCTCTACAGATCCCTCTAGGGCCATCCTGGTGAATCCCTGACGTCACAACAGATATCCTACCATCCTGTCCATTCCTTTTGTCGGTATACAATACGTTCCTTTCTTTGCCGATTCTGTGGAGAACTTCTTCATCCTTTATCTTATCAGTCCACCTAATTTTCAACATTCCTCTGTAGCACCACACCGCAAATGCTTAGATTCTCATCTGTTCCCGTTTTTCCACTGTCCATGATTCACTAACGTACAACTATCGTATTTATTAAATATGTTTACAGTGTGCTCCTCAGCCACATTCTCATACATTGCCTCTGTATACGTATTGGACAAATATAAATGTACGATTATGTAAAGAACTTACGAAATAGTTTTTTAACAAACTGCACGGAAGTATGATACCCTATAACTGTTTACATGTTAATTAATAACGCTAAAATCGCTCATCAACCACGGTAATTTATTGCTACCTTAAGATGTGATTAATCCACAAACAACTTTGTCATAATATGTAATTATTCATGTTATGTGCTTTGAATATCTTGAACCTGTATAAAATATGCCAAACAATTATGCCTCATAGCACAGTAAAAAGGGCTGAAATTAACAAATTATTTCGTTCTTTTTTTATAAGGCAAACGCAAGAGAGTGGTACAGCAAATGAGGCAAGGGTGGAAACGTTATGGCGTAGCCGAGGTAGATAATAACTCATGTTATACTTACTATACGTGATTTATAAAAGTTGATTTATAAAAGTGCCTATTCCTCACGACATTCATTTCCAGAAGATATCCTTTGCCTCTTCATCTATCGCGATGCTTATTTACGCTGCAATCTGAGACATTTATAAAAACAGTTTCGATGTATCGATACAAGCTCGTTTCCAGTATCTTTGCTTAATCATCGAGACAGACTAAGTCTTTCTCGTGTTCGTTTGCACTCGGCTGGTAACATTCATCCGCGGTATAGAACATGTGGTCCTGCTAGTTCAAACATGGAATGGTTAAGTCAAATACGCGGTTGAGACCAGCTCAATTTACCCACGGTGATGGCTAGCTTTACGTGGCAAAATTAGTTTGGAAATGTTTGTTTGCGTGGCATTCTGCTTGATTTGGTCTGACCGTCTTTTGAATCACTTGTTCACTCACAGACTAGAGACTGAACTGGATTCAAATTATGTTTTAGGGGGTAACGGTGCTTAATTATCTATGAGGAACAAGCAGATCGTTAGGGTCTGACGAATAATCGTCAGGAACCCTTAACACAACAGCAAATTCGGTCCTCTTGACAAAGGTAGTTAATTGCTATTCTCAACATGTGCGGGAGTAAGCAGGAAAAGAACAGAAATTCTGGAACGTACAAAGGCATATGAAATTCACACATGAAAAAGGAAACAACACGTCGGTAAACCGTAAGAACGTATGAAAACACAATGCCACTGGTGACAGGCGCGGAATCTGCTTGACAGCCGCCATTCACTTGTCATCAAGCAAGCGCGACACACCAAAGAATACAAGTAACATCTCTGGTTGGCGTGAATCGTGACGGACGACCACGATGACGACAAGCAACAGGCAGACGCTACGCTTGTACTACCCTGGGCGTTCGTACCCGCTCACGTCTTTCTGCGCAGTGTAATGGGCTATCGGAAACTGGTTATTGCATGACATATTGATTTACTCCACTCAGTGTTATTGTGTATTCAGAGGTGTTAACTTCTTACAGATATTTTAGTGTTTTGATTAGTACGATATGATCAACGTTAAGTAGCGATGTAGAAGGCTTGGTAACTGAATTTATACAACATGTGTACAAATAATAAGTAGATAACAGAACCAGAATCCAGTGCATTTTTAAAAATGATTGTCACGGATAAAATAAGTACACCGAGAGAAAGTCAATGTGAAAATCCGTGGTATTAGGTACCCCGTCAGTCCAGTAAGTTTCAATACTGGATTAATAAAAGTTACAAAAACGTTAACGTAATGATTTTAATTTTTCAGGTTTCTTCACCCCCCCCCCTTTCTCACAGGAGCATAAAGCACAGAACATTCATAGAACCACGTGAAACTTTCGAAGTATCCTTCTTTGGGATGTTGCACAACTCGCGAGCGACACAGACTTGAATGTCGGTTATGATATCAGACCGTTGATAGGTCGAGTTGTCGTAGGTTCGTATCGATAACACAAAGTCTCGACACCTGTAATGATTTATTCCCAGAAAACAATTACCTCCGTTTTACATTACTCTCAGGTCACAGCAGACGTCCATGCGTAGTTTTTTTTCTGTTGTCAAAATACGAGGAACAAACTTTGCGCACCCTTATCTCTTCTTGAACATTTGACATAGAGATGCTTCTCCATTGCAGTTTGTGACACGAGGTTAACACACCACTGAACACAGTTTGCTCACAGCCGACTAGTCGAAAGCACATACTTTCTTTACTGTAGTTAATGCAAGCTGCCACCGTGGATACTGCGAGAATGTCTTTTACACTCTAGGAATAAATCAGACTAGGAACTATTCGGACGAAAGGTGTATATCTACACATACCATAAAGGTCGATCTACATTTGCATGTGTGTATGTGCCACGTCGCTTCCTAAATCACTGGACCGATTCAACCAAATATACCATATACAAACATTACTTATTGCCCGAAAAGAATCTTTGTGGGCTTATGAACCAACTACGTATCAAACGCGTCTGGATGAAGGCGAAAATGCAGCGTAACATAGGACGCGCCAATACCCAGGTTTTGTTCATCCAGTATTAGAAAGTGAGAGCACTTAGTGACTTGCAACAAATGTTACACATAATTTCAAACATTTGTGAATATTTATCTCGCTGGTAATGCCAACAAATTGACGAAAGTAAACAGTTTATCATTTACTACACTTCCGCTTTTCGTCCAGTGAAACAGTCGCTGCATACACGAATTTTTGTTTATTACTTATATACTACTAACTCTGTTCACAACAAATTTCGCAGACAGTAAACACTTATACCACTGTGTGTACCTGTAAAATAATATCTTAGGGCCACGTGGGTAGCCGCGCGGTCTGGGGCGCCGTGTCACGGTTCGCGCTGCTCCTCTGCATCAGAAGTTCGAGTCCTGCCTCGGACATGAGTGTGTGTGGTTGTCCTTAGCGTTAGTTAGTTTGTTAGTTTAAGTAGTGGGTAAACTTAAGGACCGATGACCTTAGCAGTTTGGTACCATAAGACCTTACCACAAATTTCCAATTTATTTCTTTGTACGACACATAGCGTGAAAATGAAACTTCAGAGTGAAATTCACAGGAGATACCGGTTAAATATGTATACAAACACATAATAAATATATGTGACATGTACATACGCGGGCAAAGCCACGGGCGAAGAGCTCAGCCTAAACACCTGTTACGATGTTGTTCTAACTTCGCACGTACATTATTTATAACATATATTTGGGGGTGAGAACAATCAAATTCCTACTAGGTTAGATAGTGAAGGGCTGAGGTGGAGAAGGACAGTCCGAGAGAATGAGGAATGAGACTGCACAAACAGTGAGAGGAGGAGACGGCCAGAGACAGGGAAGAGAGGGACAGAAACAGCTGGGAGGAAGATACTCAGAGAGAGGGGGGGAGAAGAAGAAATTGTAAAGAGAAAGGAAAGATTACATGGCCAAACAGAGGTGGACGGTGGAGATACACTATCAGGAGACTTGAATAAACATGCCCGGGCAACGCGAGGATCTCAGCTAGGTTATAAAATCAGAGAAACCAGTTGTTACGGGAACTATATAAACAAAGCTACAGTGACATGGATCGGCATATTGTGTGAGTGAAATTAAAGTTCGTCTAAACAAATGGAACTTGCGACCCTTAACTACAATACGTAAAATTTTTAGACACAGTGTTTGCACTGACCGAAGCATATGCCGAAAGCAGTCTTATAGCTATGTAAACTCAATGTTCTTGAAATCTAGCTTGGGAATACGCCTCAGTCTGTAGACCTCTTCACACTTACCGCACGTAGTTTCGTGCACTCTCGAGCTTACAAATGGATTGTTTTCAACACTGTAGTAACGTGGTTAGATTTAAGTTGTTTTTGCGTCCGGAAACGTATTTTAGCTCAGCCATTACGAACATATTTTGCATATTTATCGGATGCATGACTGTAATAAGTCACAGGCATATAAGTTTTTTTTCAGCCTTATTATGAAGCATATTCTGTTCGTCAAGTGTATTGTCTGCCACAGAGTGCAGGTTCTTTTTTCCAAGTCTTCTACAGCAACATCATACGACTCATTCCGTATCTGTTCTTTATTGCTACTTGATGCGAAGTTCTTTATTTTGTTTTCAGTTAGCGGCAATCACAATGTAAGAGGTCCATGATTAGGGAATTTATTGCTAGCACACTAAAGCAGATGTAATTTTGATGGATTGCTCACCCGCTGCCTGCGATATGTGAGCTACAAGAGAATCGCAGACCAGAGAGCACTGCCAGCAGCAGTAATAGTTGTAGCTCCGGCAGTAGGAGTAAGTAGTAGTTAGCAGTCGGGTATATGGAGTTGGTTGGGTTGGTAGTGGGGAGCGATGGCAATGCCTGAGCGATGTAGTACAAGGTAAAGCAGCCGCGCGCATATGTAGTTCATTACAACGAAATTTGTACTATTGTTATATCAAGTGCCATGTAAAAGTTTTAAAAAATCTTTTAATAATAATCTTTTTTATAAAATTAACTTTTTGACATTCATTCATCTGAATTTAAACAATTTACTAATTTCTGCAATCCATGGTCATGCCGATTATCGTAAAGAAAAATCAGTTGTTTCTTTCTATACATAACAAATCTAGCGGCCAGCATTGCACTAGGCTGCGCCAGAAAAATTTCTCATAGGACCAGATATATACGCATTTTCCGGCGACTTCATTGAGGTAAGAATTTTCAATTTACTCAGTATGATCATTCAGGGCCATGACGCAGCACTGGGGACGTCCAGATTTACCAGTTTAGATTCACAGTCATTTAATTATTGAAAGGTTATATAAGAGTCACATTTTTTATTGCGAGTTTATTCACGTTATTACTGCGAGGTTACGGAATAACAAACTGATAGGAGGTTACACTGAATGTGAATGTTATAATTATTTTTACTGTTGGGAGGTTATAACAGAACCCTGTTAAATGAAAGTGTGCCTTTTCGTGTTGTTCTTGATGGCAATATTGTAAGACTGTGCGTTAAGAACAGTTGCGGTGGTGGCATGTTTTCTAGAAATCCATATATCATTTTTACCGCTAACGTTGGTTAATGTAAATTCTAAGAAAGTGAGACCGCATTTGGCTTTCATTTCAAACGTGAAAGTCATCTTTGTCTGCATTACATGTAATTTGTCAGAACTCACTACTTTGTGCCATTTCATTTCCTTCAGAGTGCACAGCTTGAATTATCGCATATCATGCCGAAGCTGTTAGATGTTAGTGCATTAATGGCATAAATTGATGACAATAAATTTCCGAAACCGGTATCTGAGTATTATGTTTCTTGGGAAATCCTGACGTAAAAACCCTTTTCTTCTCTAGTTAAATTTTGTATTCTTTTTGGTTCATTGCTTTAGGTTGAACACCTGTCAAACTGCAACAAATGTTCCGATAAGGAAAAGAAAAAGATAAAAGAAAATCCCCTCGACTTCAGAGTTGTGAAATTATTCGCATTTTAGGTCCTCGGCCCGCGAAGCAACTCGTTGGCGACCATATTTGGTTCGGCAGCGAATCGCTTCCTGTGTAGTTGAACAGGTCTCCGCAGAGTGACTCTCTAGTCGATAAAGATGAACGAGCCGGTTGTGAACGTTCTCTGTGTACCGTAAGCCGAAAAAGAGGCTACTGAAGAAGTGATTTGACAGAGAAAACGGAATGTGAAGTGGGAAAACTACTGTACGTGACATTTTTTTGTGTACAATAAAATTACCGGAACGCTAAGTGAATGCAAATATACAAATAATTGCGAATCATACCGACGCTGTGCTTTTGTGTGACTAGCAGCCTTTGCCATTTTGTAAAATTACTCTGTCAAATGTAAACGAAGAGTGAAAAAGTAACTTATCTGCAATTCACGTAATTGAAATTGTGTTCACAAACTGGCACAAACAACATCACCACATTTGCGAGTGTGTAAATCTCAAGATATTAAGGTTTGCTAAGTAAAACTAAGGGTGTGTTGTGGCGGAAGTATCGACTGCGCCATATTTCTGCACAACTTTTTAGTCGTTCTATAGAAATCTACGAATTTAGAATTTATCTGTTATAGCTCCTTAGCAGCTACATTCAGTCTGCAGTTTCTATTTCTTTGGATGTACGGATGGGTAGTAATAATACGGAGTCATACTTTCCTCTCAGCTTGAATCTGTGTTCAGCGTACCGAGCGTGACAAAAGTATGCACGAGTGCGTCATGAACAACTCCCTCTTTTCGACGCTCGCATTCGACAGCTGCAATTTCCTATTTCAAAGCAGCGCCCTATGCATAACTACGTTGCGAGCTAGTCGGCGACCTGTTACCGATGTAGATCCCCTGCCCGTTGAATTGCTTTACACTGTGATCATAGATTACTAATTACACATCTTACCTATTAATTACAAAAGTCTCATTCGCTAATAAGGTTAGTCTGTAAAACTGCAACAGAAATCCACCACAATATGTTTCTCATACATCAAATGTATTCGCAGCTGCGAATATGGACAACAATCAGCTGTATAAGGGAATGACAACAATAAAAATTTGTGCCGGACCGGGACCCAACCCGAATATACCGCTCATCGCCAGCGGTGGACTTATCATTTTTTAATTTTTAAAAATCTCAATTTGTTCGTTATTGTTCGCTGGATTTGTTAGCGGTAGATGCTACATGAAACGCAATAAAGATCATCTTCATCCACTTACTCAGTTTTTTTTTTTTTCATTACAGAGGGCAGCTAGTCCTCTAACCGAAAATGCTGAGTTACAATGCCGGCTGCCATTTAGCTATCCAAGCACGACTCACTGCCAGACCCAAACTTCCATACGTTGTCAACCATGTCCCAACAACCTATACTCTTACATCCATTATGTATTTTCCCGTACAGGGCAGACATTTTACTTGAATGTCGCTTGCCTAACATCAGGGGATTAAAACGATGTTGTAGTGCCTGTGTTATCCCGAATAACGCAAGCACTGCAGTACTGCACATACACTCCTGGAAATGGAAAAAGGAACACACTCACACCGGTGTGTCAGACCCACCATGCTTGCTCCGGACACTGCGAGACGGATGTACAAACAATGATCACACGCACGGCACAGCGGACACACCAGGAACCGCGGTGTTGGCCGTCGAATGGCGCTAGCTGCGCAGCATTTGTACACCGCCGCCGTCAGTGTCAGCCAGTTTGCCGTGGCATACGGAGCTCCATCGCAGTCTTTAACACTGGTAGCATGCCGCGACAGCGTGGACGTGAACCGTATGTGCAGTTGACGGACTTTGAGCGAGGGCGTATAGTGGGCATGCGGGAGGCCGGGTGGACGTACCGCCGAATTGCTCAACACGTGGGGCGTGAGGTCTCCACAGTACATCGATGTTGTCGCCAGTGGTCGGCGGAAGGTGCACGTGGCCGTCGACCTGGGACCGGACCGTAGCGACGCACGGATGCACGCCAAGACCGTAGGTTCCTACGCAGTGCCGTAGGGGACCACACCGCCACTTCCCAGCAAATTAGGGACACTGTTGCTCCTGGGGTATCGGCGGGGACCATTCGCAACCGTCTCCATGAAGCTGGGCTACGGTCCCGCACACCGTTAGGCCGTCTTCCGCTCACGCCCCAACATCGTGCAGCCCGCCTCCAGTGGTGTCGCAACAGGCGTGAATGGAGGGACGAATGGAGACGTGTCGTCTTCAGCAATAAGAGTCGCTTCTGCCTTGGTGCCAATGATGGTCGTATGCGTGTTTGGCGCCGTGCAGGTGAGCGCCACAATCAGGACTGCATACGACCGAGGCACACAGGGCCAACACCCAGCATCATGGTGTGGGGAGAGATCTCCTACACTGGCCGTACACCTCTGGTGATCGTCGAGGAGACACTGAATAGTGCACGGTACATCCAAACCGTCATTGAACCCATCGCTCTACCATTCCTAGACCGGCAAGGGAACTTGCTGTTCTAACAGGACAATGCACGTCCGCATGTATCCCGTGTCACCCAACGTGCTCTAGAAGGTGTAAGTCAACTACCCTGGCCAGCAAGATCTCCGGATCTGTCCCCCATTGAGCATGTTTGGGACTGGATGAAGCGTCGTCTCACGCGGTCTGCACGTCCAACACGAACGCTGGTCCAACTGAGACGCCAGGTGGAAATGGCATGGCAAGCCGTTCTACAGGACTACATCCAGCATGTCTACGATCGTCTCCATGGGAGAATAGCAGCCTGAATTGCTGCGAAAAGTGGATATACACTGTACTAGTGCCAACATTGTGCATGCTCTGATGCCTGTGTGTATGTGCCTGTGGTTCTGTCAGTGTGATCATATGATGCATCTGACCCCAGGAATGTGTCAATAAAGTTTCCCCTTCCTGGGACATTGAATTCACGGTGTTCGTATTTCAATTTCCAGGAGTGTATTTCTGAGTCGGTTCAGTTTTGGGCCTACCTTTTGGTTGCAAACATAACTGTGTTATAGCTACATGTGCTAAATACATATTTCCTAAAGTCAAAGGTAATAATGAAGTTCATTGGAACCAGACGCGAAAATAGTGTTGCTTGTATATTTCGGAGTGCCAACCCCTTTCCCGCAGTGGTCCCACCGGAGTAACTGTCAATGTCAACGAAGTTAAAATGTTTTATATATTTTTCTTCTGGACGAGGAAACCCCCAGTATTTACGAGAATCTGTTTCCATTTCAAGTAAAACGTCAAACATTTATCTAAGAAGTACAATAGTATGCTTATTTACGGCCTACTTACTACGTACCGGTGTTATAATTAGTTGTCACATCATCAAAAACAACTTGAACCAAAACCCAATGGCCGTCGACATATTAAGATAAGAACATCATGCAAATAGAACGCTGAGAATATCCACAAATACCTTGTAAGCCTATGTTATACAGCAAATCGAATATAAGGGTTATGATTTGGTTTCCTTTATATCACTTTACAAGTCGGTATTAGTAAGGTGAAACAAACTGACAAGGATTTGAGATCCTACTTAACCAAGGGGATTCCTTCATGTTCTCAGCCGACAGTCTCATACTATTGCCTTATAAGTGTATGTACCCTAACGACCTGTCTATAAATGATGAGGCCCTCTAAATATAAAGACATGGCAATTTGTGTCTTGATAGGTACCGTGGGTATGGAATAAACAAAATGAAAGTGAGTCAGGGAAGACAACAACATCATCAAAGTTGAAGCCCACCAAGTAGCATCGTCAAACTCTATGAACACGAAAACACGTCTCTAGTAAGATCATCATAGCATTCTGCCCTAAGCTGTACGGAGAAGAAAGACAACGCTGACACGCCGATAAACTGTCTGCGTCCTAATCATACTCATATGATGTTGTCAAGACGTACCGAATTCCCACAAGTCCACTAGGGAATGTGTCAATTTGGGTATAGAAATGCAAAAAGTGGTAGCTGTCAACAGATGATACAAATTCCCACCAAAAGGAAGCAGTAAAACACGTCCTTGTCCTAAGTATAAAGATAACGTGTAAGATAACAAGAAACCGAAAACATGGTCACTAATCAAAACATATTGCCTATAAGAGAGTAGACTCCTGTAAAGCGAGATACAAATTGTTGCCGAAACAAGCAAGATCTACGAGCTCACACGCAGGTGACATATTGTATGCCTCAACCAAACAAATCAGTTGGTTACAGTAATATTTAAAAACTACATTCGTAATAAGAATCTTACCCAACAAAATTATAGGTACTGGCTGAATAGGAACTGTGAGCGCCGGCCTGAGTGGCCGAGCGGTTCTAGGCGCTACAGGCTGGATCCGCGCGACCGCTACGGTCGTAGTTTCGAATTCTGCCTCGGGCATGGGTGTGTGTGATGTCCTTAGGTTAGGTTTAAGTAGTTCTAAGTTCTAGAGGACTGATGACCTCATAAGTGAAGTCCCGCCATCTCTCTTTACCGTATAATTCATCACCGTCTTGTCTGGTCTGTCCACAGCTTCTTTCGTAAAGTTGTAGTTTCAAATAATTTACGTTTTCTCTTGGTGCTACCATTGACTTCTGCTTTGACCATAGGAGCATTGCTTATAGTTAAACAAGCGTTATGTCCTTTATGAAAGTAAATGCTTATGTGTAATTAGAAATACTCATGCCATGATTGGAATAGTTTTGGTGGGATGGAAGACTCATCTTTTTTCGCACAGTTTCAGTAATTGCGACATTTCTCTTGGTCACAACTTGTCCTAGTTCGCAGTAAGTGAAAAAGTTGTCGCTGGAAACATTATACCCTTAAATCCATAAGACAAGTCGATTACAAACCTTCGATGCTTTCAGGGACACTGTCCAGGTGTTTTCCAGAATACGGCTCAATTCTGCGTACATAACTTGTTTCATTGTCACAGAATATCCAAATCTGAGACGGTACTTCGCCAGTTTTCTAGTTATATACAGGCAGAAAGGGCAGTGCCGTCTGAATGCAACACCTTGTTGTCTACGGTAATAAACATGTTGGGATTTTATACACTACTGGCCATTAAATTCGATACACCAAGAAGAAAAGCAGATGATAAGCGGGTATTCGTTGGACTGATGTATTATACTAGGACTGACATATGATTACATTTTCACGCAATTTTGGTGCATAGATCCTGAGAAATCACTACCAAGAACAACCACCTCTGACCGTAATAACGGCCTTGATACGCCTGGGCATTGACTCAGAGCTTGGATTGCGTGTACGGGTAGAGCTGCCTATGCATCTACAACACGATACCACAGTTCATCAAGAGTAGTGACTGGCGCATTGTGACAAGCCAGTTGCTCGGACGCCATTGACCAGACGTTTTCAATTGGTGAAACGTCTGGAGAATGTGCTGGCCAGGCCAGCAGTCGAACATTTTCTGTGTCCATCAAGGCCCGTACAGCACCTGCAACACGCGGTCGTGCATTATCCTTGTGAAATGTAGGGTTTTAAATGTTCAAATGTGTGTGAAATCTTACGGGAGCTAACTGCTAAGGTCATCCGTCCCTAAGCTTACTCACTACTTAACCTAAACTATCCTAAGGACAAACACAGACACCCATGCACGAGGGAGGACTCAAACCTTCGCCGGATGAGACGCACAGTCGAAGACCGATTGCCTAATCCCGCTATGTTGGGTTTCGCAGGGATCGAACGAAGGGTAGAGCCACGGGTCGCAACACATCTGAAATGTAACGTCCACTGTTCCAGGCGCCGACAATGCGAACAACAGGTAACTGACACGTGCAACCAATGGCACTCCATACCATCACGCCGGGTGATACGCCAGTACAGCGACGACGAATACACGCTTCCAATGTGCGTTCACCGCGATGTCGCCAAACACGGATGCCATCATCATGTTGCTGTAAACAGAACCTTGATTCATCCGAAAAATGACGTTTTGCCATTCGTGCACCCAGGTTCGTCGCTGAGTACACCATCGCAGGCGCAGGCTGTGATGCAGCGTCAAGAGTAACCGCAGCCATGGTCTCCGAGCTGATAGTCCATGCTGCTGCAAATGTCGTTGAACTGTTCGTTCAGATGGTTATTATCTTGTAAACGTCCCCATCTGTTGACTCAGGAATCGAGACGTGGCTGCACGATCCGTTACAGTCATGCGGATAAGACGCCTGTGATCTCGACTACTAGTGTTATGAGGCCGTTGGGATCCAGCACAGCGTTCTGTATTACTCTCCTGAACCAACCGACTCCACATTCTTCTGACAGCCATGGGATCTGGACCAACGCGAGCAGCAATGTCACGATACAATAAACCGCAATCGCGATAGGCTACAATCCGACCTTTATCAAAGTCGGACACGTGATGGTACGCATTTCTCCTCCTTACACGAGGCTGTTTGTGTATGAGACATCGGTTGAAAACTTTCCTCATGTCAGCACGTTGTAGGTGTCGGCATCGGCGCCAGCCTTTTGTGCGAGTTCTGAAAAGCTAATCATTTGCGTACCAAAGCATCTTCTTCTTGTCTGTTAAATTTCGCGTTTGTAGCAAGTCATCTTCGGGGTGCAGCAATTTTAACGGACTGTAGTGTAATTTAAGTAATATCTCTACACATCTGTCCCATGAATCCCTTACAGGTGAAAAATAAACCTTGCTCACATTTTGCAGTCTTCTCTCAAGGTCATCGAATCGATTAACCGTTGACACCATTTTGAACGTTGCTAATCATATTGTAAAGACGGGGCGACCTTTGTACTCATCCCATTAACTGTCAGTTGACTCATTATGTGACTTACGACCTCCTGCTAATAACAACAGACCTGTGTAAGCGTGTAGGCCAATAAATATCGATATCAACGCACTACTTTAGCCTTAGAATGGATGAGTATAATGTTTACAGTTTCAATTTTAGGGGACAATGCCTCAACAGCTAACATAGTTTTAAGTTCTATCAGCGAAGATCTCTTTTATCATTCTGTTTAAGGGCCGGTGCCTTAGATTCATCTTTCAGACACTTCTCCTACCTGCACTTTAACTCTTCGTCGCTCCTTCTGGTGCTGTCTGTCCCACTTGTTGTTTGTATTTTCACCATCTGTGTTTATTCTTGCCTTTTGCTTCTGGCTGGAGATTTTAGTGTGTTACACACTGGCTGACTCAACCTTCTTCAATTCTTGCGATCAGTCAGTCAAGGCCTCCAGCTAAATCGTTTTAACATGTTCTACAGCTTTTCCTCTTTCAGTTAACATTTTCAGTTTTCGCTTGATGTTTTCGTTTTCTCCTTCAATGTGGCTACACACAGAGCTTTGCTTATTTTCCTCGGATTTCTGGCGAAAGGATTCTTTTGGGAAATGGTTTTATTCCGAGATCTTAGTGACTAAGGAAAAAGTGTGCGGTTTAGCCCGTGTAATTCCCAAACCAACCAAGCAATCTAAGATAATAAATGTTACCAGGTCATTCTATACATTAATCGCTCAGATTGTCGCTCCCACTATCTACCAGTGAAAAAAGAATAAATAACTCCGTAATTTTCTATGAAGTCGTTTTGCCGTTGGTAACCGGCAAATGCCAGCGACTGCTGGGGAGCACCGTTCCCCTTCCACACAGCCCATCGTATTCTTCTGCTCTGCGCAAGCATTAGCTGCCTGAAACATCCTTTCTTGTCCATGCTGTCACTGTATTCGGGAAGCAGAAATTCACCTCATCACGCGAAGCTACTCAGAGCACACTCCGCTGCCAGCTCCCACCGTGCGTCACATCTCTAAACCCCGAGAAATCCGGGAGGACTTTCCGTACATGGAGGATCAACGTCACAGCTCAGCGCCAGAGGTCTAGTTGATCGATCACAAATCTGTGATCCGCTCTCTGAAATAAATACTGCTACTGATTTTAGTCCCCAATACTTATTTTGCTCCAGACAGTTTGTCTTTCGTCAGCCATCATGCAGCTATTTGTAATCACGGTGTCCTGTAGCCGTCATGAAGTTAATGAACGTTAATATTTATATTATTATTATTGCTATTATTAAACATTTTCCCCTTAGGACCCCTGGACAGTGAACCTAAATGTTATACGATTGCTCAATTTCTTTCCTATTTCCGTGTCATCTTCCTCTTCCAAATATCACTGCATTCTTTGGCTGTATTCCTGTTTCATTTATTTTGACTATATTTTTCCTATTCCCTTACTCTTTTTACCTCAGTTTTGGTCTTCATAGTTTTGGACGTGATTAGGTCTCTTTCACTTATCATTTCACTATTGATTCCTATCTTAGGTCTTCTTATAATTCTTGAAACCAATTGTTGATCTCTTCAGCCATATACCATCTCTGTGCATTGTCCCGAAAAATTTTCTGCTGATTTTACTTTCTGCTGACTCTGTCTCTGTGATGTCTGATGCTACAGTTCTGGTCGTTCCTGATGCACAGAATGTTTTAGTAGAACAAATGTATTTTAGTGACTGCGTCCAGCCTGTATTGAGGTATTTCGATAAGTTTAGTGCATCCATGTCAGTTCGTACGCTTTCAGAAAATTTTCTTTTCCTTCTAGTTAGGATGCCTTTTTAGTCCTAATATATGTCCATATTCACCTATATAATTAAATTTTCTTGACATTTTAAAGTTTCTCTTTTTTATGCGCATGGATCGTTGTTTCTTTCTACGAATTACATTGTCTCGTATGATACCTGTAGACCTGTCTTGTCAAGCACTTCATATTAGCAGCACAGAGCTTCTTGTTCTTTTTGTCTGTTGTTACTAAGTATTTCCAGGTCAGACGCCAGGCATTTTAGGATTTTTTTGTTTGCACTTGCTGCTCCTAACTGAATCCCGTTTTCTTTTTCTTCCCATTTTTTGATAATGACTGGTTCCACACCTATTCAATACATGATTTTGGTATTCACCTTCGAATCAGCTTGTGGTTTTATTTATCTACCAATGCTACCGAGAGAAAATGCTACTTTAATTTTTAGCCTGTTTCCAGTTATCATGTAACAACAGTAACAGTATTTTCTTTTTTAACTTTATATTACAGACTAGTGCTGAAACACAGAAGTAAGGTCATATAAGAGTTCGTGCTGTCAGCAGTTGTAAAATGTCGCTGGGCAGACCGATGCACTCACGGAGACATAATTAAATAGTAACAACCTTGCGGCCACACCACATGAGCAGGAATGCGGCTAAAAATTAAAGTAGCTTCTGTAAAAAAACATCGAAAAAAATTTGTGGGGGCACCAAAATAAACTACGCCATATCAAACGTGTAGCATGAACCGGTCCGACGATAAAAAAAAAAAACTGATTAATATAAGGGTATCTCTACTCAGAGTCGGCAGCTCGTGGTCTTTCGGTATGATTCTCGTTTCCCGTGCATGGGGTCCCGGGTTCGATTCCCGGCGGGGTCAGGAATTTTCCCTGCCTCGAAAAGACTGGGTGTTGTTGTGTCGTCTTCATCATCATCATGATGCATCCTCATTACAGTCGGAGGAAGGCGATGGCAAACCACCTCCGCTAGGACTTTGCCTAGTATGGTGGTGCCAGTCTCCTGCATCGTCCACTACGCTGCTTGGAGTATGGGACCTCATCATCATCATCTACTAAAAGTCGTCAGGCGAATGTTCTCTTGTGTTTCAGCAGATATTTGCAATGTCATTTTTCAATGTGTGGCTGCAGTCAACCCAAACCAATGCTGTTCATAACGTCTCTTATCCGACATCCAGCGTATCTAGAAAACGGCGTGTTGTTTCCCGTTTTAAATAAAATTTTAGTCAAAATGGAATTTTAAGTGCCCATTAGGGAGAGCGATCTGAGTTAGTCTAGAGTGTTATTCGATTTATCAATATGTTTTAACTGGGGCAGTAAAACAAGAAGAATAAACCCATGCTCCGGCAGCGTCAGAACAAACGTGGCTCACAGTCACTGCTGCTGGCATGCACTGCTCGAATTGAAAATTGCAAATATCTGACAAGACACTGGAGAATATGCGCCCAAGATTATTACAGGAGACACCCAGTACATATCTGAGGTGGCATATGTAAAGGACGAAGGAAAATTTGCGTTCTGACATTGCAGCGCGATTCCTCATTACTCGGAATGCAAAAATGTCTGTCACAAAATTTCATCATGGGCAGATTTCCCGCAGTCAATGGATGTTTAATATTGGTAGTCTGGCACCATTGTAATCACATGTACTGAGTTGCCGAGCTGCCGAGCCATATACACATATTCAGCGAGGCAGCTAAGATAGGCCACTCTTATAGGAGAAAAAAACACCATGAAGGAATTATCCGAATCCGGTGGAATTCGGTAGATGTGATGTTCATGTACAGACAAACAAATGAATAGTTTTTCAGAGAAACTGAATAATTTATTCAAGAGGAAGAGCTTCTAAAAAAACAAAGAAATAAACCGTTGGTCCGCCAATCGTTCGTATGAAAGTGGTTATTGGGCATGGCATTGATTGATAGAGTTGTTCCTCTTGAGGGATATCGTGCCAAATTCTGTCCAACTGGCGCGTCAGATGGTCAAACTCCTGACGTGGTAGAAAAGCCAAGCCATAATGTACCAAACTTTAAATGGGGAGAGATAGAGCGCCCTTGCTGGCCAATGTATGGTTTGGCCAGCAGAAGAGACTTTCTCCATGTGCGGGCCGGAATTGCCTTGCTGGAAGATAGGCCCGAGGTGGTTATCCGCAAATGTCGACAAAAAGGGCGTATAATGTCGCCGACGTACCACTGTGTTATAAGAGTGCCGTGGATGATAGTCAAATGAAACAGCATCCCAGTCCATCACTCATGTTGGTTGGCCCGTATGGCGGGTGACAGTCAGGGTGGTATCCAGCTGCTGTGTAGAGCTTATTGCTTACAGTAGTCCAATTGGGCGCCAATAGCCTCTGGAATGTCCTACAAAACTTCAAGGGTAGCCCGTCCAGTCCTGGTAGCTTATTGGGTGCCCCTTTTCCTATGGCATCCAACACTTATTCTTCATTCACTGGTTCTAGCAATTCCTCTTGAAGTTCCGGAGTAACCGTTGCGTGCGTCAAGCCAGCGAGGTAGTAATGATTTCTGCATCAGATCGCTTCTCCGCGTACAGGTGAGAATAGTGAGTAGACTATGCATTGCTTATGTCTCTTTGCATGACATAACGGACGCCATCTCCTGTCGTCACCTTATGGATCGATGTCCTGAGTCTGTGCGTTCTTTCCATGGCTATAAAGTACATGGAGGGCCACTCGCTGGCTATAACGAGCGTTTGACGTGTACGGATAATGGTTCCTTCTATGTGTTGAAGCGCCAACGTCAATTGGGTTGAAGTCAACTGGCGGTCCGGTGATGTGGTCGTAAGAGAGCACTCCTTGAAGATGGCGTAGTATAACTTTGTAGTGCTGCGCCTCCATGCCACAGATTCCCTACTAAAAGCCTTCAAGGTGCGTCGAAGACTCGGCTTGGCACAATCCTGCCAACATTGTGAAGTAGATGTATCCGCTCCTCGTCATCGTAGCCACACTTCCGCTTGTCATTCCGGTGAGGCCAGGTGAGCGGTGTTAAATTTCAGCGGGCTGGGACTGCGCCAAGCTCGTTGGCGTCCAAGAGTGATGGTACAGATGTGAGCAGTGTGATCGGTAAATGCTGCTGGCCACTATTCCGTTGCCGTCACCGCATCCCTGAGAAAGCGGGAAGTAGATATCCTATCAATTCTGGTAGACGAATGTTCCGTAAAGTGCGTCAAACCCTATCTATCTGCATAGATTATATCCCCGGTGTCTGGCAAACTGAGCTCGCGAATGACAGCTCCGTGTACTGGACATGGTGAATGCGGAAGAATTTTCTCCTTTTGTGTACAATTAAAATAACCCCCGATCACCATATCATCTACCCTACCTTGGCACAATTGTGTTTATTTCTGAGTAAACAATAGTGAACTTTCACGAAGCTTGCTGGCAGCGGACGCTGCGTAATCATTGACTAGGTGTTACGGTATGTTGATAATTTTTACTTTAGGACCAGGACCTGAACAGCTGCTTTGGTGTGATGTTTCGGTTTGTGTTGCCAACTGTCGGATGTTATTGACAACTTCAGAGGGTAATTTCTGAGATGTCTGTGATCTGTTTGTGTATTCAAGTGTGTGTATATGGTTTTTTGTGAAATAGTACTGGTTTTGGTGGCTACTTGTGTGAGGGGAAGGATTTTTATCGTATCATATATTTTGTTAAGTGTAATAGGGAGTCTGTACTGATGCGTGTGAGCTTTCTTATCACTTGTATGGTTTCAGCGGTGGATTTCTGAGTGTGGAATTTTTCCTGCATTTGTATAAGGTAATTGTCATGGTTGTTCATTCTCATTATTTTCATTTGTGCTGTGAAATGTGCAAACAAAACCCCCAAGTGACAATTACAAGAAGAGTAACAGCACCAAATTCGACCAGAAACACAGTATGTGGAAAATCGTTCACGAACCTGTAAGTAGAATTTAAAATATTACTACATCACAGCAAAAACCAACCACCAGAATTGTTTATAAGCTATAGGTACATGGCCCCAAATTTAAACTAAGTATTCGACATATGGACATATTCGAGGCCACTGAAGATGCCTTTCAAAGAATAAAGGCGAAATGCGTATGGTACGAAAATTGTTTCATTCGCTTGTAATTAGACCAAAGTTAAAATCTATCAATATAAAGTAATATTACAAGTAATTGAAGCGGACAGGACAACAAAAGTAGAAGATGTTGACGTGGTGTATCTCTTGGCCGTAAGCGCCATGGGCTTGGCGTTCCGTAGGTAACGTAGATAAGTGGCTAACTAACCCTTCTTTGAGAAGTATTGCGACAGCACTGCCCGTATCCGACGCTAGTGATACGCTTGTCATGTATCCGGAGATCTTCTGGAAACCAAGAACGCACACCTCTTGCAATAAAGGCCCATCAATGTCAGCCGAATAAAGTGTTTCCCGTAACAATGATAGCTTCTCGCACAACCGGAAGGTGTTGGTGTCAATCACCGCGAATCAATATGATTGTCGATCGCAATCGAAGGCAGCGGTAGTCCTCGGTGTATGCATTTGCGACAAGTTCGGTCACCTCCACGCCGCCCTATCGTTTTTATTGTTATGCTGTCCGTAGTAGATGAGGAGAGTTGTGTAGCTCCCCCTCTTCTGTCCATTATAATTATCCGGGCTGTTATGCCGTGGTTGGTTGATGAATTCTGTGGCAATCCCCAACGTTTCGCCCCGTCTGCGGAGGACATATTCAAGGGGGGGCTGTAGCTCGATGGAAGGTCCAACACATCCACTGGCTCGCTACTTATTGTCGCTAAATTTCGTGTCCGCGCGCTCCGGCGCCGAGGCGTGACGTCACGTGTTTTGAAAACATCAGTACAACTGGCCTTTGCCCGCTGCCGTCGATCGCCGTTGCCATCACCGAGTGGTGGACGGATGGTACACATCTTCTTCAACACCGGCATCCATATAGCGTTTAATTTCATGCCCTCCTCCTTTCGATTCAAATTATTAGAGTGTTTGGCGATTTCGATTGTCTCCCTGTAGAGCCTTTCGTATTACCCGCTTGTGGCCGCTAGTACTTGCGCCTCCTCGAAACGAATATTGTGGTTCCCTAGCTGGAAAGCATGCTCCGCAACAGCTGATCGTTCCGTTTCTCCTCTTCTACAGTTGCCCTTGTGCTCTTCAAAACGTTTTGAAATAGTTCTTTTAGTGGTAGCCACATAAACATCTCGACAGATACATGGGATCCTATACACTCCAGCTTTTTTCAATGGTTTGCGAGCGTTCTTGGCAGGCTTAACGTACAAATGTAGCATCCTGGTGGGCTTGTAAATCATGGTAATATTCCGCTTCGTCAAGATCCTCCCTATTCCTTCCGTTACATTTTTAACGAACAGCAGGAAAACGCTAGATTTTGCAGTAGCCTGTACGTCACTTTGGTTTCTACGTGGCTGTCTCTAAGCACGTTTTATTTCTGTGGACGAATATCCGTTCCGCATTAGTGCATTGTGAAGATGTTAAATATCAGCGTCGAGCAACTCAGGTTGACTAATATTACTAGCTCTGTCCGCTAATATCTTGATAACGCTCCGCTTCTGTTGTGGGTGTTGGTTCGAATCCCGGTGCAAATAACGATCCGTGTGCATGGGTTTGCGGTATACTGAATGGCCCAAACTGCCATTTTCGTTTCTAAAAACAAGCACATCGAGGAAATGTAATTTGCCGTCTACGTCCTCCTCCATTGTAAACTGAACTCTCGAGCTTATACGATTCCGATGCTCGTGGAATCGGCTTAGTTCCTCCCTACCATATCTCAACAGCACAAACGTGTCAAACACGTATCGGAACCATACATTTGGTTTGCTGACCCTAATGCCTGTTCTTCCATTTTCTCCATAAAGAAGTTAGGGGCTTCCCATAGCCACGCCATTCGTTTGTTCATAAAACTGTTCATTCCACTTGAAGTATGTGGTCGTCAAACAACACTTAAGCAGTTCTGAAAATTCGGCAGGAAAAATTCGTTCTTGCTTTTTCAATATATCATTAAGTGGAACCATGGTGAAAAGCGACACCACATCGAAGCTGACCAATATGTCCCCCGGCTGGACCACTATGCCATTCTATCTGCTGATGAAATGTGTCGAATTCTTTATATAAGAGCCCGAACGGCCCACATGTGGTTTTAACAGCATAGTCAAAAACTTGGCTAACGAGAAGGTGGACGAACCAATGGCACTTAGTATCGGCCTTAACGGCACATTTTCTTTATGAATTTTGCGAAATCCACAAAGCCTCGGTGGTAGCGCAACCGAATTGCAGAGACCTTTCAGTAGACTCTCTTCAGTGGAGGAACGTTCTTAGTGCGGTCCTTATTCAGCTTCCTATATGCTTGCGGATCCAGTAGATCAGTAATTTTACTCTGATAGTCGGCCACGTCCATAACCACAGCTGCGCTTCCTTTGTCAGCTGGGGGACTCAAAATACTATGGTCGTCATTCAAGAGTTTTATAGCTCTTCTCTCGCCCACAATTATATTACTCTTCGGTTTTGCATTGGCTAATATTCTCACTGTTTCTATACGGATTTTTTCAGCTGTTACAGAATCCGGGAAACGTCTAAATGCCAAACAGTCTGCAAACAGGTAGCAACTTATCAAACATTATCCGGGCCGTTATCAATCAATCCAGACGTTCGTTATCTGACGATGAGACATCTGTGCTTGCCAAGGAAGGAAATTTGGCAGTTAGTCTGCGTTTTGTGCCCAAGGAAGAAATTATAGCCAGTGTAGAAGCAGGAATTCTCAGTGTGGATTCTGTAACAACTGAAGAACAGTGAGAATATTAGCCAATAGAGCTCGTCAGTCCCAAAGACGCAATGGATATTGACTGCTCAGGCAATAGGTCGGTGGAAGGAGGTCACTCTGAGGCGTAAACTGCCTCCCTGCAGGTTCCCTGCCTAGCCCACTCCCACGATGACGTCATCCTCCAGTGGAATTGCGGCGGTTTTTTCCACCGCCTGGCTGAGATACGGCAACTGTTAAGCCTTACACCTTCTATCTGCATTGCTCTCGAGGAAACCTGGTTCCAGGAAATGCCGAGCCTACCCACGGTGGCTGTAAGTGATATTACAGGAACTGTGGCGACTTAATCGAGTGTCCGGTGGAGTTTGCATTTATGTCCTCAACTCAATCTGAAGTGAACCTGTGACCCTTCAAACCCCTCTTGAGGCTGGGCTGTCGGAACAGGGACGACGCAGCAAATAACTGTCTGCAGTGTGTATCTTCCTCTAGATGGTGCGGAACCCCTGAATGTATTAACTGCACTGAGTGATGAACTCCGTAATCCTTTCCTACTTTTGAGAGATTTTAACACCCATAACCCTTTGTGGAGTAGTATTGTGCTTACTGTCTCAGTTCGACCTCTACCTCTTAAATACTGCGGCCGCCACACATTTCAGTGTTGCTCATGGTAGTTACTCGGCTATTGATTTATCAATGTGCCGCCCAGGACTTCTCCCATCTATCCACTGGAGAGTACATGACGACTTGTGTGGTACTGACCACTCCCCCATCTTCGTGTCACTGCCCCAGTATCAGTCCCACTGATGCCTCCCCAGATGGGCTTTAAATAAGGTAGACTGGGAAACTAAACTCTGCTGTCCCCGTTGAATCTCTCCCACACGGTAACATCGATGTCATGGTTAGATAGGTGACTACGACAACTGTTTGTGCGGCAGAAAACGCGATCCCTTGCTTTTTAGGTTGCCCAAGACGTAAGGCAGCCCCTTGGTGGTCGCCGGAAATCGCTGAAGCAATTAAGCAGCGTCAGCGAGCTCTACAGCGGCATACGCTGCACCCTTCTCTGGAGCACCTCATAGCCTTTAAACGGCTCTGTGCCCGCATTCACCCAATCCCGCGTCCGGCCATCCTGATTTAGGTTTTCCGTGATATCCCTAAATCGCTCCAGGCAAATGCTGGGATGGTTCCTTTGAAAGGGCATGGCCGACGTCCTTCCCCATCCTTCAATAATCCGATGAGACCGATTACCTCGCTATCTGGTCTCTTCCTACAATCAACCAACCAACCAAAGAACTCGCGTTCACCAACTTACCAAACGACGGAAGCAGGAATGTTGGGAGAGATACGTCTCGACCATTGTGTGCCATATGTCACCTTCCTAAGTCTGGGCTAAAATCAAACGTCTTTTCGGATACCAGACCCCAACAGATGACGTGGTAGTTACCGACGCAAAAGCTATTGCCGAGTACTTAGATGAGCACTTTGCTCGAGCATCTGCATCGGAGAACGGAGAATTGCACCCCCAACCCCCCCCCCCCCCCCCCCCAAGCCTTTCGCATTCTCAAACGGCGACTGGAAGGGAAAGTCCTCTCATTCATTTGCTCACCACAGTGAATCCTATAAAGCCCATTTACAGAGTAGGAGCTCTTCAGTGCTCTTGCACATTGCCCCGACACAGCTCCTAAGCCTGATCGGATCCCCAGCCATCTGATTAAACATCTCGTCATCTTCAAACGGGTCTGGTGTGATGGCGTCTTTACATCGTAATGGCGGGAGAGCGTCATGATGCCAGGGCTCAAACCTGGTTAAACCCAGCTTTATGTGAATATATATCGCCCCATCACCCTTACCAACGTTCTTTGTAAGTTTCTGAAACGTATGGTATGTTCACAGTTGGTTTGGGTCCTGGAGTCAAGTGGCTTACAGGCTCCATGTCAGGGCGGCTTCCACCACGGTTCTTTCTCAAGTCTGCCATCCGAACACCCTTCTTCAGGCGGCAACACCTGGTTGCCTTCTTTTTTGACTTACCTGAACTCATACGACACGACCTGACGACATCACATCCTTGCCACATGGTATGCTTTGGGTGTCTGTGGCCCCTTCTAATTTTTATCCAAAAGCTCCAGTCGCTCCTTACTTTCCCTGACCAAATTGGTGCTTCCCATATTTCCATCCATATCCAGGAGAATGGTGTCCTGCAGGGCTCTGTATTGAGTGTCTATTTTTAGTGGCCATTGACGGTCTAGCAGCAGCTGTCAGGCCCTCTGTCTCACCTTCCTGTGTGCAGACGACTTCTGCATTTGGTACTGCTGCTTTAGTACTGGTGTTGCTGAGCGGCACCTACAGGGAGCTATCCACAAGGCGCAGTCATGCACTCTAGCCCACAGCTTCCAGTTTTCAGCCGCAAAGTCGTGGGACATGCACTTCTGTCGGCGTCGTACCGTTCTTCCTGACCCAGAAAACTTTAGCTTCATGATTGTCCACTCACTGTAGTAAAGACATATCGATTCTTAGGACTGGTTGTCGACGTTCGATTGACTTGGCTTCCTCATCTTCGTCAGCTTAAGCAGAAGTGCTGGTGAGACCACAATGCCTTCTGTTGCCTGAACAACACCAATTCGGGTGCAGGTCACGACGTTGGTGCTGCTTTACAGAGCCCTTGTACAATCCCGAACTGACTGGGAGTGTGGTTTATGGTTCGGCAGCGCCCTCAGCGTTGCATTTACTCGACCCTGTGCACTACTGCGATGTTCAACCAGCGACAGTAGCTTTTGGGACAAATCCGGTGACCAGCGTACTGGTGGAGGCTGGAGTTCCTCCATTGAACATCAGACGTCCACAACTGCTCGCCAGTTACGCAGCACACATAAGTACTTCTCTTGAGCTTCCGAATTACCTTCTACTTTCCCAGCCCGCGGCAGTCCATCTCCCTTATTGGCAGCCCAGGTAGGGGCTAACGATTTCCGTTCTCGTGCGGTAGCTTCTCTCCGAACTGGAGTCCTTCCCTTTACCACCTCTACTTGCGGTCCGTTCACGTACGCCTCTGTGGTGCACGCCTCGGTCGCAACTTCGTCTGGACCTATCACGTGGCCCTAAGGACTCTGTTAACCCTACGGCTCTCCGCTGTCACTTCCTCTCGATTCTTCACGAGTTCTGGGGCTCTGAAGTGGTTTACACCGACGGCTCGATGGCTGATGGTCGCGTTGGCTTTGCTACGTTCACGGCGGCCGTAGTGAACTGCATTCCTTACCCGATGGCTGCAGTGTACTTACTGCAAAGCTGGTGGCCATTTTCCGTGCACTTCAGCATCTCCGTTCATGCCCTGGGTATTCTTTTCTTTTATATACTGACTTTTTGGGCAGCCTGTAAATTATCGACTAGTGGTACCCTTGACATCCTTTGGTAGCGTCCATCCAGGAGTCCATCTATGTCCTGGAACGGTCTGGTCATTCATTGGTGTTCGGCTCGACCCTGGGTCACGTAGAAATCCCAAGAAATGAACATTATCGGCATTAATTCAAATAATTATCCTGTCACAAGAAAATCTACTCTAACAATAGAAAGTCACTGTCAATTGTCTGCGGCCATCTTAACAATTATCTGAGCGGCAGATTGAAATTACGCAACTCTGCAGACATAAATGCGGAAGGTAATAAATATGTATAAAAATAAATGTGCACCAGCGGTCCCGAACTCAGTTTAATGAAAAGAATTCGAATCAGGTTGGTTCTTTAAAAACAGTGCTCGTAGGACAATCAATATAACAAACTTTTGCTTGCTGATGTATGGAGCCGAAATTAATTAAGCACGAGTTGCGAAGAATATTGTTTCAGGTAACATACGTCAGTGTTGTCCGCGGCTGATATTCAGTGGTTTTAATGAACATTTTGCTGAAGATAACTGTTTCCATCATAATCAATAGTTGTGTAGAATCTGTTGTATGAACTGTGATTTACTGATACTTACACAACTTACAGACAACAGTTTAACACAACGTTAATCTGGATTTCTTTAGCGACTTGACCAAATATTTAGCTGGGAGAAAAAGTTATTTTGTAATTACTGTAACGAAATAACTTTGTCATATTCAATTACAAATTAGTTAAATACCGAACCACGGAATAACACAGCGAACGCCACACCGTGGCGGGATGATAACTATACCGTTCCTTAGCTACATGCAAACTGGCTAATTCGAGCTGTCGATTACGTATCGAACACACTTACGGCTCTGAAAGAGTAGCCATTGTTCCCTGTAAATTTAGCGGTGCACATATTCGCGCAGATACGTGGCTGCTTTTTCTAAGCAAACTGAGTCGGTGATGAAGTTTTCATAACGAAGAACGTGCTGGACGACCATTAAAATCTAAAGACGCAGACCAGAGCAATGAATCAACCACTGAATTAGCCCACACGCATCCGTTCGTCGATTGAGCGGCGAATTAAACATTAGATAACCTGTTGTCTGACGTACTCTTCATTTGACGCTGAAGAAAACATCGTAGTGCACGCAAGTAATATATCTCCTGCAGGCGGAAGAGTACGACTCCCATGTGGAAATGCGTGCTGACCGTTTGGAGGCTATGGAAAATGAAAATGGTTCAAGTGCCTCTGAGCACTACGGGACTTAACATCTGAGATCATCAGTACCCTAGAACTTAGAACTTCTTAAACCTAACTAACACATCCATGCCCGAGGCAGGATTCGAACCTGCGACCGTAGCAGTCGTGCGGTTCGAGACTGAAGCGTCTATAACCGCTCGGCCACCGCGGCCTGCTAATATGTTACCAGACTTTCTCTGGTGAGTGGTGGTGGTTGTTAGTGTTTAACGTCCCGTCGACAGCGAGGTCATTAGAGACGGAGCGCAAGCTCGGGTTAGGAAGGAAATCGGCCGTGCCCTTTCAAAGGAACCATCCCGGCATTTGCCTGAAACGATTTAGGGAAATCACGGAAAACCTAAATCAGGATGGCTGGAGACGGGATTGAACCGTCGTCCTCCCGAATGCGAGTCCAGTGTGCTAACCACTGCGCTACCTCGCTCGGTCCTCTGCTGAGACGTGGCAACATTTCACACATGTGGTTTTGTGAACCGTCGCAAGTGGTGGACATGGGATGACAAAAAATCGTCATGAGATGTAGGAATTGGAGAGAAACACCCTGAAACCGAACGTCTCTCTAGTGATAACCAAAGACTAAGATTTATCCACCATATTTACCACGACATGTTTGGAATTTTTCTGGATACACAAGTTAATTAGCAGGATTTTGCTATCATTATTCGAGATTTCATTAACCAAATTTTCCCTGAATGATGCAATGGTAGAGGTATACTGATAAAGATTCACCAGGAAAGTGAGCTCAGAGGTCACGTGACATTGGTCTCTTATGGTTCGTGGCGTGGGATTAAACCAGGTCTCATGAGCGCAGGGTTAAAATCAGTACGTCGCGTAAGCAGCTGCGTGGTAAGATTGTAGAGGCAGCTGGTAGCATCGCACCTGATCAACTACGACCGGTGTTATCGACTACGGAGGAAAAGTGGTTTGCTTGTGTTGACATGCAGAGTGGCCATTTAAAAATTTCTAATGCCTGCTAATTGCTCTTGTTGTATAGACAAATACCGCAGGGATTGATATCTTTTTTTCCTCTTTGTTTGGGCTTTTTAATATTGATGGGTCTCAAAAGTAACAGGCGATTTTCATAACCCACATATTTGTTATAGAAAACATATACTCGTACAAGGTGTCAAAAATTATACCATATTTTGAGAGGTGGCAACAAGGACCAAAACGGAACAAAGATTGTTGAGTAACCGTGCCTTAAAAATGGATACCCTAAGAGCTGTGCGCATTTATTGAGCAGAAGGGATGTAGTCCGCAGCTCGTGGTCGAGCAGTAGCGTTTCTGCTTCCCACGCCATGGTTCCTGGGTTCGATTCCCGGCGGGGTCAGGGATTTTCTCTGCCTCGTGATGACTGGGGGTTGTGTGTTGTCCTTAGGTTTGTTAGGTTTATGTAGTTCTAAGTTCTAGCGGACTAATGACCATAGATGTCAAGAACCATTTGTACCAGAAGGGATATAGTTCACTGTTGTGAAGATGGACAAATACGCATAGCTCTTAAGGCATGCGTTTTAGATATCACTTTTACAAGTCATTTTTATCTTTTATCTTCTTTTGCTCCATACTACGGCGTTTCGAAATATGAAACATTTCCTTTAATGATCTTGGTATGTTTTCTATGTTGAACACAAGTTTCATGAAAATTAATTGTTAATGCAGGGACACCCTGTATCATATAATGCGGAAGATAAACGAAATGAAAAGCTTTCTTCATGGGAGTACTCCTCTCTGCGAGATAAGTAATTAAGGCACTATTATCCTCGGACGAAGTTTCGTCCCGAAGGAGAAAGAGGATCGATTTAGGTTTCTGCTTTTCCTCCTCAGATACCCTTTTATATCGCTCTTAGGAGGGCCTAGGCACCACTGTGGCGTGAAACGCCTAAGGCTACTAGCCGCGCTGCTCTCTTTCCCTGTCGTTAAGTTTCAAAAGATTCGCATCTAACTTTCCTCTTGCCTATAACGAATTTTTCAGATTCGCAATCGACCGAATCAGTTGGGAGCAACTTTACGGCGGGGCCACTGCCGGGCCAACTTGCGGAACGTGCCTTCCGGGGAGTTGGAGAGCGCCGCGGCAGGTCTAGCCGCAGCTGGGACGGCCGGCTGCCTGCCTGTCCCGTCCCCACACTCCCAGCCGCGCCGCGGCGCCTGCTGTGGGAGGGACTGAGCGGTTCCCATGCGACGTCTTCTGTACCTCCACTCCGATCCCCTCTAACTTTGCCGGTAGCAGCTTTATTCCAAGTTTCCGTAGCCAGTAGATTAGCTTACCAGGTTACGATTCTCTCAATCTATACGTATTACTAAATGAAGGTCCGTCGCCTCATTTTTCTGTTTATGTTTGAGCCTAACCTCAGGAATCACTTTAGGAATTTTCATAAGGTTTTCGCTAATACATTGACACACGAGGATGATCTTTATGATTTCTGTATGTTGTTATTGTTGTTGTGGTCTTCAGTCCAGAGACTGGTTTGATGCAGCTCTCCATGCTACTCTATCCTGTGCAAGCTTCTTCATCTCCCCATACCTCCGTCCTTCTGAATCTGTGTATTTATCTCTTCGTCTCCCTTTACAATTTTTACCCTCCACGCTGCCCTCCAATACTAAATTGGTGATCCCTTGATGCCTCAGAATATGTCCTACCAACCGATCCCTTCTTCTAGTCAAGTTGTGCCACAAATTTCTCTTCTCCCCAATACTGTTCAATACCTCCTCATTAGTTATGTGATCATCCCATCTCATCTTCAGCATTATTCAGTAGCACCACATTTCGAAAGCTTCTATTCCCTTCTTGTCTAAACGATTTATCGTCCACGCCTCACTTCCATACATGGCTACACTCCATACAAATACTTTCAGAAACGACATCATGACACTTAAATCTATACCCGATGTCAAAAAATTTCTCTTCTTCAGAAACGCTTTCCTTGCCATTGCCAGTCTACATTGTATATCCTCTGTACTTTGACCATTGTGAGTTCTTTTGCTCCCCAAACGGCAAAACTCATCTACTACTTTAAGCGTCTCATTTCCTAATCTAATTCCCGCAGCATTAACCGATTTAATTCGACTAAATACCATTATCTTCGTTTTGCTTTTGTTGATGTTCATCTTATATCCTCCTTTCAAGACACTGTCCATTCCGTTCAACTGCTCTTCCAAGTCCTATGACAGAATGACAGCGTCATCGGTGAACCTCAACATTTTTATTTCTTCTCCATAGATTTTAATTCCTACTCCGAATTTTTCCTTTGTTTACCTTACTGCTTGCTCAACATACAGATTTAATAACATCGGGGATAGGCTACAATCCTGTCTCACTCCATTTCCGATCACTGCTTCCCTTTCATGCCCCTCGACTCTTATGACTGCCATCTGGTTTCTGTACAGACTGTGAATAGCCTTTCGCTCCCTGCTTTTTACCCCTGCCACCTTCAGAATATGAAAGATAGTATTCCAGTCAACATTGTCAAAAGCTTTCTCTAAGTCTACAAATACTAGAAACGTAGGTTAGCCTCCCCTTAATCTGTTATCTAGGTTAAGTGGTAGGGCCAGTATTGCCTCACGTGTTCCAACATTTCTACAGAATCCAAACTGATCTTCCCCGAGGTCGGCTTTTACCACTTTTGTCCATTAGTCTGTAAAGAATTTCTATATTTTTCTATATATTGCATGGAAATTGGCTGAACTATTATGAATTAAAGTTTCGCGCCGTGTTTCTCTGTCTGTGTTGAAAGGCTAATCTCAGGAACTATTGTAGGCATTTCGATACGGTTTCCAGTAATAGAATTATTCACGAAGAAGGTTTGAATATATAATTTACTATCTCTACGCCAGACAAGTCACCCACCCATAGATATAAGGAAAACCACACATTGAAACCCCCCCCCCCCCCCTCAGATTCAGTGGTTAAAATGGCCCGTTAGCTATCTTGTCAACAACTGAAAACAGATACAGTTTGTAAACAGGAAGAACGTATACTGACCTGTGAAAAAAGTAAAACAGAAATAGTGAACAGTCCAAGATAAAGATATGAACCAGCGAGAGGATTATAAGAACCACGACGTCGTGGTTGTGTGGTCACGGGTTAGTCTGTACAAAGAGGTATCAGTGTTCGAATCTCCCTCGCACCCAATTCTTTTTTCACAATATTATGAACCTTCCGTCCGGTTATTGACGTGTCAATCCTCCTCCTGTAGTCTTGGGATTATTACACCGTACATTCGTTGTAGGATATTGGGTCAGGTGGTAAGAATATATTACCGTTGACAGGTAATGTGATGCATAGTGAAAGCACGCGAGACGTGACACTGATATATTACAGAAATAGAAACAACAAATCATCTGTTGGAAATTATGTTACAATAAAGCAATTCGAAAGTCAAAACTTCCTAATCGAAACGCAAGAGGGACTTGTGAAGAGCAAATAGGAGGTACGTACGTCTGTAGGTTTCATCCTTACACCTCGCTGTTGCGAACGGACGTTACACCACGAGACAGACACATATAGGAATACAGCGAGGAGACACGTCAATAACCGGACGGACAGTTCATTATTTTGTGAAAAAACTGGAGACAAGGTACATTTGAACAAGTACATCCCGTTCCATAGACAATCACCGTGATCAGACAAACACGATGCCGCAGCTACTAACATTCGCTCAATTTTAACATCTTGAGCTTGTACTGTTCACAGTTTCGAGTTTTTTTTCTTTTTTCACAGTTCAGTATGCTGTTTCCCTATTTTCATGCTAGATTTGTGTACAGTTTTTGAAGCCCTATCCAATGGACCATCTTGACACTTTAAGTGAAAGGGCTTCGATGCGGAGTTTCCGTTGTAAGTGCTACCCGTGGGAAGCAGCTGTGGATCACAATTTTTATTTCTTATGCGTACTACAAACAATTCACACATTATAGAATAACTTGTTCTCTATAAAATTTACAATATTGCAATGCTGATTTATAAAATAAAATAAATGAACATTATATGCAGTATAATAAAATAATATTTAGTCTTTGCTTCATATCTCATTCTTCCAGAAGTCCACACATGCCCTCGCTGTTTCGCTGCACGCAATCAGGTCTTGGGCCATGCACGCTCTTGGATGGTTTTCTAGCGGACATTGAAGCAGGTGTTCATGGTCTGGATGTTCCCATACGGACACAAAGCACTTTCACTAATTCCCCACTTCTGCAGATTTTTGTTACATCTGCCCATTCCTGAACATAGCCTGTTCAGACTTTTCCATCTCTCCCACTCAAGTTCCAGCACCTGGTGACAGCACTTCCTCAGAATCGGCAGGAGATTATTGTTGTTCCTGCCACAGTCTTTCTCTACAAGCTTTTGATGGATCAGCGAGTGGTTCGGTTGAGTGGAGAAAACTGCTTCTTGACTTAAGGCGTTTTGGTACCATTTGCTACCAATGTAGCGGATGACGTCAAACTTGAACCTGTTTTGTTCGTTCAAATTTGCTCTGTATTGAACTTCGAACATTTGGCGGAGCAATTCCTGATAAGGAGTATAGATGTTCTACTCTTAAGACATCCAGTAATATATCTACACGTCTGGTTCAGGTCAGTGTCCAGTTTGTTTGTGTTACATGAACGCTCCCAGACAGGACTTACAAACTCAGCAGCAGAGTAAATGAGTCCCACTGCGTAAAACTTTGGGATTACCTCCCCATTTTTATTTTGTTAGCATTCGAAGTAAGTTATCCCATGATCAGACTTTTGCCCTGCTCTTCTCAATGTGCCGCTTGGATGACAGTGTCTTATCAAGAGTAACTCCCAAGTACACTGGGGATTGGCAGTGCGTTAGTCTTGTCATTCCAAATAACATTCGCTTCTCTCTTCGCCTCTCTGTTGTTAAGATGGGTCTTATTTGAATTGGGTTTCAGCTGATTTTTATTGTAACAGTTGGTGAGATTTTCCATGTTCTCAGCTAGTATTCCCTCAATATCGTTGTAGTTTGATGCCTGAACTGCTATTGCCCTATCATCAGCATAAATGAAAGATCTTGACCAGGGACTAATGGGCTGGTCATTGTATAAATATTGAATAACTTTGGGCCAAGAACCCATTTTTTTTTTGTAGTCGCCATCTGATCTTGTTACCCTGGAAATCAACAAAATATTTTCTGTTAAATAGAACTGATTTGAGTACAGCAGTGAGTTGAGGGCTTTTTGTTGTTTTGAACTTTCGCAGTTAGATTTCTGAGGTTGATGGTATCATATGCTGCCGTCAAATCTATAAACACCACCCCTGTAGCTAGTCTTTTCTCAAACCCATTTTCAGTATACTGGTTTAGGGTGAGACGTTGACTGGTACAAGATTTTCCAGGCCGAAATCCTGCTTGCTCTTTTATTAGTATGCCCTCAATCAGCTCTTTAAATCTGTTTAGTATAAGTGTTTCACACACTTTGTAAGTTGTACACAACAGAGATGTCAGCTGATAACTATAAGAACTTCGGGGTCCTTACCAGGCTTAAGAGTTGCCATTATTCTTACCTGCCTCCAGATTTTAGGGGTTCGTCCAGTTGCCCAACAACAGTTCATAAACTCCAACAGCCACAATTTCGAGCGAACACCAAGAGACATCACCTGCTCATTTTTAATATTATCTACGCCTGCGGCCTTCCCAATCTTTAATCTTTTGATTGCTTCGTTCAGTTCTGATAACGTAAAAGTGTGATCGAGTGTTTCATTATTTTCTTCCTAGGGAATATTTAGTTTTCTCTTATGCTCTTTCCTCAGTCTGTGTTCCACTTTACCGTTTCTCAGCAACTGGGAGGCTATTTAGTTTGCCGTAACGCCAACAAAGCCTGGTGTACCTGCATATATACCATCTAGCTTTCTTAGCAGTATCCACGCTTTTAGACTACTGTCGGTCATTTTAGTGCTTTCTACAGTGACTTGCCACTTCTGTCCTCTATTTTCAATCATTGTTGATATGACTTCTTCGCCCGCCTCCATTGTTTCTGGGGAGAATGGGTTGGCACCATAGAGATCGCAATGCGTTTCGTACTTCTCTTTTGTCTCTTCGCTCTAGCCTGGAATGTACGATTTTCTACATCCTCTCGGTATACTCTGCTGTGCACAATATTTTAAAGCTTTACTAAACTCACAGTAGGTTTCTAGTAGAGGTTGAAGAAATGAAAGATTGTTGTCCACTCCTTTCGAGGAAGCTTCCCAGTTAGCTTTTTGAAAATTTAATCTATTTCGAACGGGAAACTGTTCGTTATATCATTGGGTTGATTTTGCAGAGCATTGGCCAGTGGTGGGACTTTGGGATGGGATTCAATACTAGCTTTTGGCTTATGTTGGCCAGAGTACTGCTGGTGAAACATAGATCTGGATTATAACCCCTTTTCCATCTGCCACTGTTGAATCATGGAGGCTGTTCTGGATTCTGGATCAAATGGAGATTGTTGTTTTCAGCCCACTGTTCCACTAGCTCCCCATCTTTGCTAGTACGTGTATATCCCCAGGCCACATTGTGACTGCTGAATCTCCAATTATTGTGTCTGTTATATCCTTGTCCTTTCCTAGGGCAGTCCTCATATGGTATGTTGGGCGGCTTATTTACGAAGTGGATGTTTATGTTACTAAGACTTACAGAGACTATTTCTACGCTATTCTGATCATTAGTTCTGCCTTCTGTGGTTCTGAGATCGTTTTTGACGAAAATTGCACTTCCGTTTGATTATGGGCAATCTCTTCGATTACCTGCGTCCCAGGTATCTTTGGCCTTTTTGAGTCTGGCCCTCCGGGCGCTTCCTGGAGGCACAGAACATCGCACCTATAATCCTTGGACATATTTTAAATAAGATCTTAATTTGCATGTGACAGTCCTGTGTTGAATGAGATCTAAAATATACGAAAATATGTTGCTGCTGTCTTTAATATCCGAAATATTTTATGACAAAGTTAAAATTCCAGGTACCTGCTTGGCTTGTGGTAAATCAAATACTTTATGTAAAACTGAAGAACATAGCCAATAATCAAAGTTGTTGTCATTTGCAGCCATTACAAAATTTCATTTTATCGGTACGTATAAAATAATGAAACCACTTCAGGAAATGCAGCCTCGTTACATCTTCGACAACCGCCGACATTTCAACAGATAATCACTCTGTCATTTTGAAGTCAACAGTCCTAAGATACAGAGCTTTTATAAAAAGCCCTTTTTCACCTATTATTGCCAGACTGCTTACGGATCACTTAGAGTTACCCACAATGGAGTGGGCGGCTATGAAGCCGGCCAGCCTTTTTAGATATGTAGACGATACTTCCGTTGTTTGACATTATGGTAGTGAGTATTCAAACGGCTTTTTAGAACATCTGAATGAAATCGAACGGAATATTCACTATGGTAATGGAAATGGTTGGCACCCTTCCTTTTCTTGCAGTTTTTCCCAAGAGCGATGTTAATGACGTATTGGAATATGCTGTTTATAGAAAACCAACTGGTACTGATCTGTACCTCCAGACTGTATCTTGGTTCGCATGGCCACGTCATCTGAGCCTTCAATCTTTATCAGCTTCGTCTACCTGGAAGCTACCTTTCGCCAGTGGAAGACAGTCACATTTGCGTTATCGACCTAGCACGAATCGGGCAACTGGTCATAATAATAAGGTTTTGCTATACGCAGGCAGAAATGATAAGTCGTTTTCACATGAGAGTGTTTTTCTCAATAAGTATCTAACATTACGGCTCTTTTATGGTCTGTAAGGTTTGATGTTGATTTTCTCACTACTGATATCTACCATATCCCATGCAGGTGTGCCACGTCACACACTGGATAGACAATCAGGACTGTGGTGGACCGATGTATAGAGGATAAACATCATAAACGTTTACAGCAGCCGAGAAAATCTGCTATTTTAGAACTCTGCCGTGGTAGTGATGGTTCTATTGAATATAGCAACAAAGAGATTCTGGTGTGCACTTGCAACTACTGGGATAGTGTTATTAAGGAAACAGTCGCGAGTAAGTTAGCAAGTGACCTTACGAAGACGGACAGAATTTTTGCTTAAATTTTGCTTAAAATCCTCATATTCCGCTGCTCAAACATCAAAGGAACAGAGTTAATGCTCACCCTTTGATAATTAATATTCACCACTAATAACTTCTATCGTTGGGTGTGTGGTAGCGCTAATTGTTTACAGTGTGTGTGTTTTATCTGTCTACGAATCCGGTCCTGGCAGAAGTTGTCTTGCTTACCGCAGTCTTATATTTCCTTGCACTGCGTTTGCTTGTTCCATTCGTGCCTTGAAAATTACGGGGCGCTCGCCTCTCGAAACATCGGTGCCTGTTGAAGACTTCATCCAGCCGCTTTCCCGGAAGCTTACTGAATATTTATTAAATGTACTCTTCCTCTGTTGTTTTAATCCTGTATACCATGCTAAAGGTTAACTTTACCTCCACCGACAACATGGAAGAGGTTGTTCAGCATTATCGTATAAGTAACCCGTGTCTCCGGTAGCTCGCTACACGTTAATTACAATTCGTTTTATTTCTCGCATCGATTTACAGAGACTCGGCAAACATAAGGAAACACCAATACAACAATGCGTTACCATGAATAATACAGTATATGAAAACCATCGGCATTCAAAACACATTAAAATTGTCTCGAAATGGACGAATATAGGTCTTGCATGGTTTTAAAGTAAATTTTACACAAATGTCCCGGCAAAGTAGTGGCAAGTTGACGTAAGGGTGAATGAGGCAACGGCAGTCACTCACCCTTCTCTCCAAAGAGGATCATTAAAGCTCAGTAATACTGAGGTCTGGTGACTGGTGGCCAGGGCAGATGCAAAAACACGCCCTCGTGCTCACAAAACCAGTTCTGGGAGATTGCAGCTGTGCGAACAATGGCACTGTTATCTGGGAGCACAGATGCACTGCTCTAATTTTGGGGAACAAACATTGTACCCTAATACACACCTGAAGATCCAAAATGGTCACATAATTCTTGGTAGTAATGTTACCTTTCAGAGGAACCAGAAGGCTCACGGAATACCCGCGATGCTCCACTCTTGGGGCGTAAACTTGGCAAGAAGCTCGAAACATTCTGAAACAAGACACATCCTAGAATATGACTTTCTTCCAATGCTACATTTCCAGGTCTTGTGACTTCACACCACGTTTTCCTGTTACGATGAGTGGTTCTGGAATTCCAGTTCGCCCTGTAATTTCTACACTGCAGTGTCCTGCTTACGTAGCTTTCTTCGTATTGTTTTGTGAAGACACAGCACGCCAATGCGACATTCAGTTGTTAAGTGATCGCCGGCCGCGGTGCTCTCGCGGTTCTAGGCGCGCAGTCCGGAACCGTGCGACTGCTACTGTCGCAGGTTCGAATCCTGCCTCGGGCATGGATGTGTGTGATGTCCTTAGGTTAGTTAGGTTTCAGTAGTTCTAACTTCTAGAGGACTGATGACCACAGCAGTTGAGTCTCATAGTGCTCAGAGCCATTTGAACCATTATTTTGAAGAGTGATCAGTACAGCTGTCATTTTCTTACTTCTCGTAACCATTCTCTTCAACGTCCATCAACACACAATTTTGTCTGCGTTGTGACTTATCGTATGATGTTTTTCCGCTTTCCCTGTATGCCGTGTAGATCATCGATACGGTGAGTCATGGAACGCCAAACATTTCGGCTACATTGGTTACGGCAGCATCCATCATACGAGCACCAAACATTCGCCCACATTCCAAATTTACTCCGATACAGTGCACTGCCAACTACGTACACACATCAAAAGAAGTTTTGCATCATCCCGGTTCCCAGAAGTCCCTAAGACAGATGTAAACTGTGGATAATTTATCACAGACACAGTACCTCTGACTATTCAAAGATGTCACTAAACCCGCCCAAAGATGTAAGCAACCATCCACTAGCAGTGCCTATTAGACGGAGGGGCTCCGACAGCCGTACAGTTCCTCTTACACCAGGAAGGAGGTAAACGGCTCGTGTTGTCTGTAGTTCAACCATGCCTAGACGGTAAATACCCTGGTTCGATCGCGTCCGCATTGTTACTGTATGCCAGCAAGGGCTCAAAACAAGGGAAATGTTCAAGCGTCTCGGAGTGAACCAAAGCGATACGCTGGAAATAGTGACGTAACTTCCAGATAACCATCTGAAGATAATTGTGGCATGTTGATATTTCAAATATTTGTTTTTTGCCATAAACTAACTTTCGAGCCATTTCAACCTTCAAATTCATCAGTCATCAGTCCCCTAGAACTTAGAACTACTTAAACCTAACTAACCTAAGGACATCACACACACCCATGCCCGAGGCAGGATTCGAACCTGCGACCGTAGCAGCAGCGCGGCTCCGAACTGGAGCACATAGATCCGCACGGCCACGTCGGCCGGCTTTTCAATCTTCTGTCAGTGCACATAATTGTTCCATACTTATTTTCGTCTTATTGTCCTATGGAATTTTCGGCGGTGCTGTGGATGATATTGACCTTGCATCTTCCTCTTTCTTTGCCCACAGGCCACAAAATCGTGTAGTATACAAGATGTAATCTATAGCTGTTGACAACTTACCACAGTGGCGTAGGGGAAGTCGACTTTTGATCTATAAAGCTGGGAAATCACCTCAAATTGGCTTAGCTAACGAGGAGAACGCGGTAGGCGCCATAACCCGATTTCCCCGAAGTTATTGCTTCCATTTATTTTATTTTTTCGTTATGTGACCATGTCCGTAGAAGGTTATATTAATTCTAAAATTACAACGGGGTTTCACTATAAGTGTCATTTATTTATTATGCTGAGTGATCCAACCGGGTCTAACGCAGTTTGATGCAGCCCGCAGCGCTATAACTGGCTTTCATAAACCGTGCGCTGTATTTTCATATTCGCTCGTTCGTTACCCGCAAATTATTAGTCCTACAGAAACAAATGAACAGTACATTTTTGTTGGAAGTTGTTGTTAGATTTTGTGCTCGTATAACCATTCGCTAGAGGCCGTAGTTTTCAAGCTATTCAAGAAAATCGTACAAAAGAGACATTCAAAAACACCCACACTCCCACAGTCAGCCCATACGGTATGTTGTTCATGGTCCTCCTTCCAGCCACAGTAGAAAAATGTTGACTGCCCGAACTATTTCCCACATTCGACCTTTTTTGGTCTTTACTGACTGGCCTTATTATGCCAACCGCTTGGTTGAGTACTTAAAAATTGTAAAACTAACATTTGTGCAATTTTTACTTAACAGTTCTGTGAATATTAACAGCATATAATAACCAATTACATCGTGATGTTCGTCAGATCTTCTGAGTATGCAACGGGTTTGCTTATAATAAATCGGGATCGAGTTGTCAGTCCATTAACTTTTTGCCGCACGTGTAAAAAACTCGTTTTTTTCGTTAACGAAAAAGCCGACTGTGCTGATGGCGTAATACTGCAGTCAATAAGAGACCAAAATAGATCGAATATTTGGAGCAGTACGTGTAGTCAAAATTTTCATGTAGTATTAGGAGGAAGTCCCACGAACAAAATACGGTCTAGAAATCATAACAGGCGATGGATATGAGTGTCGGTGTAGAAGTGCGTTTGAAAAAGAATTGGTACGTTTTGCTTGAATAACCGTGGCCTGAGGCGAAATCGTATCCAAATACTAAATTTTGCCACCTTAAATTTTCTACGAGAATGTCATGTTGACGTTTTTCTGTTGGACGAACAGTTTTCGAGTAGTGAGCGAGAGAATATGAAAATCTCGCGCGTGGTCTGTGAAGGCCAGCCATGATATTAAGGGTTGCATAAAACGACAGCGGTAGCGGCAGCTAAATCACCGGGTCTCAAGATATGTGTGTGGTATTTTCAGCAGTTAAGACGTTTTTTAATTCTCATTTTTTTATATTTCATTCTTATATCAATTATAATATTACTTCTTATAATTTATTCTTATGTTTTTTCTTCAGAAAGATTTCGTGCATTCTCTTAGATGACACCGATCCTAGAAACTTTCAAAGCATAGAAATTCCGTATAACAGGAGCGTCGCGTGAGGGCTAGTTTGCCACAGTGACAGTCCTTAGTAAGAATCTCTCTCGTGAAAGAAAGGTCGTTACCATTTTTTGAAGATTTCACGTGTTTGCTATTTAGCAGCAAACCACGCTTAACCGATCACTTCACCGAAAACAGGAGCTTGCAGACATTGTGAATCAAGATATGCTGCAGGAATTTCATCGAAAACGATGCAAATAATTTTATCATTCATGTATTGTTTTTTATTCATTCACCAGACACACGACGAAAAGGAGAACTTTATTTCAGTAGGCAAAGTTATTTAAATATAAATCTGAAAACACTCGTTCAGTAACCTCATACGGTCATCGGTAGCTAAATGAAGAATCAAAACAAAAATAATAACCATTTTTCGAATATGGGACACAAAAGTTTGAATCCGCGAAGCTAGCCACTGTGGAACCGCTTCTGCTGAACTATTTACATGCTAAAAGGCACATAAAGCACCTCGAAAACTATGACGGTCGCTTTTTCCAAATCGCTCATGTACCTAAGTGGAAGCCAAGACTCGTATTCTCTAATTGTGACCTCTTCTCACGGAGCGAAGTTCCTAGAAAATCGGATTATGCCTTTTGATGTGTTCTCCTCGTAAGCTACGACACATGCTGAAACTTCGCCTTAGAAAAATTATACATGATTGTGCTTAAACTGACACACAAAACTTTTAGCGCAACGCAATCTGACTTTCAAAAATCCCTACAAAAGAATGGCCCTGACTAACATTAACCAATAGCTTTCACAAATCATTTACCTCACCAAAAATCTTCGTTACTCGAACTACTGCAATACAGCGAGCGCCACTACTGCCAGCTATTTAAAAGATTCCAACTACTGAAGGCACTAACTACTGATAGGCATAGTTAGCAAATGAAAGATTTTGATAGAGAACAAACAATGTATTTACCTTACTAGTGTTCAAAAGTCATAATATATATAGCAGTTCATGACATCCAGTCTTACAAACTTCAAAAATCCATCATTTCTCTCCCCACATCCACCGCTGGTGGCGGCTCACCTCCAACTGCGCAACGCTACGCGCTGTTAACAGCCAACTGTCCAACACTACAATGACAGACAACAACGAAAACTAGCCACAGACTGCACACAGCACAGCCAGGGATTTTCATACAGAGCGCTACGTGGCGTTACCAATTTAAAAATTTAAAGAGCCTACTTACAATGCACACTGCTGGAGATGTTGATTGATGAGCCTGCTTTAACCGTGACCTTCACGCAAATCATTTCACAATTCGAATCTCCGTCAATTTCCTTCGATACTATTGCACTTCTTATCGCTATAAACACGCCTCCCCCTTCACTGTCCAGCCTGTCTCTGCTGTATACATTCCAATCTGAATTTAGGATTTCATTACTGTTTACATGTGGTTTCAGCCCTTTATGCCACCAGCTTTGGTTAACATCCGTAAGCTACCCTTTCGCATTAGAGTAATGAAGAAATACTTCTGTACACGTTATGTAAAAACTAATTATGTTTCCAATTCAATGTAAACTTAACCCATACAGGCATAGTACTCTCGAATTAAAAAGCCCATAGAAACAAAAGGACGTAGTTCTTAATTTTACACTGATATTCTGACAGTAAAATGTGCACGAAGTCAGAATTACACTTTCTAAGTGCAGACCATGCTAGTGCCAAATGGCGAGAAGGGATCCCAAAACCTCGAGTGGCCTACATGTAGCTTACGTAGGCCAGGTTGACGTTACTTTCCTCTATTAGAGACCCCAAATCGTAAGTCTTTACGTCCCCTTCAGAAATGTGGCATGTTGTAAACGGTTATTGATTACATCCTGTACATCAGTTATTTAGTACAGGCAGGACGTCGGCGGAGTTATGGTGAAAATAAGCGTTTACAGTGGAAAATTGTTAATTCAGTGGCCAGGAAGCAAGTATAATCGAAGCTAAGAGGCGCATACCTTTCATACGGTCGCAATCCAGCATTCATAACACCGCAACAAAAATAAATAACTCATTCACGTCCCATCTAAAATCGAATATGAAAAGGTTCAAGGAATGGTTTATTGAATTAAAAAATTGAGACCATAGTGATCACTGCTACCTGTCTGTGTATTCAATTAATAAACAGTCAAGTATTCTGTAGAATCCATAACAGGTAAGTTTGATAATCAGAAAATGTCCCTGAAGAACCTCCGTTATTTTGACGGATGAACTCGGAATCATCCTGTATAAGAGATTAACTGTAACACGATTACCGCAACTGAATTTTAATTATTTAAACCATAATGATGATGATGGTTGTTTTGTGGGGCGCTCAACTATTCGGTCACCAGCGACCGTACAGAGTCCAAATTTATTCGCGGTCCACTTTTTTTCACAGTAGCTCTGGAAGGCCCTGCACATAACTTGTTATCATTAGGGCAGAGAGCGAGTTCTGTGAACAATTCAGTGATAGTGTTGGTCACGTCAGAACCGATATCAAACCAAAACCAACAACGATAGTTGAGGTAGAAGTGCCGACGTGTCGCAAGCAGAAAATGAAAAGGTAAAGAATATGAAGATGTTGAACAGGTAATTCAGTATGTAAAGGGAGATAAAAATCTAATGGTCGTAGGAAGTTGGAATGCGGTTGTAGGTGGAGAAATATGAGAGTGGACTGCAGGAGAATATGGGATTTCTTGCAGGAATGAGAGTGGAGAAAGACTAATCGAATTCTACAATAAATTTTAGATGTTAATAGCGAGTACGGTGTTCAAGAATCACAAGAGGAGGAGATATATATGGAAAGCGATAAGATACGAGAAGATTTAAGCTAGATTACAAAATCAGATACTGGACTGTAAGGCGTAAGCAGGAAGTAACAGAGACGCAGATCACAATTCAGTAATGATGAACGGTAGGCTGAAGTTTAAGTTACTAGTCAGGAAGAATCAAAGTGTAAAGGAATGGGATTCAGAAATACCAGGAATGAAGAGCTATGGTTGAAGTTCTCTAGGCTATGTATAGGGCAATAGTTAGTAGTTAGGGTAAGCAGTTCAGATGAAGAGGAGAGAACATTTGGATAAAGGGCAATCAGTTGAAAAGAAAAGCATAGTTAGAAAGAAGATAACTGCAAAGAAATGCTCCCGCTGAGCGAAGGAAAAAGAAATTTCAAAACCGCTCATGAAAATTCAGCAATACAGATATAGACGTTATTGAGGTATGAAATAAATGTAAAGTGCCGGGAATGCCAGGCGAAATGGATGCATGAAAAAAGTGAAGACGTCGAGAGAGAATTGATTGTCGTAAGGACTGACTCAGCATACACTAAAGTCGAAACAACCTCAGGTGAAATTAAAAGCTAAGGAGGTAACATAAAGAGACCAATGGAAATTCCACTGTAAATACAGACAAGAGAGATGATAAGTACAAAGAATACACTGAAGTCCTCTGTGAAGGGGAAGACTTGTCTGATAACGTGACAGAGGAAAGGCGTCGATAGGGACGAGATAGTGGACCCACTATTAGAATCAGAATTTAGAAGATCCTTTGACGACTTAAGATAAAATAAGGCAGAAGAGATCTATAAAATTCCATCACAATCTCTAAATTCGTTGGGGAAAGTGGCAAGTGGGGGAAGACATTGATGGGTAGATGCCTGAGACCGGCGTTGTATCATCGGACTTCCGAAAATTGAGCATCTGTTGGAAGACCATTTGTTTGTCTGTAGGAATGAAGACTGAAGGTAAATTAAAGGCAGTTACATAGGTTTTACTGACCTGTAGAAAGCGTTCGGCAATGGCAAATGATGCAAGATTGTCGAAATTCTGAGAAAATTAATGATAAGGTACAGGGAAAGGTGAGTAATATACTGTACGTTCAAGAACCAATGGGGAACAATAAGAGTAGACGACCGAGAACGAAGTGCTCGAATTAAAAAGACTTTGACAGGTATGTAGTCTTTCGTCCCCAGTATGCAGTCTATACATTGAAGCAGCAATGACGAAAATAAAAGAAAGTTTCATGAGAGGATTTAAAATTCAAAGCGAAAGGATATCAGTGATAAGAGTCCTAGGTGATATTGCCATCTTTAGTGAAAGTGAAGAAGAATCACAGAATCTGCTGAATGGAATAACCAGTCTAATGAGTACAGAATATGGACTAACAGTAAATCGAAAAAACAAGAAAGAAATTAGAAACTGCAGAAATGAAAGCAACGAGAAACTTAATAACAGGATTGGTAATCACGGAGTAAATGAAGTAAGGAATTCTACTAACTAGTTAGCGAAATAACGCATGAGAGACAGAGGAAGCAGAACTTAAAAGGAGTCTAGCACTGCCAAAATTTGTATTCCAGGCCAAGAGAAGCCTAAGAATCGTAATTTCGGGAAGAAATTTCTGATATTGTGTGTTTGGTCCACAGCGTTGTATGGCAGTGAAGTCTGGACTCTACAAAAACTGTAACAGAAGAGAATTGAAGCGTCTGAGCCGTAGGGTTACAGACAAGTATTGAAAATTAAGTGGACGAAGGCAAGGAATGTGCGCAGTCATGGTCTCGTGGCAGCGTTCTCGCTTCCCGAGCACGGAATCCTGGGTTCTATTCTCGGCGGGGTACGGATTTTCACCTGGCTCGAGCTGACTGGGTGCTGTTGTGTCGTAATCATCATCATTATCATTCATCTCCATTACGGTCGGTGGAAGGCAACTGAAAATCGCCTCCATTAGGACCTTGCGTAGTACGGTGGTGCGGGTCTCTCACATCGTTCCCCTACGCTCTCTCAAGAAGCATGGGACTTCATTACCATTCCATTCCAAGGTAAGGAATGAGGAGGTTATCCGCAATATCGGCGAAGAAAGGCATGTATGAGAAACACTGACAAGAAGAAAGGACAGGATAGTAGGTCATCTGTTAAAACATCAGGGAATAACTTCCATAGCACAAGAGATCACAGTAGGTGACATAAACTATAGAAGAAGACAGAGATTGGAAAATATCCAACAAGTACCTAAGGAAGTAGGTGCAAGTGCTTATGTGAGATGAAGAAATTGGCTGTGAGCACTATGGGACTTAAGATTTATGGTCATCAGTACCCTAGAACTTAGAACTACTTAAACCTAACTAACCTAAAGACATAACACAACACCCAGTCATCACGAGGCAGAGAAAATCCCTGACCCCGCCGGGAATCTAACCCAGGAACCCGGGCACGGGAAGGAGATGAAGAGATTGACACAGGAGGTAAATTCATAGAGGACCACCACAAACCTGTCAGATGTGTTATGTCGAATGGCCACTTGTTACGACTTCTGCAGTACTTGTTAAGGCCATTTGCTACTTGTCACGACTTCTGTAGTACTTGTTAGCAGCAGACACAGTGGGTGTGCCAAAGACTGAGACGGCGTGGAGTTTTACAATTATTTATTGAGCTTTATTTACAATTTCTCCCTCGTCGTCGCTGCCCACCCCTGCGGATCCTTGCGCCTATCAGCTGCTGTGTAGATTCTCCGACAATGCGCGCAACGCTCGCCACCAGTGCTCCGCTGAAGTCAGGATACCCTGTGATTGAGATGAACTCGTACCCACTCGGCAGCCCAGTATGCCCCCCCCCCCCCCCCCCCTGGGAGCCGTGTCGCCATGAAGTCAGCTGCCGCCGTCTGCTGCACCGGCGGTTGGGAAGCAGTCAGTCACGATGTCCGCGAGCTCCCGTCATGGACGGACCACGCGCCGCAGCTTACCGTGCTGGCCTCACTTCCCTTAATCAGCATTCTCCAGGCTTCGGTCGGCGCTCGGTCTGCGTGCCTCCTTGCGTCAGCTGTTTGGTAGACTGCAACTGTCAGCAAGGCTACATGTGCCGCACCTACTTCGCAATGCTCAGTCGCCTGCTTCCTCTGTTGTGCCATTCTCCACTGCGTGAAGCAACGCTTACTACATGTGGTCGCAATAGAAGACTGATAACTAAGACAAAGAAAAAAAATTCATCACATGAAACTCTTGACTATTTCGAAATAAACAGAATTGAGCCTTCAAATAGTTCTTACACCATAAATAAAAGTAGTAACAACAAAAAATTATTCTTTGCTCTATAGAATTTTAATAATAATCTTATTTGGCCGCAGTGACACAGAAACCTGCACCAACCGAGAGCAAAAGAACTGAAACCAATATATTTCAAATACCTGCCCATGCAACTTCTGTAGGGGTACAACCATGATAAAACTGTATGCGAAATGAACAGTTTCAAAGAGATACACTCTACAACCTAGAAAGACCACAGCTATGCTGCTAATAATATGGACAATACGACTAAGTATCCTTTGTAATACAATACCGAAGGAACATTATGGCTAGCTCTGTTGATTGAAACATTACCACTACATTATTCAAAAATGAATGAATACAGATATCGCTTTCTTATGCCCTTTGAAGTCACTCCACACGGTATAGATTTCAAGACTCTTAAAAGTTACAGTATGTTAGGAAACACAGCAGTATCCACTGGCTGCCTGCAGTGCTCTTAGTAACCTCTGCAAAATAACGTCACTCTTACAACACCTCTTAGCAGCCCACCAAGTAGATGTGGATCTCAAAGACCCACATTTACTGCTCTGTACAATACGGTAACAGTTTCACCGAGCTAGGTGGCACAGTGGTTAGCACACAGTAATTGCAAGTCATCCTGATGTAGATTTTCCATGACTTCCCTAAATCGCTTCAGGCAAATGCCGAAATGCTTTCCATTGAAAAGAAACGGCCTACTTCCTTCCCATCCTTACCTCATCTGTGGGACCGATGAACTCGCTGTTTGGTCCCCTCTCCCAAATCAACAAACCAACCAACTGTAACTGGGTAAACTCTTTTGATGCTAGTCAGTGGTCAGGATGAGCATTACTGCAACGGGCATTTGATTCTAAAGCATTGTGTCAGGGTGAAAACACTAAATAAATTAATTTTTGTCTCGTAACAACGTGTGGGCAGGGTGGGTTCTTCCTTGTCTCGGGTATGAGGTAGAATGAAACAGCATTTTTCATAAGATAACTTTTATTGAAAGAATTATGCAACGGTTACCATACTGAATTGTTCTGGCTGGGAGAGCGGCAGCTGTGTCGTTTGCGAAGCCTTGCTGCGTGAGCGGCGGCGTCTGATTACGCTTGGCGGTGTATATCTCCTGTCGCTGTTTCGCCCAGTTGACTGGAGACGCGCATCGTGAGATGGCCCGTTTAATCATTGAGAACGATGTCGTGAATCGGATGGTGGTACCTTGGAGGTGGCGTCCCAGTGTTTCTCTTCTCTATGCGGCCGCATCTGTCTGTGTTGTGCTTCGTTCAGCGTAGCGGCGCGGCGGGGGAAGGCCAGTGTCCCAGACTCTATCATCGGACTCCAGCTTGCCAGTCTTCTGCTGTTAGATCTTCATCCCCAGCTCACAGGTGACTGCTAATGCCAGGCCGTCTCCTTCCCTTCCTCACGAGTCACCCGGGTACGTAAAAACCAGTCTTCAAATACCTTCTAACTTCTGTCATCTGGCATCGACGCTGCTGCTTGCTGTTCCATTACAGTGGCGGACTTGGTGCTTCTGTGTACGATGTAGTCCGATCCTGCATGACGGACTTTAGCACCGAAACTGAACTGAAAACTACACTGTCTGGCCCACTGCGTCTCGCGTATTTATTTAAAAAAAGCTCTGAGCACTATGGGACTTAACATCTATGGTCATCAGTCCCCTAGAACTTAGAACTACTTAAACCTGACAAACCTAAGGACATCACACAACACCCAGCCATCACGAGACAGAGAAAACCCCTGACGCCGCCGGGTATCGAAACCCAGGCGTGGGAAGCGAGAACGCTACCGCACGACCACGAGATGCGGGCGTATTTATTTACTTCAGTTCACAGGAGGTGAACGACTTCGTGGTCATTGCATCTTCTGTCATGTTGAAAAACTTCTCGAAGAATCTTCTTAACATCGGTCATTGGGTCTTGGAATGTAGGCGAGGGGCTTAGATCACATGTGACAATTGAGAAACATGTGAGCCGGTCGGGTGATGTCCTAAGGGCTAAAATGACAGCGTCCGCTTGTATGGGGATGGCGATGGCTTCTCCTGAACGTGCTGACTTCACAGTCACTGACTCTTCCGCTCTGCCAACTGTTTGCCAGTGTGTAACTCTTTTAAACTAAACTAAGTTTTTCATTTATTTTCTAATTTCTACTTTACTGCACATTGATTTCACTAATTTATTTACCTATCTTAAGTATCACGCAACACAACCAACATTATATATAGAGGCTGTATGGAGGATGTTACAGTTTCCCCAACAAAATCACTGAAGGCACCAAACCTTTCAGGCTTTCGCCTTTAGTGGCATGTCGTGTTTGATAGGGTCCATTACCCAGACGCCTCGGGCTGAGTCCAAATCCGACCTGAATGAGGCCATGGCTCGTAGAGAGCGCCAGTTTCAAAATGGTTCATATGGCTCTGAGCACTATGGAAGCTAACATCTGAGGTCATCAGTCCCTTAGAACTTAAAACTACTTAAACCTAACTAACCTATGGACATCACACACATCAATGTCCGAGGCAGGATTCGTACCTGCGGCTGTAGCGGTCGCGTGGTCCTAGACTGAATCGCCTAGAACCACTCGGCCACAGCGGCCGGCGAGTTCCAGTCCCGTAGCGTCTGGTGCTAGCGTTGGGGGGGGACCCATCTTTCCAGTCGGGTTGATGAGAGTGCAGCTCCGAGTATGCGGTAAACTCCATCTGAGACTGAATATGACCAAGGCGCCGATGATTCTGTCCCACAGCATTCCAACAGGACTAGGGCAGAAGGCAAACCCTACAGCGTAAACATCCCACGTATCCCCTGCCCTTCACACAAGTTTCGGTCAAATGATGATAACCTCCTTCTTAGAACGCAGGGGCTGTCTACTCGTGGACTACCTCGCCAGACGCGGCACTATGAAGACACTTTGCAGAATCTGCGACGCATCCTGAGGTCAGAGCCCCCCAGGAATGCTGTTGTACGGTATCACGCAGTTGTACGACAATGCCAGGCCTCACACTGACAATCGTACGAAGGGACCGGTGGAATCGATGAGTTAGCTGTTTGTCCCGTCCCCCAAATCAAACAACCAACCGATCAACCAGTCTCCACCGTTTCTCATCTCTGTCTGCGACTACCATCTTCTGCTCCCGGCGAAGTGCGAGTCCTCCCTCGGGCATGGGTGTTTGTGTTTGTCCATAGGATAATGTAGGTTAAGTAGTGTGTAAGCTTAGGGACTGATGACCAGTTAAGCCCCATAAGATTTAACACACTTTTTTTTAACTACCATCTTCTTCTGGACAGTTGGAAAAGACATCATCTGCGCAGTAAGCGGACGATATCTACAAACAGCTGGCCACACATATTTTTGACCGTCCTCTCCACACACCGCCTCTCTCCTCGGCACTGCACGTCCTTAACTCTTTTTACTTCTGCCTCGCTTGCGGTCGCCAGTCAACTCGCTCTCATCATCACTGTGGTCTGCTGTGACTACTTGGACCAGTAACGCCAAACCCAAAACAAGAGTGGCCAGCATCCCAGCTGAGCCCGGCGCCAAGCCGGCTCACAGCTATTCAGCCGGTGGACACTGCTGTCTCCGTGAGGCCGGAAGTTTTGTCGCCCCATCTGCCCTGCACCGTCAAACACAGCCCACCGACAGAAAATCCTTCCTGGCTCCCAGCGACAAGCAACAAGATTGTGAAGAGCTTCCACGGTGGCAACAGCGCTGATATCCAAATGACCTTGCAGCCACTTCACAGTACAGCAAACTTCCCACAGCTGAATCGCGCAGGGTGGCCAAATTCGAAGTAGCGTTGCCGCCGGCCACATAGCGTCAAACGCGTCGTCTAACTACACTCCAGAGCACCAGACCCGCACAAGTTCGACCAGCTGGGCCGGGTGAAGAGAAGCATAGTATGAGATTCAAGTGCAGAACAAGAACAGTAATGAGGTCGTGACAGTACGCGGTTGAGTGGCTGTTGGAATTTCTCGCTATGAAGATGGTATAGCGTCTGTTTCTATTAGTCAACATCTTTATGCAACTTCCTGCATCATGTGCGTTAAAATATTATGACTTACACAATCAAATATCTTTCAAAAGTCATGGATGATTTAATCTTGTCAGGTTTTATAGTTCTAAAATTTTATTATCTACTCTTTGAAGGTATGAACAGCTTCCTCAGTTAATGAATGTCGTTCTTTTTTGTAAAAGTTTTGTTAGCCAAGCTCGCATACTGATAAACAGATACCTTGTTTCAACTATTTGCGGTCATCTGAATATAATGTCAAAATGTAAAACGACACTTTTGTCTATTGGCAGTTCAAGCCACAAGGGAAGCTGACGTTCCCTTCCGTTGATGATAGCCAGTAGACAGAACTGTGCTCTTATCTTACACAGGTCTTTATATTCGGGTCTGAACATGACTGGAAAAAGTCGAAACTACATATCTGTATGCGATTATTGTTAATAAAGATTTTACAAAGAATCAACATTCAATGAAATGAGAGAGCGATGTTTCTACAGTGACAATGAGGTAACTACAGCTTCCTTTGACTTGCACTCTTTACTCAGGAGAGCGGAAAATATCCCATAATTACATCTTAACAAATTTTAGAAAACTACGTAAAAAGGGATACCGCAAGTACGTGCTGCTTGTGCTTTTGAGAGCGTCATTTGTATCCAACGTGTGTGTGCTCGCTACCGTTCTCCTCAGGTGATTTAACTTTTCATTTTATTTTGTTTATTTGCTTTTTCTGTTGACCAATTAACCAGAGATTCGAGTAATGGCAGAGCTAGTAGACAACGTCGTATCTACAACATACATATTAGATTGCACTAAGATCAGTTAAACGTAATGCTCCACATTATATTCGGGAGGACGACGGTTTAAGCCTGCGACCAGCCATCATCTACTTAGATTTGCCTGATTTCCCTTCATTGCTTCAGAACAAATGGCCGCATGGTTCCTTTGAAAGGGTCCAACCGACTCTCATCCCCACCTTTCTCTATTTCCCTAATCCGATGGGACTGATGACCTCGCTGTTTGGTCCCTCCCCCAAATCAATCAACCAACCAACCAACACTCTGAATAAGGGCTGTACGAAGGAAGTTAATGAGTTCTCTGATAAAATCACTGAAGGTACCGAACCTTGCAGGCTGCCGCCTTTCGTGACATATGGTGTCTGGTAGGGTCCAAAACCCCGACGCTTTGGCCCGAGTGCAAGTCCAACCTGAATGGAGGCGACGGCCCGGAGAGTGTGGCAAGCCTGTAGCGTCGGGACCTCTCCTACTAGTCGGGTTGCTTGAGAGTGCATTTCCAAGTGTGTGGTAAACTCCATCTGAGACTGAATAAGACTACGGCACCGATCGTTCCATCCCACAGCATTCCTACAGCCATAGTGCAAAAGGCAAAGCCAATAATGTAAACACCCCATATATCCGCTGCCCAAGAAGTCCCAAGTTGTTCACACAACTTGCGTTCAGGTGATGATTACCTCCTCCTTAGAATGTAGGAGCCCACTGATCGTCGAACTCCTCGAGCGTGGAACCACAATCAAGACGCAGCACTATGAAGACACTTTGCAGAAACAGCGATGCAAAATTATGTTAAAATCTCCTAAGAATGCTGTCGCACGGAATCATACCGTTGCACGATCACGCCTACGCTCACACTGTCAATCGTAAAAAATGCTACGCTTCAGCGATATGAAAGAAGGAAGGAATGAAGGAAGGTTGAGTGTAACGCCCCGTCGATATCGAGGTCATTGGAGACCAAACAGAAATTCTGATTGTGTCAAGGACGGGGAAGGAAGCCAGCCGTGCCCTTTGAAAGGAACCATTGCTGAATTAACGCAGAGGGATTTAGGGAAATCATGGAATACCTACATCTGGATGGCTGGATGCGTGTTTGAAACGTCGTCGTCCCGAATGCGAGTCAAGCGGACCGAAAACTGCGCAACATAATTCGGTTTTAGCGATCAGGTTCGGAAACGCTGCTATATTCATCTTTTAGCCCAGATCATTCGCCGTGTGATTAGCAAGGAAAATATGCTTGGACGTTGATCTCAGTCGGACGAGGAAGTACAAGAGGGGGATGTGGGTTGGATCCGTCAGCAACCGACCGCGTTCCACGAAACACGAATTCATTGTCCCGTTTCCCTGTGGAAAAAAATGTGTTAATGCGCGTAGAAGCATTCAATTATCCCTTTGTGGCTGGTGTTTAGGTTTCATTTGACTGCTCCTTATACGTTCAAAATAGTAAACATATCACACCCTCATTGTGGAATCTTTGTGTTTGATTTATAACTCTGTATTCGCTTTTTGCAGAAACAAAGCAATAATGACATAGTCCGCTGTGGACACTTGCCAAACGAGACCACAGGAAGTCCTGGTTTAACCAATGCCCTCTGAAACTTCCTAATTATTTGTCGACAAGTGTGACAGACTGACATCTATAAAATCTCTGTTGGATTGACGTCGCTGTACGGAAAAGGCAGGGATAAGGCTGAACTTTCATCACAAAGATGAGAAGGATGACAGCCACAAAGAAGTAGTATGTGCGTTATAGTAGTGGTATGACATCTAGAGAGCTTTATTTTAAATGACTTCGTAATGAAACCGTCTACGTAAGTCAGTACACATTCAGATTTCGCTTCACACTGCTCACACACCACCAACACTCGTGTGTAGGACTACATGACTCGATCTTATGAAAATATACACTCCTGGAAATTGAAATAAGAACACCGTGAATTCATTGTCCCAGGAAGGGGAAACTTTATTGACACATTCCTGGGGTCAGGTACATCACATGATCACACTGACAGAACCATAGGCACATAGACACAGGCAACAGAGCATGCACTATGTCGGCACTAGTACAGTGTATATCCACCTTTCGCAGCAATGCAGGCTGCTATTCTCCCATGGAGACGATCGTAGAGATGCTGGATGTAGTCCTGTGGAACGGCTTGCCATGCCATTTCCACCTGGCGCCTCAGTTGGACCAGCGTTCGTGCAGACCGCATGAGACGACGCTTCATCCAGTCCCAAACATGCTCAATGGGGGACAGATCCGGAGATCTTGCTGGCCAGGGTAGTTGACTTACACCTTCTAGAGCATGTTGGGTAGCACGGAATACATGCAGACGTGCATTGTCCTGTTGGAACAGCAAGTTCCCTTGCCGGTCTAGGAATGGTAGAACGATGGGTTCGATGACGGTTTGGATGTACCATGCACTATTCAGTGTCCCATCGACGATCACCAGAGGTGTACGGCCAGTGTAGGAGATCGCTCCCCACACCATGATGCCGGGTGTTGGCCCTGTGTGCCTCGGTCGTTTGCAGCCCTGATTGTGGCGCTCATCTGCACGGCGCCAAACACGCATTTGACCATCATTGGCACCAAGGCAGAAGCGACTCTCATCGCTGAAGACGACACGTCTCCATTCGTCCCTCCATTCACGCCTGTCGCGACACCACTGGAGGCGGGCTGCACGATGTTGGGGCGTGAGCGGAAGACGGCCTAACGGTGTGCGGGACCGTAGCCCAGCTTCATGGAGACGGTTGCGAATGGTCCTCGCCGATACCCCAGGAGCAACAGTGTCCCTAATTTGCTGGGAAGTGGCGGTGCGGTCCCCTACGGCACTGCGTAGGATTCTACGGTCTTGGTGTGCATCCGTGCGTCGCTGCGGTCCGGTCCCAGGTCGATGGGCACGTGCACCTTCCGCCGACCACTGGCGACAACATCGATGTACTGTGGAGACCTCACGCCCGACGTGTTGAGCAATTCGGCGGTACGTCCACCCGGCCTCCCGCATGCCCACTATACGCCCTCGCTCAAAGTCCGTCAACTGCACATACGGTTCACGTCCACGCTGTCGCGGCATGCTACCAGTGTTAAAGACTGCGATGGAGCTCCGTATGCCACGGCAAACTGGCTGACACTGACGGCGGCGGTGCACAAATGTTGCGCAGCTAGCGCCATTCGACGGCCAACACCGCGGTTCCTGGTGTGTCCGCTGTGCCGTGCGTGTGATCATTGCTTGTACAACCCTCTCGCAGTGTCCGGAGCAAGTATGGTGGGTCTGACACACCGGTGTCAACGTGTTCTTCTTTCCATTTCCAGGAGTGTATGTGTTATATCCATTATTACACACGAACATATATATTAGTTAATCATTTTAATCATTTCTATCCTACATAAAGGAAGGTAAAATTCCTCACATTTAATGCAAAAACACTCAAGTGTTTATCAAGTTATTTATCCCTTTTAGAGTAAAAATACACTTATTATGGGGATTCTCTACTCCTTGTCCAAATAATTCAACAACATTACAGTGTAATACTTGACATAAAAGCTTATAATCTAATACATACATAATATTATCAAATTATTACTGCTAATTATTTTACCATAAACATTCAATACACAGTTATGGGGTAGCTCACTTGCACTTCTGATTGGTCCTTTGTATATTCACTTCGTTTTTCTTAGTCCAGGGGACCGAGTAAGATGCTCTGCAATAGGTCTTGTGCGGATATACTTCCATATTGTAATCTTTTATGATTTCAGGGCGTACAGTCAATATTTCGAGGTATCCGGATAATAATTCTGTTAATTGTGCAGCCTCTGAAGCATTAATGCAAGTTGCCTCCTGTACTATCTCTCCTATTGTTGTGAGGATGTCACTCACGTTGCTGGGTGCATCGTTATACCGATTTTTGTGACACATCTGTGGGTGCTTATGATCCAACACTAACAACTTCTGTTTGCTGACAGGAAGTTTCCTTTTCTCATCAGCGGAAGGTTAGCACCGAACTCCCGATTCAGCATTAATGTTATGGGTCGCTGTTGGTACTTAAACGCACATGTCCCACGGGCAGGATCAATTACAGCTTCCCTTTCCCGAAGGAACTCAAGACCCAGATGCACCGGTACTGACAAGTTATTCTTTAGGAGGAACGCGTATAGTAAGCGATCATTTCCCAAAGAAACATCCACCTGTGTCTGGTATTTTCTACTCTTTGCCTTTTTTCCCAATGACCCTATAACCTTACAATTTGCAACCGGCAAAATCGGCTTTCTTCTTATCTCCGATAACTTCTTGAAAAACTGCTTGTTCATAACTGATACATTCACACCTGTGTCAAGCAGAATAGTAGTTGTTACACCATTTACAGCTCCGGAGACACTTGTTGGGATACTTTCCGTTTGTGGCTTATCAGAGACAGCTGGTTCCTGATATAGCTCATCTTCGATCCTGTGGCCATTCTGATACCGTTATCATGTTTATTTTTTGTGTCATCGACCCTTGCCTTCATTGTTGGCCTCGGTCACCTGGCGAAGGCCTACAGGGGCTGAAATTAGTTTGTTGGCTTCTGAGTGTTTTGTTTTGTTTCCGAAGGTACCTCCACTATTCTAACATTTTGTGAGTTTTCAGTCGGAGGAGGCCTGCTTGGATCTCACCACGGTGGATTTTGATTGCTTGGTATAGGTATAGCCTGTACATAATTTATTGGCTGACCTGAATTGATATAATTTTGCTGAGGCTGCCAATGTCTTGGCCCTGGCTGTCGCCAATATTCAGTGTCACCCCGCATATTTTTAGGCTTGTCTTTATATGGACTGTCTGACCTGTTGTAATTTCATCTCTTTCGGTTGCTATTGTTATTGTTTGGGTTTTCATTGTGGTACGGTCTGTGATTACCATCCGGTTGTTGGTGTTCTTCGGCATTTTGAAAATAATTGTTATTATTATTAGGATAGCCGGCCGCAGTGGTCTAGCGGTTCTAGGCGCCCAGTTCGGAACCGCGCGACTGCTACGGTCGCAGGTTCGAATCCTGCCTCGGGCATGGTTGTGTGTGATGTCCTTAGGTTAGTTAGGTTTAAGTAGCTCTAAGTTCTAGGAGACTGATGACCACAGATGTTAAGTCCCATAGTTCTCAGAGCCATTTAGCCATTATTAGGATAAGCAAAACTTTGGTTGTAGGGATTCCTACTACTACTATTATTATTGTATTTTTCGTTACTATAAGCTTTACTTTGGACTACCTTCGCCCCTATTTTCATTATTTCCATTCCATGAGGATTTTCTATTACGACTATTATTATTGCTGATCAGGTCAGAATTTTTTCTGGCGTCTTCTTGTACTAGATCCAGAGAATCAGTTACAGACAGAAATTCGTTCAGATCGGTGTATGTAAAATTAAATATTTTTTCTCTAATATGTATGGGTAATCTAGCTTTTAACACTCGCAATACGTCTCTGGTGGTTACTGGCTCATCCCAGTACCGGCTGATGTCAATATATTTTTCAAAGAAATTTCTTAAGGAACCTGACATCGGATTGTACATTTCTGCATTGTAAACAATTTTACGGGGTCGCTCTTGAGTAGACGCTGACCAGAATTCATCAAGGAACGCCTTCTCAAAGTCGTGGAATATCTTGCAAGTTTCTGCTGCATTTAATGCCCAGAGCGACGCATCACCAGAAATATGTGAAACCACAAACTGTATTTTCTGTTCTTCCGACCATGATTTTGGAAGTTTCGAATGAAAACTACTGGATGTCCGTTTTTCTTGCTTTCTTCGTTAAATATTTGAAACTGTCTATGCTTAATTAGACTTTCTTCATTCATCAAAGTAGTTAAGTGCATGGAACTGCTATTATTCCCAGGTGGTGTGGTTACTTTATTACAAGTAAATTCTATTCCACTATTATTGTTCCTTGGTGTCACATATTGCTCTGGTAATATCGGTTGATTACCAAAATTTGGTCTTCCTTCTGGTGCATTAAAATTCGCCGTTAGATTATCTGCGATTTTTTCCTGTCAGTACCAGTGTTGTCATTACTGCATACTGTCAGATTTTCAAAGTTTTGATTTTCAGAGATCAGCTCCCTGGCTACTTATGTTCGGACTTGAGTTCGGATTTCCGAGGAAATGTCCTCCAGCATTGTGTCTACAGCGGTAGCCAAGGCTTTGAATTGGTTCTCTAGTCTATCTACTTCAGTTTGAGGTCTATTGACCTGAACTGAATGTTTGTTAACGGTGCAATAGTGGTTTTTACTGCATCGATTTCCTGCTTAAAATGGGTAGTAATAGCATTATCACAGTCTACCAACACCTGATTTATCCTACGGACAATTTCTTTATCTCTTTCCACAAAAATATTGTTTATATTTTCTATAAATTTCTTTTCCTTTTCTTGGTCCCTGAGCTCCTGTTGCTGTTTTTCTATAAGCTTTTCCTTTCTACGTTTTTCCTTTTCCTGCTGACGTTGTCTTTCAAGCTCCTGCTCTTTAAGCTCGCGTTGTTTTTCACTCTCCTGCTCTTTAATAGTAAACTTTTCAAATAATGCAGTTAGCATATCTTGTATGGACATAGCTTGAGAATTGCTAACTTCTGCCCCTTGTCCAGAAGAAGTATTGTCATTAATTCCTAACTGGTTGAATGCAGGATTGTCAGTTTGTTTTGACAACTCCTCGGTTTTACTATCACTCGGAACATTAGTTTCTAAATTATCATTTATAATTAAATTTTCTAATAATTCGACAGAAACATGGGTAGATTGTTCTGCCTGAGACTCTGATGTCATCTCTGCATCAGTATGCTCATTGGGTTTATTTTTCTGTTGTTTAACCAATCTATCACGAATATAGCACAACAAATATATAAATCACTGGCAAACACAAAATGATCTTATAACTAACACATATACACAAATAACACTTAAAAATATTATTTTCGCAGCCAGAGTATTCAATTATTACTACTTGTGGCTGGAGGTACTGATTTCATTTTAAAATTGCACACGCAGCGTATGTTGTCATCGTGCTGCTATGTAATAACTGAACCTGAACATCTGTTCCTACCTGTGTGAGGGTGGTGCACTGCACTGCTTGTATGAAGGTACTGTCGCACCAGCGCAGACACAGATTCGTACAGCAGTTCTGTAGGAAGATGTCAATGCTCATGGAACAAGTAAATAAACAATGATTAATAGTTTGTCTTGGTACTCCGTACCTGTAATAGATCACAATTTCAATTATGAAAATGAATAAATGTTCATTGGTGGCCCCACGTTTTGCCCCAGTGTGGCGTTTGCTGTGTTATTCAGTGGTTTGGTATTTAACTAATTTGTAAATTAAAATGATAATTTTATTTTATTACACTGTGTCATTACTACATAATTATTCTCCCGGCTAAAGATTTGGTCAAGTTGCTAAAGAACTCCAAGTTAACGTCGTGTTAAAGTGCTGCCTGTAAGTTGTGTAAGTGTCACTAAATCACAGTTCATACAACAGATTCTATACAATTATGGATTATGATGGAAACAGTTATCTTCAGCAAAATGATCATTGAAACCATCGAATATCAGCCGCGCACAACACTGACGTATGTTCGTGAAACAATATTCTTCGCAACTCGTGCGTAATTAATTTCGGCTCCATACATCAGCTGGAAAAGTTTGTTGTAACGATCGTGCTATCAGCACTATTTTTAAAGAACCAATCTGATTCGAATTATTTTCATTGAAATGAGTTCGGGACCATCGGTGCACATTTTTTTTTACACATTTATATTACGTTCGGCATTTGTCTGCAGAGTTGCGTAATTTGAATTTGCCGCTGAGACAATTGTTAAGATGGCTGCAGACAGTTGATAGAGACTTTCTATTGTTAGAGCAAATAAGTATATTAAATGCTTTCGTATTGTGCACTATCAAGCAAAGATTTGATTTGTTTCGAAGGAAAACACAGACAAAAATGCGTTACAAATCGCTATCATCAATGGCTGCGCTCGTAGCAGCGGGAAGAAATACATAACACAGATAATGGTTACTGAGAGAGGAATTAAAGTTACAAATAATTATTCACTCATGTTTATAATAAAAATGAACTCTATTCAAGTAATAATGAGCAAATAATTACAATTTCTTAACGGACTTCAGTTCGATGTGACCTGGTGGATGACATCGGAAGTTCACTGAGGCTTTTTGCAGATGATGCTGTGGTGTATCGAGAGGTTGCAACAATGGAAAATTGTACTGAAATGCAGGAGGATCTGCAGCGAATTGACGCATGGTGCACGGAATGGCAATTGAATCTCAATGTAGCGAAGTGTAATGTGATGCGAATACATAGAAAGATAGGTCCCTTATCATTTAGCTACAAAATAGCAGGTCAGCAACTGGAAGCAGTTAATTCCATAAATTATCTGGGAGTACGCATTAGGAGTGATTTAAAATGGAATGATCATATAAAGTTGATCGTCGGTAAAGCAGATGCCAGACTGAGATTCATTGGAAGAATCCTAAGGAAATGCAATCCGACAACAAAGGAAGTAGGTTACAGTACGCTTGTTCGCCCAATGCTTGAATACTGCTCAGCGGTGTGGGATCCGCACCAGGTAGGGTTGATAGAAGAGATAGAGAAGATCCAACGGAGAGCAGCGCGCTTCGTTACAGGATCATTTAGTAATTGCGAAAGCGTTACGGAGATGATAGATAAACTCCAGTGGAAGACTCTGCAGGAGAGACGCTCAGTAGCTCGGTACGGGCTTTTGTTGAAGTTTCGAGAACATACCTTCACCGAAGAGTCAAGCAGTATATTGCTCCCTCCTACGTATATCTCGCGAAGAGACCATGAGAATAAAATCAGAGAGATTAGAGCCCACACAGAAGCATACCGACAATCCTTCTTTCCACGTACAATACGAGACTGGAATAGAAGGGAGAACCGATAGAGGTACTCAGGGTACCCTCCGCCACACACCGTCAGGTGGCTTGCGGAGTACGGATGTAGATGTAGATGTAGATATGCGTCCGCAACTTACAAAAGCCAACCAACAAAAGGTAAAAACAACGGAAGACAAACGCAGGTCATAAAAGGAATTTACAATTATCATTGTCTTTGTATGATACACATCGATATGTCTAATTACATCATAGAATATTATATAAATAATTAATATTTATAAGTTTTCACTGTTTTTTCATACATCGAATACATACTGTTTATAACTGTTAGACGCATAATTTCCTGACGTCGCACTGTAGCCAAAAATTTATCTCGTGGATGTTACACCAAACGGGTCCACAGGAAGTCCTGGTTTGACCAATGCCCTCAGCAAGTTCCAATTTTTTTGTCGACAAGTGTGGCAGACTGAGACCTAAAATCTCTGTTGAACTGACGTCGGTGTACGGAAAAGGCAGGGATGAGGCTGAACTTTCATCACAAAGACGAGAAGGATGACAGCCATAATGAAGCTGTATGTGCGTTATCGTAGTGGTATGACATCTAGAGAGCTTCATTCGAGAACCACGGGTCTTTTGCGGAATGCTCGGCTTATGTTAATGTAGACGAAAATTTAATAGTCATTGGGGAATGGAATTCGGTACTAGGAAAATGAAGAGAATGAAAAGTAGTAGGTGAATATGAACTGGAGGTAATGAATAAAAGAGGAAGTTAGCACATCGTACAAATTAATCATCGCAGACACCTTGTTCGAGAGTCATGAAAGAAGGTTATATATGTGAAGAGACCTGGAGACACCAGAAGGTTTCAGAAGGTTAATATATTGATAAGACAGAGATTCAGGACCCAGGATTTCAACTGTAACGCATTTCCAGGGGCAGGTGTGGACTCTGATTACAATTTATTGGTTATGAACTGCAGATTGAAACTGAAGAAACAGTAGAAAGGTAGGAACGTAAGGAGATGGGACGTAGATAAACTGAAAGAACCAGAGGTTGTAGAGTGTTTAAGAGGGAGCTTTAGTGAATGATTGACAAGAAGAGCGAAAAGAAATACAAAAGAAGAAGAATGGGTTACTTTGAGAGGAGAAATAGTGAGGACAGCAGAAGATTACGTAGGTCAAAAGACAAAGTCTAGTAAAAATCCTTGGGTAACAAAAGAGATATTGAATTTAACAGATGAAAGGAGAAAGTATAAAAATGGAGTAAATGAATCAGCGAAAAGGAACGCAAAAGTCTCAACAAAGGAAACATAGCTAAGCAGGAAAGGTTAGAGGAAAAATTTGAGGATGTAAAACCATATATATCAGCAGGGGTAAGGTAGATACCGCCTACAGGAAAATTAAAGAGCTCAAATGGAAAAGCAGTCCTAAGCTAAGAAGGGAAAGAAGAAAGGAGGAAGGAGGGTCTGTACAACGGAGATGTCCTTGAGGGCACTCTTATGAAGATGGAAGAGAATGTAAATGAAGATGAGACGGGAGATACCGTGGTGCGTGAGGAATTTGACAGAGTCCGGAAAGACCTAACTCGAAACAAGGCCTTAGCAATAAACAACATTCCGATAGACTTACTCATAGTCTTGGGAGGACCAGATGTGACAAAACTCTTCCACCTGGTGATAACGATGTATGAGACAGGCGAAATTCGCTCAGATTTCAACAAGAATATAATATTTCCGATTTCAAACAAAGCAATCGATGACGTGGGTGAAAATTACCAAACTGTGAGTTTAATATGTCACGGTAGCAAAATACTAATACGAATCCTTTACAGACGAATGGAAAAACTGGTAGGAGACGACCTAGGGGAAGATCAGTTCGAGTTGAAAGAAATGTAGGAACAGACTAGGCAACACTGACACTCGACTCATCTAGGAAGATAGGCTAACGAAAGGCAAAACTACGTTTATAGCATTTGTAGACATAGATAAGGTTTTTGAAAATATTGACTGGAATACTCCTTTCAAATTCTGAAAGTGACAGGTGTAAAATACAGGGATCGAAAAGCTGTTTACAATTTGTACAAAAACCAGATGACAGTTAGACAGTTATAAGAGTCGAGGGGCATGAATGTGAAGCAGTGGTTGAAAGAGAGTGAGGGAGGGTGGTAGTCTGTCCCAGATGTTGTTCTATCTCTATACTGAGCTAGCGGTAAAGGGAAAAAAAGAAAAATTTGGAGTCGGAATTAAAATCCAGGAAGAAAAAATGGAAATCTTGAGGTTCCCCCATGACATTGTCATTCTCTCAGAGACAGCAAAGGATATGGAAGAGCAGCTGAATTAGACTTTTCAAATAGTAGCTGAGTTTTCCTATTTGATCAACAAAATAACTGATGATCGTCCAAACATAGAAGATATACAATGTAAACTGGCAATCGTAAGGGTAGCGTATCTGCAGAAGGGAAATTTGTTAACATCGAATCTAGATTTAAGTGTCAGAAAGTCCTTGTTGAAAGTATTTGTACGGATGTAGCCGCGAATGGAAGTGAAACATGGACAATAAACAGTTTAGACAAGAAGAGAATAGAATCTTTTGAAATTTGGTGCTACAGAAGAATTCATAAGGTTAGATGGGTAGATCACGTACGTAATGAGGAGATCCTGAATAGTATTTGGGAGGGGAGGAGTTTGTGGTACAACTTGTCTAGAAGAAGGAATCGCCGGGTAGGACACATTCTGAGGCATCAAGGGGTCACCAATTTAGTATTGGAGGGAAGGGCGGAGGGTAAAAATCGTAGAGGTAGACCAAGAGATAAATACACTAAGCATATTCAGAGGGATTTATGTTGCAGTAGTTACTCGGAGATGAAGAGTTTTGCATAGAATAAAGTTTCAGGGAGAGCTGCAGCAAACCAGTTTTTGAAGTGACGACCACAACAACAATGTCGTCCTACGGAACGTTGCGAGATCTGCCATAACTGTGTGCATTCTCGAAAGTCTAGTTTATTTACACTGGTAAATATATCTGTATTTGGAAGACATGCGTAGTAAGACTGGCCATCAATCGCACTTTGTTTCTCCAGGAATTCCATCAAATCGTTGCGTGAGATACCAGAGTGTTCCTTGGTTCTTAGCAAGTGGTTACGTCTGTGTTTACTTTCACACTTGTCGCTTAATTACATTAACATCATGGTGTTATAAATAGTCTTTTACGTGAGAGCTGCCTAACTATGAGCTGAAGTCGAAAATATTAATGGGAATGTAAGTAAAGTTGTAGCTACTGTAGGGCAAAAATTTATGATAAATACAAAATGTTGCAAAACCTGAAGTACAGACATTATTTTTAAGACAGATTGTCGTACACTTCGTACATATTCCGTATGCCTCTCATCTATTATATTAGTCATTGAGCGAAGTGTAAGGCGATGGAGTTAACATGTTGCTTTGGCTCCTGCTACGCTGGGACTCTAACTTTTAGCGTGGCTCATTCTTATGGTTGGTCGTGCAGTATTTAGTTGAGGAATTCTGTCACTCCCCACCTCATTAAGGTAACCCACAACTAAGCGTTAAGCTGTTCCATGGGATGTCTCTATGTTTTCCACTAATTCAAATTGTTCAAGACCCAAGAATATGAGCAGTACTCAACACGATTTCATAGATGAACCCACTGTGTGTGAATTACGCGACCTAAGTTTTTTACTGTTAACTACTAGTGTGAAACCTACCACCTACATGTACATATTCACTTTCCGTTTTATTTCATATATTTCCAATTTGATACTCATTGGTGCTGATGCTTATCGTCTTGAGTTGTCGCTGTCTTTCACATCTAATATGCTTTGTAATGAAATAACTAAATCGAAAGAACGAGATGCATTTTCTCTATCGTGAATCTTCAGTCCTACCAAGATTCTTCTCTCTCCGATTTCAAAAAGCCAGTCTAGCATGCGAGAGATGGTAAAATGGGAGGGCGTGTTGTGACCACCTTGACTGAAAATGTGCGAACTGCGTTGTGACCATCTTCATTGAAACCATTTCAAAAGAGATAACTTTGAAAAGCATTTGCTTGAATATATTCAGGATCTTTATCTGAGTCGTAGTTATCGTTTTATTACTTACATACTTATTGCGGAACATATTTAGTAGCCAGTCGATTGCTAACAACTGTAGAAAAGATGTTTCTCCTGTGTGTGACTGTTCCAGCAGTGCGCAACTGCTTGTTGTCATCCTACAAATTAAACCAAACGAAGAGCTCTGCTCTAAACAGTGGTAAGGGAAGGTGTTGACTCTTATGAGAAGCTCGCAGCTCGTTCTCTTTTTATTCATTAGTCTTCCCACTGGTTTCATTGGGTCCCCCATTGGGATTGGTCTGATGCGGCCTGCAACGAAATCCTCTCCTGCACAAACCACTTTGTCTTAAGGTAGTGCTGACACCCTATGTTCTCTATTATATGCTGAATGTACTTCAGTCTCAATCTTCTCCCTACAGTTTTTATCCTTTACATATTCCTCTGGCACAACAGAGGTTATTCCTTGATGTCTTGCCACTTGCGCTATCTACCTGCCCCTTCTTCTTTACAGTGTTGTGCGTATGTAGTGTCTTCTATTCTGTGGAGAACCTCTTCATTCGTTATGCTATCGGACCATCTGATTTCCAACATTCGTCTATTCCACGACATCTCACACGCTTCAGTCCTCTTCTTTCCGGTTTTCCCACAGTCCATCTTTGCAGAACATTTTCAATAGAATTTCATAAATAAGATATTTCAAGGATATTCAGTGTCATTTCTTTAAATTTAGGCATAAGCCTTGGTTCTAAATTTTTTTTATAATTTAGATATATTTGACAGTTTTGAAGTAGTTGTAGAGTAACGACATTTTTAAAAAGCGTAAATTCTATCCGAAATTTTATTCTAAATAATACACTAGTGACTACTTAATACGGTTTACTAGCAAGCTTAGTGCACTTAACATGGTTTGCCTGGCACTTTAACGAAACATTGATGAAAGCCGTCGAAAGTATAAGCTTATTTGTAAAAGGTACAAGTTGTTTCAGTTGACGGTAGTAAAGTTTGCATTGCCAGTTTTTGCGCTAGCAAAATGTAACAACCCCAAAATTCATTCTATAATTCAGTACATTATAAAATTGATTTTATTGTCGTGTTAATACAGTAAATAAACAACATTTAGGAAGGGCCTTAATATTTCTGTCATCACAATGGCACTAAATTGAAATAAACTAGTGTAAGGGACACAGTGTTGTTTACGTGCTTAAGTAATTCACATTTATGTGACTAGCAATTACATTTGAAGCTCATTTGCCTCGAGGAACATACTTCAGATCTTAGCTATAGTTATCCAGATCCTCCTTGGAATTGTACCAATAGTCCTATTTTCACGATGAGAACGTTACACACGTTTCTTGTAAGCAAGCATGTTTTTGACATTTACCCATGTTTACATGCACACATCCTGATAAAGTTTTTACTACTGGAAATCTGAAATTCGTTATAGATGACATTTCTCGGTTTATCGTGTAACTATGAACTCATTTGAATGAACCACTTCAGGTACACATCCAATAATTCTAACAACTGTTTCTTATCTAATGCCTCTTACACTGGTTACAAATGAGACCTCCAAATAAGAAAATTAAGGTGACGTCAGTCTGTAATTATGTCTCAGAGCGATGAATGTAAGTTGCAGTTCAGTGACACATACCACAAAGAGAGAAAACTTGCTAACACACACACAGCTTCGGGTACTTTAGTACAAACATTCCTGCATCCTTCCAATAACGACGTACAATAGGACGTACACATGTCATAAGATACAATCAAGAAGCCTTCACCTTGTTCTGCGTAAAGGGCCTAGGACTTTGTCGGCGTGATTTGGTCCGCGGAAATTAAAGCAGAGAGCCTTACGCGCAACATCTGAGAAACAAAATGCAGCATCAAAGAGATGAATACATACGCTCAGTCTTCGCTCAAAACGTGAGAGAAACGTGAGGAAATAAAGCAAACGGGACACGCAGGCAGAACAGCCGCTAACGGTCAGTTACCGCAGAACGTATTAATGCTGCTGTTTTGGTGATGTTATCATTCTCTTCCAACCATCTCAAAAGCGAGGTATAATTTCGGAGAAATAAAGCGGAAAGCACGTGCATGTAATTATGAATAACATTTTCTCAGCCACTGACGTAGGAGAAAATTACTTTCATTAAAGTATTCAGCAGAGAACGGTCTCATTCATTATATTGAAATAACTGACTCATTTCGTCGTTTATCTCTGACTGGACTGAGAAGCGGGAAAAGGATTATCCAGTTAAATTTACGGTTCTCATTAGGGTACTGAAGTTGGCTACTTTACTAATCTAACTTCTATTTCCGAAGAACTTGCCTTCAATGGTAAACTAATTAGCTGACAGAAAACGTAGTTTAGTTCCATTCAGAGTGTCGCTCTATTCTTTGCAAAGAGCACTTATTCCTTGTCTTAAATTCTGTAATAGGCAATAAAAAGCCCACTGTAGTCAAAACTCATCAACGTTCCTTGTTTAATTTTCTTACCTCTACACCTTCAGTCCTACACATACATCTACATCGCCGTCCCGGAGGCTGCCCAACGGTTTGTGCCATCATGTTATCCTCTCTCTCCTGTTTCACCAGGTACATACATTCAAATTTGCCGTTAGCTTTTGTGAGAGATGTGAGGGGTTTGAATAAAATATGGAAAGAGAAAATACACATTACCAAGCCTAATAAGGTGCAAGAAAACCACTGGCATTCCGAAAACCATACAGTCGTCTCGGAATGGGTAAACACATGTCCTGTATGGGATTCAAGGGAATCATATGTCATTCTTCCTGCAAAGTAGTGGCAAGTTCAGGTAGTGATGGTGGAGGTGGATAGCGACTGGGAGCTCTTCTCCCTAAAGTAGACCATAAAGGTGCAATAATATTGAAATCTAGTGACTGTGTTGGCCAGGGGAGATACAACAACTCCTGCCCTTGTTTAAAAAACCAGTCCTGGACGATACGAGCTGCGTAAACAGTAGCCGTGTTTCTTGGCACACAGCGTCCTCAGTGGGGAACAAATGGTGTACCACGGGACGGACCTGATCAGCAAAAGTGGTCACGTAATGCTTGGCAGTAATGTGACATGGAATACCATGCCCAAACCATCACCAAACCCCCGTTATGTTTTACTCTTGGGAAATAGACTCCACCGGAAGTATGAAACACTGTCCCAAATGACTCCTCCAATGCTCGATTGTCCAAGTTTTACGGCTTCGGTACCAGGTTTTCCTGTTACGGGCGTTTCTACCAGTGACGAGTGAATCAGAAAATCCCTGATTATGGAGCACGCTTCGTTTTCTTTTGGTGCTGACATGTTCGCGAATGTAACATTCAGTTCTGCAGCGACTTTTACAGCTCTCATACTCTTATTTATAGTCACAATCCTTCTCAGTTACCATCTGTCACCGGCACTAAACGCATTCTTTCATCCGCGTCGTGACTTTGCAGATGATGTTTCGCTTGTATGCTTCACAAATCTTTGACATGTTGGCTCTGCAAACATCAAACACTTAAGATAATTTCGTTACCGGAGCACCAACGGTTTGCTCATGTCGAAAGACCCTTAGGTCCTACATAACGCGCCGGCCGAAGTGGCCGTGCGGTTCTGGGCGCTGCTGTCTGGAACCGCGAGACCGCTACGGTCGCAGGTTCGAATCCTGCCTCGGGCATGGATGTATCTGATGTCCTTAGGTTAGTTAGGTTTAAGTAGTTCTAAGTTCTAGGGGACTAATGACTTCAGAAGTTGAGTCCCATAGTGCTCAGAGCCTACATAACGCACCCAGAACTCGCAGTACACTCTTCTGACCACAGGAAACACATGCAACGTACTGAGAAGACTACACAGGTGCCATTTGTGGTCAAATATAACAGGTTAACCTGCAGCCTTGGCTAGCATATGCGATTATACTCAAGCATACATTTCTCGCGGCGTTTCCACAGTTTCGTTCAACCTATGTATATGTGAGATGGCTACTTATTGCTCCACTACTACTGTGGTTGGTAGTGTCAGGATTTTAAACAGTAAATCACATCATGATGTAACTTCTAACGTCTTCTACTGGAATCTGACAATTTTGTTGGCTTGGAACCATCCCGTGACGGAATGATAAAAGCTGGATATCAGTCCCACAATTTTTCATCAGAACAGAGAGACAAAATATTTACGTCTGCCGATTAGTATCAGATGACAGACGTAGCAGAGACACACAGTTTTACGAAGCACTGCATGCCTGTCTTTCTTTCTTTCTCATTGTAGCAGTTGTATCTGCAAAAGGTAGAGCTCGCTTTGGAGATCTGTAAAATTTATGACGTACACGCAGGATAGACTACAGTATGCCAGTTTAACGAGTAAAGATGTTTCTCCACGCATTCAGTTCGCCGTAAGCTCTCACTCTTGTTTGCCGTTTGGCTGGGACGCACTGGATTGAGGGCTGTTAGAGTGGATTGAGGCAAGTGTGGCGTTGTCGGCGTTAAGCAGGAACTACATAGTCTGTTTCCATCAAATTTCATCCATGTCGTTCGAGGTTAGATGCAGCTGCCATTTACGAAAGACTGACCTTTGGTTTGTGCGATTGGAACTTAATCAGTGTCGTTCTACAATCTCGCTGTACACTTACGACATAGTCCGGCTAAGAGTGCCCCTACATCTTACGACCGATACGTGTGGCGTTTAAATGCAGTTCCATGTCTATGTTGTACCTTGCATTAGCTGCTATTGCCATTCCAGAAAAGTGTTTATTTCCAATTGAAATTCGTTATTGTTGGCAGGATAAGACGGTCTCAGTGGTCTTTATTCGTACTTGCTGTTTTTACAAGATCAAGGTTCTTTACATAACCAATGTAAAGGGCTTGGCGTACTGGATCGTTATATTTTGACCCCGTTCATGTGTTTGTACGAGTATAGATATCCACTGTGTAAGTGCAGGTGACGATCTCAATGCGATTCCTAAGATAAATTGTACAGCTCTGCTTTTATTTAATGTTTCTTTTGTCATTCATTTCTTGGTTAAATATGTAGTAGCCACCAGCTCTATAATGCACTTGGCAGCCAGTGTATAATTGTATGCTTGGTTGTGAACCTTCAGTTGTTGACTGAGATAACCAAGCTTCTTATAAACTACACTTTGTCTGTGAACCGTGTGCACTTTCGTCAACATATATGTATACGAAGGCATGCTCAAAACTAATGCCTCCGAATTTTTTTATGTGAAAATTCTCAAAGGTCTTTAAATAAAACAACCGTTATTAACATTCTACATCTTCATTCCTCAAGTCTACACATTGCAATCCCTCCGTCACTATAGGGTTCTGAACTGTAGCGAGTAACATCACGGTGTGTAACGTAACTATGATGGTTCGTGAGAAACAACGTTCTGTAATCGAATTTCGATTTCTAAGAGATCGTCCAAACATAGAGAACCCTCTCCTCCTGCATGGCAATGCTCAGTCCCATCTGATTTTCATCTGCTTTCAGACATTCACTTTGATAGTGATGAAGCGGTGGACACAGAAGTAAAGTTGTGGGTCTGCGAACTACGTCAAACATTCAAAATGAACAGTATCAATGAACTAGTCTCTGATTGGGAGTAATCACTTCGTCGCAAGCGTGTCTATGTTGAGAAATGAATATTTATATATGAGGAGCAAAGATTTAGAAAGTTAGTAGCTTTGTTTAAAAGGCCTTAAGAGAATGTTTCACATCAGCAATATGGATTAATTACTTTTGAACACACCAACATATATGTATCAATAATAAATATTTCAGTACCTGTATGCAGCTATTTTCCAGAGGGTTACAACGATTAACTATAATCCTTAAACAGAACATTACTTTTTGCATGATATTTAATCAAATGTGTGCAAATCACTTTAAATGAAATTTATATAAATTTTAGTTACGGAGCTAGAAATGCTGTGTTTAGGGATGGTATCAGCATAGAGTACATGTTTGTACGTGGCAGCTTTTTGCCAAAGCTAACCTTCAACGTATTCCTTCATATTATGTCCTCAACCCCTTTGGTCACTGTAGTCGATCTCGTACGCTGCGTCATACATGCAAACAGTGTTCAATAGTACCAGTGACTGCCCAATTAAATGCTTTTTCCCTCCTCTTCTTTCATTCCTGGAGAACCGAAAGCTTCAGAGCTGGCTGTGTCAACATAGAAGACTACTGGAAACGGCTAGGACAAGCCATAAACGTACTCAGGACTGACTGCTGACTTCGGTCTAGATAGTCGTAAGCGGAATCCTCCTCGCCTAGCCCTGCGCTTTGCGCCGTCCAGAAAGCCAACTGTCTTACAAAAACGCAACACTGTCCACGACATGGGGGAGAGTCCGTTTAGAACAGGTAAAAATCTAAGTCATTGCAGCTTGGACAGTAATGAAGTGGGACACACTTTCAAATAGACGGCGCGCTAAACATAAGGGGCTGCTCACTAAATTCCGAAATCCGAACTTCATCTTCGATTCCTTGTAACAGGCTGTCCCAATGGTTCATAGTTGTTATATCTGTATGTATCTTTACAGCGCTTGCTTTCTCACGTACGTCTTCTTGTAAACCTATCAATGTTACAACTACAGGACCTTACCATGGAGTGATATCAATTCTCTGGCTTCAGTCTGACGCCACGGTACTTTACTATTTGTTAAGGATAGCAAAACATGCAGGCATAAGAGTTTCTTTAACCTTTTTACGAAATTATTACTCACTTTATCTCACAATTCTAGCAGAAACAGTCAAGATTCAGAGCTTTAAGGAAGAGATCACGAGACAGGTGGTTAGCGAAGAGTAATGCCTTGGTGCTGGGAAATCAATGAGGTAGGTCTTGCCGCCAAATAGAACGATGTGTCCATTTCAACAGTGAATAGAGAGACCAAGCTGGCGTCTGAATCTCCAACCGTTACTGCTGCCGCCTTTCCACTTTCGCGCTGCGGGAGTATAGCAAGAGTGGGCCACTGCTGAAGTCAACAGTTCAGTAGGAAAGTTATGTTAGTTAACTCCCATATGCAATATGGTTGTAAAGTTACTTTCTGTACGAACAGTAGTGTGAAGAAAATTTTAGTACCTACATTAAAAACTGAAAAAGATGCTTTCTCTGATTCAGGAGTCTATAAAATCGTCTGTAAAGATTGCCCTATCTATTACATGGGGCAGACGGGTAGAGCTATTACCAGATATAAGAAGCACCTGCTGGGTAAGAAAGTGGGAAATGTGCATGATTATTCATTTGCTGAACACTTAATTATTTCAGACCATTCTAAGAGGGAATTAGAAGAAACCATAATTTTACGTACGGAAATAAGAAAGTAATTCAGATATACTGGGTGATCAAAAAGTCAGTATATATCTGAAAACAGATTAAATCACGGAATAATGTAGATAGAGAGGTACAAATTGACACACATGCTTGGAATGACATGGGGTTTTATTAGAACCAAAAAAATTCAAAAGTTCTAAAAATGTACGACAGATGGCGCTTCATCTGATTAGAATATCAATAATTAGCATAACAAAGTAAGACAAAGCAAAGATGACGTTCTTTACAGGAAATGCTCAATATGTCCACCATCATTTCTAAACAATAGCTGTAGTCGAGGAATAATGTTGTGAACAGCACTGTAAAGCATGTCCGGAGTTATGGTGAGGTATTGTCGTCGGATGTTGTCTTTCAGCATACCAAGAGATGTCGGTCGATCATGATACACTTGCTTCTTCAGGTAACCGCAAAGCCAATAATCGCACTATTGAGGTCATGGGACCTTGGAGGCCAAGCATGACGAAATTGGCAGCTGAGCACACGATCATCATCAAACGACGCGCGCAAGAAATCTTCCACGCGTCTAGCAATATTTGGTGGAGCGCCACTCTTCATAAACATCGTACATTCCAGCAGGTGTTCATCAGCCAGGCTGGGGATGAGGCGATTCTATAACATATCGGCGTACCTCTCACCCCTCGTGGTAGCAGTTACAAAACCTGAATCACGTATTTCCTCGATGAAAAAAAGCTCGATAACGGTAGATGTGGAAAATCCAACCCATACCGAGACTTTGTCGTAGTGCAATGGTGTTTCCACGAAAGTTTTAGGATTTTCGGTAGCTCAAATTCTGCAGTTGTGGGCTTTGACAGACCCTCGGAGCGTGAAATGAGCTTCGGTCTACAACACGTTACTCAACCAATCGTCATCTTCCGGCAATTTTTTGAAACGCCCACACCGCAAATGCCCTCCGCTTCACTAAATCGTCAGGTAACAGTTCATAATGCCGATGGATTTTGTACGGATAGCATCAGAGGGTACGCCTAAGTGTCAACCAAACAGTAGTGTATGGAATGCCGGTGCGACGTGATGCTGCATGAGTGCTGACTTCCTCGTGCATAGACGAACCCGCTAGTCTCCATTTCTTCCTGAACTGTCTCAGCAACATCACGCTTTGTGCTCGGTCGGCCACTACAGAGTCTATCGTCCAAACAACCCTTCGAAATCATTCTCGCCACAGCTGCGTTTGTCAGCGGACCTTTTACCCTTTCTAATCCCCTTCATATGGCGTTAGGATCGTAACGCGGAACTAGCGTATTCCCCATTCTGATAATATAGCTTCACTAAAAGCGCCTTTTCAGGTAACGTCAACATGCTGCGACTGCTGGCGCAAGAGATTATATCTCTCTCTCTCTTTTTTCTTTATTGCATTTCAATTCGCCATTGGGGCGGGCTGGCCTCAGCACATGCGCAGCTCTTCAGCATAGTGCAAACAATAGAAGACAGTTTTCTTTGTCATCAGTCTACTCAGTGGTTTGATGCGGGCCGCCACGAATTCCTTTCCTGTGCGGACCTCTTCATCTCAGAGTAGCACTTGCAACCTAAGTCCTTAATTATTTCCTTGACGTATTCCAATCTCTGTCTTCCTCTACAGTTTTTGCCCTCTACAGCTCCCTCTAGTACCATGGAAGTCATTCCTTCATGTCTTAGCAGATGTCCTATCATCCTGTCCCTTCTCCTTATCAGTGTTTTCCACAAATTCCTTTCCTCTCCGATTCTGCGTAGAACCTCCTCATTCCTTACCTTATCAGTCCACCTAATTTTCAACATTCGTCTATAGCACCACATCTCAAATGCTTCGATTCTCTTCTGTTCCGGTTTTCCCACAGTCCATGTTTCACTACCATACAATGCTGTATTCCAGATGTATATCCTCAGAATTTTTTCCTCAAATTAAGGCCGGTATTTGATATTAGTAGACTTCTCTTGGCCAGAAATGCCTTTTTTGCCATAGAGAGTCTGCTTTTGATGTCCTCCTTGCTCCGCCCGTCATTGGTTATTTTACTGCCTAGGTAGCAGAATTCTTTAACTTCATTGACTTCGTGACCCTCAATCCTGATGTTAAGTTTCTCGTTGTTCTCATTTCTACTACTTCTCATTACCTTCGTCTTTCTCCGATTTACTCTCAAACCATACTGATTACTCATTAGACTGTTCATTCCGTTCAGCAGATCATTTAATTCTTCTTCACTTTCACTCAGGATAGCAATATCATCAGCGAACCGTATCATTGATATCCTTTCACCTTGTATTTTAATTCCACTCTTGAAACTTTCTTTTATTTCCATCATTGCTTCCTCGATGTACAGATTGAAGACTAGGGGAGAAAGGCTACAGCCTTGTCTTACACCCTTCTTAATACGAGCACTTCGTTCTTGATCGTCCACTCTTATTATTCCCTCTTGGTTGTTGTAGATATTGTATATGACACGTCTCTGCCTATAGCTTACCCCTACTTTTTTCAGAATCTAGAACAGCTTGCACCATTTTATATTGTCGAACGCTTTTTCCAGGTCAACAAATCCTATGAACGTGTCTTGATTTTTCTTTAGCCTTGCTTCCATTATTAGCCGTAACGTCAGAATTGCCTCTCGTGCCTTTACTTTTCCTAAAGGCAAACTGATCGTCACCTAGCACATTCTCAATTTTCTTTTCCATTCTTCTGTATATTATTCTTGTAAGCAGCTTCGATGCATGATCTGTCAAGCTGATTGTGCGATAATTCTCGCACTTGTCAGCTCTTGCTGTCTTCGGAATTGTGTGGATGATGCTTTTCCGAAAGTCAGATGGTATGTCGCCAGACTCATATATTCTACACACCAACGTGAATTGTCGTTTTGTTGCCACTTCCCCTAATGATTTTAGAAATTCTGATGGATTGTTATCTATCCCTTCTACCTTATTTGACCGTAAGTCCTCCAAAGCTCTTTTAAATTCCGATTCTAATACTGGATCCCCTATCTCTTCTAAATCGACTCCTCTTTCTTTTTCTATCACATCAGACAATTCGTCACCCTCATAGAGGCTTTCAATGTATTCTTTCCACCTATCTGCACTCTCCTCTGCATTTAACAGTGGAATTCCCGTTGCACTCTTAATGTTACCACCGTTGCTTTTAATGTCACCAAAGGTTGTTTTGACTTTCCTGTATGCTGAATCTGTCCTTCCAACAATCATATCTTTTCCGATGTCTTCACATTTTTCCTGCAGCCATTTCGTCTTAGCTTCCCTGCACTTCCTATTTAATTCATTCCTCAGCGACTTGCATTTCTGTATTCCTGATTTTCCCGGAACATGTTTGTACTTCCTCTTTTCATCAATCAACTCAAGTATTTCTTCTGTTACCCATGGTTTCTCCGCAGCTACCTTTTTTGTACCTATGTTTGTCTTCTCAACTTCTGAGATGGCCCTTTTTAGAGGTGTCCATTCCTCTTCAACTGTGCTGCCTACTGCGCTATTCCTTTTTGCTGTATCTATAGCGTTAGAGAACTTCAAACGTATCTCGTCATTCCTTAGAACTTCCGTATCCCATTTCTTGGCGTATTGATTCTTCCTGACTAATGTCTTGAACTTCAGCCTACTCTTCATCACTACTATATTGTGATCTGAGTCTATATCTGCTCCTTGGTACGCCTTACAATCCAGTATCTGATTTCGGAATCTCTGTCTGACCATGATGTAATCTAATTGAAATCTTCCCGTATCTCCCGGACTTTTCCAAGTATTCCTCCTCCTCTTGTGTATGTTGTATTCGCTATTACTAGCTGAAACTTGTTACAGAACTCAATTAGTCTTTCTCCTCTTTCATTCCTTGTCCCAAGCCCATATTCTTCTACTATTTCCCCTACAAATGCATTCCAGTCGCCCATTACTATAAGATTTTCGTCCCCCTTTACATACTGCATTACCCTTTCAATATCCTCATACACTTTCTCCATCTGTTCATCTTCAGCTTGTGACGTCGGCATGTATACCTGAACTATCTTTGACGGTGTTGGTCTACTATCGATTCTGATTAGAATAACCCGGTCACTGACCTGTTCGCAGTAACATACCCTCTGGCCTACCTTCCTATTCATAACGAATCGCCGGCCGCGGTGGTCTCGCGGTTCTAGGCGCCCAGTCCGGAACCGTGCGACTGCTACGGTCGCAGGTTCGAATCCTGCCTCGGGTATGGATGTGTGTGATGTCCTTAGGTTAGTTAGGTTTAAGTAGTTCTAAGTTCTAGGGGACTAATGACCACAGCAGTTGAGTCCCATAGTCCTCAGAGCCATTTGAACCATTTGAACCATAACGAATCCTACACCTGTTATACCATTTTCTGCTGCTGTTGATATTACCCGATACTCATCTGACCAGAAATCCTTGTCTCTCTTCCACTTCACTTCACTGTCCCCTACTATATATAGATTGAGCCTTTGCATTTCCCTTTTCAGATTTTCTAGCTTCCCTACCACATTCAAGCTTCTGACATTTCTCGCCCCGACTCGTAGAACATTATGCTTTCGCTGATTATTCAATCTTTTTCTCATGGTAACCTCCCCCTTGGCAGTCCCCTCCAGGAGATCCGAATGGGGGACTATTCCGGAATCTTTTGCCAATGGAGAGATCATCATGACACTTCTTCAACTACAGGCCACATGTCCTGTGGATACACGTTATGTGTCTTTAATGCAGTGGTTTCCATTGCCTTCTGCATCCTCATGTCATTGATCAATGCAGATTCTTCCGCCTTTAGGGGCATTTTCCCGCCCCTAGGACAAGAGAGTGCCCTGAACGTCTATCCGCTCCTACGCCCTCTTTTAAAAGGCCGTTGACAGAATGAGGATGATATCTTATGCCGGAAGTCTTCGGCCGCCAATGCTGATTATTTATCAAAATTAAGGCAGTGACGGGGATCGAACCCGGGACCAAAGACGTTTTTGATTATGAATCAAAGACGCTACCACTAGACCACGGTGCTATCAATACAGTTAAATATACCTAAAGGATAGAATATGGTGATCATAATTTAAAAAAAGGGGGAACATCATGGAAGGCGATAGACAAAAAAAGGCACGACTGTAAAATGGTGATAAAATCCGTAACAAAGTAGTGCACACAAAAAACCACACACTGGGACAGTTAAAAGAACACCAGGCACAGTATAACCGGAGCATTAAAGTATCGGCGGATGGTTCAGCACATAAACACTGACAGCGAACCCCAAGGCAGCACACTATTAAAGTCAAACCTCTTGACACACATGAGAAATAGCACTTAAAACAATACTGATGTGGCACACTGACGATGATCAAAACGGAGGATCTGCCACGAAGGAGATGAGGGAGACCGGAAGAAAGGAGGGAGGGGAAGAGAGGGGACCCTGGCGAGGGGGGGGGGGGGACAAGGCCAGGTTATAGTTGGAAGGAAGAGTAGATGTCACGGCAAAGTTCATCAACCGGAAGGGGTAGGCGCTGGAAATTGCAGTGATGAGGGAGATGGAGGGTCTGTAGGTGGAGAGAGGGAGGGATACAGCGCTAGAGGCGCAGCAACGTGTGGGGGTCAAAGAGAAAGGAGGAAACCAGAGGGTGTTGTGGATCAAGCCTGAAGATAATGTAAAAGAAGTGGAGATGTTGGAGGAACAGGTGGAGGTTGCGGAAGGGGATCAGATAATACTAGAGCCATGTGGGGGAGGGAAGGAGAATACGGAAGGCAAGGCAGATTGCATGGCATTCAAGGATTTGGAGGGCCTCGTAAAAGTCGGTGGTGCGGAGATCCAGGAAATGCTGAGGTAACAGAGGGTAGGATGGATGAGGGATTTGTAGGTGTGGAGGATGGTAGATGGATGCAATCCCCATGTCCAGCCAGACAGGAGTTTCGAAAGGCAGGGGAGGGAATGGGCTTTCTGCTGGATGGTCTGGAGGTGAGGGGTCAAGGTGAGGTGTCGGTCGAGGGTGAGGCCAAGATACCTCAGGGTGGGGGTGAGCTGTATGGGACGACCATAAAGGGTAAATCATGGAGACGAAAGGAGTGGTTGGTGCAGCATATGATGATTGCCTGGGTTTTGGAGGGATTGAGACAGAGGAACCACTGGTTACACGAAGTGGTGAACTGGTTAAGGTGGGTTTGGAGGGTACATTTGGACTGATAAAGGGTAGGGTAGAGAGCCAGGAAGGTGGTGTCATCACAATACTGGAGAAGGTGGACTGATATGGTGGCTTGGGCATATCAGCCGTATACAAGATGTAAAGGAGAGGGGAGAGGACAGAGCCCTGGGTGATGGCCAGCACCAGGATCAAATATACAGGAGTTGGTGTTCTCTAGGGTGACATAGGAAGGATGGTGCGAGATGAAGGAGGCGACCAGATGGACAAAATTGATAGGCAAGGCGTACGTTTGGAGTTTAAAGAGGAGACCGGGATGCCATTCATGGTCATAGGCATTTTGGAGGTCAAGGAAAACAAAATTTGTGGAACAACAGGAGGAGGAGGTTCGGAAGCCACACTGTTTACGGGGGAGAAGGTGGTATTGAGTCAGGTGCTGATGGATATGGTGGGAGAGGATGAATTCGAAGGCCTTACTGAAGAGGGAGGTGAGGCAGATGGGACTATAGGAACAGGCGGCAGAAGGCGGCTTGTTGGGTTTGAGGAATAAGAGGACGCGGGAAGTCTTTCACAGGTTAGGGTAGAAGCGAGTAGAGAGGATGACGTTATAGAGATGGGCGAGGACAGTCAGGAAGGAATAGGGGCTTTCTTGAAGGTGGTGGTAGGTGACACAGTCGTGACCAGGGGCCATGTTGCATTTGGATCGGAGGATAAGTTTAATGTCGTGTGCTGTGATGGGAGTGTTTATGTTGGAGGGGGGCAACTGCCCCAAGCTGAAGGGCGGCAGGAGTGCGGCTAAGGATGTTGAGGTCGTGGCAATCACATAGGTGGAGAAGGTGCGGTCAATGTGCGAAATGAAGTCATAAGGAGGAGGAGCAGTGGAACAGACATAGATGGTGGCACAGTTAATGGTGAAGGAGGGGAAGGAGACGCTAAAGATAAGGTGTTCAGTGGGCTCATTGAGGAGAGGTTGTGGCCAGATGGGGATATGCTTAAGGTGGCCAATCGCGACTCCACCCTGTGCATGAGGACCAAGAGTGTCAGTGCAGTTGAGGATATAGGGAGAGGTGCGGATAGAATGATGGGGCTGGAGAAAGGAGTCGTTCAAGAGGAAGCTGTCGACCTGGTGGTGGGAGAGGGTGTGCATAAGTAGGTATTTGTTTGGAAGGAGCGAATGTTCTGGAAGAGGATGCGATATTCGTGCCATGCCATGGCTTGAAGAGAGCGGGGGGGGGGGGGGGGGGGGGAGAGGGAAGAGAAGAGGCTTAAACTTGGGTGTCGAGGCGCGTGAAGGTCGAGTGGGCTTGGTTGTGGGAGTAAGTGGCAAAGGTGATCAGGTGGAAAACAGAGCGTGTGGCAAGGGAGATTTGTTGGATGCAAGGTGTGGGGGCACTGAAAAGGGTGAATGTTTTGGAGTACAACGGTAAGGAACCAGATGATGTCCTTGGCCAGGGGGAGGGGGGGAAGGGGGGGGGTAATTGTTGGGATGGACGATTCTCTGTCTCATTACAGCTCCTTTTATGCAAGATTGTCATGCGCAGTCACTAAAGTTTTGCTGTCCAGCTCCACCTGTCGGACATTTTGTGAACTTCGTTTTTAATGGTTCTAATAAAACCCAATGTCATTCCAAGCATGTGTGTCATTTTTTACCTCTCTATCTACATTATTCCATGGTTTATTAAGTTTTCAAATTTATACGGACTTTTTGATCACGCGGTATTAGAAGAACTTGAAATTTATTAACATCTTGCTAAGGGAGACAGTACCGTTTTCAACAATGAGTTACAAATCGCGGTAAGCATTTCTTTGATGGATTTAAACCGCTTTCACGGTCCCATAATACAAACCGGTATATACGACCTCCGTCAATGTCGGTGAACATATGGACTGTTTCAAAATATATTTTTCTAATGTTGAGCTCCTGACTTTTCATATCACTGGGTTTTATTTTTCATGGTCTTTTCAGCACATGTTCATACAGTTCATATACCAAAAAATTGTATAGATGCAGTTTAACAGAAGATTTATGTTGTGCTGTACTTTTTTATGTTTTAATGTAAATTTATCCATTGATTATATCCTTCCCCTTTTTGGGAACAGAAGTAAGCTTTGTAATCTTCGGCACACTAAAGCTACACACAGTATCACTGTGATACATACACATATTATATGTTTTAGATTTAATGTAAATCTCTATAATTGTAGCATTTCTTAGTGATCTTCTATAAAAAATTGTCATATTGCTTTAATGTAAAATTATGCTACTAAACTGCAGCAAGACGCAGTGCTTACGCCAAGTATATAGCGCCCATCGCTTTTACATTTTTCTTATCGCTTACGCTTCCATACTGTTAAGCCGTAGTTTTTTTATATAGTGAAGTTGATTTAGCCTATATTTGCTCTTCCTTCCCAGTGCATTTGTAACAGTGATCTTTTGTATACAGAACTCTACCTTCTGCACGCAGAATTTATGCACCATATTATTCTTTCAGCATATGTCTTAATAATTTTATACAGAATGTACACCAGTAAACTTTTATATTTTTAATAGCCTTGTAGAGGTATTTTCGTACTTACTTTACTATAAAACGCTGTTGTTCAACTCAATCAAGGTGGAATTCTTACGCTAATGTATTTAGTGTTCTCTATAGCTCAATATTTCCTGTTCGCCTAAATCTGTATATTTGTACCAGTTGATCTTAGTCTCTGACATAAAGTATATGGAACTTCCGCAAATATTTCCTCTTGTGACGCCTGTTCTATCATGTGATTAATAAGTGAGTACGTTTACTTCACAAATACTTTTATATTAACATTTTATAATGCTTATATAAAAAATATTTTGTAATTGGTGTATTCATTTTTAGAGCCAACACTTCTGAAGAAGATATTTTCTCCAAAATCTAAACCATGTTCAGGGGATAATTAACCAATATTAGCAACTGATTGTCTGATTTTTCAATCTCTTCATTTGTTATACGATATTTGAAGCCATTATTCGGTTTGCTTTGGTTTAAAAAATAAAAGGATTAACATTTCCAACAAACTAAGGCTTGAAATCTATCCATACGACATTTACCTAAAGAGAAAAAAAAACTGCGGCTCGTGGTCATGCCGTAGCGTTCTCGCTTGCCGCCCACAGGGTCCTGGGTTCGATTCCCGGCGAGGTCAGGGATTTTCTGTGCCTCGAGATGACTGGTTGTTGTGTGTCTTTCATCATCATTTCATCCTCATTCACTCGCAAGTCGCCATAGTGGCGTTAAAGGACTTGTAGAGCGGCGGCCAAAAGGCCGCGCGAGGGGTCTCCCGGCCACCAATGCCATACGCTCATTATTATTATTATTATTATTGTTACTATTATTATTACAAGAGAAAATAATTAACCATAATATTTAGAACTGATGCAGTCAGGTAACATAAGAGCATACAATGCTACCGTCTTTTGAAACTCGTACTGCATCAGTGTCTCATAAGCAAAGCATTATTTGGAATGATCGCTACAAAATTACTAATGATGGCACAGTGAATTATAAATGATCGTCTTATAATAGCCGCAATGGATCACAGATATAATAGATAAATTTCTTTGGATAGCACATGGCATAATGACCATTCGTATACCTATCGGAAGAACAGGCATTCGGTCACAATCCTACACTGCAGGTCTAAAATTTAAAATTTTACTTACTTCCTCTAGCGCAAGCAAAATAATCAAACCGGCTGCTGGTTTCTTGTTAGGTGTGGTCTAATTTGGACCTTAGACAGCTCATAAAAGCACCATTTGCACACGTGTTGTTTCTGAGAATAATCAAACCGGCTGCTGGTTTCTTGTTAGGTGTGGTCTAATTTGGACCTTAGACAGCTCATAAAAGCACCATTTGTACACGTGTTGTTTCTGAGAATGATTTTTGGGTACGAAAAGAACCAGTTGTGGGGACGGCCCCTATCATTATTGCTGTTCATGACAGATCATCAAAAATTTTACCGAATGTTTTTAAGATGCTATTTTCGGGGAGTTTCGATAGATGTTGTGATATCATTATTCAGTACTGAGGTTCAGAGATTCATCGTTACCATAGTTATGCAGAAAACCGCAAAAATTGGTTTTAGCCAATTTTGCATCTTCGAGGGCAATTACCTGTTTAACAGACCATAGCGAAAGACTCAAACATTAGATGTACATTCCTTAGGCGTTCATCAAGAAATGCCAATTCGTCCTTTTTTTCTGCTGAAAGTGAGTAGCAGAGAGCAGAGAGACAAAGATTATGGAAGAGACAAAAGGTCGTGCTAGTGGGAGAAAGAGAGAGAGGAGACAGTGATGGTGGTAGATACAAAATGGCAGTGAAAGAGAAAATGAGATGGGTGAACCCAATAGCGGTGGGAGCCAAAAACAGAAGAGAGATTGATGCCCAGTGAGACACAATGACAGTAAAGGAAAAGAAAAATTTATGGAGGTAGAAGCAACGAGAGTAAACGAGAAAGGCGACAATGAAGTAAATGAAACTGAAAAATACGGATGAAAAGAGAAGCTCACATAGGCTTGGGTATTCTGGATCCTCCCAGACCGGTGAACTTCAACACGCTGGTTTACGGGGGTAAAAGTAAGTTGAAAAGAGTAGCAGTGAGACTGTGATGATGAGTATGAGGGTTTAGGCTGCAGAGAGGAGCTGGGTTAAGGATTTAGAGTAGTCTGCGTTAAATGGTCGCGGATATGTTCGCACGCGAAATGTTTTGGCGAAGAAAACTGAATGAGGATATGGTGCAGACGGTTCTCCCTTTTCTGTCGGAGTCTTTTACAGAGGAATAAGTTTACTTTTTGTTCTTCGACAGGAGAGTAGTTCCTCTCGCTATTGTTCCCTTTGTTCAAAACAACCACAACCCGTATACATAACCTGTATCGTACAGTTGACATCTAGATAACAGTTGACGGTTCATCATAAGCAGCATAACAAACAGAGGAAAATTGCCATGAATGGTGTCTAATAACGATGTTTTCTGGTCTAGGTTTAAGAGGAAGATTCAATTGGAAAGTGTATGTGTTTCAACTATGTGTGCATGGATATATTCTCCGCAAATGATAACTTTAAATGCAAAAAGTAATGTTTTATTGCCTAGTCTGCATAAATGATGCAAAGGGGTTAAAATGTGTACGATTTTCGTTTTTGTTTTCCATTCGAAATCAGTTGGTGTGTATCGCGGAGAAACGATCTTCGGAATGTACACATCCACGAACATCTGAAGTAATATTGAGCGCACTTTCATTTGGTGAATCCTGAGAAACGAATAATTACGGCCTTGGAGCTATGGTAATGTCAGGTGTTAGGTTCATCTTTGATGAGCATACATAAGGGCTGCAGACCTCAATTTCTCCCTTTTTTGTTGTTATGTTGAATAGGTGATATTTCTAACTGATTTTGTTCGATTTTATTTATATTTTATTGATACTGAATTCCGATTATTAATGGAACTGATTTTTAAGCAACTAAGAAAACGTACAAATTATTTTATTCAAGGCAAGTTATTTTCGTAAAAATTATGTATGTTTTTTTGATAATTTTCTGTAAAATGTAGCTTAGTTGAAAGACTGTGAATACATCGTCATTAAGACGGAAGAAATTACTTTGAAGGATTTTAATTACATTCCTATTCCACAAAGAACTCTTTTGTGATTTCTTGGTGTTTGTCTTTTTCCGTCCACGCACTTCCCTGTTCCATAACCTAGTATTCTAAGATTATGAAAAGTGTGTTGTTTGACGTCTCAGAAATTTTATTTTTAATTTCGTTTCATTGTGCCAATGGCCGTAGAAAATACTTTCAGCGTTTTGAGTAATAGAAAGAGCCCATAACGTCCACTCGTTTATCTGAAACATGAATATTAATGGAAACATTTGCCATATTTTGGATAATGCTGGAGGAACAGATAATTTCAGCTTAAATTGTCTTATGTTTTGAACAGATAAAATTGGTCCTCTGTAAATCAACCACATTGGCACATTTGCAAACACATCTTTCAAAAAAGAAAGACACAATTCCGTTCCTCTGTTTCATTGCTTCTTCTCAGTATCCACTTCAAAAATTATTATTATTGTTTTTCTTCATTTTAAATTTCATTGTGGGGGACAGTTCATTGATTTGGGGTACAGATATATTGGTAATGCAAGTTGTTGGTGCAGATGCGATGACTGTTTCTCCAGCCACTTCAGCCACCACTTGCAGATAATGAGCTCCAGGCGCAACTGCTACCCAAAGTGCAGGGAAAGTCATTTCTTAATGATTTCAGTTATTGGAGTCTTTATTCTGAAAACATCCTTGCAGTTAAAAGTTCAACATAGATCCAAACACATGTCCTTCTGTAGCGCTTTATATCTTTAAAAGTTAATCTTCGGTAATCAGGTAATCACCCTACGGCTGTAACTTATATATGTTAAAAAATGACATAATTCCTCCAGCTGTATTAAGGTGTTGGTTTTATTGGCAGTTACTTTAGATGTCCTAACAACATCATATTCAGGCCCATACTTGTTGACAGTAATCGTATATGTCTAACACTAGTAGTCAGAGGTGAGATCTTTTTTGTGTGTGTATATGTGTGTGTGTGTGTGTGTGTGTGTGTGTGTGTTTGTGTGTGTGTGTGTGTGATAGACGTGTTCCATGCGGAAGTCAGGTAGTAACTGATTCGAAGTTAAAACTAGTGGTTCAAAGATCGTAACTAAGACTAGTTCAGCTTCAAAGACACGATATCGTGGAAGTAGTCCACTTATAGTATCGATAATCAGAATTTTCGAGGCAATCATACAAAATTCTTACAGATACGACGCAGACTGTTGCGAATCAACTTCTAACATTTATCGTACATATATTCTAAAGTAGCCTTATCATTGGCTGACACACGTAGGGAAACCTTTCATATTCATGAACATGCCGTAACAAGGACATATATTATATATCGAAAGTGATAAAGTGAAACGTCCACTTTGAACAATTATACAAGACTGTGCTTAAACAATGTATTTACCTTAATAGTCATAATATATATATATATATCAGTTCATGACACCAATTCTTACAAATTTCAAAACTCCTCCATCTCTCTCCCCACGTCCAACACTGCTGGCGGCTCACCTCCAACAGCGCAACGCTACGCGCTGTTAGCATCCAGCTGCCGCTGCTCAACACTACAATGGCAGACAACAATGCAAACTAAACACAGACTGCGCACAGCACAGCCAGTGATTTTTCATACCGAGCGCTAAGCGGCGTTACCAATAAGAAAACCTAAACAGCCTACTTACAAAAGGGCGGGGTAGAAGAGACCTTTTCTTTATCTACTTATTAAAATGTTGTCGTCTAAAATACTTCGTCATATGTGTGATTGCAAAGCGCGTAGGTTGTGTATCGAAGTAGTCATAGATCTATGTACAAGAAATATAACGGTCTTAGATGTTTATATTTGAAAGATGTAACAATAGTTCACAACTTTCGTTTTCCATATATACAGACAAGTAACTCTACATGTAACAACATTACAGCAACAGGTGCAATCTCACCACTGACTACTGCTGATAGACACATACGGTTACTGTCAAAAAGTATGGGCCTGATGATGATGTAACAACATTGAGACTAGTTGCCAATAAGACCAACACCTTAATACAGCTGGAGAAATTACGTCATATTTTAATATATATTATACTAGCTGAGGTCCCAAGTCGTCCATTTTAATTATGGATAAACGAAGATATAACTGATATACCCAGATACATCTCAGATCCCTTGTCTACCTTTGCAAAGGCACTAGCTTATGGCGGCTAAACCATTTGCTTTCCATTTTTGCGCAATAAAGTGAAAAACGCTTCCCAAAACAGAAAATGTATGTCGAGTTTAAAGTGCATATTTGACGTTGCAGCTGCCCCATTGCCGTGTCAGTTAGTGTTGCTTCACAGTGAGTGCCGCCAGTGCGCGAGTACTTCCAGTGCTGGGTAACGAGGCCGGTCAGCTCTCCTCGGCGCCTGGCGGGAGCGGCTTTCTTTCAGCGCAGCCCGGCACAGCCCCGGGCGGCCGCAGGCCGTATCGGCAGCTGGCGCGCCAACAAAAGAGTCTGCCGCCGGAAGTCGCACTCACCGACGGAAAGACGGCTTTTCACTCCGGCCGCCCGCCATCCATTAGGCCAATTCATCAAAAACTGTCAGACGAAAACGCATTTATTGGGTAAACAATTTATCACGGCCTCCGGCGAGCTCGGAAATTTATCGAGAACAAATTCCGCCGTTTCGGCGCGTGTAAAAATCATACACGAAATTTGTGATTGGACTTGTTCTTCTATGTGGATGTTGCAGAAAAGTACACAGTCAGAAGCACGCTTCCGTTCCAAGAATTTCCATGCTGATGCAAGTACCACCAAGGGCTTTTTATGAATTGGCCATTCCGTAAGAAGAACCTTTACCGATTTAATGGGTGTTTGTCGGCTGTTAAATGGATACCTACAAGATAGTCTGTTTTCAGACAGAGATAATAATGATCGAAAATCACCTTTTACAAACATCATATGCTATGCAAAACACGGCGTATTAAATCACCATTCGGCTCTCCAGATTTAGGATTTCCGTGGTTGCCCTGAATCGTATAACACAACCTTTGAATAGGACGTAGCAGATTTCCTCATTCCGATTATGTGCTGTATCGAATGACTTTGTTGCAGCCGAGACGGAACACTCTTATTTTGCATTTTATTGTCATCGGTTTCTATTATTCTAACTCATAATTAGGTATTGCGCATAAATTCGTGGCGTTCGTCTTGACGTGATTTTTCACTACATAAGGTGCCTTATGTAGTTTTACTTGCGATAGAAACAGGCTTATGTCTGTTGAAGTTATTTTATTTTACTGATAGTGACGCCGCCGTTGGGCTGAGACGTTTTTAATTTTTAAAAGTTTATGATTAAAAAAAAAGGCTGTATTATTATACTTGAAACCATGGTGAAGATTTAGTATAGACATACTTAGTGCAACTGTGGCTGTTGTTCATTCGAAACAATTTCGTAACGGTTGCTGGTGTTGTTGCCGTGATGAAAATAATGGCTAGTGAAATGTGATCGCCATGAAAATACTCCCAACAGACAATAGGGCTTAGCTGATGAAGAACACAAATGGTTCAAATGGCTCTGAGCACTATGCGACTTAACTTCTGAGGTCATCAGTCGCCAAGAACTTAGAACTAATTAAACCTAAGTAACTTATGGACATCACACACATCCACGTCCGAGGCAGGATTTGAACCTGCGACCGGAGAGGTTGCTCGGCTCCAGACTGTAGCGCCTAGAACTGCACGGCCACTCCGGCTGGCGCTGAAGAACTGCAATGGCACCGGCACGGATAGTACGTCGCGGTTGATCTTTGCGCACATAGGTGAACTTGCTTGCAATGATCAGCGCATTCTGCTGGTCCTGGAAGAGAGGTGCGTTTTCCTTGATGAAGAAGGTAGAATGATTGCGTCAGCCACCCAAACCAAGTGGCGTATAGATGTTGACGGTCCTGACGCTACCAAACGTGAGAGCGATATGTTTGGCGTCAGCGAGATGGGCACCGTCATGTGGGTGAATCACCACTCGGATACCAGCAGGGGAAGCTTGGAAGACGTGTGCTGTAAGGCCATGGGGATTTATTGCAACATGAGATTCCTTAAGGATGGCCACGCCAATGCCTGCTGTGTAGAGCATGTCGTGACGTAAAGACAGCTTGTGGCTTGTGCAAGTTGTACTGAAATTTTTCGTGGCTATAAGGTTGGAAATTTGTCACCGCCGGGAGGATGAGGAATGCAAACGCGGCGGAACCACAGGGTGCTCTCTGTTTTGCCTCCCTCGGAAGGGCACATCACTGTTTTGGAAAGGCAGCCGATACCACGAAGGGAGCTCCATCGATCTGTATATCTCTAGAAAGTCCATTCTCAACATCAACCTCGTCCGCCCTAAAGACAGAGTCTCACTGCGTCGGGCTCATTCAGTGGAGTGCTATAGAGAGGGGGCCCACAAGTATACAGACACAGAATGGTAAGAAACCGCATCATATGCAGGCGTGGGAAGGTCGATGTGCTAAGATGGATACTGTCTGGATGGATACAGTTGCATCGTGTGGTGCCAGAGTATCAGAGGACAGCGCATCATCATTAGGAAGTTGTACGGAATTGTCTCCCCCTTTTCCCCTGTGAGGATTGTTTCCTAACATGTTGTTTCGAGTCGGACGGCGGCGTCTGTCTTCCGGCATGAGGACAGACGGTGGAAAATCGGAGGTCGGCACTGCTCCATGATCAACAACAATCAACAACCACGGGGACTGACAGCCTCTGGAGGAAGTGCAGAGGAGACAGGCAAAACGCCCTTCGCATCGTCGATGGCTGCTTCAGAGTGGACGCAACGGGCAGGAAGACCTCCCCCTCCCCCCCCCCCCCCCCCCGCCCTCACCGTTCCCAGTGGACGCGTAAGACAGAGATAATACAGTGGACACCGCAGGGAGACCAGTCTAAGCTGGAGACATTCAGAATGGACATGGCCTTCCTGGCTGCTGGCAATCGTACATGACGACGGACATGGCCTTCCTGGCCACAACGTAAACAAGTCCGCTGCTGGCAATCGTACATGACGACAGAGAGGCAGCCGTCAATAACCGAGTACGATTTCCTCTGTTACTTTTAATCTGAAGGGTACTACTGAGGACGCAGTAGGTTTCGAACGTCTTCCACTCTTCGGCAAAGTGACCGACGACGTTGACATAAGATTGAAAGGCGGGCACCACAATGTTTGACGGCACCTCAAATGAGAATTCGAAAACCCTCAACGTTCAGAGGCCAAAACCATCAAGATCAAGCACGACAGTCCCTATAAGGCCCTCAGAGTATTGGAACTTGAGATCATGATAGTGGCGCACACAGTGTCGGTGCACAGCTCTTCATTCGCCAGCTTTATGTACACAGAAGTACCGAGGATCGAAAAATGAATTCAGTCAACATCTTGCGGCGGGAGATGCATTTCGTCCGGTACAAACCTTTCTACCTCACTCGCCATTGGTCGCTCATGAAGCTAAGAAGTTAATTTAATCGTGGCATGATGAAATCAGTCTCTAAGAGAAGCTACTTGATCACAAGCTGCACACCAGGCAGACTTACTGGAACACAAGTGTACTAGAATGAGATTTTCACTCAGCACCTGGGTGTGGGCTGATATGAAACTTCCTGGCACATTAAAACTGTGTGCCGGACCGAAACTCGAATTTGGGACCCTTGCCTTCCGCGGGCAAATGCTCTACCAGTTCTGCAAGGTTCGCAGGACAGCTTCCGTAAAGTTTGGAAAGTAGGAGACGAGGTACTGGTAGAAGTAAAATTGTGAGGACGGGGCGTGAGTAGCGCTTGGGTAGCTTAATGGTAGAGCACTTGCCCGCGAAAGGCAAAGTTTCCGAGTTCGAGTCTCGGTCCGGCACACACTTTTGATCTGCCTGGAAGCTACATATCAGCGCACACTCCGCTGCAGAGGGGAAATCTGATTCTGGAAATATCCCCTACATTGAGGTTAAGCAATGTCTCCGCAATATCCTTTCTTTCAGGAGTGCTACTTCTGCAAGATTTGCAGGAGAGCTTCTGTAAAGTTTGGAAGGTAGGAGACGAGATGCAGGCAGAAGTAAAATTGTGAGGACGGGGTGTGAGTCGCGCTTGGGTAGGTTAATGGTAGAGCACTTGCCCGAGAAAGGCAAAGCTTCCGAATCGAGTCTCGGTCCATCACACAGTTTTAATCTGCCTGGAAGCTACATATCAGCGCACACTCCGCTGCAGAGGGGAAATCTGATTCTGGAAATATCCCCTAGGTTGTGGTTAAGCCATGCCTCCGCAATATCCTTTCTTTCAGGAGTGCTACTTCTGCAAGATTTGCAGGAGAGCTTCTGTAAAGTTTGGAAGGTAGGAGACGAGGTACTGGCAGAAGTAAAATTGTGAGGCCGGGGCGTGAGTCGTGCTTGGGTAGCTCAGATGGAAGATCACTTGCCCGCGAAAGGCAAAGGTGCCGAGTTCGAGTCTCGGTCCGGCACATAATCTGCCAGGAAGTTTCACAAGTGCACTGTTTACTAGCTATATGAAATAACCGTTACACCACACTGGCACTGCGGCTATTGCAACTGCATCGATTACAGTAATACATCTTCCTCCCCAATACGAATTACAACTTGCACCTCAGCCTTAGTGTCAGATACATTAAGTTACGTTGTGGTTTCGATTTAACATTTCTTATCAAACTAGTGGTTCATTGTGCCGCACATCAGACAGGCAACTGGCTTTTACTAACATTAAATCTGAATCTACTTCACGAATTAATTTTATATTCAGCGAGGTATCACAAACACCAGTTAGTTAAATTAACGCGTGTTTCATTGCATGATTCTTCATGATTTTTTACTGTTTGTATATGCACTGTAATAAGCCTTTGTGTTGTGCATGGCAGAGGATAATTCGTACTGTCACCGATCATACTTCTCAGAAAGATCTTGATATCCGTTATCGTTTTCTCGTTACCCCTGCTCGAGAAATACGACGTTGGTAGTAGAGTCTTTCTGGAATTCGGTTCCTTTACGTTTAACCATCAGGGCTACCTGAGAGCAACATCCCCATTCTACCAAAGAATTTCATTCAAGTTCACTAACCATCTTTGTAACCCTTTCATGTAGCTGTACCGAGATACTGTAACATAGGAGCGTTTCTCTGAATGTGTTCGATATCTGTTGTGTTGCCGTGGCTACTTGAAAAAGACTTAAAAGACTGTAAACGTGATTCAGAAACTATCAGACTAGCGTTATATAAGTATTTATTTAGTATATACTCTGCACTATCCGAAAAACCTTCGCTTAAGATGAATGCCGGGATGACCTCATTTACAAATAACTCATGTGATTCCTTTTCTGTCCTTCCCTAATCCTGGTTTGTAAATCGCCCTAATGAGCTCATGAGCCGGTGGTAATGGAACAATAATACGTCTTTCAGTATTATTTTTATTAATATAAATTTTTACTCAGATAGGCCGGCCGCCGTGGCCGAGCGGTTCTAGGCGTTTCAGTCTGGAACCGCGCGACCGCTACGGTCGCAGGTTCGAATCGTGCTTGGAAATGGATATGTGTGCTTCCCTTAGGTTAGTTAGGTTTAAGTAGTTCTAAGTTCTAGGGGACTAATGACCACAGATATTAAGCCAAATAGTGCTCAGAGCCCTTTGAACCATTTTCTACTCACTGATTCCTACTCAGATGTGTGTCAAGGTGGTTACAATCAGGACAATGAAAAATTTTGGTTACTTTTGTAATGATATGCAGAGGAAAATTAACGAGTAAACAGATCATAATTTCCACAGGAGAGTGTAACATTTGTTAACAGCAAACCATATTTTCGTTCCAAGGAACAAACGTTGCTCAATGTGACGACCATTTGCATCCACGACAGCACGGGTCTGAACTAGAAATTGCTCTTCGAACTTCAGATCACGTTCTTCAACCCTGGTGTGGAAAGAGGACCTCCACGTATTCCGCTAATGTGTCGGCACTCGCGGAGAGCAGTAGTGCTATCGCTGTTCCATCAATAAAACAGCTTTACGAGTAAAGCCCTGCTCACCTTGTCCACACCCACGTTCACTATCGGAAACCGTAGCGCAAACTGGTGCTTGAGTTTCCACTCCAGATCACCATACTAGTTACCGTGCCTAACGGCAAGTCACTTACACTGATAACAACGCAACTCCTGCAGTCTGAATATCATTCCTATAAATTGAGCATACGGTAGGTAGCTTTTCCGTCAGCACTGGCACAAGTGAAGGAAATTTAATCGTAACGTCCTGTATATTTCAGTAAGCCTCTATCACTAATTTGTATGTATTTTTAAAAACAGAGATACAAATTATTACTTCTGGATTACGTATTTTCATATGGATACGATACTATACTACTACTATTTTGTTCATTATCTTACCGGCCGCAGTGGTCTCGCGGTTCTAGGCGCTCAGTCCGGTACCGCGTGACTGCTACGGTCGCAGGTTAGAATCCTGCCTCGGACATGGATGTGTGTGGTGTCGCTACGTTTAAGTAGTTCTAAGTTCTAGGGTACTGATGACCATAGCTGTTAAGTCCTATAGTGCTCAGAGCCCTTTGAACCATTTTTCATTATGTTCCTCAACGCATGCCTCTGGTGGCCGAGCGGCTCTAGGCGCTTCAGTCTGGAACCGCGCAACCGCTATACGATCGCAGTTTCGAATCCTGCCTCGGACGTGGATGTGTTTGATGTCCTTAGGTTAGTTAGGTTTAAGTAGTTCTAAGTTCTAGGGGAATGATGACGTGAGATGTTAAGTCCCATAGTGCTCAGAGCCATTTGAACCATTTTGAACCCCTACTAAGATTAGAGATAACTACATTATTTTAAAGCAGAAAACATTCTCTCTTTCAACTCTGCTCAAAATTGTTACTAAGTAAAGAAGGCACTGTTCTGTTGTACGTTTCAGTAAAGAAAGAAAATAAATGAAATAACTAATCTAAGACAAACATTCGCATGCTCAACATATTAAACTAAGGCATTAATAAGGAAACACACTACATTAATATGAGGATATCTTAACGAAAATCCCCAAAATTGATATGATTATAGGACCACCGCACACGCTAGTGATACGCCAGTATGGCGATGACAAATACACGCTTCCAATGTGCATTCACCACTATGTCGCCAAACACGGATGTGACCATCATGTTGCTGTGTAAACTGAACGTGGATTCATCCGAAAAAATTACATTTTTCCATTTGCGCACCCAGGTTCGTCGTTGAGTACACCAACGCAGACGCTCCTGCCTGTGATGCAGCGTCAAGGGTAACCGAAGGCATGATCTCAGAGCTGATATTCCATGCTGCTGCAAGCGTCGTCGAACTGTTCGTGCAGATGGTTGTTGTCTTGCAAACGTCCCCATCTGTTGACTCAGGCATCGAGACGTGGCTGCTCGGTCTGTTACAGCCATGCGGATAAGATGCTTGTCATCTCGATTACTAGTGATACTAAGCCTATGGGATCCATCACGGCGTTCCGTATTATCCTGAACCCACCGATTCCATATTCTGCTAACATTCATTGGATCTTAACCAATGCGAGTAGCGATGTCGCGATACTATAAACCGCAATCGCGATAGGCTACAATACGACCTTTATCAAAGTCGGAAACGTGATGGCACGCATTTCTCCTCGTTACACGAGCCATCAGAACAACGTTTCAGCAGGTAACACCGGTCAACTGCTGTTTGTGTATGAGAAATCAGTTGGAAACTTACCTCATGTCAGCACGTTGTAGATGTCGCCACCTTGTGTGAATGTGTGAATGCGTGAATGCTCTGAAAAGCTAATCATTTGCATATAACAGCAACTTCATCCTGTCGGTTAAATTTCGCGTCTGTAGCACGTCACCTTCGTGGTGTAGCAATTTTAATGGCCAGTAGAGTAAAAACGCCTGAAGATAGACATAACATGTTAGAAACGTGTTGTATTATGTTAAATTAAACATGAAATAAAAAAGTGACTGGTAGCAGAGATTAGAAATATATAATTAGGCGCTCTGACCGGCCGTGACCTTGCCACAGGTAGACGCACCGCGTGCCGTAGCCCTCGGGTCCGTGCGTCAGCGCGCGATACCTTTGCTGCTGTCACCCATTCAGTCGCCGCTGAGACTCCATTAACCAGCCCCACGCCTGCCGCTAGCGTCCAAGCTATCAGCTGTTTGACAGGGACAGGGTGTCCCATGTCGTTGTCGTCCGGAGCCGACCGGCTGCCCTTTGTTTCTCGCCGTCACTTTGCAACTTTTAAATAAAGCAGTTGTCACTCGCTTAAATTTTGGTGGTCCTCAATTACTCTTAGGTGTCCTAAATTACTCTTGATTGTACCAAGTACGATTTTTACTTAACCTATTGTTCTTCGAAACTTAATTATCTAAGTATTTCCTCAGAACTTTACAATATGGCGAATAGTTATTAACAAAAATAGAATGATCCTAAATAGCTATACATAACACGTTTGCTTACAAACACTGGCTTCTAAAATGTCCATTCACATCTGTGAGGCATTTTACACTTACTAACTGACTTAGAACTAAAAGCTCTTTCGATTCCTGAATAACAACCGAATAAAGAAAATACGCCTCTAGAAGTCTGTAAAATATTGGAGACATCTTACAATAACTAGTCCACTTCTTATTTTAAAAGGTATTCGATTGTCTGTAAATGAGCAAAATGTGGAAGATATCTTGGGTTGTGAGAATCGGTATGCATTTCACTACACCACCAGCACTATCCACATGTCCTACTATTCTACATGCTTACTATCTCATAGACTACCTGGTCTAAGTTACAAGCTGGTTACCCAAAACATTTCCAAATCACAACATGGTCTTACGATCACACTTTAATCTACTCCATTTCCAAAAGAGGTTAGATGTCTCATTACAGTTCCTATACTACACACGACAATTAAAACAGGTGACGTATCGGCTCGTCCATGAGCGTATGACCGGGATAACATGCCTTCAAATGACAAGCAGACAAATACACAGTACAAGAGGTAAAATGTATACAAAATTAAAATTAAATGGTACGATAACACCCGGAGTTGTTACCACTTCGATCAAACTCTTACATTATCCAAATCGGACATTTTGCTCTTCGTTCTCTCTACTATAGTTCGTTAAGGAAACCAATATGGCGTTACTCACTTTAAGTCTTATAGAATCATGATACTTCCACTTTAGTTATGGAGCCAATTCTTATTATTCGCAACTTATCTCGATCTATGGTCATCAACATCTCCCACTCTTTCGTGCCTTTTATTCCCTGTTAAAAAGAAAATCAAGTACAGATGCCGCATATCACATACATCTTCTTATTCTACAAGTATCATCATTAATCAAATAAATATCAGCCATGACTATAACCAGTACTCCCTTCTGTTACCTCCATGGGCTTCCTCTTTAGTTAGTCCTGCCTTCATTCCTCTGGATGGTTTACCTCGAGGATCTTTTACTTGCCTCTATCAGATTTTCCTCGCTATCGTCTCTCATGCATCCTTTATAAAAGTTCAGCTCCCCCTCGTGGTCTCTCGAAGTTATCAGTGCCCAAGTCTGCTACAATTCATGGCGCTGCGTCTCTGCACACCACTAGAACACAAATGCAGCACACAAAATTCGGTGTCTTTAGCAACCGACAACTGGTCCCGTCGCTACTTCGGCGCGAGCCATTACTAGATAGGCGAATCTACGGCGCTTTTCCCCATCATTGTGCATTCCGAAAGGTACACCTTCCCTAGCATAATTTCTTCTTGATTCCCTTGCAAGTGATTATCACTCCTCCAGAGCAAATTACCACCATAACGTACGAATATCTTTCTTCGACACTCGTTATTGTTATTCATACCTAATAGATGACCACAAAAAGACAGTAAAGAGTAATAAATCATTTACACATTATGTTGTCAAGTACAATTTTTTTTCATAAAAACCTAATTTGTTTCTTACTTGAGATGACATCTCAGCCCCAAATTCATAGGCCATCTATTTTTTAATTTCAGTTGTGTGATGCAAACCCCTAACCCTACGAGACCTGATCGTTTCTACTTCAAACGCGTTCTGATAAGCGACTCACACCTCACCAGGAAGAGACCAGAATATACATAAAAAATGTGCTGCTAATGAACCGGTATCTTTTAGCAAACAATGAGTTTCAACGAGAACTTTATCAATGAGTTTCAACGAGAATTTTATCTCCTATTTCGAAAGTAAATTGTCTTTTGCGTACCCTACTTTGAGCTTTCAATTTGTAATTCCATGTGGGTCCAGCCGAATCTGAAAAAAAAAAACTGTTTGGTACTTTCTGTGAATCCTACGTAGCTGTTCCCCTATCTCTGTCGATCCTAAATATCATGTTTTCGCGCGTATTACGTCCTCTACTGCTTTCTCGGTATTCCGATTTCCTTCCTCTGTCTGCATCATGCAGAGGCACTCTTTGGCGTCATCACACTCGCCGATCACGCGTATACCAAGGGACGCAAAATCCATTCGTTCTGCTCGTCCTCCATCGAAAACAACACTGATTTTGGTTTTGTGATCGCGCGAATGGACGCACATGCCATCAAAATCTAGAACGACGTCATAATGTCTTAGAAAGTCCAGGACAAGCACTGCCTCAACTGCTACTGACGGCATTATCAGGAATATGGCCGTAAGGTCGTACGACTGACAAGTAAAATCAATGTACACCTGCTGTTTCGTCTCTACGCTTTTATTCCCTACGACACCAAGCACTTTCGTTTTCTGCAAAGGAAGCGTCGACCACAGACTCTTCACACTGCACCGCGCGAACACATCTACTCTAATCACCGATGGTTCATTTCCTGAGTTAAGTAGGCAGGGAATAGTACACCACTAGCCATTAAAATTGCTACACCAAGAAGAAATGCAGATGAGAAACGGGTATGCATTGAACAAATATACTATACTAGAACTGACATGTGATTACATTTTCACTCAATTTGGGCGCATTGATCCTGAGAATTACGTACCCAGAACAACCACATCTGGCCGTAGTAGCAGCCTTGATGCGCCTGCGCATTGAGTCAAACAGAGCTTGGATGGCGTTTACAGGTACGGCGGCCCATGCAGCTTCAACACGATACCACAGTTCATCAAGAGTAGTGTCTGGCGTATAGTGACGAGCCACTTGCTCGGCCGCCATTGACCCAACTTTTTCAATTGGTGAGAGAACTTGAGAATGTGCTGAACAGGGCAGCAGTCGATTATTTTCTGTATTCAGAAAGGCCCATACAGGACGTGAAACATGCGGTCGTGCATTATTCTGCTGAAATGTAGGGTTTCGCAGGGATCGAATGAAGGATAGAAAAAAATGGTTCAAATGGCTCTGAGCACTATGGGACTTAACATCTATGGTCATCAGTCCCCTAGAACTTAGAACTACTTAAACCTAACTAACCTAAGGATATCACTCAACACCCAGCCATCACGAGGCTGAGAAAATCTCTGACCTGGCCGGGAATCGAACCCGGGCGTGGGAAGCGAGAACGCTACCGCACGACCACGAGATGCGGGCAATGAAGGATAGAGCCACGGGTCGTAACACATCTGAAATGTAACGTCCACTGTTCAGAGTGACGTCAATGCGAACAAGAGGTGACCGAGTCGTGTAACCAATGATTCCCCATACCATCACACCAGGTGACACGCCAGTATGGCGATGACGAATACGCGCTTCCAATGTGCGTTAACCGCGACGTCGCCAAACACGGATGTGACCATCATGGTGCTGTAAACAAAATCTGGACTCATCCATAAAAATGACGTTTTGCCATTCGTGCACCCAGGTTCGTCGTTGAGTACACTATCGCAGGCGATCCTGTCTGTTATGCAGCGTCAATGGTAACCGCAGCCATGGTCTCCGAGCTGATAGTCCATGCTGCTGCAAACGTCGTTGAACTGTAAGTGCAGATGGTTGTTGTCTTGCAAACGTCCCCATCTGATGACTCAGGGATCGAGATGTGGCTGCATAATCCGTTATAGCTATGCAGATAAGATGCCTGTCATCTCGACTTCTAGTGATACGAGGGCGTTAGTATCCAGCACGGCGTTCCGTATTACCCTCCTGAACTCACCGATGCCATATGCTGCTACCAGTCATTGGATCTCGACCAACGGGAGCAGCAATGTCGCGATACGAGAAACTGCAATCGCGATAGGCTACAATCCGAACTTTATGAAAGTCGGAAACGTGATGGTGCACATTTATTCTCCTTACACGGTTCATCACATCAACGTTTCACCAGGCAACGCAGGTCAACTACTGTTTGTATATGAGAAATCGGGCCGCGCGGGGTTAGCCGAGCGGGGTCTATGGCGCTGGATTCATACACTGTGCGGCTGGTCCTGGCGTAGGTTCGAGTCCTCCCTCGGGAATGAGTGTGTGTGTTTGTCCTTAGGATGATTTAGGTTAAGTAGTGTGTAAGCTTAGGGACTGATGACCTTAGCAGTTAAGTCTCATAAGATTTCACTTACATTAGTCCTTAATTCAATGAGAAATCAGTTGGAACCTTTATCGTGTCAGCACGTTGTAGGTGTCGCTATCAGTGCCAACCTTGTGTGAAAGGTCTGAAAAGCTAATCATTTGTATATCACAGCATCTTCTTCCTGTCGTTTCAGTTTCGCGTCTGTCGCACGTCATCTTCGTGGTGTAGCAATTTTAATGGTCAGTAGTGTAATTTCGTTAATTGTTATGCTGATCGTAAGGCCTTTCACTGAGTTCATTACTGCTGTCTCCTCTAATAACACGTCCCGGATGTCCTCTTACTCTAGGCACATAGCGCAGACATTGTAAGTTTGATTATTCTGCATCGCAGATGTGCTCGCTCCTATCACTCCTAGGCACGCGTCCCTACTTTTGATAATATTGTTGCCTCGGGTATTATCGTGTGGCTCCACTGACCTCCCGTCCGTTGTGTGCAAGACATTACTAGTATAGTGCCGTGGTCGATCTTCCCTAGAGCGTCTCCAGTCTCTATCATTGCGCCTTGGGCTCCAAGGATCAAGCCCACGCGTCATTACCTCGTTCATGCTGAGGCCTTCAATTCTGGTTGCGCCACTGTCCGTCATTGCCATCATTAATACCTTCTAACCTAACTACATTTTTCTGCTCAATTATATTTCTTTCAGTGCCTAGTTCTAGCAGCAGGTTCTGAAATCTACTGACGTCATCTGTACCTCTTCCAGCAATTATAATATCTTTGCGCAGTTTATTCGGAAGCTTAGTCAGACAAATTCTGTTAAGTTCCTTGGGATCATATGGTGCATCAAGCAACTGATTACTTTGTAAAACTCCACAGGGTACTTGATGTACTTTCAGCATAGTTTTCTTGCATCAAGATGCCTAACTTCGCCCGTCCTTGCATGCTCCGAGAACAGAACTCGTTGACGAAAGACGTTTTAAATTCCTCGTACGTTCGACAGTCCTGAAGCATTATTTACATTCAGGCTTCCGCATCACCTCTCATGTGACAGCACACAAATTTTATTCTGAGCACATCTTCCCATATATTAGGTAACGATTGCTCAAACTGGGTGCTTTGTCGTGATTTGGGTCTGGGAAAAGAGAGTAGGATTGTACAGAGACAAAGTGTCTCTCTTCGAAGTCACGGTATTCCTCGTCTTCTCCACGCCTGCGCTTACAGCTGGTGCTTTCCGCTCCTCTAACCCCGTTACTAATAGTGGCACTGCCCTCTGCACTTTCGTTTTCCCGTAGTTTGTGAAACAAGTCAGCAATCTGGTCCAGATTGCGTTTATTTATGTCTGATTGCACCCTTTTAAATCGCAGGAGTGATTACACTTATTCGGATTCCGCAGTTGTGGCTGTCTGTGTCCTGTCGGAGTCTGCCTCATATGTTAGCGTGATCTTTTCTACGGCATTCGTTAGGACGCCCACCTGATTGACCACTTTCTCAACCTCATCTGCTTGCGCCGTATTCTGCTCAACCTGACCAGCCACATGTTCGTGCACACGAGCAACAGCTTCTCTCTGCTCCTTGCAGACTCCGACGGAATGACGATTTCTCGCAAAGACAGTTCGTTTTCTAATACTACCACGCGGTTTTCAAGCCTGCCCTTGGCCTCGCTCACTTTGGTTTGCACTGACTATATCTCCTTTAACATGGAGTTACCCAGTGCTTGGTTTCCAGCAGCTGCAGTTGGGATTATAGATTCTAACGATTCTCTGCGTTCCTTGTGGTGCCCTAGCTTGGGTTCTTGTTCGTCAAATCGCGTATTAATTGCGTCTATTTGCTCATCCAATTTCCTTGTTGGGTCATCTCGCAACTCGTTATTTAAGTCGCACAAAGCTCCCCTTAATACTTTCTCAGAATCTTTCAATGTATCACTTAATAATTTGTTTGTATTGTTCAAGTTATCCAATACCCTCTTCTCCTCAGCGACCTCTTAAGTAGGAAGATTACAGTAGCTTCGTCATGTCCTACAGCTCCTGCAAGCTACAGTTGTATTAAATGGTTTCTTAAATTCGTGTAGTGCACGAAATTACTGGCCCCTACGAGCTATTACCGGGTATTAATAATTTCTAGCAGAAGATTTTAACCAATGGGGAAAAAATTGTAAACAATGGATAACGCAGTATTTTCTTTAACCACTACAGGAGGCAACTATACAGGGTTTAATTGGAGTATATAACTTTTATTTGACTTCATGACCCAGGATTCGACTTAGGTACTGACTTTCATCTATTCGTTATGATGCAGGGAGCAAATAATCAGCAGAGGGTATGGATTAAATAATATTTATTCAGTGCCGATGGCATTTCAACAACTAGCTGTGTTTCTCTTGCAATATACACCATCACAACTGGTCTCTGTAGTTAACATGGTTCAGTTTCGCCACGTGATTATGGAATGGGACTGGGAGCGCTGACCTGGCTTCAATGTAATACAAACACACAATTTTACCAAAATCCATGCTTATTACATTCAGTTGCTATAGATGACTCAGAACAAGTTCAGCAAAGACACTACAAGCAAACTTCGTCAGGGCGGAAGAGTGTTTCGCAAGTCTTTATCAAATCAATGGGCATTGAAATCTGTGGCACGAATCTAAACCATGTATTTCGCTTGACACACAACATTGCCAACAAATCAAATAGTTATAGGGAAGCACAAGAAACATACTATTCATCACGCGTGGCCAAAAAATTTCGGTAGCCAACAGAAATCCAAAAAAGTACGGACACACAAAATTATTCCTTCCTTATTTTACACTCGCCTATAATCGTATGATTATTCATCGTGTACAGTACATTTTCAGGCCGAAAGTACAATTCATCAATGTGGCGGTTGCTCCAACCGACTATGTGGCGCGAAAGCAAGTTCACAAATGAAACACATGGAAAATAGAAAGAAGTCCCCCAAAATACTACTTAAAATGGAAGAGCAGATTAAAATACATTGAATGAGTGCATTACATTAGGCACAGAGCAATAATATGACCGTGAGCTTACGGCCTATGCTGATTGGCCTGACCAAGTCACAAACGCAAAGTTCTACTGAAATTCGAATAAATTATGAAAATAAATTCCCTTATGAGGGTTTAGTAGTAATATCACATCTGATTTCAACATCTGGACTTCATTACGGAGCAAATTCCTGACAATCTGATACCTTTGTTAACATTACCAAAATTGGGAGGTGCATCACCACGTCTGAGCAGCGCCGCGACCCAGGAACAAGTCGACTACTTAACACCTCGCCTAACCGTGGTGGAGGGGATGGTTCGTCAACATAACAAAGTCAGTACTCGTGGCTTCGCGACCTCTCTGACCTGATTCGCCCACCATCCTTGCCCAACGTTTTCACGTTCAGGGGTTGGTACTATCCTACCACAGAACGACTCTACACATGCAATGCTACGGCCTCTGAGCAGATCTTTCTGCTACTACCTCATTCATACAGGTTTCTTATAGGATAGGATACAAGGAAACGTGGCACATATGAAATAAAATGAAAAAATAAATAAATAGACACCACTTGGTCCATTCTCTTCTGTTTCCTATACACGTAAATCACTTCTGCAGACTCAAAACAGTCTGGCACAGTTCTCCTGTACCAGAATTTATTGGAAAAATATGTAATGGGACAACAGGCTTCTGCCATTTTCGAATTTGAAGTTCTAGTTATTATCTTGCAGTTGAGTATCGGATTTCTCATACTTGAAAATCATGAACTACGGTTACGCGTTCTAAAATTGAGTCGCAAGTGGAAAAAGGTGTAATAACTGCAACACAATATTTACTTTTCGTATAATATAGGGGTGAGTACTGAGGAGGCAACTCGAAAGATTTGAACTGTGTGTGGAGCCAATGTTTTTGGGAAAAATAATCCAAGAAAAGATATTTTTGTTTCAACAATGTTTTTGGCATGATCGAGTTTTCACATTAAGGAAGTCTTCGCGCACTGCATGGTGGAGCTGAAAATTATTCTTAGGTATCATAGGTTCTGTCCCACGAGAGGGCTGCTAAATCGTCGTACGAGACGCGTCGTCCAGTCGTCAGGGTTTAGCCACTTTCATTGTACTGCCCACTGCAGTTCCCTACGTTCATATATGTGAGCACACTGTAAAGAGCAGGTCGTTCGCATACGCACGACAACGAAAAGTGTGCTGTCGTGAAGTGAGACGATAAAGATGGGTCATCAGGCTCCCGATGAATGGCTCGAGGGTTACGCCATAAAATGGTTCAAATGGCTCTGAGCACTATGGGACATAACAGCTGAGGTCATCAGTCCCCTAGAACTGAGATTGTGTCCGAAGTTCCATGCGGCTTTTCGCGGATGGTGCGGTAGTACACAGAGAAGTTGCAGCATTAGAAAATTGCAGCGAATTGCAGGAACATCTGCAGCGCATAGGCACTTGGTGAAGGTGGTGGCAACTGACCTTTAACATAGACAAATGTAATGTATTGCGAATACATAGAAAGAAGGATCCTTTATTGAATGATTATATGACAGCGGAACAAACGCTGGTAGCAGTTGCTTCTGTAAAATATCTGGGAGCGTGCGTGCGGAACGATTTGAAGTGGAATGATCATTTAAAATTAATTGTCGGTAAGGTGGAGGCCAGGTTGAGATTCATTGGGAGAGTCCTTAGAAAATGTAGTCCATCAACAAAGGAGGTGGCTTACAAAACACTCGTTCGGCCCATACTTCAGCATTACTCATCACTGTGGGATCCATACAGGTCGGGCTGACAAAGGAGATAGAGAAGATCCAAAGAAGGCCGGCGCGTTTCGTCACAAGGTTATTTGGTAAGCGTGATAGCGTTACGGAAATGCTTAGCAGACTGAATCGGCAGACTCTGCAAGAGAGGCGCTCTGCATCGCGTTTAGCTTGCTGTCCAGGTTTCGAGAGGGTGCATTCTGGATAAGGTATCGAATATATTGCTTCCCCCTACTTGCACCTCCTGAGGAGATCACGAATGTAAAATCGGGGAGATTCGAGCACGCACGGGGGCTTTCCGGCAGTCGTTCTTCCCGCGAACCATACGCGACTGGAACAGCAAAGGCAAGTAATGACAGTGGCACGTAAAGTGCCCTCTGCCACACAACGGTGAGTGGCTTGCGGAGTATATATGTAGATGTAGATTTAGAACTACTTAAACCTAACTAACCTAAGGACACACACATATTCATGCCCGAGGCAGGATTCGAACCTCCGATCGTAGCGGTCGAGCGGTTCGAGACTGAAGCGCCTAGACCCGCTCGGCCACCACGCCCGGCTGTTACGGCATACAGGAGTGTCGGAAGTGGGCAACCTTGCCTTATTTTCCAACCACACGACCATTGACCTGAATCAGCCCATACCCTCGCCGGATGACAAGAATAAAGGAGGGTGGAAAAACCATTGCCCATTATGGAGAACAAGAAACGATGCCTCACCCTAACGAATACGCTGTCAAAAGGAACGACAGTCTCTGCAGCGTTGTCTGCAAGCCGCTGATTTTGCTATCGAATAGCGACATTCGCCTGTTTTTTTTTTTGTGTATTAACTGAGCCAATTACAGTTACTCTTTCTGGAGACAGAATGTTTAGTAGTATCTTGCGGCAACGCATCACCACGAGTCGTTCAGAAATTTTATAATCTGCATTAAATAGGGCGGTAATGTGCTGTCGTCGCTCCGGATGTACGTTTGTGTATGGGTATAATAATTCACGTGACAAAAGCTGTCAGTAAGGCGATGTTGGCCGTCAATAGCTCCTGAAACAATGTCGGCCACCACGACGCCGTTACCACAAGGAAGGCACGATAAAGTTCTATCGCCGACGTTAGGTAACTTATTCAGAGCTCCTTTGTTGACTGCGTCGAGGACCTCGTCGCCTCTAGCCGGCCGTTGTGGCCGAGCAGTTATAGGCGATTCAGTACGAAACCGCGCTCCTTCTACGGTCGCATGTTCGAATCCTGCCTCAGGCATGGATTTTTGTGACGTCCTTAGGTTAGTTAGGTTTAAGTAGTTCTAAGTTGTAGGGGACTGATGACCTCAGATGTTAATTCCCATATTGCTCTGAGTCTTTTCAACCATTTTGAACAAAACAGGCTCCGTCAGCTTAGGCGCCTCGCCGAGTGTGAGGCCCTGTATGATGTATTCTATCTCAGCACGTCTTAAGTATTAAAGGGTGTTATACGAAACAACGAATGACGAAATATGTGGGTCAATCCTCCATTTCTTTTCCTTAAAGCCATCGCAATCCTAATAGTGAAGTATCACGTTTGTTGGTAGGTTCCTCCTGGAACATTGTGCAGTAGTGGAGTACAAACTAGTCGCTATATGTTTATATCTCTTGATGAGACGTTATCGTCGTTGATTCCCATCAGAGGCGATGTGATGCAGGGTGGTGTAACATCCACGAGATAAATTTTTGCGACAGTGTGACGAGAGAAAACTGTGCCTCTAACAGTTATAAACATTACCTATCCGACATATGAAAAAACAGTGAAATAAATGATGGCCGGCCGCGGTGGTCTCACGGTTCTAGGCGCTGAGTCAGGAACCGTGCGACTGCTACGGTCGCAGGTTCGAATCCTGCCTCGGGCATGGATGTGTGTGATGTCCTTAGGTTAGTTAGGTTTAAGTAGTTCTAAGTTCTAGGAGACTAATGACCAAAGCTGTTAAGTCCCATAGTGCTCAGAGCCATTTGAACCATTTTTTAAATGATGATAAATATTAGTTATTTACATAAAATTTTATGATGTATTTGGACATATCGATGTGGGTCATACAAAGACAATGATAAATGAAAATTACTTTTATGATCTGCGTTTGTCTTCCTTTGTTTTTACCTTTTTTGGTTGGCTTTGTAGGTTCAGCACGCAAGATGCATATCAAACTGAGGTCTGTTAAGAAATTGAAATTATTTGTTAATTATTACTTTAGAATTGGATTCATTATTACTAAAAATATGAGTGAATAATTATTTGTAACTTTAATTCCTCTCTCAATAAGCATTACCTGTGTTAATTATTTCTTTCCGCTGCAAGGACCGCAGCCATTGATGATAGCGATTTGTATCGCGTTTTGCTTGATGAAAATTAGTCTAAATACTGCACAAACGAAAGTAAAGTTTAATAAGTATTGCAAATAGTTATCCTGTTAAAAAGAGATGTCTCTATGAATAGGCTGCCGTCATCGTAATAATTATCTCAGAAATAAATTCAAATTACGCAACTCTGCAGACATAAATGCCGAAGGTAATAAAAATGTGTAAAAATAAATGTGCACCGGTGGTTCCGAACTCATTTGAATGAAAATAATTCGAATCACATTGCTTCTTTAAAAACAGTTCTCATAGCACGATCTATATAACAGACTTTTTCTTGCTAATGTATGGAGCTGAAATTAATTACGCACGATTTGCGAAGAATATCGTTTCAGCTAACATACGTCTGTGTTGTGCGTCGCTAATATTAGATGGTTTTAATGATCATTTTGCTGAAGACAACTGTTTCGATCACAATCAAGAGTTGTATAGAATCTGTTGTATGAACTGTGATTTAGTAACACTTACACCGCTTACAGACAACACTTTAACACAACGTTAACTTGGATTTCTTTAGCAACTTGACGATTCTTTAGCCGGGAGAAAAAACTATTTAGTAATTCCTCAATGTAATGAAATAAGATTATAATTTTCAAATTAGTTAAATACCAAACCTCTGAATAACACTGCGAACGCCACACTGGCGCCCAACGTGGGGGCACCGATGCACATTTATTCATTTTAATAATTGAAATTGTGATTTATTAGAGGTACGGGGTACCAAAACAATAATTGTATATATATTTGTTTCATGAGCATTGACATCTGCCTACCAAACCGCTGTACGAATCTGTATCTGCGATTGTGCGAGAGAGACGAGTAACTTCATACAAGCAATGCCCTCCATCACTCTCGATCGACACAGGTAGGAACAAATGTTCACGTTCAGTAATTACACAGCAGCGCGGGATCAAAAACGGCTAAGCTTAACATTAAAATATGGAATGAGTAGATGCAGCCATAAGCAGTAATAATTGAATATTCAGGCGGCGATAATTATATTTTTAAGTGTTATTAGTGTATATGTGTTGGCTATGAGATTATTCTGTGTCAATTGGTGCTTGCCACTGAATTATATATTTGTGGTGCTATATTGGTGATACATTGGTTAAGCAAAAGAAACTGATTAAACCAAATGAGCATACTGATGCAGAAATGGCATCAGAGTCTCAGGTAGAACAATCTACCCATATTTCTATCGAATTATTAGAACATTTAATTATGAATGATAATTTAGTACCTGATGTCCCAAGTGATAGTAAAACTGAGGAGTTGCCAAAACAAACTGACACTCTTGCATTCTACCAGTTAGGAATTAATGTCAATATTTCTAATGGGCAAATGGCAGAAGTTAGCAATGCTCAAGCTATGTCGATACAAGATATGCTAACAGCTTTATTTGAAAAGTTTACTATTAAAGAGCAGGAGTGTGAAAGACAACGTCAGCAGGAAAAGGAAAAACGTAGACAGGAAAAGCTTATAGAAAGACAGCAGCAGGAGCTCAGGGACCAAGAAAAGGAAAAGAAATGTATGGAAAATACAAACAATATTTTTCAGGAAACAGATAAAGAAATTGTAAGTAGGATAAATCAAGTGTTGGTAGACTGTGATAATGCTATTACTACCCATTTGAAGCAGGAGATCGACGCAGTAAAAACCACTATTGAACAGTTAACAAACATTCCAGTTCAGGTCAATAGCCTTCAAACTGAAGTAGATAGATTAGAGAACCAATTTAAAGCTTTGGCTACCGCTGTAGACACAATGCAGGCGGTCATTCACTCGGAAACCCTAAAGCAAGTCCGAACAGAAGTAGCCAGGGAGCTGATCTCTGAAAATCAAAACTTTGAAAATCTGACAGTATGCAGTAATGACAACACTGGTACTGACAGGCAAAAGATCGCAGATAATCTGAGAGCGAATTTTAATGCACCACAAGGAAAACAGAATTTAGGTAATCAACCGATATTACCACAGCAATATGTGACACCAAGGAACAATAATAGTGGAATAGAATTTACTTGTAATAAAGTAACCACACAACCTGCGAATGATAGCTATTCCATGCACTTAACTACTTTGATGTATGAAGAAAGCCTGATTAAGCACAGACAGTTTAAAATAGTTAACGAAGAAAGCAAGAAAAACATCTTCATTCGAAACTTTAAAAGTGTTGTTCCAAAGTCATGGTCGAAAGAACAGAATATACAGTTATTGGTTTGACATATTTCTGGTGATGCATCGCTCTGGGCATTAAATACAGCAGAAACTTGCATGACTTTCCACAATTTTGAGAAGGCGTTGCTTGATCAATTCTGGTCAGCGTCTACTCAAGAGCGACACCGTAAAGTTGTTTACAATGCAGAAATGTACAATCCGAAGTCAGGTTCCTTAGAAATTACATTGAAAAATATATTAACATGACTCGGTACTGGGATGAGCCAGTAACCACCAGACACTTATTGCGAGTGTTAAAAGCTAGATTACCCATATTAGAGAGAAATTATTTAATGTTACAGACACCGATATAAAAGAATTTCTGTCTGTAATTGATTCTCTGGATCTAGTGCAAGAAGACGCCAGAAAAAATTCTGACCTGATCAGCAATAATAATAGTCCTAATAGAAAATCTTCATGGAATGGAAATAATTAAAATAGGGGCGAAAGTAGTCCAAAGAAAAATAAAAGTAAAGCTTATAGTAACGAAAAATACAATAATAATAATAGTAGTAGGAATCCATATAAACAAAATTTTGGTTATCCTAATAATAATAACAGTAATTATCAAAAGGCCGAAGAACACCAACAAATGAATGGTAATCAGAGGCAGTACCACAATGAAAATCCAAATAATAACAATAGCAACCGAAAGAGACGAAATGACAACAGGTCAGACAGTCCATATAAAGACAAGCCTAAAAATATGCTGGTTGACAGTTAATAATGGCTTCTTCCATTGCTAAGTCATTGGCAGCCGCAGCAAAGTTCTACCAATTCAGGTCAGCCAATAAATTATGTACAGGCTATACCTATACCAAGCAATCAAAATCCACCGTGGTGGGATCCAAGCAGGCCTCATCCGACTGAAATCTCACAAAATGTAAGAATAGTGGAGGTACCTTCGGAAGCAAAACAGAACACTCAGAGGCCAACAAACTAATTTCAGACCCTGTAGGCCTTCGCCAGGTGACCGAGGCCAACCATGAAGGCAAGGGTCGACGACAAAAAAAAAAAAAAAAAAAAAAAAAAAAAAAAAAAAAAAAAAAAAAAAAAAAACCAATATAGCGGTATCAGGATGGCCACAGGATCGAAGATGAGTTATATGAGGAACCTGCTAATAAACCAGAAAGGTAAAATACCCGAGCAAGTCTCACCGGAGCTGTAAATGGTGTAACAACTACTATTCAGCTAGACACAGGTGCGAATTTATCAGTTATGAACACGCAGTTTTTCAAGAAGTTATCGGAGATACGAAGATTGCCGATTTGCCAGTTGCAAATTGTAAGGTTATGGGGGCATTTGGAGAAAAGGCCCAGAATATAAAATACCAGCCACAGGTGGAAGTTTTCTTGGGAAACGATCGCTTATTATGCACGTTCCTACTAATGGATAACTTGTCAGTACCGGTGCTTCTGGGTCTTGAGTTCCTTCGGGAAAAGGAAGCTGTAATTGATCTCGCCCGTGGGACATGTGCACTTAAGTACCAACGGCGACCGATAACATTAATGCTGAATCGGGAGATCGGTGCGAACCTTACACTTACGAGAAAAATGAGTCTTTCTGTCAGCAAACATAAGTTGTTAGTGTTGAATCATTAGCACCCACAGATGTGTCACAAAAACCGAAATAACGATGCACCCAGCAACCTGAGTGACATCGTCACAACAATAGAAGAGAAAGTACAGGACGCAACTTGCATTAATGCTTCAGAGTCTAGACAATTAACAGAATTATTATCCGGATACCTCGAACTATGTATTGTACGCCCTGGAGTTATAAAAGATTACCAGTATAATATGAAAGTATATCCGCGAAAGACCTATTACAGAGCATCTTACTCGATCCCATGGACTAAGAAAAACAAAGTGAATATGCAAAGGACCAATCAGAAGTACAAGTGCACTATCCCATAACTGTAAATATAATGTTTATGGTAAAACAATTAGAGTAATAATGTGATAGTATTATGTATGTATTAGCATTAATGTCAAGTATTACAGTGTAATATTCTTGAATTATTTGAACAAGGAGTAGAGAATCTCCATAGTAAATGTATTTTACTCCAAAAGCGATCAATAACTTGACTAAAGTTCACTTGAGTGTTACTGCATCAAATGTGAGGAATTTTATCTTTCTATACGTAGCATAGCAATGATTGAAATACTTAAATATATTTATTCGTGTGTAAGGATGGACATAACAAAAATATTTTCATAAGAATGAATCATGTAGTCCCACACACGTAGCGAGTGTTGGCGGTGTGTGAGCTGTGTCACAAAAACAAAACGAAACAAAAATTGCTTTCACCACTAATTAAGTGAAATCTGAATGTGTACTAAGTTACGTAACGGTTTCATTACGAAGTCATTTAAAATGCTCTTATGACCAATATTCCGGTTAGATAAACCGAACATGGACATGTGTCCCAAAAACTTGGAAATAACAATCCCAATAATATATATATATATATATATATATATATATATATATATATATATATATATATATATATATATATATGTGTGTGTGTGTGTGTGTGTGTGTGTGTGTGTGTCTGTAATAAAAATGGAAGTGTGCTGTTATCTGGACAGTTCAGTAATGATCTCATGGTCAAGGTAATGTAGCAGATTCTAAAAGTTTTATATTGTCTCATGTTTATGTGACAGTGTAAAACTTTAAATTTTGTTATTCAGTTATGGTAATATGAACTTATCTGCAAGTGTACCAGACCTCATTACTTGAAAAGTGTCATTTGCTTGCTGATTGTCTCTTCAGTACTGTGGAAAAGTACTGACAGCAATCAGAACAGTGAAACGAGTTTCACAGGAACTGGTGGACGCGTGAAGAACTGTGATTTATATTGTGAATAATGATGAACAGTGATAAAAACTGTGATCACGCAACCTTATGAACGCTCTTGGAGTGTTAAAGTTAGCAGCAACGCTATGAACGTTGTGTACTGTTGACTGTATTAATAATTAACTTGAACTGATGACCTTAAGTAGTTTGATACGAAGCGTCTTCGCGTGCCAAATCTAATGTGACAGACTGTACAGCCGGCCGCACGGCTAAACAATAATGCAACGTCGGCTATGCAGCGCGTCGCGAAAATATTTACATGCGGCTTAAGTAAACGAAGCACACTACGGACACTTGTGTGATTAACGGTGCAGGGTTCAAAATGTGTTTATTGTGATACATGTGAATCACTTCATTGTGTTGAATAGTGTCAAAATACAGAACATACTCTAAAAAAACAGTCTAATTCCATCCTTGTGAATGCGAGTGAAATGGACACTAATAAACTTTTCCACAGGATTAGATTAGTAATTATCTGGTCACTGATGCATATATTTTGAAATTTCTTGTACCCGTCTTAAACTGAGGGACGTGGGAAAAGAGGCGCAAGAGCTGCTGCAGCGCCACTTCTAGCCAGCAGCAGATCCAAACCACGATGCAGCCGACGGCAGCCGACGCCCCACCGACTCGGCCGGGGACGGTCGAACAGCAGCTACCTGTCTGCGTTCCAACGGCTCGACGCGGAGGGCGGTCTTACGAAAAAAATTCATTATCTGAGATACTTACAACAGAGTCATAAATTTGCATTTTCTAGCATATTTTATTACATTCATGTCAAGCCTGGCTGTTAAAAGTAGGTGGTTGTATTTTCTTGAAGCCCCTTGGACGGTTTTATTCCCGAGTCCAGTGAACCCAAAAGGGGGGGTGGGGGGTGGGGGGAACAAGCTAATCCGGAAAGTATCCTGAACAACTTCCGAGATAATACAGTCACTGAAGTTATTTAAAGAACTAGATTCAACTATAATTTTATCATGTGTAAAACCACACTGAAATGAGCATTCGCATCTTGAGAGTAGCAAATCTACGTGGACCGATAAAAAAATATACAATAGATAAACTAATGTAACATCCACGAGATAAACTTTAGCTACAGTACGACGAGAGGAAGTTATGTCTCTAACAGTTATAAACATTATCTATCCGACATATGAAAAAACAGTGAAATAAATGATGATAAGTATTAATTATTTATATAAAATTTTATAATGTAATTGGACATATCGATGTGGATCATACAAAGACAGTGATAATTGCAAATTCCTTTTACGATCTGCGTTCGTCTTCCTTTGCTTTTACCTTTTGTTGGATGGCTTTTGTAGGTTCAGCACGCAAGACGCATATCAAACTGAGGTCTGTTAAGAAATTGTAATTATTTGTTAATTATTACTTGAGAACAGAGTTCATTATTATTATAAAATGAGTTAATAATTATTTGTAACTTTAATTCCTCTCTCAGTAAGCATTATATGTGTTAATTATTTCTTTCCGCTGCAAGGAGCGCAGCCATTGATGATAGCTATTTGTATCGCGTTTTTACCTGCGTTTCTTAGAAAAAAATCAAAGGTTGCCTTAATGACAATCAGTCTAAATAGTGCACAACATGAAAGTAAAGTTTAGTAAGCATTTCAAATACTTATCCTGTTAAATAGAAAATTTACTCTAAGAATATAAAGTCTCTATCAATTGTCTGCCTGCCATCTTAACAATTATCTCAGCGTCAAATTCAAATTACGCAACTCTGCAGACATAAATGACGAAGGTAATAAAATCGTCTAAAAATAAAAGGGCACCGGTAGTCCCGAACTCATTTTAATGAAAATAAATCGATTTAGATTCGTTCTTTAAAAACAGTGCTTATAGCATGATCCATATAACAAACTTTTTCTTGCTGATGTATGGAGCTGAAATCAGTTACTCACGAGTTGCCAAGAATATTGTTTCAGCTAACATACGTCAGTGTTGTGCGCGGCTGATATTCGGTGATTTTAATGATCATTTTGCTGAAGATAACTGTTTCCATCATAATCAATAGTTGTGTAGAATCTGTTGTATGAACTGTGATTTAGTGACACACAGCTCACAGACAACACTTTAACACAACGTTAACTTGGATTTTTTTAGCAACTTGACCAAATCGTAAGGCCGGAGGAAAAATTAGTTAGTAATTAATCAATGTAATGAAATAAGATTATCATCTTCATTTACAAATTAGTTAAATACCAAACCACTTAATATTACTGCGAACGCCACAGTGGGGTGTTCCCTTGCAGCTGAATCTTGACATCAGCACCACCCCCATCAGACTGCAGCGTGTCAGCGTCACGGTCTGTTCCTTAATCCTGCTATGTTCCCCCTGGGTTGGGCGGCTGGACGTCCAGATCACAGCGAACAGTGTAAAAATGGTCGATAGTGTACCGGCACCACGCTGCTACTTCCTTGCCGTACTGAATCAAGGTGCGTCGAAGGACTAATTTTGCTCCTTCCATCCAGCAAGTGAGGGTTGTGCAGAACTGTAGCAAGCGATGTTCACAGGTGGCCCATGACTGGGTAACGCGTTGAACACATATGGAATCGTAGAGACGAGAGGTGTCTAACTTTCATGGTGCACATCTGCCCCAGACCACTTCTTGCGGGAGGAGAATGTTGCAGATGTAGGCAGACTCATCCGAAAAGGCTACGGGCTAAGGTTCCGCACCACTGGGTGCAAGCGTGCGTTCCTGAGAGACGTAAACCCTGTCAAGCCGGCTCGCAAAATGACCCATCCAGTAAGTATGTCCAGGTGCATCGCCATGCCGAACTTATATAGTGTTTCAGAGCAACAGATAGGGACGCCAAGGCGCAATTTTTGACGGGTGTTTGCAGTGGGGCATTTGACCCGCAGGATGCAGGACACAAATACCAGGTGTACCGGTATGGAATGAGAGTTGGGATACAAATGCGTCGATAGGGGACATTTGTTTTGAACGTCCGAAATTTTTTTTGTTTGGTTGGATATTTAGTATACATCAAGTCGTGGAACAAACAAAATCATATATTTTCACCGTGTTAATAACGTCGAATTTTGTACCAGAAAGTGATGATTTGCGGAAAGCATGAAATTTTGTTTTCATTTGAAAAAAGTGCTGCAGAGTTGCATCGAATGCTTGTCGAGGCATATGGTGATCATGCTCTATCACAAGCAACATGCAAAAGATGGTTTCAACAGTTCAGAAATAATGATTTTGATGTAATAAATGAAGAACGTGGAAGACCACCAAAGATGTTCGAAGACACCGAATTACAAGCAATATTGGATGAAGATGATACTTTGAATCAGAAGAAAATGGCAGCTTGCTAAATGTTGCACAACAAACAATTTCTGACCGTTTAAAAGCTATGGGAAAGATCCAAAAGTTTGGAAAATGGGTGCCACATGAATTGAATGAAAGACAGATGGAAAACCGAAAAACCATTTGTAAAATTTTACTTCAAAGACATGAAAAAATTCAATTTTGCATCGAATTGTTACTGGCGATGAAAAATGGATTTATTTTAAGAATCATAAACGGGAAAAATTATGGGTTAATCCGGGAGAACCATCAACATCGACTGCAAAACCAGATAGATTCGGCAAGAAGATAATGCTGTGTGTTTGGTGGGATCAGAAAGGTGTGGTGTATCATGAGCTTCTAAAACCTTGTGCAACTGTGAATACTAATCGCTACAGACAACAAATGATAAATTTGAACTATCGACTGATCGAAAAAAGACCTGAATGGGCCAGAAGACATGGCAAAGTAATTTTTTTACACGACAATGCATCTGCACTCAAAGCAAACCTGGTTCAGGATACAATCAAAACACTTGGCTGGGAGCTACTACCCAATCCGCCGTATTCACCAGACTTGGCCCCTTCCGGCTACCATTTGGTTTCCTCAGTGGGACACGCATTGGCGGAGGATCACTTCGATTCCCACAAAGAAGTCGCCAATTTGGTGTCTGATTGGTTTGCTTCAAAAGACAAACATTTGTATTGGCGTGGTGTCCACAAATTTCCAGAAAGGTGGTCAAAACGTATAGAAATCAATAGTCAGTACAGAATAAAATGTTTTTACTTTTCAATTCAAAATTAGTGTTTCATTTTTCCAACAAAAAAAAACACTCGTTTCAAAACGGTACACCTGGTAAAATCACCCACAGCCAAGTAATGGTCTCAGCGACCAAGAAATTGAAGGGCAGTTTCTTCTGAGTAAAAGCATTCTCTGTCATATATTCCGATGGAGCCTGACGGAGGGCAAATATTAACAACAGGAGCACCCATTAGGGTGATTGCCATGCCTCTGGCGGGCGAAAGGGATGTGACATCAGCTACCAGGATGCTCTAGAACATAGAAGCATAGATAGTTGTTATTCGGTACGCCTGAAGTCGAGCCCTCCCATGGAGGGGAACTCAATCTGCGGGGGCTGAAGAAGGGCGCGGCAGAGGTGAGCCATACTATACGCTACCTGACGTCGTTAGCGCCAGCCTATCTATATCCACGGTAACTCCGTCCCCAGTATGTAGTTCAGGACATAGTCGATATCATAAGTGCACGCCACGGAAGACTCTGTCGCTGTGGCGACCGTATGTTCCTCCTCGTCAGTAGGGGCAGAGGACGTTTCGGCGGCAGTCGTAACAATAGAGTGCATCAGCCCATGTGCACCTGGCAGAGATGATGGAGTAGGTACCAGGGCAGACAGATCCTGCGTCGCGTTGTCGTTAGTTTCCACGCTGCGCTGATTCCCTGGAACCTCAAAACATGGCGAATGGTCTTGGAACGAGACTCTACGACGCCTCCTCTTGCGCCGTTTAAGAGAACGGCTTTTGCGAGTCCGTCCCTTTGTGTTGGAAGGGAATCACGGCGGTCCATACTGTCGGGCGCGAGGGGATCAGCGGTCGTCATTGTTGGTACTGTAGTGGCTTCAGGCGCATCACGTTGTGAACGTGACACGTCGACCCAGTCGTTAATCGTGGCAGCGCGATGGGACTGAAGAGAGAGGGCAGGAGGAGAAGAGAACGCCGGTACACAAGTGATCGGTAAAACCGTCGTCGGATTCGGTGGCACCATGGTATGGGCCTGCAATTGGAAGACACTCAGACTTCAGGTACCTCCTTTGCCGCAGGTCTTGGGTTGGTCGTCGTATACGACGGTCAAGCGGCACCCGCTGACTTGTAGATAAGACGGCAAGGGGCAATGGAGATCGATGGCGACCTTGCGTACAATGTCGTTGTGTCCAGCCTTCAGCGGTGTAACCATGTACAGCTCCATAGCAGGGGAAAGCCGTGATAACGTTTTCCACTTGGAGCTCGAATGCCAGCTCAGAACCTCGTATGTCGCGCATGGGAAAACCTGCTTGGTCGACAGTGGCCGCGTCGACAAGGCTGACAGCTTGCAAAAGCGTAGTTCTTGTTTGGTGTCACGAAGTGTTCGTTTGGAAGCCGCGTCACTGAAGACTCTAATGTACACTGCGTTACCTAAGATGGACGAATGGATGCCACGAGTCAGATGCTTAGATCTTAGCTCCGTTTGCAGAGCTTTTGGTTCGATGTAATCATTGCAGAACGTGAATCTATATGTGGATTTGCGGAAACAGTTGGCCACGTTTCTGGCACACGCAAGCGACATTTATGTGACGGACGCTTCGAAACATGTCCAGCCTTGCCGGACGGCCAGAATTAATTAATGACAAAAGATTTTGGTTGTGGTGTTGCGGCTATAGAAGTGCTTTATTGCCCCTGATTACGGTAACCGTTCGGGCACTGACTGACTGGTTGAAGGCGTTGGAGCCTGGTGAGCGCAGGGCCTAACGTTATACGCCAGTGAGCAGCCCATCTGCCAAGGCTGTCGTCGTTACAGCTTTATGTGTTGCTTTGAACAACGGGCTTCGGCGAGTTGGTAGACATCAAATGGGACCTCGTAAAGTTTGCTCGGAAAATAGTTAAAGTTGACTTGCAACAACTGACACTAGCTATTCCTATCTGGTTTAAAACCTGGTGTCATTTACAACGTGTGCCACTCGTTTACGATGCCAGTAGGTTTGAATGTCTTTACGACCACTGTTATTATGAGATGGTTGTGTGTGATGCAACATTCTTTGTAGACAAAATAGTGTCGCCATCGATTCACCAGCAAATAAGGCAACTTAATGCACAATATCTGGTCCACGTTAGAACACAATATCTCCTTTCTGTTCATGTGGACCCATCTTACTGCGTGGATACAATACAGCCACTCGGCACATTGAAACACCTTTACTGCCATGCCTTAGGTCAGCGGTGGAGGCCAACGTGGTTGTTGCTACCAATTCTGTTCCAAAACTACAGGTACGCTCCTTTGAGAGTGTTGGCAATATTTCATCCAGTGACCACATTGATCAATGTTTTAACAATCAAACCTTTAAAAGTATACATTTCGCAGGAAATGAAGAGGTAAAAAGGCTTCAAGTAATATTATATCAAAATTACAGAAAAATGGCTGTTTACTAAAGAAGATGTAAAAGTCGAAGACATGCTATAGCTTTAATTTCTTATGCTGATCGCTAAGTTAGCATTATTGTTTCCTGACTGAAGCGATATTTTTAAAGTGAAATTATGATGTGTACAGTCCTTGAGATCTTCTGTCTTATCTATTCGCCAATAACTTTATTTTTAACTCCGTCAGTCAGTACCTAGTCCATTGCAAAGAGTGAACAATTTCAATTTAGGGTCCGCTATTCGTACGTTCAGATCTTTTCGTTTTATTTTGATAATTAGCAATAGCAGAAGTCTACTTTATGTTGAAGGAAGCTTTAATATTAATTGTTATATTCCAATTATTAATATTAACTGAATTAGAATATAATTTTATTTTGTATTCCACTAAGAAAAGGTTATCCATAAATTGCGGAGAACCAATACAGCAGTTATTAGAGTCGGTTTGGTGTGTGAGGATAGCTGCAGTTGAGATAGTGCGGCTGGGTTGTAGAGTATCATGTACGATTTTCAATCTGTACATTGCAGTGAGCGAAGTGTGGAGGAACACGGCAAAGCTAGAAACGAAGCTAAACTTCACGACGGGGAGATTGTAACTTTGAGCTTTATAGACGACAATGTAAATCTATCAGAATAGAGCTTGGAAGAACATTGGAACAAAATGGGTAACGTCTTGAAAACAGAGCTCTGTAATGTTGTGGGGCGTGTGTAGTTTGACTGATATGGGAGCTCTGATACGCCTACATTATTTATGTGCAACCGTTTGAGAACAAATGATTTGCGATACACCACGTGAATTCAAAATATCTAACATATACTATGTTATTTGAGGAGCGCAATAGACGACTACACTTTAAGTTCTCTGGTTGACTTCCATCATAGGTAGATGAAGACACTATTTTTTTGGGGGCACAGCGAAGAAGTCCGTCATTAAGAGTTCACAGTAATGAACGGTGGCAATGAGTCTCGGCAGTGCATCGCAGTGTAAACTAAACTACACGAGAGGAGTGCTGCAACACGAGCTGAACATGTACACCGTACTTTCTTCTTTATTTCTCCTTTTATTTCGCAATTTCAGTAAGCCTCCAACACATACTAAAACACTACACTTAGTCCCGAACAGAGAAAATCTCCGACCCTGCCAGCAATCGAACCCAGATCCCTTTGATTTTCAGTCCACTACAATAACCGTGCGGGTACCGAATTACATGTCTACGTTCTATAAAAGTGATGATATTCGGTTACTTCAAGGTATTTTCCGTAATTTATTCACATCTCTATGCAGTGACCACAAACAAAATACGCAAAGTAACGCCAAGAGTATAGGTGCAGATACTTATTGCTACCCATGTGATTCGTGGCAGGATGGCTAGTTTGATCTAAATTTTAGTTTTATAGTATCTTCTCTTAAGGAATATTGTTGATAATAAACACTTCAAACTGGAAGAAAATAAAAACTTCCGAAATAGTCATACAGGACGATGTGATAGATTATAAACTAGACTGGAAAACCAATGATGAGATACTGAACAGAATAGGCAAGAAAAAAAATTGATCACTCAGTTTAACATAAAGTAGTGATCTGTTGACAGAATACTTCTTGAGGCATCAAGTGACTATCTGTACTGCGACAGTGTGTTTGTGTGTGTGTGTGTGTGTGTGTGTGTGTGTGTGTGAGAGAGAGAGAGAGAGAGAGAGAGAGAGAGAGAGAGAGAGAGCGTGTTTGTGTGTGTGTGGGGGGGGGGGGGGGGGGAGGGGGGGGTGAGACCAGGATGAAGAATAAATGTTGTAGAGGATCAAGACTATAGCACTGTAAGCAGGTTTGAACCTGGACATAGGTTGCAGTCGTTATGCAGAGAAGAACACGTTTGCATATTATATGGTAGTGTGATAGGATGCATCAGTTTAGCTTTCGGACGGAAGATCATAATGAAAACATTTTGTATTCTTCAGAACGCTATAGATTCCAATTTGGGAGGTTTAATATGTACAGTATAACTCGTGATACGCACATTTTGGCTCACCGTCATACATCTGGACATTACAATTGCTGCACCACGGAGATGACGCGCAACAGACGGGAAATTTAACAGACAGGAAGAAGATGTGGTGATATGCAAATGATTACCTTTTCAGAGCATTCACACAAGGTGTGGCAAAACCTACAACATGCTGACATGAGGAAAGTTTCCCATATACAAAAAGCAGTTGACCGGCGTTGTCTGGTGAAACGTTGTTGTGATGCCTCGTGTAAGGAGGAGAAATGCGTACCATCACTTTTCCGACTTTGATAAAGGTCGGATTGTAGCCTATCGTGTTTGCGGTTTATCGTATCGCGACATTGCTGCTCGCGTTGGTCGAGATCCAATAACTGTTAGCAGGAATATGTTATCAGTGGGTTCAGGAGAGTAATACGGAACGCCGTGCTGGATCCCAACAGCCTCGCATCACTAGGAGTCGATGACAGGCATCTTATATGCATGGCTGTAACGGATCGTGCAGCCACGTCTTGATCCCTGAGTCAACAGATGGGGACGTTTGCAAGACAAACATCTGCACCAACAGTTCGACGACGTTTGCAGCAGCATGGACTTATGAGCTCGGAGACCATGGTTGCGGTTACCCTTGACGCTGCATCACAGACAGGAGTGCCTGTGATGGTGTACTCAACCAAGAACCTGTTTACAGAATCAGGATGGTCGCATCCATGCTTGGTGACATCGCGGTGAACGCACATTGGAAGCGTCTATTCATCATCGCCATACTGGCGTATCACTCGACGTGATGGTATGGAGTGCCATTGGTTACAAGTCTCGGTCACCTCTTGTTCGTATTAATGGCACTTTGAACAGTGGACGTTACATTTCATATGTGTTACGACACGTGGCTCTACCCTTCATTCGATCCCTGCGAAACCTTACATTTCAGGAGGATAATGCACGACCGCATGTTGCTGGTCCTGTACGGGCCTTTCTGGATACAGAAAGTGTTCGACTGCTGCCCTATCCAGCACATTCTCCAGATCTCTCACCAATTGAAAACCTCTGGTCAATTGTGGCTGAGCCACTGGCTCGTCACAATACGCCAGTCACTACTCTTGAAGCTGCATGGGTATCTGTACCTGTACACGCTATCCAAGATCTGTTTGACTCAATGCCCAGGCGTATCAAGGCCGTTATTACGGCCAGAGGTGGCTCTTATGGGTACTGATTTCTCCGGATCTATACACTGAAATGGCGTGAAAATGTAATCACATGTCAGTTCTGGCATTATATAGTTGTCCAACGAATACCAGTTTATCTACTTAATTTCTTCTTGGTGTAGCAATTTTAATAGCCAGTAGTGTAAGAAGCTTCTGTTATATGTTGTTAAAATGCGATCGGTTGAGCGATCACAACGTTTTTTCCTGAACAGCTGTGACGTAACATACCTCACCCTACCTTACGTCAGTAAAATAACACTTAATCAAAGAGGACAACAATTAGCGAAACAGTCGTTTGTCAAATTTGGTCTTGTCCATGGTAGAGCCCTTCGGAACTGAGTTCTGCAGTAGCAGAAACTGATGACAGATGTGTCCGCCTGTTAGTAGTCGGGTGTCATGTCAGCATCACTTCAGCATTTGGGAGTCCACAGTAGAATCTACTGGCCAGCTACTTGCCTCCCTCGGCCCACCAGACTGAACGCTGTGAGCCCGGCGACAGCCAGTGTCGGGGCAGCAGTCGGGCAGCCACCTTGTCGCCGGGGCGTCCCCGCGGCCGGCCCACACCAGACCAGAGCAGAGCACACGAGGGCAGAGCAGACCGCCAACGCCGCCTTTAATCCCGCGGTCTGCGAGCGCCGGTAATCGCTTGCGGGCGGCCGCCACCGCATCGATCTCCGCCACCTGCGGCGGTCCACCGCACCGCACAGCACCGCAGCCGGCAGCGGGCGGGCGCCTCGCCATGGCTGTGAGCTATCGCCACACTATCAAACCGTGCTTCGGGCCCACAATTACCGGCCGCTCCCCGTGCGCGGCATAACTAGATATTACATCTCCAAAACGTGCTGAACGGACCATCGGTATCAAAGGCTCCACATATAGAGTTGGTTTACTTTCTGTTTCATTAAAAACCTCTTCAAGGGGGAGCGAGTTAACAAATGCAATATTGGTACTTGAAGTAATGTGGTGCAGGAATCTAGTGAGAGGGGTAAGCGGCTGGGGGTTGCATTGCCGTAACCTCTTAGGTAAATACAAATAAATAAAATAGAGAGAATATGCAGAATAAACAACTATCGAAGGGCTCATTGCACAGAATAACAAACTGAATTTATAATGAAATGTAAATCATCCAGAGGTCACACAGAATAAGCAACATCCCAAGACTTCAGCACACAGATTAACAAAATAAGAGCTACGAACTGATACAGCCTATACATTTGCTGGCCTTGGGGGGACCGAGCGGTTCTACGCGCTACAGTCTGGAACCACGTGTCCGCTACGGTAGCAGGTTCGAATCCTGCCTCGGGCATGGGTATGTGTGATGTCCTTAGGTTAGTTAGGTTTAAGTAGTTCAAAGTTCTAGGGGACTAATGACCTCAGAAGTTAAGTCCCATAGTACTCAGAGCCATTTTTAGACTACACATTTATAATTAACTTGCCCCAACAGACTCAATTGACGTTACAATATTAGGACATAAATACAAGTTAGCTAGCATGACACTAGTACAAATACAAAAGAATTTCACTAAATCAGAGCCTCTGAGTTGGTTTCTGAGCACTATGGGACTTAACACCCGCGGTCGTCAGTCCCCTAAAACTTAGAACTACTTAAACCTAACTAACCAAAGAACATCAGAAACGTCCATGTCCGAGGCAGGATTCGAACCTGCGACCGTAGCAGTCACGCGGTTCTGGATTGAAGCGCCTAGAACCGCTCGGCCACCGCGAGACCCTCTGAGTTCATTCAAGCTACACACAAGGGGATAACTAACAATAATAATGCAAAGTGGAAGAATATGAGGCGTTAATTACCGGATGTCAACCAAAAACCGGGTTACAAAAATACCTAGCCAAATACAACACCATGCTTAATATTAAACTGACAAAAAAGACTGACAATATTCACATATATCTATACGTTCTGTAGCATATAGAATGTTAGAATAGTTAAGCAATGATATCCATAGTGACTGACCATTTAACTGTCACTACTCCCTCCTGTGTCTCACTGCGTAATCTGTAGGCAAGTCAGGTAGGTCAGCGCTGCCTTCCTTATAAGATCTACGCTACGAGTGTTCGAAATTTTGGTTCGCAAGCAGATGTGCCCTGGCTCGAGTGACATAGCGTTCAGCTTTGCTGCTCACTTCCTCCACCGCCACGCCACGCTCTCTCAGCGTTTGGAAGGAAAGAAGGGGAAAGTGCGAACGTGCCACACTTAAATATCAGTACAGTCACATGGCATAGGAGCTGGTTTTGCATTCCACGTTTCTCAACGACGTAGGTCAGAGGCAAAATATTCAATATTAGTAAATTATATTTGACACGCTAAAGACAAAAGATTGTATTAGCTGATACAAACTGTCATCAAACAAACGCAGAAAATCTCACAGACACTTGGCAATCAGGTTTCCATATTATCGTGACTTATTTAGATTCATAAATGAAAAGTGTTGAACACAAATATGTCTACCAAAATACTGTATCATTTTTTACAACTATAATACGGAGATTTGGAAGCTGTAGCGCAGGGAGGCAATGTAAACGTTCTGGACAGTTTTACTGTAAAAGCATTTGTCATTGTAGGTCAGTCAGTTACTTCCACACATACAGAGAGTCGGTTCAAACTCCAACAGCATACGATCTTGAAAACACCTCGAAATTAGATGACAGACTTACAGTGTCCTCAAAACCCTTACACAATTATAGTTGTAATTCTTTCAAAACCAGAATCAACTCTTCAATTTTGGATTTTTTTTACAGCAGTGAGCTTAGAAAACTGGAATACAGTTGTCATAAGGTGTCCCTTCTGCAATATAATTTCCTTCTTAAATGTATGTGCATCAAACCAGGAATAAGTAGTTTCTCCCTAGCAATATCTTCCTTTTCGCATTGAATGCGAGGTCAGTAATCCATTCCAGATGTTTAAACCTTTGTTCCTGCACTCGTTTTTCCTTCATAAATTCAACAATAGCTAGTTGTGAATAAACACATAGATCCAGGCATGTCTTTTAACTTCTCAACGTATTTTTTAGAAATATATAAATTCTCCATATTCTTCGTCGTATTCCGTCAAAAACTAACAGTTGAATAATGCGTGGGGCTTCAGAAGTATATAAAGTCATCCGCAAACAATCTAAGAGGGCTACTCAGATTGTCTCCTACGTCGTTAATACAGATCAGGAACAATAGAGGGCCTATAATACTTCCTTGGGAATTTACTTCTGTTTTACCCCATGACTTTCCATGTATTACTACGAACTGTCACCTTTCTGATAGGAAATTACGAATAGAGTCACACAACTGAGGCTATTTCCCATAGGCACTGCATAGTAGATCCTGAGAGTTCTCATCCCTCTCTTGTATTATTCCCGTTCATTTTTAAAGGCTAGCGACAATAAGTCGCAAGAGTGCCTCTTTTTGTTCAAACATTCACTGGACCTGTGAACATCCTTGCTACCATCATAAATAGCGAGTTGTAAATAGCGCTGACTCGACGATTCTGCCGAACTGAAGAGACTTGTGCCGACCGAGAAATACCACACCGCAATACTGAAGGAAATGTCTCGCTGTGACGAGTTCTTCCAGGAAGGACCGAACAAAGCCAAAACACCCACAGCCTTCGCCCGCACGCCGCTCGCGTGCTGCCGCCGCCCCTGCACTACAGCCAGCACAGTAGCGAAATCTTCACTTGCACGTGGCCCGCATTCATTAGTTCGAGGAACCCAGCAACGTCAGCTTCTCCAGCAAAAAGAAAGCCGCATGTTGACAGCACATCAGCCTCGGCTATCCATGCTCTGATACACGATTTATACTTGATCTCTCCACGAAACAGTCCTTTCCTGTAAGAGGATAGTCGTGTTCCGTTTGCTGAACAGTTTCCATCTCATTCCCCCCACAGCAGCTGCCTGTTGGCGACCGGTGATTGCTGGCCGAGCATTTTCCCGGCTCTGCTTGGTACTTCTCGCTTGTTCCGGAACCAAAACAATCTCAACACGCCCCGCCAGCAGCGGAAAGGGCGAATGAGCAGCGACTCACGGCACAGTATGTTATGGGCTGGCTTTGTTGGCTCTGTAGAGGGCTAGAGAGCAGCTGGAAACTTCAATTGCCAAAATGACTCGGTCATAGTCACTTTGAATGATTCTGATACACAACGGTGGTGGACGCTGTGGACCTATATCTGTAGTAGATGTTATTGACATTTTGGCACCTTAACAATTCTTGGGACATATCAGGTGATCAAAAGGTCAGTATAAATTTGTAAAACTGAATAAATCACGGAATAATGTAGATGGAGAGGTACAAATTGACAAACATGCTTGGAATGACATGGGGTTCTATTAGAACAAAAGAAATTTAAGAAAATACAAAAGTTCAAATAATTTGTCCGACAGATGGCGCTTCATCTCATCAGAATAGCAATAATTAGGATAGCAAAGTAAGACAAATCAAAGATGATGTTCTTTACAGGAAATGCTCAATATGTTCACCATCATTCCTCAACAATAGCTTTAGTCGAGGAATAATGTTGTGAACAGCACAGTAAAGCACGTTCAGTGTTATGGTAATTCATTGGCATCGGATGTTGTCTTTCAGCATCCCTAGAGATCTCTGTCAATCACGGTACACTGGCGACTTCAGGTAACCCCAAAGCGAATCGCACGGACTGAGGTCTAGGGACTTGGGAGGCCAAGCATGACGAAAGTGGCGGCTGAGCACACGATCATCACCAAACGACGCGCGCAAGAGGTTGTTCACGCGTCTAGCAATATGGGGTGTTTTTTTTTTTTTGTTCTAATAAAACCCCATGTCATTCCAAGCATGTATATTAACTTTTACCTCTCTATCTACATTATTCCGTGGTTTATTAAGTTTTCAAATTTATACTGACTTTTTGATCACCCGGTATTTTACACTAAATTGCTGAGCCACATTTTAAAACATAACAGCGCAGCGACTTTGTTTGTGATACTTTCTGTCTCTACATTTACAGTGCCTACACAGTACTACATTGAGTAAAATATATTCGTCCGACAACGTATTAAGCACGTGCGTAAAATAGCACATGATCACTCTGGAGTGGTGAGACTCTTAGCAGGCTATATGTGACCACTCCTCACTTTCCCCACCCTTGGGGATCCAGCTCATGAAAATGTCCGCAGCAGTCGACTGTGTAGAAAAATAGCAATAGGTGCTTTAGGATGTTCCCGATTTGTAGGTGGCGCCGCGCGGTTAGAGGCGATATGTTACTGACTGCGCGGACCCTCCCGCCGGAGGCTCCAGTCCTCCCTCGGGCACGGGTGCTGCTTGTTGTTCTTAGCATAACTTAGTTTAAGTAGCGTGTTAGTCAAGGGACCGATGACCTAAGCAGTTTGTTCCCTTAGAAATTCACACACATTTGAACGCATTTGAATGCTCATTGCCCAAAATGAACGAATAGCAGCCACGTAACACGACGTCGGAACAGTCGTCATAAATTGTCCCCAGCGAGCAGTACCAGTGATGAGTGTTACGCCTTTTCTAGAATAACCAGTTTTAAACAAAAGAGTAACTCCTACATATAAATCACACCCCGAAAGCCACCTAATGGTGTGTGGCGGAAAGTACTTCTTGTATCACTAACTCAGCCTCCAGACCCACTTTCTTTCGCAAATAGTGCGTGAAAAAAAAGACTGTCGGTAAAATCCTTTGTATTCTCGAATTTCCTCCTCACGGTCATTACCAAGACGTACACTATGTGGTCAAAAAGTATTCGAACACCCTCAAAAACATACGTTTTTCATATTAGGTGCATTGTACTGCCACCTACTGCCTGGTATTCCACATTAGCTACCTCAATAGTCATTAGACATCGCGTGAGAGCACAATGAGGAGCTCAGTGGAACTCACGGACTTCGAACGTGGTCAGGTGATTGTGTATGTAGGCTGTTCAGGTTTTTTTATTGGTAACGCCACATAGCGCTCTGTATGAAAAATTACTGGCTGTGCTGTGTGCAGTCAGTGGCTGGTTGGCATTGTTGTAATACTCGCCATTTTAGTGTTGGGCAGCTGGATGTTAATAGCACGTAGCGTTGCACAGTTGGAGATGAGCCGCCAGCAGTGGTGAATGTGGGGAGTGAGATGGCGGAGTTTTGAAATTTGTAAGACTGGATGTAATGAACTGATATATATATATATATATATATATATATATATATATATATATATATATATATATATATATATATATATATAGTGACTATTAAGGTAAATACATTGTTTGTTCTCTATTAAAATCTTTCATTCGCTAACTATGCCTATCAGTAGTTAGTGCCTTCCTTAGTTTGAATCTTTTATTTAGCTGGCAGTAGTGGCGCTCGCTGTTTTGCAGTAGTTCGAATAACGAAGATTTTTGGTGAGGTAAGTGATTTGTGAAAGGTATAGGTTAATGTTAGTAAGGGCCAATCATTTGTAGGAATATTTGAAGGTCAGATTGCATTGCGCTAAAAATAATGTGTGTCTGTTTAAGCACAATCATGTACAATTTTTCTAAGGTGACGTTTCATATGGCGACCCTGCCAGCATACCTCACTGGAATCTTCTGATTTTTCCTTGTAGTTTGTGTAATTAGTGTAGATTTTGTTTATTGCTAGTGCGTAATTGTAGAGAGAATCTCTTTTGTAGTTGCAGTCTTTCATTGTTGTACAGTAAAACAGTTGTGGCATGCAACTAGATTTGCACCAAGTATTTCTCAGCTGCGCTTGCAATTAACTAGATATTATTTGCAATGCTATATATTAATGTGTTTTCTTATTTTTGCTCTTCAAATTGTGCTTTTCTGTGTTATCGTGTGAAATATTCTGACAATAATGGCATGTGAAAAACGTAATACTTGGCTCCAAAGGAAACTGAGAAATAACAGTGAAGACAAAAGCAGTGTGTTAGCGTTACCGAGTAATGAATTAACTAATGTTCAAAGTAGTAATTTGTTAATTGTGCATAGGCAAATGGAGTGGGCTGCAAATAATGGTGTAGGCAGTGAAACAATTAGTGAACAGGGAAGCATTATCGATCGATCGGTCGGCAACAGCTTGCCTCAGAAATCAGGAATGACAGGGCACAATTTTGCAAATATTGCAGATTCAGGTTTTGGGTTCTCACCGTTTTCTCAACTGACTCAAGACACATTTTCCGCTTGTCAAAATGTGAATGTTGCCGGTGAAAATTCACTGCCAAAAGCACTGAGGAACATGTTTCAGACACTAGTGCATTGTTATTACAATTATTGCAACAAATGGGACAAAAGCTTAAAATGTTAGACACAATGGAACAAAATCAGAGACAAACACAGCAAATGGTACAAAAGTTAAACACAGTGGTTAGTTTATGTGACAGCTACACGATTTTATCGCGACGCTACTAATGAGTGACAATTTACAATGTTGCTTTTGCGCTGTTTCTGTTTTATGTATTATTCTGGAAAGTAAAACATGTTTTAGTAGTAACTTTTGTGGTATAGCTACAATCAGTGAGCCTTTTCCGTAGCACAACAATAAGTTACATTATAGTAGTTTCTTAATCATGGTGAGGTACGTAATAACTCAGATATCTATACGCAAAGCATTTCACTTTCGTTTATGATGAGGAAAGTACATTGACTTCAGCAGAACTTTGCTTCCAGAGGACGATGACTACGACACTTCCTCAGAATTATCTTACAGCAAGTCGCACATTTAGCGCTGCAGAACACGCATTTGAGTGATTAATTTTGTACTTAAACCACCTACTTTTGAAGATTTTTCAATTACAAAAAAAGTTTTCTGTGATACATTTCATTCCATTGCTGTAATCTGTAACACCTGAGGGTATAATTACAGGGGGGGGGGGGTACACGTTTACTTTGTGTACCATGTGTATGGCAAGCACAAGGAGCCCCACCTAATATGGTATTTGCTTATACAACTATACACATCGGTACCATATTTCTCTAACACATATATTACACAGGTATCTGATCATCTAGATGGGAGAGTCGACCATTTATTTTAATACATCAGTGACAGATGTTTACGTAATTACACAGTTGGATAACTTCACACTTATGAAACTGTATTTTGTCTGTACTTTGTGAACTCTTCATATTTTTCGGAACCATTGTGATACTATGAGAGCTTTGAATGATGTATTTGGTATGGGATCACGATTTTCAAAGTACGTTTGAGGTAGATGACACTTTTGACATGAGCAGAGAATTTTTTTTAGGTTTTGAAATTATTGGAGGAAGCTACGACGGTTTTAAGATTTGGCTGAGGTTTTATGATGTTATGAAGATGATGTGTATTACGCTGTTGCGGTATGTTTATGATCAATAAGCTGATGCTTTATGAGTTATTTAATTATGCTACCTATCTGTTGTGATGAAATATTGAAGAAGTATCGACGAATAAGGTAAGGAATAATGAGTAGTGGTTAGGGACTCTGGTTTGTGAAAAAGGTGGCTGGAAACCAAGAATCGTACTTTATGAGTACAGAGAAATGTATGTAAATGCGTGAATGTATTACAATGCTGACGAAAATTTTTTAGACACTGTTATATTTATAGGATTTTGTTTTCTACACATTTGTAACGCAAATTCTCAACCTGTGAAAATATTTTTATATGCGACTGTCACTGTAGCCGAAACTGCTGTCGTAAATATTTCGTTATGAAAGGTAAGTGACCGTGACGTAATGCGTTGTGAGCGTCCAGTTGTGCCAGCCTCCTTGAGAAAAAGTCATTAGTGTGTGCCTTTCAGAGGCACTGGTGGAGAAAAAAGGAGGCCATTAACCTCGCTTTTGACATTCCTTTGTAGAAAGCATCGGAAATACGAAACGCCCAAAACTTGAAAACATATGATTACACTGTGAAGCTCTTAATTTATGATATTTACTGAAATGAAATGATGAGAAACATTTTATACCTATTGTCTTTCTAGCTGAGAGATTGCTCATTTTGTTTAATATCCAGTTTCTTTCTGCACTGCAACATTGGTTAAAATAAAATTTAATAGATGCACTAATATCACTATTTTCTGTCTACAGACCCAGTAAATAATCATTTTATGATGTATTTGCTTAGAAAAGAGAGCACAAATAGACATTTACATTCACAGGAATTGCAAAAATATTTTTTTTTACGATTTGGTAACTTATCTGCTTGTGTATGTTCTCGTGATGCATCACTCTAGTGTTAAGATGTGACATAGGTATTAAAAATTTTTACTGTAATATTTTTTCTGCTTCAGCTTTGTCATGTTTAGATATAAATTATTACATTTATTGCTGCTTGCTTTGCTTACTTGCACTTTTTTGTCATTGCTGTTTGTATTAATTGTTTTGTGCTGCTGTATTGCCTCATCCCTTAGTTAATCATCTGAGCTCAGTAGATTTAAGATAGCTTAAGAGGGGGTAGACTATATAAAAGAATGAGTTGCGATGAATTTGAAGAAATGCACTGAGAGGTTATACAAAAAATGTACAGAAAGCAGGTATAGGTAGGATTTTCTTGGATATAAATGATGAGGTAAGATACTGGAAAATAAATAATGAGGTAAGAAATATGTGAACATATAAATACAAAAAGCATGCTTGGATAGAATTTTTAGGTGGAAACAAATGTTGAAATAAGACATAAGATCTATGGAATGAAGTTTTGGTTTGGACTGCAGTACCAAATATTACACTGAAAACAAACCCTGTCCTTTCCTTGTGTTTTCCCACTATGTGTTTGTGTACCCTTGTGTATTTATTTTCTTCCGGTCTTTATATGTTAATCTGATAAGACTTATGTTGCAAAATTTTTCTAATACTCAGCTACATGAACTATGATGAGGAATACTGTTATCCTCAAATATAATTTGCATTAATAATATGTTATTTATTTTGTAAATGTGTTAGACATTATTAATTCTGTTCTGTTCTAATGCTCATGGGTGAAGTTGATGTTTCAAAAGTTATTCTGATCTTTTACGTATGTTCTTATGTCATAATTCCTGTAACACTGATGTATATGTTATTTCGATTCTTTTGTAAAGCCTGTATTACTGTAAATGTTATCTGTACTATTATGTTCTTTAATGATATATTTTGTACCTTTGTTATTGTATTCTCATGTTATAAAAATTGTAATTGACACCAGTTCATCAAATTAAGTAACTTGTAAATTACATTTCACTGTACACGTTTCTGTTGGTCATAGTATATGTGAGAAGTAGGGACTGATAGTGTTTGCACGTGTGTTAAAAATTCAGCAAGGGTCTGGATAACAGCATTGCTGGTTATAAAGACATTTCAAACAAATTCTTTGTGAGTGGACAAGTGGTGGTTTATGGACTTGCTATATTGTCCACAAGACTCTTCGATGGTGATTGTGCACCGGCACAGTCGCAACAGTTGGCTGCTAGCAATCTCTACAAGGACTGAAGTGGGTCTGCACCTTCGATGTCCCACCAACACCATAATCTCTACTAGGACTACAGTGGGTCTGCTCTGTGATGACCAACCTTCCAATATTCTTCAAAACTTCGACTGACTCTGCTGTGGGTTTGCTCTGTTGTGGCCCATTACCTGTCAGCATGTCTTTCTGTTGGAAGGACAACACTACTTCTTCAAGACTGCATGGAAATCCACTACTTCCGTGTGCATTTTCTTTTACTGCTCAGACATTGAGCCAAAAACACTGCTATTTTACTGTGATGATCGATCAGGACTGTCTTTATGGACTGTGAGAAAATGTTAGCTTTTCACCAATATTGTATCGATAAGTGTGTGCATTTCATTTCTTTGTTATTGTAATTATGAAAAAAAATTTCAAATCTGTATTGGCCACTGCCCAAAACAATTTGTAAAATTTTTTTTGGGAAGAATGGGGGCTATGTAAGTAGGCTGTTTAGGTTTTTTTATTGGTAACACCACATAGCGCTCTGCATGAAAAATCACTGGCTGTGCTGTGTCCAGTCAGTGGCTGGTTGGCAATGTTGTAATACTCGCCATTGTAGTGTTGGACAGCTGGATGTTAATAGCACGTAGCGTTGCGCAGTTGGAGGTTAGCCGCCAGCAGTGGTGGATGTGGGGAGAGAGATGGCGGAGTTCTGAAATTTGTAAGACTGGATGTCATGAACTGATACATATATATATATTATGACTATTAAGGTAAATACATTGTTTGTTCTCTATTAAAATCTTTCATTCGCTAGCTATGCCTATCAGTAGTTAGTGCCTTCCTTAGTCTGAATCATTTATTTAGCTGGCAGTAGTGGCGCTCGCTGTTTTGCAGTAGTTCGAGTAAGGAAGATTTTTGGTGAGGTAAGTGATTTGTGAAAGGTATAGGTTAACGTTAGTCATGGCCATTCTTTTGTAGGGATTTTTGAAAGTCACACTGCGTTGCGCTAAAAATAATGTGTGTCAGTTTAAGCACAATCATGTATAATTATTCTAAGGGGACGTTTCAATTGGATGCCACTAGTGTCATACATCAGTACTCAAGATTTACACTGATGTGACAGTGAAGTGGAAACGTGGAGGGACACGTACAGCACAAAAGCGTACAGGCTGACCTCGTCTGTTATCTGACAGAGACCGTCGATCGCAGAAGAGGGTCGTAATGTGTAATAGGCAGACATCTATCCAGACCATCGCACAGGAATTCGAAACTGCATCAGGATCCACTGCAAGTACTATGACAGTTAGGCTGGAGGTCAGAAAACTTTGATTTCATACTCGAGCGGTTGTTAATAAACCACACATCACACTTATCTAAGCCTCATTTGGTGTAAGGAGCGTAAACATTCGACGATTGAACAGTGGTCAAACGGTCTGTGGAGTGACGAATCAGGGTACACAATGTGGCCATAGGATAGTGGGTTGTGAGTATGACAAATACCCGGTGAACGTCATGTGTCAGCGTGTGTAGTGGCAGCAATACAATAAGGAGACTGTGGTGTTACAGTATGGTCGTGTTTTTCACGGAAGGGATTTGCACCCCTTGTTGTTTAGCTTGGCACTATCACAGCATACACCTACATTGATGTTTTAAGCAAATTCTCCCTTCCCACTGTTGTAGAGCAATTCGGAGATGGCGATTGCATCATTCAACACGATCGAGCTCCTTTTCATAATGCACGGCCTGTGGCTGAGTGGTTACACGACACTAACATCTCTGTAATGGATGGCATGCACAGGGTCTTGGCCTGAATCCTATAGAACACCTTTGGGGTGTTCTGGAACACCATCTTCGTGCCGGGCCTCACCGACCGACTTCGACACCTCTCCTCGGTTTAGCATTCCGTGAAGAATGGGCTGCCATTCGACAAGAAACCTTCCAGCCCCTGATCGAACGTATGCCTGCGTGAGTGGAAGCTCTCATTAACGGTAAGGGTGGGCCAACATCACATTGGATTCCAGCATTTCCGATGGAGGGCGCCACGAACTTGTAAGTCATTTCCAGCCATGTATTCGGATATTTTTGATCACATAGTGTATGTAGAGGTAGGTAACACGTTGTCGGACTCTTCTCGGCAAGTGCTCTCGCGAAATTTCAATAATAAATCCCTCTGTGATGCACAACGCTTCCCTTCTAACATCTGCTTGTAGTGACAGCAGGCTCATCTCACTTAGTTTCCCAGTGAACATTACAAAGAGAATATAATGGAATGGACGTTTCGGATCGGCTATCTCGTACAAGGTCATTTCCAACAGCGGTCGAAATAGCACAGATAGTGGGCATTAGTTGGGTGGAAGACAGTAGTAAGATGCTACAAGTGCCATTTTTGTCAGTTACAAATGAGAGATAATCTTGCGCTTGCCCTCATTGTGTGGAGACTTACTTCAGATGGGAAGTGGTTTTGTGGTATTTTTTGGAAGGGAGTAATTGGGAGTGTTTCTTCATATCATGAATTTATACGACTGTTTCAGTTAGTCGTAAACACGAAGAAAGACGCTTCTTTCAACTTTGTCGCTGAGCACTTGTTGCCCTTTCTTCTGTATCGTCTTCCAATATGGCTGTAGTCGTTATCACAGAGCGGCATGCATGTTTTCCTGTTGTGACAAACACTCGGGCTCCTCGCACCAACTTTACTGGTTCGCTAAATCACTCGATCCTAGTCTCACAGAAAATGGTTGAGAGTGTGTTACAGTGAGTCAAACGTAACAATCAACAGCCTCGCAAAGTGGTAGCTCTACGGGTTCTAATCAACTTTGAAAAGCTGCAGCAGGATACAGTACACTTGTACAGACATGTGCGCTATCTACCTCACAGAGCTGAAGCCATTATCAGTCGAAGCGGAAACTGGATGCTGGAAAATGGTGGTAGGAATTAGCAACACAAATAAGTAAAATTTTCGCCCTCTTTACACGGAATTATAGTTAAGTCTCTCAGCAGTGAGTTTTTTTTGTGTGGAATGTATAATCTACTTTCCCCTCGATCACTATTCTATACCAGTTCCCTATGGGTAAATATAAACTATCCTCTTCTATATGCGGCGATCAAAACCTTCGAAGGCCATACATTCCAAAATCGGTACGTCAGTTAGGCAAAACCTCTGTGAACGCACCAGGTAAAAGGTACCCTTTTCCTAACACACTATGTCATTGTTGGTGAACAAGTCTGCAACTGCCTGCTGTACGTCCCCGTCAGAGAGCGATCGTCGATACTGCAAGGCCTTTTTTAAAGGACCGCAGGTGTGATACTCGCATTAGGAGAGATCAGGTCTATAGGTCTGATGGACAAGTGTTCCCCACTTGAGATGACGCAAATTGTGCGTAATGGCATTTTCGATATGGGGGCGTGCATTGTCAGCAGCATCCATTGTCTTAGTATTTCCCGAACTTTCCGCCTTAATTGCGCAACGTTATTTCTCTAGCGTTGCGCAGTACTGTTCCATAGTGATTGAGACTCCAGGTTTCTTGAAGTCAATAAATATCGGGCCAGGTAATCAAAGAAGAGGATGAGCATCACCTATCGTGCTGATGACTGGCTCTTGAACTTCATGGGGCAAGGAGACGATGGATCACACCACGTTACGAAGCTTTCGACTCCACTTTCGGTGGCTCCAGCATACGCTCGCAACAGCTTTCTCGAGGAAAGTATTACCTTCGTCATTGAAATGAATCAGGTGCTTCAGGCAAACAGCCATCAGATTTGCTTTTTATTTTTTTCGGCATTTAGCTCACGAATTATCCACTGGCTGCAAAATTTGTATAGCCTATCCTCACACGAATAATTTCTTGTACGCTACTGACACTTAAGTCGAAATCCTTTGCTAGTGCAAGAATGATTTTGAACCCGAAACGCATCATAAACTGCCGCTTGATGTAATCCATAGTGGACAAGGGGTGACCTTCCAGATCAACCAGTATGTGGCGTCGAATCGCGTCCATCACTGAATTTGGCGCACCATTCCACAACGGAAGTTCTCGATAGACACGCTGTCCCTCACACTTTCTTCCTTCTCCGACGTATGTCTCACGCCGTTTATCCTTCGGCTGCCAAGAAAAGTGTAGCAGAACATTGGTCCTGATTGGACGCGTTTATTACTAATGCTGCCACAGTTGACGTTTTCACTGTTATGCATATGCACTGTAGCAGTTCCCTCAAACGGAATTTTTTTTATAGATCGCTATAATTTTGAGAATAATCCTTAACGTTTAATTATGTGTTATGTGATAAAACTGACAAAATTTCGGCTACTATTACACATGGGCTTCATCAGGGTGATGACTAATATTTGGTGGTTATTTTATTAGATGTATTACTTGCAACTTCGTAGTCATCCTTGACTGTGCGGCTAGATCACTGAAATTGACTCTGGCCACAAAAGCCTATCCTGTTACATTTTTTTTTGAGGTTGTATACTTTTCACTCAACACAGAGCATTCTCTTTGGATATTGTATATATTAGATCATCAGACAACAAATAACAACAAAGCGTTGATTGTGCCTCATCACCATCATCATCATTTAAGACTGATTATGCCTTTCAGCTTTCAGTCTGGAGCACAGCCAACTTATAAAATTCCTCCATGATCCTCTATTCAGTGCTAACACTGGTGCCTCTTCTGATGTTAAACCTATTACTTAAAAATCATTCTTAACCGAATCCAGATACCTTCTCCTTGGTCTGCCCCGACTCCTCCTACCCTCTATTGCTGAACCCATGAGTCTCTTGGGTAACCTTGCATCTCCCATGCGTGTAACATGACCCCACCATCTAAACCTGTTCGCCCTGTCTGCTAGATCTATAGAGTTCATTTCCAGTTTTTCTTTGATTTCCACATTGTGGACACCCTCCTGCCTTTGTTCCCATCTACTAGTACCTGCAATCATCCTAGCTACTTTCATATCCGTAACCTCAACCTTGTTGATAAGGTAACCTGAATCCACCCTGATTTCGCTCCCATACAACAAAATTGGTCGAAAGATTGAACGGTGCACAGATAACTTAGTCTTGGTACTGACTTCCTTCTTGCAGAAGAGAGTAGATGGTAGATGAGCCCTCACTGCATTAGCTTTGCTACACCTCGCTTCCAGTTCTTTCACTATGTTGCCATCCTGTGAGAATATCCATCCTAAGTACTTGAAACCGTCCACCTGTTCTATGTTCCTACTATTTGGCACTCAATCCGTTTATATTTCTTTCCCACTGACATTACTTTCGTTTTGGGGATGCTAATCTTCATACCATACTCATTACATTTCTGATCTAGCTCTGAAATATTACTTTGCAAACTTTCAATCGAATCTGCCATCACAACCAAGTCATCCGCATATGCAAGACTGCTTGTTTTGTGTTCAATATCTTAATGTCACCCAGGCAGTCTACTGTTTTCAACACATGATCCATAAATAATATGAACAACAGTGGCGACAGGTTGCAGCCTTGTATTACCCCTAAAACTACTCTGAACCATGAACTCAATTTACCGTCAGCTCTCACTGCTGCCTGACTATTCATGTAAAGACCTTTAATTGCTTGCAAAAGTTTGCCTCCTATTCCATAATCTCTTAGAGCAGACAATAACTTCCTCCTACGAACCCGGTCATATGCCTTTTCTAGATCTATAAAGCATAGATACAATTCCCTGTTCCACTCATAACACTTCTCCATTATTTGCCGTAAGCTAAAGATCTGGTCCTGACATCCTCTAAGAGGCCTAAACCCACACTGACTTTCATCCAATTGGTCCTCAACTAATACTCGCACTTCGTTGATTGTGCCTCAGCATTTTAAATTATCTGGGTCAAAAGAATTTCTTGAAACGACGCTGAGATGTGGACCGTTGCATTTCATAAGCAGTATTATCTTTGAACTAACCAGACTGTCCAACACGCCCGTTTCTCCACTATTTTACCATTCGGTAACAGTTCCCATTGCATATAAATACAAAAATTGGGAGAAAACGCCGTAGTTATTACGTGAAAAGGATCTTATAAATATAAATAGTGTTTTAGCTAGAAAATTTTCATAAAATTCTGTCTGATACATCCGATAGCACCGAATACTGCCAGGAAGATCGTGCTAGCCAATCGCTGTCCTACCACAGGCTTTCAGGAAGACCGCCCATAAAGAGCCTGCACCGATTTCCCTGTCGGTGAAAGTTGTTCTCAGTTCGCAGCCAGCGGTATATCATTTACCTCGACTTTGGTATCGCTTGTTGACTTTCGTTGGGACTCGTTTCGGCCGACTGTGTGTTTAGCTTTGCACGATAGCTTGGCACGAAAAGGTGTGAACACCTCTGTGTATTTGTGCTTGTCTTCTCGGAAATGAAGTTGTTAATTTTCGAGGAAATCGCAGTACAAAATAAGCTGCCCTCTTTTATATAAACTGTCTGGCACAGCCCTCGTAATGTCAGACAACGAAAATGAAAAGAACTCGCCCCAGTTTGCGGGTTAGATAATTGTATACCGGCCGCTGGGGTTCTAAGTTTATTTCCGATGCAGTAGCAAACCGCGGAAGACATCACCTGCGCCCCTACTTTCAGGGGTAAGAATTGGCAACATTAGATAAAAGCATTTAGTACTGACGAAAACTTGTTAAAAACATTCACAAGCCTACTCTGCATGAAATTGTTTCTTATTTAAGGCAACCGGTTTCCACAGACGTTCCTGTTACCTTCATGTCTGTAACGAAGTGCTTACTCGTGGAATAAACCTCATATCATAAATTTTAGATGCAATGGTTTGGCATTACAAAAAACTAAAGCGGTATCACAATCATCGATTTGTTTTGTGAAACATGTTCATTTTACGCTGAACGACATGCCAAGATCTCACGTTTATAAAAATCAGGACATTATAAAAGGTCTGTCATAACTTAAATATTTAAAAACATCATCTCGCGCAGAAGTACACGTCCTTATACATATCGCTCACAGATGTTTGTTACATCACAAAAAAAAAGTATACAGTGCATCCACATGTCAATTGCTAAAAATTTGCTAAAGGTTTAGTAGGTACCATCAAACTACAAAATATGTACAAACCTTCCGAAGTAGATTGTTAAGGCGGTGGGATTTAATTATTTACAAATAGCTATGTGTTATCGACCTGGCAGGTTAGCCGAGAGCACTAATGCTGTGCTTCCTGGACTCGGGTTGGCACGCCGGCCCCACATCGAATCCGCCTGGGCGATTAACGACGTGGTCCGGTGTGCAGGCCAGACTGAAGGTGGTTTTGAAACGTCCCCTTAGAAAAATTATACACGACTGTGCTTAAACTGACACACAATATTTTAGGCGCAACGCAATCTGACTTCCAAAAATCCCTACGAAAGAATGGCCCTGACTAGCATTAACCTATACCTTTCACAAATCACTTACCTCACCAAAAATCTTCGTTACTCGAACTACTGCAATACAGCGAGCGCCACTACTGCCAGCTAAATAAAAGATTCAAACTACAGAAGGCACTAACTACTGATAGGCATAGTTAGCGAATCAAAGATTTTAATAGAGAACAAACAATGTATTTACCTTAATAGTCATAATATATATATATATATATCAGTTCATGACATACTATAATACAAATTTACTGTTTCTGATGGACAGACGTCCAGATCGCCCGCTCTCAAAATTCCGCCATCTCTCTCCCCACAGCCACCACTGCTGGCGGCTCACCTCCAACAGCGCAACGCTACGCGCTGTTAGCATCCAGCTGCCGCTGCTCAACACTACAATGGCAGACAACATTGCAAACTAAACACAGACTGCGCACAGCACACCCAGTGATTTTTCATACCGAGCGCTAAGTGGCGTTACCAATAAGAAAACCTAAACAGCCTACTAACAGTTTTAAGGCGTTTTTCCACATCTCGCTAGGTGAATACCGGGCTGGTGACCACGTCCCACCTCAGATACACGGCTCATAGACATTTGCAACACTTTCGTACTATCCCATGATTTCCACTAGACGCAGACAGCTGGGGTACACTGATTCCATCCCAGGGAGTACGGTGTGGCGGCAGGAAGGACACCCGGCCACCCCTGCAAATTAACCGTGCCAAATCCGACTGTAACTTGTCGACCCTGCGAAAACTGTGAGACAAAGGCACAAGCGAAAGAAAGAAATAGCTATTTATAATGGCGTACAATTCATATATTGTATAGTGACCCTAGTGAGACTAGAAGGAGATGGAGTTCAACCACCAACATATACAACTGTACTTTAGTTAGAGTTTTCCTTGAAAGTTTGTTACAAATAGGTGAAAGTCATCCTCTGCTATGTTAGGCTGTGCGGACACAGGTGTTGTACTACATCATAGCAAAATTTGTAGAGTTTATGACACAATAATTGTCACATGTAGGCGAGTATTTGGCCAACCACAACAAAAAATTGTAGTCCATGTAACTTGTTATGCAGGCTACAACATCACTGCTGTCTTTTTTTTTTAATAAGAAATCGTTGAAGTACACGAGATTTATTTTTATTCTTGGCACTTGACAGACGGACATATATTACATTATTATTCTACGCTATTACACATAGCTGTTTCTGAATAATTAAACCTCGAGGCTTGAATAACCTATTGCGAACATTTGTATATTTGTAGTTTAATAGTATCCACTGAACCTAGTCAAATATCAGTGGACGCCCCAGGATGAAGGAGCAGCAGACGGGCATGGGAAAGTGCAGGCCATTTAGCGCAGATATTTTACTACTTCACAAGAGTCCAACATTTTATCGCACAGATTAATCTTATAAATCAGCTGCCTGGCAAAAAACACATTTCTTCCGACTTCTCTTATTCCATCCAATCACCATAAATATGGAGCATTTTTCGAACATACTTTAAAAAGGGAAACTATTCAATTGCGATTTACATGTAATCAACACTCAAATTGGATCAATATAAATAAAAAAATTAATTTTCAATCACACTGGGCACAGTGGAATCACATAATTCTGAAAACTGATGTGATCTATCAGAGAATGATGCCTGGAAGAAAACATTTCTTCTGAATTCTTCTAGAGAATCCTACCATCAGAAATGTAGAGCCTTTTCCAAACAAACATTAAAAATGGAAACTCTTCAAATCAGGTTTACAGCTATACAGCACGCAATATATTTATTCATGCCTGGTGGTCCAGTGGATAACAGTATATTTCTTATAACACTGGCCATAGTGGATCACATAATTCTCAACACTTATTTACTCAGTCAGGGAAGACTCTTCGGCATATTCATGACACTGGCGTGAAAAAATAACAAAATACCATTTAACAATTCAGCGTTACATCAATATTAATACTATTACGTTAAAAACCAAACTTCAGACAGGGAAACCACGGGAGTCGCAGGTAGGGCAGGGCAGATGTGAATAAGATGTTTTTGACTAACAGCCACTACTGCATAAATTACGCCCGATTGGTGCAAGATAGAAACCCATCTCATGAGGGATGCCGTAGAAAGCCAACAGGCCGCAACGTCTCAAGGGCTACAGTGAAACGGGAAACGGCGCGCCAATCGCTCTCATGTTCACAGCAGAACTGGACAGGCTGTGCCCGGTGGACCGGTGGATAACAAATAACATCTCGGAACAGCGCTTACAAACGCTACGAACAATTCAGAATGCCGAGAGAAAATAATCAATCATATAAATCATGCTTCATGATCATGGAACACATGAAAATGCTTAGACCAAGACAAGAAGCTTATGTTAGTGTGACCCCAAACCCCAACCAAACCTTACGCGTAACAACAAGAATTTTACAGTAAGAATTACTAAAACGATTAAGTGGCTTCGGGGTTAACAGAAAAATCTTTACGAGTAACACTCAAACAACTACAACTGTGGTCATGTTTGAAACAATGAATATTAATTTTCGTGAAAGGGCGAAATCTCACCCGAGTTATGGAACTCAACTACCCAAAAGAGCGAAGGTCACAGCCGAAGGCAGTTTTGTAGTTGCTACATCAGTCAGGGAAAGAACAACTTCCAATAGAAATCAGTCTCAATTTAGACCTCAGTGATCACTTACACACATGGTGGCTTAGAACATGTGACAATTAATTTCAGGCGCAGCTGCCTAAAAGCATTGAACAAGTTATAATTAAAAGAAATTCTAAAACACACAAAACTGGAACCCAAAAAATTTCAAGCAGAGGCACCAAAGGGTAAATTCAGTTCTTCAAACAGAGTGATTTAGAACCGCAGGCAAGCCGACGTAGCGGGACCACATCCGTCAATCAAGCAACGAGTAACTCACCCCCAGGGGCAGAACAGATGGCATCAGAAAATGAACAGACTTCAACATCCATATCAGCAACTATGCCTCCTTAATGGAGGGTAAGTCGGCTGCATCGACATTAGGTCCAAGTAATGCCGACCAACACAGCTCTAGAGATGACTGGCAGCTTCGACAATAGTTTCCCCGTAAGCTTCGTCAAGACCCCGCCGTACGCCACATGTGCCTCTTATCTCTCTCCCTCTCTCGCCCCGACTGCGACCGACTCACTGCCGATGTGCTCAACAAGCTGCCCAAAGGAACTACAACCAAAGACTCTCCAAACAGACGACCGAAGCACCACCCGGCGTCTAGACAGAGACAGCTCGCGCCAATCGGCAAATATGTAAAAAGTAGAACGAGCCAACAAGGCTCCCCTAGGCCCTGCGAGTTCCGCTTTGTGATTGTCCAGGGCTACATGTTCCCAGTCCATTACTCCATTCTACAGCAATGAACCTGTGCACTTCGGCGCCTGTCGCGTTTGCGGAATTCATGCGCCACAACAACAGCGAAACAAACTATTCAAAAGTGAGTACCTCAGTTTCCCTTCATGCATGCAGTAATAATAAGGTGTGAAGAGGATTGTGAAAATTAAAACTGTTTCAATCGTATGTAAAGTACAGTTTTTAATCATGACTATTCCTAAAGTCCAATCACTAAAGTATTTAATTTCAGATGTGAAAATAGGATTATTAACGGCCTGTTACATGGTCCTAATGTAAAACATAACTAGTGGTTGTAGCACGCTATACAAATGTTATCTCCGCAATGCTACCTGTGAGTTGTACCTTACACACCACTTAAAATTGATTTTAACTGTTTATAATACGTCCAGATTATGTAACAGATTTGCTACTGTATACTGTGTTCTTGTGACGTAGCAAATATCATGGACATGGCCTTTTCCACATGGTGCTTTACGTTTTTAAATATTTAAGTTATGACAGACCTTTTATAATGTGCTGATTTTTAGCCGGCCGCGGTGGTCTCGCGGTTCTAGGCGCGCAGTCCGGAACCGTGCGACTGCTACGGTCGCAGGTTCGAATCCTGCCTCGGGCATGGATGTGTGTGATGTCGTTAGGTTTAAGTAGTTCTAAGTTCTAGGGGACTAATGACCACAGCAGTTGAGTCCCATAGTGCTCAGAGCCATTTGAACCATTTTGCTGATTTTTATCCACGTGAAAACCTGGGATGAAGTTCAACATAGAATGAACATGTTTCACAACAAAATGATTTTTAAGGTATGTAAATGTACAGTACCATTTCCAGATTTTATAATGCTCAACAAAAACTTTTACCTCAAATATTACGTCTTAATTCATGTTAAGAGACATATTCAATGTATTCATGCAATGAAGATGAAAAGAAAATTTTCCGAAACCGGTTGACTAGGGTAAAGAAGTATTTTACGTGATATAGGCTGCTGAATGTTTTCAGCAAACAAAACAGATCGCACCTTCAGTACTCAGAGAACGAATTCGTTTTACTCGTCGGAAGTTGGACAATGTTTCTGAACACCTGTATCATCTGCATTTGAAGGTAGCAGCTATTTCATCTCCTGACTCATCTTATTGGATTGATTGCATTAAATGGGCTATGTCTGATTGGGTTCGCGAAGTGGCCACAAAAAGACATGTTATTAAGTATAGCCGATAGGGCCAGACTTCTCAGGTGGACTCTGTCATTCGACGTCCTATCACAAATTTGACGGTTAAGGATCTGGATGAATCTATGTTGTCTGTCTTAAGTAAAGGGCTAAATTTTGCCCCTAATCCAAAGACTTTGCTGATATCAACTTTCATCAGTGCCATTGAGGAAGCTGTCCATCCACTATCAGAGGATTCTGCTCAAGAAATCAGACGAGGAACCGGTCGAACAATTACGAAGCATCGCCCAAAAATAAGCAATGTTTGCAAGGAAGAAAGATGTGCCATACGAAAGCTGCGTGAGGGTACTGACACAGTCGTCCTGCATGGTGATAAAGGTAATGCCACAGTTCTTTTGCCTCAGGAGGTCTACAAGGAAACGATATGTGGTCTAGTTAGTTCTGGTGCACACCGGAAGATTAACAAAGATCCTACTAACAAGGTGACAATAAGGACTGCTGCCTTGCTGAACGCTTCATGAAAAAAAAAGAAAAAAAAATTCCTGCCCGAGCCAGGATTTGAACCTGCGACCGTAGAGGTCGCGCGGTTCCCGACTGTAGTGCCTTTTTTTTAAATTTAAATATGCCTCTGAACTTTTAATATAAAAAATAATAAAAGGAGAAAGGAAAGGGTATAATACGTTATTATATTTGATTTGTTGTTCATTTTGTTCTTAGTTTGTTCTTGTGTATTTATTTGGATTCGAAACGCAGGTCTCCTGCCCACTTTTTTGTTATCTTTTTTTTTATTTATATAGGTCTCAATGTGCGAACAGTCATAGTTAATCAGGCCTGGAAAACTAAAACAGAATGAAGACACCATCGAAGATATTAAACGTAAATAACATGAAAAGAAAGCTACCACGTCGTAGTTAGGCTTCCCAACGACTTAGCCCACTGATAAAGATTGTTTAATATATGCTCGTTTGCAATTCGTTCTGACCTTATCTGCCACTGCCTGGAACATTCCAGCTGCACGGGGCGCTGTGAAAGGCACTCCATAGATAGTTTGCGAAGCATTGTCGATATCTGGTATGCCCGGAACTAGCATGATGTCTTTCTTGCAAATAGAGACAGAAGTCAAGGAAATTCTTGTGTCCGTCACGACAGAGGTAATTGACCGCATGTCCACGTATCCAGGTGACGGATTTGGTTCGAGCCTTGGGGTAAAATGTCTCATCCGGAAACAATAACGTGCGTGCAGATATATGCTCCGGCCTAACTCGCAAGAGATAAGCCAGCATCTGCGGCACTAGGTGCCAAACCGGTGCCGCCTCTCCGCAGCTGAGGCGGTGCTCGTCAGAATCTACTGTGTTACAACCCACACAATTAGGGGATTCTGCCATGTAGATATTGTAGAGACGTTCTTGCGCCACCAGCTTCCCATTAACGACTACGTACCATTGGGAAACAACGTCGCAATCAAGCATGGCATCGTGTACAGTCTTCCACACCACGCGCCACCGTACGTCAGGAATATTTTAGTTCGACCACATTTAGGGGGCGGCGTTGCATCATGTCGTGATATATACGTCGAGTCGTGGCGATTTGTGGTGTCGTAAGCGCTACACGGCAATAACTTTGTTCTAAAAAGAAACGTCCTTTATAAAAGGGGCGCTGGGATGTCTTATAGTGGCACCGGCGCTCTTAGTGAAGCTGGTCGTAGCGCCGTCAGAAGCAAACTCGTGAGGCTCGTAGGACAACGGCGCAGCAGACATAAATGTGAGCTAACATAGAGGGCAATGGCCCTATCATGGACGTTGACTAGGCCGAGACCACCTTTTTCCTTGGGGAGAGTAAGAGATACGTATCTGATCTTCAGTAACATACCAGCGGTGACGAAGTATCCCAGCGGTGCCATAATGCTACGAGCCAAGGGTTTCGGAATGGGTAGCGTTTGGGCGACATGCGGTATGCGGGACGCAAGTTATGCATTGGCATAATACGTCCGCTGAACGATGTTGAGGGATCGCAAGCGCTGATTTGCAAATCCGGCCCTAATTTGGTGAAGAAGGCGTCGATAATTGAGCGTCGTCGCGCGTCGCATGTCGTTCATGAAATCTAAGCCCAAGCAGCGGACAGTATCACGGAAGCGTAAGGGGGCAATGTGTTCCTGCGGTAGCCCAATCCCGATGCTCAAGGCGACAGATTTGTCAACGTTGATTTGGCTACCAGAAGCAGTACCGTAGGTTGCAATCCAGTCCAACGTCGCGGCCATATCGTCAGCTCCTCGTATGACGATCATCAAATCATCCGCATATGCGGTGCAGCGATAGATGGAGCCGCCGAACTGTATCCCAGTGAGCCTGTCTCGGAGACCACACAACAAGGGTTCTAAGGCCAATGCAAATAACAATGTTGATAATGGACATCCCTGTCGTACTGATCGGCGGATCGGCATGGGTGCCGTCAGTCTTCCATTAACAAGAACACGAGAAGTAGCACCATGTAGAAGGCGTGTCTTACACTGTAATAAAGGGGTCGGGGTATTCCATGCGCAGTACAACGGCCGTGAGGGAAGTGTGGCCCACACCGTCAAAAGCATGGCTTAAGGCGATAGACGCCAGGGCTGCCGGTAAACTTCTCAACCGTGCAAGGGAGATGAGATCTCTGTAACGACATAACGCAGTTCTGATGTTGTTGGGTCCCCCCAAGGACATCTGATCGCTGGACAGGACGTGCAATAGTGTGCCCCGAAGACGTGCTGATAGCAGCCTCGAAAAGATCTTGAAGTCGCTGTTCAATAACGTTAAGGGTCGATAATCGCGGACATGATTCCGTCCCTTCGGCTTATGGATGGGGACAATCAGTCCTTCCAAGAACGGTGCAGGCAACGGTATACCCGGGGACATCAATTCCTGGCAAATTTCAACCCAACACGGTACCAACAGTTGTTTAAATGCTCGATAAAATTCTAATGGTAATCCATCGATTACTGGTGATTTATGGGGAGTACCTTTACCATTGGCGTCGAGCACTTCCTCTTCTGTCACTTCTCCCAGTAAAGTCGGTACCATGTCTGGTGGAACTGTACCGTGGACATGTGCTGAAACGGTGTCTACCGTCACCATATCAGGGAGCACTGCTGAATAAAGTTGAGCGTAATGCCCATAGAAGGCTTCTGCTATATCTGCCTGTTCTGCCACGTGTCGTCCGTCGTCCGTTATCATGTCGGTTACCAGTGCCCTACGGCGCCTCCTGCGTTCTAGGAGCACGTGGTGCATAGATGGCCTTTCTGATTGTATCATGTCTGGAGCAGGCGACCGTATAACAGCGCCTTGTAAATGATGGCGTGCTAAGGAGAAGAGCTGCGCTTTCGCGCGATTGACTATGATCTGCCGATCAGGTGAGGGCTCCAGAGCAGGTTATTCCTGTAGGACGGTGTAACAAAAGTTTTCCGTGCTCCTCCTCCTTGCCGCCGCTTCCCGGCCGTAAGCCATGAAGGTGCGCCTAAGAGCAGGCTTCGCACATTAAATCCACCAACTGAGGGTCGACGCTATAAGGACGCGTTCCACGACTCTTCAATAGCACCTTTACAGGCCGGATCGTCCAGTTTCCAAGGGGGACCTACTGCGCCACACACGTGCAGCTTGGAGGGCAATGGTGCAAATATAGGCTGTGTGGTCGGTGAATGCAGTGGGCCAGAGCTCTGCTCCTCTCGTCGCCGTCGAAAGGGTGCTTGTGACGTAAATCCTGTCTAACCGACTTGATGAATGACTTTTATAGTGAGTGTATCCAGGAGCTGGGCCATGGATATGGCACCACGTGTCAGCCAGGTGGAGGTCACGCACTAGCATTTCCAATTCCGCACACGGGACGTGATGTGGCTGCTGATCAGATGGAGATAATGTACAGTTAAAATCTCCTCCGATCACCATATCTTCTATGCGGCCCATGAATAGACGCATGATATCTTCCGAAAAAAAGCGCGCCCGATCTCTCCGTCTCCCTGATCCTGAAGGGGCATAGACATTGATGAGTCATACACCTTTGACAGTTATTTCCATGGCTCTCGCACTCGGTAAGTACAGTACGTCCGTAGCCGCCAAACCTTCCCGTAGCAGAACAGCCACACCACAATCGGTAGAAGAGGCGTGGGAGATGTGGGCGGTATATCCGTAGAAGTCAGGGAAACTAGCGACACATACTTCCTGTAAGAGGGCCACGTCGACGTCCGCCGCATCAAGCATGCGTTGTAGCATTGTCAGTTTGTGTGGTGCCCTTATCGCGTTGATACTGATTGTGGCAAAGCGAAAGGTGTGCTGCCTAGCCTCTTCACCTAGGGTAGACCCCATGGCAATCAAAGCTAACCGCAAGAAATGCCGGACCCACCAAACCCGTTACAAATTAAGCGTCTTTTACGATAGGAGTGGCATCTCCAATGCCACCCCCTCCCCTGTCACCTGTGCCCTCTATAGGAAGTTCCTCAACATCGTCCGACCACAGTGGCTGCAACACGATGCTGCGTAGCTGATCGGCACATAAATCTCCCGCACGTACGTCGTCTTTGCCAGAGGTAGACGGAGCGCCATCCATCGACGCGACCTGCTGAATCCGTGGTGCAAGAAGTAACTTGGCACTCGTGATATGGGCAAGTGAACAGTCAACACCACTTAGATCCTCAGCAGGCGCAACATCCATGCCGGCTGATGAGATGTCACCTTCTTGACCGGCCGTGTGTAGGAGGCAATCGTCAGAAGGGGTTCGCCGACTTCGCTTCCGTCGTCGAGGCGAACGTTGCTTTCGAACGTGGACATCCGCATCCGAATGTGGGAGGCAATCCAGCGTCGTATCACCTTCCGCTAGGAAAGCTGCGGTCGGGACAATGTTCGCGTCCATGTCCATCGCGTTCTGAATGTTACCTTGCGTCTGGAGTCCTTGGGACTGTTGCTGCTGTTGTTGCTGTGGAGGGGGCGACATATGAGTTGGCATCGGGGGTCCTTCCTCTTCCTCCCTTGGTACTTCTGGCGTCGATGGGTGTGACTGATCGCCCGTCTCGTCCTCAACTATGGTGCGCATCGTCGTCTGTGCGTACGTGAGGGGCAGGATTGTCGTCCCCGTCGGGGAAACGGAGTCTCCCACTGGTATCTGCGTAATTCGACGTTGTAATCAGCTCTATCGAACATGGCCTTCCTGCCCACATCCGGAACAGGTACGCGACTGACCGTCGTACATGATGATTCCACGACAGCCACCCATGTTCAAATAGGACGGCACATGTTTCTTGAACTCAATTTTAATCTGGCAGCACACCATTGTAGACCTTATACGTCGAGAAAGTTTGCCACTTTTGGTGGTTGATAACATTGCCGTATGGTCGGAAGGCGTCCTTGACAACTTCGTCTGGGACCTCGAAGGGGAGCTCAAAAAAATGGTTCAAATGGCTCTGAGAACTATGGGACTCAACTGCTGTGGTCATTAGTCCCCTAGAACTTAGAACTACTTAAACCTAACTAACCTAAGGACATCACACACATCCACGCCCGAGGCAGGATTCGAACCTGCGACCGTAGCAGTCTCACGGTTCCGGACTGCGCGCCTAGAACCACGAGACCACCGCGGCCGGCGAAGGGGAGCTCAAAAACCCTTACAGTCCTTAGGCTCATGCCTGCATGATCCACCGTCACTGCACCGATATGCCCGTCAGGATGTGTGAATCTGAGAGAGTTCGAGTATTTAGACACCACTGTCGCGCAGACCTCTGCACTGGTCATTTTAACATAACCTACGCTCACCGTTATAGAAAAATGTATTCCGACGACAGTCGCCGGATCTAAACGTACATAGTTGCGTATGAACTATTCTATTTCATAGGCTCGAGGATGCGCGTGATCTGGTTGGAAAGTGATTTTGATCGTATCGTGGCGCCATGTGTGTGCCATTGTCGCACTGAACTTGGAACTAATACAATTCGCGCCGCGAGAAGGTAAACACAAGCAAGCGCTCACGGTCGCGCACGGCGGGGCGCAGCGGACGTCCTCGCCCCACCGCAGCCGAAAGCAGACGGCGCCTAGTACCGCTCTGCCACTCCGGCCGGCAACGCTTCATCACTACCGAAGGAAGTCATCAGAAGTTTAAAAGTACGAGGTGCAGTGCCACCGAGATTTTATGTTCTTCCAAAAATCACAAAGTGGGTAAGGATGACCGATGACCGTTTAGAGGACTTGTCTATGAGACCTATAACCAGCGCTATTGGTTCACCCACGTATTTTTCTGCCAGATATTTAGCTTCCTTATTAAAACCATTGGTAGGAAAATGTAGTCACCACATTCGTAATTCTATGGACTTTACTCAGAGACTTAGCAATGTCAGGCTAAACAGTACGGATATGCTTGTCAGTTTTCACGTAGTATCATTATACACCAAGGTACCTTTAAAAGATTCTTTTTCTCTTATTAGCCAACATTTTGATAAGAACATTAAGGCCTTATTTGAAAATGTGCTTTTATCATCTTATTTTCAGTTTAATGGTGAATTTTATGAGCAGATTGATGGTGTTGCTATGGGAAGCCCCATCTCCCCTCTGGTAGCTAATTTATTCATGGAAAACTTCGAGGACAAGGCATTGGACTCACCAAGTTTTAAACCAACGGTATTATGGAGCTACGTGGACGACACATTTGTGGTATGGCCGCACGGGATAGATGAATTTCATCAATTTCTTGAGCATTTGAATTCCATCCATGTTAGCATCAGATTTACTATGGAAATAGAAAAATACAGCTGCCTCCCTTTTTTGGATGTTCTTGTTCGCCGTAAGGTTGATGGCACATTAGGACATGCCGTATATCGGAAACCAACAAGCACAAATCTATATCTTCATGCCAGTAACTGCTATACCATTCACAGACAATAGGTGTCCTTAAGACCTTAGTGTATAGGGTGCTCTGTATATCCGATAAAGACAATTTGCAAGAAGAGCTCCCATACCTTAAGAGCATTTTTAAATCGAATGGCTTTTCTCCTCAACAAATTCGTAGAGCATTCAATGCAAAACCGGGAATACGGGTATGTGATGCGGAAGAATTCAGTAATTCCTTCAGATATAGTGCGTTTTTGTCCTGTGTGTGTGCTCTTTCCTCGAAGAGGCCGTATTCTTGAGGAACTCTGTGTTAACCTGATCTTTCGGCCCCCCACCAAGATTGCTGCTTTACTCGGCTCTGTGAAACGACGAAAAAAATGGCTCTGAGCACTATGGGACTCAACTGCTGTGGTCAGTAGTCCCCTAGAACTTAGAACTACTTAAACCTAACTAACCTAAGGACATCACACACATCCATGCCCGAGGCAGGAATCGAACCTGCGACCGTAGCAGTCGCAGGATTTCGGGCTGCGCGCCTAGATCCGCGAGACCACCGCGGCCGGCTGTGAAGGACGATTTACAGCTTCGTAAAGAGGGTGTGTAACAGATTCCTCAATAATCCTCTTTTTTTAAGAAATACTTTATAATCTGAATGTGTGCTCATTGTCGCCCATTTATACTTTCATTTATATTTTATTGGCCAAGTTAGCTACAAATATTTCCAGACTTCTGACTAGTCTGATGCGGCCTACCATGAATTCTTCTCTTCTTATCCTGTGTCAGCCTTTTGATCTCAATGACTCTAGACACTACGGGACGTAACATCTGAGGTCATCAGTCCCCTGAACTTAGAACTACTTAAACATCTAAACTAAGGACATCACACACATCCATGCCCGAGGCTGGAATCCAACCTCCGACTGTAGCAGCAGCGCGGCTCCGGACTGATGCGCCTAGAACCGCTCGACCACAGCGGCCGGCGACCTCAGAATAGCAGTTGCGTAGCACTTGCAACGTTCGTCGTCAGTTACTTGCTGGCTGTCTTCCAGTCTCTGTTTTCCTGGACAGTGTTTATTCTTTGCAGCTCTATCTAGTATCGCGGAAGTTATTCCTTGATGTCTTAACACGTGTAGTACCACACTGTCCCTTCTCCTTGTCTGGGTTTTCCATATCTTCGTTTACTTACCGACTGTGCGGAGGAGCTCCACATTTCTTACCTTATCAGTCCACCTGATTTTCAACATTCTTCTCCAGCGCCACATCTGAAATGTTTTGACTTTCTTCCGCTCCCGGTTTCCCACAGTACATTCTCACTACCATACGATGCTCCGTACATTCTCAGAAATTTCTTCCTAAAATTAAGGCCTTTGTTTGATACCAGTAGATATAGCGAGCAGTGGTCTCTTTGCCATTGCTAGACGGCTTTTTATGTCCTCCATTCTCACGGTTAATTTTGCTGCCTATATAGTAGAATTCCCTAATTTCATCTACTTTGTGATCACCAGTCCTTGTTTGAAAGTTTCCCGCTATTCTCATTTCTGTTACTTCTCATTACATTACTCGTTCTTCAATTTTCTCTCAATCCGCATTCCTTACTCATTACGACTGTTCATTCCATTCAATAGAACCTGTAATTCTTCCTCACTTGCACTGAGGAGAGCCATGTTGTCAGTGAATCTTGTCACTGATATTCTTTCCCTTTACATTTAACCCCATCATTGAATCTTTCTTTTATGTCCGTCATTGCATCTTCGGAGTGTAGATATAACAGTAGGGACGAAAGACTACATTCCTTTCCTTCTACCCTTTTCAATCCGAACACTTTGTTCCTGGTTTTCCACTCTTCTCGCGTATCACCAGTCTTTCCTCACAGCTTATCCGCATTTTTCTCTAGAATTCGGCATCTTGCATCTTTTTTTCACTGCTGAACGCTTTTTTCTGGTCGGCAAGTCCTATGAAGGTGTCTTATACTACTTGTTGTTGTTGTGGTCTTCAGTCCTGAGGCTGGTTTGATGCAGCTTTCCATGCTATTCTATCCTGTGCAAGCTTCTTCATGTCCCAGTATCTACTGCAACCTACATCCTTCTGAATCTGCTTAGTGTATGCATCTCTTGGTCTCCCTCTAAGATTCCTACCCTCCACACTGCCCTCCAATACTAAATTGGTGATCCCGTGATGCCTCGGAACATGTCCTACCAACCGATCCCCTTGAAACGTCCCCTTCCAAAAATTATACACGACTGTGGTTAAACTGACACACAATAGTTTTTAGCGCAACGCAATCTGACTTTCAATAATCCCTATAAGAGAATGGCCCTGACTAACATTTCACAAATCACTTACCTCACAAAAATCTTCATTACTCGAACTACTGCAATACAGCGAGTGCCACTACTGCCAGCTAACTAAAAGATTCAAACTACTGAAGGCACTAACTACTGATAGGCATAGTTAGCAAATGAAAGATTTTAATAGAGAACAAACAATGTATTTACCTCACTAGTCATAATATATATAGCAGTTCATGACACCAATTCTTACAAATTTCAAAACTCCGCCATCTCTCTCACCACGTCCACCACTGCTGGCGGCTCACCTCCAACTGCGCAACGCTACGCGCTGTTAGCATCCAGCTGCCGCTGCCCGACGCTACAATGGCAGACAACAATGCAAACCAGCCACAGACTGCACACGGCACAGCCAGTGTCCTTCATACTCAGCGCTACGTGGCGGCGGTGTTACCAATAAAAAAACCTAAATAGCCTACTTACATAGCCCCCATGCTCCCCACAAAAAATTTACAAATTGTTTTGGGCAGTGGCCAATACAGATTTGAAAAATTGTTTCATAATTACAATAATAAAGAAATGAAATGCACACACTTATCGATACAATGTTGGTCAAAAGCTAAAATTTTCTCACAGTCCATAAAGACAGTCCTGATCATTCATCAAAGTAAAATTGCAGTGTTTTTCTCAAAGTCTGAGTAGCAAAAGAAAATGCACACGGAAGTAGTGGATTTCCATGCAGTCTTGAAGAAGTAGTATTGTCCTTCCAATGGAAAGACAGTGCTGACTCTTGACATGCAGACAGGTAATGGGCCACAACAGAGCAAACCCACAGCTGAGTCAGTCGAAGTTTTAAAGAATATTGGTAGGTAGGTCATCACAGAGTAGACCCCTTGTAGTCCTGGTAGAGATGGCCAGCAGCCATCTGTTTGGCTGTGCAGGCGCACAATCACCATTGAAGAGTCTTGCGGATAATATAGCAAGTCCATAACCACCACTTGTGCACTCACAAAAATTGTTTTTGAAATGTCCTTACAACCAACAATGGTGTTATCCAGTCCCTTACTGAATTATTAACACACGTGCAAACACTATCAGTCCCTACTTCTCACATATTGTCCATGTACTATGACCAACAGAAACGTGGGCAGTGAAATGTAATTTACAAGTTACTTAATTTGATGAGCTGGTGTCAAATACAATTTTATAACATAAGAATACAATAACAAAGGTACAAAATACATCATTAAAGAACATAACAATACAGATAACATTAGCAGTAGTACAGGCTTTACAAAAGAATCGAAATAGCAAATACGTCAGTGTTACAAAAATTACGACATAAGTACATACATAAAAGATCAGAATAACTTTTGAAACATCAACTTCACAGATGAGCATTAGATCAAAACAGAATAAATAATGTGTAAACATCTTTACAAAGTAAATAACATGTTATTAATGCAAATTATATTTGAGGATAACAGTATTCCTCATCATAGTGAATGTAGCTTAGTATTAGAAAAATTCTGCAACATAAGTCTTATCAGATAAACATATAAAGACAGGAAGAACATAAATACACAAGGGTACACAAACACATAGTGGGATAACACAAGGAAAGGACAGGGTTTGTTTTACTGCAGTATTTTGCAAACAAAACTTTCTTTACTTCTCGGAGATCTCCCTTCGTTCTTCATTATTTCCAAAAAGTCCTATCTATACCTGATTTCTGTACTTTTTTCGTATAACTTCTCAATGCATTTCTTCCAATCCATCGCAAATCATTCTCTTATATAGGCTACCCCCTCTGAAGCTAACTTAAATCTACTGAGCTCAGATGCTTAACTAAGGGATGAGGCAATGCAGCAGCACAAAACAATTTACACAAACAGCAATGTTAAAAAATAGAAATTGGCAAAAAAGGCAGCAATATTACAACTAATATAAGGCAATGTGCAGCAAACAAGAAAAATAAATCAGTAATAAAATTGGCTTAACCTAGTAATACAAAGTGACATTCAGTAGCACTATGAATGGCAAACAGCCGCAGCAAATGCTATAACTTAATTTTATTTTATAAAACAATGCTCTAACACAGCTGGAAAACAGATATCAAATGAAACAAGCAACTATGAAAGGCAAAGCATAAAAATATCATTCACTAGTCATGTGAAATTTCATAAGTTAGTACAAATTCTCTCAACTCTCGAAGAAAGACGTTTGTTGTAATCAGGTGTCAGATGTAAGTATCTTTCTCAGTAATGAGCGTGTCGTATTTGCGGTGCTTCCTACAAAGGAATCTCAATAGCGAGGATAATGACCTCTTTTTTTTTCTCCACCTGTGCCTCTGACAGGCACACATTAATGGCTTTCTTTTGTCAGGTGGTTGTCGCGCGGCTGGGTGCCCACGACGCATTACATGCAGGTGGTCACTTAACTGTCTTATCGAAATATTTACGACACCAGTTTCCGCTACAGTGGCAGTCTCATATAAAAAAATTCACAGGTCAAGAATTTGCGTTACAAATCTGTAGAAATAAAATCATTTAAATATAATTGTGTCCAAAAAATTTTCGACAGCATAGTGATACATTCACGCATATACACTCATTTCATAACTCTTAAAGTACGATTCTTGGTTTCCAACATCCTTTTTCACAAACCAGAGTCCCTAACCACTACTCATTATTCCTTACCTTATTACACATGTACATATTCGTCGATATTTCTTCAATATTTCATCATAACAGATACGTAGCATAACCAAATAACTCGTATAGCATCAGCTTATTGATAATAAACATACCACAACAGCATAATACACATAGTCATCGTAATAATAACATCATAACACCTCAGTCAAATCTCAAAATCGTCATAGCATCCTCCAATAATTTCAAAACCTAAAAAAAATTCTCTGCTCATGTCAAGTGTCATCTGCCTCAAACGTACTTTAAAAATCATGATCCCATACCAAATACATCATTCAAAGCTCTCATAGCATCACAATGGTTCCGAAAAAAATATGAAGGGTTCACACAGTACAGACAAAATACAATTTCATAAGTGTGAAGTTATCCAACTGTGTAATTACGTAAACATCTGTCACTGATGTAGTAAAATAAATGTTTATCTCTCTCAGTTAAATAACCAGATAGCTGTGTAATTTATGTGTTAGAGAAATATGGTACCGATGTGTAAAGTTGTATAAGCAAATATCATATTAGTTAGGGCTCCTTGTGCTTGTCGAACACATGGTACACAAAGTAGGCGTGTACCCCCCTGAGGATTAATGTAATTATATCCTCAGGAGTTACAGATTACAGCAATGGAATGAAATGTATGACGGAAAACTTTCTTACTAATTCAAAAATCTTGAAAAATAAATGGTTTAAGTACGAAATTAATCACTCAAATGCGTGTCCTGTAACGCTAATTGTGCGTCTTACTGTAAGATAATTCTGTGGAAGTGTTGTAGTTATCGTCCTCTGTAAGCAAAGTTCTGCTGAAGTTAATGTACTTACCTCATGATAAACAAAAGTGAAATTCTTTGCGTATAAGTATCTTAGTTATTACGCTTATTGATGTGATGAAGTAAGTACTGTACTGTACGTATTGTTGTGCTACAGAAAAGGCTGTCTCATTGTAGCTATACCACAAACGTTACTACTAAAACATGTTTTACTTTACAGAAAAATTCAGACAAACTGTGCAGATATAAAACAGATAAACTGCAAAAGCAAGATTGTAAATTGTCACTCATTAGTAGCGTCGTGATAAAATCGTGTAGCTGTCACATAAACTAACCACTGTATCATCTGGTATCTCACAGAAAGTACTTTAAATCTAGAATGTATTTTCAAGTAAACCAAAATGTTGCATTAAAATCTCATTAGCAATACTGGTAAATGTTCTAAGTATGTGAGCCTTATAGTCGTTACGTAATCGTGTAACTAACAAGAAAGAAAGTACACACGCAATAACACAGTGATGTCTGTTCACTATAACAATGCACTCGTAAATACTGTCTAAATATGTTCCGTAGGTTCTAGACTGGATAGTAAACTTCAAACATTGTTGCATGTTAACAGTTTCTCAGTGTGACAAAGCACACTAGAAATGTGAAGTGAAATGTTTTATGGCAAAGACAAAGTTAAAAAGCAGATTATCTTTCAATAAACCGTTTTACATGTGAAATGTGGTGTAAACCTTTACTCTTCCTAGTACGCAGAGTTTCAACTTCAACGCAATTATCATGTGGTATACGTCGGATTCTGTAAGGTCCATTGTAAACTAGAAAGAATTTGTGACTCGGGTGTTTCTTCTTATGTGACAATGGATGAGCTTTAATGAGAACTTTCTGACCAATGTATAATTTCTTTGCATTTGCTTTACCTTGTAATTTTCTCCTTTTGTCTGCAGCAGAATTTATATTTTTAATAGCCAAATCAATTATGTCTTTGTGTCGAAGTTTACGTGTATTCGGAAAAGGTACAAGCTCTCTGATTCTGTTTGGTGGTTCTTTATTCTTTAGTACAAGAACAGGTGGTAAAGCAGTGGAGTCATGAGGCATTTCATTCAGCACGTTTTGAAATAAGTGTAAATATCTGTCCCAATGCTGATGCTTTCTGTGACAATAAAGTCTGCAAAGCTTATTGATTTCTTTCATAATCCGTTCAGACGGGTTACAATGCGGTGAGTACAATGAAATAAAAACAGATTTGATTTTATGGTTACGAAGCATGCGTGACCAAACAGCAGATCTGAATTGCGGTCCGTTATCTGAAATTACTTTACTAACGTGTCCAACTTCACGTAAGAAATTTCTAACAAAGGCGTTGGATACAGACCGTCCAGTGGCTTTACGTAACGGAGTGAAAGAAACAAATTTTGAAGTAAGTTCAACAGCGACTAGAACGTACGAAAATCTATTAGATGTTCTGACAAGCGGTCCCAAGAGATCAACAGCAGCAAATTCTTTTAATTTAGAAGGAATGATAGGAAACAATGGAGCACGATGAGAGACAGTAGATGGTTTCGCCTTTTGACAAAGTTTACAAATAGACAAGACTCTTCGAATTCTCTTTTCCATATTGTTAAAATAACAAGTCGTTCGAAGAATATGATAACATTTTCGTGGACCAAAATGTGCATAGCTGAAATGAATGTACCAAATGAGCTTATTAACAAAATCGTCTGGAATGCAAAGTACCCATAGCTTGTCATCAACAGTGCATCGTTTGAACAGTATGTTGTTTCTAACCAGATAATAATGCCGAATCTGTGTGTGTGTCTTTTCATGCCATTTACTTTTGATGTCTTTCCAAATCGGATCTTTATCTTGTTCATGAGCAATGTCCGTTAAAGATGTGGTGATGAAGTTTTCAAAGGCGACTTTCTGAATGTAAAGAATACTGAAATTTCTCTCGAGGTTGCTTTCTGTGTTACTTTTCTCAAGCCCAGCCGGTGCGCGTGACAGTGCGTCCGCAATAATGTTCTCCTTGCCGGGAATGTAGACTATTGTGAAGTGGAATTCTTGCAGAAACAATGCCCAACGTTTTAACCTGTCATGATTTAATTTTGAAGACATAAGAAATTGTAATGCACGATGGTCACTGTATACTTTTACGTGCTTACCATAAAGAAAGAAACGGAATTTGTTAAATGCCCAAACGATAGCTAAAGCTTCTAATTCAGTAACGGAATAATTTTTTTCAGACTTTGTTAGCACTGGACTAGCAAAAGCAATGGTTTTCTGAAGAGTAATGTCATTTTCTGTGGCTTCTTGAAATAAATTGGCACCAAGACCGACTTTAGAAGAATCCGTGCTAAGGCAAAAATCTTGTGAGAGATCTGGATGAGCTAGTATTGGCGCGTTAAGTAACGATTCTTTCAAAGAATTGAATTCCAACTGTGCTTGTTTGTCCCAGTTCCAAATAGTATTTTTTCCAGTGAGAGCACAAAGTTTTGGTGTAACTAGAATTTGCATATTCAGAAAACGACGGTAAAAATTTACGAGGCCTAGAAAACTGCGGACTTGTTTTTTGTGGATGGAACTGGAATGGCTCTGATTGCTTCTAACTTTTCAGGATCCGGCTGGATGCCTCCAGAAGAAATAATATGTCCCAAAAACTTCACTTTTGTCCTACCGAATTCAGACTTTTCCAAGTTAACTGTAATTGCAGATTCTGCAAAAATACGTAACACGCTGTTGAGGATGCGATTATGTTGTTCCCATGAGGCTTCTGCTATCAGAATATCGTCCACATATAAGGTGATGTGACGTTTTAAGAGCTCAGGTAGTATGGAATTTAGCCCGCGAATGAATGCTGCCGAGGAAATGTTCAAACCAACAGGAAGTTTCCGAAACTGATAACAAACGCCGAAACAAAGGAAAGCTGTGTATTTTCTACATTCTGGATGAAGTTCGATCTGATAAAAGCTGGATCTGAGATCAATGGAAGACAACACTTTTACACCATTAAAATTTTGAAGAAGTTCTTCCAACGTTTGCGGCCTGTCTGTTTCAGGAATATTGATGGTATTGATTTGTCTCGAATCTAGGACAAGCCTGATCGATCCATTTTTCTTCTCTACAACATGTAAAGGATTGTTGTATGAGGTTACTGCAGGCTCAATAATGCCCTCGTCAAGCATAGATTATATTTCTGTTCTAACACGGTCCCTATAATGTGCTGGAATTATGTATGGTCTAACACAAAATTTAGTATGCTCACGAACACGGAATTGGTATTGAAATCCCTTGATTGTTCCTGTTTTGTGATTAAAAACTGTGGAATGAGCTTGTAAAATTTGAAAAAGGTCCTGCCTATCAGTGTCATTACAATTCTCAATTGTTTGAATTTTATTCTTAATTAACTCATTAGTTTCAAATGTGCCGTCGGTATCATCCCTGTCAGTACTTGCAGAGCGACTGTTAGTGTCTAGTTCCCTAGAAAATTCCGAACTGTTGTCTAACAGAAGGTAAAGCCGATTAATTTCCTCTTCATGGTTTGAGAGCCAATCTTCAAATTTCAAAGCTATTGACTTACCTTCTTTCTCTAAACTTATTTCAGCATCGTGAAAGTTTAAGATTGCTTTTTATTCATTCAAAAAGTCTACTCCCAGTATAATTTCCGTCGACAACAATGGAACAATAAGAAAGTTCATAGAGAAGCTGTGGCTCTGACAAGGGAATTCTAAGTTGGTTTGTTGGCGTACATCTACACTTTTTCCAATGACTGCACCTTGTAATTTAATCTTGCGTAACGGAAGTGTGGGGCAATCGTTCGATTTGTTGCATTTGCTAAAAGCTGTTTCACTAATTACTGAAATGGGACTGCCTGAGTCAAGTACTGCCGTAAATTTTACGTCATTTGCAGTAATGTGAATCACAGGATGTGCAGTGTTGTTATGTTTTACGTCGTGTTCCTGGAGTAATATGTCCCTAATGCCTTCCATTTTAACGTAATTACTAGCTACGGCAGCTGCGTCGTCAGTTTCATAAGCACGTTTTGAGGCTGCCAGCCGTATGAGTCATTGCCTATTGTGCCTTTGTTGGCGCGCGTCGTTATCGGGATTTGGAGACCTAACTTCTACAAATTCATCTTGTCGAGAGGGCCCTGCTCTGTTTGATTCCCGCCAGTTCTGCTGCAATTCAGGTCTGTCGTTACGATCATATCGTCTGTCGTCATGTCGGTAATTTCTGTAATTAATTTCTTGTCGGTCACGTGGTGGAGAATTTCTCCCTGAATCGTAACTGCGCGCTGGACCGTTGCGTCTGAAGTTATTCTGTCTCCCTTGATAGTAATTATTTTGGTTCCCATATTGTCTGTTTCTCTGATTGTCTCTGTGATAGTCACTACCGCGGAGAGGTGACCTTTCCCTGTAATTATTACTACTCTGCCAACGGTTGTCATACGGGTGGTGTCTGTTTTGGTCACGATTTGTATTGTGAGAATAGCCTTGTCGTGTCCAGTTATTATTTCTTTCATCGCGGAATTGCGACGGATGTGACCTGTAATTGTTGTGTTCCTGTTTTCGCGTTCCGCAATTGTCAGTGTCAATTTCTAATTCTTGTAAGAGTCCCTGAAAAGCTTCAATGTCGTCTTTGCAACGGCCTGCCAAAATAATATGCCGTAAATGTTCAGACAATTTGATTAAGCAAATGCGGATGAGTTCTGACGGGCTGTGTGGGTTTGACAGGTACTGATTCTTGTGCAACATGTCTTCAAAATATTTCACAAGACTGGAAAATTCAGATTGTTCGAAATGTTTCATCATCATGATGCCATGTTTTACTCGGTCTTGTGTGGCTTGGGACCAATATGCTGAGAGGAAGGCATGGTAAAATTCTCCTTCACTGTGGCAATCGTGAATGATCGGATCGATCGCATTCTTACAGCTGGTTCATTCTCCAAGTAGCCACACATAAATTCTAATCGGTGCTCTAATGACCAGTTGGGAGGAAAACAACGAGAGAATTGATGGAGCCACGCTTGTGGATGAATGTCGTTGCCAGAATTCTTAAATGTTTTGAATTTACGTGCAGTAATGAACAGCTTATAGTCAAAATCATCGTGTCGGCGGGTAGCATATCGTTCATTGTTACGTCGTGTCGGCAGTTCCATCTCAAAATTCGGTGCACCTTGCCAATTTCTTTCACAGTTTCCGAAATGCCCTGTGTTATTATTTTGTGGCTTTTCCGTATTTAAAAGTCCCTCTTCCCGTGTTGGAGCGCGACTGTCCTCTGAAATACGTAATTCTTGTATTACCTGTGTCAGCTGATCTTGCACTTCCCGGATTTCTCTTTGGTGTTGTGTATTAATTTGATTCTGATTTTGTTTGAATTTCCTAATTTGTTCGCACTCTTCTGTATCATTCGGATCGTCATCTACCTTTGTAGATAAGTTAGTGAACTGATCTGAAAGTTCGGCTACTTTCTCCTATAGTGAACACATTTCCTCTGTGTGTTTTTCTCAACCAGGTTTCAGAGGGTCCATTTGTGTTGAAATCGAATCTACTGCGACCTTTAAGTTTTCCTGAGTTCTTGCAAGTTGCGTAACCGAATCGGTGGATGCAACTGAGTCCATTTTAGCTTGCAAGGTGTCGTGATTTTCACGAACAATAGTTTGCAGTTCTTTTATGGCTGCTTCATGATTCTGTAATGCATTTTCATGCCACGAAAACATAGGTTGAAAATGCTCACAAATTTGTGTTTTTACGTCATTACAGATTTTTTGGCATTTCGATTCAATGTTATGTAACTCAGTAGTTAAATCTTCACGTGTTTGTTCAAGTGTGGTGTCTAATTTCCGAAGATTTTGTTCCATTGTGTCTAACGTTTGAAGCTTTTGCTGTGTTTGTCTCTGATTTTGTTCCATTGTGTCTAACTTTTGAAGCTTTTGCTGTGTTTGCCTCTGATTTTGTTCCATTGTGTCTAACTGTTGAAGATTTTGTTCCATTGTGTCTAACTGTTGCTGTGTTTGTCTCTGGTTTTGTTTCATTTGCTGCATTAATTGCAATAATAATGTATTAGTGTCTGGAATCTGATCCTCTATGCTTTTCGGCAGTGCATTTGCAACGGCAACATTCACAGTTTGACAAGCAGAAAATGTGTCTCGACTTATTTGAGAAAACGGTGAGGACGCAAATCCTGAATGTACAGTATTTGCAAGATTGTGTCCTATCATATCGGATTCCTGACGCGAGGTGTTGCCAACCAATCGATCGATAATGCTTCCCTGTTCACTAACTGTTTCACTTCCTACACCATTATTTGCAGCCCGCTCCATTTCCCTATGCACTATTACCAAATTACTACTTTGAACATTTGTGAATTCATTACATGGTGGCGCTAACACATTGCTTTCGTCTTCACTGTCATTTCTCAGTTTACTTTGTAGCCTAGTATTACGTTTTTCACACGCCATTATTGTCACAATATTTCACACGATAACACAGAAAAGCACAATTTGAAGAGGAAAAATAAGAGAACACATTAACATAGCCCTGAAAATAATATCTAGTTAATTGCAAACGCAGCTGCGAAATACTTTCTGCAAAACTACATGCATGCCACAACTATTTTGCTGTACAACAATGAAAGACTGCAACTACAAAGGAAATTCTCTCTATGATTACGCGCTAGCAATAAACAAATGCTACACTAATTACACAAACTACAAGGAAAAAATCAGAAGATTCCTGTGAGGTACCCTCGGCTAAGGGTCGACATATGAAACGTTCCCTTCGAAAAATTATACACGACTGTGGTTAAACTGACACACAATAGTTTTTAGCGCAACGCAATCTGACTTTCAATAATCCCTATAAGAGAATGGCCCTGACTAACATTTCACAAATCACTTACCTCACAAAAATCTTCATTACTCGAACTACTGCAATACAGCGAGTGCCACTACTGCCAGCTATCTAAAAGATTCAAACTACTGAAGGCACTAACTACTGATAGGCATAGTTAGCAAATGAAAGATTTTAATAGAGAACAAACAATGTATTTACCTCACTAGTCATAATATATATAGCAGTTCATGACACCAATTCTTACAAATTTCAAAACTCCACCATCTCTCTCCCCACGTCCACCACTGCTGGCGGCTCACCTCCAACTGCGCAACGCTACGCGCTGTTAGCATCCAGCTGCCGCTGCCCGACGCTACAATGGCAGACAACAATGCAAACCAGCCACAGACTGCACACGGCACAGCCAGTGTCCTTCATACAGAGCGCTACGTGGCGGCGGTGTTACCAATAAAAAAAACCTAAACAGCCTACTTACACCCTCTTCTGGTCAAGTTGTGCCACAAACTTCCCTTCTCCCCAATCCTATTCAATACTTCCTCATTAGTTATGTGATCTACCCATCTAATCTTCAGCATTCTTCTGTAGCACCACATTTCGAAAGCTTCTATTCTCTTCTGGTCCATACTATTTATCGTCCATGTTTCTCTTCCATACATGGCTACACTCCATACAAATACTTTCAGAAAAGACTTCCTGACACTTAAATCTATACTCGATGTTAAAAAATTTCTCTTCTTCAGAAACGCTTTCCTTCCCATTGCCAGTCTACATTTTATATCCTCTCTACTTCGACCATCATCAGTTATTTTGCTCCCCAAATAGCAAAACTCCTTTACTACTTTCTTAATCTAATTCCCTCAGCAGCACCCGACTTAATTCGACTACATTCCATTATCCTTGTTTTGCTTTTGTTGATGTTCATCTTACATCCTCCTTTCAAGACACTGTCCACTCCATTCAACTGCTCTTCCAAATCCTTTGCGGTCTCTGACAGAATTATAATGTCATCGGCGAACCTCAAAGTTTTTATTTCTTCTCCATGGATTTTAATACCTACCCCGAATTTTTCTTTTGTTTCCTTTACTGCTTGCTCAATACACAGATTGAATAACATTGGGGAGACGCTATAACCCTGTCTTACTCCCTTCCCAACAACTGCTTCCCTTTCAAGTCCCTCGACTCTTATAACTGCCATCTGGTTTCTGTACAAATTGTGAATAGCCTTTCGCTACCTGTATTTTACCCCTGCCACTTTTAGAATTTGAAAGAGAGTATTCCAGTCAACATTGTCATAAGCTTTCTCTAAGTCTACGAATGCTAGAAACGTAGGTTTGCCTTTCCTTAATCTTTCTTCTGAGATAAGTCGTAAGGTCAGTATTGCCTCACGTGTTCCAACATTTTTACGGAATATTCCTCGAGGTCGGCTTCTACTAGTTTTTCCATTCGTCTGTAAAAAATTCGTGTTAGTATTTTGCAGCTGTGGCTTATTAAACTGATTGTTCGGTAATTTTCACATCTGTCAGCACCTACTTTCTTTGGGATTGGAATTATTATATTCTTCTTGAAGTCTGCGGGTATTTCGCCTGTTTCTTACATCTTGTTCACCAGATGGTAGAGTTTGGCTCTCCCAAGGCGGTCAGTAGTTCCAATGGAATGTTGTCTACTCTGGGGCCTTGATTCGACTCAGGTCTTTCAGTGCTCTGTGAAACACTTCATGCAGTATCGTATCTCCCATTTCATCTTCATCCACATCCTCTTCCATTTCCATAATATTGTCCTCAAGTACATCGCCCTTGTATAGACCCTCTATATACTCCTTCCACCTTTCTGCTTTCCCTTCTTTGCTTAGAACTAGGTTTCCATCTGAGCTCTTGATGTTCATACAAGTGGTTCTCTTATCTCCAAAGGTCTCTTTAATTTTCCTGTAGGCGGTATCTATCTTACCCCTAGTGCGATAAGCCTCTACCTCCTTACATTTGTCCTATAGCCATCTCTGCTTAGCCATTTTGCACTTCCCGTCGATCTCATTTTTGAGACCTTTGTATTCCTTTTTGCCTGCTTCATTTACTGCATTTTTATATTTTCTCCTTTCATCAATTAAATTCAATATTTCTTCTGTTACCTAAGGATTTCTACTAGCCCTCGTCTTTTTACCTACTTGATTATCTGCTGCCTTCACTACTTCATCCCTCAAAGCTACCCATTCTTCTTCTATTGTATTTGTTTCCCCCATTCCTGTCAATTGTTCCCTTACGCTCTCCCTGAAACTCTGTACAATCTCTGGTTCTTTCAGTTTATCCAGGTCATATCTCCTTAAGTTCCCTCCTTTTGCAGTTTCTTCAGTTTTAATCTACAGGTCATAACCAATAGATTGTGGTCAGAGTCCCCATCTGCACCTGGAAATGTCTTACAATTTAAAATCTGGTTCCTAAATCTCTGTCTTACCATTATATAATCTATCTGATACCTTTTAGTATCTCCAGGCTTTTTCCATGTATACAACCTTCTTTCATGATTCTTAAACCAAGTATTAGTTTTGATTAAGTTGTGCTCTGTGCAAAATTCTACCAAGCGGTTTCCTCTTTCATTTCTTAGCCCCAATCCATATTCACCTACTACGTTTCCTTCTCTCCCTTTTCCTACTGCCAAATTCCACTCACAAATGACTATTACATTTTCATCACCCTTTGCTATCTGAATAATTTCTTTTATTTCATCATACATTTATTCAATTTCTTCATCTGCAGAGCTAGTTGGCATATCAACTTGTGCTACTGTAGTATGTGTGGGCTTCGTATCTATCTTGGCCACAGTAATGCGTTCACTATGCTGTTTGTAGTAGCTTACCCGCATTCGTATTTTCCTTTTCATTATTAAACCTTCTCCTTCATTACCCCTATTTGATTTTGTGTTTATAGCCCTGTAGTCACATGACCAGAAGTCTTCTTCCTCCTGCCACCGAACTTCACTTATTCTCACTGTATCTAACTTTAACCTATCCATTTCCTTTTTTAAATTTTCTAACCTACCTGCCCGATTAAGGGATCTGACATTCCACGCTCCGATCCGTAGAACGCCAGTATTTTTTGCTGATAAAGACATCCTCTTGAGTAGTCCCCGCCCGAAGATCCGAATGGGGGACTATTTTACATTCGAAATATTTTACCCAAGAGGAGGCCATCATCATTTAATCATACAGTAAAGCTGCATGCCCTCGGGAAAAATTACGGCCGTAGTTTCCCCTTGCTTTCAGCCGTTCGCATTACCAGCACAGCAAGGCCGTTTTGGTTATTGTTACAAGGCCAGATCAGTCAATCATCCAGAATGTTGCCCCTGCAACTACTTAAAAGGTTGCTGCCCCTCTTCAGGAACCACACGTTTGTTTGGCTCTCAACAGATACACCTCCGTTGTGGTTGCACCTACGGTACGGCTATCTGTATCGCTGAGGCACTCAAGCTTCCCCACCAACGGCAAGGTCCATGGTTCATACTATTACTAGTATTAATATAAATATTTTAGAATATATTTAATAAATTATCCTACCCTTGCCATAACGATTTCAGATAAATAATCGAAAATGGCTAGTGAAGCAATCCTCGGACAGTACTCGATACGTAACCCCGTCTCTACAACTGTTATCTGTCGAGCTATGAACAAGACTGATAACACATACAGTCATGTAGGTACGTTGGTGGACAAGGCAGAGAGTCGAGCTACCAATGCAAGTGCACGCAGCTGGTGGTAGGCGCCCTGATTTCCCACAAGGACCCCTCCCTCTGCCCCTCTCCCTTTCCCTGCAGCGTCACCCGTGGCGAGCCCATTTCCCGTACGCCCGACTTCTGTACCCACCCCCTCAAAACCCCTACCAGGCAACCCGCGGGGGCCGTCTTGTCGCGGGAGGCTGCTCCTTATTTGCATACTTAAATTAATACGCTGCCTGTCGTTCGCATCTTTACGTAGTTTGCCGGTATACTGGACTTGATGCAACTTCATCCTCAAGTACTCAGGTATTCCGGTGGAGGTGGCGCACAGACACACAAGTTGATTATGCACTGGTCCGTGGAGACCGGTTCTGGCGCTCGGCAGACTGCGACGCAAGACGCTCCTCCGCCTTCGTCTTCACTCGAGGCGCTACGTTATGTCTCGAACCCGTCAAATCCATTACAAAAAACAACACGCAGATGCTTCTGCTTCGTTGCGTAGCGACTCGGAGTTTATTCCGTTTCGGCAGAAACTGAATATCGAAGATGGAACTGTCGCGTAATCGCTGAAGAAATATGCAGCAGCGTGAGCTACTGAAATCGTTTAACATATTTGCCGAACAGACGTAATTTCAGAAGGAATGAAATTACTGCAGACAACTTAGTAATACGGCACGCATAAAGTGACATCTGCTGTCAAATCAGTAACGAAGCCAGTCATATTTTAGTTTTCCTGCTAACTTGCTGTTACTAATTTCAGTGAGTAAGATATAGGATATTAAAATTAATTGTTACCCCACAATAGGCTGCAGTTCAGAGGACCATTAGCGCACAGATGTGTTGTAGTGTTACCGCGTAGAGATCTACTACAAAAATACCTTCTCTGAATTCTTGAGGCAACCGATAAAAGCAATTTGATCATTACTGTTATAGCTTCTGGCTCTTCGTCTACATAAACGTTTCTGTCGTAGCAGCCCCTTATTCAGAGGGCTCGCACAACCGACACGCCAGAGGGGTTGCTGACCTCATTACAGGACCGTGGAGAGAAACGTCGCCAGTGGATATTAACTAGCAGACTTTGCAAATATACACGGAAATTAATAATTTCATTTTAATACGATAGTATGCCATCTTAGGCAATTTGTAACACTTGAAACAGTTGATAATGGCACTTTGAAGCCGAAATCATGATTGTGTAAGTGTAAATATAACACTAAACAAACAACAGTCTAATGGTGATACTGACTTTAAAGAAACTCGGGGTTTTCTTGTTGTTCTAGTGCTTAAAACTTAGTGTATGCCAAAAGGAGTTTTCTCTTTAACTATAATAGAGTGTGTTCAAATTGACTGTTAGTTCTTTCCTGCCGACTGCAGGACACTACAGTTATTAGCAATGAGGATAAAATATTCATTTTCGAACCAAATGGCCTCTTCCGAGGAACTTCGTCAATCCTTGGTGGAAACTCTACAGCAGATTCAGGGAGCGCTCACTCGTTCTCACTCGCCAGGGTTGCAAGAGGTAGTTCATAGAGTTGATTCTAGCGCAGGTAAATTTTACACATTGCACGTGACTCCATCGATGTTTCCAGTTTTTGACAGGTGTGTCGAACCATGGTGGAACAACATTTACTGGCACGTGGGTCTGTATAGTTTAATTCAACAACTGAACCCTGAGAAGCCCCTCGTGATCTCTCGCTCACCGCTGTTAAGGGCTGCCATTCTGAGTACTTTGGGTTAGAAATACACGTCACCTCCACCCGTCAGATATTTTCTTACCGAACGTCACCTGGTCAGACCTATTGGGAATGGATTACGACACTCCAGGGTCTCCCACGCGATTGTAAATTCCAGTGCGCCAACGTTGCCTGCAAGAAATCTTACGCCGCCTCATTGGTTCGCGATGTGGTGGTGTTTCTTCGGGCTGGTATTTTGAAGTTACAGGACCTCGACACCTGTCTGTCAAAAATTTGTGTGTTTAATTAGACTCACCGGCTACAGCTACCGCATCTTGATCTAGCTGTTTTCGTGGCGCACCAGTTACCTAGAGCCGAGTGGGAGCCTCGACGATCCGTTGCTCAATCCTGCGACATGAAGTCTTTCACTCGGCTTCCATTCAGTCCGGAATATTATTGGACTCACCAGTGGTCGGTGCCCCCACTAGCGAGAAAGATGTACTGCTTGCAGCCGAGCGGATCATATCGCCGTGGTGTGTCAGCCTTGACAGAAGTATGGCGTAGTTGCCACAGTTCCTGCAGATCACACATGCTCGTCACAAATCGTCACATGAGGACATGGAAGCCTCCCATTCCATTGACGTCCCAGTATTCTCCACTGTTCTCCAGTCGGGTGTCCTTTTTCTCCTTACATTGGAGGTCACGCATATTTCAGAGGTATTCCAAATTGACAGAGCATCATCCATTTCTGTTGTTGATGGTTACACATACAAACGTATGGACTTGCCTACTTTATCCCCGTACACTCGCGCATTGCACAGTTTCTGTTATCACTCTAAATCAGTCGATGGCGGTTTTTCAACACAAATCTGTAACAATAGTCCTTCCTTCACCGCCCAGTTTTTTGTGGTTGGATACCCCGACTCTACTAACCTTCTGGGTGTGGACGTTTTTGGTCATCTCCGTTTATCAGGGCAGTAAGCGGTACAGGTGGTATCGATCCCTCACTGGACACCCTCCTCGCCCAGTTGCTCATCTAATACGAAACGATGTTCTGTCCGCCACGCCAGGGGTTAAGGGTTTCACTGCGCAAGAGCAGCTTCTTCGTTCTGCTGTTCCTCTTTTTTTTCCCCATCGTGCACATTCGGTAGGCAACGACTGTCGTGACAGTCGGGATACCGAACGGTACTTTACGCATCTATGGCGATCTCAGGGTCATGGTCAATTCTCGGTCCGTCATCGATGCATACCCTGTCCCTTCAGTGAATGACTTACTCACACGTATTATGGGCTCGATTGTTTTCGCCAAAATTGATTTGCGGGGCGCTTATTTGCAGCTGCCACTGGACGAGGGATCAGAGCAGATCCTAGTCACCAGACGAAGGTCAATGGCCCCGTAGCCTTTTGACTATATACAGGAAGTCAGTAACTGTCCCCGAAAGAACAGAATACTGTTGATGACCGTGCAGCTTCTCCCTGGAATAAATGATGACTAACTGAAACCCTCAGCTGCCGACAGGTGTTGTTGATATACCTCGATGGGGACAGCTGAAAATGTGTGCCCCGACCGGGACTCGAACCCGGGATCTCCTGCTTGCCCAAACTCTTACGAGAATCGCCAAAGCGTGAGCGAGTAATGAGTGGATGGGCAAATGTCTATAAGGTACATTACATATGTGGAATTGTATACAGTTGGGAATGTGAGTCTCACGGGAAGCGTGCAAGAGATACGTCCCTGCAGTCGCGTTATTTATCTGTGTCCTCGGTGGCTCATATGGATAGAGGGTCTGCCACGTAAGCTGGAGATCCCGGGTTCGAGGCCCTGTCGGGGCACACATTTTTATCTGTCCACACCGAGGTATATCAACTACACCTGTCGGCAGCTGAGGGTTGCAATTAGTCATCATTTAATAACGCATGTGGTCTTTTCTGGTGCAACTGCTTTCCGTTTGGCATTGACAGCTCCCCCGCCATTTTCCATAGCTATATGGAATATCTCACAAACCAGGTGCCCAGTGCGGTTACTTATCTGGAGGATGTCATCGTCGGTGGGTCGTCCGTAATCGACCTTGTGGACATGCTGGATCGGCTGTTTCAGTTTTTTTTCCATGGCTAATCTCGGTTGCTAGTCTCTGGTCCCACGAACGTCGAGCAACTGCAATCTGTCCTCGGTCTGATGAACTGTTATCGGCGTATTATACACCACGCCGACGAGATTTCGGTGCCCCTGCCAGGTTAATGTGCAATGGTGTGCATTGGGTGTGGGACACGGCATGTGAGCAGGCTTTCACATGTCTCAAGTCAGCTCTCTGTCTCCCACCCACCTTGTCTAGCCGGGTATGATCCTTCACTGCCCCTCATCGTCGCCGCCGATGCCTAGGGATATGGCCTGTGTGAGCTCCTCTCGCATGTGGTGAGGGCCAGGTGGTTTTCGCATTGACTGACGCTTAAACCAAATAAAGTCAAATTGAAAAGGAAGCTTTGGCACTGGCTTTCGCCCTGACAAAATTCTAAGTTTTCGTGTATGGTCGCCACTTCACTGTGCATACCGACCAACATCCTTTGGTTTCTTTGTTTCACATGGGTGCAGCAGCGCCCACCCAGAAGGTGCTCTTCCTGGCGACGTTCGACTTTGATATTGTCTATCGCACCTCAGTTGATATTGCTGTGAAATTAGGAGACACGAGTGAAATGAATAAGCATCGCATTCTCCATAGGCAGTACGTTTTCTGTGTCCCATCACACTAACATTTCCGTAGTAATTAATATCAAAATCGTACTTATTACTGCAAATGGGCTATGCAATAGGACCGTGGTTTTACAGGAATAAGTCTCAGATTTCCAAAAGGAATTTTGTGGCAACCTAATAGGTGGATGTAAAATTTTAATTCACAGAAATTGGTTACTGATCATGAAGCAATCCGCAATGGTTTCTTCAGGTTGAGCGTAATCGCCTGTAGATTATCAGCGTATGATATAATGCAATCCAATAATATTTCCAATAAACCTTGTCAGTTTGATACTGAATTCATGGCTTTATCAATTTGGTGGGAAATATGAGGCATCTGTCGGAATGTTCTGCGTTACTGGTAGTAGTGACTTTTTATTGTGAATAATGGTAATTGGAGGGAAGGGTCGAGTTACCAAATTTGAAAGACTTTTGTCCGAAAGCTTCATCTGAGAGAAACTTCACCTGCAGAAAAATACTTAAATAGTGGTGTAAGACTGACACGCTAGCTGTGGAAACAACCTCATACTGTGACTCGTAGGACTTTTAGTATCGTTTAGTTTTCTTATTGAGATATTTGAAAATTTCCACAGTCGCAGTATATTATAGGTGTTACCATAGAGTTAATGTATTAATGCTATTTTTGGCTGTTTCATTCGTTATTCGATTGTCTCTCTATATGTTTCTGCAAATTAAATTAATATGTGATGGCGAAACGTAGTTGTAGTCAATGTAGATGATGTGGAACACTCGCAGCCAGCTGTGAAAACCAATTGTATTCTACAAATTTTAATGTTAATAACTCCTGTAGTTCTAGATGAAATGCTAACGAAATGCGACAGTAGCTTGAAAACAATTATCGCAACTATTATTGAACCATTCTGAACTGTGCAAGAAAAACCGCATGTCTTTATTTTCTAATTAACTAAACGTTAAATTATCGCGTTGACTGAATTCTTAATTGGCGTTTGGCTGAAAATGGCAATAAGAGCTATTTGTTCTTGGACTGTTATTTGTTTACTCGCAAACAGCATACATGCTGCTTAAAATTTCTATAGTTCTCAAGTGATTACGACGTAACACACATCTCGTTTGTAAAAGACAAAATTTGTGGAAGAATGACAGATACAACAATTGTAAAGATTATGTAAAATCTCTTAATGTAGGCCATCTTTCAATGTCGGTACATAAAAGAAACAGCGTGGAAGATTACATACTTTTACTCCACATTTATGTCTGTTTTATTTAAAACAACGTGCTCTTCTCAATAATACTTTTTTTGAGAAAGTCGTAGATTTGAAAGGTAAGTAATAAAAAATCCTTTACATTCGCGTTATGTCAACAGCATTCTTAGTACCTTCGAGTCGTTGGAGTTTAGGATTAAATACTTAATTCATGAGACAGTGTTAGCACCTTTTCTCTCCGCAATGGAAACAGTTATAAGCAACAAGGAATTTCTTCTACAAGCGGCATGACCTTGGTCAATGTCTTAAATTAATCTTCAGGATTATCTCACAGTTTTAATCATTGTTAAACCGACGGCGTTGTTTCCCATATTGTGAACCTGTATACTGTGAAATCCACCGATGCAAGGCATCAGTTCTGAATTAGAAAATCTAAATGAGTGTGTAGAATAACTTCTCATAAATTAGATTTATCTGATTTATGAAATAACGTGGGCATAATGCAGTCGTATTAGTCACCGCAAAGAATGAGTAGTGCTGAATATTGTCCGTAAAAGAAACGCCACTAAAATTATTAATAATATAATCGCTGAATAACGTCTGTCAAAGAAACACCACTCAAATGATTAATATCATCGGTACTCGAAAGGCACTGCGCTGTTTGCAGTCCATTTGGCTATTAATTCTTCCTGAAATGTTGAAACACGTTTACGTTTAGATGGCGGTATTTCTCTGATGCAATTGGCTCGATGTACTGGAGATTACCTCTCGTATCCAATGTACCTCACTTTCTCTTTTGTTTACCAATGCGTCGTTGAACTAAAAACGTGCCGTCAAAGGCGACGTTGTCTACTTTCACAGAGCCAAAATACAGCTTTCGGCCGATCAGGGGAATCAGAGAGTAGATTTACTTCTCACTCAGGAGGTTTGACTCATTGTGCTCGGACTTAGTCTTCCACAATACCAGTGGTAGGCTACAGCGCTTGAATTTTTGACGTTTTGCCATGGCTGGTGGTTACGCCCCTTCGGGAGTGCAGAAGAGCAGCGGCATATGTTGCAGAGTGGGGAGCTGGGCTCAGCTCGCACGGATGACGGTATCGACAGCCGTATTTACAGACGCGGAGTGCTGACTCGTGTTCCAGCCCCCGGCGGCAGCGCGACACGCTGATGCATCGTTTGCCTGCCGCAGTCGGCATTCGCAGCAGCTATGCGAAGTTCCGGGCCGTAAGCGACGGCTACGTGCAAAGGCAATCGACACTTGCAGTGTGCCCGCAATATACGTATATCGCTCTATTAAGAAGACTGAGATCTTTGGCACTTTCATTCTTAACATATGCTCAATTTTCCCATGATGAACTATAACATTTTAATAATTTGGATTTCTATCAGTAACGTAACCTCATTTTCCTTATTTGCCAAGTGGTGCTCCTTTCTATAGTAATTACAACATGTCGGAAGATGGAAGCACATTTGTCTTTATTTGATACTAGGACGAGCAGCGTTACTTTGTAATACCCACCGATACTAATCGGTTAATGCGAAATTTTGACTGCAAATAGCTTCAGACGAGGCAATTGTTTTTGAAGAAGAAAAAAAAATACCGGTTAAGAGGGAGAAGTGTGCAACAAGTTATCCTGATTAACAACTTATCCCACTTCTTCCACTCTCCTATTGCTTGAATTTTAATTAATAACTTAAATCAATGCCCCGCACCTATAAACTACAGACTAAAAGGAGTATCAAGTAACTCAAAGAATCAACAACAAACTTAATCGATATAAACCAGAAAATAAATAGCACGGTCGCCAACCCAGTGATTTGGACAGGAGGGTGGCACACACGTTTCCAACAGTATGACACATTACGAAGTAATAATGAGAAATGAGGAAATATTTTTGTATCGTTAATAAATTCAAATATACTTTTTTTATTAGTAAGTGTCAAAACTGTTTGATGAAAAGGGTTAACTACGCCTAACCATTTCTTATAGCAATAATTCATGTAACTTCACAGTAATATTTTCTTAGACTGATGACGTTTCTGGCATTTGGAAGATATGTACGTTGAACTATGATGAAAGAAAACTAATAGATTTAATAAATCACTATTGACTTTCAACATTTTTATAACGCCCAAATTGAAGCCAAGCCAACATACTATAACAGTATGTTAATTAACATAAAACTGAAATATATAAACGAAATATATTATTTTACTTGTATAAATGCCACGTTCACTTTACTGAAGACGCTTTACTTTCATTTTCATTTAATTAATATAATGGCTTCACCGCCGAAAATTAATACTCTCTTTCTTTCCCATTCTCTTAGCTTTAAGCAACGACTCTCTGACATTCAATGACAGAAAAGGACTTGGAAAAAATCTAGGTTAAAATAACATAGGATAATGAACAGATTTAGGGCATAAGGATTTTTTTTACAGATGTCACTTATTATTGAAGTTCGCTAAGAAATTTCACTGTGTAACCTCTTAAAATATACCAAAACGAAAACGAAAACAAAACTACCTTATAGTTCGTTGCAGATGCCATCTTCGCTGCCACCGAGAGTGCCCCTGTTACTCTATATATTACTGTAGGCACTCTAAAGCTAGCAATGACCAGTTGTGAGGCAGGATCTCCATGATCCTTCAGACTCGTACATCTGGCCACACTCGTCATGTTTTTCGTACCACGCAATTAACACATCATTATTTCACTGTGTCAATGTTGACATCACGTTTCTCCAAGATGCCGGGATGAAATGAATTCAACGGTATGCGGTACCCGCTGGCATAAACCCTGTTGTAAGCTCGTGGTACCAACTGTAATCTGCTGTGTGTCGCACTAGGCATCCTCCTGAAACACCCGGTGACGGCATGAGCCCCACCGTCGAAGGAAAAGGCAACCTAGAAGAGCAACAACTCAGCCTTCTAGTTGTCACCCGGCTAACAACGATGCAAGGATGTTAGAATCGAATGGGCTGAGCAACTGTGACAAACGCTATTAAAACAAATTTTGGTTTCACACGTGTGCACTTCGAATAACAGCGTTTATTTACTCCTAATTTTGTATAGTTACTTGTTTGGTGCTTCTCTTTTGTTTCGTAAGTCTTATTCCCTCCACTGTGTGTTTACTTGAATCTTGCTGCCAAACTACTTCGCAGATATGAAGGTCCTGCTACACTTTTAAAACGCATTTTCTCTGCGTCCTTTCTTAACTGGGAACAGTAAGGAGACGCTATATCGAGTCGTTCCAGTTTCTGTATTAGTGCGACCTCACATGGATCCTGTCCATCTAAATTGTGTTTCAGTACTGATCTGTTAACCGATTTGTAAACAACTTCTATAACAAACTATAGTTTTACACTACATTTAATTGGTCTAATATCGCCTTTACCAAAAGGTAATTTGATCGTTCAAATGGTTCAAACGGCTCTGAGCCCAATGGGACTTAACATTTGAGGTCATCAGTCCCCTAGACTTAGAACTACTTAAACCTAACTAACCTGAGGACATCACACACATCCATGCCCAAGACAGGATTCGAACCTGCGGTCGTACCAGCAGCGCAATTCCGGAGTGAAGCGCCTAGAACTGCTAGGCCACAACGGCTGGCTTAATCGTTCCATTTCATATCTCCAGACACTATTACTCTGTCGTATTTGTACAAGCAGCATGCTGGGACCAATTTTAATTGCGATTAATCCTGTATCAAATGAAGCAAAAATTTTTAACGTTCCACAAAGTACACAGTGTTAAATTGCACTCAATAAGGACAAAACTGCAGTCTTTTACGCCAGCATATTATTAAGCCATACTACAAATTTATTGGATAAATTATTTCATGGAAACTGAAAGTGGGATAGCAACTAATATATACTCTTCAATATATGCTGTCTTTTTTTAATCCTTTGAGTAACAACTTTATGAGAACAAATCTAATTTTGAAAAGGAATAACCTTTGTTATTATAGCAAGGTTCAAATGGTTCAAATGGCTCTGAGCACTATGGGACTAGACTGCTGTGGTCATCAGTCCCCTAGAACTTATAACTAATTAAACCTAGCTAACCTAAGGACATCACACACATCCATGCCCGAGGCAGGATTCGAACCTGCGACTGCAGCAGTCGCACGGTTCCTGACTGCGCGCCTAGAACCGCGAGACCACCGCGGCCGGCTATTATAGCAAGCAACGAGTACAAGCAGAAAGTTAAGAAGGTGTCTCCACTTTGGAAAAGAGTTTAGAAATGTTTCCTGACGTTAACAATAATTATCATAGTTAAGAGAAATTCTAGAAGAAAAAGTAAATAGTCGTTTTAAAGGTGTGGATTCACTTTGCAACAACTGGGATATACTATAGTTTTCAATTACCTGTAGCAGCACTGCCGTTTCGGATAGGCAAAGACAATTTTGATGCTGAGGACTCACGTTGCAGCCAGGCGCGGGCCAGTTTACAATGACTTATGCTCACCAGCAGTTGTGAAGTAAAATAGAGGCCACAGGGGTGTACAACCGCTGAAAAAAGGGCCGGCCCCTGTGCTGCCGAGCGGTTCTGGGCGCTACGGTCTGGAGCCGAGAGACCGCTACGGTCGCAGGTTCGAATCCTGCCTCGGGCATGGATGTGTGTGATGTCCTTAGTTTAGTTAGGTTTAAGTAGTTCTAAATTCCTAGGGGACTGATGACCTCAGATGGTAAGTCCCATAGTGCTCAGAGCCATTTTGAACCGCTGTAAAAAGTACACACAGCGGTTTGCATGGTGTAAGTCACAGGCGGTAGGGGAACACTGGCCAACCAAAGTGGTGTGAGTACGTGGCATGGAGAGGTGCGTTTAGCAAAACAGAGGCGCACAGCCACATATAAATAGGTACCAATTCACTAACAAAGCATTCAAGTGTGTCCTGGATGGCGGGGCTTGCCAAACCACTGGCTACACGCAGCAGTAGATGGGATATCTGCGTTCCAGGCCACAGCGGGCCACTGGTTCGACCGGATGCCAAAGCGGGGTCCACAGCCAGCCAGCAGTGGGCATGCCACAGCTCGCTTCTGCGGGCAATCTTCTTGGCTCCCAGCACACGCCGGAGGCATCCCGAGGTGAGGGCCGCAGATTCGGACGCCAGACCATGGGCGCTCGTTGTCGCCGCGTTCTCAGCCACCCCAGCAAGGAAGCGCGCAGCGGGTCGCCTTGGAGCAGGCGGCACTGAGGCCACAGAGGCGAAGGCCACTGAGTCGACTGCCGGCTCTTTCTGACATCGACGCAACTCCGCGGCCGCACAATGGCGACACACAGTGGGGCGTTGCATGGGTCGCTCAGGCAGCCATTCCACGCCAAGCCAATTTGCAGACAGAGAAGTGGTGTCCTCAGAATTGTGGGACCCTAAGACGCACACAGAGAGGAATGGAAGCACTTTAGCTGGAAATGATAAATCACTTGGGAAACTCAGAAGAGTCTTAATATGGTGCCTTCTACCTGTTTCCAGTGCATACCCATCACTTCATAGATATGTTTTAAAACAATGCCACATTTTTTGTGGACACAATCCAGCATGTCCAAACTTCCATGAGATCATAATGCTGAGAATGAATTATAGCCATAAGTAACAACAAGGAATGGGCCTAAAATTTACTTAATTTTCAATCAAAACTACTTGCTACTTCATTTACTTTACTTCAAAGCAGCTCATAAAAGCAATAGTATAAATGAAATTTACGTTACAGTGTCTTTAGATATGATTCCCTCATCACATCCACAATAAAAAATAACGAATATCACAATATCCTACAGTCACAAAGAGCAATCTCCGAGCCGACTGTTGCTTTGAACGATGACTGCTACTATGTACTACATCGTAGAAAATGGTTCAAATGGCTCTGAGCAGTATGGGGCTTAACATCTGAGGTCATCAGTTCCCTAGACTTAGAACTATTTAAATCTCACTAACCTAAGGACATCACACACATCCATGTCCAAGGCACGTTTCGAACCTGTGACCGTAACAGCAGTGCAGTTCCGGACTGAAGCACCTAGAACCGCTTCGTCACAGCGGCCATTTCTAGAAGTACCCTAGTGTATCACCTCATCATCGGTGATTTCATGCTAGAGACTCTTACTTCAAAGCAGAAGCAGTAGCAACAAAATGTAGGTATCCGGCAGATATCAATGGTACTCAAGGGTTAAATACGCTTCTTTACAGTTTTTATGCCAGGAACTGACTGTACCATTTTAATTGCTAAGTACGCTTATGATACGAGTGATGATAGTGGGTAATATCTTTCGAATGGTATGACGGAACGGGGAGGAAGATCTCTAACACTTTAGCTACTGTGTTTGGTTACGACATGAGCAACTGGGTGCTTCATAGAAGTTTCGAAATGTGGGACTGTGTCTAGGAAAAATGGGAAACCGATTGATGTGTGGCTGAAAATTATACGCCCCCCTTGTTCCAAATTGAAACCACAACTCTGAAACAATTATTTGTTTACCTTTTACCAATTTCTTCTAGTTTTCGTTGCTTACTCTGACAACAAAGGTAAAAAATTGTGAAAAGTTTTAAAAATATATTCCAGATTGACTCCACGTCCACAAAATAATTTATTGTTATTTTTTCCATTTGTTATTGTGTCAGTTGCTATGTTAATAAAGGCCAGTTCTGCAAAATTTCAAAATTATTCTTATATTGTTGCGACTCAGTCTTAATAGCTGGCCGTTGTAGCGGGGCGGTTCTATACGCTTCAGTCGGGAACCGCGCTGCTGCTACGGTCGCAGGTTCGAGTCATGACTCGGGCATGGATGTGCGTGAGGTCCTTAGGTTAATTAGGTTTAAGTAGTTCTAAGTCTAGGGGACTGATGACCTCAGCTGTAGCCATTTAAACCATTAGTCTTAATTACACTGACTACAGGGATGCACTGTAAATTACTTGCATTCCATCCTGCATGTACGTTAACGAGTGACTACAACTTTTCTTACCTACAGACAAACAATTCTTACCGACCTTACCACGGCCCGCAGAAGTAAATATACACCGTAATTTACACGAGTGTCCGCAATAACGAAACCCCATTCGCCGTACATTATGAAGTCATTCTTCTATGCCAGATTCCTTACCTGCTCCGTGACCATAGGTAAGCAAATTCGCAAGAACTGAAGCAATGACACCATTTATTTCTCGCTGAACTGACCGAGAAGATGATGTTATTGATTTTGGTGCTCAGCGTACACGCAAAAAATATTAACCATAAAATACTTAGGCATGTCTTAAATGACACATTTAATAGTCTTCCAGCTTAAATTAAGAAATCTATAAATGAATTTCAATGAAATGTAAGAATAGCCAACTGCCAAACATAAAATTTGCTAAGACGAATACTCATAAATCACCCTAATATAGTCAGACATGGGTCTAGTAGCAGCAGACTGTACCCATTAAATATTTTTTTAAAGTGGAAACCGATTCTGCAGAAAAGACAGCGCTGAGATACTTGTCGAAAGGTCGCGGCACATCAGAAATACTCACTAAATATAAGACACAACGAATAAGACAGGAGACAAGGGCTCCCAACTGGAAATCTGAATTCCGAACATGGAGACGAAAGACGGCAGTGCCTTCCAGACAAGGCACTACCTTGTTAATACCCATCAGATACCACCCTTCAGAGATTGTCCTACAGTTTCATTCACCCTTGGTGTGTCTATATTCTCTCTGATTGATATTAATCTGATGGACTATTAGGGTTAGGGTAAGCCACTGGTTGATCTTACGTTTCGTGCATGACTCCAGTTGCAGTGTAGAGTTAAACTCTGTTATAGAGACAAATTTTAGGACACTGGAGGCTAACATTGCATTACGGGCAGCTTTAAAACGTTCCTCGAGTATCAAGCGAATTCGAGGATTCCTTTGCAGTCACCGAGTGGACCGTGGGCACGGCAGGGCAGCGGCTTATGAGCCGTATTCTGGTAGTTATCCTCGTTCCACTGTCGGCCAAACTAGAGGGTGCGAACGCCAAAGCTGCAAGCGAAATGGCACTTCTTTAGAAACTGTCGGTGAGGGCAAGCTGGCGCCGGCCTTATTGGTTTATCATCGACTGGACGCGGTGTGGGAGTCTGGTCTCCTTATCTCGTGTGCGGGTCCAGGTGAAGCGGCGTCGGGCTGACGCCTTTCTAATATGTTTATTACGAGAACAGCGTAGCCTTGAGACGGGGCGACGAATTTCTCCAGATATCGCGATTCTTATATGCCGCCGCGTCCCGCCGAAATGGAGCCCACTAAAATGTTTTGTGGATGAGACGGAGTTTGTTTCGTTTAGGAAGTTTCTCAAATCCTCTAAAATGCGCTGTGCGTTTGGGCTGCCGGACCTACAGGCATTGTGTACCGTTTTTACGGAGAACAGAATGTGTACTGCACTGCAGTGACTGGTTGAGAAAGATCGAGTCTCCTTGATAGAAAACATGATTGGAACGGTAACTACTGCCAGGCCATGACAGGTTTATTTGAGAACTTCGGGGAAAATGGATTTTTCGGAAGGTTTTGAGCAAAAGGGAGGGACAAGGATTTGCTTCTCGACCGTCGCGGAGTACAGTCGCTAGAGCTCTTCCGCTTCTACAGCAAGAGCAGTTAGTTGTAAAGACGTCCAGATACCTGGTTGAATCTTTATATTGGCACGGACGAGAGACAATCACCGGCGGACGTGGTGTCATCTCCCACAAATCGGAGCATCGGCAGCCCCAGCCAGCAGACGACAGCGTCTCGTCTTTCACCGGCTATATCGGTAGCGTTGCGCAGCTTCGGCAAATTCAGAAGCCTATCAACTTTTTCCACGACCATCCTTTTCCATACCAGCCTTGTACTTGCTATAGTCACTCCCACTGTCATTGCAATCTTTATTGTATCTTGAAGCAAGAAACCAATCAGTGGAACGACACAGCAGAGTGTGCTTGAGTAGGTTGGCTGCCCTCCACTCACTGAAGCCAGTCTCATTTACACATAAATTCTAATTAGATTCTCTGTATGAAGCCGTAGGTCCTTGTTATTAATTTCACAATTCCACGTGTTCTCATTCCCTACGAGTCATTTATTTTGTTCATTGTTGGGAGGAATTAAATTATGTCAACTTGGCCAATCTCTTTCTACACAACACATATTTATTTGTGTTCATGGTTTGATTTTGTGGGTTCTGTACCACATCCACGTCTTGGGAAGTTCAGCGTTGTTACCTGCGTTTAAAAGAATTGTTTAGTACGTTTGAGAGTCAGTTATTATTAGGTGTTCCTACATATGAACAGTTTTTGTTTTGTGTTCTGCCTTTTTGTTCTCTTTTGGGGTCGTGCCAAACAATTTTTTTATCGTAAATCGTCGTGAATGATGACGAGGGCTAAAGTGAAATTACATCATGATCCACGTCTAACAGACTCGGGGAATACGATGGAACAAGCTAATATAGATGTCGTCAACCTTTCTGTTTCGATTTGGTTCCAATCCAGGTAGACAGGCATTCTCACATCGGACGATGGCAAGAGTAAACCATCCACTTCCAGTACTCCTTGTGGCAACGTCAATACTAAAATTAACTCGACAACCACAGAAAAAGATAGGTCCATCCAATATGACACTTTGTGCGGCTCCATTTGTGCCAAGTTTATTGTCCAGGCTTTTTATGTGTTTGCAGACAGGCATGCGATGGAAACGTTGACGATACATACGTCGACGAGGCATAGTTTTTCAATCCTGTTGCAGATCAAGCTCACAGCGGAATGATTCCGCTGGTCTGCATTGGCCGCTTTTATACTGAGCGCCTGACCTTGATTTCATAACAGCGCTGATAACAGACATAGCAGCTGCGTGGACAGGCGCGGGAGCGTTATCCCGTACGCGTGCTCTAGTCTCTCTAGAAGCACGCGTACCCGCTGGCGCGCCGGCCCAAGCGGGTTGCATCATGCAGCCTCGCAAACGCTCAGCGGCCAACGCGGCACTTTGTTTTCTATTTTTTTCAGATTGTTCCATCCTTGAGCTCCCATTCACCAGATGTACGTCTAGCGATTAGTGGCTGACGCTACAGATCAGAATTTATTAATAATTATAGTACAGTGTTACATCACCAGTGACAGTTAGATTCTCAGCAAGTGCTCCAAGTCCTGTAATACATACATTAATTTTTTCATCATCATTAACTTTACAACAGAAACGGGTATACAAAGAAAAAGGCATATTACTATGAACATAACTAGGTATAGTGTCGGTCTTAGCTTCTATTTCACAACACCAGATCTTATAAGTGATGTCATCTCGGTCGGCGAATGATTCCAATCCAGGTAGAGAGGCATTCTCACATCGGACGATGGCAAGAGTAGACCATCCACTTCCAGTTTTGTTTTGGTAACTACTAATCCACAAGACGCCACTGGTGGTCAGTCCCTGCTATAAACATTCCTAGCTGAATGTTTTCATGTAACGGTTCTATCAGATAACATTTTTTTTCTTTTGTGTACTCTGGATAATTTAGTTTCGTGTGCCTCCTCACCAGTTTTTGATTTACTGTTAGTGTTGTAATACAACATATTTTTCATGATAAAATTGGGACTCCGTTACGCAAGTGTGTCCTCCATACATTAATGAAAAGTGAATAAAAATTTCGTAATAGTCATGTTTCATGAATGATACAGTGCGGAAGGACATTAATTCACGTCACTATGGCTCTCTCTTTTCTTTGCTCAGGGATACTGAATGTACGTGGTCACTTTTCACATAGGGAGGAATATCCTTTGTAAGGATTTCCCCTTTCCTTCTTCTAGTGTGAATGTGTGTGTTTGCGCGGGGCACGATTTAGCTATGCGTTGTCAATGAATTAGGTCTGGGTGCTTGCCAGATGATGTAGTCAATAAAACTAACAATATCAACTTATTGCAATTGGAGGAGAAGACTTGTGTGTGCACGTGGGTATCCATGTGAATGAATGAGCGTCATTTGAGGTATGAGACTAAAATTCGCTGTGGTGTTGGCAATATTCACCTCCATGACTTCTGCCTTTTCTTGCTCCACCACGACTAGTGGCTGTTCTGATGTTTTCATTGAGACCTTTTTCTTGTGTTGTGTCACGCTATCCATCGCCGGAAGTCAGCCACAAACGGCGAAAAACGATTTACTGTGAGTGGCGGTAATGAAAGACGGCGGTGACTTCCGGGCATGCCGCTGCCGTGGTAATACCCGTCAGTTACCTCCCCTTTCATTTTGTTTCAGCCATTATCATAGCATTTTATTAGCCCTTGGTGTTCTCCCTTATTGATATCAATGTGATGGACTATTAGGGTTAGGTTAAGCCACTGATTGATCTAACAGTACTTGCATGCAATGAGTAACAGTAGTAGAAGTAAACTCGGCTATAGATACAGAATTTTGGACGCTGGAGATAACCACTGCATTAGGGACAGCTTTAGAACTTCCCCGGGCAGCACGTGAATTCGAGGATTCCTTTGTAGTCACCGAAGTGGGCCGTGGGCACTGCAGGGCAATGGATTATGAGCCCTCATTCTGGTAGTCAGCCGTGTTCCGCTGTTGGCCAAGCAAAAGGGTGGAAACGCTATGGCTGAGTGCGAAATGACACTTCTTTAGAACCTGGCGGCGACGGGCACCCTGGCGCCTGCCTCACTGGTTTATTAGCGACTAGGCGCGGGTGTGGGAACCTGGTCTCTCTATCTTGTATTTGGATCCAGGTACAGCGGAGTCGGGCTTGTTGTTTTTACTAGGAAGCTTTTCTCATCTTGTAAAATGTTCCGTGGCGTTTGGGCTGCTAGACCTCCAGGCATTGTGAGCTGTTTTTACAGATAACAGAATGTGTACTGAACTACAGTTATTAGTTGAGGAAGATCGGATCTCCTTGGTAGAAAACATGATTGGTATGATAATTATTGCTGGGCCATGACAGGTTTATTTGAGAACATTGGGGTGAATGGGTTTTTCGGAAGGTTTCGTGTATAAGGGAGTCACGAGTACCGTTGCGGAGTACAGTTCTTAGAGCTCTTCCGTTTCTAGACAGAAAGTAGTTAGCTGTAAAGACGTCCAGACACGTAAGAGAAACTTATGTGTTTCAGGATGGAGACAATAGCCGGCGGATTTGGTGTCTTCTTCCGTAATACGATGCTTCGGCAGCACCTTCCCGCAGGCAACAGTGTCTCGTCTTTCACCGGCTATATCGGTAAGGTTGCGCAGCTTCGGCAAATTCAGAAGCTTATCAATCGTTTTCACGACCAACTTTTTTTCATGCCAGCCTTTTACTGAGTCTCTCCCATTGTCCACTGATTGCTTAATTGTGTCTTGACGGGAGAAGCCAATCAGTGGAACGATACAGCAGTGTGTCCTTGAGTAGGTTGACTGCCTTCCATTCACAGTAGCCAGTCTCATTCGCACTGGAATTCCGGTTAGGTTCCCCAAGTCTATTGTCAGCCAACCTGAGTTCGCGTTAATGATATGATAAGCATTTGAAGCTTCAGTTTGTATGTTTGTTCTCTCTTGACCCTGGTATCAGTTAATACATCTCTTTGTGATACCATAGGTTCTTGTTATTAATTTCACAATGACACCCATTGTCGTTCCCTACGATGTTATTTATTTTGTTCTGGGTTTGAAAGAACTAATTTTTTTATGTCATGTTAGCCTATTCAGGGGTTATCCACACTGCGACCACTATTCAGACTTCCTTGCGCTATAGATAACGTGGTACCTCTTGGGTTTGTTGGTTCTGACTTTTTAGTTGTTTGGCAAATGGCGAACTGTCGCCTCTATAGTCTAGGTTGCAGGGACATGACAGAAATTAAAGTTCTGTGGTGAATGTTACTGAACACAAAAATCTAGTGATATTCAACAACTGTCCTTGCACTATGATATCTTCATCGTTCAGTAAATGTTCTGCAACAGATATAATGTTACGCACCACCTATTTTTCTGTAGTTCCTAATTGTTATGTTAGAAAAGACTGACTAGCTTCAGATCATATCCTAAGAGACTTCAGATAAATATATATGTTGGTCCTAAACATACGTATTACACTAATAGTAAGTCAAAACTTGCAGAAGTCGTTGGGGACAACATGAAGAAACATCTCAAGAAATCTTGAAGTTATGGGACACGACCTGCAGGAAAAAGACGCATACCGAGCATTAATCAATACTGTGGAAGTAGCAGTGAATGGCAGGTTTCCGAAGAAAAACATGTTTACTATTATGAAGAAACACTCTCCTTCTGGACGGAATCTTGAATTTTCTAGAGGCGTTGCAAAATGCAGACTTGCTTTCAAAACTAATAGCAGTAAATCTAGCTTGGATAATTTTTTGGAAGTGAAAAAAATTAAATGTGCGATTTTATAAAGGCATTTAGAAATTTCTGACAGCAATTCATTTTCCCGCTGCGGTTGCTGATTAGAGGAATTCGTCGTTATGTTTGCTTCTCCCACAGACCTATTCCAAATTTTACCATCTCATTTTGAAGAAGACTATTGTCACCTTCAGTCTCGTCCCTTGTCCAAGGGACAAATAAGCAACACTATTAAATTAGAGAGTGACGGCTCTCGGGGAACAGATGTCATTCATTAACCTGTGACTGAGAATCTACCAATGGCAACGAAAGGCTTAGACTTCTCCATTTTAGTCGTTACTGGATGAGACCTGATCTAATGGAAACAAGAAGACATGTAATATATCTCTGGACCTCCAGACCTCTTGTTTAAATTGGAGCCTCCAGACATCTTTGTTTGCATTTGTGATATCACACGATGAAGGTCAGTGCCTCAGTCATGGCGTCACAAGCCACTATATAAACATCATCACACGCAAAGCCATGCTCCCTCCCCCCTTTTTCTCCCCCCTCTTCCCTTCCCTCTCTGGTGAATGACAGCACAGAAAAAAATTACCACAGTATAGTGTTTTATTGTACAGTAAAATGAAGTATGCAGTTACAATGTAGCACTGGAGCAGGCATCTTGGCTGAGCTCCAATGTATACAAATGATGAGAAACGTTTTGTTCCATGTGTAAATGTATTTATTCAGAAAATTATTTAAAGGATTTATCATGTAGTATTTTCAGATCTAAAGTGTGTCAGTAACACTCTAGCAGTGGAGCTTGTGTGAAGTTTGGAAGGTAAAAGACGAGGTACAGCCGGAAGTACAGCTGTGAGGACGGACTGTTCGTCGTGCATAGGCAGCTCAGTCGACAGAGCAACTGCCCTAGAAATGCAAAGGTCTAGAGTTTGAGTCTCTCTCCAGCACACAGTTTTAACCTGCCAGGATGTTTCATATTAGCGCACACTCCGCTGCAGAGTGAAACTATCACTGCCTGGTTGAGGCTAAGCCATGACTCCGCATTTAAGGGTATATCCTTTATTCCAGGACTGCTAGTCTTGCATGTTTCGCGTGAAATCTTCTGTAAAGTTTGGAAGGTAGGAGGTGAGCTTTGAGAAAGGATCGTCAGTCGTACTTAGGTAGCTCAGTCAGCAGAGCACTTTCCCATGAAAGGCAAAAGTCTCGAGTCTTGGAGCAGCATACAGCTTTACTCTATCAGGAAGTTTCATATATATATATATATATATATATATATATATATATATATATATATATATATATATATATACGTACACACACATATCATCAAAATCTGTGTGTCAAATAAAAAAAAGAAAGGAAGAAAGAGAGAAAGAAAACAGCATTGTTAACACGCAGGTAATCTTTATCTTAAGTTTTTATTTAGGCAGTGTAATAAATCTACCCTGACGAATGAAGCTTATAACTGCAGAAAAAGAAGTGTCTATTCATAAGAACACACATACAAATAGGCAGTCTCAATTAGGTACAACTATTGGAGAAATTTAATTAGATCTTCGTTTGTAAGACACAATGCAGCCTCAGATGAAATATTTTCCTATTTAAATTTTCTGATATTTTTAATGTCTTACAACTATCTCTACACATGTAAAATAGGCATAGGGTGTTGTCATTTTAATCTGAGGACGGGTTTTTGGTGGTTCATAGAACGAACGGGCATCACCTCATGTTGTTACAAGTTTTTCAGTAGCGCTTCCTCTTAAGAAACACCGTTTTAGGGGAGATGTAGACAACGACCTATGTTTTACTCTACACAGTATAATTGGTGTTATTAACAGTCTAATACGGTTTTTACTTACGTTCGTGCTAGAAATGTAAGTTTAATTCCAAAACAAACTTACGAGGACTGCTGCAATATTTACCAATCCAAAAAGTTTATAATAAATAAATAAACAGGAACAAGAACTAATTAAAATCAGCGATGTGATGAAACACACATGCGTACGCACACACACACACACACACACACACACACACACACGAACACACACACACACACACAAACACACACACACACACACACACACACACACACACACACACACATATGCACACAGAGCGCTGTCAAAGACAGATGAAGGTAGTGTTTCGACGAGGATTTTTTTGTTCTGATGTGAAATTTAAACAGTACTATTTCGTAAAACACTAGGAGAACTAGTAGTTTGCCTACACCATAAAACACGACCATAGATGGTGCTGCAACAAGACTGTGATGGAACATAGCCAAGGACAATGTTGGATTAGTGAGAGATGAAAAGCCAACAACATAAAAATTTACAGTATATCTTTTGGCCCACGAAACAACATTTTTCGTGGGCTTCAGTCTTAATGCAGTAATATTTCCGATCGGAAATATTGTGCAGAAACATGTCTTCACAAGGCTTTACGGTGCTGAAAAGAGGAAAAAGAAAGAAAGAGAGAGAGAGAGGAATAGACATAGAGAGTTTGTCATCTAAATTAATGTAGTGTATTAATGAGAGAGATGATGATATAGAGACCAATATGGATATATCGTCAGTAATTTTTCGAAGTTATGTACAGACATAAAAAGGGTCAGCTCACCTGAAAATGTGACAACCTGTGCTCCTGAACTGTACCAACTAGCTCTGAAATGACATCAACTTACCTAAGAGTTGTATCGAATTGCCTTGAAACCCTATCAGTTTGACCTAAAATTGTCTGCCCCAAAACTGAATCAACTTGCTCCACAAATTGTATGAGATTGCCTCCCAAACTGTACCGCCTTGCCCCTAAATAGTGTCAATTTGCCCTAACTCTTGTCACCTTGCCTCCTGAAACACTACTAACTTTCAATGCATCTTTTTCAACTGCGCCCAAAACTTAATCAGCTTGTCTCACGAAACGTGCCCAAAACTGTATAAATTTGCTCTGAAACTTAACAACTTAACACTGAAACTGTATCAGCTTGCTTCTGTAACTGTATCAACTTGTCCCCAAAATCGTATCAACTTGCGAAACTATGGCAATGATGGTTAGTTTCAGGGCAAACTGAACAGTTTCAGGGGAAACTGATAAAGTCTTTACGGACAAGTCTTTACAGTTCCAGGGCACAGTGATACAGTTAACATGAGTACACAACGCCAAAACATTATTTTTAATATTGCCATAAGTGCTTCACCATCATAATCTCTCATATATACACGAAAATATGTTCTCTCTCTCTCTTTCTCTTTCTCTTTCCGTCTCTATAAATATTTTACTGCATCTTCAGGGCATTATTCTCCACAATACAGTCAAATACAGATAATGCCAAGTTAGGACAGGCAAGTAAAGAATCGGAAACAGCAGTATTTGGTGGAAATATCTGCCATAAAGGAAGAAAAAAAGAAGCCACTGCAAATGTGCAAGCAAGTCCTTAAACAGGGTATTTAGAAAGGCCTGGGTATGGCTGATGAATACAAAATGTCAGATTTCATTGTAAATAGCAATTCATTGTGGCCATGAATAGAATAACTCACACGAAATGCATTCTACGTTAAATTAAACCTGAAAAATCTGTCTATAAAAATCAAATACCATTGGACCTGCTTAGATATGATAGTTACATTGTATCTAAAAGTGGCGGACTGCACAATAATCACCTGCAAAAGCGAAGCCTCTACCGGAGTTTAAAACCAAAATAATAACTTTGTTTAATGAGGGATCATTTACCAAAATTGTAAATTAAAAATTCTAAAAGATGTTCTGGAACAATGTAGTGCAGAAGAACTGTAAAATACAACAGAGATTAGGGATGTTACAACAGCAGTGTAATGTAGGTAATACAAGGAAAAATTAAAACTGCTGAAAACCCTTGGACAACAAAATTGTGAGAAGGATGGAGTGAAATCCGTAAAACACATAGTTTATAGGCAATGAAATAGATACGTATTAGCATTCAAGAAAACTCATAACTTTTTTCGTTATATTAATGATTGGAAAAGGAGTTAGACGACTGTTATGTAGATTTCAAGTTAAAAATAAGTTGTATGTTATTAACACCACGCCAAAAATAAATAAACACATAAAGAAACAGATGGTCTCACCATGTGAACGTATATGGATGCATTAATAAAGATTTTGTTTAAGATTGTATGAGGGACATATTACAAAAACTGGGCTAGTCCAAAAGCAGGCTTTTGAGCCAGTGCCCCCCCCCCCCCTTCTCTCCAAGTACTACTATCCCCTTACTATTTTCTATTACCATTTCTATTTCACAGAGGTTTTGGCAAATGCAGTAAAGATCCAAAGAAATATTCATTCTTCAGAATTGTAATAGGTCAATTTGAAAATCTTGCTCTGCTGCGAAAATTAGACTAGTCCATTGTTATTTCAACAAAGCAGAACATGTCCAGGACTAGTGGGTGCACTATTCTCATATATCTGGACTGGGTACCATACACCACATTCATCGAAAGCGTCCCAGGAATTCCCATGAAGAAGGACGTCATAAACATGCTGCTACATTTTCCTACACATTGGGAGTTGAAGGTACAGATATTTCAATTTGTAAAGTGCCATTCCTCAACTTTTATAGAATAACGAAGCGCAGACTGTACAGAGTACAGAATACTATTCTAAAGACTGAACCGTCTCCAAAGATAAAAGAGGCACCCATGAACACAGATCAAAAAGATAGCAAAGCCGATTGTTCAGTTCGCTGAGTGTTATATGATGTCGTTTAAAGAAATTCAGTCATACCACTCTCTTTGTGATAACCCCGATCGAAAATATCTTCCAAAAGATTTAACCATAAGCGACACACATCTTGAATTTCCGCGAAAGTACCATATCAATTTTCCTTAGAAAAGCTACTGGGCAGCGTATAAAACTGTTTCCAAATGTATCAAGTCTGGTACGAGAACAGGAAAATAAAAGCTGAGGAAAGAGATTTTCAGAAAAGTCAACTAAGTAGGGTATAGACTCTGCAGGCACAATAAAAGAAGTAAAAATAATAAATGTTGGTTAATTTGAAGGAACTGTCGCGACTATGGACATTTGTACTGGAAAAAACACTTGATTCGGTAACTACCACTGCCTGACCCAACAGTTTTCACCGTTCGTGGTGGCTGGATTCGAGGACGTATTTACAGAGAACAATTTAGGGGTAGAGTCTTAAGGAAATACTGCAATTAAGCAGTGGAAAATGGCTATCAATAAATACTGTAACCTTTTTCTTCTGTACGTGGCACAGTTATCATCATGCACACATTAGCAACTTGGCGTGTAAAGCAAGATGCAGTATGCCTGAATATGTACTCTGTTTTATTGAAGTGGCAATGGAGCTTCTGGACAGCAAGGGTGGGCAGAGTGAAATAAATTTGGAATTTCACTTCGTCCGACGAAAAGAGGGACTGAAAATTAGGACTATTAGGCTCTCGTATCCTTCCATTCTGGGTAATGTCACAAGCAATGTAGGTAAGCACTTAGTTCACTGAAGAACTCTAGTTTGAATATAAACAGAGCTTGCTTTCTCTTCTCTGTTTCTGGTGGAGTTTCACAGATAGTAGCTATGGAACTGCTTATCAACTTTCAGCCACGAAGGAAAGAAGCAAATGATGGAAGAGCTGTCACAGCTACTGTGCACTGTGCGAAAAATTCTATGCACAAGGCATAGATGTACATCCGTTCTTTTATACACAAAACAACGAGATAGAATGGAAAGATGACTAAGGTTTGATGTCCCGCTAACGAAGAGATCGTTAGTGATCGAGCACAAACTCGAACTACACAAGGATAGGAGGACACTAACCGTTTAATTTTGAAAGATTCCGTTCATCCTCTTCACTACATTTACGAGATTTTACGTATAGTGTATAACTATTTCGCTGACGATTCTAGACATCTTTCAACAAATTATATTGTCAAACCTTTTATCAATGTCATTGAATCTAATGCAAATCTGCGAATCATTTTTAAATATTGGTTCTGTTAACGAGAGGAATACCAGAACTGCATTTCTGCTGCATTTAGATGAGTCGTCAGTACTTGCATGCTGATTGTACCTGACGATTCTCTTAAGCTTCAGCATCCTTCTCAGGGTTACTAAATTATGATGTTAGTCTATATCCGCTCCTGGGTAAGATGCAGCACCTGATTTCATAAAATCTGTGTCACGACTATTTTTACCTTCTTTCATGTTTGTAAGGCTTGCTGTTTTGATGGCCTGTAAAAATGTGTAAAGATAGACAAGACTAGAACCTTAATTGTTTTCTGATTTTAGTCTCTTTTACATAAAATTTATATGAATCTTCATAGTACCATTATTATATATTTTCTAAATAATTCATTTATCACCGCAACCAGTACAATTTTTTTCCATAGGGCTTAAAAGCAACTGCCACTCCATACTATGGTAAAATATTTCTAAATCCATTAGGTTATGAAAACTGACAACGCCTGGCTGAGCAGTGCAATGACCACTACCCTCGATATCCGCTTCCAGTGACACCCATGGGCTGAGGATGACACGGTGCTCAGTCGGTACTGTTGGGTTCCAAGGCCTTGTAAGAGGCAGTTTTCTTTCTAACTCGGTGAAAGAAATATACGTCCTTTTGTTTATTTCTAGTGTTCCTTGAAGCACCAAGAGTAAAATTGAAACTTCTTCTCCTGTTCTTGCACTTAATCTAAACCCAAACTAATCTCCCACTAGACATATTTTTTTTTTCTTTTTGCTTGTTTCTTTACTACATTCAAGGGTGTATTTCGGCAGTTGGATATAGCAGAGAACGTCCTTTCATTTCTGCCGTCAAATGCTTTTGCCAAGGTTGTTGTAGTTCTCTTATTACTATTTGAATATTCTTCTGTGAGTTTTTCCTTCTTAGCACTGTGTTGATCATTTTTCGTACGTTTCTCTTCTGACTTTCTCTTTAGTTTAGCAGAGTTGCCATAAACAGCTTTTAAATTGTTTCAAGTGTGTTTTGAAATTGGTGATTCATTTTCTAAGAGCACTATTCCATTCCACTTCCCGAGACTTTCATTCTCGCCAAACCTCATCTCGCACATTGATATTTGTTGATCATAGAAATATTCTACTGACCGTTTATCGAGCAGCTACTTCGTCGCAATCCCCCAACTGCTTTGAATCCAGTGTGCACTGATTTGAAACTTCCTTTAAGATTAAAACTGTGTGCTCGACTGGCACTCGAGCTGGACACCTTTTTCTTTCTCGAGAGAATGTGTTCCATTACTGAGCTATCCAGGCACGACTCACGATCTGCCAGGAAGTTATAGATCAACGCAGACTCCGTTGCGGAGTGAAAATGCGTTGCTGAAACGATCCGCTAGGCTGGATAACGATAAGTGGTGTGTAACGTTCTTGTGCATTTACCTTACGTTGTAATGAAGATCGCATTTATTGCAGTCATTTCAAAGCAGATGTGAATTATTACGTCTACATCACTGTGACAATCTCCGTTTTATCCATATATGATGTTACACTGTAAGACATTATATGTCTAAGTTCTAATCTCGTTCTTCCATCAAAGAAAAATTCATGCCAGTACCGGAAGTCGAACTCCTGTCATACACATGACAATCACACACTCTGGTACCTCACAATCACAGGCAGACTTTCAATGGTTATCAGTAGAATTGTCATTTAACATTATTTTCACGAAGACAATAAAACCAATGATTTCATGTGAAATGAAAAATGTTACGGAACTTGACATACTGCGCTCAGTTAGCCAAATGTTACGTGAAATTAACTCATATTTACTGTGCCTCGTGGCCGTCTCATACGGGTGACATATTCCAATATTTTGTTGATCTGCATTGAGCTGATGCTGCTAACGCAAGGTAATAGGATCTATGGCTGTATGAATGATTCGCAGTTGTGATGCATTTAGTAAATAGGTGGACTAATCTAGTGTTCAAAAGACCCGCCAGGGTAGTCGTGAGCGCTAATGCGTTGCTTCCTGGACTCGGGTAGACACGCGTGCTCCAGATCGAATCCACCCGGCCGATTAATGACGAGGGTCTGGATGTGGTTTTCAGGCGGTTTTCCACATCGTGCTAGGTGAATACCGGGCTGGTCACCAAGTTCCGCCTCAGTTACACGACTCACAAGCATTTGAAAACGTTAGTTCGCACTATTTCATAACTTAGCTAGACGCAGAAAGCTGGAGTACACTGCTTCCATCCCGGAGGAGGGAGGGGGGGGGGGGGAGGTGCGGGGGGCGTTAGGAAGGGCATCCGGAATAAAATAGTCGACTCCGCTTTGGAGCGGGACAAAGGCACCGAGATGGAAAGAAAAGAAGAATGTAGAGTTCAAAAGTAGATGTAGGGGAAGTGCCCAAGATAAGTATAGTCCCAACGATATTAACTCCAACCCGACATAATAAATGTGAAGCTGCGCGAGAAGATCGAAATGAAAGTGAGGCGTACATAATTAAATAAAAGATTGTTCTGATCTTTCAGCTTTGCCACAGTATAGCGCCTGTTGCTTTTCGTGAAGTCTACTCACCATCTCTGTCAAAAGTCTTGTTATATAAGCGATGCCACTACCATTCGCCGATTTCTGTCAGACCATGATGCGGACAGTAACTAAACATCAGAGAATCCTTGCCGGTTGCTCTCTAGTCTTTAGCCTCTATCCAGCCTTCAGCGATCGCCCTTTGTTTATAAACTGTTAATTTATGATAAATCAGTTTGCTTCTGTGGCTTTCGCACATATAGTAAACCGAATGACTTAATCGAGTTTCCAATAACTCTTCCATGTGATTTGTGATGCTGATGTGTTCTTTCCTATGAGAAGGGGACAGCATTATAATACTCGAGTCGAAATTTTCAAAAGCTCTGAAGTAATTCCGCTGCTGTACTGCATATCACTGAAATTGATTTTTTTAGTTACACGTAAACATAAAGCCACGATTTCCAAATACTTTTATTTTCTGGTTACCTGGCGCTGTCAGCACGACAGCACTCTCTGAAATTGAATAAAGTAATATTCATACCAAAAAACTTTATTTGCAAAGATCATCTACATCCATGGGCCATAGTGCTGCTACATGTAGTGTATACGGAAATAATTGGAGACAAAAAATGTAAGTTAAGACGATTATAACGAGGGATTCTCCGTAACCTTTTAGCTTCATTGAAGTAGTTCCCAAATATATGTATTACTAAATGACAATGCACTACATAGTGTAGCACTATGGTCCATGTATGTAGATGATAAGAAGACTACGATTTAATTTGTCGAAACTAATTGTCCGTATATATAGGAAGAAGATTACTTTATTCACGTCTATTTTTCGTCAAATGATCAACATGCAACTCGTTAGCTTAATTTCCCAGGAACACTACAGACTGTTAATTTTTTTAGTGAAGACCGAATGTTCAACAAACCTACAAGGAAAGCCTCATATTCGACAGTTATGTGTGTACAAGAACGCCATGCCCCATCGAGGAAAACTGTTGACGTAGCAGACAAAAATTTTAACTCGATTACTTTTCATGGATTTGAATTTAACGGCCAGTGAGACCGAAAACGGTCGGAAAACGAACGGCTGGTGGAGAGTTGGTAGCTGTGTAAACACAGAGAATGTAGCTCATCGTGCAGAAGATGCGCTCTTTAAAGCGAGACGGGGCTTTTGAACGTTCGCTCCTCCGAAGGCTGGCAGCTCCGAAAGGAAGAGAATTCAATTGGCGTGCCGCGCCGCTACACCGGCTTGCGAACGAGGACTGCAGCGTCGCTGGAATGTAGCTTTTCGCTTTATGACGGGCCGGCCCACCGGGGTGCTTGGCGCGTCTGAGTGTTGGTGTCCAATCACGGCAGATTAAGGCCTGGGGGGTGAGCGGCAGCCAGCAACGCCAACAGCACCAGCTGCAGCAGCAGCGCGGGTTGAGTGCAGCGCCTCTAGCGCGCTCTCGTAGCACTAGCACCATGGTAATTAACACCGGATGAGGAGTCGACTGGACTCATTACAGAGTAGATGCCGCTGACCCATAGATTACCTGATTAAAAATTCAATTTGGAGTGTGACCATACAACTACAGGCTGACCGGCGAACATCGAGCGGCAGATAACTGGCCTTTCCTAGTGGTTTCCACTTTTCCTGCTTTCACGTTTCTATATTAACGAACGATGTATCGCTTAATGCCTCTCTTGAAGGGTTTACTACTGCTATTAGAAATCCATACTGTATAATTCTAAAACAGCCTTATTTGCTTAAGGACAGACGTGGGGCACATTGCATTCTTCTGCTTACACATATATATCTCCCAAAATACAGCTAAAATAGTAAATTTGAGAGTGATTTGTACAACATAATACTCGATGCTCCGTGTAATTTTCGCTTGAAAATGTTCATAGGCATACACTTCACAAGAATTTGAATTTTTAATTGCCTTTTTATCTATCTCGTAAACTAACCAAGCAATAAAATCGGAATTTCACAGTTTACATTTGCATAAGAAGCCAATGAAAGTGTTGAACAGTTTTTTGTTTAAGGTCAAATGTTGCACTGAAATTAATTTTCCAGTTTTGTTTTAGCTGGGACTGCTCTATTTTTCTGAAATTTGCGGGAAAACATTTCTCAAAGAAAATATAACGGAAGAGTGCGGCACAGGATTATTTGGTGAATAATTCTTGAGCACTTGCTCTAATTTCAGTATCTTAGATTTTATAGGTTCTGAGAAAAGGTACATCATAATTTAAAAAGTCGTTTATGGCAATTGGTATTTAATGATATTATTCCAATGTTGGACAATATTGCTATACCTCTAGTGACTATCACTGTCAATATTCATGTCTTTATTCTGTTCCTTGTCTTCCTGGAGTAAATTCTTTCCCAGCCTGTTTTGGCTAGCCAAATTTTGCAGTTTTTCCTCTGCTGCCTGAGATTTGTACTGTCGCACTTCATCAATGCTTCTGAGTATCTTCAGTGTGAATGCACCTGAATGGAAGCCTAGTCTCTGCAGGCAGTTAATCTTACATACATTTACTATTTTCGCTATTGAGGACACAAATATTATTTGTGGACAACGCATCCATATAAAGTGATTGCAGCTCTCATTTTTATTCTGTTTTTCCATATACACATTTTCTCAGCAGTTCAGGATTGGGTAGGTACCTGAAAGTTGAATTTCTAACGTCTAAAACAGCAAGTGGAAAACAATGTTTGTGGAAGTATAGTTTTCCACTGGCTTCTGCCTGACGACACTCGCTCCACGATATATCTCAAAGCGAATGTTGAGAATTATTATCTGTGAAAAGTTTGTGGGGGAATGCCGCTCACACGGCTTGAGGGATTTTTTCACTTTGTGTAAGTTATCCCTGATAGCTTTCCCTAACGTGCTTGCAAAGTGTGAACTTCCTTTTCCGTCAGTCTGTTAACACCTCCCAGTGGATTTCCAATTCGTAATTTCTGGTTTTTCATTTTTTTTCTTCACTCTGAGAGGCCTGCTTCCTGTTCGCTTTTGAACATGCCCCACACATATAGGTTTTTCAATTTAAGTTGGTGATACACAATGATCTCTATCACCTAGATACTTCACATACTTAACACCATATTGTACAACTAACCTTTAGAACATTGTAATTATAGCAGCTCACTTCCTTGTATTCCTGCTGCCTCCTTTCGTCTTCACTGCCATTGTTGTGGTTGCAGGGCAGCCAACACCGTGTTACTAGAGGAGGCCGAAAGGCAAGCGTTTTAGCTCACGCAGGCTGGCGTGAGGTCTGGAACAGGACAAGGAAATTAGAATTTAGAAACAACGGACGTAGATGGTGGAATACTTAACTTCAATCCATAAATGACGAACGTCGCTTTTGACGGTACATAGTTCACAATATCAATAGTAACTGATAATGGCGCCTTGCTAGGCCGTAGCAAACGACATAGCTGAAGGCTATGCTAAACTATCTTCTCGGCAAATGAGAACGTAAGTACACAGTGAACCATCGCTAGCAAAGTCGGCTGTACAACTGGGGCGAGTGCTAGGAAGTCTCTCTAGACCTGACGTGTGGCGGCGCTCGGTCTGCAATCACTGATAGTGACGACACGCGGGTCCGACTTATACTATCGGACCGCGGCCGATTTAAAGGCTACCACCAAGCAAGTCTGGTGTCTGGCGGTGACACCACATTTCTCCCCCGCAAATCGGCGTACGGTTGTGGCATGAGGCTTCCGTCCGCCATGGTGAGGACCACATGCTGACGTATGCGACGAGGTGAGGAGCCTAACAACAGGCGAGGCTGTGCCACCCGCACCTCGCCATTCGACCGCCGGGAGCTAGGAAACGCCTGAAAACCTGCTCCAGGTTGCACGCCAACATGCGGTGTATGCGCCCGTAGAGAGACAGGAGGAGCCGAAGGGTTGACCTCCATCGGGCCGGGGCACCCGACGAGCGAAGACGACACATGGACCTGATGCGGCGGGTGTAGCAAGGACATCAAGGGTCGATGATTACGACCGTGGAGCAACTCAGCCAGCGAGGGACCATATCGGGGCTGGCATTAACGCGTACTCCCGAGAATGCGACTCTTTCAACTTCAACATCTGTTACTTGAAAGTCCTGACCAATCGTTCAGAGGCACCGTTTGACTGTGGCGGAAACGGCGCGGACGTCAGATGTTGAATACCATTGGCCTTGCAGAATGACTGAAATTCTGCGGACATGAATTGTGGGCCATTGTCGGAAACAATAGTCTGTGGAAGACCTTCAATGCAAAAGATAGCGGATAACGCTTGGATAGTGGCAGATGACGTCGTGGAAGACACCCGAACAAAAAAAGAAAATTACTGAATGAATCTACCACAAGCAACTATCCAGCATTCCAGAAAGGACCAGCAAAATCGATGTGTAAGCGTTGCCAAGGGGAAGTGGCTTTTGGCCATGCAAAGAATTTCCGCGGTGGTGCTGATTGTTGTTCGGCAATCACAATGCAAGAAGAGCACATATTCGTAATCGCGGCATCGATTCCGAACCAAGTACAGTGCTGACGAGCAAGTTGTTTCGTTCTCACTATACCCCAATGTCCTTGGTGGAGAAGCTGTAAGACAGAGGACTGTAACGAACGTGGTACCACGACCATGGACTGATCATTATCAGAACGCAACAGCAAAACACCACGTCGTACAAAAAGTCTCTCCTTGTGAGCAAAAAATCGGCGAACCAACGGGTCCCCCATTCGTGACTTTGACAAGGGCCACTGCGTAGCATCAAAACGCATAACGGGAGCAAGGACAAGGTCGGCAGCTGTGGCCTTAGCTACACGACGAAAATCAATCGCATACGATTCGACCACGCCATCGGTTTCCGCATCCATGAACATGCAAGCAAGTTCGGAGGAATCGAATGCCCTCTCCTCAGCAACCGGCAAGCGGGACAACGCATCGGCGTTTCCGTGCTTAGCAGTGGACCGATACAAGATATCGTAGCGGTATTGCGTTAGGAAAATAGATCCGCGAATGAATTTCTGCGCTGTACGTGGAGTTACAAGCTTGTTCGGACGAAAATGCGATGTCAAAGGTTTGTGGTCTGTGATTATGGTAAAGTGACGACCATACAAGAAATCATGAAACTTTGTAACACCAAATACGACAGCCAATGCTTCTTTCTCGATCTGTGAATAATTTCTTTGAGCAGACTTGAGCAATTTGGACGCAAAGGCAATAGGTCGATCATGCGATCCATCTTTGTGCGCAAGCACAGCACTGATCCCGAAATCCGATGCATCCACCATCAACAAAATGGGCTCCTGGGGATCGAATGGCGTAAGCAAGTATTGGAAAGCAACGCCGATTTCAAGTGGCGAAAGGCGCGTTCGCATTCCGTCGTCCAGACGAACGGAACACCCTTATGGCGTAAGCGATGAAGCGGAGCTGAAATGGAAGAGGCATGCGGCACATAGCGTTGGTAGTAATTTATTTTTCCCAGCACACTCTGTAGCGGCTTCAAATTCTGCGGCGACGGCAAGTCTTGTATGGCACGGAGGTACGTTGGACTGGGATGTATGCCTTGGGCATTGAGTACATGTCCCAAGTATGGCAAGTCCCGAGCAAAAAACACACATTTGCCCTTCCGCAAGCGAAGATCATTTTGTCGCAAGACATGAAATAATGTTCTGAAATTGGCGAAATGTTCTTCTTCCGTCTTTCGAGATCACAATATCGTCCAGATAATTTGCTGCAGTAGGAACTGACGCACAAACTGTTTGTAGATATTGCCGAAACAATGCAGGGCGGATGCACACCCGAATGGCAGTCGTTTGAATCGATACAAACCAAGATGCGTGTTAACCACCAAAACGAGCTGGGATTTTTGGTCCACCGATATTTGCAAGTACGCATCTGCGAGGTCCAACTTCGAAAAATATTTACCCGGGCACAGTTTGTCAAAAAGATTTTCCGGGCGGGGTAAAGGAAGCTGCAATCACTAGTTGTGGATTCACCGTTGGCTTGAAGTCCACACAAAGTCTCAGCTTTTCGGAAGGTTTTGGCAAAATTACTAAGGGTGATGCCCAGAGAGAAGCCTGCACACGTTCAATTACGCCTTGTGATTCCAAATCGTGCAATGTTTTTGCGACCTCATCACGCAATGCGTGGGGAACATTGCGCGCTCTGAAAAAATTCGGGTGCGCGTTTACTTTCAGTTCCAAATGTGCTTCATAGTTCTTAGCGGAACCAAGTCTTGGTGCAAAAATGTCTGCAAATTCTTCACATAGACGAGAAAAATTGTCTGAAGACACAGTCTGGTTCACTGATAGGACCTGATTTACTATAGACAAGTTAAACAACTGAAATAAATCGAAACCAAACAAGTTCACTGCAGAAGAAGAACTAAGTTTTGACACAAGTTTTGTTTGTCCTTTTTATGTTGCAAGAAGGCTGCACTGTCCTAACACAGGGATCTCTTGACATGAATATTTAATTAACTTAACATTTTCGGCACGCAACGGAGGTGTGCCCAGCAGTTTGTGTCTTGATTGATCAGTGAAACTGCAGCTCCTGTATCGAGCTGGAATGGTATCACTTTGCCGTTAATGTCCAAGTCTAAAAAAAGTGTATTGTCCTGCTGACGACAAGAGCGACTGTCTCGTGCAACATGAACTGACACCGGTACATAATCACTTGCGACTTGACGGGAGTTTCGGCGATGTCGACGCACACTATTTTTGGGACGAACACAGTCACTGTTAGAGAAGTGGCACTGGGCGGAGTGGAATGAACTACATGAATTTCCATGGGCGAAGATTCGCGAGCCTGAGTATCCTTGGTTCGATTCCGATTCCAGACCGAAGCAAAGGGCCTGAAACGGTTTTGAGCTTCCGATCTGAGCTTTTTCTGGCAAACACTCTGAACATTTCCTTTCTTATTACAATAAAAGCAAATAGCATGGCGTGACGGGCAATCCTCACGCGAATGTTTAGTAGCACACCACGGGCATGATTTGATCACTGCATTTGCTTGTCAGCGCGGCACCCGTGGCTGAGAGCCTGGCGGCAGCGGCGCGGCCGGGCGCGAGGGCTGTTTACTGCTCCGTGCAGCTCTCCCGGCGGGCCGGTTAACCTGACACACTGCTGGCGGAGTTTCAAATGATTCCTCGGAAAAGTCAAGTGTGTCCTGCCGATCCAATATGTACATCACTTGTCGAAGAGAGGGATTTACTAGTTTCAAAATCTGTTCCCTTATACGAACATCAGAAACGTTCTGTGCAATTGCGTCACGTACCATAGTAACTGAATAAGGGAGTCCACATTGACACTCAAAAGCACAATCCTTAGTAAGGCCTTGCAAGGTTGCAACCCACTCCCGATTAGTCTGACCTGCCGTACGTTTTGTACGAAAGAATGTATACCGTTTGGCCACTACATTGACTGATTCTTTGAAATATGCATTTAATGCAGACAAAATTTCTTCGTAGGACTGAGTTGCTACGTCACGGCGGGGAAATAATTTGACTATCACACGGTACGTTTGTACGCCGACCGAAGACAACAAAAATGGCTGCCGCTCATTACCTTGAATTCTGTAGGGGGCGAGATGGAATCCTAATTGTCGTGACCACTCCGTCCAGCTTTTCAGTGCAGCATCCAAACGACGAAAAGTTAGTGCAACAGCGTGTTGTGGCTGCGTAGCGGTGAAGCGGCTGCTGCCGCATCGTTTTGCATCGCACGTTGACCCGGGACGAGCTGTCCAAGGGCATCTAGTAAGGCTTGCGTCTACTGACTCTGTAAGCGATAAAATTCGGACAGTAGATCTGGAGATTGTGGCGAAGTCATTACACAAGTAAATCTGGGCAATATCGATAAGAACGCGGTTGTGCCTCGTCGCCAATGTTGTGGTTGGCAGGAGAGCCAACACCGTGTTACTAGAGGAGGCCGAAAGGCAAGCGTTTTAGCTCACGCAGGCTGGCGTGAGGTCTGGAACCGGACAAAGACATTAGAATTTAGAAACAACGGACGTAGCTGGTGGAACACTTAACTTTAATCCATTAATGATGAACTTCGCTCTTGACTGTACACAGTTCACAATACCAATAGTAACTGATAATGGCGCCTTGTTAGGTCGTAGCAAATTACGTAGCTGAAGGCTACGCTAAACTATCTTCTTGGCAAATGAGAACGTTAAGTAGGCAGTGAACCATCGCTAGCAAAGTCGGCTGTACAACTAGGGCGAGTGCTAGGAAGTCTCTCTAGACCTGCCGTGTGGCGGCGCTCGGTGTGCAATCATTGATAGTGGCGACACGCAGTTCCGACGTATACTACCGGACCGCGGACGATTTAAAGGCTAACACCTAGCAAGTGTGGTGTCTGGCGGTGACACCACAGCCATCACTGTTCTTTAATGAGCAATATTTACTCATTACTTGGAAGTCAAGTTTTAACTGTATCCCCACGAATGACAAATGGTACATCATCAAGGGATGTATGGCCCCTCTTCGTCCAGGTTTCATCAAAAGAGACACACAGCTCTGTCTTCACTACACAGTCTCGTTCCTCCCCCTCCTTAACGGCTGCTTTCATCATCTGCTTGCACTCAGCTTCAAGAGCACTGTGATAACTGAATCTAGTCATTGGTGCAGACATGTTCATCAAGCCACAAATTTGTGACTTCTCTGCCTACACGTAAGAATCTCACGGTGTAACACAATTTGTTTTCGCCTCATACATCTTCCCATGCAGAGTAGCAGTCTTGAACTGAACATGCTATATCTGTCTCTGTCACTACACAGTTTCAGGCCATTTGACCCACAATTAACACATGCACACGAAATATTAATCAAACGGGCTAGTATTTCTATGTCACTGAACCTAAATCGTCTTTGGCGCTGTATACTTCATCGATAACTTCAATAACTTTCTTCTTCGATGAACTCAGTGACTTTGTTGAAAATTTACATCAAACTTAGAAGCAGCATGTATTAACACTGTTATTTAAAAGTTCTGTGCCTTTTACGTGTGATATTCGATATTCCCTCCCTTTTTTGAATATGCGTTCATTGTTACGACCCATTTTGAGCAAAACGGTTTGATATATGTAAAACTAAATACTGAAGTAGTTTTTAGCACGTAATATTGAGAAAAACACCTTTCCAACAAAGGAAAAACCAAAGGTAATCTTTTTCGCAGCCTTCTAAACTCCTCTGCAGTTCGTTTCGATTGACTGAATGAGAGATTATCGCACAAAAAATTTCTAGCGTAGCGAATGTGTGGATTACAGCTTAGAAAGAGAGGGTGTGGTAGGCGCAGATATCAAAATAAATTTTTAAAAACATAATTCTAGCCAGAGTTCGATTATGAAACTCTGCGATGTTATCCTTAAAGAATTAATCTAACAAATTATGGAATAAAAAATTCGAATATTTTTACAATTATACCCTACTACTGCCCTTAATACATCTGTAGATGTAAGAGTATCAATCCTGTAACGAAATTACGTGGTCCTCTACACAAAACTCGTTTGTTCGAAAACTCGTTTCAGTATCTTGAACCACTCACTAAAGTGTTGTAGATAATGCGACGTTATGTACAGTATTCATAATATTTAACAGCTAAAGCTCTGTCAGGTTATATTGGCTCATCAGTCTTCTCACTGGTTCGATGCAGCAAGTCAGAAATTTCTCTCCTCTGCCAACACATTCATCCCAGAATAGCACTTGAAACCTTCGGCGTAATTTATTTGCTGGATATACGCCTATCTCTGTTTTTCCCTGTGGCTTTTCCCCTATACAGCTCTCTCTAATAGAATGGAAGTTATTTCCTGATGACTTAACAGATATCCTATTGTTCTCTCCCTTCTTCATGTCACTGTATTCAAATATTCCTCATTCTTTACCTTTTCAGTCCACATATGTTCATCTGTAGCACCTCATTTCCAATGCTTCAGTTTTCTTCTGTTCCGGTTTTCCTATTATCCGTGTTTCACTAATGTGCTGTGCTTCCAATGTACGTTCTCAGAAATTCATTCTTCAATTTTGAGACCTATGTTTGATAGTAGTAGACTTCTATTAGCCGCGAATGACCTTTTTCCAGTGCTACTCTGCTTTTAATATCCTTCTTTCTCGGGCCTTCGTGAGTTATTTGCTGATCAGGTAACTCATTTCCTTAACTTCACCTACTTCGTAATCACCAACAGTTATGTTTCTCGCCATCCTCATTTCTGCTACGTCTTGTTATTTTTGTCTTTCTTCTATTTATTCTCAATCGATATTGCAAAATGAGACTGTTAATTCGCTTCAACAGGTCCTGTTCTTCACTTTCATTGTAGAAAGCAGTATCATCAGCCAATCTTTATCACTGATATCTTATTGACTTGAATTTTAATCCCACTATTGAACCTTACCTCTATGTACTGTTTCTTCGAACTATAGAATTAAGAGTAGAGGCGGAAGACTTCCGCTGACAAAGAAAATGAGTTTCAGAGCGGAGTTTAGCTTGTCTATTCCATAAAGCGACGAAGGAGCACTCTTGCGTGTCCGGCGAAGTCTTCAATGAACGCTTGTCTCTTCATGACAGGAAATTATAAGCAGCTATAAGTAGTAAAGGTGGGATATATGTAGACAATAAGTGCTGTACAACGAGTAACTCCTTCAGAAAATTAAATGGTTGTAAGAGGTGAGCGTATATCAGGAAGAAAGTATCTGCTAACAGAGATTTGTGGAAACCAAATGTGAGTAGCATGAGAGACAAGTAACAGTGGGAAAGGAAGCAGTAGTCATAGGATCGAGCCATGCACTTACGGTATGGTGCCTCACATCAAATTCGCTGCAAATAATAATTCGCTGCTTCGGCGAAGGTAACGGTGGTTATAAACTTTGTAACGTCGTTTAAAGCAGGTGCACAGTGTCCGCTATGTAAGAAGATAATGACGATATTTGTTTCCTCTTGCCGTAAGAAACGGTTTAGATTCTGAGGGTTCCAAATTATATGAAACTAGAGGACGCTACAATCCCTCACAGTTGCTTAATAAGTATGAGAATTTCGCGTAAGTCGTGAACTCCTTCTGCCCCCCCCCCCTTTTTTCCCTGTAAATCTCCTACTCCCTCTCTCTTAGTTCATCCCTCCTCTTCCTTCATCTCTTTCCCCATCTCTTTTTCCTCTCCCTCTCACTGCCCTTCTCCTCCTCCCCCAATCTCTCACTGTCTGTGCCTCTACTCTCTTCCCCCCCTCTCTCTCCTCTCCCTGTCCCCACATCTTCCCTGTCCCCTCCTCCTTCCTCCCCTCTCTGTCCATTACATTCCCCTCTCTGTCATCTCCTTGTGAAAGCACCTATTTTTATAGCTAGTGCAGCTGCTCTTCTAAACAGAGACAAATATAAGCAAAGAAAATCAATAGCGTGTTACCTGCACTTATTCGTACTTCAGGTACTTGGGCTACTCACCACTCTGTTTAAGCTCGTTATAGTCATAGGATTGAGGCATGCACGTATGGTATCGTGCCTAGCAAATAATAACTGGTAGCTGGTGTCCTGCAGTCAAACAGTCTACGCATTGACTAGAACTGCGATTTAATAAATTACACAGAAATACCCCCAATGAACCATGGACCTTGCCGTTGGTGGGGAAGCTTGCGTGCCTCAGCATACAGATGGCCGTACCGTAGGTGCAACCACAACGGAGGGGTATCTGTTGAGAGGCCAGACAAACATGTGGTTCCTGAAGAGGGGCAGCAGCCTTTTCAGTAGTTGAGGGACAACAGTTTGGATGATTGACTGATCTGGTCTTGTAACATTAACCAAAACGGCCTTGCTGTACTGGTACTGCGAACGGCTGAAAGCAATGGGAAACTACAGCCGTAATTTTTCCCAAGGACATGCAGCTTTACTGTATGATTAAATGATGATTGTGTCCTCTTGGGTAAAATATTCCGGAGGTAAAATAGTCCCCCATTCGGATCTCCGGGCGGGGACTATTTAGGAAGACGTCATTATCATGAGAAAGATAACTGGCGTTCTACGGATCGGATCGTGGAATGTCAGATCCCTTAATCGGGCAGGTAGGTTAGAAAATTTAAAAAGGGAAATGGATAGGTTAAAGTTAGATATGGTGGGAATTAGTGAAGTTCGGTGGCAGGAGGAACAAGACTTTTGGTCATGTGAATACAGGGTTATAAATACAAAATCAAATAGGGGTAATGCAGGAGTAGGTTTAATAGTGAATAAAAAATAGGAGTGTGGGAAAGATACTACAAACAGCATAGTGTGGCCAAGATAGACACAAAGCACATGCATACTACCGTAGTACAAGTTTATATGCCAACTAGCTCTGCAGATAATGAAGACATTGATGACATGTATGATGAGATAAAAGAAATTATTCAGATAGTGAAGGGTGACGAAAATTTAATAGTCATGGGTGACTGGAATTCGGTAGTAGGAAAAGGGAGAGAAGGAAACGTAGTAGGTGAATATGGATTGGGGGTACGAAATGAAAGAGGAAGCCGCCTGGTAGAATTTTGCACAGAGCATAACTTAATCATAGCTAACACTTGGTTCCAGAATCATAAAAGAAGGTAGTATACATGGAAGAATCCTGGAGATTCTAAAAGGTATCAGATAGATTATATAATGGTAAGACAGAGATTTAGGAATCAGGTTTTAAATTGTAGGACATTTCCAGGGCAGATGTGCACTCTGACCACAATGTATTGGTTATGACCTGTTGATTACAACTGAAGAAACTGCAAAAATGTGGGAATTTAAGGACATGGGATCTGGACAAGCTGAAAGAACCAGAGGTTGTACAGAATTTCAAGGAGAGCATAAGGGAACAATTGACAGGAATGGGGGAAAGAAACACAGTAGAAGAAGAATGGGTAGCTCTGAGGGATTAAGTAGTGAAGGCAGCAAAGGATCAAGTAGGTAAAAAGACGAGAGCTGCTAGAAATCCCTGGGTAACAGAAGAAATATTGAATTTAATTGATGAAAGGAGAAAATATAAAAATGCAGTAAATGAAGCAGGCAGAAAGAATACAAACGTCTCAAAAATGAGATCGACAGGAAGTGCAAAATGGCTAAGCAGGGATGGCTAGAGCACAAATGTAAGGATATAGAAGCTTATCTCACTAGGGGTAATATAGTTACTGCCTACAGGAAAATTAAAGAGACCTTTGGAGAGAAGAGAACCACGTGTATGAATATCAAGAGCTCAGATGGCAACCCAGTTCCAAACCAAGGAGGGAAGGCAGAAAGGTGGAAGGAGTATATAGAAGGTTTATACAAGGGCGATGTACTTGAGGACAATAGTATTGAAAGGGAAGAGGATGTGGATGAAGATGAAATGGGAGATAAGATACTGCGTGAAGAGTTTCACAGAGCACTGAAAGACCTGAGTCGGAACAAGGACTCGGGTGTAGACAACATTCCGTTAGAACTACTGACGGCCTTGGGAGAGCCAGTCATGACAAAACTCTACCAGCTGGTGAGCAAGATGTATGAGACAGGCGAAATGCCGTCAGACTTCAAGAAGAATATAATAATTCAAATCCCAAAGAAAGCAGGTGCTGACAGATGTGAAAATTAGGAAACTGTCAGTTTAATAAGTCACAGCTGCAAAATACTAACGCGAATTCTTTACAGACGAATGGAAAAACTGGTAGATGCGGACCTCGGGGAGGATCAGTATGGATTCCGTAGAAATATTGGAACACGTGAGGCAATAATGACCTTACGACTTATCTTAGAGGAAAGATTAAGAAAAGTGAAACCTACGTTTCTAGCATTTGTAGACTCGGAGAAAGTTTTTGACAATGTTGACTGGAATGCTTTCTTTCAAATTCTGAAGGTGGCAGGGGTAAAGTACAGGGAAAGAAAGGCTATTTACGATTTGTACAGAAACCAGATGGCAGTCATAAGAGTGGAGGGGCATGAAAGGGAAGCAGTGGTTGAGAAAGGAGTGAGACAGGGTTATAGTCTCTCCCCGATGTCATTCAATCAGTATATTGAGCAAGCAGTAAAGGAAACAAAAGAAAAATTCGGAGTAGGTATTACAATTCATGGAGAAGAAGTAAAAACTCTGAGGTTCGCCGATGACATTGTAATTCTGTCAGAGACAGCAAAGGACCTGGAAGAGCAGTTGAACGGAATGGACAGTGACTTGAAAGAATGGTATAAGATGAACATCAACAAAAGCAAAACGAGGATAATGGAATGTAGTCAAATTAAATTGGGTGATACTGAGGGAATTAGATTAGGAAATGAGACACTTAAAGTAGTATAGGAGTTTTGCTATTGAGGAAGTAAAATAACTGATGATGGTCGAAGTAGAGAGGATATAAAATGCAGACTGGCAATGGCAAGGAAAGCGTTTCTGGAGAAGCCAAATTTGTTAATGTAGAGTATAGGTTTATGTATCAGGAAGTCGTTTCTGAAAGTATTTGTATGGAGTGTATCTATGTATAGAAGTGAAACATGGACGATAACTAGTTTGGACAAGAAGAGAATAGAAGCTTTCGAAATGTGGTGTTACAGAAGAATGCTGAAGATAAGGTGGATAGATCACGTAACTAATAAGGAGGTATTGAATAGGATTGGGGAGAAGATAAGTTTGTGGCACAACTTGACTAGAAGAAAGGATCGGTTGGTAGGACATGTTTCGAGGCATCATGGGGTCACAGATTTAGCATTGGAGGGCAGCGTGGAAGGTAAACATCGTAGAGGGAGACAAAGAGATGAATACACTAAGCAGATTCAGAAGGATGTAGGTTGCAGTAGGTGCTGGGAGATGAAGAAGCTTGCACAGGACAGAGTGGCATGGAGAGCTGCATCAAACCAGTCTCAGGACTGAAGACCACAACAACAACAACAACAACACAGAAATACAAATAAAAGTTACATGAGTAATTTGATAACAAATGTGCAATTCCAACAAGTATAATTAACAAATAGGACTGCGAATTAAGTTTTATAGTATTTATTCAACGAAGGACATATTGGAAACCTGGAGTTGGTCCTACGATATTCATTTAAAACACAGACAGAACATGCCTTTATGGAATCCAGTAAAGTTCATCTCAGAATAGCAATTGCACAGCCCTTTTAGTCAGTGCTGGTCTGCTTTCTTATGTCCTCCTTGCTCCGTCCATCATGAGTTATTTTGTTACATAGGTACGTAGCAGAATTCCTTAACATAGTCTGTTTCGTGATATCCAATTATGATGTTAAGAAGATAGCAGTATCATCCATTCATGTCTCTTCGTCTAGAATTTTAATCCCAATCTTGAATCTTTCTTTAATTTCCATTACTTCTTCGATGTATAGGTTCAACAGTTCGTAGAAAAGCAGCATCTCTGTCTTACATCCTTTCTAGTCCGAGTATTTCGTTCTTCGTCTTCTGGTCTTATGGTTTCCTCTTGGTTCTTGGAGATTTTGTATTTTACCCCTCTCCCCTTTAACTTACTGCTACTGTACTCAGAATTTATAATAGTCTTTAAATATGGATCTTATACTTGATTGAACGAGAGACGTTGAAAAATTTGGTGCTGGACTATGATTCAAAACCGTATCTCATCTTTTGAGGATCTGAATCTCTCGGAATAGTATACTTCAATCATTTCGTTCCTTTTCCCAAGACTGCAATCTACTCTAGGTCTCCTCCAAGGGTAGGTATGTGGGTCCGAATGCTGATCCAGTACAAAATTATTCATCTATTTCATTTCAAGCCCTGTCACGTGCATACCAGTGTGCTGGTCAAAATTAACGTGCATCTGCAATGTCTCTTCATGTGTTACCAACAATCGCAAATGGTGTCGTTATTTCTGGTCGAACTCTCACGCATCTTACTATTGGTGAGAAAGCAAGTGTTACTTAAGCTATGTTCGTGGACGACACAGAAGGGTGGTAGGTGTGCGGTTCGATTGTCGCTCAGGCACACAAATTTGTATCGTTATTTTAGATTCAAACATCTAGCACTTGGTAAGAAAAACCGATACATAACATTTGATTTTACTTAGTTAACAATCCGATTGCGTGCTGGGTTCGTATCTCCGTCACAGAACTTCACTTCATGCGCTTCATCTTTAAATGCATGAATTCTTTGTTCCTTCTGAATGGAGGTATATAACACATCTTTCGTGGTTGGTTAACAGGGACGAAAGGGTCTTTGCAGGAGTCCCGGTTTATTAGAAAACTGTCGTCTTCTTTTTTTAAAGTTTAGAAATCGTGCCTCTTCATGACTAGTTAGCAAAATGATATCATTAAATTAGATTAGATTAATACATGTTCCATACATCATGAATACGACATTTCGTAATGATGTAGAACGTGTCATTTTAATGAAAGATTTCTTTACATACCATGATTCAGTTTATTTGCAACAATTTTTTACTGTCTCTGTCTCATTTATTATACTTTTATCTCTCTCTCTCTCTCTCTCTCTCTCTCTCTCTCTCTCCTCACACACAAACGCACACAGTCGTTTTTTAATTTTTATTTGTTTGTTGTCCTCGACTATCGGCGAGGCATGAAAACATTCGTCATTGACTTTCTTAGTTTGGAGTACACTTAGGGAAAGATATATAAAATCGACTATGAGATTTACTGATTTATGAAGCTTAGTTTGCAGTCAGTTCTGAGTATTATTAGTAACTACGCTCCAGTCCATAAACCCAGTTACAGAAATGTGAATCGGACGGATTACGTGTTCCAGGCCGTAGCAGTCGCGTCTTTGAGACGCCAGCTATGGTCACTTCCCAGCCCACTGTAGGATCACATCGGCTCGTCTTCTTCCTGCTGGTAGTGTAACGGAGATTTGGCAACAAGGCAAGGTATATTAGGCAACTCCGTGATCGACGAGTTACTTTCTGGTATGCATAGAATTAAGCCTCATAGTTCACTTGATTTTTCCTGTCATTTCCATAGAATAATCTGAGTTATTATTAACGTTTGAGCTGTAACAAAAGATTGTAAATATATTGTTCTCTGCCCAGGAAAGTCGTTGCACGTGAAAATCGCACCTAATCTCGTCCTTTACGTAGCGGTTTACGAGTTCTAGCCACTACTGGTCTCGTACGAGTAGACCTAGACGCATTCCTCTTTCCCAGCTCTGTGGAAACGTGCCAACCTGAGAGAAAGCGACTGTTATGGTTTGCGGTTCCAGTCTTGCTGAATGTAAAGTTTTTACCTCTTCTGTGAAACAGCTACAAGCAGTCAGATCGCACATCGATAAGGAAATCGCATGAAAATACGTTCGGCTCATAGTGCAATGGTGAAAAACTTACAATGCTGCACAACAGGTAACGCTTCTTTCCGCTGCTGACAAACAAATTTTCTGTTTCTAGGAATGCATAACTTTATTTATGAAATGCCACATTTGCATAACACTTGAGTATGACGCGGCATACCAATCAAACACAGACCAAATCGAAATCTAAGTAATTAGTATTTTACTAATTCGTGCCGATTGAGGCACGCTTGTGTACAGATACTAAGTTTTTTTGAAACAGACTTTCGTCGTAAGTTTATCGTGGGTAGTTTTATTTCATTTCTTATAATACAGTGCACAAGTTTCGTACGGTTTATTTCGGTGTTGTTAAAACATTAGTTAGCATGAGAGAGAAATTAATCATCAACGATATGTGCGATTTCTCTGATGTTATCTATAACAGTCTGACAATGCACACGCAGTTTATTGATTATATGCATGTAGAAAATTTGTTTTGAGTTAAAGCTCTCAAACAATGTTTTATGAAGAATAAAAGGTCACTGCCACACGACAGCTAATGTAAAAAATTCTTCTCTGTCGTATTTTGGCACGATTGCGCTCTCCCAATACATTATACAAAAGTTTCGAGATGCAATTGCAGCCTGGCCATCTATTATACCTGAAAAGTACAATATGTCGCAAAAGTTTGCCCTTTTTCCACATGCGACTATTTTGGGTTGAGAATTGAATCGAATTGTCTTCGAAGTTCCATTACATCGATAACTTCAGCAGAAAGCAGTATGGCGTTTTAAAAAATGTAGTAGTGAACGTACCCAACTTCACGACGTCTTATCAACAGTGAAAGACGCTTACTGTTACGCTACTAGCTGACACATAGCTATATCACCTCCAGAACCCAACAACAATTCCTCCCAGAACTTGCGCATTGCACAGTGCTGTAGGATAATGCATATGGCCGGATCTAGACTTCTGAGAGACGGACAGTTACAGCTTTTCTTTAGCACTGCACGACGTTTTTAACAATCAGATAGCGCAGTAGAGTAACTCAAGTCGAAAGGAACATTTCCTGTTTATATTTCTGCATCCTACACTGTTGGCAGTTCTTTGTAGGTGTCAGTTACGTGAATTTCTTTCGGTGATTATAAAATAGAGTTGAATGTACGCACTGGGTAGCCGGGGCAGATAGTTCATGGCGATTCGGTCAACCAAGTAAATGAATGTAATGAACATGGTGCAAACCGCTAAAGAGAGTGTGTTTGTCAGAATTCTCATCCACTGTGGCGCAACATTCTTATGATAGTAAAATGAGTCATAGGGAAGAGAATTTGGTGGTCTCTTGGATTGATGCTAGATTCATATACTTATGTCTGGGTTCGATTCTAACTTCTGCTGATAATTTTTGATAAGGAGAGACAGATTCTGTTATCTTCTGGCTACGCCAAGTGAAGAACTTATAACGGCATTGTAGTCTGACATTCATGTTAACATGATATTCCTTCTCTACCAAGTAGACGTTAGGTTGAACCACAATAAAGTCAGGAGTCGCGACACGTAGAAATTCTATCATCCGTAACCTTTTTTACACTTGTTATTGATTTTGATTTTTAGTGTAATTTCATTCTTTGTCAACACTATCGGTATCTGACGTTTTTGAGTTCCAGTGAGATACAGAACTGTTTACGAAGTCATTGTAATATCAAAGATGTTGTTCTGAGCTGCTGGTGGAGAAAAATTGGTAAGTGTCGTCTCTGTGTGTGTAGTCAACAACGGTACATGTGGGGTTCGATTTCTAGTCAGCACTGAACTCCTTGTAATATTATTTCTAGTTCAAACATGCTCACATGTCGCTGTTCGTGTAACAATCCCATTTTTAACGTTCGTTTTCTCTAGAATATAATAACGATAGGTGCCATGTTGGAGTACTGGGAAAGAAAAAATTAATGTTTTGTCTCGTCATTTCAGTTAAAATATCTAGCTACTGCCTAGAAAATCCAATATGTCACAATTGATTGTGCTTCGATGACAATCTAATTATGTTCTGTGTTCGAATCCCTGTCCAACACAAAGCTTTACCTCACGCATTTCAAGTTACTTGTGAAGAAGCAATATTTAACATCTCTCGTAGTTCGTTAACAAGGACAATAGATGCTGGGTAGAAATTCGCGTCCGTTAACAGTGTTTACGTTATGTCATTTAAAGTTGATATTTGCTAACTGATACTGTCTAAAATCGAGGTATATCACGCTCTGTATGTCTAGTCAGGAATGACTGTTAGTTTCCGACAGTCACGAAGTCTTTGCTTAGTGTGCATGACCCGTGTTTGAATCCATATGCAGAACGAGACGGTACGTCGTGTCATTTGAAGTTGATGCATATTCTCGACTAGCTACTCGTTTATAACTTAAATTTTTAATGTCATTTTGTGTTAAATAATAAGTACGATATGTTATTTTGAAGAAGAAATCATGAATACGACAACACTTGCTACGTGAATTACCTACCTGACGTAATATTTAGAGTGGTAACATTTCACTATGTCATTTACGGTAATAAATGTGAGCTTAATAGACTGAAGAACCGTCTTATCTGTGATAAGATGTTTTCTGATATTTGTAGTACCTTGGTATTAAATTACATCTTGAGTTATTGCGATGCAGAGCAGTGTTTTCTGGTGGTGACTTGTTGGAACCATTTTCAATAGTCAAACGACTGTACGGAGGGGCCATAAGAGGACCTGCTAGTCACCGCAAGAAATATCACGCTGATTATCCCGTGACAGGACATTGCATACCACACAGTCACACGTTGTGAAGAGACATCTCGTTTGCAAAATGCGGATTCTTAGTCCCCAAAATGTGCCAGGTTGGTTACTAGACGAACCCATCCACATGAAAGTGGGCTTCGTCGCTAAACAAAAACCTTTCCAGCCATCATGCTCCGCGCGCAAACGTGTAGTTTGAACGTTGTAACGCAACAGTAATACACTCCTGGAAATTGAAATAAGAACACCGTGAATTCATTGTCCCAGGAAGGGGAAACTTTATTGACACATTCCTGGGGTCAGATACATCACATGATCACACTGATAGAACCACAGGCACATAGACACAGGCAACAGAGCATGCACAATGTCGGCACTAGTACAGTGTATATCCACCTTTCGCAGCAATGCAGGCTGCTATTCTCCCATGGAGACGCTCGTAGAGATGCTGGATGTAGTCCTGTGGAACGGCTTGCCATGCCATTTCCACCTGGCGCCTCAGTTGGACCAGCGTTCGTGCTGGACGTGCAGGCCGCGTGAGACGACGCTTCATCCAGTCCCAAACATGCTCAATGGGGGACAGATCCGGAGATCTTGCTGGCCAGGGTAATGACTTACACCTTCTAGAGCACGTTGGGTGGCACGGGATACATGCGGACGTGCATTGTCCTGTTGGAACAGCAAGTTCCCTTGCCGGTCTAGGAATGGTAGAACGATGGGTTCGATGACGGTTTGGATGTACCGTGCACTATTCAGTGTCCCCTCGACGACCACCAGAGGTGTACGGCCAGTGTAGGAGATCGCTCCCCACACCATGATGCCGGGTGTTGGCCCTGTGTGCCTCGGTCGTATGCAGTCCTGATTGTGGCGCTCACCTGCACGGCGCCAAACACGCATAACACCATCATTGGCACCAACGCAGAAGCGACTCTCATCGCTGAAGACGACACGTCTCCATTCGTCCCTCAGTTCACGCCTGTCGCGACACCACTGGAGGCGGGCTGCACGATGTTGGGGCGTGAGCGGAAGACGGCCTAACGGTGTGCGGGATCGTAGCCCAGCTTCATGGAGACGGTTGCGAATGGTCCTCGCCGATACCCCAGGTGCAACAGTGTTCCTAATTTGTTGGGAAGTGGCAGTGCGGTCCCCTACGGCACTGCGCAGTATCCTACGGTCTTGGCGTGCATCCGTGCGTCGCTGCGGTCCGGACCCAGGTCGACGGGCACCTTCCGCCGACCACTGGCGACAACATCGATGTACTGTGGAGACCTCACGCCCCACGTGTTGACCAATTCGGCGGTACGTCCACGCGGCCTCCCGCATGCCCACTATACGCCCTCGCTCAAAGTCCGTCAACTGCACATACGGTTCACGTCCACGCTGTCGCGGCATGCTACCAGTGTTAAACACTGCGATGGAGCTCCGTATGCCACGGCAAACTGGCTGACACTGACGGCGGCGGTGCACAAATGCTGCGCAGCTAGCGCCATTCGACGGCCAACACCGCGGTTCCTGGTGTGTCCGCTGTGCCGTGCGTTTGATCATTGCTTGTACAGCCCTCTCGCAGTGTCCGGAGCAAGTATGGTGGGTCTGACACACCGGTGTCAATGTGTTCTTTTTTCCATTTCCAGGAGTGTAGTTATAAATAAGTACAATACCATTCATTCAAACCCTTTAGACACTTTGTGGTAGTATTCAGCCATTTTTCCAATCACAGGAACACTGACAAAACTTTCCAGGCGGCAAGTCATTACCGGAACCTACGATCGTTGGCACCAATTCAAACTTCAAATTAGTGGAAGGAGATATACCGAAACGGCAAGCAACAAATTTATGTACGAATTACGTTCTTATTTTGAAAGGGAATGAAAGATTGCCTGCGCTAAACTCGAAATGAAATCAGTGTTCATCTGACCAAGCTGCGATATTTCTGTTAGTAAAGGCACTCGTGTTGGTCGTCTGTTGCCGTAGCCCATTTACGCCAAATTTCGTCGCACTGTCGTAGCTGATACGTTTGTCGAACATCCCACATTGATTTCAGCTCTTTTTTACTCTGTGTTGCATGTCTGTTATCACTGACAACTGCTCTCAGCCGTTTAGCAAATGGCGCCGGCAACTGAGTTGTCCGTGGTGAGAGACAATCTTTGATATGTGGTATTCTCGGCACACTTTTGACACCGTTGACCTCGGAATAATGAATTCCGTAATTATTTCTGAAATGGAATGTTCCATGCTTCTAGCTCCAAGTACGTTTCAACATCCAAAGTCTGTTAACTCCAGTCGTCCGGCCATGATCACGTCGGGCACCGTTTCACGTGGACCATACGAATGGCTCTGAGCACTATGGGACTTAACATCTATTGTCATCAGTCCTCTAGAACTTAGAACTGCTTAAACCTAACTAACCTAAGGACGTCACACAACACCCAGTCATCACGAGGCAGAGAAAATCCGTGACCCCGCCGGGAATCGAACCCGGGTGTGGGAAGCGAGAACGCTACCGCACGACCACGAGCTGCGGTCAATCATACGCATACAAGTGACAACTGCGCTAATGCAGTGCCCTTTCATACCTTGTGAACGCGATACTACCGCCATCTTTATACGCGGATATCGCCAACCCACTACTTTTGTCACTTCAGTGTATAATGTGTCTTGCCTCAAATTGTGTACTGAGAAACTGCATTTCTGTTGTCACAATTGGCTGTCCACTTCCCTGAGATCCAAATTAGGTGTAAAGAAAAATGTTTACATGATCCGCCACGTGTATCAATGGTACTAAACGAGTGATTCTGCTGGCGATAGGAAAGCTATTCACGTGTCGCTGGGCACACGTTATATTACACCACTGAATACACATAACGTCACTGGTTGGCGTGAAACTGCACTGACACCAAGAGTAGCACTACGAAAGGAAAATTATTTGCATTCAATTAAGATTTCCATACCTCGCTTTAATATACCACGAAGATATATTATTAAATGGAATCAAGAAGCATCAGAAAGCTAACGAAGCTCGGTTGACAAATGTTCCGGGCTCAGACACAAGACCAAACACGTAACTGCGAGAGCGTTGCTACGAATGCAATTAAAAAGGTAGCTGTTCTAAGCAAAGCAGACATAGATATATGCATGATGAATAAGTAATTATACACTTCGTATATGCAAACAGTGTGCCAGCGGCCGAACTGAAATGAGAAACAGCGGTAGTTTGCTAAGTGTAAGAAGTAACGTAACATGACAGTGCAGATTTTCTTCAGTTTGACCTGTAAGTACATATCAGATACATTATTTATATTTTTAATGTAAGAAAAAGAAAACTGTGCGAAAGAAACTGACAAGAAGATTTTTATTTAAATAATTTTTTTTCATCAAAATATTGAGGTTTTAAAAATTCAAACAATGTTTTACAATGAAAGTTAATTCTAATTCTGTAATGTTAGCAAATTCCAAATTGAGAAATTAGATTCATGCTAATTTGTTGCATACTACAATTATTATTAAAAATTAAAGCTGCGCAATAGTAATCCGTGCTTTATTTCAGCATTTTTATTTCAGCATTTTTCTGGCTTTTTGTACACAGATTTAGCATATTTAGATTCGGAGAGTTAGCAACACTGGGCTGAAATTAGGACAGTTTTTGATACGCATGTTTTCATTACAAGAATAGCCTGTAGTCATTCGTTTCCTCTTCTTGCGTGGTGTGACCCCTATTGAAATTCATCGCCATCTGAGAGAGGCATGTGGTGACGGTATAGTGGACATGTCTTAGGTGAGTTCGTGTGTGGGACAGTTCAAAGAAAGCAGAACGTCACAACAAACCAAAACAATCTCGAGCCCGCACCATACGGTCTAACGACATGATCGAGCGAGTGGAGAAAGTAGTTTTGGGCGATCGCCAAATTTAGTCCCAAAAGTTGGTATATCCGTGACATCTGTGCACACTGTCATGCATGAAGACCTGCAAATGCGAGAAGTGTCCTCCATATCGGTGCTACTAATGCTGACAGACGAAAACAATGTTACGCGCGTGGACTGTTGCTAGGCTATGTTAAGTGTTATGACGGTATGAGAGGGGCTTTCTTTTCTTCGGATGAGACAATGTAGTGGTTTCCGAATCCTGAAACAGAGTGCCCTTTAGCTCAGTAGAAACACACCAGAACAGTTCGGGTAAGCGCCATTAGTGAAACAATGGAGGTGGCCACTTTGTCGGAAACCGATAGCGTAGTCCCCATTCATTGAGCTCATTAGGCACAACGGTTGCAGGTGCATCGTAACAAGATATCCTGAAGTACAACCTCAATCTAGTACTGGGTTAAAAATGACCAGAGAAAGTTCCACTTTCGCTCTTTCTCCAGGCCAATGCACCAACGCATCGGGTGAACATTCTTCGAGACGACAACTGTAAAGGAGCTCACATGATCCCTACTCATCGACGCCGGCTCCTAGGGATGTTCGGCTGTTACCAAAGATCAAAAGCACTCTTCCTGGTCGCTTATTTACCAGCTGTGCCGGTAATAGGTCAGCGATTTTCCAGTGGTTAAACCAGACTCCGATAAGGTTCAAAAATGGTTCAAATGGCTCTGAGCACTATGGGGCTCAACATCTGTGGTCATCAGTCCCCTAGAACTTAGAACTACTTAAGCCTCACCTTTTGCGTGACAGTATCAGATCTCACACGAGAGTCGGACGTCTGCAACTATCTAACAACACTATGTGATCAAAAGTATCCGGACACCCACAAAAACATAAGTTTTGCATACTAGATGCAGCGTGCTGCCACCTACTGCTAGGTACTCCATATAAGCGCCCTCAGTAGTCAATAGACATCGTAAGAGGGCAGTATCGGGAGCTCCGCAGAACTTACAGACTTCCAACGTGAACGGAAGATTGGGTATCACCTGTGTCATACGTCTCTACACGAGATTTACACACTCCTAGGTCCACTGTTTCCGAAGAAATAGTGACGTGGAAACGTGAAGGGCCACTTACAGCAGAAAAGCGTACAAGCCGACCTCGTCTGTTGACTGATAGAGACTGCCGATATTTGAAGAGGTTCGTATTGCGTAATAGGCAGACATCTATCCGCACTATCACACAGGAATTCTAAACTGCATCAGGATACACTGCAAGTACTATGACAGTTAGGCTGGAGGTGAGAAAACTTGGATTTCATGTTCGAGCGGCTACTCATAAGCCACACATCACGCAGCGAAATGCAAGACGATGCTTCGCTTGGTGTAAAGAGCGTAAACATTGAATGATTGAACAGCGGAAAAACGTGGAGTCGAGTGACGAATCACAGTACACGTTCTGTCGATCCGGTGGCAGGGTGTTGGTATGGCGAATGCCCAGTGAACGCCATCTGCCAGCTTGTGTAGTGCCAACAGTAAAATTTGGAGATGCTGGTGTTATGGTGTGGTCGTGTTTTTCATGGAGGGGGCTTGCACCCCCTGTTGGTTTGCGTGGCACCATCACACCACAGGCCTGTACTGATGTTATAAGCAATTTCTTGCTTCCGACTGTTGAAGAGCAATTCGGGGATGGCGGTTGCATCTTTCAACACGATCGAGCACCTGTTCATAACGCAAGACCTTTGGCGGAGTGGTTACACGACAATAACATCCCTGTTAAGGATTGGCCTGTACAGAGTCCTGACCTGAATGCTACAGAACACATTTGGGATGTTTTGGAACGCTGACTTCGTGACAGACCTCACCGACCGACATCAGTAGCTCTCCTCAGTGCAGCACTACATGAAGAATGTGCTGCCACTTCCAAAGAAACATTCCTTAACGTATGCCTTCGAGAGTCGAAGATGTCATCAAACTAAGTGTGGGCCAATACTATATTGAAATGCAGCATTATCGATGGAGAACGCAACGAACTAGTAAATCATTTTCAGCCAGGTGTCCGGATACTTTTGATCACATAGTGTACTTCGATTCACTCTCATCGATCATTCTCCAAACAGTCCCGAATTATCTCCGTCCGATCTTCATCTGTTTCCAAAACGTAAATAACTCTTTGGAGGACTTCAGTTTGATAGTGCTGAAGCGGCACAAGCAAAGGTGACGTTGTGCCTCCGTCAACAATGTCAAAAAGTTTGCAGTAACCATATAAGGATACTGGTCACTAGTTAGAAGAAATGAGTTCGTCGCCTTGGGCAACTATGTTGAGAAATATATGCATAGACACGAAGAATGAAGATGTAGAATGTTAATAACTTATGTTTCATTTAATAACTTTAAGAGTTTTTACATAAAAACTGAGAGAAATAACTTTTCATAACGCCCTATTTCACATAGGAAAGAGATAATATCCTCGAAGAGTAGCGCGTCTCGTTGGAATTTTATGTAGTAATCGAGAAAGAGTCATGGAGGGGCTCAACCAATTCCAATTGTATATATCACAAGTGCTGGGTTTTGTATCAAGGTGTGGTAATTGTTAAAACTCCGAGGTCGTATCTTCCGAGAAGAGTCAACGAGTATATAATCTGTTCAGACTTCTCCTTGAGTCATCAGTAGTCTGAGTGGTTTGATGTGGCCCTCCACAAATTCCTCTCTTTTGCGAAGCTCTTCATCTCACATAGTACTTGAACTTACTTCCTCAATTATATGCTTAATTTATTGCAGTCCACCTCTTAGTCCACTGTTTTCTCCTCCTACATCATGGTACGAGGTTCTGAGGATGGTCAAAAACTGACCGAAGGCGATCGTTGTCAAAATATACGTTTTGCAGTAGACGCTGTTCGTGTCCACTTTCAAAACCCTTTTTCCACACTGTATTCTCCACTGATTCCCTGATGTCGCAACAGACCCCCTGTCATCCCCTCCCATCTTCTTGGCATTCTTTCCCATACATTCCTTTCTTCCCCGATTCATCGGAGAACCTCCTCTTTTCTTACACTGTCAGTCCACCTAAGTTTCATCATTCCTCTGTTCCGCCATATCTCAGATATTTGGAATCTCTTCTGTTCCGTTTTTCCCACGATCCATATTTCACTGCTATACAATGGTGTGCTCTAGAAGTACATTCTTAAAAATTTATTTCTCGAATTAAGTCTTTTGTTTGATACTGGAAGACTTCACTTCGTCAAGAATGCCCTTTTTGCCAGTGGTAACCTGCTTTTTATGTCCTCCTTGTCCGTCCATCATGGACTATTTTGTTGTCCAGGTATCAGAAATCGTTAACTTCGTCTACTTTGTGATGGGCAACACTGATGTTAGTTTTCTTGGTGTTCCCATTTCTGATACTTCTCATTACTTTCGTATTGCCTCGATTTACTCACAATCCATATTCTGAACTATCTGGTCTGTACCTTCCTTTCAGCAGATCCTGTTATCATTCTTCACGTTCACTGTGAACAGTAATGTCATCAGCTAATTATATCACTGATTTGTAAGTAGGCTGTTTAGGTTTTTGTATTGGTAACGCCACGTAGCGCTCTGTATAAAAATCACTGGCTGTGCTATGTGCAGCCTCTGGCTAGTTTGCATTGTTGTCTGCCATTGTAGTGTTGGGCAGCTGGATGTTAACAGCGCGTAGCGTAGCGCAGTTGGAGGTGAGCCGCCAGCAGGGTGGATGTGGGGAGAGAGATGGCGGAGTTTTGAAATTTGTAAGACAGGATGTCATGGACTGCTATATATATTATGATATTTGATGATATTGAGGTAAATACATTGTTTGTTCTCTATCAAAATCTTTCATTTGCTAGCTATTCCCATCAGTAGTTAGTGCCTTTAGTAGTTCGAATCTTTTATTTAGCTGGCAGTAGTGGCGCTCGGTGTACTGCAGTAGCTTGAGTAACGAAGATTTTTGTGAGGGAAGTGATTTGTGAAAGGTATAGGTTAATGTTACTCAAGGCCATTCTTTTGTAGGGATTATTGAAATTCATATTGCTTTGCGCTAAAAATATTGTGTGTCACTTTAAGCCCAGTCCTGTATAATTTTTCCAACGGGACGTTTCATATGTCGACCCTTAGCTGAGGATACCTCACTGGAATCCTCTGATTTTTCTTGTAGTTTGTGTAATTAATGTAGCTTTTGTTTATTGCTAGCGCGTACGTATAGAGAGAATTTGCTTTGTAGTTGTAGTTTTTCATTGTTGTACAGTAAAACAGTTGTAGCATTCATGTAGATTTGCACCAAGTATTTCGCAGCTGCGCTTGCAATTAACTAGATATTATCTTCAATGCTATGTTAATATGTTTTGTTATTTTTCTCTTCAAATTGTGCTTTTCTGTGTTGTCGTGTAAAATATTGTGACAATAATGGCGTGTGAAAAACGTAATACTAGGCTTCAAAGTATACTGAGAAATGACAGTGAAGACGAAAGCAATGTGTTAGCGCGGCCGAGTAATGAATTAACTAATGTTAAAAGTGGTAATTTGGTAAATGTGCATAGGGAAATGGAGTGGGCTGCAAATAATGGTGTAGGCAGTGAAATAATTAGTGAACGGGGAAGCATTATCCATCGATCGGTCGGCAACAGCTCGCCTCAGGAATCCGAAAAGACAGAATACAATATTGTAAATACTGTACATTCAGGTGTTGTGTCCTCACCGTTTTCTCAAATGAGTCAAGACACATTTTCTGATTGTCAAAATGTGAATGTTGCCAGTGAAAATACACTGCAAAAAAGCATAGAGAAACAGATTCCAGACACTAATACATTATAATTGCAATTTATGCAACAAATGGAACAACATCAGAGACAAACACAGCAAAAGCTTCTAACGTTAGACAAAATGGAACAAAATCAGAGACGAACACAACAAAAGCTTCAAAAGGTAGACACAATGGAACAACACCAGAGACAAACACAGCAACAGTTAGACACAATGGAACAAAATCTTCGGAACTTAGTCACCACACTTATACGTGAAGATTAACTACTGAGTGACATAACATTGAATCGAAATATAAAAAAATCTGTAATGAGGTAAAAACACAAATTTGTGAGCATTTTCAACCTATTTTCTCGCGGCATGAAAATGCATTACTGAATCACGAAGCAGCCATAAAAGAACTGCAAACTATTGTTCGTGAAAATCACGACACCTTGCAAGCTAAAATGGACTCAGTTGCATCCACCGATTCGGTTACGCAACTTGCAAGAACTCAGGAAAACTTAGAGGACACATTAGATACGATTTCAACACAAATGGACACTCTGAAACTTGGTTCAGAAAAACACACTGAGGAAATGTGTTCACTATCAGAGGAAGTAGCCGAACTTTCGGATCAGTTCACTAACTTAGCTACAAAGGTAGATGATGATCTAAATGACACAAGACCTGTAGCCAACACTGACACAGAAGAGTATGAACAAATTAGAAAATTCCAACAAAATCAAAATCAAATCAGTACATAGTACAGAAGAGAAATCCTGGAAGTACAAGATCAGTTGACGCAGGTAATACAAAAATTACATATTTCAGAGGACACTCGCGCTCCAACACGGGAAGAGGGACTTAGAAATACGGAAAAGCCACAAAGTAATAACACAGGGCATTTCGGAAATTATGAAAGAAATTGGCAAGGTGCACCGAATTTTGAGATGTAAACGCCGATACGACGTAACAATGACCGATATGCGACTAGCCGACACGATGATTTTGACTATAAGCTGTTCATTACTACACGTAAATTCAAAACATTTACGAATTTTGACAACGACATTTATCCACAAGCATGGCTCCATCAATTCTCTCATTGTTTTCCTCCCAACCGGTCATTCGAGCACATGTTAGAATTAATGTGTGGCTACTTGGAGAATTAACCAGCGGTGAGAATGCGATCGGTCATTCACGGTTGCCACAGTGAAGGTGAATTTTACATTGCCTTCCTCTCAGCATATTGGTCTCAAGCCACACAAGACCGAGTAAAACATAGCATCATAATGATGAAACATTTCGAACAATCTGAAATTTCCAGTCTTATGAAATACTTTGAAGACATGTTGCACAAGAATCAGTACCTGTCAAACCCATACAGCCCCTCAGAACTCATCCGCATTTGCTTAGTCAAATTACCTGAACATTTACGACATATTATTTTGGCAGGACGTTGCAAAGACTGACATTGAAGCTATTCAGGGACTCTTACAACAACTGGAAATTGTCACTGACAATTGCGGAACGCGAAAACAGGAGCACAACAATTACAGGTCACATCCGTCACCCAACCACCACAATTCTGCCATGACAGAAATAAGAACTGGACACGAAAAGTCTATTCTCACAACACAAATCGTGACCAAAACAGAGACCACCTGTATGACAACCATTGGCAGAGTAGTAATAATTACAGGGAAAGATCACCTCTCGGCGGTAGTGACTATCACAGAGACATTCAGAGAAACAGACAATATGGTAACCAAAACAATTATTATCAGGGAAGACAGAATAACTTCAGACGCAACAGTTCAGCTCGCAGTTATGATTGAGGGAGAAATTCTCCACCACTTGACCAACAAGAAAGAAATTATGGAATAGACCGACATGACTACAGACGATATAATCATAACCACAGACCTGAATTTCATCAGAACTGGCGGGATTCAAACAGAGCAGGGCACTCTCGGCAAGGAGAATTTTTAGAAGTTAGGTCTCCCAATCCCAATAACTACGCGCGCCAACAAAGAGACAGACATTGACTCGCACCGCAGGCAGCCACGTGCGCCGGCTGGCTCAGCGAAAAATAACATAGACGCTAACCTTGAGAAAAATTCCAGTATTCTTTACCGACGTATACGACATGATAATTGCGTTGAAGTAGAAACTCTGCGTACAAGGAAGAGTAAAGGTTTACAGTACATTACACATGTAAAACCGTTTACTGAAAGATAATCTGCTTTATAACTTAGTCTTTGCCATAAAATTTTTCACTTCACGTTACTAATATGCTTTGTCAAACTTAGAAACTGTTGACTTGCAACAATGTTTTGAAGTTCACTATCCAGTCTACAACCTAGGGAACATATTTAGACAGTATTTACGAATGCATTGTTATAACGGACAGACGACACAGTGTTGTTATTTGTACACTCTTGCTTGTTAGTTGAACGATTTCGTAACGACTATCAGTCTTACATGCCTAGAACTTATACTGGTACTGCTAATGAGATTTTAATGCAACACTTTTGTTTACTTGGAAATACATTCTGGATTTAAAGTACTTTCTGGGAGATACCAGATGACACAGTGGTTAGTATATGTGACAGCTACACGATTATATCCGACGCTACTAATGAGTGACAATTTACAATGTTGCTTTTGCGGAGTATCTGTTTTATATCTGCACAGTTTTTCTGAATTATTCTGGAAAGTAAAACATGTTTTACTAGTAACTTTTGTGGTAAAGCTACAATGAGACAGCCTTTTCCGTAGCACAACAATACGTTACATTATAGTACTTTCTTGATCACGATAAGGTACGTAATAACTACGATATCTATATGCATAGCATTTCACTTTTGTTTATCATGAGGTAAGTACATTGACTTCTGCAGAACTTCAGAGGACGATAACTACGACACTTCCACAGAGATGATCTTACAACAAGACGCACAGTTTAGCGCTACAGTACACGTAGTTGAGTGATTAATTTTGTACTTAAAACATTTATTTTTAAAGATATTAGAAGTACAATGGTACAAAGGTTTCCGTGATACATTTCATTCCATTGCTGTAATCTGTAACAACTGAGGATAAAATTACATTAATCCTCAGGGGGGTAGACGCTTACTTTGTGTACCATGTGTGTGGCAAGCAGAAGGAGCCGTAACTAACATGGTATTTGCTTATACAACTTTACACATTGGTACCATATTTCTCTAACACAGAATTACACAGCTATCTGATCATATAACTGAGACAAATATTTATTTTACTACATCAGTGACAGATGTTTACATAATTACACAGTTGGATAACTTCAGACTTATTAAATTGTATTTTGTCTGTACTTTTTGAAATTTTCATATTTTTTCGGAACTGTTGTGATACTATGAGAGCTTTGAATGATGTATTTGGTATGGGATCATGGTTTTGGAAGTACGTTTGAGGTAGATAACACTTTTGACATGAGCAGTGAATTTTTTTTAGGTTTTGAAATTATTGGAGGAAGCTGCGACGATTTTGAGATTTGGCTGAAGTTTTATGATGTTATGATGACGATGTGTATTACGCTGTTGCGGTATGTTTATGATCAATAAGCTGATGCTATATGAGTTATTTGATTATGCTACATATCTGTTATGATGAAATATTGAAGAAGTGTCGACGAATAAGGCAAGGAATAATGAGTAGTGGTTAGGGACTCTGGTTTGTGAAAAAGGTTGTAGGAAACCATAATCGTACTTTAAAGGTTATGAAATGTATGTAAATGCGTGAATGTAGTACAATGCCGACGAAATTTTTTGGACACTGCTATATTTATAGGATTTTATTTGCTACACATTTGTAACGTAAATTCTCAACCTGTGAAAATATTTTTATATGAGACTGTCACTGTAGCTGAAACTGCTGTCGTAAATTTTTCAGTAAGAAAGGTAAGTGACCACCTGCGCATAATGCATCATGGGCACCCAGCTGCGCGACAGGCGCCTGGAAAAAGCATTAGTGTGTGCCTTTCAGAGGCACAGGTGGAAAAGAAAGGGGCCATTATCCTCGCTATTGGCATTCCTTTGTAGAAAGCATCGCAAATACGACACGCTCAAACTTGAAAACGTATGATTATCTGTGGAGGTCTTAATTTATGACATTTACTAAACTGCCTAATGAAACGATGAGAAAAATTTTATGGCTATTGTCTTGCTAGTTGCTTTATGTATTTATTTACTCATTTTGTTTAATATCTAGTTTCTAGCTGCACTGCAGCATTGGTTAAAATAAAATTAAATAGATATACTAATGTAATTATTTTATGCCTACAGATCCAGTCAATAATAAATTCTACTTCCAAGAAAACAAGGGCACATAAATAGACATTTCCCTTCACAAGAATTGCATAAATAATTTTTTTACGATTTGGTAACTTATCTGCTAGCGTAAGTTCTTGTGATGCATCACCATAGTGTTAAGATTTGACATAGGTAATAAACATGGCCATTTTTACTGTAATATATGTTTCTGCTTGAGCCACGTCATGTTTAGATATAAGTTATTGCATTTGCTGCTGCTGTTTTCCAGGCATAGTGCTACTAAATTTCACTTTGCATTAGTCTGTTAAGACAGTTTTACTACTGATTTATTTTTCTTGTTTGCTGCTCATTGCCTTATATTAGTTGTAATATTGCTACTTGCTTTGCCAATTTGAATTTTTTCATTACTGTTTGTGTTAGTTATTTTGTGCTGCTGTATTGCCTCGTCCCTTAGTTTAGCATCTGAGCTCAGTAGATTTAAGTTAGCTTAAGATGGAGTAGGCCATATAAGAAAACAAGTTATGACGAATTAGAAGAAATGCATTGAAAAGGTATAAGCAAATGGTTTGGCCAAAAAGGTAGTGTACAGTGGATAAAAACTAATTTTGAAAGAGGATGTGAACAGAATACAGCAAGCAGGCTTAGATAGGACTTTTTGGGAATAATGAGGAACGAAGGGAGATCTCTATGCAAAATACTGCAGTAAAACAAACCCTGTCCTTTCCTTTTGTGTTATCCCTCTATGTGTTTGTGTACCCTTGTGTATTTGTATTTTCCTGTGTTTGTGTGTTTAGCTGATACGAGTTATGCTGTATAATTTTTCTAATACTATGTTATTTACCTTGTAAAGATGAATAGACATTATTTATTCTGTTTTGTTTAATGCTCATGTGTGAAGTTGATGTTTCGTAAGTTATTCTGATCGTTTGTGTATTTACTTATGTCATAATTCCTGTAACACTGATGTATATTTTAATTTATATTGTTTTGTAAAGCCTGTATTACTACAAATGTTATCTGTATTGTTATGTTCTTTAATGATGAATTTTGTACCTTTGTTATTGTATTCTTATGTTATAAGATTGTAATTGACACCAGTTCATCAAATTAAGTAACTTGTAAGTTACATTTCACTGCACACGTTTCTGTTGGTCGTAGTATATGGACAATATGTGAGGAGTAGGGACTGATTGTATTTACACTTGTGTTACTAATTCAGCAAGGGACTGGTTAAGAGTATTGCTGGTTCTAAGGACAATTAGAAAAAAACTTTGTGAGTGCGCAAGTGGTGGTTCAAGGGCTTGCGATATTGTCTGCAAAACTCTTCGATGCTGATTCTGCACCTGCACAGTCGCAACGGATGGCTGCTAGCCATCTCTACAAGAACTACAGTGGGTCTGCATCTTTGATGGCCTACCAATACCATTATTTCTACAAGAACTGCACTGGGTCTGCACCTCTGGTAGCCCACCAATACCGTAATCTCTAACAAGACTACAGTGGTCTGCTCTGTGATGACCTACCTACCAATGTTCTTCAAAACTTCGACTGACTCTGCTGTGGGTTTGCTCTGTTGTGGCCCATTACCTGTCAGCATGTCAAGAGTCAGCACCGTCTTTCTGTTGGAAGGACAACACTACTTCTATAAGACTGCATGGAAATCCACTACTTCCTTGTGCATTTTCTTTTACTGCTCAGGCTTTGAGAAAAAAATCAGTGCAATTTTACTGTGATGAATGATCAGGACTGTCTTTATGGATTGTGAGAACGTTTTAGCTTTTGACAACATTGTATCAATAAGTGTGTGCATTTCGTTCCTTTGTTATTGTAATAATGAAAAAATTTTCAAATCTTGTAACACGATAACTCTAGTGCTTTACTGATTTAGTTTGCTTTTGTTTTATTTAATGTTACATCATTGAGCTTCTGTAAGTGTGGTTGTTTGAATCTATAACATAAAATTGTATACTCTTTTCTTTCCAAGAACTTCGATGGCCTAGGTAGAAAAAGTCGGGGACGAGCTATGAATTGGGGACGAGCTACCAAACTGTGCACTGCCATGTAATAGTTGCATATTGTGCTGCTTCAAAGAGAGGTTTTTTATGTCACTTTCCAATGCCTCCGATGGCTGGATAAATAGCTGGAACTATTCTGGAATTTGTGTCAATCATCGCCACCAAGAAATGACTGAGTACAGCAATTCTACCTGCAATTTCACCTACCAACATGCAATCGCCACCACATTGCGCAATTACTGTAAAGGAGTACTATAATAATGTACAGTGAAGGATCAGCTAAATGGATGTGTTAGTGTGCTCAAATATAAGGTAATTTACAACTGAATTTATGTACCTATCTTGATTTTTCTCCTTATCATAACACCTCTCAGGTTCCTCTCCGTTTGAACTAAAGTGATTACCGAGTGTCCCTACTGAAAAAATATTAAAGACCAGTGTTTTTGCTAATTAATGCCTCTTGAACATAGTAAAAAGAAAGTTAATGTGGCAAGAGAGTGAGTTAAAGCTAATGATGATTGCTGAAAATAATGTTCCTTATAAAACTGCTTATTAATGTATTGTTGCCAACGTCAAATTAATAGTTCTTAAGACTGAGGCTTATAAAGTGTTGCTTAGTAAATGAGCACATTACTGCCTGAATGTTGTAAATCGCAGAAGGTGAGTCAGTATCTTACATATATGTTAATTTTGTCTCTCTTGTGTATTGGAAGTGCATATTAATAATATAACAAGATCCACAGTTTGTCTATTGCGTTAATGCTTGGTAACAAGTAATGGAAAACCACTAATTATGAAAAACATTATTTCTTTATTCAAATGATAGTGAGAAGCAATCTGTTAGTGGATTCCAATTAACTTTGATTTTAAATAGTGAAGTATTTAACTGAGATAAACTTAACCTGTATCCAATTAATGATTCTGTAGGGAATAGTAATAATAACATTATAAAGACCATTCAGTTTGTGTAAGCCCTGAAGGTAATAGTGTGTTTCAGTATCTGTTATAATTTTGCAAATAGTTTGTGGTGCTCTAACTGTTAGTTTCAATATTACTGTAAACATATGCATGTGTCAAGAGTTCACTACACTCGCGTGTGACAAAGTATAGGTTGCGTTTATCCATTAAAGTTACTAATAACTATTTTCTTGAACGAGAATGTTAATCATTCTCTTGCCTAGTTAGGCTGGCGACCATTTTCTTTACCCATTAAACAGTGCAAATAGCCAAAATTTTGTTTGTTACTGTTCAAATATTTCCGTAATTCTGACTTTCACTTTCGATAAGCCACCTCCATTAGGTACAACACGGTCAACATAATAAAATTCCTCTCAGAGGGTAGCACTGCTCTGTTGCTTTACACCATAATCGCTTTAACAAGATATTTTCAATTCACGACCTGCTTCCAACTTTAAGGTTATGGTATAGCAGTAGCGGACGGTAGTGTTATAATCTGTATTGGCTGCTGCCTAAAACAATATGTAAAATTTTTTGTGGGTAGCATGGCGGCTATGTAAGTAGGCTGTTTAGGTTTTTATATTGGTAACGCCACGTAGCGCTCTGTATAAAATTCACTGGCTGTGCTGTGTGCAGCCTCTGGCTAGTTTGCATTGTTGTCTGCCATTGTAGCGTTGGGCAGCTGGATGTTAACAGCACGTAGCGTAGCGTAGTTGGAGGTGAGCCGCCAGCAGTGGTGGATGTGGGGGGAGAGATGGCGGAGTTTTGAAATTTGTAAGACTGGATGTCATGAACTGCTATATATATTATGATTTTTGATGATATTAAGTTAAATACATTGTTTGTTCTCTATCAAAATCTTTCATTTGCTAACTATGCCTATCAGTAGTTAGTGCCTTCAGTAGTTCAAATCTTGTGTTTAGCTGGCAGTAGAGGCGCACGCTGTATTACAGTAGCTGGAGTAACGACGAGTTTTGTGAGGTAAGAGATTTGTGAAAGGTATAGGTTAATGTTAGTCAGGGCCACTCTTTTGTAGGGATTATTGAAAGTCAGATTGCACAAAAAACTTTGTGTGTCATTTTAAGCACAGTCTTGTATAATTTTTCCAAGGGGACGTTTCACATTCAATTTTAATCCCATTATTAAACTTTTTTTTATTTCCATCAATGTTTCTTCGATGCATAGACTGAGCACTTCCTTTTTGATCATCCAGTCTTATTATTCCTTCTTAGCTCTTGTACATATTGTATATTGCCCGTTTTCCCCTATAGCTCATTCCATATTTTTCCAAGAATTTTGAAAATCTTGCTCCGTTTCACATAGTAGAAAGCTTTCTGCAGGTCGAGAAATCCTGTGAGCATTCCTTGATTTTTCTTCAATATCGCTCTCGTTATGAAATGCAATGTCAAAACTAGCTGATGCTTTTACCTTTACTAAAGCCAATGTGATAGTTCTCTTTCGTATGTCTAGCAAAGAGATGGATGAGTGTAAATACAGGCAAATTCAATCTCACACGGAGGAGGTAACAACAGACCTTTCCGGAGAATAGTTGCGATTGCAACAGTTAAAGCGGGAAGTTACAGGTATACTGAAATCAACTACAGTCACTCACCAGAGAGCGGCTTGAGGAGTACAAGCGTAAACGTAGAAACAGAAACCGTCTTTTAATGTGTAATGGAGAGAATAGAACGCCATAACGACTGCCTTATAACTGAAGCGTCGACGAGTAACGCAATGATGCCTGTCACGCAAGCCTACTCTTAACTCGATGCCAAACTTTGTGAGAGCCTTCGTTGCTGCAGAAAGTATCTGATCCATGTACTAAATTTCGCCATATGTATACTCCAATATGACCAGAGACTTTATTGTACTGTATACGCACAATACATAAAACTCCTTTGTTATCCTTCCTCTTGTTGGAAATTATAATGACCAGCAGTGCACGATATTTTAAATGTCTGCTCCATTTTTGAGGACGGAAATTAGCAACTGAACTGCATTTGCATCAAAAAGGGTTGAAACCGACAAAAACCTGTTAGAGACTGGCCTGTGTATCGCATCATCTGTCGTTGAACCGTCACCCGCGTTCAGTCTGTGTGTGGCTAGCTTTCCTGCCCCATAACCTGGGGTGCTGTGCGTTACACGATACAAGAAGTGGGCTGAGCTGAAAATAGTAGTACAACGTAATATCAGACAAGATTAGTTAGTCAGATAAGGCATGAAGGAATCAACGATTTTTGTAGGTTAACGTCTAATTCTTGTGAAGTATAGAAGTATTCGTTCAGCAGATACTAGTACGTCTGCTACCTGTCCTTTCCTTCGTTGACATGGAGCCAAGACTGAAACTGTGCTCAGTTCGTAGCTATGAGTTGTTTATTTATTTGCGACATGCTCCATTGCAATATCTGTAGGTGTCCCATTTATCTCGACCACCCTAAATAACTGCTTGTCTAAATGCAAGTTACAAAATGTTTCAAGTAAATTTCTTTAGCCGTCAGGGGGACATCAATCACTATGATTGCCTTCGTTGTAGCTTTGTTCTTTACAAAGATATGAACAGGGGTATGATTTTTTTTAAATGTAACCCTGTATTATTTATTCGGTAATTCATTTCTTCTCCTAAAGACCTGTTCAAAAATGTATCACAGAGTACCATTCACAGAAACACATCAGTATTGATTACATAACACAACATTGACTTTGAGCCCGGGATCACATTCTCGTCCACTTGCTGGAGTTGTCAGAAAACAAATGAAAACCAAGTAAAAACATAACACAAAATTGTCTTTGACTCTCCTGTACCGTTGTCCTGGAGCATAACATTCAGAAGTGCTCAAAATAGTGACCCAGAACAACGACACACTGGTGCACTCGTTGAATGAAAGAATTGTTTACTGCTTCGAGTGTTGCCTGCTGAAGAGAATTACAAGCTAGCACGATACGTTCGTCATTAATTCTTCCCTAAAGAAAGAAGTCATGAGGATTTAAGAAAGGAGACCCAGCAGGCCAAATAACTGTTCCTCCTCGACCAATCAATCTGAATGGATACCTTCGGTTCAGAACACGACGTGCACGCAAGGTAATATGTGTTGGACATCCATCGTGTTGATACCACATAAGCATTGTGGTTCTTAGAGGCACTTCATACAGAAGAGGAGGAAGAATTCGTATGATGAAGTTTGGCATACGCTGTGTCGTTTACACTAGCATTGATGAAATAAGGGCCAATAGTTGTACTACCAAACATCCCACACCATACGTTAACACTCCATTGACGCTTATGTTCGACCTGTCTAAACCATCATGGGTTGTCACTGGACGAGTAGTGCAAGTTCCTTGTATTTACATGTCCTTTGTTTGAGAAGAAACATTCATCAGTAAATAGAACATTAGAAAAGAAGATTGAGTTGGCGAGGATTTGCTGCTGTGCCCACTAACAGAACTGTACACGATTCTGGAAATCCTGCAATTGTTGATGTAGGTGTAAAAGGTAGGAATGGAGTCGGTGACGTGTAAGAATACGATCTCATGTTCAAGCTTTCTTGTGCTAACATGTGGACTCATAGCAACGAAAGCGAGAACAATAACTTCGGCAGCTTCTTCTGTGCGAGTGCTACGACGATTGCGTTATCGTAGAATGAGATTTCCCGTTCCATGAAGCATCATGACAAGACGAGAAATCATCCGTCGGGAAGGTGGGTTCTTGTCAGGATATCGCTCTCTGTACAGTTTCGCTGCCAGCGTAGCATTTTGCTTACCTTCAACAACAACAATAAAAGAAACTTTATGTCGATGCAGTTTGTAGGAAGGACAGCCTTTACTCTATGTCTACTCCACACAACGGTATTTAGAAGGAATAAACTACTGTACTAAAAGTACCCTACATAAGAACACAGTATTGCAATTACTGTTCTAATAACTTACATTGTCCATAGGTGAGTAGCATTTCTACCTTATCTTCGTTGGTGTACATTCTACTCATCCAACTCTTCAACTGACGATGGTTGACGGAATGACGGGTGTGTATTCTACTTACGTTTACATTTGTCATCTATCAACGTCAACACGTGGATGTGTTCCATTACCCCGAGTACCTGCACTAAGCGCTGGGAGCGTCAACATCAGTGTTGTGTTCTGTAATTAATAACGTGGTGTTTCAGTGAATGGTACACTGTGATACATTTTTGAAAAGGTCTTTAGTAGATGATCTGAATTACCGAATAAGAAATACAGGGTGCAATTTAAAAAGTCGTAGCGCTGTTCATATCATTGTAAAAAAACAAAGGTACAACGAAAGGAATCAAGCTGATTGATTTCCCCTGATGACTAAAGAACATCTTCTTGGCATTATTTCCCATACATTCTTGAAACGCTTTGTACTCTGCATCTGGACAAACAGCTATTTAGAGTGGTCACGATAAGTGACACACCCTATATGTATAAAATGTGTGTGTCTGTGTGCGCGTGCACGCCAGTGTGTGTGTGTATGTATGTGTGTGTGTGGGGGGGGGGGGGGGGGGTGGAGTGGCGTGTAGTGCAGTTGTGTTGTAGGATGAAATGTGCCATATGACCACACTTCATGAAGCACTGCGGAGATGTTTGGTACTTAAACAAGGATATTGGCGTACAGTCTGGCGATCAGGACCTTTACGTCTCTCGTCTTCTCGATGGCCGAATTCTGGCGGAAAGTTTTTCTACCGCCACGATACGAACTTGCTTATACCCGTGTCAAGCGCTATCGCACTAGCATGCGTTAGCTACCTCTTCCACAGAGGCGGGTAGTTACGTTTTGTACTCTCTAGCTTATATTCCGCTGCTGACGTTCCCGATGATCGACTGCCAACCGCTGCTGAAGGTATCTCTCTCGCTGCTGAAATAATTTCTAAAATTTTTGTTTTAGATCCTAGGTTTAAGTTACGTGCCAAGTAATCGTCATTTTAAGTTACCTACCTAGTAGTTGCCATATTTCTCTCTTTGCCAGACTGAGATATATTTCCCTGTGGAGTTAGACACAAAGCACAGGACCACATTCAGAATATAACAACGAGCTGGAGCGCTGTCGTCGTAAGCAGGGAAATAAATAATTCCAGAGCACTGCGCAAATAGATTGCAGGACGGAAGCACACAAAGGGCGTAAACAGGTATACGGGCGGAAATCAGTTCAGTCAGCAGGACTTTACTGTGTGGTAGCCATTCGAGTATTCCAACGCACAATACGGGCGAGCACAGCGTCAGTCAGAGCGAGACGTAAACGAGCGGTAGTGGCGGTTGCGTGTTTAAACCGCAGCATTAGGTCATTGTAGTGCTGTGGGTAAAGTTCTGTGGGAATGTCGAGTTTTCGGTCCGCTTAGGAAAAGGTGACTTCCATGGATTATCCGAATCCTTGAGTTACTCGAACACTTCAATGTGGGCAGGTGAACGGACCTTGAAAAGGCACCAAATTCATTATAATGTTTCCTATAACATCATGCAACATGCTTACCATATGTATTAGGCTCCTATCACACGAGTCTACTTGCTGCAGTCTCACACATCTTTAGGCAAAGATAAGAGTTTGAAGTCAAACTGGAACCACAAAGATCGTCTTAAAAGATTACTAACACACTGAATGACCGTTTTTGTTATACTGTTTAGGAAAATAATCATACTTGGGTTATCGCACATTGCTGATTAGTACTCGTTTAGCACTAAAATATTTCTTACGAGTATTTGACAGTAACGTTACCGCTACGTAGCAATCCTAAATATACCAATCATAAATACCCTCTGCTTGGTGTCAGGCTATGCAAGACGACACAGTGTTTGTTGTAATCAAATGGGAAAAAATTAAAAATCCAAAAGGGCATGAGTGTTGTGTCAAGGCAATTCACTGCAGCTGTTTGGCTCTGTCCATCTGCTAAGAACATTATCGTTGAGCGGGAACAGGAAGGAAGCGCTTACCTCAACCATCGATGTGTATCTACAGTATGAAGTTAGCTGATGACTGTTAATCTGCATGAGCATACGTTTTCATACTGCCTTTCGCTGTATAAAGTGGAATTTACCTCTATTTAGTTTCCGAATGCCAATCACACTGAGTCATTTCATTACTTCTTGGACATAGAGTCACGTAGGCACTCATGATTGGTCGTATTTAGGAAAGTAATCTTTTACACAATCCTTATAAGATACAACCTGTTATGGCTTACTTTTTAGATTGACACGCATTCCAGGCATATATATACGAAAATATCTTCAGAACTGGGTATCAAACAGAAGAAAATGTTATTCCACTCACATACAGCCAGTATGTATATTTTTACCCTCCAGGTAACGTTTGGTGGCTGTAGAACCTGTTGTAACGGGGTTGCAGTTGTTAATGACCGCATAATTAATCTCTTTCACACTGGATACAACCATCTATTATCAAATATCATAAAATTAATTAATATACGAGCATTACGAGGAAATAGGACTCGATTACCGTGATAAGACATTTCTTTGAAGGAGCTGATCTCACAAATGATTGTGTGATGTGACTGTGCGTTGCAAATATAGCCTCTGTGGTTCTGTTCCACAGACAAAGAATGGAGTAATTTCTTTGGCTTATTGAGATCAGGTCTTGTAGTAGTTTCTCACTGAATATCATTCTCATAAATGTGCATCTAATCGGATGATGGACAGATATCCAAATATCAACTTTGCATTTTCCCAGGGATTATTCCGTCTGGTACGAGGACTGCTATTCCAGAAGTTTGCAAATTTTCTTTTATTGTTTAACATTGTCATAGAATACTCTTTTTGACGTCAAAGTCGCCAAGGTAACCGCACCTCCCTTTGAATCATGTACACATTCATCTTCGTGTTATCGTCTTTTAACTGCTTATGTACGGTATTGTCTGAGCCATAATAAGGGAACAAGCTCAATATTTGTGTAATAACCACAGGAAACCGCCGGCGGCGGTGGCCGTGCGGTTTTGGCGCTGCAGTCCGGAACCACGGGGCTGCTACGGTCGCAGGTTCGAATCCTGCCTTGGGCATGGGTGTGTGTGATGTCCTTAGGTTAGTTAGGTTTAAGTAGTTCTAAGTTCTAGGGGACTTATGACCTGAGATGTTGAGTCCCATAGTACTCAGAGCCAATTGCTAATTGCAGCAGGAAAGCGCCTGCAACTACGGTCTTTCTGCCTAGGGTATCTGGAGCCCTGCTAAGTCGATGCATGACTGGTTCAATCCCCTGTCTCGGAAGATGGGGTGTTGAGCGTTATGTAACACGAGCAGGTCAAATATACAAACGGCAACAAGCATGAAAAATATTGGAACTTTCCAAGGGGAGATCTGTGGCATTTTAATAAGGAATACAAACCTGACAGTAACACTGCAATGCAATAGAACGTCTTGGCTGATACGGATACGAACTGAGCTTGATTGCTCAAAAAATTCCATACATGCAAGAACATTCAAATTTGATGAGGACCTAGTGATACAGGTGTATTTTCTGTGAGTAATTGGCGGGGGGGGGGGGGGGGGAGGTCAAGAATGCTTCCAATTCATACACAGTTAAATTTTTTATTTGTTTTTTTTTTTCAGGGATAGTGTGCAATTCGACCACTAAACATATTCTTTCCAGAGGGACCAGCGAGTTTAACGAATAAATAGATACCAAGAAGAGGTCACGAGAGTTTCTGCTAGGCAGAAATACCGAGTATAGCTTCGTTATGGAAGGAAGGATCTGCCCCATCTCTCTGTCCCTCTCTTCTCCTCCCTGTCACAGTTAATCTGCTACTCTCCCTGGTCCGGCTACTCCTCCCACCTCCGTGCACATTCTCCTCCCTCCCTCTAGTTCCATCTCCGATTTCCTCCTCTATGTCATTCTCCTCCTCCTTCTACTTGTGTTCCGTCTCCTTCCCTTTTTGTATCAACATTTTTCTCTCCCTTCTCTCAGTCGATCTTCCCCTCTTCCCTTTCTCTGTTCGTTTGCTCCTCCCCCTCTGTGTGTTTATTACTCATTACTCCCTCGTACATCTCTCTGCCTGTCTCTTCTCCCCCCCCCCCCCCCCCCCCGTCTTTCCGTGTCCTCCGCTTTTCTCTCTTCTGTTCTCTTTAGTCCATTTACCCCAACCCTACTTCTGTCCATCTCCCCCACCTCTTATATGGTCGTTTCCTCTAGCTTTCTATCCATCTCCTCGTCCTGCCTTCTCTCTTCACATTATCAACACTCCCCCCCCCCCCCCAATACTATAGGCGGTTGTTGGTTATTATCCCTGCAGTATTTCTGTCCAGATTGTAATTGATTCGCACTTCCTCTAAATCTCCTTTTGACGAGGATGTAGTCAATCTGACATCTGTCAGTGTCTCCTGGGCTCTTCTATTTATGGTACTAACTGTTCATCATCATCAATTTGTTTTGCTGACACAATTCCACTAATATCCCTCCTCTGTCGTTTCTCCTCCCTAATCTCTACAGTAGCTCAATGTTTGCTTCCCTACTTCGTCCAACAACATTTACCATTGGATCATGATTATGGTGTTTACTATTCATCTGCCTTCACAATGAATGTTTTCTATTCCATCACACACGACTCCACTTCTTCGTCATCATGGTCTGATGTTGACTCATACACTTAAACTATTAGAATGTCCATATGTTCTGCACTTATTTTCACATACATTAGACTATCATTATAGCACACAACTTTAATCACACTTTGAACTATTTGATTTCCCATTGCAATTGCTACACATTCAAAACTTTTCCACTGGAATAAAACAGTGTGTAATTCCCTTATACTATTTCATCAACACCTGCTCAACTCACTTCACATAAACACGGTATGTTCACTTCACATTTGTCCATTCCTCTCTTCATATTTCTGAGTCTTCCTGCTCTTCAAAATGTTGTTACGTTACATGTCCCGATCTTGAAATTAATATAGGCATTACTTCTGATGACAGCCTCTGAGGTACTCCCTGTCTCGATATCTGGATGCGGGAGTAGTTTACCTCCGGAATATTTTACTCCAGAGACTGCTATCACTATTCTCCATCTTCCGATGTTCTGGAGTTATTGTAATGTGGTAGTATTTCCATTCCCTTTTCACACTGCAGTGTCGAAGAACCTGACTTTGATTGGTTTCGCCCATGAGTCTTCGATCTTGATCCATTTACAGCATCATTCAGTATGTAAAACAAATCGATACTGGTGCCCGCTGCTGACCAACACCAGCCCAGCCAGTTCGTCAGCTGACCACTCAATATGACGTGGAATTGGGCAGGAGGGTTGCCTCGCAAGTCAGTTCCGCCATACCAATGATATTCATTTCCGCCTTCAGTTCCGTTGACGTCTTCACCGTTACCTAACAAGGTGCCTCACGAGGTACTGATACCCGGGACAAGTGAACCAAAGCTTTTGAACTAGGTTTTATTTCATCCCCTTCTCCATTCTCAACCGTGATTGGTGACTAGCTATGGCTGATTTGGTAATGAGATATGGCCCATTATCTACAAGGTCTGTGTATAGTAGGTAGAAATGTAATCACAAACAATATGAAAGTAAAAGGTTAAAAAGTGGAGAAATCGCTCCCTCCACTGGCCAAAGCACTCTCCTTAGCAACGTCTATAATCCTTTTGGAAACTCTAAGCGAAAGGTTGTCTAGTAATTAATATTCTATCGCTTTTGCATTTGTCCTACATTGAATCGCAGGGTCGGCAATGTTACACCGGATTTGGCAATGTTAAGGGTGGGGGTGGCCGGATGCCCTTCCAACCGCCATCCCATACCCCCCGCAACGGAAGTAGTGTACCTCAGCTGTCTGTCTTTAGAGTAAACCATGAAATAGTGCGAACGCTTTACAATAATCTGCAAGTGGTGTAACTCAGGCGGTACGTGGGGACCAGCCCGGTATTCACCTAGGTGGTTGTGGAAAACTGCCTGAAAACCACATCGAGGATGTCCAGCACATTGGCTCACGTAGTTAGTCCACTGGGCGGATTCGATCTAGGCCGGGGTGCCTACCCGAGTCCAAGAAGCAGCGTATTAGAGCTCTCGGCTAACAAGGCAGGTTGTCTCGTAATTGTTATATAGGCATCAAACGCCTTTGCAGTGGAGGGAGCGATATGTCCACTTTTTAAACTTTTACTTTCATCTTGTTTAGTGATGACAGTTCTACATACTTTACACAGGCCTTGTAGATAATGGGCCATATCTCATTACCAAATCAGCCATAACTAGTCACCAATCATGGTTGAGAATGGAGAAGGGGATGAAATAAAACCTAGTTCAAAAGCTTAGGTTCACTTGTCCCGGGTATCAGTACCTCGTGAGGCACCTTGATAGGTAACGGTGAAGACGTCAACGGAAGTGAAGGTAAAAATGAATATCATCGGTATGGCGGAACCAACTTGCGAGGCAACCCTCCTGCCCAACTCCACGTCGTATTGAGTGGTCAGCTGACGAACTGGCTGGGATGGTGTCAGTCAGCAGCGGGCACCAGTATTGATTTGTTTTACATACTGAATGATGCTGTAAATGGATCAAGATCGAAGACTCATGGGCGAAACCAATCAAAGACAGGTTCTTCGGCCGTGCAGTGTGAAAAGGGAATGGAAACACTACCACATTACAATAACTCCAGAACATCGGAAGATGGAGAATAATGGTGACAGTCTCTGTAGTAAATTATTCTGGAGGTAAACTACTCCCGCATTCAGAAGTAATAGCTATACTAATTTCAAGATCGGGACGTGTAACGTAACAACATTTTGAAGTGCAGGAAGACTCACAAATATGAAGAGAGGAATAGACAAATGTGAAGTGAACATACCATGTTTATGTGAAGTGAGTTGAGCAGGAGTTGATGAAATACTCTCCTGGAAATGGAAAAAAGAACACATTGACACCGGTGTGTCAGACCCACCATACTTGCTCCGGACACTGCGAGAGGGCTGTACAAGCAATGATCACACGCACGGCACAGCGGACACACCAGGAACCGCGGTGTTGGCCGTCGAATGGCGCTAGCTGCGCAGCATTTGTGCACCGCCGCCGTCAGTGTCAGCCAGTTTGCCGCGGCATACGGAGCTCCATCGCAGTCTTTAACACTGGTAGCATGCCGCGTCAGCGTAGACGTGAACCGTATGTGCAGTTGACGGACTTTGAGCGAGGGCGTATAGTGGGCATGCGGGAGGCCGGGTGGACGTACCGCCGAATTGGTCAACACGTGGGGCGTGGGGTCACCACAGTACATCGATGTTGTCGAAAGTGGTCGGCGGAAGGTGCACGTGCCCGTCGACCTGGGACCGGACCACAGCGACGCACGAATGCACGCCAAGACCGTAGGATACTGCGCAGTGCCGTAGGGGACCGCACTGCCACTTCCCAGCAAATTAGGAACACTGTTGCTCCTGGGGTATCGGCGAGGACCATTCGCAACCGTCTCCATGAAGCTGGGCTACGATCCCGCACACCGCTACGCCGTCTTCCGCTCACGCCCCAACATCGTGCAGCCCACCTCCAGTGGTGTCGCGACAGGCGTGAATGGAGGGACGAATGGAGACGTGTCGTCTTCAGCGATGAGAGTCGCTTCTGCCTTGGTGCCAATGATGGTCGTATGCGTGTTAGGCGCCGTGCAGGTGAGCGCCACAATCAGGACTGCATACGACCGAGGCACACAGGGCCAACACCTGGCATCATGGTGTGGGGAGAGATCTCCTACACTTGCCGTACACCTCTGGTGATCGTCGAGGGGACACTGAATATTGCACGGTACATCCAAACCGTCATCGAACCCATCGTTCTACCATTCCTAGACCGGCAAGGGAACTTGCTGTCCAACAGGACAATGCATGTCCGCATGTATCTCGTGCCACCCAACGTGCTCTAGAAGGTGTAAGTCTACTACCCTGGCCAGCAAGATCTCCGGATCTGTCCCCCATTGAGCATGTTTGGGACTGGATGAAGCGTCGTTTCACGCGGTCTGAACGTCCAGCACGAACGCTGGTCCTACTGAGGCGCCAGGTGGAAATGGCATGGCAAGCCGTTCCACAGGACTACATCCAGCATCTCTACGATCGTCTCCATGGGAGAATAGCAGCCTGCATTGCTGCGAAAGGTGGATATACACTGTACTAGTGCCGACATTGTGCATGCTCTATTGCCTGTGTCTATGTGCCTGTGGTTCTGTCAGTGTGATCATGTGATGTATCTGACCCCAGGAATGTGTGAATAAAGTTTCCCCTTCCTGGGACAATGAATTCACAGTGTTCTTATTTCAATTTCCAGGAATGTAGTATAAGGGAATTACACATTGTTTTATTCCAGTGGAAAAAGTTTTGAATGTGTAGCAATTGCGATGGGAAATCAAATAGTTCAAAGTGTGATTAAAGTGGTGTGCTATGATGATAGTTTAATGTATGTGAAAATAAGTGCAGAGCATATGGACATTCTAATAGCTTAAGTGTATGAGTCAACATAAGACCATGATGATAAAGAGGTGGAGGCTTGGGTGATGGAATAGAAAACATTCATTGTGAAGGCAGATGAATAGTAAACACCATAATCAAGATCGAATCGTACAATGTTGATGAACGAAGTAGGGAAGCAAACATTGAGGGATTGTAGAGATTAGGGAGAAGAAACGACAGAGGAGGGATATTAGTGGAATTGTGTCAGCAAAACAAATTGATGATGATGAACAGTTAGTACCATAAATAGAAGAGCCCAGGAGACACTGACAGATGTCAGATTGACTACATCCTCGTCAAAAGGAGATTTAGAGGAAGTGCGAATCAATTACAATCTGGACAGAAATACTGCAGGGATAATAACCGACAACCGCCTATAGTATTGGGGGGGGGGGGGAGTGTTGATAATGTGAAGAGAGAAGGCAGGACGAGGAGATGGATAGAAAGCTAGAGGAAAGGACCATATAAGAGGTGGGGGAGATGGACAGAAGTAGGGTTGGGGTAAATGGACTAAAGAGAAAAGAAGAGAGAAAAGCGAAGGACACGGAAAGACAGGACAGGGGGGGGGGGGGGAAGAGACAGGCAGAGAGATGTAGGAGGGAGTAGTAAACACACAGAGGGGAGGAGCAAACGAACAGAGAAAGGGAAGAGGAGAAGATCGACAGAGAGAAGGGAGAGAAAGATGTTGACACAAAAAGGGGAGGATACTGACATAGAGGAGGAAAAAGGAGATGGAACTAGAGGGAGGGAGGTGAACGTGCACGGAGGTGGGAGGAGTAGTTGGACCAGGGAGAGTAGCAGATTGAGGGAGACAGGGAGGAGAAGAGGCGTACAGAGAGATGGGATTGAAGGTAACGGACAGAGAGAGGGGGAAGGAAAGGATGCGAAAAGAGATAAGAGAAAGAGGAGGTGGATAAATAGAAGACTGGAATAAATAAATACCCAGACAATTCAGGGCTTCCTCACAATCTGATAATGAGTAAGGATACGCCAACAACACTATCCATAAACTGATTGGTCAAAGTTTTGGCAGAAAACGCACAGACACTACCAGGATTTAATCTGAGCATTACTGTTCGCAACCTCCGTATGCTAGTGTGCGCTCAGGGCCTCAACCGTCAGAGGCGCATAGCGAAAAATAATGGAAATAGGACGAAGGTTTCCGGCCAGCTTAATGTGTTGTAACAACCAACTCGTTACGTAACGCTTCTGCTGTCGTTATGAACAGAACAGTGGGTCATAAAATGTCTAACTGTAAGCACCAAAGTGCCAGGATTAGTCTTCTCATTACGTAAACGATACGAGGTCATCACTGGGATCAATCCTGTGTTTACTTGAACAACCCGTGGGTTTTTCTACGAAGTCTTCTTTTATCCCCTCGGATTTTACTTCATTTTAGTTTAAACGAAATTATACTACTATCGTGTCCTGATTTTATGTTTATCCTACGAATGACGGAATGCTGGGTCATGGTACATTTGAAATGTTTGTAACTTATTGCTGGAGCATTTGTACCAAGATATTATTTTACTCCGTGACACTGAGCTTCTGACTTCTCATAGAATTTACGCGTGGTAGGATGGAAGTATTAACTTTTTCCAAAGTTTTACGGTTTGGGACGATCATGGACATGCTTTCTGAGAATCGGTCTCCCTCGATCTTGAGGACTTGAATGTTACTGAGACAAATTTATGTGGCCAAGGCTCTCGTTCACCGTCGATATTAAAGGTAGGAGGGCAGCTAACTACAGCTGGACCAGATTAGCGATGATGGTGATACCAAAAAATGTTGCCAGGATATGTAACTAAATCTGTATCGCCATCCATCCCATGAAAATCACTGTGAAGTGCATCGAAGAGGGTACTTACCTTAGTCCCATATACTTGGGAATCCTTTTCTGACATTTCGCATGGAGCGCGAGTAATTTGACCGTTTAATTAATATAAACCTAATTTTTCCAACCGTACAGGAAGGTTATATAGGTGGCTGTAGCATATTCCCAGATTTTTCACTTAAACTAGATAAAATTTTTAAATAAATTTTCGTAGGTTAGTTGGCTCCTACGTTCTACTAGCTGTCACATCGCAGCAACATGCTAGCACTTTGGTTTTACTAAACTCACCTTTTTACAGTAGCAATTGTTGCATGTATGCCATTTCTCAATAATGACCTGCAACAGTGCACAATAGTTAAAACACTAACTTTTTGAAAACAAAATGTATTATTATAACTTATGAGGTTCAAAGCAATTTTTGGTAATTCCAGCTATTACTTGGAATGGCGTAAAAGGCAACACCGCCATCGCTGATAAACAACGTCATTAGGTGGCAACAGAATAAGATACAATAAAATGGAAAGGACAATTTTCATGTACTGAATTCATTACTGGATAGAGCTGTACATAATCACCATTGTTGTTGAGCCATTTCTGCAACTTTGACACGAGATGATGAATACCGTGGAAGGAGAATTCCTTGAGTTGAGTATGGAGCCACTCTGTCGCAGCTCGCTGCACTTCTTCATCCGATCCACAGCGGCGCCCCCCTGAGGTGTGTCTTGAGTGGTCCAAAAATGTGCAAAACACACTGACCCAAGTGAGGACTATACGCGGTTTGGTCCAGTACATTCCACTTCCACGACATCAAAAGATTCTGTGCGTGTCTGCCAACATGAGGCCAGGTATTCTCATGCAAGAAGATAAGGTCCTCTGTCAGGTTAACCCAGCGTTAATTCTTGGTTGTTAGCTGTAGTCGACGGAGACGTCGCTATTTTGTTGGAGTTTATTATTTCTCCTTTGGGGAGGACTCCAGTAACAGAGGCTGCTGCTCACCAATGAACAGTCACCATGACTTTAGCATCTAATGTTCACGTCCACGCTGTCGCGGCATGCTACCAGTGTTAAAGACTGCGATGGAGCTCCGTATGCCACGGCAAACTGGCTGACACTGACGGTGGCGGTGCACAAATGCTGCGCAGCTAGCGCCATTCGACGGCCAACACCGCGGTTCCTGGTGTGTCCGCTGTGCCGTGCGTGTGATCATTGCTTGTACAGCCCTCTCGCAGTGTCCGGAGCAAGTATGGTGGGTCTGACACACCGGTGTCAATGTGTTCTTTTTTCCATTCCCAGGAGTGTATAAATGTCCTTCCTTCCTCGCTGTTCATGTTTCCGGCACTATGAGGTATACTATTGTCGAACAATCCGAGAAGGCGCAGGTGAAACTAAAGAAACGCAAATAGTTGGTGGTAGGAATTGTTGCATGTATACCATTTCTCAATAATGACCTGCAACAGTGCACAATAGTTAAAACACTAACTTTTTGAAAAGAAAATGTATTATTAAAACTTATGAGGTTCAAAGCATATTTTTGTAATTCCAGCTATTACTTGGAATGGCGTGAAAGCCAACACCGCCATCGTTGATAAACAACGTCAGTAGCTGGCAAAAGAATAAGATACAATAAAATGGAAAGGACTATTTTCATGTACTGAATTCATTACTGGATAGAACTGTACATAATCACCATTGTTATTGAGCCATTTCTGCCACTTTGACACGAGATGATGAATACCGTGGAAGGAGAATTCCTTGAGTTGAGTATGGAGCCACTCTGTCGCAGCTCGTTGCACTTCTTCATCCGATCCACAGCGGCGCCCCCCTGAGGTGTGTCTTGAGTGGTCCAAAAATGTGCAAAACACACGGACCCAAGTGAGGACTATACGCGGTTTGGTCCAGTACATTCCACTTCCACGACGTCAAAAGATTCTGTGCGTGTCTGCCAACATGAGGCCAGGTATTCTCATGCAAGAAGATAAGGTCCTCTGTCAGGTTAACCCAGTGTTCATTCTTGGTTGTTAGCTGTAGTCGACGGAGACGTCGCTATTTTGTTGGAGTTTATTATTTCTCCTTTGGGGAGAACTCCAGTAACAGAGGCTGCTGCTCACCAATGAACAGTCACCATGACTTTAGCATCTAATGTTCACGTCCACGCTGTCGCGGCATGCTACCAGTGTTAAAGACTGCGATGGAGCTCCGTATGCCACGGCAAACTGGCTGACACTGACGGTGGCGTTGCACAAATGCTGCGCAGCTAGCGCCATTCGACGGCCAACACCGCGGTTCCTGGTGTGTCCGCTGTGCCGTGCGAGTGATCATTGCTTGTACAGCCCTCTCGCAGTGTCCGGAGCAAGTATGGTGGGTCTGACACACCGGTGTCAATGTGTTCTTTTTTCCATTTCCAGGAGTGTATAAATGTCCTTCCTTCCTCGCTGTTCATGTTTCCGGCACTATGGGGTATACTATTGTCGAAGAATCCGAGAAGGCGCTGGTGAAACTAAAAAACGCAAATAGTTCGTGGTACGAATTATTACGAATGATGGGAAATTTAAAGTCAAAGTTGTAAGTTTGAAAATACGTCAGATGAAGCTGGTGGGAAAGTTTAAATAATGCAAGATGGATTAGGTGGCAAAATTTAAATATGCAACGTGCCAATGATGAAAAAATTAGAATAATACAAGACGCCGTTTCTCTTAAATTTAAAACAGCCAATCAAAATGCTTTAAAATGCTGGATGTTGGTGATGGATTAAGAGGAAATATATTTAGCATTCATTGAAATAAACCAGACAATGACAGCGCAGTATTTTGTTTCCAAAAACGAATTAAGCCCACTATGTTCAAAATTTTCTGAATTTTTCTTTTTGCGGAATATTGTAAATTATCTCTGATTATACTGCAGTATTTCCGCATCATAAATTCTGTGTAAGCTTTTTCGCCCGAATGGGTTTGTGTTAAAAAAAATTGTTATATTACAGTATTTCCTAATAATTCCAAATAATTAGATGAAGTTTTTCACCTGAATTATATAAATTGGCACTTTTTAAAGCGCGCGCGGTGTGCGTACACACACACACACACACACACACACACACACACACAACATTGCATACCGTTCGACTCTGTATTATTATCTTTTTTTAATGTCTGCTTCAAATACTGTACTACTCTGCCATTAAGTTCCATCTTACATCTGCCTCATGAGTAAATTTCACTCCTCTTCTTTAATGTCAAATGCTGTATCACCTAATCATAAATTTCTTCTATGTCTTTGTAATATAATATAAGGGAATGGGAAGGAAAAATAGCGAATAAAAAGTATTATACGTGTCAATTTCATTACTTTTTTTTACATTTCCTGACTATTATTCACTGAAAACTTCACAATGGAGCAGAAATCATTAAACATTTTAGGTAATCACACATAATCAGAATGAAAGTATTCAGTATTGTGTTTGGAAACATTTCCCTTTTCATCTTAATAATCATGTCCAGTTGTGAGATTTGTAGCTGTTAAAGATGATAAGAGAAATTGTTGAGACAAAGTATTTCCAACTTTGACCTGAGTCTTATTATAACATAGTTTGAGCTCCTCAGTTTCAATAAAGATGTACTTATTCTTAATGTTTCTCTTCTCACTCACATAACACATACGACTTGGTGTTGATATTGTTACATCACCATCGACATTATCCTCGTCTGCGGATTACATTTCCATCTACATCTACATCTAGCTGGATACTCTGCAAGCTACCGTAAGATGCCTTCCGTACCACAGTTCCACCTTATATCGCTTTGCAACGTAACGTCCAGATATTCAAACGTTTTGCCCGTGTGAAGCTGGACGATAGTAATCATGTACCCAAACAGTACAGTTTAGCTCTTCCTAATCATCCAAATTAACTTGTGTTTTTCGAGAATTGAAGGCCGGCTGGCACTGGTAACACAAACTGAAAATTTGGCCTAAGTCGTGTTGTACCTTCCTACAGTCATTCAACTTCGACACCTTACCGTACACCACGGCATAATCAGGAAACAACCGAAGATCACTGCCCACCCTGTCCGCCAAATCTTTTATGTATATGCAGAACAAAAGCGGTCCTGCCACATTTCCCTGGGGCACTCGTGACGACACCTCTACCACCGATGACCACTCGCCGTCGAGGACAACGTACTGGTTTCTATTACTTAAGAAGTCTTAGAGCTACTCACATACCTGTGAACTTATTCCATATGGTCGTACCTTCGTTAACAGCGTGCAGTGGCGCACCGTGTCAAATTATTCACGGAAATCTAGAAATATGGAATCTGCCTGTTGCCCTTCATCCATAGTTCTCAGCATATCATGAGTGCAAAGGGCAAGTTTAGTTTCGCAAGAGTGATACTTCCTAAAACCATGTTGATTCGTGGGCATAAGCTACTTAGATTATATTCACACTGAGAATGTGTTCAAAGCATCTGCAGCAAAAACAGAAATGAGGAATATTGTACTGTAACTCAGAGGGTCCCTTCTTTTACCATTCTTATATACCGGAGTCACCTGCGCTTTCTTCCAGTCGCTTGGGACTTGGTGCAGAGCGAGAGATTCACGATAAACGCTAGCTAGGTAAGAGGCAATTGCCGTACAGAACTCTCTGAAAAATCGAAATGTGATTCCATTCACACCTGGTGATTTCTTTGTTTTCAAACTTTTAAACTGCTTCTCTACAACAGGTATGCTTATTTCTACACCCCTGGAAATGGAAAAAAGAACACATTGTCACCGGTGTGTCAGACCCACCATACTTGCTCCGGACACTGCGAGAGGGCTGTACAAGCAATGATCACACGCACGGCACAGCGGACACACCAGGAACCGCGGTGTTGGCCGTCGAATGGCGCTAGCTGCGCAGCATTTGTGCACCGCCGCCGTCAGTGTCAGCCAGTTTGCCATGACATACGGAACTCCATCGCAGTCTTTAACACTGGTAGCATGCCGCGACAGCGTGGACGTGAACCGTATGTGCAGCTGACGGACTTTGAGCGAGGGCGTATAGTGGGCATGCGGGAGGCCGGGTGGACGTACCGCCGAATTGCTCAACACGTGGGGCGTGATGTCTCCACAGTACATCGATGTTGTCACCAGTGGTCGGCGGAAGGTGCACGTGCCCGTCGACCTGGGACCGGACCGCAGCGACGCACGGATGCACGCCAAGACCGTAGGATCCGACGCAGTGCCGTAGGGGACCGCACCGCCACTTCCCAGCAAATTAGGGACACTGTTGCTCCAGGGGTATCGGCGAGGACCATTCGAAACCGTCTCCATGAAGCTGGGCTACGGTCCCGCACACCGTTACGTCGTCTTCCGCTCACGCCCCAACATCGTGCAGCCCGCCTCCAGTGGTGTCGCGACAGGCGTGAATGGAGGGACGAATGGAGACGTGTCGTCTTCAGCGATGAGAGTCGCTTCTGCCTTGGTGCCAATGATGGTCGTATGCGTGTTTGGCGCCGTGCAGGTGAGCGCCACAATCAGGACTGCATACGACCGAGGTACACAGGGCCAACACCCGGCATCATGGTGTGGGGAGCAATCTCCTACATTGGCCGTACACCTCTGGTGATCGTCGAGGGGACACTGAATAGTGCACGGTACATCCAAACCGTCATCGAACCCATCGTTTTACCATTCCTAGACCGGCAAGGTAACTTGCTGTTTCAACAGGACAATGCACGTCCGCATGTATCCCGTGCCACCCAACGTGCTCTAGAAGGTGTAAGTCAACTACCTTGGCCAGCAAGATCTCCGGATCTGTCCCCCATTGAGCATGTTTGGGACTGGATGAAGCGTCGTCTCACGCGTTCTGCACGTCCAGCACGAACGCTGGTCCAACTGAGGCGCCAGGTGGAAATGGCATGGCAAGCCGTTCCACAGGACTACATCCAGTATCTCTACGATCGTCTCCATGGGAGAATAGCAGCCTGCATTGCTGCGAAAGGTGTATACACTGTACTAGTGCCGACATTGTGCATGCTCTATTGCCTGTGTCTATGTGCCTGTGGTTCTGTCAGTGTGATCATGTGATGTATCTGACCCCAGGAATGTGTGAATAAAGTTTCCCCTTCCTGGGACAATGAATTCACGGTGTTCTTATTTCAATTTCCTGGAGTGTATGTCGTCCATGGAGTCTCTCCTATGGTCAAATGATGGTAGGTTTGAACAATTCGCTTGTGTCAACAATTTTTTAGACGTGAAATTTAAAACTTCTAGTTTCGTTTTGCTGTGATCAGCTTCCACACTAGATTGATCAACAAGGCACTGAATGAAAACCTTGACCTGCTTAGCGATTTTGCGTAAGACCATGATGGATCTTTTCCATCCTTTATTCATTTAGGCACATAACTCTCCAGATAACCCGATTTACAGTCTACTTAAACTTTTCCTACAGTTCCACCACATCTACCTTAATGGTACTAACTGATGCCAATTCACTGTATGAGAAAGATGTTAACAACGGCTTATCTGCTCTGACTAATAGAAACACTCTCCTGGCCTTTTTGACTGATTTATTAACTTTCGTAATCATAGTTGCTATAATGACATCATGATTGCTAATCAACGTTTCTATAGTGACACTGTCGATAACGTACGGCGTATTTGTAGCTACAAGGGCCAAGATATTTCCATGGCCTGTGGGCTGCCGAACTGGCTGCTCAAGACACTTTTCAGAAACAGTGTTCAGAAGTATTTCGCATGTCTGTCTGTCTGTCTGTATAGCCCTACATGGAACCATAGACATCCCAGTCCATATTCGGCAGATTAATGCCGCGTAAAACTAGTATTGCATGAGGTGAGTATTTAGGAGATGTTGACCGAAGAGTTTCTTTGAATGAGTCTAGATCTGCTACAGCGGAACTGAGTGGCCAGTAAAAATATTCAGCAATCAACGTAGTTTCACATACATCGGTTATACACGACGCAACGGCTTCGTACTCGCCCTCAACAACATTTTCATCAATGAAAACTCCCCCACCTATGGTCGCTAATCTGTGTTTCCCATAAACGTACCACGACTTGCTAAATATCTCAGATCTTTCCACTTCGGGTTTCAGCCAGCTCTCGGTACCAAGAACAATTATTAGCGCGAGAACTTTCGTGGTGGGCAGTAAATTCGGAAACTTTCTTACGAATACTTCGACAGTTTAATGATAAAAGTTTAACAGTCGAAGTGTCTTTATTCTGAACGCCGTTTGAGTTCCCTTGCTGTGAAACGACTGGCGAGAGTTCACCAGAGCGCCTCAGACTATCTCCTATCCTAAAACCCTCATGTGCACTCCACAAGTTCTCTACTATCCCAGTAGCTGCTTCCTTTGTATAGTGCCCCCTGACCCATCAAGCGGAATCCTAGAAATCTACACACGATAATACAGGTCCATAAATCTGCAGCCAAGACCCTCAGAGACTCGACGAACACATTGGTTGAGACCCTCCGCTCAGCTCCGAGCATAGGACCCCTATCACTTTTGGGAAAGATGCAAATTGCGAGCTATACTTGCACCCCGTAGGCGAGGTTAGCAGTCTTCGCCCCCTCCGCCGACCTCTTCTGCGAAGTTATGATCGCCTCAGGGCAATGACACAGGCGTCGTTTGTGACGACGTGGACGAAAACTTGCAGACGACTGCAACCTGCACGCTCTATAGCGAGGTGGCCCCCATATCACGGATGACACCCCCCCAACCTACCCCGTGGTAGACACAACAAAAGCTTTCTGTCAAGCCCTGAACGCTGTCCTCCAAAGGATCTCCATAACGTACCTAACGTTGGAGCTCCCAATAATCAGTAAAGCCCCCCCCCCTCCCCCCCCTCCCCCCCCCCCCCGCCCGCCGCATTCCTCATCGGAACCAGCTGAAGAAGCGGCCACCTGTCCACTCACAGGGTGAATGGGCGAGACCAGGCGGCGAGTCTTCGGATTGGCCTTCCGCATTGAGCGACGCGAACGCATTACCATCCACCACCCAGCATGCCACGATGGCGGATCCACCTCGTCGTGTGCCCTAGGAGGTACCTCAGAACCAGAGCCCGTGGAAAAAACAAATTTCATCTCATGTGTCTCATGAGACGAGCCACTTTATCGGCCACCGCTACACCCCGAGGCAGCAACACAAAAGTTACTGACCGTAGCAAACAGTACACAGCATGCATGCAAACGCACACAGCATGCACACATCTACTCTTCCTAGAAATACCACCTGAAGAAGTGAAGTATAAAAGCAGAAAAACCTACATATGCGACTTGCTACCCCCCTGGTGGGTCATCAATAGACGCTAATACATTAAAGAGCTACGTAGCTACATGTTCAGTAAGCAACTATTGCGCTAAAGACTGAATGAATTTACACTTACAAAAACGCGAGATGAACACTCTTAAACAGAGAAACAGACACGAAATTTAATAAATAAACTGTGTGGAAAACACAGAAAAGTATAAACAATTTACTTGCCACTCTGTAAACTTACTCGTATCACAGCCAACAGTTGGAGCATGATTGGCTTACTAAACGAACGGACGGTTGGTTTCAGAACAATATAAATGAGTAACTACTGCGCTACAGACTGAATTTACACTTACGAAACGACGAGATCAATCCTCTTAGACAGAGAAACACATACGCAATTTAATAAATATTCTGCGTGGAATATACAGAAAAGAATGAACACTTAACTTGCGACTCTGTTGACGCAACCGCGTCACAGCCTAGAGCTGCACCGTGGCAGATGTATAACTGTAAATGGTGAGGTAATGTATCCCAGGGTTACGATCTGATCCTAATGTAATTACAACAATCTGTGATATTTTAAATTTCAACAAAAACGTACTTAACATTGTAAATTTTTCCTTTCATTCACACACGTTTAAGAACAAATGATTCAAATGGCTCTAAGCACTATGGGTCCTAACATCTGGGGTCACCAGTCGACTGGACTAGGATCTATTTAAACCTAACTAACCTAAGGAGATCACACAATCCATGCCCGAAGCAGGATTCGAACCTGCGACAATATTAGCAGCGCGATTCCTGACTGGGGCGCTTGGAACTTCTCGACGTTTAATATCACCATCTGAACTCATGTGTGATGTTGCGTCATGCCTACTCACAAAGAACTTAATATGCAGGTTTCATGCTAACAGACTGATACATAGAATGAAGTGTAGTAGATACGTGATTGTATATGACATTAAGAAATAACTATTGTATAAATATGTCTGAGCTATTAACTTGATTGCAAAATTCTCGACTACATCACAAAATAGATGCAGTATGATACATGTTTTCTGACAGTCTCACATATTGTCTGTGGGAATGGTGTTGATTTGGCACGTGACCAGAATCTTTAATTCATTATGTAAGTCTGCTGTGTATGCTGTACATTCCTTGAGGTGCGCTCATGTTTCGTTTGAAGCTACTACCGGAGCATTGCGTGGCTGCATGACTACAGAATCAATTGTGAAAGCAAACTAGTATGGAGGCCATGATGACAAAGGAAAACCACAATCCCTCTTCCATACGCAGCGTGGGCAGATATTCTTACTAGGCTCTTTCGTGAGGGCGAGGGTCTCATGAATTATTTATGAACTTTGTGTCTTAAATCTGAAGTCATTGACCGCTCATTGCTCTTACATGGATTCCGTGTTTAGATCTAGTAACATGTATGGGCTGTTAGCTCCTGCAAAGCAGTAACTCAACGTAAATCGTCAACAGTAACACCTGTGCAAAATAGTGCAACTTACGTTATGCAAATCACACATGTTTGACAAACTACAATTACTGAGGCTTTCAAATAAGAGTTTCTTGATAGTGGAAAATTTTTCATCTTATTTCACGTATCAGAGTATTGTTTATTTCCGTCCTGTCGTCATTTTGTAGAATTGGCGGTGACGGTCGGTTTACAGGGTGGAAGTCATTATCCCTTCGTATATTACTGGGTTGTGAAATAATGGTCGGTTTAAAGAGAGGAGCAATCATGGTCAGCTTGCAGAGTGACAATCGTGATCAGTTTTCAAGGGGATTACCAATACTCCCCCAGATCGTGATGACTACCGTTACTCTAAGGCCATGTTTTACCCATCAACAAAGACAAAAAATTTGGTATTAGAAACGGAAAAAAGAACAATTTGTAAATATAAAGGTCAGAATACCCACCTTGTCCTGTGCGGACCACTCTGGGATTTGCAGGAACAGAGACAGTGAGATTCTGGAAGGTACTGACAGCGGTGTGGAGCCATAATGACTCCAGTGCCGTGGTCAGCTACCCTAGGTTTCTAAACTTATGTTGGTGTTGATCAAACCACGCGCATACATCATGAGCTGTTTGCCCTGTAAGTTTTCTGGGGAAATTAATACTAGGTGTAAATGTCTAGGTGCAGTTTAAAAAGATAGTTCTCACTGTAGGGTTTAATCTGTGTACGTAATAAGCATCATGTTCATGAGTGGTTGTATGTAAATGCCAATGTGGATTATTTCAGACGTTATAGGCAACTAGCATGGACAATATGCACTTGACCTACCACATGTGATAACTAAATTTTCCACAAACACTAATGTGAAAGGTCAGAATATCCACCTTGCGACGTGCGGACCACTGTGAGATGTGCAGGAAGAGAGTACGTGGGAGGTACTGGAAGGTCATGACAGGGATTTGGGTCCAAGGTGACTCTAGTGCTGTGGTCAGCTACCTTAGGTTTCTAAACAAACTTATCCTGATGTTGTTCAAACCACGAGCATACATCATGAGCTGTTTGCCAATTTGCATGCTCTTGCTGCGAGATGACATCGTGCCGAAGAAAAGCGAACTGCATGTAAGGATGGAGACGGTTCCCAACTACAGATACATACTTGTGTTGATTCATTGCTTCTTCCAGAATGACAAGATCATCCAGGGAATGCAACGAAAACATTCTTCAGAACCAAACGCTCCGTCCTCCGGCTTGGACAACATCGTAGATCACTCAGGGTGTTTCCTACCAGACGTTTTACGCCGTACACCCCAACGCCCATCTACTATCTGAAAAGGCCACCTGCCAGTACACTATGGACGTCCAGTTGCGGTATTGGTATTGGCGTGCAAATTCCAGCCTTCATCGCCGGTGAACGGCAATCATCATAGATGCATGAACCAGGTGCCTACTACGTTGTCTCGTACGCAGCGACGTTTGCTGAACAGTCATTGAGTAGACACTGTATGTAGCCCCTTCGTTCATCTGGGAGGCCAGCTGCTCAACGATCGCTCATACATTCGCCCATATACAGCTCCATAGCTATCGTTGATACCCGTCTTTTAAGGCTCGTGGTGCAGAACAGCTACTCCGGCGCTGTTTTTGTATAGCAGCATCTTGCCATGCACGTAGTACTTAACCAAGGTGGCACGTGAACTGTTTACAGATTTGTTCTTTTCCGAAATGCTTCCACCCTTGGCCCGAAAGCAAATGATCATTCCCCTTGGTACGTTGGATAAATTACTCGTTTTCAGCTATGCGTCAACAGCTACACCGTGTTCCCACAGCACGATTTAAAACTTTCCATTGCTTGGGCTTACACGTACTTTGTGTGAATGGTAGCTAAACGTTGAAAGCGTACATAGGCGGTAGTGAAGATAATGTGAATGAAACGTATATAACTTTAACTTGACAAACAATGTCACAAGGCTCACCCTTTTTCCCCAATGTAGTTGAACTTCCGCTCAGCGAAATCAGTACACTGGTACGCATAATTTAAGGAGGAAAGTAAGTTTCGCATGATTTGTGACTCTCAAGGAAAATAACTAGATGAAAAACTGAGCCTTACATAGAAAGCCCTGATATGGTATAGCAAAGAAAGTAATTGAAGGAAATACACAATGAGACCAATAAAAGACAGTGATTACTGTGAAGTCACTGCGATTTTCCAAGGTCCTCTGACGTCGTAAAAGACAGGATATGGTTCTTGATAGAGTGATTAATCACCAAGACGACAAAGCGTGCTCTTGATCGTACTCCCATGCTGGCCACATGGTGTGTAAGTAGTTTATATGGTAGGGTGTTCCAGTCCTCTAGTAGGGTGTTCCAGTCCTCTACCAGAGTGGTTCACAAATGCCGGATGGTCACTGGTGCATGTGCTTGTACGTGCTGCAATACGTCTCTGTAACGTATCACACGTGCTGTCTACGGGATTTAATTCGTCTAGTATCGTGTCATTTCTAGAGCTCCTCTACCTGCGATGTTCGAGATGGTCACGCAATGTTATCCATAAAATGGGCGTCAGGACCGAAAGCACCCTTGAAACTGCGCATATGGGGAAACAGTACAGTGTCACGATAACGTTGACCACATCTGACTTCTTTTTTATGGCCTACAATATGCAACCACATCGAAGAGAGCAAGTGGAGCAGCTATTGGAACAGAGAGGATATTCTGTGGATCAGCTTAAACCCAACCGATTTAGTGTGGGATGCGTTGCGGAGTCGAGCTGCAGCACTCCCATATGTACCAATGGCCATCCAGTAGATAACACTCGTGCTGCTGGAGGAACGGAAGGTGCTAACCTACGCACACCTTACCTACCTTGTGGCCAGCATTGGAACACTTTACGGAGAACTCATTTACGACTGTGGTGATCACACGCCCTGTAAAGAACCGTCTCCCAGCTTTGTAATCTACAAGAGATTATTGTAAGTCGCAGAGATTCCGGTGTGATTTTTGTCCTTCAATAAAAGTATCATTTCTGTCCGTCTCATTGCTTATTTCTGTCACTTACATTTCATAGCGTCATGTTGTCCGCCTGCTTAGCTGGGTGGTAACGTGCTTTCCTCCCATGCAAGCGGGCCCGGGTTCGATTTCCGGCAGAGTTGGAGGTTTTGTGTTGCCCTCATCATCATTTCTTCCTTATAACTGGTGCGCAAGTCGCCCAGTGTGGCGTCGAATGAAATAGGACTTTCACTTGGTGGCCGAACTTCCCCAAATAGGGCCTCTCGGCCAACGAAGCCATATGCTCATTTCATTTCCATAGTGCCAAGTTACTTGGCAGTGACACATCTTGCGTAGGTTACTTTCGTCCTCAGTTTTTGCACACCAGTGTTTTATCTACCACCTGGCCTTAATTTTGGTACTGATCCTTGCAATACCACAGACTTCAAATGCTAATGATAGTTCCAGATGTATTGATGGAGGGGCAACGACGTCACACAAAACCCCAGAAAATAATACTAACACGAATCAATTAACTAAAACATTAAAACTAAATCACCGTCTACCACAAGCGCACGCAACTTAACCGTGCTGAAAAGAACCAGAATGATCTCAATGTTGACATTCTATTCATAAGCATTTATTCATCTAAAATGCGTTGCCAACACACACACACACACACACACACACACACACACACACACACACACACACACATACACACATCTCTGCCAAACGAATATCTAAAACATAGCTGTAGAGTCTCAAAGTAAGTGCTTCAATGCTTTCTTCATAGCTAAACACATGTGGGTAAAGGAAACAGAGAGATTACATTTCAAATTAGGCGTAAATCAGGTGAAACAGCGAAACAAACCTGACTGAGTTTGTAACTGCAGGAAACAATATTGGCTAAAATACTATGCTAAGCAGATAATCATTCCACAAACTGGCATTCTGAATTGTTGGCAGCTACTGGAAGAATACATTAAATTTAATTCCACTACTTCTGCCTACACTTTCTAAGACACAATGCACAATCCAGTTAAACATTTTCAGATCTATATTGTGCCATGATGCTTTTCAAGTGTTACAATGATATATCAACTGCTAAAAGAGTCAAAAGTTGTTGTCATTGCAATATCAGAAAATGATAGTTGTTATTTACTTAACAGTCGGTTATCACCTATTTTTTTACACGTCATTCAGTAATGTTTCACCTTAGTAACCTCCATTTTGGGTCATGGAGTGAGATGGAGAGTCAGACATAATGCATCATGACGTGTTACACCATACAGTACAACCAGTAATATTGTTTGTCTAAAATCGCTTTGTATTACTTTGAGTCGGCCGCTGTAGCCAAGGCTCTAGGCGATACAGTCTGGAACGGCGTGACCGCTACGGTCACAGGTTCGAATCCTGCCTCGGGCATGGATGTGTGTAATGTCTTTGGGTTAGTTAGGTTTAAGTAACTCTAAGTTCTAGGGGACTGATGAACTCAGATGTTAAGTCCCATACTGCTCAGAGCCATTTGAACCATTTCAAAACACATACTCACATAAAACATAGTCGACAGAGAAACACAATGAGGGAACATGATTTTAGAAAGGAGGTAAGCAAATGTTTTGACGAGTTACATTTTACTGTAATGTTTCAATTGAACTGCATATTCGTAATACTCAAGAGACCTCCTGATATGGTTACGTCTATCTAAACATAACCAGATATCCTGGGGTAACAAGACATAAATGAAACATAGCCAAAGAAAATATCTTCTGTTCATAAAAATAAGTTCCAGCTAGTTTATCATTTAGTCCCGCACTTACAATACATTTAACATAGCAGTACCATCAAAATGAGTACCAACAGAAATGCTTTTTGGTGATATGTCAAATAGTGTATATTCAGCAAAACCCCGTGGGAAAACAGAGTTGATGAGAAATGTCCCCACACCCCATATCATCATTTTTATCGGTCTTGGGTCAGTCATCAACTTACCAAGGACACAGTCAAAGAGGGAATTGCATCACTATTTACCGAAGCACTTCGTTGCTCTAAGGAGTATGAATGCTGTCATGTGTAACTTACCGTTCTGCAAATCAGTCTTTTCCAAAGCCATTGAAACCTTCTGGCAATAACCGATACTTCTGGAAGCTAGTCTTCAATTCAACCGCTTTTGAAGTGAACAGGAAGACTCTTCTCAACAAATTCATTCATATTGTTCCAACAGACACAGTCGACATCTGCTGGTGATTTGTTGGTGACTTTCTCCGAATCATGAAAGCTTTCCTTCTCATTTTAATAATCCTCTTCATCATTATCAGCAACAGAGTCACCTTCTTCATTATAATTACACTTTTCTTCATTAACGTCAAACTTCTGATTGGAATCATCGTCTCCTTGCTTGTGTAAGAGCATAATTTTATTCGGATTTAACTTATTTCTCTTCTTGTTTTGGTCTACCTCCTCATTCTTCCTTCTTCTTATCCTCTGATAATAGCTGCCACTATCTCTATCACTGTTGATAGACGGGTTTAAATACTGTCTTTAGCATTCTTCTTTTCCAGTAGCGACACTTTCTTGTGAATATTAAATTGTTATTTAAACCAAATTAGGCTAGTGAACTTTACTTGCACCGTAGTGGTGCCATATGCAAGATATATCGTGGTTTAGAACATAGTGATAATTAATACTTTTTCGTATGTAGGTAGCTACAGGAAAAATCTGTTTCTGTTACAGTCTTCACACTGATGACTGGTTTCGTTCAGCTCTCCATGCTACTCTATCATGTGCTAGCCTACTTATTTCCGAATAACTACTGCTACTTACAACTTTCTGATTCGCTTACTGTATTCGTCTCTAGGACTCCAGCTACTATTTTTATGTCTCACACCTCCCTCCAGAACTAAATTGATGATCCCTTCACGTCTGACATTGTGGCCTCTTAACTGATCCCTTCTCGTGGTTGGGCTGTGCCAGAAATTTCTTTTCTCCCAGTTGCATTCAGTAGTCTTCTGCAGCAGCACATTTCTAAAGATTCTGTTCTCTTCTTATGTAAACAATTTATAGTTTATGTTTCACTTCCATACATGAATGCATTTCACAGAATTAATGTCAGGTAATACTTCCTAAAACTTAACAAATTTGTGTTCTTTAGAAAGCCTTTCCTCGTCATTATCATTCCACATTTGATATCCTCTCTACTTCGGCTATCATCCGTTATCTTGCTGACCCAGTGGTGAAACTCATCTACTACTCTGAGCCTCATTTCCTAACGTGAGTCCCTGCTTTCATGAGGTGCCCATTCTGTTCACGTACCCATCTAAGATTCTTTCTGTCGCTGACGCAGTTACAGTATCATCGACAAACCCCAAAGCTTTGGTTCCTTCTAACGGAACATTAATTTGTACTCCGAATTTTTCTTTGGTTTCCTTTATTGTACCATCAGAGGATTGAATAAGATCGACGATAGGCTGCAATACTGCCCTAAACCTTTCTCAATCATTGTTTCTCTTTCATGCTCCTCGACTCTTATAATTGCCGCCTGGTATCTGTAGAAGCTATAACCTTTAGATCCCTGGATCTTATCTATGCTACCTTCAAAATATCAAAGAGGGTAGTCCAGTCAACATTGTAGGAAGCTTACCATAAATCTACAAAAGCCATAAAATAGGTTTGCCTTTCCTAAACCTGTCTTTTAAGATAAGCCATAGTGTCAGTATAACCTCACATTTTCCTACATTTCTCTGGAATCCAAACTGATTTTACCCTGTGTTGGCTTCTATCGGTTTTCCCATTCTTTGATGCAGCCCGCCACGAATTCCTTTCCTGTGCTAACCTCTTCATCTCAGAGTAGCACTTGTAACCTACGTCCTCAATTATTTGCTTGACGTATTCCAATCTCTGTCTTCCTCTACAGTTTTTGCTCTCTACAACTCCCTCTAGTACCATGGAAGTAATTCCCTCATGTCTTAGCAGATGTCCTATCATCTTGTCCCTTCTCCCTATCAGTGTTTTCCACTTATTCCTTTCCTCTCCGATTCTGCGTAGAACCTCCACATTCCTTACATTATCAGTCCATCTAATTTTCAACATTCGTCTGTAGCACCACATCTCAAATGCTTCGATTCTCTTTTTTTCCGGTTTTCCCACAGTCCATGTTTCACTACCATACAATGCTGTACTCTAGACGTACATCCTCAGAAATTTATTCCTCAAATTAAGGCCGGTATTTGATATCAGTAGACTTCTCTTGGCCAGAAATGCCTTTTTTGCCATAGCGAGTCTGCTTTTGATGTCCTCCTTGCTCCGTCCGTCATTGGTTATTTTACTGCCTAGGTAGCAGAATTCGTTAACTTCATTGACTACGTGACCATCAATCCTGATGTTAAGTTTCTCGCTGTTCTCATTTCTACTACTTCTCATTACCTTCATCTTTTTCCGATTTACTCTCAACCCATACTGTGTACTCATTGGAATGTTCATTCCGTTCAGCAGATCATTTAAACCTTTTTCACTTTCACTCAGGATAGCAATGTCATCAGCGAAACGTATCATTGATATCTTTTCACCTTTTATTTTAATTCCACTCCTGAACCTTTCTTTTATTTCCATCATTGCTTCCTCGATGTACAGATTCAAGAGTAGGGGCGAAAGGCCACAGCCTTGTCTTACACCCTTCTTAATACTAGCCCTTTGTTCTTGATCTTCCACTCTAATTATTCCCTCTTGGTTGTTGTACATACTGTATATGACCCGTCTCTCCCTATAGCTTACCCCTACTTTTTTCAGAATGTCGAACAGCTTGCACCATTTTATATTGTCGAACGCTTTTTCCAGGTCGACAAATCCTATGAACGTGTCTTGATTTTTCTTTATCCTTGCTTGTATTATTAGCGTAAAGTCAGAATTGCCTCTCTCGTGCCTTTACTGTTTCTAAAGCCAAACTGATCGTCACCTAGCGCATTCTCAGTTTTCTTTTCCATTCTTCTGTATATTATTCTTGTAAGCAGCTTCGATGCATGAGCTGTTAAGCTGATTGTGCGATAATTCTCGCACTTTTCAGCTCTTGCCGTCTTCGGAATTCTGTGGATGATGCTTTTCCGAAAGTCAGATGGTATGTCGCCAGACTCATATATTCTACACACCAACGTGAATAGTCGTTTTGTTGCCACTTCCCCTAATGATTTTAAAAATTCTGATGGAATGTTATCTATCCCTTCTGTCTTATTTGACCGTAAGTCCTCCAAAGCTCTTTTAAATTCCGATTCTAATACTGGATCCCCTATGTCTTCTAAATCGACTCCTGTTTCTTCTTCTATCACATCAGACAAATCTTCACCCTCATAGAGGCTTTCAATGTATCCTTTCCACCTATCTGCTCTCTCTCCTCTGCATTTAACAGTGGAATTTCCGTTGCACTCTTAATGTTACCACCGTTGCTTTTAATGTCACCAAAGGTTGTTTTGACTTTCCTCTATGCTGAATCTGTCCTTGCAATAATCATATCTTTTTCGATGTCTTCACATTTTTCCTGCAGCCATTTCGTCTTAGCTTCCTTCCACTTCCTATTTATTTCATTCGTCAGCGACTTGTATTTCTGTATTCCTGATTTCCCCGGAACATGTTTGTGCTTCCTCCTTTCATCAATCAACTGAAGTATTTCTTCTGTTACCCATGGTTTCTTCGCAACTACCTTCTTCGTACCTATGTTTTCCTTCCCAACTTCTGTGATGGCCCTTTTTACAGATGTCCATTCCTCTTCAACTGTAATGCCTATTGCGCTATTCCGTCACTGCTGTATCTATAGCGTTAAAGAACTTCAAACGTATCTCGTCATTTCTTAGAACTTCCGTATCCCACTTCTTTGCTTATTGATTCTTTCCAACTAATGTCTGGAACTTCAGCCTACTCTTCATCACTACTATATTTTGATCTGAGTCTATATCTGCTCCTGGGTACGCCTTACAATCCAGTATCTGATTTCGGAATATCTATCTCACCATGATGTAATCTAATTGAAATCTTCCCGTGTCTCCCAGCCTTTTCCAAGTATACCTCATTCTCTTGTGCTTCTTGAACAGAGTATTCGCTATTACTAGCTGAAACTTGTTACAGAACTCAATTAGTCTTTCTCCTCTGTCATTCCTTGTCTCAAGCCCATATTCTCCTGTAATCTTTTCTTCTACTCCTTCCCCTATAACTGCATTCCAGTCGCCCATGGCTATTAGATTTTCGTCCCCCTTTACATAATTCATTACCCTTTCAATATCCTCATACACTTTCTGTATCTGTTCATCTTCAGCTTGCGACGTCAGCATGTGTACCTGAACTATCGTTGTCGGTTTTGGTCTGCTGTCGATTCTGATTAGAACAACCCGGTCACTTAACTGTTCACATTAAGACACCCTCTGCCCTAACTTCCTATTCATAACGAATCCTACACCTGTTATACCATTTTCTGCTGCTGTTGATGTTACCCGATACTCATCTGACCAGAAATCATTGTCTTCCTTCCACTTCATTTCACTGACCCCTACTATATCTAGATTGAGCCTTTGCATTTCCCTTTTCAGATTTTCTTGTTTCACTACCACGTTCAAGCTTCTGACATCCTCGCCCCGACTCGTAGAACATTATCCTTGCGTTGCTTATTCAATCTTTTTCTCACGGTAACCTCCCCCTTGGCAGTCCCCTCCCGGAGATCCGAATGGGGTACTATTCCGGAATCCTTTGCCAATGGAGAGATCATCATGACACTTCTTCAACTACAGGCCACATTTCCTGTGGATACACGTTACGTGTCTTTAATGCAGTGGTTTCCATTGCCTTCTGCATCCTAATGTCGTTTATCATTGCTGATTCTTCCGCCGTTAGGGGCAATTTCCACCCCATAGGACAAGAGAGTGCCCTGAACCTCTATCCGCTCCTCCGCCCTCTTTGACAAGGCCGTTGGCAGAATGAGGCTGACTTCTTATGCCGGAAGTCTTCGGCCGCCAATGCTGATTATTTATCAAAACTTAGGCAGTGGCACGGATCGATCACGGGACCGAAGACGTTTTGATTATGAATCAAAGACGCTACCCCTAGACCACGGGTAAAGATCATTCTTTTACAGAGAAGTATTGTTAGTATTTTGCCACCGTAAACTACTAAACTTAAAGGCATATAATATTCACACCTATCAGCAGCTGTTTTCTTTGGAATTAGTGTTATCATATTCTTCTTTACGTTTGAAGGTATTATACCGATTTTATACATCTTACATATCAGCTGTTGTAGTTCACCATGGCTGGTTCTTCAAAAGGTAGTTCTGATGGAGATTTGTATACTCTTGGGGTCTTATTTCGACTTACGTCTCTCAGTGCACTACGAAATTTTACAATCTAACTCTATCAAATACTGTTCACAAGGTAACACACATTGCAACTGTTAGTGAAATCAGTTTCAATTTCTGAATGACGAGTTGTGGCTCCCTGTTTAATTCAGAAGATTGTTCAGTTTTTCCATATAAAGCCACTGGTTTTGGATGCGGTCTAGATGCTTAGTTGTTTTTGAACTGTACGGTTTTTTTGTTCGAATATCTCTGGCATGTTAGTTGTTAGTTTAACTATACATTATTTATACTGTATACAGCTTTCCTGCAAAATAAAATTGAGTGCCATTTCCATTTTGTTAAGGCAGATACCGCAGTCAAATTCAGCTGTCCACTTTTGATGTCTCAAACATTTACTCAGATTGTAAATACTTACTGTTTGCAATAGAAGGAATTCCAAAGTGCGGACTATTATGGTTAAATGTGTGTGTGTAATTCAGAGTAAAATATCTTTTAACGTTAAACTATTTTACGTAAAACACCACTGAACATGGTCGGAATTCAAGTGCAATTTTTGTAAATTCAAAGCTGATTTTTGATTACCTGCCTTTTTTAAATAAATTTCTTAGATACATTCTCATCCTTTACCTTATTTTAATACAAACTGAAATACTACACTGTTATGGCTGCCTCATTTTAATACTTTGCTGAGGTTCGGCTGTAGAGATTGGAGGGGGCAAGAGACAGTTACAGGAGAGCAGGAGATGAGGGTGTACAATGCACAACGTACCTACTCCCATTTCTTAAAATATCTTCCACCATCACCACCATTTTGCATTTTTAAAATTTCCAAATACGACTATTTTGCATGTCTCAATTTCTCACGAAAACCCTCTTGGATGTTTTGGCAACTACTGAGCCAACTAGTGGCAGAAACTTGTATCATGTGCATTGTTCCTATAGATAAACTACCACAATATCTCACTAATCCCGGTTTAATTGGGTAGGCAAGGTTCAGCCAGTGCGTTAGTCGGCCGTCAGATCTGTTTATGTTAAGACTGACGTTGGAGCTAAGCTGAGTACCATTCCCATCTGTGTGCAACCGCTGATTTGTCCGCTTTTCGTATTTCGCACGGAGTGGGACAAAGTGCTGGAAGCTGCGGTGCATATTTCCAGGATTATCAAATGTCTACCACATTGTACTATTATTGTCAGTGCCTCTCACACTAAGACAAGTCCACCTCTATTGCCTGCACTCGGTGGCTTACTGATATATTTGTTTGAGTGTAATTACCTGAGCTAACGTCTGTTACTTCAGATTATTTATATTTTTGACAGGTCGAATGTCTGACTATATATGTAATTGTACCTGTATTGGAAATTGATACATTGAAGTATATTTGTGTTTGTTACATGAAGCGTGAATGATTAAATTCAATGACTAACTTAAGTGTTAAATTTTCCCATTGATATGGCCGTCGGCTTTCTTGTTCCAAAGTATTCTAAGGAAGTGTTTTGGTAATACGCCATGGCAAAGAATTTGCAGATTAAATTGTGATCTTAAGTGTTATAAAGGATTTTGATTTAGTATCTTATATTTTGTTTGCTTTACCAGAAATTTCGTGTATTTAAGATGTGTGATGAAATTGTGTTATGGATTTCCATGGCTAAATACAGAGGAGGTAGCACTGCTTATAAGTTTTCCTTAGATAATTTTCGTTTTCCTTGAATAATTGTTTGGTTCATACAAGGTTCCTTGCCATGTGGTTTGGCTAAATTACTGTCAGATCTTATTTTCTCTCCACATGTTAAGTTTTCCTCTATCAAATGTTATTAAGATGAATGGTTTGAGAGACACTTAGTTTGCCACTACCACGTCTCTTCATATTTCGTAAACTTGGAGAAATTTAATTGAGCTAAATGGTTGGAGAGACAGTAAGTTCGCCACTACCACGTGTCTTCGTATTTCATAAACTTGGTAAATATAAGTCATTGAAATCTGATGTCACATTAAGAGGCCTAATGTTAACCCATCTGAAGGAGGTGACCATTAATATTTCCTCAACTTGTTTGTTGGCCCTATGTTTAACATAAGTAGTGTTTATTAAAGGTGCTACTTAGTTTCCTAAGCTGCGCGGCCGGTTTTTCATCGGCTGGTGGCCACAAAGGTCTTGTTGTTATTGGCTGACTTTGAGTTTCATCCGGAGTTGTCATAGCGCACTGTTTCGCACTGCCAGTAATACATTTTAAGTAGTGGCTATATTACTTAATGTTCTGATCTATGGAACATTATTTAAAGTTTTACTTGAAGTTGTACCTCTCCTTTACAATCTGCTTGCATTGTCATTATGAATTTCGGGTAATTATTTTTTTCTAAGATTTCTTAAGCCCAAGATACTGTGTTCATTATAGTGTTCCGCGAATATTTCCAAATCTTTTACCCACAGTCACTGGTTAAGGCCTGCTATGAGACTGTAATATACTCATGTGTCGTCAACCTTCACCTAATTTGCTATTTAGTTATTTCATAAAATTTTCTTTAGATTTCATGCTGATTTTAGCAGTGTGTTTGTTGTCTTGTGTGTTAGGAGCTGTTTGATTTAAAAACATTAAGTAGTTTGTGAAAATCCTTTTAAGGTCTTAACTGACCTTCCATTAAATTGTCTTAAATATATCTTTACTGTTCTCTTTTGAGCAGCTTCTGTTTTATAGGGAAAGAAGGTTTCTTAAAAACATTACAGTTTTCTATTTATTCTGGCACAGTGTTTTGTGGCTTGGTGACTTTAAAGCATTTGGCCGATTATTACTGTAAGTAACTAATTAACCTTCTTCTGTCACTCATAAGTGTATGTGATTACTGTATTTATTTATTTATTTATTTATTTATTCATACTATTATATGGTGGTTAAATAAATGTAGCTATTGAATTGAGAATTTGTACTGCTATTTTGAGTTCACCTCTCCATGCTTTCCATGTCTACCCCATTTTGTGTTTGGAGATTTCATTTGACACATATATTACTGTTAAGAAACCTACATTTTTTATCCGCTGCTCACTTCCATGCCATTTTTTCTTTTTCAGCATTTCAGTGCTATTCACATCTGTACTACCCTATCAGAGTAGTGGTCAAAGAACTGCTGCAGCTGTGGCGACCTGCCGATCATGAGAAAACTGGATAAGCGCAGTAACTCTCTAAAAAATTATACAAACACTTGTCACTCTTTATTATTTCTGAAACGTTTCTGCTTATGAAAGATTTTTATGGCCTACCTTTCAGGTATTCATTATGCATGTTTCTATGAATGCAACCAAATGCAACGACTTCCTGTAACTCAGGCAAGATCTTTATTCAGTACTACAGAATCTGTTTGCAACTACCATATAGTAACCTGGATGAGCAGAATAGGATACGCAAGAGGCTATCTAGTACGCCTCCAATCGAGCAGCAACTGAGGGACAGCAGCAGGTAGTACCCATTCAGAGATGGGATATCACTAATATCGTCATCGAGTTAGAGATTAACCTACTGATTGTTTTAAAATCAAGTTAGCAAAAAATGGGTAGCCAGCACTAAAATTCATTAAATTAGATGCAACGAATTATCTTAAATGAGTTCCTCTTGATTCTGCCATTATAAGTCGAATACGGACATGTGTGATAGCTAATAAGTTTGGGTCTAGACAGCCAAAGCATTTATTACATTCCACTTATCTCCTTATTAGAAAAGGGTTCATGTAATTATCCAGCGTCTTAAATAACCAGCAAGTTGCTCTGGCCGAATTCAGGTGAAGAGAAGCAAATATGTCTCACTATACAGAATCTGGTTGTAATACCATCTGAAATGAGTAATGATTGGTGCATCACTAATGTTAATGACACTCTTTTAATGATTCTTGAGACTTTTGAAGAGGGAAATTCCATCAGCACCTTAAAATAAGTTGCTAAAAAGCGTGGTATAATGCAGGAGAGTAAAAAAATTGCCCAAAGTGATAGCAAATAAATATGCAGTTTTGGGAGTGAAAACAAAGTCCAAGTAGACAGTGCACAGTTAATGCCTGTCTAAAGCAGTCAGTTTCACCAATAAATAAGAATGTAAACCGTATCTACATAAGTTAACAAATTAAACTTAGCCAGAGGACCATTTCATATTAAGCTGAAACATATTGACATTTTCAGAAAGCAGAATGAAGAAGTCTCAGTAAAACTCTACAACTGCGAGTATTCTGATTATGATGACAGGAGAGTTGGAAACTAATTCCAGGTTACACTGCTACATATCATAAAGCATCTTATAGGTCCACTAATATATGAGGTTACTATACAGATAAGTACCATGTCTATTAAAAATACTTTTATGCAAAATAAAAGTTGACTGTGTACTGTTTAGACCAGTTAACATGTCATGTCTAGTGACAAGACCGAGTTTATAAAATATACGAAGTCCAACAACCAACTGAAGTGACCATTTGCAGTATATGCTGATACGAAATAGACGTCCAAATCAGCTGCTACTTGCAGTCATTGCAGTGATTGTGGTTCGTATTCCAATCAGGTAGATTTGCATACAAGATATCAAAGATATTCCGAGTTTGAGCTGTACAGGGAAAGCAAATGCATGAAATGGTTTAATAAACATATTTATGTAACACAAGATTGTAAATAACTTTTTTATTGCACAGTATAGATTTATAAACGACACGCAATGAAGAATTGGCATTTCACTAATCAGAGATTTATTAAATACACTTGGAACCATTTAATGAAGCTTATATTATACATAGACACCACTGTCATTTCATTCTCACATATAAGAGACACTTCATGCCAGCTGCAAGACAAACTTCAAGCCTCACTATATGGTCTCCATCGTTTTCCACAAGTAACAATTATGAGGCTGGCTTCTTGATCATGGGGAAAGATCAACAAAGGACTATGAATGACAACAAGAACGTTAACCTAAATCCACGTCACATATCTCTGCTTTCATCTAATAAGGAACAATGTAAACCACTGTGATTTCAGTAATGTACCAAGAGCGACGATACAATATAAATTTTCAATTTGTGTGTTCCCTAAGTTTTTGAAGTGCTCTGTTGAAATCTGTGTCTTACGTGGAATCAGATGACCTCAAATCAATAAGGAAATATATTAATGACGACGATGAATTTACTTTAGGTAAAGAAAAGCTCGTTTTCTGATGCAAATGTAAAAGCAATGAATAATTTTTACTGGAAGATCACTTACCAGGAACTGAGTGGTTTAAAAGTTTAACAGATATTACTATAATACATGCTGATTATAAAAGAGCTTGAAATCTATAGAATGTATTAAAATGTAAACTAATAGGAGAGTATAAGGATATATATTTGAAAATTGACGAGCTACTGCTTGTTGATGTGTTCGAAAACTTTCGTAGCCTTTGTTAAAACATATGAACTGGGTCGTGTGAAATACCTTGCCTAGAGTGGCATGAGTCGCATTGGTAAAAATTACTATAGTGGAATTGCAGCTTCTTACCAATTCTGACTGCTGTAGTTGTTTGTATAAGGAATTAGAGATGGTACAGTCCATTGTTCTTGCAGGCATGTGTTCCCATCAACAGATTCACAGCTAGTCATGATGACAAAGTTGACGAATCCTGTACTTAAACATCTTGGCTTGAAAAGCCCTTACAACCAGGAGCTGTCGCATTTTCTATTGCTTTCTCCACTGTGGATCTTCTGCGGTTGAAAACGTAGCAGATAATTCCGACATAGTTTATATTTTGGAGCTGGATCTCGAATATCCTAGGATGTTCAAAGTTTCCATTGAGATATGTCCTCAAGTCTGGAAAAAAAATGTTACCACCAGCTAATAGTAAAAATTATAACAAATACAATTTTGACTTTTTATGATAAGGAAAACTATGTTATTCATCTCATAAATCTAAAATGAATTTTAAACATGAATGTTTTTCTTAAAAAGATTCATCGAATCTGACTATTTAGGCAAGCCTCATGGAGAAACTCTGCATTAATGCTGAAAAATATATGAGTTCAAGGAATAATTTTGAGAATAATGTTCTCGGAAGTATTACAGTATACTCTGAAAATCAACTTAAAATGAGAAACGTTTGTATGGTAGAAGGCTAGCAACATTTTGGTTTTCCAGATATAGAGAATGTGCATTAATTGCCAAACCAGATCTTCCGAGAAGTGTTATTTTTAACGAAAATTTTGTTGGCATTAAATAGACAGCCTCAATGTAGTCTTTAATGTAATACGAAGACCAGTTTTGGATGTGTTGGAAACCATTATTTCTGTTTCCCTTCTAAATATATATTAAACAAGTTTCCAGAAAATCATGTACAACTAGGATACATAGACACTTGTAGCGTGATTTATCACATTACAACTCCTAATCTTAATGAAAATATCAAAAATAAATTGTATACACAGTTCATTACCTCAGGACTCCCCCTACAGAAGAGGTACAATACTCTGCTGGTGAATGAAGAAGGATTTGGATAAATTAAATATGAAGTGAATGTGAACCTATTACAGAATTTGTCAGTCTGCTAGCAAAAATGTAAGACCTGAGTCTAAGTCAGGACACATAATGAGTACAGCAAAGGGTATAAAATAGTATTCTGTTCACAGGTTAATCATCGATGATGGTAGGCAGTGTTTGTCGTATTCGGGACTTAAAAGAACTGTGCATCGTGTTGTTAAATTATCCACCATGTTGTTTCTACTACTAAAACACAGTAACTAGGTTTATCTGCACAGGGTAAATCTTTTATATTTCTGGATAGGGTGATTATATTGGGTTGGGATCACTATGGCAAAAAAATAATGATAGTAGATTTTATTGTAAATATCTGAAAAATATCAATAATGCAAATAATGAAAAAATGTGGAACGATTTTATGTTTATGTGTGTGTGTGTGTGTGTGTGTGTGTGTATGTGTGTGTGTGTGGCTGGGTGGGTGGGCGGGTGCTTGTGTGGGTATTTATTATCTTCCCGCAACAGCTCCGCAAAAGGAAATTGTATGTTCTGTTGCTCACTGCTTACAAGCTGCAGCTTCACATTGTAAATGATAGCGTCTACACCTGTCGAAATATGAAGGGTTGTCGACGATGTCACCCAGCAGCACTCCCGTAAGCTATTTTGAACATTATATACATCGCGAGAAAATCAAGCGTTATGTTAATTTAGACTTTAACTGTGATTGTAGCTAGTACCTTGGGCCTACTACAGTCCTTGTAACTGATGTGAAGTACGGTACTCAGTGAAAATAATCCTTTCTGATTTTGTAAAAGATATATAATTCAGTTTGTTCACATGTGTTTGTCATTGCTCGGATAGCAAAAATGTAAACAGGGTGTATAGCTTATAGTTTGAATATCCCTTGATGTAGCCATAGTGTATAAAAATACACAGAGTCAACCAAGTGCACATCTAACATTCTTTGAAATCTAGTAACTTTCATTCTATAGCTCCCAAGTAGGGTATTTTTGTTTGACTTTTTACCTTCTTATTCCCACTGCAGTACATGACAGAGATGAAATTTACTAATGATTAGTTGGTAAATTATATAACATAAAAATAGACAAAGATGAAATGTACTGACGATGAGGAAGTGCAGTTGTTGACATAAACATTAATGGTGAGTTTGAGAACAAAGAGTGTTGAAATCTACTGATAGAGGAGGTGTGGGATGAATTTTATTGGGAAGACAGTACAGTATCTGACAAAAATATTAAGAAAACATAGGGAGAGATGACTGTATGTGTGTGTGTGTGTGTGTGTGTGTGTGTGTGTGTGTGTGTGTGTGTGTGTGTGTGTACGTGTATGTGCAGTGAATAGTGTCAGTTCACACAGATCAGACGAAAAATCCTACTTAATATTTTGGACATACTGTGGTATTCATAATACTTCCTTTGAACACAACGCCAGTTCAAGCGAGAAACCTTATACAGTCTGTTTTTAAGCAGAAATACCGTAGAATAATTTGGCACTTTTCAATATACTGCAAAAAATTCCAAACATTTGCAAAAATTTTTGCCTATAGATATTTAGTATTCTTTTATGCTTTAGGTAGAGCATTACCACATAGTCACTGGTTGTTTCATTTCAATGGATGCAATTTTTTTTAATTTTTCTATTTTCGCCATTTTAGATTTTGTGTGGTCTTTTATTTTTTGTAAAAGCTGAAAATATTTCCCACCAAAGCAATTCGACATCGTTTTTAAATTTTACTCTACCACCACCTTGCATTTTTAGATATTTCTAGTATCGTCATCCTGCCTTTCCTTAATTTCTCATCAGTGCTATCTTGCACATCTCTAAATTTTTCGCCCACTGAGATGTATTTACAATGTTCCTGGAAGTGAAACCGTTTATATTTCAACGACTACCGGCGGAAACTTGAACTGTGTGCTCGTTTGTGCACTGACATACTACTGCAGTCTTATTGCAACACGCTGTAATTTTTCCAATAACTTTGCCGTGTGGATGCAAACGAAATGAACTGCAAGCAATGACTTTAATTGCCACCCATATGCATCATTATTTTCACATCTGCATTTATAATACGTACTTAAGAGGCTATTGTTAAGATTTAAAAGACAGTGGAAGAGACTCACTGTGAGCCTAAATGACGCCACGCGTCTTCTAATAAGGAAATTTCAACTCCTTCTCCGACCTCCACGGAGATTTATAAAGGGGAATATAGACTGGGGCGACAATGAGAATTTGGATCGAGGAAGGAGGCGTACCAGGGAAATCCGTGCAAGTGTTGAAACATCCCCTTCGAAAAATTTATGAATGACTGTGTTGGTAAACCTCTTACGTTATTTGATTTTCAAACAGCTGAGCAAAATTGAACGTACTCAGACATTTCTCTCTTCACTTATTCTGATTAACACTACACTGACACACAATATTTTTAGCGCAAAAGCAATCTGACTTTCAATAATCCCTACAAAAGAATGGCCCTGGCTAACAATAAACTATACATTCCATGAATCACTTACATCACAAAAATCTTCGTTACTCGAACTACTGCAATACAGCGAGCGCCAATACTACCAGCTAAATAAAAGATTCAAACTACGGAAGTCACTAACTACTGATAGGTATCGTTAGCAAATGAAACATTTTGATAGAGAACAAAAAATGTATTTACCTTAATAATGTTCAAAAGTAATAATATATAACAGCCTCCTTACAGTGTGTGAAATGCGGTGCGGAGGTGGCTTAGTGGCCAATGCACCTATCTAGTAAGCTGGAGATCTGGGTTCGATTTCCCACATTGTTGAAAATTTCCTCTGGCTGGTTATGTCTTTATGCACAATTTTTATACATGAGACCAGTAAAGTCTCTGAAACTGTGTCACTTCACTTGATGAATATACCATTTGCATGAGTGTACGTTGCTGTTGTGCTGTGTTACAAAGGCGACTTTTACATTTAACACATACCCACTTCAAGGAGCTGTTCAACAGCAAGCACAATAAGCGCAGTAAAGACAGTCACGTTTAGAACACAGTTTTTGGTATACTTACACAAAGGTCGTGCTAGAATTCGGTGAGTGACTTTTTTTGAAATCCGGCGAGGTTGTATTCATCTGCCGTTCAGCGGTATTTCCAGCGAGCACGCGAAGGGTGAAGGCAACAATATTTTAGCGCCTGCGGAGCAATCGGGTCGCCGCTCCGTCGGCCCGACATCCAATCTGGCGAAGTGCAGGCGGGTCGCCTCCCACGCGCCACCGGCTCCAGTTATCGCTTCCTAAATTCTCCCGATTACGCGAAACATGCCCCTCCGCTCCTTTCAGCAACTTACCCTGGCTGTACCAGGAAATTCCTCACGCCTTCATCCATCAGCTCTGTTTTTACCTACACTCTGCGTAATGGCAACGTCTGTGACAAGAGGACATGAACAAGTGTGATTTTCCTAGGGTTTCTACAGGTGAACTGGCATGCTGCTGACATAAATTTGTCTAGAAGTCAGTACTGTTGATGAATCAAACAGTATCTGTTATTATAATATAGAAAAAGTAGCGTCCATGTGTTGGAATAAGACTATGGGTTGTCCTCAAATGTTCGGAAAATTTAATATACAGTGTGGTCCATTGATCGCGACTGGGCCTAATATCTCACGAAATAAGCGTGAAACTAAAAAACTACAAACAACTAAACTCGTCTAGCTTGAAGGGGGAAACCAGATTGCTCTATGGTTTGCCCGCTAGATGGCGCTGCCATAAGTCAAATGCATATCAACTGCGTTTTTCTAAGTACGAAGCTGCATTCTTTATTCCATATTCGTGTAGCACGTAAAGAAACCTGAATGTCTTAGTTGGACATTTTTTTCCGCTTTGTGATAGATGGTGCTGTAATAATCAAAAACATATGGTTCACAATTTTAGACGAACAGTTCTTAACATATAGCTTTTTTAAATTAAAATACAGAACGTAAGTACGTTTGAACATTTTATTTAGGTTGTTCCAATGTGATACACGTACCTTTGTGAAATTATCATTTCTGAGAAAGCATGCTGTTACAGCGTGACTACCTGTAAATACCACATTAATGCAATAAACGCTGAAAATGATCTCCGTCAACCTCGATGCATTTGGCAATACGTGTAACGACATTCCTCTCAACAGCGAGTAGTTCGCCTTCGGTAATGTTCGCACATACATTGACAATGCCCTGACGCATGTTGTCAGTCGTTGTCGATAGATTACGATGGCAAATGTCCTTCAAATTTACTCACAGAAAGTCATCCGGGGACGTCAGATCCGGTGAACGTGCGGGCCATGGTATGGTGCTTCGACGACCAACCCACCTGCCATGCAATATGCTATTCAATACCGCTTCAACCTCATGCGAGCTATGTGCCAGACATCCGTCATGTTGGAAGTATATCGCCCATCTTCATGCAGTGAAACATCTTATACTAACGTCGGTAGGACGTTACGTATGAAATCAGCATACATTTCACCATTTAGATTGCCATCATTCCTCCCATAATGCCGCACCGTACATTAACCCGCCAAGGTCGCTGATGTTCTACTTGTCGCAGCCACCGTGGATTTTCCGTTGCCCAGTAGTGCATATTATGCCGGTTTACGTTACCGCTGTTGTCGTCGATAAATAGAACGCGTACCTAACATCTGTTATCGTCCAGTAATTTCTCTTGTGACCAGTGGCAGAAATGTACACGACATTCATGCAATTCCTGGTGTATAGAAATAGGGTACGGGTTCAATCAATGTTTATGTAGCATTATCAACACCGACGTTTTTGAGATTCTCGATTGTCGCGCAGTTTGTCTGATACTGATGTGCGGATTAGCCGCGACATCAGCTAGACACCGATTTGGCCATCATCATTTGTTTCAGGTCGTGACTGATGTTTCACATGTGGCTGAACACTTCCTGTTTCCTTAAATAACATAACTGTCCGGTGAATGGTGAGGACACTTGGATGATGTCGTCCAGGATACTGATTGGCATACATAGCACACGCCCGTTGAGCATTTTGATCATAATATCCATAATCAATACGATATCGACCTTTTCCGCAATTGGTAAAAGTTACATTATAATACGGGTAATGTACCACAAAGCAATTACCGTCCGCACTGGCGGAATGTTACGTGATACCACGTATTTATACGTTTGTGACAATTACAGCGCCATCTATCATAAAGCGAAAAAAATGGTCCAACTAAAACTTTCATTTTTCTTTACGTACTACACGAATATGTAATAAAAAATTGGGGTTCCTATTTTAAAAAACCCAGTTGATATCCGTTTGACCTATGTCAGCGCCATCCAGCTGGCCAACCATAACGCCATCTGGTGTCTCCCTTCAAGCTAGACAAGTTTCAATCTTTGTAGTTTTTTCGTTTGACGCATATTTCGTGAGATATTTGGCCCGGTCACTATCAATGGATTTCCCTGTATACATCCCTACGGGCAATGTTGAAGGATAACGTGTGAATGTTACCATCAAAATGTTCCACGAGAAATAATCCAAATGACCTTTCTTCATACGTGTCATGTTGTGTTCCAATCCTCAAGTAGGAGACTCCTATCGTATACTGGTGCAGTTTGTGATAAAAAGCGATGTGGGCTGCTGGGAAAACTCAAAATCGAATCAGCAAATAACAAATATACAAGAACTTTGACTGATAACCTCTGTACTCGTACCCCAATGACCATTCTACTTCGGTTTGTGAGTTAGGTACATTCTCTGAATTCAAGCGTTTGAGTGCCAGTGTTTTCTGCTTGAAATCACCATTTTATTTATTATTTTACTGAAGTAGCAGACCTTGCAGCTTGAAACCGCCTATGATGTAAGACAGAGACATCTGATGGTACGCTAGGGTATTTCTGCGAATGTAGTGCATCGTAGCAGTCACTTATAGCGTTCAATGCAGCCGTCGACGATGAGACTATGCAGATTGTGACATGCATTTCTTTATAGTGTCCACATTGAAGTGATCACTGGAAAGTATGTGTATCTCAAATAAATTTCTGTCTGTACGACTGCTTTTAGGAACAGCTTCGAAATGAAACAGTATATACTTTGGGACACATTTGACTTATCTTCGCTTGTTCTTTAGGACTATAATTTATTTTTTTGGTATTATGAGTTCATGGAATTTTCGGTTAGTGGGATTATGTCTACAAGAAATTTGATTTTGATTTCAAATATTTCACGTGAAAAGGGTAGTTGGAAACTGTATATCCTAGTGGTTCTAAAGAGAAACCATCACCTTAAAATAATTGACTCTTTACTTTTTGCCAATTTGTTCTTCTATTCGTCACTTATTATGATAATAAATGTTACATCTTCGTAAAATTTTAAATTTATATCTGTTCCCATACTGTTGAGTTGCACCCAACGTAATTAAAATTATGAAACAATTTGAGATAAATTTGCACCACTACTAAAAACAAACCATTTCACAAAACGTACATCTTTGACTATTCATTTCAGCACCTATATCGCAAGTAACCCTTATCTTCCAGAGCGTCTATACGTATTGAGAAAAAATACATGACTGAGATTATTCTGCTAAAATCTACTTACATCGCGTCTTGAAGGCTGTGGCCCGGCAGATGCCATACGTAACATACACTGAAGAGCCAAAGAAACTCGTACACCTGCGTAATATCGTCTAGGGCCCCGACGATGATGATGATGATGTTTGGATTGTCGGGCGCTCAACTACGCGGTTAGGGAGCACCCGCACAAATTCCCAACCTTTCCTCAGTCCAATCTTTCCACTTGCATGAATGATGATGAAGTGATGAGGACAACACAAACACCCGTTCATCTCGAGGCAGGTGAAAATCCGTGATCTCGCCGGTAATCGAACCCGGGACCCCGTGCTCGGGAAGCGAGAACGCGACCGCGAGGCCACGAGCTACGTACAACGACGTGGTATGGACTCCAATAATGTCTGAAATAGTGCTAGAGGAAGCTGACACCATGAATCCAGCATGGTTGTCCATAAAATCCGTAAGGGTACGAAGGGGTGGATATCTCTTCTGAACAGCTAATTGCAAGGCCTCTCCAATGAACTCAATAAGTGTTACTGTCTGTGTAGTTTGGCGGTCATCGGAAGTGTTTAAGTTCAGAAGAGTGTTCCTGGAGCCACTCTCTAGTAATTCTGCACATGTGGGGGGTCGCATTGTCCTGCTGTAATTGCCCAAGTCTGTCTAGAATGCACCATGCCCATGGATGGATGCAGGTAATCCGACGGGATATTAATCTACGTGTCACTTATTACAGTCGTATCTAGACGAATGAGGGGCCCGTATCACTCGACCTGCACGCGCCCCACACCATTACAGAGACTTCGATAACTTCAACAGTCCCCTGGTGACATGCAGGGCCATAGATTCATGATTTTTCTCTATAACCGTACACGTCCATCCACTCGATAAATTTTGAAACGAGACTCGTCCGACCAGACAAGATGTTTCCAGACATCAACAGTCCAATGTCGGTGCTGACGGGCCCAGGTGAGGCTTAAAACTTTGTGTCGTGCAGTCGTCAAGGGTACAGGAGTCGGCCTTCGACTCCAAAAGTCCATATCGATGCTGTTTCGTTGAATGGTTCGCTCGCTGACACTTGTTGATGGTCCAGCATTGAAATCTGTAGCAGTTTGCGGAAGGGTTGGACTTACATCACGTTGAACGGTTCTCTTCCGCAGTCGTTGCTCCCGTTCTTGCAGGATCATTTTCCGGCACCAGCGATGTATGAGATTTGATGTTTTACCGGATTCCTGATATTCACGGTACTTTCGTGAAATGGTCGTACGGAAAAATGCCCACTTCATCGCTTCCTCGGAGATGCTGTATCCCATAGCTAGTGTGCCGACTAAAACACCACGCTCAAACTCAGTTAAATATTGATAACGTGGCATTGAAGAAGCAGTAACCGATCTAACAACTGCGGCAGATAATTATTGTCTTATTTAGGCGTTGCCGACCGCAGCGCCGTATTCTTCCTGTTTACATATCTGTGTATTTGAATAAACATGCTAAAACCAGTTTCTTTGTTGTTTCAGACTATTAAGACTGAAAGTTGCCTCTTCAATGGCCACGTCCAGTTCCTCAATAATTTTCTTTCAGTAAGTCGTGAACTTGTCTTGTTGATGCTCTGCAAAGTTGTTTCGGCGGCCAGTATGGACTTATACAGTCTATATCTGGCGGCCGGAGTGGCCGTGCGGTTCTAGGCGCTACTGTCTGGAACCGAGCGACCGCTACGGTCGCAGGTTCGAATCCTGCCTCAGATATGGATGTGTGTGATGTCCTTATGTTAGTTATGTTTAATTAGTTCTAAGCTCTAGGCGACTGATGACCTCAGACATTAAGTCGCATAGTGCTCAGAGACACTTGAGACGAGCCAGTCTATATCTCCGAGACATTTAGCGGAAACTTTCGGCAACAAGTTTCCGGGAGATTGAGTCTCCAGGCTGAGAGGAGAGTACCTTGGAATGGCTTGAAGCCGGACTGTAGTTAGGTGCCGTGGCAGCGATATTGGTGACTTCAGTCCATTTATTGCGGGTATTCGACGTGGTTGATCATATGTATAGTTTTCGTTTAAATCTTTTCCTTGCTGTTAACATTCCAAGCTCGGTTCTTCACTTATTTAGAGTGCTAAACTTGTTATAAAATATGGAAGTGAACTTGTATGATGCCAAGTGATGTTACAAACCTTTCGTTTCTTTGGGAATTTAGTAGATTGGGGTGTAGTTACTGAATCATAGTCTTATAGTTTAATTTAAACACAGTGCAGTCAATTCAATCTCCCTTAAATTTAGTTTATTCTATGGTTCGCTTGAAGTCGTTCGTAGAACTGTAATTATTCAAGTGCTCCAATTCCCTCCTTACGTTGCACTTGTCTTTAGAACGGCAGATCCCTTTTCTATTACTTTCACTTAATCTGGAAACAGTTGTACAACCGTTCTTCTCATGATTTTCTCATGTCCATATTACTAATTCAGTTGCTGAATATTCGAGTTCTTGGTGGCATATTTTTGTGCAGCGCAAATTGCGATCAGATGTTAAAAGGAGCAACCTCTGACAATAATGTCCAATAACTCGCATCCTTTTTGAAAGTTACTGTCATTAACGAGGTAAGTGATAAGTGAAAACTATAATGAGATAAACGATGTATGTTTCAAGATGATAATGAATGCTTGGAAACCAACCGATAAAGCTAGTATTTCGTGATTAGGGTTAGTAGGCTGAGGAAGCTTGTAACACCACTATCGATTGTGAGTAATTGGTACCGCGTATTTTTATTATGAAGTGTTTATTCTGTGTGGATTAATATCTTTGAAGTGTTCGAGGGAAATGGTAATTTGGGATCTACATTTTGTTTAACTTAACAGTGTGCTTAAATAATGAAACTTTATTAAATATGTTTGTTTGTGAAAACAAAATTGTATGAAGAATACTTGTTCATACTTAGGGATCTTGTATTGTCAAACAGAAAAGACGTGGGGAACCCCGACTATTACAGAAGGGGCTTGGCGCACCAGAAAAGGTGGAAGAGGCAGTCAATTTGCGCGGCAAGAAAGATAATGAATGCGTCGACAAGAAGAATTAAATAGAGCTTAAAACTGCCAGAATGAGACCTGACAGCCACCACGTGCTTGCCACCTCTATTGCGCCACTGCTTCACCTACTTTGGACAGCAGATATGTATGCCAGTAGGAACCAGTGTGCTTGTATGTGGTTTGGCAACAATAATTCAAGGGTTGAAAAACTTGTGTTTGAACTTTGAAACTGTCCTCCTCATGATACTAAGCATGGTCCTATCCTACAAGTGCTAAAGATCAAGTATCTTGTTTATGAAGAATTGCAAATTTTTCTATTTTAAATTGCCTAAGTTTCAGAGTGAAAGTATATAAAAGTTGCTAGTTAAATCTATTTTTCATAGATAAACAGAGATGCACGTTATTTTAACTTTGTTAAAATGCTTTACTTGGCTTTGAATTGCTGCTTCTTTGATAGTGTCAAAATTTATTGCTAAAGAGTATAAATGTTGAAAATTAAAATCACTTGTTTACCAAGTAATGAGAAAGGCACATAATGCTAATCATATTTGAAACTTTACTTTACTTTGAATTTATTTACGAAGGAAAATAAGAATATTACTAGTGTAAATTGTTATATGAAGCATTGAAAGATAAATAATGTGAAGTAGGGTTGGGAGTCAGTATTAAAGTGATAAAAGTTGTCTCTTAAAGGTGTGCATAATTCCTTATAATGGAAGGGAGAGTTTAAAGGCCCCCACTTTAACCTTCTCTGGCATGTGAAATGTAATTTGGATTTTGCTTTTGCTAATGAAATCTGAAACATTCTCACAGTATAGTAGACTTGAAATGCTTAGAACAGCTTTGTTTAACTGTATTTGTGCTGTTTGGGTATTATTTGAATTAGAATTCCGTTCATGTTCAATTTTGGTCTTGTGATGCCTTTGATATCATTTGGTACTGAAGTAATTGAAGATTAAATTGGTAATTATTTTCAGAAGGAGTAAAAAGTCTCATTTCTATTTCATTGATTGCCAGTCTATGCAATTGATTACAACTGAGATCCAGTGTACAGTTCGTCTGGTTGTTGTTTGTGTTCATTGCACTTTAAACGGAGAGAAAAAATTAAAATTACTTTCGCAAAATTATATTTAAATCCAATGAGAATAATGTTTCCACATTATTGTGCCTAATTAGGCTAGCGACCGTTTCGTATTTCATTTACGTGAACTTAATTTCTTAAAAAATTAAAGTCTTTCTGCTTTCTACCAATTGCCACAGTCACGAAATTCATGTTCGATACCCTGCGTCCATTAGGTAACTCACAGTCAAACAATTCTAAATTCCTCACAGAGAGTAACGCTATATTGTAGGTTTATGTCATATTTGGCATTCTACATTCAGCTGTTGCGTTATAAGCTTGAGCTCCTTAGTCTCCAATTGATTTCAATAAATGTTTAAAAAACTATCTTATAGTCACTGTTCTTTCTTCTTCAAACACAGGGTTGTTATTGCCGTGCCCAACTCTGACTTGAGAAAAGCTGTTCCTTCCACATCTTCTTCGTCCTCTTTTAATAAGATCTTCCAGTACTATAGCTCTGAGCTAACGAAAATAGAAGCATTTTGTTTCTGGCACAAATTTTTCCAGTTACGATAGTCAGATCATTTGGAGCATAGCCTTCAATAATAGTTACAAAATGAAGTGATAAAGAGAACACTATCTGTGATTCTAACAGGTATCACTGTTAGTGAAGCAGAATGCGTATGTAACGACATTTCTTCCAAACGTTTCACTTCTCTTTTCGGAGAATGTGTTGTTGTTCTGTGGACGCATATTTGTTGTTATGAGCACTGAAGCTTTATCTCTACTTTGTACAAAATATGTAATGTGTGCTGGTCTTGTATAATACTGAGAAGGAGTACTATTTTCCCAATTTGTAATCCCCACTGAAATAGATAATCTGCTAAACGTAACTTACCTGTAATTGTACGTCTCAGAATTTTGAAAACAGTCGCCCTTGGTTGGCGGTATGATTAATTTCTGAAAGAGAAAAGTATTCTCATTTAGCACCATTCGGGATGACATACAGTGAGAGCTATATCTTCCTTGTACGCAGACCATAGAATAAATCTAGAAATGACTTAGTTCAAGATAATACACTTTTAGGACGACACATACGAATAAAACGTCTACTTTTATACTTTCAAATCTTATAGGATGCCAGAGAACTAAGGAAGTACAAATATTTTCAGTTTTTCTGTATATTTTCAGGAAAAAAATTCTCGTTTGAGCGTCTAACAAAAAGTAAATCAAGAAATATTATATTTTCAGCTTCAAATCCATGCAGAATTTCAAGGTACAGACGCGCTTTTCATGTCTAATGAACAAATATAGTACTATCTAGTTAGCGTTGTAGGAGAGGATTGTGACAGTATAAAGCTGTTCGCAAGACAACCGAATAAATTATCCCAAAAGGAATAGTACTTCGTGGAATTCATTGTAAGAATCTCACTACATTGTTTCAGTCCATGAATCAACTGAAATATATTATCCGATATTAAATACACGAAACAGTTCCAAGCTGTGCCGTGTGCTCTTGTGATTTGATTGTTCCGGTGTAGTGTGTTCCATCTCTTTCGAGTCGGTTTGCGGTGCGCGGGTTGGTGCGCCCTCTGAGATTCCGTGCGGGACGCCGAAAGGGAGTCTCGGGCAGAGAAAGAGAGAGAGAGAGAGAGAGAGAGAGAGAGAGAGAGAGAGAGAGACGAGCGGGCCAGGACCGACGGCGGAAGATCGCGGAAGTCGCGTCGGCAAGTGGTGTGCGTGTGGCAGTGGCACTGGGGCCGGCCGAGCAGCTGTCGTTCTCTCTGTTTACGAGTCCCACCTTCCCCACGCTGCGGCTACGGGCTGATCTTATTTTGGCCATTACCTTATTAGCGGCATTTGGATTAATATTGTTAAAGGTGAGCTATTAGTTTGGTGCATCTTCATCTGGTGCAGTTACAGCGAGACTTCTTTCCGTCGTATTCTGGCTTGCCCTGCTGAGCAGTGGGTGTTCCCACGTCACGTGTCGAAATGCTGACTTGTGCCGTGATTGATTTACGTATGAATCGGGGAGCCTATGTGTGGCGTGTTTGCTTAAATTGTTGATGAAGTGTTTCACAATGCCCTTACTTGAGTGCCTTTAAATTGCATTTCAGTTCGTTGCTGAACTGCGACACCACTGTTTACCTGTTGGCCTACGACTGTTGATGGATTTCTGTGATAAAATTCAAATGGAGGCACTGTCTTGTTAACTTGTCTGAACTGAATGCGCTTGCCTTGTATAACAGTTCATTACTGATTCTGAGTAGTTTAATCAGTGGTAGGGCACTAGTTATTATGGACCAGACTGTACTTGGCATTAATGGCATTGTCTTGGTAAATCGGTGTGCTACGTAAGATTATAACGCGAACACCATTGTGGGTAATATTTATCATTTAACTATATGATTTGATTCTGTGAATCATTGTGGCACACAAGGTCACGTAAGACAGCACTGTAGTGGACAGATATTGCTATACGTCTATGATGATATTTTCTGTAAGCCATTGTGTCCATCATGTTATGTAAGGCTTAAATACAGTGACCAGTTTGGTGATTTTCTGTGTTTCGAAATAACATTTTACAAGCATTACAATTTTAGGAAAGGTTTAAATCTCATATTTGCAGATTGTTTGATGTTAGATAACTTGTTGATGATTCCTGCGAAATCAGTTGATGTATATTTGAATTGAACAAGTTATATGTCAGTATGTTGTTACCAGTACCTTGCATGACTTTTTTGCGCAATAAATTAAAATTTATATTCTATCCTAAATTATTTGCTCAGCCTTCCACTCCAGTAGCCCATGTATCCTGCTCCCAACCATATCAACTGCAAGGTATACATATATCGAGCCAGGAATTCCATGTCTGATAAAAGCGGTCTGCTTTTTCTTGTTACATCTGAAGGGTCGAAGTGGTTCAGTACAAACATATTCGTAGACCCAACGAATAAATTTTTTATAAAAAACTGACGCTAGGGAACACAGAAACTAGTAATGTTAACACTGCTGTTTTGTGATGCATATGTTTTTTAGTAGGATCCTCTAAGTCGACAAGCACGTAGTACATCATTCCATTACCTCACATTCCGACTCAATTTCTGTGGAGGAGGAGGAGATTAGTGTTTAACGTCCCATCGACAACGAAGTCATTAGAGACGGAGCACAAGCTCGGATTAGGGGAGGATGAGGAAGGAAATCAGCTGTGCCCTTTGAAGGAAACCATTCCGACATTTGCCAGAGGGGAAACCTAAACCAAGATGGCTGGAGGTGGGCTTGAACCGTCGTTCTCCCGAATGCGGATCCAGTGTGCTAACGACTGTACCACGCCTCTCGGTGATTCTATTTTTGTACTATTCATAATTTTGGAAATAGGGACATGTAAAATATAAGCTTACTTTATATTTTCCGAAAAATATATCGCCGGGAAATGTACTTCATTGACGCCCACTTTAGCTGAACGAGTTCAAGTACACTCACTGCATTAAAACCACCAAAATCGGATCAAAGTAACGACCGTGGTTTCCACAGTGCTAACAACGAAAAAATATTAAATCAGAATAAAGCCTCATTAATATTATTGTTTTAAGCTGGTAATAACTGTATTTCCATTAGCACAAAAATTTTTTTCTTGTTGGATTACTAAGTTTTTATGTATTTAGTTGTACTTTATATTATTTTATGTGTTTATTTCATTCTTTTTGTTTTTATACAGCTCTGTATTCGATTACACACAATGACTGTCTTCGCAACTTACTATTTTTATGCAACTAGTTTGTAAGTTTGACAGTAACAGCAGTGTCTTCGTTGTATCGGAAAACTTTATAGTAAACTGTTCTATCAAATGACTGCTGACAAGACACAAGAAGGAAAGTAAAACATGCGCTTTTCCGCATTAATAAATTATTGGTTTAAATGTGGAGGTACTATAAACCACAGTCATCATCACTGATGCAATCGGTCTTGATGAAACAGCAGAAGAACTGAAAAGTCCCCTTAGATAAATTATAAATGACGGTGGTTAAATCGACACACAATATTTTCAGCGCAACGCAACCTGACTTTCAAAAATCCCTTCAAAAGAATGGCCCTGACTAAGTATAACCTATACCTTTCATCAATCACTTACCTCAGAAAAATCTTCGTTACTCAAACTACTGCAATACAGCATGCGCCAATACTGCCAGCTGAATAAAAGATTCTAACTACTGAAGGCATTAACTACTCATAGGCATAGTTAGCAAATGATAGAAACTTCCACATGGGAAAAATATATTAAAAACAAAGATTCCAAGACTTACCAAGCAGGAAAGCGCCGGTAGATAGGCACAATGAATAAAACACAAACACACACACAGAATTTGAGCTTTCGCAACCGGCGGCTGCTTCGTCAGGAAAGAGGGAAGGAAAAGGAAGGATGAAAGGATGTGGGTTTTAAGGGAGAGGGTAAGGAGTCATTCCTATCCCGGGAGCGGAAAGACTTACCTTAGGGGGAAAAAGGATAGGTGTATGCTCGCACACACACACACACACACACACACACACACACACACACACACGCATATCCATCCATACATACATACACAGACACAAGCAGATATATATATATATATATATATATATATATATATATATATATATATATATATATATATATATTCATACATCCAGTCATCCAGTCTTACAAATTACTGTCTCTGATGTACACATGTCCAGAGTATCCGCTCTCAAAATTCTGCCATCTCTCTCCCCACATCCACCACTGCTGGCAGCTCACCTCCAACTGCGCAACGCTACGCGCTGTTAACAGCCAACTGCCCAACGCGTATAAGGCGCGAATGGCGTTCTGTGGTGTAGCCATCCTTGGCGCATTCACTAGGTTCTAAAGTTCATCTGTGGTGGTTGACGTTGGGTCACAGTACTGCACCCGACCATATGGGCGAGAAGTCTTGTGAACTGGCGTGCCAGGGAAAAAGGCTGACATAGTGTGACACCAAGAAAGCACGTGTTCGTGCACCAATATATGATCGTGCGTGGAATGGCGTTAGGCGGTTGTGGACAAAGGGTATGGCTACGGATCGCGTGCTTTCGTTAACGTAGGTCACACTGGTGACAGAGCGCTCGACACGTACCAACTGTTATTTGTAGTCTTACTCATTAGCACTCTAAGCAATAAGACCTTAAGCTGGCATTGTAAGTTTTGTGCGAATCCAAACACGGTGATGTTGCTCCCCCGCCCCGCACATACCCCCCCTCCCCCTCGTACGTGGGGAACCAACATGAAGCCATCATTTTAAAAGAAATAGAACTTGGGTTTGTCTGAAAGAACTATTTGATGTCATTCCTGTCCACAATAACGTCGCTCCACACACCATAGCGTCTAACATGTTCGTCAAATATAGGAGGAGAAGTGGACCACAGCACGTGGATTGTCTACTAAAACGTCTCCGCCACTCCGCCTTATGGGGAGGCTTGATATTGTGTCAATGGAACCACTCCTTTAACCTCGACTCCCACAAATTTCGCGGTTGATAATAATGGTTCACATAGCGATGAGCAACGGGTAAACTTCTTGACCTCGCATGTTTCACTCCTTCTGTAAAGGCGCTGTAGGGCTGCGTCCACATTGAACGTGATTGCATCCGTTTTGAGGGTAGCGCGGCCCCAGTTTCTGCTACCGTGTAGAGGTTGCAACCACTAGGGACGCTTCAAAACTATTTGATGAAATTTGAATGTAATACAAAGCATTAAACGTCATTTTTACTTGTTCAGCCCTCTTGTTCTCCCGCCTTAGTGTGGCGTGATCCTGCGGAAATGCGACATGAGTGACAACAAAGAGGTAAGGGGCTACAGTTCAGGAATACCCTCGGTGCTATCCACACAACATTGCTGAGTATCTCACAGATTTGCATGTCAGAAACGCTGACACAAACTCTAGCTGGCACCTGCTCTAGCACCTGAAGATAGGCAAATGGACTTCCGCCGGGGTAGCTGGGGCACGGGGGGGTGGGGGGTGGGGGGAGGGGTGATTAACCCACAAGTGCTAGAGCAGCAGCCACGTTCATTTGGTGTCAAAATTTCTATGTTTATAACGTGCTCAACAAACATGCTTTCATGACTTTGGGGTTGCTGCCGAAACGGGAAAGGGGGGGGGGGGGGGGAGGATGGGTCCTAGAGAGACCCTTTGCAGTTTTATTCACGCACAGTTCAATGTTCCTCTCCCCCGCGATCACGCCACAGTAGGGCAGAAAACAGGAGTGCTGACTAAGCATAAGTATTCTTTGTGGCCTTGGAGCACCGTCTAAATTCTTGAACGATCCCTGGTGTTTCCGGCTTGAGCACGAGAACAAAAATTGCGGGCGCGCTACACTCGAAAGATGTGCGGTCAGTTTCAATGTGAATGCAGCGCCACAATATTCTTCAAGAACGGTCGAAACATACGAAGACATCAGCAGTACCAAACGTTGACGAGGACATCTTCCTGCAGCTCGTCGCACTGCTAAGTGTCGTTTTCAAGCGCGAAATATGTGGGACCCAACGTCCAAGGTTCAAATGGTTCAAATGGCTCTGAGCACTATGGGACTGAACATCTTACGTCATCAGTCCTCTAGAACTTAGATCTACTTAAACCTAACTAAGGACATCACACACACCCATGCCCGGGGCAGGATTCGAACCTGCGACCGTCGCGGTCACGCGGTTACAGACTGACAACGCCCAAGGGAAAACGGCGGTTCCACTGACGCCCTTTATGCCATCCCCAGAGACCTTTTTGTGTCATTTCCGGACGACGGTGTGCCAGAAACGTTTTCTACGGGCACCTATAGAAAAATCAAGTGATTTCAACGTTGTGTCATTGCTGTGATCTCCATTGCAGGGACGTCAGAAGCAAAAGTAAACGGTGGGTTAGATGAGCTGTGATGACCTTCTCATCGTGTCACACGTCCACGGTTGCTTTGGGCAGAATTGTGGTGAAATTCGGTGCCAAAGTGCAGCATTAACAGACATTGCCGCTCACATGAACTTCTGTCCGTTGCATGTGTCGTTACTTTGCTGCTGGAAGCGTCGTCGAGCTTTAGGGTGACGTTGCACCCATGCGGAGTGGGGTTGTAGGCAACTTTGAGCCAAACACCAAATTTATTTGTCGCAGTAGGAGACAAGTACAAGGTTTCGGAAAAGTGATCATTTAACTTTGTTGCACAGTTGACAATCATTTGAATTATATTACTACAGAAGAATGTTATAGTTTGAATTGGCATACAAAATGCCAAACTAAAAAGTAGTAAAGTGAAAATGTGGAAAGACAAGTGTAAGCCAAGCGCTAATCAGAAGATAATACGATTTATGGGGAGATATTGTTCGACAACCATAAATTAGGATTTAGGATAGGAGGTAAAATAATAGGGTTGGACTGAGGCTAGATATCAAAAACATACAATAGAAGATATTGGTTGTGTTAGCTACATAGAGATGAAAAGATTAATCAAATATTCGTGAAGGCGGGAGGCAGCATCAAAAACATGAATGATTCAATAGAAAAGTTTATTGACCGCAGATAAAACTGCCGTACGATTTCCTTGGAATGTATGCAAATGTCAAAACAAATATCCTTCTGAAAGATCTGCTTATCAACCACAAGAATAAATTGGATGAATGCAAGTAATTATCCGCAGACATTACACGACATCAGTTACGTGGACATCACAGACATTCATCTGAACGTGATAGGTGTGACTTTAATGTGACTGTCTAACAGTAACAGGTGTAGGTATAATATGTAACTTATATTCGATGTGGTTCCTACCAGAATGTTACATGGAAAAATTGTATAAGCTCAGACATTATTTTAGGTCCCAAGGATACTGTATATTTCATCAGAGAGACATTGCAGTTAAAAGTTCGCAAGTCGATCGGTAGCCTCGAGCTGTAACCTTTGGCTGGTTTGTTCTTGTTCCACTAGGTGGTAGTGGTAGGTTCCTATATGGTAATGTACAAAATTAAAAAGCATTTCTTTAGCATACAATTTAGAGACCGTCAGGAAAGCACACGGTATTTAAGCGAACAGTCCAAATTAGTGTCAGAGACACTGAGAGGTAGTGCAAAACAAATTCAACTTCTCTTGTAAATGGATTCCGTGCATGGAGTGGGCTCCGATAACACTGTCGCACACAGCCGTAGACGTAGTTAATGCCTCGCCATCCCCACCGGTCAACGGCTGGCGGGGGGACAGTGTACTGCTAGATTACGGGCATGCGAAACAGGGATCGCAAGCCCCAACCAGACTCAGACGCTCACTCCCATGCGTAGCACTATAAGGCCTTTAAACAATCAAGTTTAGAGTAGACTCCTGGCGTACGAAGTGTACATAAGTAAATATTAAATCACCAAGACGCCAACGGAGCCCACAGAAAATCACATTAACACAACTGAGCCCAGACCACACTATTGAAGCTCTAAGCGTGGTGACACAATTTCAACTGAGTGTACAAACCATAACTTACTAACACATGAGTGGCTACAGCCATTTTTTATGTACGCAACACTAGAAAATTTTAATCTTAAAACGATTTGGTCATATCAACACTTAAATCTGCCATAAAACTAGATCACAAAATGTTAAATTATATCTTACAACTTTTGCTCATCCAGTGCTGAGGCAACGCTCAAAACCCTTCAGAAAATATCAAGAGCGATAACAAGGCCGCTGGCCGGTGTGGGTTGGGTTGCTTTTGGGAAGGAGACCAGACAGCGATGTCATCGGCCTCATTGGATTAGGCAAAGAAGGGGAAGGAAGTCGGCCGTACCCTTTCAAAGGAACCATTCAGGCATTTACCTGGAGTGAATCATGGAAAACCAAAAACAGGATGGCCGGACGCGGGATTGAACCGTCGTCCCCCCGACTGCGAGTTCAGTGTGTAACCACTGCGCCACGTCGCTCACTCGCTGGTGGGGCCGAGCGGTTCTAGGTGGTGCAGTCTGGAACCGCGCGACCGCTACAGTCGCAGGTTCCAATCTTGCTTCGGGCATGGATGTGTGTGATGTCTTTAGATTAGTAAGGTTTAAGTAGTTCTACGTTCTGGATGAATGATGACCTCCGATGGTAAGTCCCATAGTGCCCAGAGCCATTTGAACCAGTAACAGGGCTGCCGAATACGCTACCTGCATGGCAATACGCAGTGCTGCCTGGAACAGACTAAGTACTAGTACTGAATGAGGGTGAAACAACAAATACCCACAATGATAACAGACTTCCAAGGTAATAATGTCAGTGAAACAACTGATGCTTTGGCACGAATAAATTGAATTACTTTTCAGCAACACTCTGATCGTAACCTGCTCAATAAATCATAAATATAAATTCATAATTCAGCAGCAAACAGCAAACCGTACTTAAATTATCTTCAGGGTAATCACACGTGGAGATATAGAAGCCAGAAAAGAAAATTCGAATGAAACGAAGTAAGAGCAGGTAAATCACCTTTAAATATTTTCAAGAGTCCATGTCTGACAGCATGAGTTCTGTTATTGGCCGATAAGTTAACCCGGTCTAGATAGCAACCGTCGTCAACGGCCCAAAGCGCCTACCTCCCAGGACAGCCCCAACACATCTCAAGAACGTCCGGCGGAGGCCGAGTCACCAGCACTTGATGGACTCGTATTCCTCACCTCCCTCCAGCGACCCCTCTCTCTTCTGCCACAGCGCGTCAACTCGCACTCGAGTCGTAACCAAAGATCAAAACAGAAGGCAGGGATCGACATCTAAGGAGCTGCCACGGCTCAATAACGTAATTATTAAGAGGACAGATAGAATGCTACAGACCGGTAACAGGCATATATTGAGGATAAAAACCAGGTAAATGTGAGGTAGTGTTGCCACAAAGATATAACCTTCTGTGTTATATGGAAATCTGCCAGTTTTCTGTATGAAAGGAGAGGATACATTGGAAAATATGAGAAACGACGGTGACTAGTCAACCGCCAATAGGGAGCGATAATTGAAAATTTGTAATGAATTCTGGCAAACGATAAATTGAAAAGGAATTTGTTAGGCATGAGGAGTCACATAACACGTAGACAGGGACTGCATGACAGCGTTTACCGCATTGGCATCGATGGAACTGGTACGCTGGTTGCTCGCATTTCAAACAACATAAGTGCCTATTAACAGCAACCGAAGTCGACATGAGCGTTCCACGGTGAAACATAAGAAATTCAACTGACGAACTCTACAAATCGTTTTTTTCCAAAGTGATTGAAGCCAACACATGTATAAGAACGTGGCAGAATCTTTTCCTCTGATACTAATAAGGAAGACTGTAGAGAACTCCTTAAAAATGCGGGACCGCCTCTGGCTCGTAATTGAATTGGATAAAAAGATCATCTCGCCGTGCTTTCGCCAACTGGGACGTAGTACAGTCGAATGCGCCCTTCGACACAAAAAATTGTCTTAGCCCCCTTGCCTGGATTAGCAGTAAAATGGTTATTGCTGTTTCAGCTCCTGGGGCAATTCAGCCTTCTGAAAGAAACATGAGACATCAACATCAACCGAGATCATCATCTACCTCTGTCTTACAAAAGAAAGCGTAAAAGGAAGTATATAGATTTTAGTTCCATATCTTTGGTCAGTTCCGTGATTTTGTCAGTGGATGCTTATTATTTCTTCTTCTTCTTATTGTTTTCTCAGCGACCCCTGGCCTGTGCAGACCAGCAGCAGCCTCCAGCATATCAGGACATGCAGTGAACTCCAGCCTGTAGGGACTGGCATCAGCAACATATCTTGGGATTGCGTATCGCACGTGTCTAGCATGTTGGAGGAGCACAGTGCTATCAGTCTTGCTTTTCAAGAAGTGTGACGGTTCTCTACAAAGAAAGCATTCCACTCCCTGGTATAAGCGATTTTGAGAAATCGCAGAAAACATAGACAGTAATGTCTGGACTGTAATTGGAATCCTCCTCACTCCGGATGTTACGGACAGTGCCTGTGATGCTGCGCCTTTTCGGTCGTTACTAAAACTAGTTAGAATGTACTATAATTTCATAGCACCATAAAACTTATCCAATTACAATATAAAGCTACAACTTACAAGGAGAGGACGTCAACTCGTTATCGCCGAATTCGTCCAAATGTGTGGTACATGTAAGACGTGGAGAGACAAGAAAGTGACTCAAGTGGAAACTCCAGATGGCATAGCGGTTAGGAAATAAAAGGAATTTTGATACGGATCTATCACCTTGTGCAGCTTATCAATTGTCCGAGCGGTAAGAAATCCGATTCGCATGGAAAAGGTCGCAGGTTTGACTCCACCCGGATGCCAATATTTTTGTGCTCCCTGACAATGCGTACACTACTGACGTCACAGTTAATCGCAACGTCATATAGGTGATTTTATTAATTCATATAAGCATAGAAAGTATAGCCTCACTGCAAACATGTAAAAAGGGATTGTAACGGGAACGTCGTGTATGTAAATCGATACGTCCATTCTTTTGCAATTGATCTATTACATGTGCTGGGGTGATATTCATCAAATACACAGGGGAGGCAATAAGTTTGACGCAAGCTTGCGCACATTATAAAGGCCACCTTCTTTCAGTGACGTGGTATTTTGTAATGTCGTTGACGTGAATTGAGAGGACTACAAAAAGTCTAAACGAGAACATCAAATGGAACTTTCAACATTATACCACCAAAACACCAACTAGATCAGCTACTGAGCTCGATATAGCCACGCTATCTGCCTGTGGCACGTACGCCATGTCCATCTAAGTCCAACGCTGGTCACTGATGATCCGATAACGCAGTGATTTTCATTGCAATGTATCACCTGCTGTTCCGGGTACCAATATGTTCAATGGGATCGAGTGATTTAACCAACCACTCCAGGTCTGACAATTGGCCGGAATATTCGTCAAACGACGCAATTATTACGTGGGGTCCTGTCAACACTGCTATTGTCGCCTTGGAAGATGAAAATATTCACAGAAGACGTATCATCAAGATGCAGAAGAAAGAGTAGAACATTCTCCTTCATGATATACGCATCCTCAAAGTCATGGTATGAAGAACACATGCACAACATCACAGAGCCACCTTCGACATGAGCTAGTCTCCATCCACGTCACGTTACATCTACATCTAGATCCACGTGATTACTGTGCTAGTCACAATAATGTGACTGGCAGCGGGTTCAATGAACCACCTTAAGCCGTCTCTCCACTCTCGAATGGCGCGAGGGAAAAACGAGCACTGCAGTTTTTCTGTGTAGGTCCTGATTTCTCTTGTTTCAATGTGTGATGGTGGTGGTGGGGGTTGGTGTTTAATCTCCCGTCGACAACGAGGTCACTAGAGACGGAGAGCAAGCTCGGGTTAGGGAAGGATTGGGAAGGAAATCGGCAGTGCCCTTTCAAAGGAAACATCCCGGGATTTGCCTGCAACGATTTAGGGAAATCACGGAAAACCTAAATCAGGATGGCTCGAGACGGGATTGAACCGTCGTCCTCCCGAATGCGAGTCCAGTGTGCTAACCACTGCGCCACCTCACTCGCTGTGTTTCAATGTGATGATTATTTCTCCCTGTGTAGGTGAGTTCCAACAGAATGTTTTCGCAATCGGCGCAGGAAACTAGTGATTGAAATTTCATGAGAACATCCTGTCGCAATGGAAAACGCCTTTGTTTCAATGATTGCCACTCCCATTTACATATCATATCTGTGACAGTATCTCACCTATTTCGCGATAATACAAAACGAGCCAACCATCTCTATACTTTTTCGATGTCATGCAGATCCCACACCGCACAGCAATACTCCAGAGTAGGGTGGACAGGCGTGGTGTAAGCAGTCACCTTAGTAGACCTGCTGCACTTTCTCAGTGTTCTGCCAATGAATCGCAGTCTTTGGTTTTGCTTTACATTATCTATGTGATTGTTCCAATTTAGGTTATTTATAATTTTAATCCCTAAGTATTTAGTTTAATTTACATCCTTCAGATTTGTGAGAGTTATCACGTAATCAAAATTTAGTGGATTTATTTTCGTAGTCATGCGAATAACTTCACATTTTTCTTTATTTAGGGTCAATTGATACTTTTCGCAAAATACAGATAACCAATATAACTCATTTCTCCATTCTTTGTGGTCATCTGATGATGGTAAATGACAGCATCATCTGCAAACAATGTACGACGGCTACTAAGATTGTCTCCTATGTCGTTAATATAGATCAGGAATAAAAGTTGGCCTATAACACTTCCTTGGGGAATGCCGGATATTACTCCTGTTTTACTCAGTGACTTTCCGGATGTTACTACGAAGTGTGAGGTTTCTGGCAGGATATCACCAATCGAGTCGCACAACTGAGGCGATGTTCCATAGGCACGCGGTTTGATTAGAAGACGCTTGTGAGGAACGGTGTCGAAAGCCTTCTGCAAATCTAAAAATTTGGAATCAATTTGACATCCCCTGTCGACAGCACTCATTATTTCATGAGTATAAAGACCTAGTTGTGTCTCGCAAGGACGTTATTTTCTGAATCCGTGCTAACTATGTGTAAATAAATCGTGTTCTTTGAGGTACTTCCTAATGTTCGAATAGAGTCTACTTCTCTTCTTGGGTATTAGTGTGACTTGAGCAATTTCCCAGTGTTTAGTACGGATATTCCTGTGAGCGAACTGATGGATATAATTGTTACAAATGGAGCTATTGTATCAGCATACTCTGAGTGGAACCTGACTGCTGTACAATATGGACCGGAAGCCTTGCCTTTATTAATTGCTTTAAGCTGGTTTGCGACACCGATGGTATCTACTTCTAGGTTTCTCAATTGGGCAGTTGTTCTTTATTGGGATTCAGGGATATTTACTTCGTCGTCTTTGGTGAAGTAGTTTCGGAAAACCTTGTTTAATAACTCTGCTTCAGTGGCACTGTTATCAGTGACTTCACCGCTGTTATCGGGCAGTGAAGTTCTTAATTGCATCTTGCCACTGGTGTACTTTACGTATGACCAGAATCTCATTGGTTTTTCTGCCACATTTCGAGACAGAATTTCGTTATGGAAATTATGAAAAGCATCTCACATTGAAGTTCGCACAGTATTTCTAACTCCTGTAAATTTTGCCAGTGTTGGAGATTTTGGTTTCCTTAATATTTGGCATTCTTTTTCCGCTGCTTCTGCATCAGCGATCTGACCCATCTTGTGCACTATGGGGAATCAGTAGGTTCCACAATGCCTTCGCTGCATTTGGTAGCCAGAATCGTTTGAAAAACGTCACAATGAAGCATCATTGTTCCACACTACAGCCCTTCATTTACTGTTTCTGTGTTGTTTGGCCAACTGAAGACGTGCAGCTTTATCTGCCGCTGTGAACAATGGCCTCGTGCGAGGCACTTATATATAAATGTCCATTGCATGCAGTTGTAACTACAACATTTGCTATTAAACTTGTTGAGGTGGACCTGCACTCACTGATATCAGCCATTCCCGTCTGGTTTAAAACAGGTTTTAGTTGACATGTCTCGACACTGTTCTTAGGCAGTGTTACGTACCTGAAAGCACCTCGGACAGTCATCAGCGCTTCATCCACAATGTGGTCATGGGAACGTGAAAACAGCATAGCTTTTCTCTGGCAGTCTGCCACGCTTACATGTCGATCCAACGTACTGCTCTGATTCCATAAAACAGGTTATGGCGTACTCACTACTTCACTGCTATAGCTTATGTCACTGGCTGACGGTCCCAAAACTGCCTGATAGCAGTTCTACGCAGCCCACAGCGCTCCAACGTGGCCACTTTGCGCTCTTTAAAAGCGACTAGTATATAGTCTGGAGAGCATAGTCCCCATTTGCTTTTAGCCATTCTTGTTTCTATTTGGCTATCATGTTCAAAAAAGCTGATTCAGTAACTCATCTTGAAGCTGGAAATTCTTCCACAAAAACTGAAATAATAATTTGCATATATTTTAATGACAAACATCAAGCAGTATTTAAAAAACATAGGTATCAAAGACGCGAAAGAAGAAAAGATATTGAGTTTCGTGCGCTTTGTAGCGTACATGGTCCAGTAAACTATGTCTTTGGTAAATCGATGGAATTAATGTTAGCCTAAATAATAGAAAGAATAGCCCTGATACTACATTCTACTGACTGGGCAAGATACACTGATCAGCCAGAACATGATGACCACCTACGAATAGGCGGTCTGTCCCCCTTTGGCAGGGAATAATAGCGGGAATGTGTCATTGCATGCAAGCAATGAGACATTGGTAGGTCGCTGGAGACAGTTGCCACCACATCTGTGCACGCAAATCACCTAATTTCCGTAAATTCCGAAGAGGGTGGCAATGAACTCTGACGTCACTTTGAATCATATCACTGATGTATTCGATCGGTTTCAGATCTGGCGAACTGGGGACCAGCACATCAATTAGAACTCGCCAGCGTATTTGTCAAAACAATATATCACACTCGTGGCCTTGCGCATTATCTTGTTGAATTACTGATCGTCATGGAGAGGTGTACGTGATCTTAAATCTGTGTATGATGTTCCTTGGCCGTCATGGTACCTTTCACGAGCTGCACGAGACCCATTTGTGCCCACCTGGATGTTCCGCAGAGCATAACGAATCCGAGGCCAGTTTCCCTCTGGTCCATAGTACTGGTGTCAAGAAGCTATTCCCCTGGTAGGCGACGGAGTCGCGTCCTCACATGTTGAAGAAGATATCGGGATTCATCAGGCGATGCAACGCTCCGCAACTTATCTGACCATCTATCTGACCATGACATGCAAGACCTAACATTAAATTTTGAAAATTGACAAAGTAAAATATCTATCGGAACTGAGTACAGAAGGCCAATAAATTAATGGGATGGATGTTTACAGCATCCAAGGCACAAATGGAAAATACAAAACATCATTAATAATGTTAGCACCTTATTTGAAAATTGTTTTCCCCTGAAGGTAATTCAAATTAAGCAGATGTCTAATAAGAAACTATGGGCCACACAAGGGATAAAGATATCATGTGGGACAAAAAGGAAACTCTATCTGATACGTAGGGATACCTTTAATATTAGCATTATAGCTCATTACAAAAATTACTGCAAAATATAGAAGAAGGTTATCCAGAAATCTAAACACCTGCATTATGAAAAGAAGATAAATACATCTAGCAATAAAATAAAAGCAACATGGGATGTAGGTAAGTCAGAGACAGGTAGGACCAGAAATGAGGAGGAACAAATAGCTCTAAAGAAAATGAAACCCTGCTAACAAACGCATGTTGTGTTGCAAATCATTTAAACAAGTATTTTGTCTCTGTTACCTATAGCATGGGGTTGTCACGTTCAGTAAATAATGCAGTGGAATATCTGAGACGAGTGCACACAAGCAATCTCAGTAAAATAGAATTGACTCTTACTTCACCCAAAGAATTAGAATCCATCATAAAGTCCTTGAAATCTAAATATTCTAGTGGCTATGATAACATATCAACAAGGTTATTAAAAGAGTGTTCATGTGAGCTTAGTCATGTCTTAAATTATTTGTGTAATCATTCACTTGTCACAGGAATATTCCCAGACTGATTTACATTTGCTGAAGATATATCTCTCCACAAGAAAGCGAGCAAAGAAATGCCGTAGAATTACCGACCGATCTAACGTTTGCCAGATTTTTCAAAAATCTTTGTAAAGGTTATGTTCAAGTGTCTACTTAAGCACCTTAGTGAAAATAACATACTGCCGAAGTCAGAGTTTGGGTTTTTTAAGGGTTCTGATATTGAGAATGCTATTTACACTTAGGGCGAAAATGTTCTCAATTCATTAGACAACAAATTAGAGGTAACTGGCATATTCTGTGACCTGTCAAAGACGTTTGACTGTGTGAATCACAGCATTCTTGTAAGTAAATTAAAAGATTATGTCATCACTGGTAGTGCTGCGAAGTGGTTTCAGTCATATCTTACTAATAGAAAACCAAGAGTGTTATTACATAACACTTCAGAAGTAAGCAATCAGACATCATCTGACAGGGAAGAAATTACATGTGGTGTTCCCCAAGGCTCCATACTAGGTCCACTACTGTTTCTTATGTATATCAATGACTTGTCATCTGTTACGTTACCAAGTTTGTCTTATTTGCAGATGATACAAACACACCAAAAAATAGTAAAGCAAATATAAATTTAGAAAGGGCAGCTAATCAAATTTTTACTGACAGTAATAAATGGTTCATAGCCAATTCACTGTCATTAAACTTTGAAAATACCCACTATATGCAGTTCAGAACATCCAAGAGATTTCCTTCTGGTGTGTGTATAAAATATGATGACATGGAAATAGGAGAAGTTGAGAGTGTAAAATTCTTGGAATTACTACTTGATAATAAATTCAGTTGGGAGCAACATATTACCGAACTGCTAAAGTGCCTAAACAAATTTGTGTTTGCAATGCAAATGATATCAGACATAGGAGATATAAATATAACATAACACGCATATTTTGTTTTTTGCAGTCCATCATATATAGTATCATATTTTGGGGTTACTCCACAAACAGAGAAAACATTTTTAGAGTACAGAAGCATGTAATAAGAATAATAAGTACTGTAAACCCAAGGACATCATGTCGAAACCTGTTCATAGAATTGGTCATATTAACCACCACAGTTTCTCAGTATATTTATTTCTTAATGAAGTAAATAATATATTTCTTTTTCCAACTAACTGCTTAGTACACAGTATCAATACTTGGAATAAGAACAATATACATAAAGATTTAAAATCACTTACTCTTCCCCAGAAAGGTGTCCAGTATTCAGGAACCCATATTTACAGTAGGTTACCAGCAACCATTAAGAGTTTAGTTTCAGAAAAGGCACAATTTAAACATAATTTAAAAGTATTTTTGGTGGCCAACTCCTTCCATTCCATCCACGAGTTTCTCAACAAGTGCAGTAGACCATTTTAATGAAAATTTATTATTCTTTAATATTTGCTACTACTTGGTTATAACAGTCAAGTAACTGCCTACTGTGTGAATGACAGGTGTATGGAAAGCAGATGTAAGTCTTAAGTCTGTAAATAGTGGAAGTTTAATTTTAAATCTTGTACATAATCTGACTATTCTTAACTGAATATCACTGAAATGAATAATTTACTTTAATTTTTGACAATACTTGGTTGTAATAGTCAAGAAACTAGCAAATGTCTGAATGATGGATTTAATGAGAGCAGATGTAAATGTTAAACCTGTAAATATTAGAAGCTTAAATATAATTCATGTACACTATTTTGCTGTTTACTGACTGATGATCATTAACATTAACAAAACTCGTTTCTTTAATTACATTTTTGTAATGTGTTTATCTGACATGTTCCACACCCAGCAGGTTTCCTTCTTTTATGGGTCTATGGAATGAATAAGTATTCTAATCTAATCTAATCTAAACCGATTCAACGTCCAGGGCCTATAGTCATGTGTCCATTTCAGTCGTAGTGCTTTTAACATTGGCACAAGTGTGTTTCATAGTAGTTCGCCGCCAGCCCTTTTCTAATGAGCTGCGTAGCCTACGACGTCCGCCATGTATGATGAGAGGTGGACGGTCAACCCCAGTACGTCTGAACGTGGTTTGACCTTGGCTTCACCACGTGTTGAAGATTCGCACCACAGCACTCCTCGAACACCCCACAAGTCTTGCAGTTTCTGAAGTGCTCGTGCTAAGCCACTGGGCCATCAATGTCTGACCTCGGTCAAAGCCAGATACGTCTGGTACCTCCCCCATCCCACGCACTTATAGTAGGCTCACTAATCCCCCATTGATCATGCGTGTGGCTGATTTGCAGTCATCACATTCCAGGTGACGCTGCTCTCGCCTGGACTGGTATATATCGATATTAGGCCGGTGGTTTTAATGTGCTGGCTGACCAGAGTATATGTGAGAGAAAAAAACGCAAACATATACATATAAACACTCAATGGTTTATAATATTTTTTTATTGTTAGTAGCGTAATTACTGTTGGTTGTGTGATTGCATTTTATGGCCATGAACAGGTCAGGAGACTACCACATCCTGCGGATTATAATATTAGGTGGAAATTCCTCTCTAATAAAGTTCCATCGTGCGCAAAAATATAGTAAGCAAGGCAATTATATATACACTCCTGGAATTTGAAATAAGAACACCGTGAATTCATTGTCACAGGAAGGGGAAACTTTATTGACACATTCCTGGGGTCAGATACATCACATGATCACACTGACAGAACCACAGGCACATAGATACAGGCAACAGAGCATGTACAATGTCGGCACTAGTACAGTGTATATCCACCTTTCGCAGCAATGCAGGTGCTATTCTCCCATGGAGACGATCGTAGAGATGCTGGATGTAGTCCTGTGGAACGGCTTGGAATGCAATTTCCACCTGGCGCCTCAGTTGGACCAGCGTTCGTGCTGGACGTGCAGACCGCGTGAGACGACGCTTCATCCAGTCCCAAACATGCTCAATGGGGGACAGATCCGGAGATCTTGCTGGCCAGGGTAGTTGACTTACACCTTCTAGAGCACGTTGGGTGGCATGGGATACATGCGGACATGCATTGTCCTGTTGGAACAGCAAGCCGGTCTAGGAATGGTAGAACGATGGGTTCGATGACGGTTTGGATGTACCGTGCACTATTCAGTGTCCCCTCAACGATCACCAGAGGTGTACGGCCAGTGTAGGAGATCGCTCCCCACACCATGATGCCGAGTGTTGGCCCTGTGTGCCTCGGTCGTACGCAGTCCTGATTGTGGCGCTCACCTGCACGGCGCCAAACACGCATACGACCATCATTGGCACCAAGGCAGAAGCGACCCTCATCGCTGAAGACGACACGTCTCCATTTGTCCCTCCATTCACGCCTGTGGCGACACCACTGGAGGCGGGCTGCACGATGTTGGGGCGTGAGCGGAAGACGGCCTAACGGTGTGTGCGGGACCGTAGCCCAGCTTCATGGAGACGGTTGCGAATGGTCCTCGCCGATACCCCAGGAGCAACAGTGTCCCTAATTTGCTGGGAAGTGGCGGTGCGGTCCCCTACGGCACTGCGTAGGATCCTACGGTCTTGGCGTGCATCCGTGCGTCGCTGCGGCCCGGTTCCAGGTCGACGGGCACGTGCACCTTCCGTCGACCACTGGCGACAACATCGATGTACTGTGGATACCTCACGCCCCACGTGTTGAGCAATTCGGCGGTACGTCCACCCGGCCTCCCGCATGCCCACTATACGCCCTCGCTCAAAGTCCGTCAACTGCACATACGGTTCACGTCCACGCTGTCGCGGCATGCTACCAGTGTTAAAGACTGCGATGCAGCTCCGTATGCCACGGCAAACTGGCTGACACTGACGGCGGCGGTGCACAACTGCTGCGCAGCTAGCGCCATTCGACGGCCAACACCGCGGTTCCTGGTCTGTCCGCTGTGCCGTGCGTGTCACCATTGCTTGTACAGCCCTCTCGCAGTGTCCGGAGCAAGTATGGTGGGTCTGACACACCGGTGTCAATGTGTTCTTTTTTCCATTTCCAGGAGTGTATTTTCTGTTATCAAGCAGCCATTTGATACCCTTGTAAAGAGCCGTACATACTACCTATAGTAACTCAACAATTTGTTTCTCTCATTGTGTCGCCATTCTAAGACCTTAGCATCGCAAATGTAACTCGGTGCTACACTGAAAAGGCTTTTCTTTTATTTTTTTTTTATTTTTTTGGAGAGGTATTGCATAGATGTCTGAGTTTTTAAAGTCTGACACGTGCTGAAGCAAAATATTTTGCAGTACCACCTGAAAATTACTTCCATGAAACAATAATTTGTACCGTCAATGAATTCTACGTGACTATGAATCCCGACCCTGAGAAATTAATCAAATCAAATAAAATGATCCTTACCTTAACCAGTTACAGAGAGGGGACATACTGTACTGCAGGCACACAAGATATGTAGGAACAAAGCAGATGTTCTTATACTTGTTTTTTCCAGAAGTCACTTGCCCCCATGTTGCAAACAGATAGCACGTGGACGTGAGTGTGTGTGTGTGTGTGTGTGTGTGTGTATGTGTGTGTGTGTGTGTAAGAGGGGGGATAGGTATTTCTGTGTGCGCGTGTCTTTATGTACATGGGTTGGATAAAAAGTAGTGGCAACACAGCCGTAACATAAAGTATGTGCTACACTTGGCATGTCTGCTGTTTGTAACTGGTAGCCCTAAGGTAAGCTGAAGTATTGCACTGAGTGCCGACAGCTGTGTTTGAGTCAGTTGTTGTGTGTTCAGTCTAAAGGTACAGGAGGCCAATTCAAGATCACCAACAGTATTGTATGTTTAGGAAACACGGACAATTTGCATGGGTCAAAATTGAAGTGGCATGTGGTCGGAATTCACAACGATGTGCCTCCTAGCTTTGCATCTCCTGGTGGTTCACGACAATGCACGATGGCAAACGGCAAATCCCGTCTAGGAGCTCTTGCGTACGTGGAGTGGGAGACACTGGAACATCGACACCATTCATCCGATGTGAGTGCCATTCTTGACACGCGAAACAACACAAGAGAAAGCATCATCCGTGTTATAGGGCGGTATTCGCGAGACATCGATAAAGATGGATGTGCCGGCAGTGCACAACGCCTTCCAGCTCTGTGGGGAAAGGCGATAGACATGCGGGGCGATTACATTTAGGGCTCATCATACGGTGAATTTCTATCTATAAAGTCTGGTGCGAACTATAGAAATGTTGCCACTACTCTCTATCAAACTCACTGAACTTATCGGAAAACATAATAAAACTAACTGGATTAGAATGAGCACAAGAAAACAGTGCTATACGTTTAATTATTTATACGCGTTATCTGAAAGTTTTGTATACAGTTGGCAAACAACTACACAGGAGGTTACACTTATCTGAATTTCCCAATGTTCCCCGTTCGCAGAGACTTGTGAAATCTAATTATTTTTGCGAAGAGTTTACATTTCAACCCAAATTTGTCGGGAAACACGCTTACCGTTTCTAAGTGCATCTCTTTGTCGTGTCAGCAGTTTCAGCTTAGATGATCGACCTCGGATCACAAATAGCATTTCCGTGAAGTATGTTGCAGCTGTAGAGCACAACCTGTCAAAAATTTTTCCAATATTGCGATCGCCAAAGTGAATGCCAGACGCCAAACGTTATGTCAGCCTGAGCTATTTTTACACACCAGAGACTCGCTCTGAGACTACAAGATGAAGCAGGCGAAGGCAGCGCAGCTCCGGACTCAGCTCTGCCCGAGAGGCGGCCGTCGTAAATCAGTGTCCGACTAGTGAACCTATCAATCGCGCTCTCTGGGCACTTTTGTCCTGCCGGACCGTCGCTGACGCGGCTGAAGAATGGTGACCACTGACCGCGACAGCTGAACGACCATCACGTACGCGAAGAGAGAGCGCTCCGAGAACCAGTGCCACATCTGGAGTGGCGATAGGAGGCTGTCATTCTGTCCAAGTATCCTTTTACTTGAGCAGGCTGTCAAACACTCGTGTAATGAAGACAGTAAAGAATGAAGGCATTAGTTGCTAGTGGACATTGATCTACATCCTTGTGGAAAGCTGAAAATTTGCACAAGACCGTGACTGGAAACTGGGTCTCCTACTTACTAGGCAGGTAGGCCGATCAGTAGGCCATCCAGACATAGTGCTCACTATTACACTGCGGACTACCTTAGAACCCCCCCCCCCCCCCACCAGACCCAAATACTCAACTACACCAAACGCTAATGACCAGTGGCACGCTAGTTGTGTGTGGTATAAGTTGAGAATTTGTGATGAACACTATGTCCGGATGGCGTACTGTTTAGCGCATGTGCCTAATAAGAAGGGAACTCTGGTTCCAGCCCTCTCTGGTACAAATTCTCCTGTAGCATCAAAATGGTGACTGTTCCTTCAGACATCTCCTAAAGAACCAACACCACGTATGTACTTGTATAATGTTGACATTAGAAATAAATTTGTCTGTGACTGGAACCTCAGACTGTGGGGTACTGTAACGTTATGTACAACTTGGCTTGATTTTTAATGACATTCACAGCTGCAAATTTGTTCTGAGGTTGACACAGTCAAAAGAAACTGAAGATCATTTCTGCAGTCGGACACAAAGTTATTTTTAATGTCAACAACACATGTGGTGTCTGCTCTTTTTGACATCTTTTTGACATGTCTGAAGGAACTTGCACCATATATGTATATTACACTCAAGCAAAATAATTCATAACGTTACAATACCACACAGTCACAGGTACAAGCATGAGTAAAAAGATACTATCTGCCTTATACAAAATGGTCGTCTAATGATGCCGACAATGTGTTGTTGACGAAAAAGTTTCTTAGTGACAAAAGCAACGAAGTGAAGAAATTCTTTTTGCTGATGATCAGTGGTCATCAAGATTGGCATACTTAGTTGATATCTCTGACAGTCTTCACGTTTGTAAAAGGGGCCTACAAGGACTTGGCACCACAACTTCATTTGCAGGTAACAAAATATCGTTCTTATAAACCACTGTATTGTCACTTGCGAGATGTTACCAAAGAGGTATACGTAATATACAAAGGAAGCGATTCGCTGCAGCATAGACGCTGTTAGGTGAGAAAGTTGTGAATGGGACCTGTTTTTTAAAGTCAGCAGAAAGAGAGGAGTCTGCGATGTGTCTTGATGAAGAAAGGAGGCGAAAATTTTATCATTCTTCCTTTTTTAGCATTTTTTTATAATATTGGATTTTTGGTTAATATAGGTAATGTCAAGTAAAGTACAGTGCCAGTCAATTTATTTGAGAAACAGTTCATCTCACCACATCGAAATATGAGTTCGTCTCATTAGGCAGCCCGGTTAACTTTTAGCAATTTCTAAATACAAGAGAAGAAAATAGAACTACGAACATTTACTATTAAACTTCCTATAATGTCTCTCTCACATATGTTTGATGGTGTCCGTTCAGCAACCTTCATTTTATCTTTCATTTATGGCTTCACAGTTAAAAGCCGTAAAACATTACCAAATCAGAAACTCTAATTCATTAACCAGCCACTGGAATGAGTAGAATATAATACAATGGCGACCGAGGACAGACCAGATCCCGCAATCTTCTTACAGTAAGTAAAAAGTAATGTAATTTTAACAGTGATTGTTGAAATACTAATTGCATTCGGTCTTTGTTCCACATGTTCAACAAAAAACAGTGAAAAAAGGGAATGCTGGCAGTAACAACGGAATACAATTACAGAAACTGTAGATAATTTTCTCCAGAGACAGATAATAATTGAACTTCACGGAACGTGAGCAGAAATACGTCAACCAAATGTTTGATCAAAAATATTCCATCGATCATAGCACGCAAAAGTACTGTCGCCACAGTATCCTCGTCATTAACCAGCTTAAAATCTTTTGTAAGCAACAATATTTATTGCAGAGGTCAAAGTGCAGTTGAAGTTGATGAACTTCGAGCGGGGCACTTTATGAAGCGCACATGAAAGCTTAGCTGAAGTGCTAACAGCAGTTCAAACGCGCTTATCCAAAATGAAGTCTGTGTATTAAAATTTACCGGATGACGTAAAAAAAGTCAATGAAGAAGTAGGAAATTTTTACTTTGGGACTAACTTTTTTTTAAAAACCGAGTACGAACGTATCAGTGAGGATGTAAAAGGATTAAACGGAAGGGCTGAGCCAGGCGCCTTTGACAGTGATTCTGTTCTAGCTGAAAAGTGCGTCTGGGAACAAAGAGGTTATATCGACATGGGTGGAAAGATCACAAGCGATAGAGAACACAAAATTATCGCTAAAATTGATAGTGGCAGGACAGCAATAAAAGGCAAGATACTTTCCGAAAGTATCTGTGACAGATATACTTCGAACGCACCGCCTTCCGCAGGTAATCAAAAGAGGAAAACAGCGGTAGGGAGTGGTCAGGTGAATATTGTTTCGCCTATGTCAGATTATAAGAAAAGCGGAGGAGAGCAGTTTGCAAACAATGAAGGATCAAACGTATGTGCCAGTGTCACCGTACACAGCACTGTCGCCTCCGTAAAGGCGTAGAACGGCATCACAGTCTGATGACTTTATGCCTGGCCTGTCATCTGTCATAGAGGAGGGTCCAATAAAACATAGACAATTCCTACTCTTGTAACAAGAATCCAAGAAAACACACACCGTTGCGTTTGTGAGAGCTTTCAGAAATATTTTATCTCGGCATTGGTCCGAAACTCAAAAGATTCAGTTCGTTGTTGGTTTCACACAAGCTGGTGAGAACTTGTAGGCAACCGTCGAGGCAGATCGTCGTCGAACTTTAAAAAATCTGAACAGGCTTTCCTAGAGAAATGCTGGTTGCAGGGAATTCAGGAAAAAAGTGGATGTTTTTGTACCATAAACATGTAACGCAAAACAAAGCAGACTGCGCCAGTATTTCGGAAGATGCTCGAACAAGGCGAGATACTGGAACGATCCGTTATCACATGTCGATGTTCTGAGAATTGTAAAGAGTCGTTTACCGAATACCATTCGTGAGAAATCGCTAACTGTGCCAATGTGGGAGCTAGAATACTTTCTGACGGCCGCGGATTAGACTGACCTCATTTATGAATGTAGTCAAAACTCAAATCAGTGTAACAGAAACTAGTCGGGCCCACCGCAACATTAAGAATTCAATAATCGAGGTAACGGTAGCAACAACGACTACAGGGGCAATAACAGAAGAACTGAAAACGGCGATGAGTAGTGCGGTAGGCGTCCGTACGCGCCAGACTGCCATCGCTGCTTAGTGGACAGCGCGTCAGATAGCCATGCTCTGGGGACCGGGTTCGATTCCCGGCTGTGTTGGAGATTTTTCCCGCTCAGGGAGTGGATGTTTGTGTCATCATCATCATTTCCTCCTCATTGACCCTCAAGTCGCCGAAGTGGCGTCACCTCAAAGACTTGCAACAGGCGTTCAGGTCTACCGGTCAGGAGACCCTCGCCACAAGACATTTCATTTCATCCATACGCGCCTTAGGAATATAATGGTAACCGAGGTTTCTGAAATCGCCAAAGTTACAAAAAAATGGTTGAAATGGCTCTGAGCACTATGGGACATTACGTCTTAGGTCATCAGTCCCGTAGAACGTAGAGCTACTTAAACCTAACGAACCTAAGGGCGTCACACACATCCATGCCCGAGACAGGATTCGAACCTGCGACCATAGCGGTCGCGCGGTTCCATACTGTAGCACCTAGAACCTCTCGGCTACCTCGTCCGGCCGTCAAAGTTACAGTTTCCAAGAGAGAAATAATAGATATTATAAAATAATTTAGAAATGACTATAATGGTTTGAATAACAGACGTAGTCCCGACGATAACAGACAACAAGTCGAAAGAAATTGGAATGAAAGCAGATGCATAAAAATCAATTATGAAAACAACGGGGGAGCAGCATAAACCAAAATCGACGAGATGCCGCCACCAGTAATAGCGGAATAGAATATGGAAAAATACCATTCGTGATGCCAAAACCGTTGAGGTAACTGACGACAGAGGCAGCATCCCGGTCTTCCTAGACGGTAAACGGTGATTTGTGGGCCTAGACCGCCCGCCGCCTACAGAAAATGGGAGCGGGCACATGATGCTGATATACAATCGTTTCTTAAGATTTTTTTTAGTCATCAGTCTACTGACTGGTTTGATGCGGCCCGCCACGAATTCCTTTCGTGTGCTAAGCTCTTCACCTCAGAGTAGCACTTGCAACCTAAGTCCTTAATTATTTGATGGATGTATTCCAATCTCTGTCTTCCTCTACAGTTTTTGCCCTCTACAGCTCTCTCTAGTACCATGGAAGTCATTCCCTCATGTCTTAGCAGGTGTCCTATCATCCTGTCCCTTCTCCTTATCAATATTTTCCACATATTTCTTTCCTCTCCGATTCTGCGTAGAACCTCCTCATTCCTTACCTTATCAGTCCACCTAATTTTCAACATTCGTCTATAGCACCACGTCTCAATTGCTTCGATTCTATTCTGTTCCGGTTTTCCCACAGTCCATGTCTCACTACCATACAATGCTGTACTCCAGACGTACATCCTCAGAAATTTCTTCCTCAAATTAAGGCCGGTATTTGATATTAGTAGACTTCTCTTGGCCAGAAAAGCCTTTTTCTCCATAGCGAGTCTGCTTTTGATGTCCTCTTTGCTCCGTCCGTCATTGGTTATTTTACTGCCTAGGTAGCAGAATTCCTTAACTTCATTGACTTCATGACCATCAATCACGATGTTAAGTTTCTCGCTGTTCTCATTTCTACTACTTCTCATTACCTTCGCCTTTCTCCGATTTACTCTCAAACCATACTGTGTACTCATTAGACTGTTCATTCCGTTCAGCAGATCAATTAATTCTTCTTCACTTTCACTCAGGATAGCAATGTCATCAGCGAATCGTATCATTGATATCCTTTCACCTTTTATTTTAATTCCACTCCTGAACCTTTCTTTTATTTCCATCATTGCTTCCTCGATGTACAGATTGAAGAGTAGGGGCGAAAGGCTACAGCCTTGTCTTGCTCCCTTCTTAATACGAGCACTTCGTTCTTGATCGTCCACTCTTATTATTCCCTCTTGGTTGTTGTAGATATTGTATATGACCCGTCTCTCCCTATAGCTTACCCGTACTATTTTCAGAATCTTGAATAGCTTGCACCATTTTATATTGTCGAACGCTTTTTCCAGGTCGACAAATCCTATGAACGTGTCTTGATTTTTCTTTAGCCTTGCTTCCATTATTAGCCGTAACGTCAGAATTTCCTCTGTAGTGCCTTTACTTTTCCTAAAGCCAAACCGATCGTCACCTAGCACATTCACAAATTTCTTTTCCATTCTTCTGTATATTATTCTTGAAAGCAGCTTCGATGCATGAGCTGTTAAGCTGATTGTGCGATAATTCTCGCACTTGTCAGCTCTTATCGTCTTCGGAATTGTGTGGATGATGCTTCTCCGAAAGTCAGATTATATGTCGCCAGACTCATATATTCCACACATCAACGTGAATAGTCGTTTTGTTGCCGCTTCCCCTAATGATTTTAGAAATTCTGATGGAATGTTATCTATCCCTTCTGCCTTATTTGACCGTAAGTCCTCCAAAGCTCTTTTAAATTCCGATTCTAATACTGGATCCCTTATGTCTTCAAAATCGACTCCTGTTTCTTTTCCTACCACATCAGACAAATCATCACCCTCATAGAGGCTTTCAATGTATCCTTTCCACCTATCTGCTCTCTCTCTCCTCTGCATTTAACAGTGGAATATCCGTTGCACTCTTAATGCTACTACCGTTGCTTTTAATGTCACCAAAAGTTGTTTTGACTTTCCTGTATGCTGAGTCTGTCCTTCCGACAATCATACCTTTTTCGATCTCTTCACATTTTTCCTTCAGCCATTTCGTATTAGCTTCCATGCACTTCCTATTTATTTCATTCCTCAGCGACTTGTATTTCTGTATTCCTGATTTTCCCGGAACGTGTTTGTACTTCCTCCTTTCATCAATCAACTGAAGTATTTCTTGTGTTACCCATGGTTTCTTCGCAGCTACCTTCTTTGTACCTATGTTTTCCTTCCCAACTTCTGTGATGGCCCTTTTTAGAGATGTCCATTCCTCTTCAACTGAGTTGCCTACTGCGCTATTCCTTATTGCTGTATCTATAGCGTTAGAGAACTTCAAATGTATCTCGTCATTCCTTAGAACTTCCATATCCCACTTCTTTGCGTATTGATTCTTCCTGACTAATGTCTTGAACTTCAGCCTACTCTTCATCACTACTATATTTTGATCTGAGTCTATATCTGCTCCTGCGTACGCCTTACAATCCAGTATCTGATTTCGGAATCTCTGTCTGACCATGATGTAATCTAATTGAAATCTTCCCATATCTCTCGGCCTTTTCCAAGTATACCACCTTCTCTTGTGATTCTTCAACAGACTATTCGCTATTACTAGCTGAAACTTGTTACAGAACTCAATTAATCTTTCTCCTCTGTCATTCTTGTCCCAAGCCCATATTCTCCTGTAATCTTTTCTTCTACTCCTTCCCCTACAACTGCATTCCAGTGGCCCATGACTATTAGATTTTCGTCCCCCTTTACATACTGCATTACCCTTTCAATATCCTCATACACTTTCTCAATCTGTTCATCTTCAACTGGCGACGTCGGCATGTATAGCTGAATTATCGTTGTCGGGGTTGGTCTGCCGTCCATTAAGATTAGAACAACCCGGTCACTGAACTGTTCACAGTAACACACCCTCTGCCCTACCTTTCTATTCATAACGAATGCTACACCTGTTATACCATTTTCTGCTGCTTTTGATATTACCCGATACTCATCTGACCAGAAATCATTGTCTTCCTTCCACTTCACTTCACTGACCCCTACTATATCTAGATTGAGCCTTTGCATTTCCCTTTTCAGATTTTCTAGCTTCCCTACCACATTCTAACTTCTGACATTCCACGCCCCGACTCGTAGAACATTATCCTTGCGTTGATTATTCAATCTTTTTCTCATGGTAATCTCCCCCTTGGCAGTCCCCTACCGGAGATCCGAATGGGGGACTATTCCGGAATCTTTTGCCAATGGAGAGATCATCATGACTCTTCTTCAACTACAGGCCACATGTCCTGTGGATATACGTTACGTGTCTTTTAATGCAGTGGTTTCCATTGCCTTCTGCATCCTCATGTCGTCGATCATTGCTGATTCTTCCGCATTTAGGGGCAATTTCCCACCCCTAGGACAAGAGAGTTGCCTGGACCTCTATCCGCTCCTCCGCCCTCTTTGACAAGGCCGTTGGCAGAATGAGATTGACTTTTTATTCCGGAAGTCTTTCGTCCGCCAATGCTGATTATTTATCAAAATTTGGGCAGTGGCGGGGATCGAACCCGGGACCGAAGACGTTTTGATTATGAATCAGAAACGCTACCCCTAGACCACTGTTCCTAAGATTTGACAAATATATCGATACGTGAGATGCCTGTACATAGGTGAAAACAAATGACATAAAAGGGATGAAGTACAGGTGATGGTTAATGCCCAAATAGGAACAAGAGATGTGTAGACACAGGAGCGGCTACGAATCTTGTTTCATACAGCCTGTTCAGTGAAACAGAAGGGAAACTAAACTCACCTGATTAACCTGTGCAGAATTTCGAAAGTTTGACACCAACAGGAAATAAATCGAAAAGCATCAAGTTACAAACCTGTATTCAAACAACTTTCGTAGCGGTAGAAAAGCTTATAGTTAACTGCTAGAAATTGATTTTTTCAGGCAATATCAAGCAATGTTATCTTTACAGAGACGATATCGTTTCATTTCAGTCGATTTAATAGAAACAAAGTGTTGTGTTAATAACCATTTAGCAGATAATGTGAGTACCCATCTAATGTATCCAGAAGACTTTCACGTGAGTTAGAAATGTAATAACCGGATCACAGAGGTAACGACATTGTTACACACTATTTCGGTTGTTCATCAGCTTAACTGACAAACAGCTGCTAGGTACATTATTGTCACAATACTTGTATGTTGTGAAAAAGAAATTAGGAGTAATTAAAGAACATGTCCGTTACATGGAAGTATATCCACATGAAACTTTCTGTCATACATCATACACAATTCCTCGGACAAAGAAAGAAGCAGTAAGAAACGAGATCGAACTTATGAGTAACAGGAAAGTTACTGAACCACCTGGCAGTAGCCAAACCCAATGAAAGTTGTTTATTTATTTATCGTATAGCAACAACAGCATACATTGACAGGAACCTAAAGTTTAATTTACATGTACATCCACTTAAGTAATTACATATAGTTAAATTTTACTTTTTGGCACAACTTTTATAAACGTTTTTAAATTGTGAAAATTACTAACTTAGTATTACTGACTACTTTAACCGATGTAATTGCAAGTTAAAAAAAATACAGGTACATTTTATCATAGTTCAGTATCTATTAACTGAAGCAAATTAACAGCAGAGAGAAAAGCAAGTGAAGTCACGATATGTTCCAGGATACTTCCTCTGAGGACAGTCTCTGACGATATGTTGAACAGTTTGTTCTTGGGCCCCAAATCAAAGGCTGGAGAATATCGGAGTCCCCAGATGTGCATCGAAGCGTTGCACTTGGCGTGGCCAGTTGTTATTCTGTGCTGCCTTGTCCACTTACTTCCCTGCAGATGAAATCCTGGTAGAATGGCAGTTGGGTCTTGGACACCTCGATGTGCTAATGTTTCCGCATTCCACCATTTGCACCACTCTCTTTTAATGTCGAACTGTTTATCGTTCCTTCCATTATGCCACACTGGATTGCGTGAATTTAAGCAGTCTGAGGGAGAGTTGTTTAAGACTGTATGAAATGGGATGTCTTTTGGGTAGTCGGAATGATGTAGTTTCCTCCATTCTCGATTTATTGCTTCTTGGCGTCGTAATTCAGTTGTGGGATGTTACTAATGGTGTGCAGCCAGGGGATCGAAGTGGATTTTAATGTTACTCGAAGCACATGAATGCAGTTTTATTCGATATACACGCAACTCATGGGATAATTATGATGTAGCCAAACGTCCTCAGAAAATAATGTCATACTGCTATTTCCCTAACATGAGACGTAAAGTACAATACGTAATCTGTAAAAAGACCAAACACTTAAACGGATCACAATTACACTTATAACGTCCCTTGACCTTGTATCAGTGGATGCCTCACAACTTTTTACGACGGCAAAAGAAGGAGTGAAATATGTAAAGCCTTCTACGATGTGTTTCTAAATATCTGCAGATATATGCCACTGAAACTCTAACAGCAAGCCTATAATCTAGCGAATCATGAGAGAATATTTTTTGAACGTGGGTAAACCAAAAGCTCTTTTGACTGATAAGGCAACTACTTTCGCTAGTGCGAATTGGAAATAATTTGTCAAGTCACATAATGTAAAACATATTTATACATCCAGATTTCATCTCAAGACCAGCCCAAGAGGACGGGTATTTCGTGAGCTTAACATATTTATCAGAATGTGTATGTCACACAGGCACATTAGGTGGACTGAGTGCGTGACGTATTTCCAGCAAATAGAGCCGGCCTTAGTGGCCGTGCGGTTCTCGGCGCTACAGTCTGGAGCCGAGCGACCGCTCCGGCCGCAGGTTCGAATCCTGCCTCGCTCATGGATGTGTGTGATGTCCTTAGGTTAGTTACTTTTAATTAGTTCTAAGTTCTAGGCGACTGATGACCTCAGAAGTTAAGTCGCATAGTGCTCAGAGCCATTTGAACCAACCAGCAAATAGAAAATAATTTGCCACACTCATCTACAAGTTTTCGCACCAATCGAATTGATAAACGAGAAGTATTATACAGACGACTGGGTTATGCCCTTACATAAATTTTCTGAGAGAGACATATCGTTAGAAAGAAAGATTAGACAAGCCTTAATAACGTTGGAAGCAGAGGCAAAAGCTAGGAAAACACAGTGTGATAAAAGAATAGATCACACAGCTACCTTTCGAGTTGGACAGGAGGTACTGTTGAGGGCACATACTATTTTTTGGTGAACCCAAAAACAGGGAAAGTTTGTGGATTATAACCACATACAGACATCAAAGAACTTATGCGCTGTACAAAAGAGGTTAACGCACATCTACTACTTTTTACCTACCACATATTGGGAAATACAACACTCTGTTATATATTAGAACTAATCAAACGGGTTAATGCACCTCAACCACTTCATTGTATACAGCCTTTACGGAAAATACAACAGTATACTTTGCTTATAGAAATTTGGAGAGTCTCTCTGATAGCAAAAAACGAAAACGCTTCTAGCATGTAACACTATTTATATTTTTTACTTAACTACACATAAAATATTTATATAAGTTTTGAAACAAATAAGAGAATCTCATAATGAATGTTACAATGGACATAATCCGAGGTAAGTAAGAAGATTTTTGAAATCTCACACGAAAATTCTATTACACTACTGAGAGCGAAATGACAAGATGCAAACCATACGTTACACACGTTTCTGGAAACATTGAATGTGAAGGACAACAATACAGTATGGCAGCCTAAGTTTGGCACAACGCAAGGGCAGGAGATAGATGAGTTGTGAGTGGTAAACAATTGTTCCCCTCTCCTCTTCCCACTGAGATAGTCTACAATTGCCATATTCCCATATGCGTGCTATACTCAACACTTCAGTGTGCCGCATAACAATGATGGAATGTAGGAGACATAGCGCCTTGTTGAAAAATTAACTAGTGAAAATTACAAATTAAGACTGAAATGTGCAATGAAAATACTAGGATTTAGTAAACACTGACGTGTATGTATGACCAAATTACAAGAAATTCGAACAAGTGAGGTAGAAAGTTCTCAGTGTTATGCATCCAACTACACTCATGCTCATAAATTAAGGATACTTGCAGAATGTGGAGCCACACAACGTGGCACTGTTCAAAACTGGCGCTAATAGCAGAGTCACATAGAGAAAACACACGACATAAATCTGTAAGTTCATGGTGATGGTGATAAGTTGATAAAACAGTCCCAAAACACCTGTGCTACAAAACACCACTGTTTTCTGCGCATGTACCCCGACATCAATATGGGATATGATCACCATGCGCACGTACACAGGCCACACAACAGGTTGGCATACTCTGGATCAGGTGTAGAGCAGCTAGTGGGGTATAGCTTCCCATTCTTGCACCACTGTCTGTCGAAGCTCCTGAAGTGTCGTATGGGTTTGAAGACATGTAGCGAAACGTCGAGTCGACCGAGAGCATCCCAGACGTGCTCGATGGGGTTTAGGTCTGGAGACCAGGGAGGCCACTCCATTCTGATATCTTCTGTGCCCATGTACTCCTCCACGCTGGCAGCTCCGTGGGGCCGTGCGTTATCATCGACAAGGAGGAAGGTGGGACCCACTGCACCCTTGAAAAGGCGGACATACTGATGCAAAATAACGTCCCGGTGCATCTGATCTGTCGCAGATCCTCTGTCAAACACGTGCAGGGGTATACGTGCACCAATCATAATACCACCGAACACCATCAAATCACTACCTCCATACAGTTTCCTTTCAAGGACATTAAAACTCGGCGAGAATCACTGTTCAGGCTATACCTGTACTCGTCTGTGACATAACCTGGGAGCACTGTTCCAATCACCATGTACTGTGTTCTTGATACCAGGCTTTCGGGCTCTCCTGTGACCAGTCGTCAGTGGAATGCACCTTGCAGGTCTCCGGGCGAATAAACCATGTCCGTTCAGTCGTCTGTAGACTCTATGTATGGCGACAACTGTTCCAGTGACTGCAGCAAGGTCCCAAGCAAGGCTATCTGCAGTACTCCGTGGCTGTCTGCGGGCACTGATGGTGTTGCATACTGTGGACGTCCCGTACTGTAGCGCCTGGATGCCTTTCCTGTCTGCTGGAATCGTTGCCATAACATTGAGATCACACTTTTTGGCACACGGACGGCTCGTCAGAATTATTACGCATTTGATTTTACTTCTGACTATCTGACGCTGTCAGGTTTGTCCGCATCTTTCGTATTTTTTGGTACTATATGCTGTAACATTTAGTTTTAATTTTGTCCTAAGAAAGTGTCCCTTGTGATACCGAAACCTAGGTCACAAATTAATTGTGTTCGTGACTGAAGGCTGTTTTTTTTTCAAATTTTTCTGTTATACAACAGTCACTGATTGACAGCCATGTTAAAAATCTTGAAACAAAATTTGTAATATTATATTTATATATGTAAAGTAACTGGTTTATTTCTATTTAGTGCAACGAAATTTTTGCTAAAATATGTAAGATAAAGGATTTGATAAAACAAGTGGCTCCCACATAGTTGACTCTATTAGTCAAATAGTATATTAAAGAATAATAGACCTATATGCCAATAGTTGAATGGCCAAGCAGCGTAGGATTAGCCGAGCGGTCGAAGACGCTGCAGTCATGGACTGTTCGGCTGGTCCCGGCAGAGGTTCGAGTCCTCCCTCGAGCAGGGATGTGTGTGTTTGTCCTTAGGATAATTTAGGTTAAGTAATGCGTAAGCTTAGGGACTGACGACTTTTTTTTTTCTTTTTTTTTAGCGGCCGATATGGAGGTTTATGAGCTTCCCGCCGTTAAAACAGAGGACTACACCTCCACCTTCTGGATAAAAAGCGCAAAATGTATAAATTAGTATACATTAATAAGATAAGAAAATTTTATACTTCGTGCTATGTGTATGAATCAACAGTCCGCTGTAAGGGGCAGATTTAATAGCACATGTAGATGTTTCCAATGAGGTATATATAAGATAGATAGGAAACGATGCACTGCAGCAGAGATGCTTTAAGATGAGGGATATGTAACTGTCATTTTTTTTCAACTCGGCTGAAATAGAGGACTTTGTGGTGTGTCTTGATGAAGAGAGGAGGCAAATGTTTCATTTTTCACCTATTGTAACATTTTTGTTGATAATATTGGATATTAAGTAATATAAATAACGTCAAGTAAAATACAGTGCCTGTCTATGCGTTTGACAAACATTCGACTCACCGCATCGAGACATGAGTTTCTATCATTAGGCGACATATTCAACTATTAGCAACTTCTAAGGCGGCTGTATTCAAGATAACCAACGCAGCAGAAAGAAGAAGTAAATTTTCCCAATGACAATGAGAAGAAAAAACAGTTACGAACATTTACTATTACATTTCCTAGAAAGTTTATTTCAGATGTGTTTGGAAGAGGTATTTCAATAACTTCCATTTATGACCCTACACTGAAAATTCATTAAACGTTTCGAATTGTATGACTATAATTCATTCTCCAGCCAGTACTAAAAACAGAATAAATACACTACCTCCGATATAGAAGCATAATAAATATTTTACATTTCATCCCTTTCTTTTTGAATATTTGCGTCAGATTTGGCTTAATTTAAATGCATATTATTTGCTACAAATAAGTAGCACATGTAACCAGGAACGATCTGTAAACACCTGCTTCCACAAAACATAATTCCTCGTGTGCGCCACATTTTGGCCCCACTTTGTAGTTTATCAGCACGACGGAGGAATCGTATGCGTGCTATCCGCACTGAGCAAGTTAGTGGAAATTATTCTCTCCGTACTGTTCCTCACCAATGGACCAGTTGACGCTCAACCTTCCGCATAACCCCCCCCCCCCCCCCCCTACCACCCCAACTCAGGGTTCATTGAAACTAAACAAGCTAGAAAGATAGACTCAAATTTCAAAAATGTGAAGCGGCACGCCAAGACGAAACCTCTGGGAGCCACTGGACTTCTTGTCCATGTGTCTGGACGTAACTGGGCGGTTAATGAAAATAAACAAGGATACACAATATATTACTCACGTTTGATTAACCTGTTGTTCTGCTACTGTAATGAACTGTTTATGTAAAAGCGTAACTCAGAAGGGTAGTCTCACGTAAACTAATAAAAGTGGCTTTACGGTCGTATTTCGCATTCCTGAAGGATTAATACACTAATGTCCCAGAGGTAGACGGATAATATTTGATAAGCACTCTGTACTCCGTACCTGTTATATCATGACCTAATAAAAAGAAGAGAACAATCGCTCTTGCAGTCGGAGGCAAATTTATTCATAATCTCAACTTCTTACGACTTCTACCGGGTTCCCTCACGTTAGAAATATTAAATACACTCCTGGAAATTCAAATAAGAACACCGTGAATTCATTGTCCCAGGAAGGGGAAACTTCATTGACACATTCCTGGGGTCAGATACATCACATGATCACACTGACAGAACCACAGGCACATAGACACAGGCAACAGAGCATGCACAATGTCGGCACTAGTACAGTGTATATCCACCTTTCGCAGCAATGCAGGCTGCTATTCTCCCATGGAGACGATCGTAGAGATGCTGGATGTAGTCCTGTGGAACGGCTTGCCATGCCATTTCCACCTGGCGCCACACTTGGACCAGCGTTCGTGCTGGACTTGCAGACCGCGTGAGACGACGCTTCATCCAGTCCCAAACATGCTCAATGGGGGACAGATCCGGAGATCTTGCTGACCAGGTTAGTTGACTTACACATTCTAGAGCACGTTGGGTGGCACGGGATACATGCGGACGTGCATTGTCGTGTTGGAACAGCAAGTTCCCTTGCCGGTCTAGGAATGGTAGAACGATGGGTTCGATGACGTTTTGGATGTACCGTGCACTATTCAGTGTCCCCTCGACGATCACCAGAGGTGTACGGCCAGTGTAGGAGATCGCTCCCCACACCATGATGCCGGGTGTTGGCCCTGTGTGCCTCGGTCGTATGCAGCCCTGATTGTGGCGCTCACCTGCACGGCACCCAACACGCATACGACCATAATTGGCACCAAGGCAGAAGCGACTCTCATCGCTGAAGACGACACGTCTCCATTCGTCCCTCCATTCACGCCTGCCGCGACACCACTGGAGGTGGGCAGAACGATGTTGGATCGTGAGCGGAAGACGGCCTAACGGTGTGCGGGACCGTAGCCCAGCTTCATGGAGACGTTTGCGAATGATCCTCGCCGATACCCGAGGAGCAACAGTGTCCCTAATTTGCTGGGAAGTGGCGGTGCGGTCCCCTACTGCACTGCGTAGGATCTTACGGTCTTGGCGTGCATCCGTGCGTCGCTGCGGTCCGGTCCCAGGTCGACGGGCACGTACACCTTCCGCCGACCACTGGCGACAACATCGATGTACTGTGGATACCTCACGCCCCACGTGTTGAGCAATTCGGCGGTACGTCCACCCGGCCTCCCGCATGCCCACTATACGCCCTCTCTCAAAGTCCGTCAACTGCACATACGGTTCACGTCCACGCTGTCGCGGCATGCTACCAGTGTTAAAGACTGCGATGGAGCTCCGTATGCCACGGCAAACTGGCTGACACTGACGGCGGCGGTGCACAAATGCTGCGCAGCTAGCGCCATTCGACGGCCAACACCGCGGTTCCTGGTGTGTCCGCTGTGCCGTGCGTGTGATCATTGCTTGTACAGCCCTCTCGCAGTGTCCGAAGCAAGTATGGTGGGTCTGACACACCGGTGTCAATGTGTTCTTTTTTCCATTTCCCGGAGTGTACTTGTATATTGTGCAGATTAGGTTACGAAACAGGTTTGAAAAGATGTGTCTCTTAGGAAAAAGATACACTATTGATTAAGTAATCTTGACCTATATGACAAAGTCGTAATCAGGGATATGAGAGAAATAATCATTCGGAAGAAGAAAGTGCAGCAAACATGATGTAGCAAACACGACTCTACAATGTATACCTTACGAGCTGTAAGCATTTTTTTGTCTTAGTACCGTGTAACGTATCTCTTCCACTGAGCAACTGATCATAGCCCTTAGGGTAAAGATTTTATTGCCCACTTTTTTGCCTCGTATCATACCCATAGGACTGTGTCCTACGGGCCAGTACGATTGAATCACCAATTTTGCCTTCGTGCTATGAGTCCTCGGATTTGAATAAACCTGTGTATTTCAACTGTTAATAGTTCCTTTTTAATCATATTTTATGGTAAATCATTTTCTGCACATGAAAAGAAGTCAGTTTTGTGGGGCGAAAGCAACATCATAGTTTCAGGAATGATGGCTGCAAGAATATCGCAATGAAACGGAGACAGATGTGTGACACTACGACCGCCGTTACACTTAGTAAAGGGAAAACGTTTTCATCCCCGCAAAATGGTCATGTTCGGAATACAGACAGTGAAAGAAGTAAGACAAAAAATAATCCCCCGACTGTTGTAATACGGATGACTCAGGTATTCCCGGTGTTGTGAATTGAAAATACAATGCAAGAAAATATGTAGAATACGATCTAGCCATGTCATGTTCATCATTTACATTGAAGTATTCGATGCAACCCGTCAAAGTTGTCCATTGATGCTATTAATCGATATTATGAAAAGTGTACTCGTCTAGAAGATATATTGGGGTACATGACATCTGTCGTAGCCGTTTACCACTTTGCGAATTGATCCGGGAGGGAACTACAATAGAATCATGTGGGAGTGTGCCTAACTTGCATCGTATTAACCCGAATTAGGTGTGTAGGACGTGTAATAGAGACCCCCGCACTCAGCGTATATTCCCTCTCCTGCACGTGCAATGGGCAACGTAGAATCAGGTCCTACTCGAAACTAAATTTTCGTTCACAAAACTGACGCAAAGGAAACGCGTCCCCGTTAGTCGCAGCGAGGAGTTCATTCAAGTAAGAGAAGATCGTCTGCCGGGTTTCGCCAGGGTTAGAGGTTTTCATTTGTGGGTTTGACTGGAGGTAAATTTTCTGAACTGAAGAGAGAGACTAATGTGCAGCACTATTACGTTTATTATTTGTATATTGAAACAGGTAAAACTGTATGAAGTAGGCCTAACTAGCTAAAGCTTGGGAAGTGTTGGAAAGTCTTTCTTTTACATACGACCCCAAGAAATACACGTTCACAAGCTGTACCGAATTCGCTAGATGGCGGACGTAGCGGCTGCAGTAAATTACCAAGAAATGGGAACATGAGGGAGTTTTCTCCTTTGTACACGCATTACCGATAAGGATATACCTCAGGGGATCTGAATCGATGTACCACATATCACATACGCAACGGAGAGCTAAGAGGAAGTAGGATACAAGGAGAAAAGAGACAATATCGCCGTCTGACTCAAAAGCAGCACACACGTTAAGAGATATCATCACACGCTTTTTCGTTACGCTGAATGGAATGAATTGTGAACTATCAGCAAGAGGGAAACAGGATAAATTTGCGATGTTCACTCAGACTGGTCAAGTGGAACAAACGATGTACAAAATGGTAATAAATAGTTATAATGACTTAGTCGAAAATATTTGGAAGAGAAATGAAATAACCGTAAATGATAAATTCAAAGCACGGAAAGCGCTCATTTGAGTATTGAAACTAACGCTGATACCCGCCGTTAGCGCTGAGACTACAGCAAGGTCCAATGGCAGGCTGTCGACTTATAAGCCTTATTATTGGAACTATCATCAATTATCATCAATATATCCACTGCAAAAAGGGGCCGGTAATGGTGCAAATACCATCGCATTAAACAGATTCCTAAATCAAACCGCATCGCAAAAGGCCTAAGTTAGTGGAGTTCCCATAACATATTACTCACCCATCGACGACTGGAGTATGTCTTAAAATGCCCACTTTTTTGTCACTCTAAAATGTGAGGCCGTTGTTCCTCCCGCGCTAGGTGGAGATGCCACTGTGAAACGACCAGTGAAGCATTAGACTAGGGGGATATGAATTGAATTCTTTCTGGAGCTGCTAGCCCAACACGACACATGAGTCGATAATTCTGTTTCACCAAGCAAGCTAACGGTAGCAAAGAGTCTGTAGAAGAAAGGAAAACTAGTTGCCAATGCCATTTAGAAGAGCTAAAGAAAGATCCTGTCTGGCTGAAGAAAGAAGTTTGAAGGTAGCTTTTTGTTACCACTGGAGATAGAAGTATGGCAAAAAGGCATCCATGATGGAAATCCACTGCATGTCTGCCATCAGACCACCAAAACAGAGAGTTGACCCAGAGTCACTCCTAGTGTGAGCAGAGACTAACAGAGCTCTCAAAGTGTAGAAAAATGCTGTCATGACACATACGATAGCTTCGCCAGCTACAAACAACCTGTCACCTTCCAGGACTTTTATTTTGGACTGTCCTAAGCATATGACTATTAACACAATATTGTAAAAAAATCATTTTCTAACGCATACATTGCTCTCATGAACATATACTAACAATTTACTCTGTAGTATAGCCTGATGTAATAACAGTCAAGCTCCATTATTTTAGTGTTGGTGGTGACGCCACTGGTCAAATTACAACGGCAGAATCGCGATCTACAAGACACCAACGTTGATCTATCAAATTATTTTCCGTTTGAGCAAGTGCTGGATTCTCATACCCGACGGTGGAACAGCAAACAAATTGTCATGCTGCATAACAATAAACCATGCCAAAGATACTCTTCTGTTATTTTCTAAATGACATAGTTTTCTTTGAGATGACCATGTACCCATTGACATTAGTGATAATTTCTACATAATGAAAGATATTGGGACTGACAGATGCCTAAAGATCGATGCATACGACACATTTTCATAATTATAGAGTGCAGTATTATGAGTGAAATTTGAAGAATTATGCTGAGTCTATGCAGAAGGAGATAAATCGATTTGTACAGGGACTTCGATGGTTGCTTGAAACTGTCTGGCAGTAGTAAAAGTTATTTGATATGTCAGTGTCCCTGGCCGACCCGAAAGTTGGGGCTGGTGGAAAATGTGAGGGTCACTCCAAAAGAAATGTACACTATTTTTTTTTAAATCCGTATTTTATTCTACATGTTTGAAAGTTTTACAGTGTGTAGATACGTCCTTTAGAAACTATATTTTCATTTCTCCACATAATTTCCATCCCTCTCAACTGCCTTACGCCATCTTGGAACCAGCGCCTGCATACTCGCACAGTAAAATTCTGGACCAACCTCTTGGAGCCACTGTTTGCAGCGTGTACAAGGAAGTCATCATGCTCAAATCTTGTTCCACAAGAGAGTCTTTCAATTTCCTAAAAAGATGATAGTCACATGGAGCCAGGTCAGGACTGTAAGGCGGTTGTTTCAGAGTTGTCCATCCGAGTTTTGTGATGGCTTCCATGGTATTTTGACAGACATGTGGCCGTGCATTTATGTGCAACAGCAAAACATTCTGCTTTTGCAGATGTGGTCGAACACTACTAAGTCAAACTTGAAGTTCCTTCAGTGTCGTCACATATTCACCAGAATTAATGGTGGTTCCACTTGGCGTGATATCCACAAGCAAGAGACCTTCGGAATCGGAAAAACACCGTAGCCATAATTTTTCCAACCGAAGGTGTGGTGTTGAATTTTTTTTGTTTTTCTTGGGTGAATTTGCATGATGCCACTCTATTGATTGCCTCTCCGTCTCTGGTGGAAAATGATGAAGTCATGTTTCAACTCCTGTCACAATTCTTCCAAGAAATTCATCTCCACCATTCTCCTACTGTTCCAAAAGTTCGCTGAATACAGTTTTTCTTGCTTATTTGTGAGCCACTGTCAACATCCTGGGAAACCCTCCAGCACAAACCTTTTTTTAACGCCATCACTTTCAATATTCTTCAAACATTTCTTTGCCCTATCCCAGCGTAGAATCACAATTAGTTCACTGTGATGCGTCTGTCAGCAGTCACCAATTTCTTTAACTCTCTGCACGTTGTCTGGAGTGCGTGCAGTACGAGGCCTGGCGATGCGAGGACAATCCTCAATTTTGCCGTGCCCGCTTTCATCACGTACCCTGCTTGCCCACCGACTAACTGCACTGCGATCGACAGCAGCATCTCCGTACACCTTTTTCAGCCTCTTGTGGATTTTTCCCACTGTCTCGTTTTCATAGCGCAGGAATTCTATGACAGCACGTTGCTTCTGACGAACGTCAAGTGTAGCAGCCATCTTGAAGACATGCTGTGACGGCGCCACTCAAGGGAACAGGTTGAACTAAGTTGGAAAACAAGCGGGAAGGATGTATCTACACACTGTAAAACTTTCACACATGCAAACTGAAAACTGTATTTTTACAAAAATAGTGTGCGTTTCTTTTGGAGTGACCCTCGTATGGTATCGATAGATGATAAGCTGTAGTGCGTGAAGTGTGGCATACAGAGATCAAACATATGAAAGTTAGTAACCCATATGGAGAGATCAAACATATGAAAGTCTTTAACGCATACGACTGTGGCGTGAAACTTCACTTCCAGTGTTCACAAAGCAGTGGAGCCATTTATTGGATGTTTACTGAGTTTAGGCTTCACGTCACTGTCACGGAGTTCAAAATTAAAATTAATCATAACGGTGATGAAAATCTTACGGGATAATGAATTGCTTCATTTCCTAAATCTTAATAATGGACAAGGGAGGCTAATGCGTTGCCTATGAAGTTTAGTGCAATGAAAATATTGTTTGCACAAAACATTTGCCAGATTGTGAGCAAAAATAATCAATATCAGCCTTAGATCAATCAATCAGAATTAATTCTCTTCATACTAACCACTTACATTCAGCTGGTTACAACACGGTCCATAAAATTACGAGGCAATCTTAGATTCAATAACGTATCTAATGAAACAAAGAAAATACTCGATGTTAGTTCAGGTACGGGGTAACTTGGAATTACTGATACGTTGTCTGAATCATTGTAAGAATCAGAAATATGGGCAGAAATTGATACTAGACTATATCGTTACTTTTAATTAGCACATCATTGGACAAACCTAACTTCTAACCTGATGACATTAAGCTGATTCTGTTTGGTTATAACTTTAAACCATTTTGTGAAATTTTTTAAGTTGCTGACTTGAAAGGAAGCAAACTTCACTTTTCATTTAAGTTGCAGTTTTTGTGATGTGATTCGTGAGATGAAACTTTTAAAGAAAATCTCTCTGTTATTGTTTGGTACAAGATTTTTATTCAGTTGAAGTTCGATAACTTTCGTTAGTGTAGACTGTCTTTTTATTTAAACAGTGCTCATTCAATGACGTGATACTGAGCTGATAACATTCGATACTGAAGAAAAGGAATTAATTTAATGCTGGTTTCTATCCAGGACCTCCAAACCAGTGGCTTGTGATGTTGAGTCCCATACATCGGAGAAGTCAGGTCACCCCCCTTAAACCTGTATCGTGACAAGTTATACTCTATCATTATATGATATCCCTACCTTCATCAGTACTTTGAATCCTTAGACTTATAAAGTGTTGTTCGGCACTTTAAAGATGACTTGTTACATAACTTCTACGTTCCTTTCTGATCGTTTTTTTTTTCTTTATAACGTGATTGTGCGGAAAATCGCACTAATGGCTTCGGGATGGGACCACTGGTTCCTTGTCGCTATTGGGACAGTTAGTGGTTTTTCCGAAGTTCCGCAGAGGAACTGCAAAGTTGGCCAGATTGGTTGTCGGACTGCGGCTGCGGAGGGCCGCCCTCTTACCTTCCCCTCAGCTCACCGCCGGCCCGCAACCCCCAAACCCCCCAGCGGCCTCGCAACCTCTCTGTGTCTCTCTGCAGACAAGCGACGTCGAGGCAGGCAAGAAACCAATTACGTTGCTGCCGCTCGGCCTGCGTCGGCTGGCCCGCCCGCCGCTGATAACTCGCGGCCATTACGGCGCTCTGGGTCACGTGACTGCGGCGGCAATTTGGGAGTAATTTGAGAGCGATAGGCGCGGCCCGCCTCATTAGGGGCCAAGGCGTCGCTTGCCAACTGTTTGTCGTCTCGCGCATTCTTCAGTAGATTTCATCACCGGCGGGACATTTTCTTTTGTCTCCACGCACACTGTTGTGAAGAACAGAGAATTTTAGCGCTGAAAGGAGAGAGTCTTATTGTTAGTGTTATGGGTCGACGTCTTCTGAGGCATTCCTTGTTCCTCGTGCCGACTGACGAGTCGAATGTCAGAGAGCGACGTATTTGCCGTGAAAAGTGGGTGTGGTAGAAGTTTACACCCTAACGGCAGAGATGACCCTTGTCTGAGATAAAAATTAATAAGTATCTTCCGTCGAAGATAAAACTTATCTATCAAATCTGGAGAGGTACTGTCCATATATTACTAAGTTTCTAGGTTTCCTCTTTTCTGTTTGAAATATACCCCACGAATGCGTTAATAAATCTAGTAAAAAAGCAAGAAAAATGCTTGTTACGTAAACAACTTAGCTTGCTTCTAGACATTGTCTCCTTTGCGGAATATACACTTGGCCCAGCGATCCTCCAGATTTTTCATACCATAGGAAGACTGGGTTTGTCATAGTCTGCAAAACCAAATTTTCGAATAGGAGAACAGGAAGAAGTCACTTTGGGCTAAGTTTGGTGAACAGTGTGAACGGAGAATCAGTGCAAAATCCAGTTCATGAAGTTTCACCATTGTTATCGCTTGTGTGGTTGGTGCATCGTCCTAGTGAAGGAGCAAATTTTTGTTTCACAACGTTGGTCATATTCCAGCCAAAGCCAGTTTCAAACGAAGGAACAACGAATTATAATACTGTCCAGTTATCGTTTTGCCTTTCTCCGCATAATCTATGAAAATTCGCTGGGAATCTCAAAAAAACAATGGTCATCATCTGACCAACGGACAAAATGGTCTTTGCCTTCTTTAGCGCACTTTCACCGCCGTTTGTCCATTTTGACTGCCGTTTTGACTGGTATGTAATGATGGTTCAGGTTTCATCAATACTCAGATTCGGCTTAAAAATTCCTGCGGATTGAGCTTAAACACCGCCAGACTTTGTGCTCATATGTTGTGCTGGTTGCGCTTTTTGTCGACCGTAAGCAGTCACTGCACCCAATTCACAGACAGCTTCTTCATAGCCAAGTGTTCTAGCAGGGTACTGTGCATTCGCTCATTTGTGGTGTTTTCAAATTCTGACGAATTTTTATTCGACAGGTCTTGTAATTCCCAATCATTAACTCTGTCAATGGTTTTCTGTGTCGTAACCTCAACTCGACGGTCAGAGAGCGTTTCGACTTCGGTGCTTGTCCGACCACTTTTAAATTCATTAATTCAAATTAATTCAAAAATCTTCAATGATAGTGCAGCTTCCGCATGAACTTCGTACAATTACATATTAATCTGTGAGGCAGCCAAAATTTTCAAATGAATATATTTAATAACAGTACCAAATTCGATTTTTTAAATTTTCTTTTGCATTCGACACACTGACTGATTCAGAAGGCTGTCAACAATGTAGTGTACGCTGTACATTGTTCAAATTCCTTACACTATGCCTCAAGTAATCAGGCTTATCAATCAAGAAAAATCTTCCAATTTCTTCGTTGAAATTTACCACACTTATGGAACCACCCTCGAATATCTTTCTGTGGCTTCTCTGTATGGTCGTGGATAATAAATCGTAATTGGAAATAAAATTTTGTTTGCGTGATACTTTATTGCCTCCTCACTTTAGAGCATGTTCTGCAACAGTTGATTTTTGTGCTTTCCCTTACCTGTACAAAGTTTATATCGCTTCAGACATGAATATACGTCTGAATACACGCTTCTGTTTGTAGGTCCACCGTAGCACTGTAGACATTACTAAACATAGATGGAATGGTATCACCCCTCATTCCGACAGAGGAAGCATTTTTCTTTTACGGTCTGAAACCTTGACTTATTTTCTTTGTTGGTCTAAAAAGGGATGTGATATTATGTTTCAGTGAAATCTTTTCGAACTCATCAGTTACGTTGATGTGTTACCCATTGGCGTGCCATTGAACTGTGTAAAGTTTACGCTGCAGCTATAACAGAAGGGTGAATACATGTCTGAATAACACAAAAGTGTTAGTCAACTAGGGAATGACAAAATTAAACATGATTATTCTCACACTGCGAGACAAAATAATTACATTCACTTAATCTTCAGTGTTGCTCAACGTGATGTTATGCTGGGAGCCACTAGTCAATAGAATATAGTGCAGACCTTTAATTTATTTTAAGCAGGGAAGAATTTTACTTTAAATACTCAAGAGCAGATATTCTGTTTCATTTTCAGTAGGGAAGAACATTAATTTTAATTTCAAGAGCAACATACTTCAGTTTCAATTTTCAAGACAGAGGACCTTGAGTAGATGAAACAGTCTCCGCCCAGTATTGTGACATTGAGGAATACAAGATTTCTGTACACTGAAGACGGTGCCCTAAGGGAAAGAAAACCTAAAGGAACAAAGGTCCCAAGTTGCAAATTTGGTCCCAGACATTGCTTACGTTTTACGTAAAAATCATCATCTATGGCTTTGGAGAAATTGTGTCGGCTGTTTCCATGTACTTCTTCTAACTGAAGATAAATATCCTTATTTTTCTTTGCATATGTACACAATATAATATTTTCTAGTATGTAATGTGAATGTCATAACTAAACGGGTAGCAAAACACATTCAGTGTCTAGTTAAGGTGGTATAAGTGGACATATGCTTAGATTTTCATTGGCATGTGGAGTACGAATAGCTTAACCAACTTTCTATACTGGTATACGCACAACAACACATGATATCATCTACAGTGGAAATTAACGGCAATTATTATCTGTAACAGGCAGGAAATCGTAACAACGGCTGAAATAGAAGCAAGGAACACTGAATTTGTTTTAATTAACTGTGACCATGACGATGTTCTATGAAGTAAATGCAGGTACACTGAATACGCCACCATAAGAGTCGTTAAAACACTTGCGGCATTGGTTTCAGAGCTCAGCGACGAGCCACCCCAGAAAATCCTTATCTAATCGTATTTCAGTAAGAACAGACTCCAATCAGAATCCGCTGTTGTGATACTATGTCCAAAATAAAGGACTCCACACATTTATACATTTATATAACTGTTTTACCTCGATGAAGAATGATTCCACCACATTCAGTACAGATGCACAATCTGTAAGTAGCGAACATATGGGATATGGGGATAACGACAGAGTCTGTGGATAGGAGCCGCTAGGTGGGGATAAGGATCAGCTGAGAGAATTGCCAAAATTGTCGCTGGAACGGGGGAGGGGGGGGGGGGGTGGGGGTAGGAGTTGTTAACACTGTGTCCGAGCAGCCGCAGCCGCGTCGTTAAGGAAATTGTGTAGTAATCAAAAGACCCCGGTTAAAATCTCAATTCGGCAACATTTTCGCTCGTCGCCGCTGATGCTGCACAATGTCCTGATGCAGCTGATATCAATAATATCTTTCATTTCGTCTCCTCTCCCCCCCCCCCCTCTCCCTCCTCCTCCTACAGTTTGCAGGACCTCGTGTAATCGTCTGTCTTGCAAGCTGATATGTCTGATTTCCCCACACTACTACGCCTAAATCGTTACTTCCTCCATGTTCACAATAGCATAAACACCTGCTGATATACTGGAAGTACAGTAAGAAGCTATAAAATGATAGTGACTAAAAGGATTGGAAACGCACAAAAATCGCTGTTTGAATTTAGCTCTGCTGTTGCGAGCTCACTCACATAAGAAAGACATTAATATATAAATCAGAAGTACATTGCGTTATAATATAAATAACTAAGATATCAATACTTGAAAATGTAATACACGAATGAGAAGTTACATTGATGTATGAAAAACTGGGTAAGAGCCAGCCTTACTTAAAGAGACTAAATACCTTCACATTAAATAGTAAATCATATTAAATTTTAAGACTCCAGAATATAGTTTTCACTCTGCAGCGGAGTGTGCGCTGACATGAAACATGAGGCGGATTAAAACTCTGTGTCGCACCGAGTTTCGAACTGGGGATCTTTGCCTTTCGCATTCTCGGTCCGGCACACAGTTTTAATCTCACATGAAGTTTCATAATTTTAAGACTCTTACCAACTGCGTTGAGATACAACTACTTGTGTTTACAACATTGTAAGCACCATCGATTTCTAGATATTCCAACCAAAATGACAGAGAGTAGTCGAATATAAGGATTGTTTAATACTATATTGCCACAGTGACTGAATGAAGATACTCGATTGAGTCACACCAAACTGTTTCCCGTTTATTTGGCGGATTGGACGATTATTGTTAGTTGATTCAAGGGGAGGGGATAAAATAGTGACGTCATCGGTCCCATCGGATTAGGGAAGTCGTGTCCTTTAAAAGGAATCAACCCGGCTTTTGCATGGAGAGATTTAGGGTAAATCACGGAAAACGTAAATCAGGACGGCCGGACGCGTGTTTGAACCGGTGTCCTCCCGAAAGCGAGTCCATTGTGCTAACTACTGCACCATCTCGCTCGTTGGCGATTACTGTAAATCATATGTTACAGTACTTCTTAAAGCAATTAAAACTGGCTTAGTAAGGTTATTGAATACTTTCTCAGATTAACTTGTGTAGTAATTTTTAGAATTATTTAAATTAAAAATATATCTTTAACCTTATTTTTATTCTTTCACTTTGAAGAACTTGTATGGCATTCTCAATAAAAGTTTTGAGAGACCGAAAGAAGATAGATAATTTGTGATACATCCGCACTTCCTCAGTTGTTAAAATTAGTATTCACTTTTATTCTAACATTATTTATTAAGAGAATCGTACATTTTTACAACAGATATTCATTTAGTATCGCTTTGTGAACTGCCATTCTTATGTCGCAGCGAAATTATGGTAAAATTGCCAGCCGCGGTGGTCTCACGGTTCTAGGCGCGCAGTCCGGAACCGTGTGACTGCTACGGTCGCAGGTTCGAATCCTGCCTCGGGCATGGATGTGTATGATGTCCTTAGGTTAGTTAGGTTTAAGTAGTTCTAAGTTCTAGGGGTTTAATGACCACAGCAGTTGAGTCCCATAGTGCTCAGAGCCATTAGACACATTTTTTTCTGGTAAAATTGTACCATCCGTATAAGGCATTTCATATAGATATCATCACTGTCTTCTCACCTTAATGTAATTTTTTTTCTGTTGTCTTACCGCGAAAAACGATAAGCAGCAACGCGACCCAACTCAGCAGACATCATTACGTGTATTGGTCAACAATAAACGTATACGCAATTTGCATTTTGTCGATCATACAATTACCTGTGTACGTTGGTCATTAGTAACAAATGGGTTGAGGCTAATTTGTTCGGAAATTATGTGGCCAAAATGGAAAATTAATTTTGCGGCGGTTTGGTCATATTACTTCGTCAAGGGCGGTATAGAAATCGCAAAAAATTGCTGACAACAGTGCTACACCACAATCAGTGAACAGAGAAGAGGTAATACAGTTAATTACAGTAGTAAAGAATCAAGATACTAGCGCTGGAGCCAATAACATCACATTTGATTTCCCTTTTCTCACTGTTATTATACGACTATTCCGTAGTCATCGATTTTAACGGATATGTCAATTCACTTTTATTTTCATTTATTCCGTAGTCCAACGCTTAGCGTCGTTATTTTCGGTCCAGAAGAATCCGGGTTGGATTCCCTGAACCCCCTCGGATTTTTATGAGGTAGGAGGACCTGGAATGGCATTCGCTTAGCCTCACAGGGCCAGAGGAAGATCTATTTATATAAAGAGACAGCAGCAACAGCAGCACTCACCTACTAGCAAGACCAGCTGGAGTAGTTGGTGACCTACTGGTCACGTGTCCATTGATCATAGATCGCTCGTCGTGTCGCCTTGAAAGCAGCAGTCGGCCAGTCGGAACGGGCGTAAGACCTAATCCGTGAGTAGTTTGCGGTTAAAACAACGACCTGCTTTTTTCACATTAAGGAGACTTCACACAAAATGGTACTAAGAAGAATCCCACTGCACAAGCATACGTTTTGCTTCTGTATGACGTCATTGATGGGAGCGCAGCCATGTGTGACGCTCGGTAAGCATATGTATTATTTGTAATTTCTCTGATTTTCTCGTAGTGGCCATTTCAAGAGACACGTACAGAAGAAGGTAATTCTTTTCCCGACTCTTCTCGAAAAGTGTACTCTCGGATTCTCAGTGACGCATAACGCGTCTTTGTAGCGTCTGGCAGTGGAGCTCTCTAAACATTCCGTATCAGCCTCGCATGATGAACAGCGACGCGTTTCGTTACATCTTCTGTTTCCATTCATCCAGCCTTGTGAGGGTTTCAGACTACTGAATAATACCCATAATTTGATACCAGAATGGGATTTTCACTCTGTAGCGGAGTGTACGCTGATATGAAACTTCCTGGCAGATTAAGATTGTGTGCCGGACAGAGACTCGAACTCGATACCTGTGCTTGTCGCGGGCAAGTGCTCTACAATGTGAGCTACCCAAGCATGATTCACGACCTGGCCTCACAGCTTCAGTTCTGCCAGTACCTCGTCTCCTACCTTCCAAACTTCATAGAAGCTCTTCTGCGAACCATGCACAACTAGCACTCCCTTAAGAAAGGATGTTGCGGTGACATAGCTTAGCCACAGCCTGAGTGATGTTTCCAGATTGAGACATTCACTCGGTAGCGGAGTGTGCGCTGATATGAGAGGCAAAGGCCCCGAGTTCGTCTTTCGGTCCGGCACCCTGTTTTAATCTGCCATGAAGTTTCATATCAGCGCACACTCCGCTGCAGAGTGAAAATCTCGTTCTGGAAACATCCTCCAGCTGTGGCTAAGCCATGTCTCCGCAATATCCTTTCTTCCAGGAGTACAAGTTCTTCACGGTGTAACTGCTGCTCTTAAGATATATTGGAAATGTTCGTTGATGAAATTCGTGCTCCGACTAGCTAGCGGTAATATACCGTTTCGCAACAGCAACTAGCAAACAAAAAAGTGGTTCAAATGGCTCTGAGCACTATGGGACTTAACTTCCGAGGTCATCAGTCCCCTAGAACTTAGAAATACTTAAACCTAACTAACCTAAGGACATCACACACATCCATGACCAAGGCAGGATTCGAACATGTGACGGTAGTGATCGCGCGATTCCAGACTGCAGCACCTAGAACCACTGGGCCACCCCAGCCGGCAAATCATAGTTTGCTTAGTTAGTTATTTAGTCAGTTACTTTTATCTTCTATGGATCATTTTGCACGATAAATCATCATGATGTGGGTTGAGGTCCTTGTCAAGGAGAAACTTTTTCAATTTAATTTCAAGTATTACCTTGCTCTCTTATATCATTGCGTAAGTGGTCAAATTTGTTTTTTGCTCTTTTGCGCACCCCTTTCTGTGCGAAATACAACCTTAATGTACAGTAATGAATGTCATTTGTTCTTCAGTACTGCAATTATGTTCTTCATTGTTCCTTTTGAACTGTACTGGATTATTTACAGCAAACTTCATGAGGGAATAAATATACTGTGAAGCAGTTGTCAGAATGCCCAACTCTTTAAACAGATGTCTACAAGATGATCACGGGTGAGCACCACATATTATTCTTATAGCATGTTTTTGTCAATGAAGTCCTTATTTCTTAAGGATGAATTACTCCATAACATCATTCTACATGACATTACTGAATGAAAAAAAGCAAAATATGTCAACTTCCTGATCTACCTCTCCAGAAAATTTGCTATGATTCTAAATGCAAATGTAGATTAACTAAGTTGTTTTAGGAATTCAAAATTGTGGTTCTTGCAGTTTAAATTCCCATCAATATGGACACCCAAAAATTTTGAACTTTCCAAGCTACATATTATTTGATCACCATGTGTTAGACTTACCACTGATGCAGTAACCCTAGAGATACAGAACTGTATATGATGTGTCTTTGTGAAATTCAGCGTGAGACCATTTGCAGGAGACCAGCCAGTGATACTTTTGAGAAGTTTGTTCACCATTTCTTCCATTTCTGTATGTACACTGGGAGTGGTTCAAAAAATGGTTCAAATGGCTCTGAGCACTATGGGACTCAACTGCTGTGGTCATTAGTCCCCTAGAACTTAGAACTACTTAAACCTAACTAACCTAAGGACATCACACACATCCATGCCCGAGGCAGGATTCGAACCTGCGACCGTAGCAGTCGCACGGTTCCGGACTGCGCGCCTAGAACCGCGAGACCACCGCGGCCGGCCACTGGGAGTGATTACAATTCTGGTATCATCTGCAAAAAGAACTAATTCTGCCTGTTGTACATTGGACTATAGACCATTTACATACATAAGAAAAGGTAGTAGATCTAAGATTGAGCCTTGGGGAACCCCATACGTGCTGTCACCCCAGTCAGAATTAATTTCCTGGACTCTGTTGGTTGAATTACTAGTAAGTATATCTGTCTGCATTCATTTGGTTAGATATGAACTGATCCATTGGTTGGCTATACCATCAATCCCTTAAAACTTCAAATTATCTACGAATATAGTATAGTACACATAATCAAATGCCTTGGATAGGTCACAACGAATACCTACCGGTGCTATTGTGTTATTTAATGCTTGTAATATCTGATGTGTGGACATGTAAAAGGCATTGTCAATACAGCAACCCTCCTGAAACCCAAAGTGTGATTTGCTAAGGGTATCTGTGTTGCCAAGGTGAGATACTATCCTATTAATTTAGTTTTTCTTTAATGCAATTACCATTTTTACCGTGCAAGATAAGCATTTGCCTTTCTTTTAATTTATTTGCTTTCAGGAGGTGCCTACTATATCTGAAGTGTGGAGTCTCAGTTCTCACGATACAAAATTAAGGGACCCTCATCCCTCAATAAGTACGGAATCGAACCCTAACCCCTTCAGTTAGCAACCCACCGTGCTGACCGAGCAGCTACGGAGACATGTGCGGCTGTTACTTCAAAGACTCCAACCAACGTAAAAGTTCTTTACAAAGAGTCGCGCTGTGCACGATGACTGATGTGTGTGATCTGCGTCAACCTCTTAGGTAGGCTCTGGCAATTGTTTCCAACGAAGAGGAGTGGGGGAACGCTCTTTCCGGACAAGCGAGTGGTTGTGTGCATTTAGGACACAACGAACAAGTTCTGTACAGTGTCGGAACATCAAAGGAAATGGTTCGTTTGGCACCCTCTTTTGAACGACGTTTCTCATTTTCCAATTTCACTGGCGCGTACACGAACACTCACAGAATAACATTGCATGCGGCTTTAAGCTTTCAGCGGTAATTAAACAACACAGAGATTTCTGTCAAGGAATAAGCACGGATTAAGGAGAAAGCTTTGCATGACACACAGTTTTCTTTTTCTTTCTTTCTTTTTTTTTTTTTAGTTCGTAGACGCAATTGGGACAGGTAGCTTACACTTCTCTAAACGTGCAAAAAAGTGATGTGACTAAAGTCATCGACTACAGGGCTACAGATATGGACATCAAAATATTGCGTATAAAAAGGAAAACAAATTGGCGGAGCTATCATTTGAGCTCAAACGATTCGTATGAAAAGTTTTCTGACGTACTTTTGGCCACACGATGGAAATTAACAGACTTTGAACGCAGAATGCTAAAAGCATGGAACATTCTATTTTGTATATATATCGTTAGGGAATTCAATATATCTAGATCCACAATGTCAGATTGTACCGACAACACCAAATTTCACGCATTAACTCTCGTCGCGAACAACGCAGTGGCCGACGGCCTTTACCTCGAGCAGTGACGTTTGCGCACAGTCGTCAGTGCTAACAGACAAGCAACACTGAGTAAAATAACAGCAGAAATCAATGTGAGACGTATGGCGAACGTATCAGTCAGGACAGTACGCTGAAATTTGGCGTGAATGGACTATGGCAGCAGACGACCAACTTAAGTGCCTTGGTAACATCACGACATCGCCTGCAGCGCGTCTTCTAGGCTCGTGACAATGTCGGTTGGTCCATAGATGACTGGAAAACCGTGACCTGGTCAGGTGAGACATGGTTTCAGTTGTTAAGAGCTGATGGTACGGTTCCAGTGTGACGCAGACGAACGAGGTCATTGACTCAAGTTGCAACAATGCACTGTTCAAGTTGTTGGTGCCTCCATAAAAGTGTGGGCTGTGTTTACGTGGGATGGACTGGGTTCTCTGGTCCTATTGAACCGTTGGTTGGAAATGATTATGTTCTGCTGCCAGAGCTCAATTTTGCTGCCATTAACGGATTTCATGTTTCCAAACAGCAATGAATGTCACTGGGTCACATCTATTCGCGACTGGTTTGATCAACTTTCTGAACAATTCGAGGGAATGATCTGGACACCTATATCGCCCGGAAAGAATCCCATCGAACATTTATGGGACAAAATAGAGAGTTCAGTTCATGCACAAACTCCTCAACACTTTTGAAATTATTGATAGCTATAGAGGTAAAATGGCTCCATCTTTCACCAGTAGACTTGCAACGATCTGTTGAGTACATACCGTGACGTGGTGCGGCACACTGCGCCTACCACTTGGTATTCTGAGTGTAGCTCCTTGACTGACAAAATGGCGGCAAAGCAAGAAATGACTTTTGCAGTGAATATGCGGAATGTTTTCTGGTACATCATTGCAGTGTGCATTCAGAAGGAATTATGGGGAAGAACCGCCTGGGACAGCGGTCGTCTTTGGAAATAGAAAATATAAAACTACAGTCCGACCAAGTGTTCCAGATACCACCTTGGATAGGGCGTGGAAAACTTTCGTATGCAGTCCAACAAAAATCAACGGTACGCGTAAGATCGAACTCCCAGAACTGCAGCTAAATGTGTGAACTATTTTGCGTGGATTTCAAACCGTACCGCCTGGAGCTTCTGCAATAATTAATACCGGAATATCCGGCGTTTTCAGTTTTACATCGCAGTGAAGAAAACACGTGAGGGTGAACATTTCGCGTTTTTGCTGTGATTCAGTGGCAAGGCAACCTTCCATTTATCTGAAAATGTTAATCGTCACAATGTGAGAGTGTGGACCGTTGAACATCCGCGTGAAGTTGAGGACCAGCAAAGAGGTTCGCCGAAAGTTTATGTTCTCTGTGAAGTATCACAGACCAAGTTGTACGGGCAGTTTTTCTTCAGCGAGATGACTGCGACGGTGCAAAATGTGAACGTGGAGGCTTCGTGGCTCAATTCATGCATCAGTCATGCTTGTAGTTTGTAAAGTACGGAGCTTTCAGGGCGAATCATATGTACGATCGTACGAATTATCATCATGCAAAAGCTATGTTACTGGATTGATGAAACATTCGCTAAAAGAACACAGTATTTTGTAATGGACGTCGGATGTTCCACAGAAGTGAATGTAACGCCCGGTGGGCACCAGGGAAGCGCAATACGACCCGTAACGTTCTCAGGGCCGAGCGGTTCTAGCCGCTTCAGTCTGGACCCGCGAGACCGCTACAGTCGCAGGTTCGAATCCTGCCACGGGCATGGATGTGTGTAATATCCCTAAGTTAGTTAGGTTTAAGTAGTTCTAAGTTCAAGTGGACTGATGACCTCACATGTTAAGTCCCATAGTGCTCAGAGCCATTTTTAGTTCTCAGGATACGTAATTGGTATTCTGATCGTCTCAGCTGTGCGAGTGGATTCACACTTTCCCGTCAGGAAGGTAACAGTGCGTAGTAACTGTGGAAAATCCATTGAGTAAAACGTAAGTATTATCTGACGTAATTAAGTAAGTGTCATAGGACCTCTGCTGTTCCTGATCTACATAAGCGATTTAGGAGTCAATCAGAGCGGCCATCTTAGATTGTTTGTAAATGATGTTGTCAAAAAATGGTTCAAATGGCTCTGAGTACTACGGGACATAACTGCTGAGGTCATTAGTCCCATAGAACTTAGAACTACTTAAACCTAACTAACCTAAGGACATCACACACATCCATGCCCGAGGCAGGATTCGAACCTGCGACCGTAGCGGTCGTGCGGTTCCATACTGTAGCGCCTAGAGCCGCTCGGCCACGGTGTTGTCACTTACCGTCTTATAAAGTCATCAGATGATCTAACACGAATGAAAAATCATTTAGACAAGAAATCTGTTTGGTGCCAAAAGTCACAATTGACTCTAATTAATTAAGTGTGAAAACATACAAATGTGAAATCATCTACATGAATACTAAAAGGAATCCGCTAAATTTCGGTTACTTGATGAGTGACACAAGCGAAAGCGAAGGAGGTGTGAATATCTTGTCCGTCCTCTTCTCCAATATTCCTGGGTGGTATGGCATCCGTGTCATGTCGGATTGTCAGAGGTCTACGAAGATGTTCAAGGAAGGGTAGCTCGTTTTGTGTGATAGATAGTGTCAATTTAATATAGAAGATGATTTGCTTTGCGGCAAGATCTTCTCATGAAATTTCTTTCAGCAACTTTCTCCTGAGAATTTGAAAATAAATTGTTAGCGCCAGCCTACACAGCGAAAAATGATCATCATAGTAGAATACGAAAAATCAGAGCTCGCACGGAAAGATTTAAGTGCTGGTTTTCCCTACGATCAGTTCGACAGTGGAACAACACAGTAATAGCTTCAAGGTGTTTCGAAAACCCCTCTGCCAGATACGTAACTGTGCTTTGCACAGTAATCATGCAGATGTTGATGTAGATGTTCATGAGATGCCGGTGGTTGAGCTGGTCTTCGTGAATGCACAGCACATCGCTCCTTTCGTGAGATCGCACTAACGCAGCGTAATTCGGGCTGTAAGGGACTTCAAAATCTATTTTTATATCTTTCGCAATTAGGAATCTCCTCTGCTATAGTTTATTCTTTTTCACTTAAATGATTGCACAAATGAGAGACAAATTTTTCCTTCCAAGAACCAAGTGGCTTTCAGCCAGATAAATAATTGTTTTTGGAGTGATTTTTTTATTAATGCTATACGTCTTAAACTCCCTTCCCGTGTTCAGAAGTGTAAGTGGGTGTAGAATTGTAACTTGTGTTTAATATAGGAATTTACGTAGAACGACCGTGAGTACGTTATTTTAATCCTCTAGGCCACTGTAAAGACAGGGGATTTTGTCGATCATTACTGCAGATTGGCCAAGAACACTAAAAGAGGGACATACGTTTGTGCTAATTTTGGTCAAAAACTATTGCAAAATGCTATATATTGAAACGAGCCAGTCAATATCCAGAGGTGCTGCCGAACGGAAAACGTAAAGAAAGTGTACCTGTGTACATTAATTCGCCGTATTGTGCTCCTTGATAGACTGCGCCAGGCCAGTTTGGATTGAACTGATATTTTATTTGTAATACTTGAATTTATTAAAATGTAGGTAGGGAAACACTAAGTGTAATACGTGTATTTTACGGACAATACCATTGACACTAGTTACAGCACCTGCTTGCTTCTTCTTCGTAGCTTGAAGTGATACTTTGTTGAATCTGGACTGCGACTTCAGTTTATTGGCCAATATTCTCCCAAGCAGTTTATTTTACTTTAAAGTAATCACTATCAGTGAATGACGGCATTCCTGTTTTCGGTCAGACCGTTCTTCAGGAAACTCATGTTCGAGAGGTATGCCTAACATCCTGAACGTCTTCCCTATGCTCTTTCTTGTTCACTGCAATGACCTTCGTCTTTCTTTCAGTAATTAAGACACTGGCCGTATTTGCTGCGTTCTGCTGTAAATTGATACTGCAGTACCGGCCACTACATACTCCAGGGGGGCCCACTCATGGCATGTGGCATCCCCTCTATTGTGGAATTTGAGCTATTTTTAAATTCTTCATTCACTTATATTTAAATCTATCACTATTATATACGTCCGATGATTCGGCGGCAGTGGGTACGATGGTCGGGAAGCTTTTGCGGAAGACAGAGTTTAGTATTTCGACCTTCATCGTACCATCATCCAATACGGTGATATCACAATGAGCGCAGTTATTAACTGACCCACAACAATTGTTTGTATCCGTTTCCACACCCAAGAGTTCAGTCTATAAACAGATTTCCAACAATACTTCTTGTACTTAAGGCGAGTGAGAAAAGGCTTCCTTTTTCGTGTCTTGCTACTATTTGCGAGTGTGGATGTAAGAGACAAATTTGTCATGAGATTATCCAACGAAGTGTGTGCCCTACTGCATAGTGTTTAATATGCTGAAAGCAACGACGGAACTTCGCAGAACTTCTTAGCAGCCAGCAAAGTAAATTATACTCCTGTCATTCCTTTGGAAGAAACAGATACGTCTGCCTCTTCCCTGCCTCACCGCTTTGTACCCGAAGAATGAACAACGAACTTAGGGCAGCTGTGTTTGAGAGAGTGCTTGTACCGAATACTAAAACTGTACTCAGCATTGATTAAACATTCATGAGCACTCTCGAGATGAAATGAATATTTACGATTCAAGAGTTATCAATAAGAAACTTGGACGCGGACAGTTAAAAGACTGCATGAATTCCCTTCCCTGTTTTATAAACTGCAGCTCCAAGCCAGTGTCAACTCTGATGAATAATTGCCTCTAATTTGTTCTCAATGCATTCATAGCCAAAAACAAAAAACAAAAACAATCATTCTGCGTCCATAGCTTACTGCAAACATCAGAGGGTAGCTTCTACGACAGAAATCACTTTTCCTCAGCTTTTGTACGTGAAGAAACGAAGTACATATGAAGGCGCAGGTGTACACATACTAACCACCCACAAATGCCATCACTGGCAGTGGAGGGCATGTAAAGATTTTTCTGTAAAAATGATCTGAAGACAGCTACGTAATTTCACTGAAACTAGTAATCATTGTGTGCATCTATGAAATCTGGAAGACTAAATTTCTGTAGTAACAAGAACAGTGTTATTTATTAAAAAATATCCTGGTCTATTAATGACTGAAGGAGTGCACCGTTTCATGTCTGAATGTGTAGCCACTTGTAAAACATCTCGAAGACTGCTGAGTAACGTCTTGATGTATTTATGGCATGGGGTGACGCAGAGAAGGCATAGTTGTGTAAATACATATCACGTGTTTGATTAGTTTGATCAGTTGCATTTAGGACTTGATTGTGCATTGAACTCTTCTGAATCAGCTAATGGATCCTTCTGGTGTATTAAGATTTTATGTTGTTATCACCTTATGTTGATAAATTGTCATATGAAGTATTCCCCACTGAAAAGGAGACCTTCGGTGTAAGCGGAGTTGTTTGTAATCTCAGTGGATGAATCGATTTGCCGAATGATGGCGTGATCATGTTCTCAGTTCTGAAAGAAGAGTGAAAGTCTTCGCAGTAATTTCCTCACTTGTAGGGAGTAGTTTTGGTACTTTCTTGCATGACTGATTCCTCCTGATCAGCACAGAGAGCGGTTACGTAATTTCTTCTTGCGGAAGGGGAGCATGCTTCACAAAACTATCTCAGGATCAAAGAGATGCTCGATGAGCACAATATTGGCATTAATGTCAGCACTATGAGGCAGGACGTGTAAACATCAGACATGCCACGCCCTGGATAGGCGCACGGAACCTTCACCAGAGCACCGACTTTAATAGTAGAGGAACTCATAAGGACCAATCGTCGGAGAGTCATCCTTGACATTGCTGTTGAATTGTCGATAAGCGAGGAAGCTATGCATCACGTAATCGACGACAAGCTTCTTTAAGTCAAATTTTGTGCTCAATGATTACGCAGGCATGAGTAAGAGAATCAGTATATGGGGGGAATGGGTGTTTGAGTGACCCACCGGTTGAGATACGCGAACCATGGAACGAATTCCATTGCTCAGATTGTGGCATGTGGTATCACCGCTTCGATGCAGCTTTCAAATGGATGAATACTGAGTATCAGCATTTCGGCCCCACTCGTCCAAAAGAAGCCCAGTGTGTCATGAATGCCATAAAAGTTATTCTCAGTTCCTTTTTCGACAAAAAACCACCTCTACTCATCGATAGACTACCGCGGGATGCAGCAGTTAATATTCAGCAGTACTGCAACACCTTGTTGAAACTCTCTAATTGGTATTTCTGCAGGACAACAGTAGGCCACTTGTGGACAAAGAGACATTGACAAATTTCCATATCTCCACATGACTCACATATCTGTGGGCCCTTGAGTGATCTCTGAAAGTTCTGACGTGCACCTGTGACAAAGAAATGTTGGACACCTTGGAAAACTGGATCCTTCAGGAACCCAGGACTTTCTACACTGAAGCCAACCGCTCCATTCCTGCGCGTTAGGATCGGTTGTCATCATTGTCAGTGGCAGTCATGTATAGTACTAATACCCCACACGAAGTGTAACTATATTTTTATTATAATTTTTTAGATGTAGCAATAGCAGCCTTTTTGTTTGACGAATTTTCGTATGTGTATTGTAGGAGTTATTCAGACATAATAGGGTAAATCCGTAGTGTTGGTGGTAGTTTTCGAGTGTCGGTGGCAATAGTATGGCTCTGAGCACTATGAGACTTAAATTCTGAGGTCATCAGTCTCCTAGAACTTAGAACTACTTAAACCTAACTAACCTAAGGACATCACACTCATCCATGCCCGAGGCAGGATTCGATCCTGCGACCGTAGCGTTCGCGCGGTTGCAGACTGTAGCGCCTAGAACCACTCGGCCACTTCGGCCGGCTGGCAATAGTGGCACAAGTTGCAGTTACAGGCTCTATTAATCATAACAATTTAAGTACTCTTTGGCATCGACAGTTTTCTGTTTTCATTTCTGATTGTGGCAGAGACATTTTCAAGACTATGTTGTTATCTGGTGGCCCGTGGTATAGGCAATTTAAGTTTATTCTATATCTGATCGTGTTCTGCTACTATCAAACGATGTTTTATACTTCATTATCTCAGTTCTACTTCATTCCACCAGGCTACAAAACCTTATATATCTGTGAATTGTTTTTGTTACGTTAACTAAAGGTATTGATGCTATACAAAATAATTGCTAAATTAAACACCGCGTTCCTACAGCCTCACAATCCAATCCAGCTTAAATACCGGGTAGAACGAACTTCCCGTTTATCAGTATTTTCCGTTATGAAACATGTAACCAACTAAAAATTGTCCAGTTGTCTAGAAAGCGATATTTCGTCTGGTGAGTACTTGAGAATTTCACGTTGGAACTCAATATACTGTACTGCTTGAACACGTGGTTTCAAATTAAATCATACTCATGTGCCAAAACATTATAGCCACTTCCGAGCACTGCAGGCATGCTGTAAGGAAAATACATAATTTGAGCACATAAAAAGGGGAATCATGCTGCCGACGAATTGGGCGCATGTGAGGAAATATCCTGACATAAGCTACATCGACAAATTGCAGATATTTACGGCCAGGTATATTGGAACTAGCATGACAGAAACAGGGAATCTGATCGGCTGTTGACGTAACACTGTCGTGAGCATATATTCAAAGGGGATAAAGAATGTTGAACCACGACTAGGCGACAACGTACTGAACGTCAACGCCTCATAGCAGGGCAGGGAGGGAGGAAGCATGCTCACTCCGTAAATAGGATAGAGGTAAATATTTAGCAGATTTGGCTACAGAGTATAATTTTGGCACATATACAACTGTTACGAGCTCTCCATTCTGCGCACGTTATTGAAGGAAGGCTTACGCAGAGCATGAGCCCTACATGCCTCCGTTGATCCAACGACATCAGCTACTATGACTGCAGTTTGCACGGGACCATCGACGCTGATCCATCGGTCGATGGAAAAGTTATTAGTACACGCGGATTTGTGTGTTTAATTAATGGAAGAGCGCTCCAATTGCTCTGTAGAACTAGCAGTTTCGTCATTTTCTAAACCACCTCAGTTGGATATGAAACTGGCATACATATGATAGATGTTTACATGTATATGTAAGAATGCAAGAACCTGGCTTACTTATTTTTATGTACACATTATAAGACCTAGAGCACAGTCGTCGGATGATACTCGTATCCGTCTCACATTTATCATCCGCTGGACATGTCCGACCCATCTGAGTTGATGCCCAATGATAAGAGCTTCCATGCTATACATTTTTGCTTTCTCAAGAACAGCTGTGTTGGATATGAAGTCATCCTATTTCAGGTTCATGATATATCTTAGCTTCTGTTGGTGGAAGCGTTCTAGTTTCTTCAGATCACAGCGATATAACGTCCAGGTTTCGCAACCATATAGCAGGGTGGAAATGACTACAGCTTTGTACACCATCAGTTTGGTGTACAGTGTTAGGTCTTTATTCAGGAAGACACGCTTCGTAAGACGTCCAAATGCTACATGGGCAGTACGTAATCTATTCTCCACATCTTTTCCAGATAAGCAGTTGGATGACAGTAAGCTTCCCAGGTAGAGGAAAAGGTCGACTTGTTCCAAGGGTGTATCATAAATGGATATGCTGAAGTCAGGAACGGAGGAGCCAGGAGTTGGCTGCGCCATCACCTTTGTCTTTGGAATACTGATGGAGAGACCAAATCGTTCGTATGCCCTGCTGAAGGAATCAACTGACAGCTGCAACTCTGCAGGTGAATGAGCTGGAGAATCATTGTCATCAGCATACTTCAGCTCTGTCACACAAGTGGTACTGGTGAACCTTTTTGAATGAAGTCTGGACTGGTTAAATAATCCTCCATCAAACCTGTACTTTAGTTCTATACCTGAATTGTTTACGGTTGTCTCGTAAAGCATAGCTGCCAGATACAATGCAAATAATTTTGGTGCAAGAACGAATTCTTGTTTAAGCCCACTTGCTACTGGGAATTCACCAGTCATTTCATTCTGGCAGAGGACTTGTCCTGTCATTTCCTCGTGGAGAGCTTCAATCAGGTCAACAAAATGTTCAGGGCAGCCGAAGCGTTGTAAGACCATCGACATGGCTTCTCTGGGAACTGTATTAAAGGCCTTTTCCAGATTGTAGAAAACAAGTAGTAAAGGCTTTTGCTGTTCTCTGCACTTCTCTTGTAGTTGTCGTGCACAGAAAATCATGTCAATTGTGCCTCTTGAAGGTCGAAAGCCCTATTAAGACTCAGGCAGTATAGTCTCTGAAAGTGTCTGGAGGCGATTTAAAAGGATTCTGCAAAAATTTTGCCAGTGACAGAGAGTAGAGATATTCCCCGGTAGTTACCACAGACGCTTCTGTCGCCCTTCTTGAAGATGGTGACAATTGTGGAGTTCTTCAAGTCAGCTAGTACCTTGCGGGTTTCCCACATTAATAGAATGAGTGAGAAGAGTCTAGTTTTTAGAGGCAAGCCGCCACCCTCAATAAGCTCCAACGGGATGCCGTCAGGTCCAGGAGCCTTCCCAGGTTTCACACACTTGAGTGCCTTGCAAAATTCTTGAAAAGTTGGAGGATCAGCCATCCAGGGTTTTGGAGGGTGCTGTGGGACATTTTTGAGAAAATCTCCAGCGGCAGTAGAATGGCGGTTTAACAGTGAGCTGAAGCGCTCTTTCCAACGAGTTAAGATGTCCTGACTTTCAGTAAGAATGGTGGAGTTGTCAGCAGCTTTCAGTGTTCCTGATGAGGAGCGAATAATTTCATACAGCTGTTTAATACCAGCGTAGAAACCACGCAGGTTCATTGCATCGGAAAGGTTTTGTAGTTCTATGGCTTTCTGTTTCCACCATTTGTTCTTGATTACTCGTATTTCACTTTGACATTTCTGCTTGAGTTCTTGAAAGTGTGCTTTCTTTCCTGCGCAGAATGGATCTTGAGCAAGGGATAGGTAAGGATCCCGCTTTGCATTGATGATGGCTTGGATTTCTCCGTGGTTGTCATCAAACCAGTCAATTCTTTTCCGTGCACTAAAACCACCAACATTCTCAGCAGTTTCTTTGATGATGTTCTTTAATGTGGTCCATTCTTGTTAGACGTCATCTGTGGTTGCTGGAGCTTTGTTGAGTTGTCCACACAGTATGTCTTGGAAGTGTGAGCGAACGTCTTTTGTTGTTCTGGTTGCTTATGTTGAATTTTCTGCGTGGTGGGTTTGAAAAGTGGGATCGTGGCTTGCGATACTTTGGTACTCTCAAACGGCTGACTAAAAGTCTATGGTCAGTCCAGCACTCATCAATGTTTAGTGCTGCTTTTGTGATGAGAATGTCTTTCTTGTCACGCTGTCGCGTAATAACGTAGTTTATATGATGCCAATGTTTGGAGCGTGGGTGCATCCATGTGGTCTTATAGCGGTTACGCAAACTGAATTGGGTATTGCAGATGAAAAGCTCGTGCTCACCACATAGACCAAAAAGTAACAACCCATCTGCATTGCAGTTTCGCACCCCTTGTTTACCCATGACGTCTCTCCAAAAACGGTAGTCCCTTCGCACTATGGCATTGAAATCAGCAAGTAAAATTAATTTATCTTGAACGGGTATTTTATAGAGAGTACTGTTCAGTTGATGGTAGAACTGATTCTTTGTGTCTTCATCACTGTCTAAAGTAGGAGCATACGCAGAGACGGAGGTGATGAATCTGTCTGAACCAATGGGTGCTCTAAGAGTCATCAGTCTTTCACAAACTGAGACAGGTGTAAGTTGAAGATCTTTCACTATTTTCGTTTTTACGGCAAATCCTGCACCATGGATGCGTGGTTCTCCTGCATCCTTTCCCTTCCAGAAGATGGTGTACCCTGAACGTACCTCACTAATGTGTCCTTCACCTGAGGGTCTTGTCTCACTCAAGGCAGCTATGTCTATATCTAGCCGGGGTAGTTCTTGGGTGATAAGAGCGGTTCTTCTCTCTGGCCTGTAATTGTTCACGTCCAGGAGGGTCCTGACATTCCATGTCATTGTCATAATCATTTCATTCTTCTTTTGTTTACGTCCGCAGTATAAGGAGTGACCTACTGGGTGCGGATTCCCAGCCCGGTTCAAGTGTGACTTCCGATGTTTAGCCCACATTTTCTAGGGCCTTCCCCATTCAGGGTGGGCAGCGGTCATCCTAAATAGGCCTGCCCAGTCGCAGATGCAGGACCTGATTCCCGAGTAGTCACACGGGTTCTCAGGAAGGCGACCGTCACACAACTGCCGCCAATGTGCAGGTCCAGACTAGTAGCTTCCAGCCTCACTCGGAGCCTGCTACCACCGTCCTTATCCCATCGCCATTGGTCTTAGAGAAAATGACAGGAGAAATTGCCATTTGCGTGAATTTGTTTAAGGTGGATTGCAGCCTGCGAGGAAGTGGTCCACATACTACGATTCTGGAACAATTCCTCACGGCACATATGTATGTGACATGTGACTTCAGGTACCAGAACTGCAACGAACTGCCGCGAGCTCAATGGTGGCTGAGCGGCGCCTTTACAGCCAGTTCGTCTGGCATGACCTCTTCCGCCTCAACGATCGTTGAGAACCTGGGATATAAGATTCTCCTTCCTCTCGCTTCGCCGTTGGGTCGAAGGGTAGATAATAGATACTAGAGAGGAAAGTGAAAGACACCCTTGGGCCTCGGAAACCTAATACCGTTGGGGTCGAAGAAACCAAGAGTTGGCCGAGGAAGGCCGGATAGAAAAGGAAACAGGGGAAGCCTGACACAAGTAAGTGGAAGTAATGCCAGTCTTAGCTAAGGGCCCGTGTGGTTGCCACCCACATACTCCCAAGACGGAAGCCCCCTGCACAGAAATAATGTGCAAAACATGTAAGTGGATGTCTGGTAGATTCAAAACCTTGCTTGTCAAATAATATAAGAACATGTTTGTCCAAGACTATATCTAGATGGTAATAGATATTTGTAAATATATCCTGTAAGCCATTCAAAACGCGTCCAAGCTCTGCTGACATCGAATCTATGCTAAAACACGACAGAAACATCTCTAAATCAAACAATGGAAAATCCAGGATTGAATGTAATAATATTTTGAGAAGGAAAGTTGTTACCACACAGCGGAAATGCGGATACGTAGATAAGACCAACAGAAGGACTCTAAAATTAATGCTTTCAGCCATTAAAGCCTTCGTCAACAACAGAAACACATACAGACACACACACACACACACACACAAACACACACACGCCTGCCGGAGTGGCTGAGCCGTTCTAGGCACTACAGTCTGGAACAGCACGACCGCTACGGTCACAGGTTCGAATCCTGCCTCGGGCATGGATGTGTGTGATGTCCTTAGGTTAGTTAAGTTTAAGTAGTTCTAAGTTCTAGGGGACTGATAACCTCAGAAGTTAAGTCCCATAGTGCTCAGAGCCATTTGAACCACACACACACACACACAGGCACACAAACGCAACTTACACACGCGACTGCCATCTCAGGCAACTGAAATCACACGAGTGCTGCAGTGTGGGTGTGAGTTGCGTTTGCGTGAGTGTATGCGTGTGCGTGTGTGTGTGTGTGTGTGTGTGTATTGTTGTCAAATGCGTTAATGACAGGTGTGTGTGTATTGTTGTCGAAGGCGATAATGACAGGAAGCTTTCTTTAATTGTGAGTCTTTTTTGTTGTGCGACTCAGAACCTCCGCTATATTGTCACAGAAAGATCACTGTTGTTTCAAGTACTTCAACGTCTTGTACACGAGGAGCTCAATTCTGCACATGACTTGGATGACACTTCCATTGCAACTGTGTACTACTTCTATTAAAAACTCTTTCTAACCTCTTTCTTATGCAACATGCAAATTCAAATATGTCAAAACGTAAATGGAATGTATCAAAAGAATAATTTAAGGTCTTGAAATGGCCGTGTCCTTGAGACGAGCAAGATTTTTAACCTATTACACTTCTACTTACATCTTCCGGACATTACTTTTCACTTTTAAGTTTTATAGTCTGCCTGCACATAAGCATATGTAAGCCACGTTTTCTCGTCTTCTATCGTATAGATGTATAAATCTGTCATTTATGTGGCAAGTTCAGCTCCACTTGAGAATGTCTTAACAAAAATGCCGATACAGGTAGTAGACTAAATAAAATTCTACAGAGCAAATAAAGCAGCTTTTTCATTAATCAAACGAAATGTGTCACCTGGTCACGTTAACCACGGTATTCGTGTCCGGATATGCCACCATCAAGGCGAAAGGTTGCTCGAAACATGCAACGTGTTACGAACGCAGGCCGGTCAATACGGGGCATGTGTGTTTCACATTGAATTACGGAGTTTACAGGAAAGGTAACTGGCGTCTTTTATCTTTACTATGGCAGCTTCCTCAGAGGGTTCCGTTTTTCTTTTTTTGTGCTGTCCTTGGGATGCTGAACCCTCAGTGCGTGTAGAGAGGTTGTATAAGGATGTCATTCGCCATTTAATTGTTTTGTGGTCACCAGGCACAAGCAATCAGGTCCAACAGACCTCAAGAATTACATTCAGTTGGCGCATCCAACCATTTCGAAGACTGATGACTCAATACAGCAACAATTGTCTTCTGGAATTAAGAAAACTAATTTCAACAATTCTTATAGCATTTGTTTGCTTTGCAGTCATCCTTAGCTCTAAATGTATGACAGCGCACTTCGCTTAGACAGGTAATGTTATGGGTTCGAAAATACTGGAAGTGTCGCTGTATTTAGGAACTGTTTCATCCCTGTTTGCAAGAAATGTTAATAGCTTTTCTGAGATGAACAAGTAATCCAGTTAACTAATCGCATTACAATTAACAGTACTTTTGGATCCGAGAGGAAAAACATACATTCAACAGGTTACAAGCTACATTAGAACCAAGGTGCACTGGTTTGTTTCAGTCAGCACAGAATCAAATCTATATAATTCAAGTTATATGCCATTAAAAATGAATGCACAGTCCAGATCAAGAGTTCTGTATTATACTTGTAACTATGTGTTAAGCCGTTACTAAACTGAATCATTTATTTCACTTCATTTGTTATTGACGTGAGACTGAAATCCGTTTTAGCTCAATAACAAAATAGTTCAAAATATTTTGCTGTTGCAGTAGATATTACTATACACACTGAGTCTGGTTACATCTCTGCCACTTTGCGCTGCGGGGGTGTACTTCTTAAGAGACCACGGAAACCTTCGATCTTCACTTAATACTAACACATTTTAAGTCCTGTAACAAAAAAAGGATTGCTATTTATAGAAGTATGAGTAGGTAATTGGTCGTTTTATATTTTTTTCATTCTTGTTTCTACGCGCGACAAATAGAATTTGAGAATCATCAGAGTAAAGCCTATATCATAGATTGGTTTGAATAAATAGTTTGTTGTCTTCATCGAGTAGAGACGGAACATACGAGTGACAGCAATGCCTTAGACAACATGCTAAGTAATAGACCAGAACTTTCGAATCTGTTAACGTTGAGAAGGGCATCAATGGACATAAGGCACAACTTCATCAGAAGAAAAGTTCAGTTGATAAGACGCATCTCTAGGTGTCAAGGATTCAATGCCAGAAAGTGTGGAAGATAAAAACTGTGGGAGTGAATACACTAAGCTAGTTAAAATTGTCGTTGGTTGAGGTAATTATTCAAAGAGGCTCACAGACGATAGTCCAGCGTTGCGAGTTGCATGAAATCGATCATCTATAACAACAACGCTGATATGCACTGTGTTGTATCCGCGGACCCAACCGAACAGCGCGCTCGCCCTGCCGTCGCATCGCTTGCCACAGTTTCCCGTCGCGACTGCCGGCGGCGCATGGCTTTGCCGCCGACCGAAGACGCCGGGCCATTGCTTAGCTGGGGCCTACAGCGCCCGCCGGTTACACGATATAACAGGAGCGCTGGCCCTGAGTCAGGGAGTCTTGTAGACAGCTCGTTGCAGTCGTCAGTGCCGTAGTTCGTTGTCTGGTTAGCTAGCTCACTGTGTAACTCAGTATCGTATAACGACTTAGGCCACGAATCAGGAATATTCTTTGGATACTAACTGGAACTGTATCTATGGTACACTCTCCGCTGTCAATAAAGCTAAGTAACTGTTTTACACTAGCTGGCGCTTATTAGTCACTAATCGTTTTCCTGCCACCAGATTTTAGTCACAATAAGGTCACGTCCTACTCCATATCCCAATTATGGTTGCCACACCCGGGCAGCCATAAAAGTGGCGACGAGAATTTTGGTTTTGCTGAGTAGCAGGCGGACTTTGCCTCCCGCCGCCGTTGTCATTCCCGCTCGACTCAGAGCTATCGCTTGTGAACCGTAAGCTAATTGCTTCTTGCTTGCGCCTAACCAATACTAACCGAATGCAGTCTATGAATCGTGAACGCATTTTCTTGTTTAGGTACCCGATACAAGCTTGTGGAACAGAGTTCCATGCTAATTGCAATTAGTCGGTCAATAAAAGGACGGTTAATAGTGTTTATCGATGACGCTTGAGTTGTCGCCCGATGATGTCTCGTAAGTGTTTCGCTGGATACAGAACTGATGAGCGAGCAGGCCAAGGCAACATGTTGACACTCTGTGTAACATATTCTGTTACAACAGCATGTTGTGTTACAACAGCACCGATTATCCTTTTGGAAAACACTCTCTGCAGGACCGTTCATGTATGGCAGCTCAGCAGGTCGAATCAGAAGATTGAGGTACAAATTGTTAATCAAGGTGCGTGGGATAACCACGAGAGTGCTCTGGCTGTCATACGAAATCACACTCCATCCAACATGTCTAACTCACAGATCGACTTGTTGCAGGTCCTCAACTGGCCTCCTTCTAACCAACACATTGCCATGGCTGGCACTGACGTGGAAGCAACATTTTGCTGAATACACAACAGACTTTCGCTATGCCTTCCAAAGAACTCACGCTCACTAATGGCAATGGTTTCGGACGAGTGGAAGCCACGCAAAAGGGCGTCTACCTCAGAGTTTCCCCTGAAGTAGCCCATTTGTAATAGTTTATTGTGCCACGGTCGCACTAGCTGCTTCTGAGATTGCTGCTACAGGTGCAGTACGATCCGGCAGAGTCATCCGCCGAACCGGATGGTCTTCTCTGCCGTTAGTGCCACGTGACCGTCCAGAGTCCGGTTTCAGTACGATCGTACATTCTTGTGAACACCGCTACCAGAAATCATGCACAGTGGGTACATTCCTGCCAAGTCTTGCTGCAGTACGGCACACGGAACATCCAGCTTTTCGTAGCCCTGTAGCACGACCTCGTTTCAAACTCAGTTAGTTGTCGGTTAAGGAGTATTTGTCGCCTGGAGGGCATTAGTGACTAACATCAGCTCCCTACATCCAGTCTCAAAGGTAACTAACGCTCACAACCATTTCAGAGTGTATTTAAAGCAAAACCCGATTTGCATTCTCAAAGCGGGGCTACTGGCGCCACTCTTATGCGATTGACGCGAAATTCGGGTAGATATCATCTTTCAGATGTAGAAGCTTGGCAACAAACTTTCGCTTAGGCTGCACAAATCCTTCTTGGCGTTGCAATTTTTACCTATCACTGTATTTTTACTTATCAAGAGTGACGAAATACGAGCTACACAGTAAGTAGGCAACATAAACTATTGAATTGCGATGACAGCTACGAGGAACACATGACTTGAACAAGTATGCTCCGAGCAAGCTACTTACGGATGTGAAGATACGTCGACGTAAAGACGTATATTAAAAAGTTGCTACGAAAGCAAAGATAGCTACATACACAGTTTAAGCCACATAAAAGTGTAATTTAGAAAGAAAATTTGAACGAATCCAAAATTAGCATGAGGAGAACAGTACGCAAGCATTCAGTGAATCCTAAGAAATTGTGGTCCTACATAAAGACAGTAAGTGGAAAGAACTCATCTAGTCAGTCGTTCATTGACCATACAGGCACTGAAAAGCCAGATGACAGAGGGAACATGTGCTTCTTAAGCTATTTTATTACGGGAGATAGCAATTTCTCTCTTCCTCTCTGTCATCACACGAGCTCCGAAACAACAGTTTACTTTTGAATACATTATGGGAGTGGCAGTGATCAATGTGTTACAAATATTTACTATTGAAAACATTCTTGATCACAATTTATATTTATTAACGTGACTGGTTTCGACCACTGCTGTGGTCATCTTCAGATCTACAAGTAGCATACAAAGCTTTAATTAGAAGGCTACATACATTAAAGAAAATACCTAAAGTTATAAAGCTATAAGACGATGAATTACCTTTGAGTAGGGACCTCTTTCAGCTGGAGAATCACTACTGGAGAAACCAGTGCACCTCTTACTATATATCATGGAGGCTCCGCCCACTTCTGACGGCATGATGTCGTTACTAACCAATGAGTTATAAGTCGAATAACAATGTAAAATTTTTTAGTTAAAAGAGCATTGTCAAGAAATAAAAATAAACTCACACTAAACTTAGCTTATTAAACAGCTATTGACAATTAAGAAGCGTTAAAAATATTTTAAAATGTAGGATATATGAACTTCGGTTTGGCAGTACATGGGTTGCCCTCTCAAGGCCTGTTTCTAAGCTAGCGATCAAATAAAACTATGCAGTAGTCTAAAACCAAATGTTTCTGCCGATATACCTATGGGACTATAGATGATTTATCTGGAAACTTTTACCTATTTTAGCAAACGTTTATTATATGTGGTTGCAGCATTGGAGTATTTGTGGCTACTGGATAAATGAGTAGGCCATTCCTTCTCAAAGAAGGATCATCGGAGAAGTGTACATAATCATAGCCTGTACACGTTTCGGAAGACCATAACTTAGGAAATAAACGGTGATACACTTTCATGCTCATTGATGATGACATTTTTCAGAAGGAAATTCTGTATAGAAATAAACATATAAGGGGTGATCGAAAAGTTTATGTTTGAGGAAAGTGCTACACCTTATAGGCAATGTAGTGCGACTCCGATGCTGTTCAGTAAAAACCAGCATGTGGCAAGGATTTAGTGTGGCATTCGTGTCTTTCCGAAGTGCGTACGGTAAATGTAAAAAGTTTAACTATGGCGACATTATTATCAAATGCGTCCAAACAGGACCGACGTGCTGTTATTCTTTTCTTTATTGCCAAAGGACCAACACCAGCAGATAAACGTCGGTAAAAGGTGAATGTGTATGTGAGAAGAGCACATTGGTTAAGTGGTAACCCAGTTCACGGTAACGGAGGTTCCCATATTGCGTTAATGTCGTAACGCAGCAGTTACGTCAACTCATGTAGGAGACACTCGAGCAGCCGCACTACAGTCCTGATCTCTCCTAATTCAATTATAACGCATTCGGTCCGTTAATAAAACGCCTTGAAAGTTCGACGATTCCAACCGTCGAGGAGGTGCTGCACTCAGTTAGGGACTTCTCTTAGCAGTTGGAGACGGATTTCTACCAAATGGGTATTTGCAGCCTGACGGGAAACTGCTGCTAGCTTAAACGAGGGTAAGTCAATTATTATCAGCAATTTAGTTATATTTCTGTTTATTTTGGTAGTACTGTTTTACGTTGATGGTACATGCTTTGTTTGTCGCTGTCATGTTGTTAATCATGGCTGCTCCGCTGTTTGTTTGCACCCAAGAAGAGCAACGTTCAATGATTCGTTTTTGTGGTCGGAAGGCGTATCAGGGGTCGAAATTCAACGAAAACTTTCGTTATAGTACGGAACAGTGTTTTACCACAACGCAGTCTCTACGATTGGATTGAAAAATTCCAAAATGGTCGCACATGTGTTACGCTCGATGAAGGAGCCAGGCGAACGTTTACCGCCACAAATGAAGAAACCACTGAGCGTTCACCTGAAATGATTCTCTTAGACAGACGATTAACTATTGACGATGTGGCACATAATCTGCTAATTAGTCACGCTCCCACCTACGAAATCATCCACAACAGACTTGGTTTCCATAAAGTTTGTGCAAGATGATTCTCAAAACAACTCTCACAGTTGCACAAACAAACGTGCTTGGACATCTGCAGAAAACATTTGGATCCCTATGTTAAAGAAGAGGACAACTTCTTAGACAAGATCATTACTGGTGACGAAACATGGATCCATAATTACGACCCGGAGAGTAAACGAAAGAGTATGGAATGGAAACGTCCAAATTCGCCTTGCAAGAAAAAGTTCAAGACGCAACCGTCCTCAGGAAAACTGACGCTTACGGTTTTTAGGGACGCGCAATATCCAGTACTGGAACATTATGAGGAAAGGGGCACAACAATAACCAGTATACCCTACAGTGAGATACTTACTGCCAGGCTAAAGCCTCCAATTCGAAGCAAACGCCGAGGATTGCTGTCAAAACGCGTTGTGTTGTTGCACGACAATTCTCGTCCGCATACTGCTGCTTACATTGCTGAAACGCTCCAGAAACTCAAATTTGGAGAACTGGATCCTCCTCCATACAGTCCCGATCTTGCCCTTTCTGACTAACACTTTTTGGTCCACTCACACAGGCATTAAGGGGCCATCGATTTGCCTCGGACGAAGCAGTGAAAGAACCGGCGCATTCCTGGCTCGCAGCTCAACCGAAAACCTTCTTTTATGTGGGCATCAGGAAGCATGTACAGTGATGGACCAACTGGGTTGAAACGCAAGAAGACTATGTCGAAAAATGATTTTCTGGTCAGTTTCCTATTTGATTACAATAAAATTTTATTAATACTTTGCAGATAATAATTGACTTACCTTCATAGTTTCAGTGACAGTAAAAGAAACTGCTGCTGAATATCAACGAGGAACGTTCGAGATATACTTAATATGCAATGTACATTTATAAAGAATAGTAGAAAACCCAAATTCCAGGGCTATACCGATTGGCAGAATCTTAAGGGAAGGCAATTTGCACACGAGAGGAGTTTCTTGCAAAACATTTGTTCGTGTGGCTGAGACCCTATTAAATTTGATTGATTGGGGAAATGGTGAAAATTCAACTGAAAGTTGAGCTTTCTTTGTCTGTAACATTTTGTTGGGGCGATATCGTTACAGAGATAGCAGTTTTTTAATAAGTACTAGCAAAGTGCGCATAAAATCGTACGAGGGTAATCCCAAAAGTAGGGTCTCCTATTTTTTATAAGTACATAGACCTGTTTATTTCTGCAATGGTTTACATCAGTTTACAGCATGAACATTTAGCTATTTCTCGTCGTAATCACCATTTCTGTCTATGCATTTTTGTAGATGCTGTGGCAGTTTTTGTATGCCCATTACAGACCAGCTCGCCGCCATGCTCTTCAGAAAGTTATGAACTGTCGTGATTGTTGCTTGGTCTCAGGTGTGAAGTGGTATGCCAAGGTTTCGTCACCCGTGACAATTGAGTCCAGAAAGTTGTCCTACTCGGCAGCAAGGTGGTGAAAAAATGTGCAGGAAGCATCAACTCATTGCCGCAAGTTGTCCTGTCAACATGCGAGGCACCCATCTTGCGCCCAGCTTCCAGTAGTTCAATGTTTCCGTTAAAATTCTGTCAGCGGTACTTCAGGAAACCTCAGGAACCAACGTTCAAAGATCATCCATGGTGATCCGCCGATCTTCACGCATGCTTTGGTCAACCTTTAACACTGTCTCCTCAGGAACTGCCAGTCTTCCGCTCCTTTGTTCGTCGTTAATTTCGGTCCGACCGGCTGCAAACTCTCTACACCACTTACGAACATTTTTGAGATCCATGCACGGCTCACCATACACTTCCGTCAATTGGCGATGGGTTCCAATCGGTGCAGTGCCCTTTCCGTTCAAAAACTGAGTAACAGCGAGGTTTCCGCACTTGGCAGTAACATCCAACGGGAGCTTCATACTCAATGCCTACAAGACTGTGTGCCTCAGCGCGGCGTGCGCATGTTTACACATAGTGCATGTAGCACAGTTCGTAGCAGTGTGACCAGCTGCCAAACAAACAGAGTTCTGCACTCATAAAAAAAAGGAGACCTTACTTTAGGGATTACCCTCTTGCACCCTCGTGCATTAAGGACGATATATAGACGACACATTCATTCTTTTGATCGGTTGTGTTGAAGAGATAAACTGCACGCACAAACAGCTAAAGAACATGCATAGGAATTTGAAATTTGTCGGTAGAGCAGGTTAGGACAAATCTGTCAATATTTTGGATGGGGTAGAGATGTACGAACACCTGATAAAGCCTCCAATAAAAATGTTGAATGACCAGAAACGCGTGTGAAACATATGATTGTTAGACAATTTTTGCCATATTTTGATTTCCACGAGACTTATTTAACAAGATCAACTATTTTTTATCGTCGTGAAATCTGGCAGTGGGTGTACAGCAGCTATGTCTCTGCAGGACCCACTCCTGTACTTATATTTAGTTGGTTTTGTTGTTTTACTATGACTTGATAATCACTTCATCTTTTTACCTGCTATTAATCTACACTACTGGCCACTAAAAACTGCTACACCACAAAGATGATGTGCTACAGACACGAAATTTACCGACAGGAAGAAGCTGCTGTGATATGCAAATGATTAACTTTTCAGAGCATTCACACACGGTTGGTGACGGTGGCGACACCTATAACTGACATAAGTTTCTAACCGATTTGTCATACACAAACAGCAGTTGACCAGCGTTGCCTGGTAAAATGTTGTTATGATCCCTCGTGTAAGGAGGAGAAATGCGTACCATTACGTTTCCGACTTTGATAAAGGACGGAGTGTAGCCTATTGCGATTGCGGTTTATCATATTGCGACATTGCTGCTCGCGTTGGTCGAGATCCAGTAACTGTTAGCAGAATATGTAATCTGTGCGTCCAGAAGGGTAATACGGAACGCCCTGCTGGATCCCAGCGGCCTCGTACAAACTAGCAGTCGAGATGACTGGCATCTTACCCGCATGGCTGTAACGGATCGTGCAGCCACGTGTCGATCCCTGAGTCAACAGTTCGGGACGTTTGCAAGACAACAACCATCTGTACGAACAGTTCGACGACGTTTGCAGCATCATGGACTATCAGCTCGGAGACCATGGCGTCGGTTACACTTGATGCTGCATCACAGACAGGATCGCCTGCGATGGTGTACTCAACGACGAACCAGGGTGCACGAATGGCAAAACGTCATTTTTTCGGATGAATCCAGGTTCTGCTTACAGCATCATGATGGTCGCATCCGTGTTTGGCGACATCGCGCTGAACGCATATTGGAAGCGTGTATTCGTCATCGCCATACTGGCGTATCACCCGGCGTGATGGTATGGGGTGCCATTGGTTACACGTCTCGGTCACCTCTTGTTCGCAATGACGGCACCATGAACAGTGGACGTTACATTTCAGATGTGTTACGACCCGTGGCTCTACCCTTCATTCGATCCCTGGGAAACCCTACATTTCAGCAGGGTAATGCACGACCGCATGTTGCAGGTCCTGTACGGACCTTTCTGGATACAGAAAATGTTCGACTGCTGCCTTGGCCAGGACATTCTCCAGATAGCTCACCAATTGAAAACGTCTTGCCAATGGTGGCCGAGCAACTGGCTCGTCACAATACTCCAGTCACTACTCTTGATGAACTGTGGTATCGTGTGGAAGATGAATGGGCAGCTGTACCTGTACACGCCATCCCCAAGTTCTGACTCAATGCCCAGGCGTATCATGGCCGTTATTACGGCCAGAGGTGGTTGCTCTGGGTACTGGTTTCTCAGGATCTATGCTCCCAAATTGCGTGAAAATGTAATCATATGTCAGTGCTAGTATAATATATTTGTCAAATATTGGTGTAGCAATTGTAATGGCCAGCAGTGTATATTCTAACTGTGATTTGTGGAAGCTTTTTTTCTATGTCTGTCACTTATCTCCATTCTGTGCCCCTATTTCATAAACCACATGAAACAGACTTCATATATTAGTATCTTTGCACTCCGTATTTCATACTCTTTGTATGTTTACATTTTTGACCCTTTTGTGAAACTATTAATACACTTGCAAGACGAAATTTCAGCTTAAGTTTTTATATGGTCTTTTCACCAGCTTTCTGTCGTGGATGACACGCGGAACTGATTAATTCACACAGCTACATACAACAGCTCTTACACAGCATGTCATGGCTGTACGCTATAGAATGGGTTACAACATCCCACGTAAATACTGTAGCTGAGAAATTTATACTTTCAGCTTTCGTCAATTTAATTATTAAGTGAATTATATTTGGCGTCAGACTGCTTTAAGAAAGCTTGAAAATGAATACGTATCCAAGTTGCAATCGCAATAAGCAATATTTCAAAAGCTAAAGCACAGTGATTTCATTTTAAAGTAATAGTGTATGTTTTCATTCTGTGATCACCATCAAGTAAGGGTCAGGTTGTTTTTTCTCCTGTCTGCCGCGGAATCGTTCTGTTTGCATGCTAGTAACGTTTCCAGTAGGATGCTATAACAGCAGGTTGATGCATTACGAAGCGATCACAATACAGTAATCTCCGAGATCAATACTGAAATTGAAATAGCATCAGCGCATGGTGTGAGAATAACTTGATGTGGCTGCAACCAATGTTAGCGTAATATTCATTACTGCAGGAAATGAAGTGAGATTGTAGGAGAAATTAAGTTATTACTGCATCGCAAAAATTTTCGCTTATGTTGATTTGACATGTACTGGGTGGGTATAATTAAAGTGTAGCTGCTCTCGTAGGTCCAGTCTGCGCTGTAATTATCGTATGTCAGTGAAACTTGGTAGATAGGCAAATGCATTAACGTGGAACAATATAGACCAGAAAAAAGTATTCCCAATTTTGAACGCCAGATGCGAATCTGGCACCGTACAGCACCTCGTCGGCATATCTGGTGTTAATATTGAATAACACGGCCATTAATAATATAATCAACAGTATGCCTTCCACACTTGTTTGACCTTTCCTGCTCTTACACCTTTCCTAATCAATCACACACGGAAGCACTGCAATACATTGGTCTTGCATTCACAGCACCAGATTTGCACCTGTTCGCCAAACCTGGAATTTATTTTTTTAACATAAATCAGTTCCGCATTAACGCATTAGAATTTCTGCTAATTTTCGCTGCCTTACGATAGTTACAATCCACATTGGACATGTCTGAGTAGCTGCACTATATAATTATTGGCACCCTGTTATGACTGTACATACGTTAACAAAACAATAATTCCTATCGAAATGTTATTGCTGGTTAACAAAAGTTTAAAGAGATAATGGACGATACATGAGAAATCGACTTTAAATGGTTTAACGCTTTCAAATATTAAGCCACGAGCTTTATGTGAGCTAATCAGACGCACCCACTTCCCTGTAACGAAACTGCCATTCACTAATGTATAATTTCGACCGAGTGGTGTCCGTTGAAATGCCTCAAACGCGGTAGTGAGAACGAGGAAGACGTTCTCTGCAACAGTCGCACCCGCAGGTGGAACCGGGGCGCCTCAGTGGCGCCTTTAATGAGGCGGAAAAACGGAGAACTTCCCGGCCGGCAAACAAAAGGGGCTGAATATAAATACAGTAGCAGCAGCAGCCGCCGAGCTGCCGCTCTGCCGGCGGACGGCGAGATAAAGCGTTCTGCCGTAGCTTGCCTCGCCTCCCCTTGCAATATCGAGCACCGCAACGAAAATGAATCTACATGTACGTGTGTGTGTGTGTGTGTGTGTGTGTGTGTGTGTAAGCTCACGCTTCTTGCGTCTGAAGAAAGAATACGCAATTCTTCAACATGAATGTTCTGCTTTACGTTACTTTCAAATCTTTTGAGAACGGCAGGAGGCAACTGTGTGCGAATCTGATAGTAAACACACGAGTTAAAAGTCTGTTTCTCGGAAAGCGGCAGAGGTAGTGTTGGTGCAAATTTTCTGTAAAACTACGCTTGAGATATTAAATCACCTTTCGGGCGTGATCCGAGATATTCTGTAGCCATTTCGTCTTACTGTGGATCCACATTTAACATCTCAGTTTAAAGCCTCTAGTAAACAGCTAGTATTTTATCTTGACCATTTTTTACCGTTCTCACAGCTCAGTTAACAAGTGAACAGTCCTACCTGAGGTTTTCTGCAACATTACTTTTGTTAACTTTCCTTCTGTTTACACCACACTGAACGGTATAACGTGAAACATGTGCTTACAGATGAACTTCACGTTTTCGCCAACCAAACAGTTATAATGAAATTAAAATTATAATGACGGCTTGCCAATTATAAAGTGGCAGCGGTGCACAGAATCAACATGTTGCTCAACAGCGGAAAGAAGCCGTGGCATTATACCTCCATGATCGTGCGTCGCGTGGAAGACCTTTCTCCTCTCCTAGCACCTGTGTACCGTAGACAGCTGAGACGGCGATGTTCTCCTAAAGGTTGGACAAATGTGCAGGACATTCCCCTTCTCAACACAGGTGTTGAAATGGCTCTCAGAACTACAGGCCTATATAACTATCGTCATTTGCTGTAGAAGTTTGGAACACGTTTGTTGTTCGTACACTACGGCATTTAGTGATAATGATAATCTCCTGCAGAAATTGGTAACAGACATCCATGGCACCCATAAGCAACTGAGAGAGTTTAAAGCAAATAAATGACCAGGTCAGGATGCAGTTCTAAATCGGTTTTGCAGACTGTATACCTCGGCGTTGGCCCGTTACATAGCTTTCATTTATTGCGAATCACTCACGCAGCTCGTAGCCCACAAGTGATTCGTAAGAAGAAGGGTAAAAGAACGCATCCGAAAATTACAGACCAATATCATGGCGAGCAAGATGTATGAGAAGCAAAATACCCTCACACTTGAAGGAGAATATAACAATTCCAATCCCAAAGAAAACAGGTATCGACAGCTGTGAAAATTACCAAACTATCAATTCAATACGTGACGGCTGCAAAATACTGTCACGAATTCTGTAGAGGCGAATGGAAAAGCTGATAGAACCCGACCTCAGAGAACATCAGTTTGGATTCCATCGAAATGTTGGAACACATGAGGCAATACTGGCGCAACGACATATCTTAGAAGATAGATTAAGGAATGACAACATTTTATTAGAACTACTGATAGTCTTGGGAGAGCCTGCCCTGACAAAACTCTACCATCTAGTGAGCAATATGTTTGAGACAGGCGAAATACCCTCTAATTAAGAAGAATATAATAATTCCAATCCCAAAGAAAGGAAAGACAACATTACATTAGAACTACTGATAGTCTTGGGAGAGCCTGCACTGACAAAACTCTACCATCTGGTCAGCAATATGTCTGAGACAGGCGAAATACCCCCAAATTAAGAACAATATCATAATTCCAATCCCAAAGAAGACAGGTGTTGACAAATGTGAAAATTAGCGAACTATCAGTTTGATATGCCACTGCTTCAAAATACTAACACGTATTCTTTACAGACGAGTGGAAAAACTCGTAGAAGCCGACCTCGGGGAAGAACAGTTTGGATTCCGTAGAAATGTCGGAACACGTGGGGCGATACTGACCCTACGACTTATCTTGGATAATAAGTGACGGAAAGGCAAACCTAAGTTTCTAGCATTTGTAGACTTAGAGAAATCTTTTGACAATGTTGACAGGAATACTCACTTCCAAATTCTGAAGGTGGCAGGGGTCAAATACAAGGAGCGAATGTATAATTACAATTTCTACAGAAATCAGATGGCAGTTATAAGAATCGAGGGGCATGAAAGGGAAGCACTGGTTGGGAAGGGAGTGAGACAGGGTTGTAGCCAATCCCCGATGTTATTCGATCTGTATATTGAGCAAGGAGTGTAAGAAGCAAAAGAAAAACTCGGAGTAAGAATTAAAATCCATGGACAAGAAATAAAAACTTTGAGGTTCACCGAAGACATTGTAATTCTGTCATGGACATCAAAGGACCTGGAAGAGCAATTGAAAGAAATGAACAGTGTCTTGAAAGTAGGATATGAGATAAACATCAACAGAGACAAAACAAGGATAATGGAATGTAGTCGAAATAAATCAGGTGATGCTGACGGAATTAGATTAGGAAAAGAGACACTTAAAGGAGAAGACGTGTTTCGCTATTTGAGGAGCAAAATACCTGATGATCGTCAAAGTAGAGAGGATATAAAATGTAGACTGTCAATGGCAAGGATAGCATTTCTGAAGAAGAGAAATCTGTTAACATCGAGTATAGATTTAGGGGTCAGGAAGTCGTTTCTGAAAGTATTTGTATATATTGTAGCCAAGTATTGAAGTGAAACATGGAAGATAAATAGTTTTGGCAGGAAGAGAATTGAAGCTTTCGTAATGTGGTGCTACAGAAGAACGCTGAAGATTGGATGAGTAGCTTTTGAGGATATACTAAATAGAGGTGGGTTGAAGATAAATTTGTGGCACAACTTGACTGGAAGAAGGGATCGGTTGGTAGGACACGTTCTGACACATCAACGGATTACCAGTTTAGTATTCGAGGGAATCGTGAAGGGTAAAAATCGTAATGGGAGGCGAAGGAATGAACACACTAAGAAGATTCAGAAGGATGTAGGTTGCTATAGTTACTAAGAGATGATGAACCTTTCACAGGATAGGGTAGCACGGAGAGCTGCATCAAACCAGACTCTGAGCAGAAGACCATAGCAATAACGACATTCTTTATATTTCCCTGCTGAATTCTTGGACATATTCTCAGTTCGAATATAATACATCCTCTTGAGAAGGTGAGGTTCCGTCGGCAAAAATGAGCACGGGTTTATAAAGCTTCGCTCGTGTGAACCTCAACTTGCCGCTCGATATCCTGCGAACCATCGATGATGGCAACAGGGGTATTTCATATTTCCAGCTTTCCAGAGATCGTTTGGCGCAGTGGCGCAAATAGGCCTTTAACGAAGGTATGAGCATATGAAATATGTTCCCAGGTAAGAGAGAGGCCCCAAGACGTTTTTACCGAGTCAAGGATATCGCCAGTAACTCCCCAGGAAAGTACGATAAGACCCCACTAGTTGTCTGTATACATAAGTGATTGACGGACTGCGTGAGCAGCAATAAGCAGCTATCTGCTGATGACGCTGTGCTGTTCGGGAAGGTGTCGTCGTTGAGTGACTGATGGGGGATACAACATTCCCTACACAACATTTCTAGTTGTTATGAAGTATGAGACTTGCTCTACACGTAGAAAAATGTAAATTAATGCAGATGAGGAGGAAACACAATCCCGTGATGTTAAAATCAGTGTTAGAAGTTTGCTGCTTGTCACAGTCACGTTGGTTAAATAGCTAGACACTATATTACGTAGGGATATAAAATGGAACGAGGACCTTAAGGGTGGCAGTTTGGAAAGCGAATGGACGACGCCGGTCTATGGGACGAATATTAGAAACATGTAATTCATTTACACTGCGACTCATTCTTGACTATCGCTCGAGATTCAGGCATCCCCGCCAGGTCGCATTAAAGGAATACATCCAGTCAATTCAGAGGCGGCTTGCTGGATGTTACCGGTAGTTTTCGATCGAGATGTGATAGTTACGGAGATGCTCCGTGAACTTAAATGGGAATCAGTGGCGTGGCGACTACGGTCTCGTAGCGAAACCCTACTGAGATACTCTAGGCGACGGCATTTGATACTGACTGCAGAAGTAATCTACTATCTCCAACGTATATTACGCGTAACTACCATGACTATGAGATAAATTTGGGCTTGTACGGAAGCATATAGAGAGTCGTGTATCCCTCGCTGTATTTTCCAGAGGAACAGGAAATGAAATGGTTAGTAACGGTTAAAGGTACCCTCAACCTTGCTCCGGAAGACGGCTTGAGTAGTATGTATGTAGATGTAGTCAATCATAAAATGCAAATTCCATTCTGCCAAAGTTTCTCCACCCACAGTAACAAGGTAGCTAGTCCATTTCAACGAACTGCAATATCGTTTTGCTACATTATCTCTAAAATGCAGCGTAAATTTTAAACGCGCTGTGAGATAGTCGCTCAGAACAACGATAGTCTGGAACCCATCTCTCTCGGGTCTCTACGAGACACAAATGGCATTACAAACGGGACCCCAGGTTTTTGCTGAGTTCCTTGTCTTCCAGAAGCGGGTTGACACTGTTTCTCACCATCACAGAAACAACAAAATACAATAGTACGGAATATCAGACCATTTTTCTCATTGTATGAAAAAGTTCCTAGCAAATACAACAAAACATGCCGTTTTAACGGGGAGAATGCTCCAGACATAAAAATAACTGTTGCAGGAACTGCAGCGGAAACATCGCATAAAGCATAACAAATGTAAACAAACGCAAAATCTCCAAAATTGGCATTCTTTTACAAAAGCTCGAAATTTAGCGCGTACTTCAATACGAAATGCTTATAATAGTTTCTACAACGAATCCTTTTGTCGAAACCTGACAAAAAATCCAAAGACATGTTGGTCATATGTAAAATATGCAGCTGTCAAAACACACTCAATGCCTCCTCTGCTGTCTATCAATGGAAATACTGAAACTTCCTGGCCGCACCGAGACTTGAGGTAGGGACTTTTGCCTTTCGCGGGGAAGTGCTCTACCAACTGAGCCACCCAAGCACGACTCACGCCCCGTTCTCACATTTTTAATTCCGCCAGTACCTCGTCTCCTACCTTCCAAACTTCACAGAAGCTCTCCTGTGAACGTTGCAGAACTAGCACTCCTCGAAGAAAGGATATTGCGGAGACATGGCTTAGCCACAGCCTGGGGGTTGTTGGTAGAGCACTTGCCCGCAAAAGGCAGAGCTCCCGAGTTCGATTCTCGGTCCGGCACACAGTTTTAATCTGCCAGGAAATTTCATATCGGCGCACACTCCGCTGTAGAGTGAAAATTTCATTCTAATGGAAATACTGTCGATAACAGCGCTGGCAAAGAAGAATTACTAAAGAAGAATTACTAAACACAGCCTTCCGACATTCCTTCACCACAGAAGACGAAACTGATATTCCAGAATTCGAAACAACAACAGCTGCCAACATGAGTAACTTAGACGTAGATGTCCTCGGAGCGCTGAAGCAACTTAAATCACTTAATAAAAGCAAGCCTTCCGGTCCACCTTGTCTATCAATTAGGTTCCTTGCAGAGTATGCTTATCCAATAGCTCCATACTTCAAATACAACCGCTAATGTCAAAATGCAGCCGAATTGTGGAACATATATTGTGTCCGAAAAAATATGAATTACCTCAAAGAGAATTGTCTATTGACACACAATCAACATGAACTTAGAAAGCAACGTCCAGCTCTTTACTCACTATGGACAAAGGACTTCAAACAAATCGGATCCTTATTTCTAGATTTCCAGAAGGCTTTTGACACTGTATCTCTCAAGGGGCTTGTAGTCAAATCGCGTGCTTATCGAATATCGTCTCAGTTATGTGACAGGATTAGTGCTTTCCAGTCATGGAGGGCTTAGCTCATAGTAACTGACGGAAAGTCATCAAGTAAAACAAAAGTGATTTTTTACCTTCTCCAAGGTTGTTTCGTAGGCGCTCTGCCATTCTTTGTCTATACAAATGATTTAGGAGACAATCTGAGCAACAGTCTTACTTAGCTTGCAGACATTGCGGTCGTTTATTGTCTAGTTAAGTTATCAGAAGATCGAAACAAAATGCAAAACGATTTAGAAAAGAAACCTGTATGGTTCGAAAAAGGGGAAACAGAACCTAAATAATGAAATGTGTGTGATCATCCACGGGAGTGCTAAAGGTATCCGTTAAACCTAGGTCTCCTGATGGATCAGTTAAATCTAAAAGCTGTAAATTCAACTAAAAACCTAGGAATTACAAATACAAACAACTGAAGTTGGAAAGAGCACAAAGTAAATGTTGTGGGGAAGGCGATTCTAAGACTGCGTTTTATTCGTAGAGCACTTAGAAGATGTTACAGATCTACTTAACAGGCTGCCTACATTACGCAAGTCCGCCGTCATTTGGAGTACTGCTGCACCGTGTGGAATCCTTGCCAGACAGAATTAGCGATGTGTATGAAGAAAGGTCAGAGAAGAGCAGCAAATTTTGTATTATCGCGAAATAGGGGGGAGAGTGTCACTGACATGATACAGGATTTGGGATGGACATCGTTAAAACAAAGGCGGTTTTTGTAATGGCGGAATCTTTTCACGATATTTAGGTCACTAATTTTCTCCAGCTTATTCCTCCGAACGCGAAAATATTTTGTTGACGCCGATCTACCAGGGAGAAATGATCATCACAATAAAAGTAAGATAAATCAGAACTAGCACGGAAATATATGGGTGTTCGTATTTCCCGTGCGCAGTTAGAGATTGGAATGACAGAGTATTATTGTGGAGGTGGTGTGATGAACACTGTACCATTGAAGTGTAATTTGCAGAGTGTCCTTGTAGATGTTGATGTGGATGTAACTTCTGTCGCACGCCAACTGAATATTATTCTGCCTTTGTGTCGAAAGTTACTTGAAGCTAATCGTGGATGATGCTTTTAAACACAGAGAAGTAGTAATGCTTATAGAATTGTACCGAATTGTAGGATGACCTGCAGAGAGCTGATGCTTGATCCAGAGTTCGCCATTGACTCTCAATATGCACCAATACAATTGAAGTATCTGCCTGTGCGAATTGTGAATGAACACGCAGGAAGAACAGCAAAGGAGTAGAGCGGAAATTTAGCCAGTTTATTGTGAATATTATTGCAAGAATACGTAACACTACATGTTATGGTGCATCTCTAATGAGTGTTACAGGAAGAGTTAACAGTATCAAGCAACTGTTGATATTCGTGAAGAAGCCCTAAAACGGCGAGGCGTACAACGAAGCCCATGTCTGCTGTCGGTGTCAGCTTGCCTGTAAAATCTATCCAGGTTTGGCGAAGTCGGCGCTGGTTGGAAGCTACTCCGTATGAAGAACTGTGAAGAACTGCGGAGCAGTCGACGTAGCTGCCCGGCATAGCATCCTAAGATGACTGTCTTTTGTTTTTTCGACCTACGCCGAGGTTCCATTTGAGCCGTGGCGCCTCTAAGTTAGCAGAATGTTCTGTCTGGCGCCACTAGCTCAAGGGTAGTATCGACTATCCCTATTGCTACCCCCGTTGACAATATCTATAAGGAGGAGTTGGTATATGTGAGTTATGTCCTCAGAAGCTCTGTGCTTGCCGATATATACAAGGGTTCGCTGTCCCGAGAATGGGGCACCAAGTTCGGGGATGGGCGGTACGTCGCGACAAGAGGTGGTCCCGAGGATTGAGCGGCGGAAGCCACGAGATATGCAAGGAGGGCCTGCGCAGAGGAAGGATACCGGGGTACTTCACCAGGGTCAGCGGCGACTGCAAGCAGCAGGCCGACATCCGGTCGGTTGGTTGGCAACATTTGTGTCGGACGACCGCTCGCGGCCTGGTTACCCCCTTCTAACTGACTGTCATCGGTACCACTCAGCAACCGCTGCGACTCACTGTTGATCCATGGAGCTTGTTGCTGATAAAGGGGAATAACATTCTGTAATCATCGTGGTGATTGGTTTCATTTTCTGCTTTGTACTCGACCCTCACAGTTTTACTCGTTCGGCTCTTTAGTCGTAAATATAGACTGTAGTACCGTCGTTTGAAAATTTGTTCTGATATTATATTTCCCTTCCTTTCTACTTTATACCCGATCATTAATTTCTTAATGAAACAGCTCCTGGTCGGAAATGCAGACGGAACGTTGTACCAAGGCACAGGTAGCCGTTAAGCAAACAGGGATCTAGTGGATAGATTTAGATTTTAACCGGTTAAATTTCTTGATAGAAATGCACTTGAGAGAATCTGAACTACCTGTTGTACTAAGCTGTGCGTTCCTGTCTTCGGATGACAGGGCCATTATAGGTGTATTTTTAATTGGACCTTGTGGTTCCGCCAAATGAGTTCTCTTGTTACAAGTGCTCACACGTAATGTTGCGAAACGTTCCTTCAAAGCGGCCTTCATAACTGAAAAACAATTTAACGTTTGACTTATTAACAGCCAACTGTCACTAGAGCTTTAGTCAAAATAAGATTGTCAAAAGTGACGGGTTGGGATACAGTCGCACATTCGTTGCTGACAGAAATGAAAAGATTGCTCGCTTTGAACCAAGCCTTATCAATGTCATAATAGTTGGGTAATTTGTTTAGCCTTTACGTATAGGTGCGCATCTTAATCCCCAGCCTTTCGACATACAGTGTCCAAACTAAAAAACATAACAAAATATTACATCTGCTTGAGTAATTGAAGCACTCTTGTCATCAATATTAATTATATGTGCAGCAGAAGGGTACTTAATAGGAAAACGTGTGTCCAGCGCGGTAGCAAACACCGCTGGTTCGCCTGATACCGGGCGGACTGCAGATCTGAACCTTTGTAATTACTATCATGTTTTTCCTGTTTTGATTTCTCTTGTGAAAGCTTGTTCATTTCACAAATATGTTAATTTGTAATCAAAGGAAATTTATGATTATATATTGTTAAATAAACAGGCTACGTGAAAAGAAAGTTACATTGGTGGATACTCCCTTCCATGTTTTCCTTAATACCATCTTGTTCATTTCACAAATTTGTTAATTTGTAAACAAAGGAAATTTATGATTATATATTGTTAAATAAACAGGTTACGTGAAAAGAAAGTTACATTGGTGGATACTCCCTTCCATGCTTTCCTTAATACCATTTAATATCACCACTTTGACTTCGAACTGAGGTGTGGAGATGCAGGAAACCATTTCATCAATACACTTCCGAAGTCAATTTATCAAAGCCCATATGTCGGCATACCTCAGATCGGTGGAATGACGTCATATTGTTTTGTACCATGGAACGTGACTCCTTATACCTGGGGCATGGGAGTGAAACAGTACGATCTAGAGTTTGCGTGTAACTAACAGAGTCTCAAAGGACATTAATCTTACGATGCAGTTTCGTCGTGGCTGCCCAAAGGCTGAATACAGCCTGAGTTCATGTAAGGCGGAGGCGTGTAGTGCGGACTATTTCTGAGCACCTGGCATGCGGAGGAAAATAGTCCCGGGGCTGGAAAAAATTTCGATATTTGTGGAAAGTTCCTATAAGACCAAAGTGCTGAGGTCATCGGTCCATATACACTACTTAATCTAACTTAAACTACCTTACGCTAAGGACAACACACACAATCATGCCCGAGAGACGACTCGAACCTCCAGCGGGGGAACCCGCGAACCGTGGCAATGTGCCTCACATTGCGCGGCTACTCAGCGCGGTTGCAGTATACGCATAGAGTGTATACATTAATAGTATTGTTCCCCTGAACTAAACTGTGGCATGTCTGAAAACAAAAAAGAGGCACATCTGAGACAATGGTTCTTTGTTCAGTGGTGTGTGCCAAATACGACTAAGAAACCTTACTCACTTTGTTCATCAGATTGTGACTTATCGAAGCATCTTCTAACACAGAGACCTGTATAGCAATCTCAGTAATTTATCACTTTGTGCTAAAGATATCACGTAGTGTGAGATAGAGTTCAATTAAAGTTTTTCATGTCCTGTTATATCGCGACGGTCCGCGCTACGTCATCTGCTCAGATCTGTTCAAAAAATGGTTCAAATGGCTCTGAGCACTGTGGGACTTCTATGGTCATCAGTCCCCTAGAACGTTGAACTACTTAAACCTAACTAACCTAAGGACATCACATAACACCCAGTCGTCATGAGGCAGAGAAAATCCCTGATCCCGCCGGGATTCGAACCCGTGAACCCGGACACGAGAAGCGAAAACGCTACCGCACGACCACAAGCTGCGGACTCATATTTGTTCACACTGGAAAACATCAATATCAAACTCTGATGACAACTGTCAGCCGAGCTAGCTGCGCCTCCTGTCGTGAATTGGAAAGAATACCAGACTGCGAGAGCAGCGCCTGCACTGCTGTCGTTCCGCGTTCCTGATGGTTATACATTGTATTTCACAAAATTAGGTTAACAGGACATTCGCCACTGATCATCGTGAAATCATATGATAAACGAATTGGGATATAATACTTTTACTAATCGTCATTGTGTCAGTAAAACTAAAGTGGTATATTACCTCTGAGCCGCGCGTAGTGGCCGCGCGGTTTTAAGTTGTATTTATTGTTGTTACTGGTTTGCTATTCGGGCCTGTTTTGGTCACACTTGGCCCGCGGACGACTGAGCAGATAGTGGACAACTCCGGTAGCATAGACCAACAGAAAAACGAAGATGTGCTTTGGTTGCGATTTGGTTGGAGTGTACGTGCGGAGACCGCTGTAACGTGTTGCGCATAAGCAGCAAAAAGATCCATTGTGTTATAATAGGACGATTGAAGAACAAGTGGAGGAACTAACATCTACAGCATTACAGTGAATATCTGACAGGAGTGGTCTGAAGTGGAACGACACAATATGCTGCCTACCAAGTAAGTCAAGCCCCAAGAAGACGTGGTTGGATGTCAGTAGAACTTCGAAGACATAAATATCGTAGGCTCACGTATAAATGATTGGTGTTGCAGTTCTCTCTGACATGTAGAACGAAAAGTACACTGCAGTAATGTTGTTAATACTTAGTTTATTATCAGTCCATTATCAGGTGGAGGAGAGAGTGGAGATATGTAAAGAGCACACGAAGACTTTTATGAGGGGAAGAGAGAAGAAGAAACAGTTGATTTAGAAGGGATAGTGGAGACAATATTAGAATCAGAATTTAAGAGGCCTTTGGATACTGAGGATAAAATAAGACAGAAGGAGTAGACAACATTCCGTCACAATTCCAAAAATCATCGGTAGAAGTGGCAAAAAAACGCGTATTCACGTTGGTTTGTAGTGTGTATGAGCATGGCGACATACCGTCAGGCTTTCGGAAAAATAACAGCCACCCAGTTCCGAAGAGTGCAATAACTGACAAGTATTAGAATTATTGAAAAATGAGCTTAACGGCTCATCCATTCAATAAATATACAGAAGAATGGAAAAGAATATATATATATATATATATATATATATATATATATATATATATATATATATATATATATATATATATATATTACGATAAGTTTGGCTTTAGTAAGGTGAAGGTACCAGAAAAGCTATTCTGACGTTGCTCTTGATAATGGACGGAAGACAAAAAAAAATCAGGACACATTCATAGGATCTGTCAACCTGGAGTAAACGTTCGTCATGTCGATTGTACAAGATATTCGAAATTATGACAAAAATAGGAGTACTATACAATATGTACAAGAACCAAGAGGAATAATAAGAATGGACGTTCGGGAAAGAAGTGCTAGGATTAAAAGGAATGTAAGATAGGAATGTAGTCTTTAGCCTTGCTGTTCAATCTGTACATCGAAGGAGCAATGACGGAAACAAAATAAACGTTCAGGTGTGGAATCAAAATTGAAGGTGAAATTATATCAATGATACGATTCGCTGGTGAGACTGGTACGCTGAGAGAAAGTGAAGAAGGATTACTTGATCTGCTCAGTGGATTGAACTACTACCTAGGCAACAAAATAACCAATGACGGATGGAGCAGACATCAAAAGCAGACCAGCAATGGCCAAATGTCATTCCTGGCAAAAATAAGTCTATTAGTATCAAACATAAGCCTTAATTTGACGAAGATAAATGTGAGAAAGTACGTTTAGAGCACATAATTGTATGGTGGTGAGTGAGAAAACCGGAAGAAAATCGAAGAAAGTGGTTCTATAGACGACTGTTAAAAAATAGGTACAGTGATAAGGTGAGGAATGAGGAGGTTCTGCGCAGATTCTGAAAGGATTGTGCGGAAAACCCTGACGAGGAGAAGGGACTGGATGATAAAACGACGTCTTTTAAGACATCAGAGTATGACTTCCGTGGTACCAGAGGGAACCTTAGGTAGCGAAAACTGTCAAGGAAGATAGAGACAGGAACACGTCGAGCATGAATGAAGTTCCAAGTGCTGCTCTGGGATGAAGAGATTGGTACATGGGAGTACTTCGTGGCGGTCTGCATCAAACCAGTCACAAGGCTTAAGGCTCAAAGAAGATCAGGCATGATACGGTATGCAAAGAACGTGAATAGCATCAGGTACTGAGTAATATCTTTGAAGAACATGGATATGAACCATGTTAGACAGTGTTATCAGCACTTGACAGCCTTTGAAAAGGGACTTATTCTGGGTCCAGATTTGGCCAGCTGGTCCAGTCGTGCAACACGGTTTGTGTTGCCTTCTGTTGTGACAGTATCCTGATGCTGGACTACTTGGAAACTTAAGAACTGGCACACTCATCGTCAAAGTTTCGGTCGACTAAGCCTCAATCTTAAAAGGGAGGATCGCTTTACTGTGCACAAAGCACGTCACAACCACTTCACATCAGTGCCTATGATTCTACAACAAGTACTGGACTCACTGGAATAGTCTGTGACCCGGTCTTCATGTTATGGTGAGCCAGCGGGTATGACTTTAGTTCGCTAGCTTGTAGTGTCCGTACCAACTCTGAAAGCAGTTCGGTACAGCACAGACTATACTAGTTTTACCTCTAATGCGACAGTCTTTTGTTGCCATTTTTCAACAGGACGATATTCGTCCACACATGGCACGTGTTTCTATGAACTGTCTGCGTGATGTTGATGTACTCCCTTAGCCTGCAACATTTTTAGATCTGAACCCAGTAGAACAAATGTGGGACTTGCTCGGACGTCAATTCCGTGCCAGTGGCAGAACAAGGCATATCGAGGACCTGTTTCAACAGTTGCAGGCCACCTTGGCTCAGGAGAGAATACAACGGCGTTATGACAACAACTCTCCAACCAAAAGCAGTGCACGTACCCAGAAGACTTGGGGTGCAACGTCATACTGGTAACTGATTTCATATTGAATCAACAACATCGTACACCCTCTTGGCCTCTAAGGTTTCACTTCATTTCCCCCTCCACTACTGTGTGCTTTACTTTTTGTATCAGACGCTCTAAAATTAATAGCAGTTAAGCCATATTGACAGATTCATTGGAAAAATGCTGCTTCCATTCGATTGTTTCTCGAATATTGGTCGAAGAAGACATGGTTAATAGAGGAAACAGGGAACCAACAGATCAAGAAAAAGGCCTCTCTAACAGTGGACGAAACGCTGGTACCGTAAGTAGTACATATTTTATATAGGATGACGAGTTATCATACGGAGAAAAGTTTTACGTCAACTGACGCTGGCCACGGACCCTATGTAATTACCCGTACACGAATTGCTCTGTAGGCGGTTCTGTCTAGCGCCATGCACCAAAGAAGAGTTACTTCATGACGGTCCGAAATGTGCTGTTTCCGCTGTCCGGCTTTGGTCTCCCTTCATTAAATTAACTTTGTTTGGGGAACCTCAAAGGTGATTTTCTTGATAATTTTTTTGAGTTACATCAAACTGAACTGGTCGAATGATACTTGAGTTCCGAACTTCACTTATGATAAATATTAAATACTAAAAGAAAACCGACTGCAATGAACTTCCTTTGTCAGATGAAATGCTCTAGTACTACTGTGTTATGATATACTTTTATAAATAAAGAAAAACATGTTTTCTGAATTCATCTGGAAAGCTATGATTTACACCTAAAATCAGTTAACATATATATGGGGGTCTACTTTTTGACTTCAAAGAACCTAGAAGTAAATAGACCGAAACACGTCCTAGTACCTGAAAGTGAAGGGAGAAAGAGAGCTCACGTCTTTATCCTCCAGATGGTGCTAATATGCGTTTCTTTTCTTATATTCATTTAAAGCTTCATATATACAAATTCATCCATTAAGAAATGTGGAAAACTTTACTGACTGAAGCATGAAAAGCAGATGGCGGGTATTTTCTGTCGTTAACAGGTAATGTTTCATTATCCACTAGGTTAATGAGACATGCGCTTCGCCGATTGCGTTTCTGTTCTACATATTAATTTGCAAAGTAATAAAATCGAGTGGAAGAAAATGTTCATTTATAATTGTATTGTTATCTTCCTCTATTAAACTAATTAATTCAAAACACTATACATTTTGTCATGGGCGTTGTTACAATCTGAGACACGCTCTTCATCGACACCAATTATAAGAGTAAACATTTTTACATTTCATCTTTGTATTAATAACCGCTTCAGCTGTATTTAGTCCTTTATTATTAGACTATCCAATAATAAAGGAGTAAATACGACTGAAGCGGTTATTAATAGCAAAGATGACTATTCATAGCTGTGATTGCCCCACCGACAAGGTTGTCTGCATGTTTAAATGTATGCGTGGAGTGTGTATTTTATATGATTAACGGTTATCCTGTCAGAGACTAATAATTCTTTCAAAATGTAGTTTATCGACTAGTATTTCGGAGTTCCCAAGGATACTGAAACTGTGTGTCGTAGCAGAACTAGAAACTAGAACCGCCTTTTTCGTGGGTAATTCAGTCACTAAGACAGGCCTGTCCTCACAAAGGCCAGCAGCTCTGCCCTCCTTTCTGCGCCTACCTATACTCCAGGAATGGTTGTATAACTAGGTTACTAGGAGAGATTCTGCTAAATTTAATCCAGACGCAGGGAGCGAGAGCTAAGGAAAATATAAAATCGTTTAGGGTACAGCAAGCTTACAGAGTAATAGTACATGCTCGTAGTGTACGCCATCCTTTCTCATACTCGGAAAGCTTTAAAGAAAAGAGTTACAGCAAAATGCTTGCAAACTAAATCGCAAATCACACAAATTTCTATATACAACTATACGCATTCTGATATGTCATCTTAGGCTTTGCCGGTGAATCTACAATTTATACTGTTGCTTGGTGTCCATCCGGTTGGAGTAGTTTTCGTAACATTCCATGTCGACAGCGTACATTGCCGTCTCTTTATGCGTTATCTGTAGAGCGAGCGTTTTATATTCTCACCGCTTCCCACCCTTTCCTCCTCTGGTGGTTATACGATTCGATGGTTGGGTTGGAGTTGTGGGGTGGAGTGATGGGACAGGGGAAGGGAGAGGGGGGGGGGGTGAAGGGCACCAGATGGTGGTCGCGAAACCTGGTCCCTGAGTGCTCCTAAGGACTGCGGGCCGATGCTGTGATTTCAGTTTGCCTAATGTTGGGTCCCAAGCATTGCTGAGAATCAACCATGTGTGCCTGTTGATCAGACCGCCACACTCCTTCGGATCACAGTCCCAAAATGACGAGGTATGCCTCAGCACTTCCGTTTGTTCGTCTGTCATGAAGTCCCCTGTAGCCACGCACTGTTCTGCAGTCTCATATTTTGTCGGTTTCTCAAGTTCGGTGTGGCTTCTGTGATCCTTGCTTCTTTCTTCTGTTATCCATACAGTCTCCCTGCTATATGCCTTACACGGAAGACACACTTACTTAAGCAACCAACAAAATGTGCGGTTGCAGAACATTGCAGGGTACTCGATAAAGTCCGAAGAAGAGGAAGTGCTACGACAGACCTCGTCGGTTTGGGATTGTACTCTATTGAAATACTAGTTGCTGACGGGCTGATCAACCAAGACACTGGATTCACTCTCATGAAAGCTTCGGACCCAGCCAACTAACATCCCAACGTCGGCCTAGAGCGACTGCCGCCTCTGTTGCATGTCACAGGAGTGCTTAGGGACCAAGTTCGCGCCCAGATCCACCAGATTAACTGCTTGCTGCCGGACCTCCGTTGTGTTGTAAGGTTGACATTTTTTGAATACTTTTTAATGTATAATGCAAATTTCCTCTTACACTGTGAAATTAATTTAAAAGTCTTAACAATTTGCATGTATTTCCCAAGAATCTTGGTAACTGTCAGTTGAGTCATTTTTGAATAGTTGTTGAATAAAAATATTGGTTTGGAAATTAAAATTGACGCATCAAGTTGAGTCACCATTCAACGTGCTTTCCTTAAAGTAATCCAGATCCTTGTGCTTAGTCTCAGTGACATCTGTAAGATTTTCTCCTCCCCAAGCAGCTTCGAGCATTTCAGTACATATAAAGGGGGAAATGGTTCTTAATAGGACGCGTTATCATTGATGACGAGTATGTAGGCTCTAGCAACGTGTCCCCACCTAGTCACAAGGTTTGTAATAATTTACTGCAGCAGTGTCTTCCATTCCTCCACCAGTGAGCTTGACAACTGCTGGATCTTCACTTCTGAATGTGGACGTCCAGCATTATGTCTCCCCAATGCATCCCGTTTGTGCTCGGTGGGATTTACGTCTGGGGAACAGGCGGGCCCATTCGCCAAGTGTTCTGTCGTTACAAGAAACTCTCCAACTGCGTCGTTCGACACGGTTGCACATTGTCATCCACAAAAATAAATTCAGGGTCCGATTGTACTCATGAAAAGACGCACGTACTGAAGTACAGTGTCATAGTAAAGCTGACTGGTGAGTGTACTGCGATCAAAAATCTGGCAGTCAGTACATCCAGGCAATATTACGCATTTCCACGCCATAACTACCGGACCACCAAAACGATCGTGTTCGAGAAAGTTTCTAGGTACATTACGCGTTCCCGCCTCTTGGCGCATAGAATCACTGCTCAGGCTAAACCTGCTTTCATCCGAGAAGACTCCGCGACACAATTCCTCGTTGGTCCAGTCCCTATGCTCTGGGCTCCATCGCAGATGGTTATGCCGATGTGCGGTGTCAATCGAGCTCACAAAGTTCGTCGAGGAAAGACACCACCCACATGCGGCTCTCGTGCGACTGTGGATCGTGAGACTGCGTATCTTCCAGTCCTGTCAAACGTGGTTGTAATTGCATCTATTGACTGATGTGTGTCCATTCTTGCCTGTTCTCAATGTAGCGGGTACCTACTGCTGTAGCTGGCCATTATCGATCACTCCTCCCTTTCAGGCAACAGTATCGTTCAGAATGCTATCCATACATGTGGAAAAGTGATTCTCGGCTACACTAGTCACACCCTATCCTCCTTCCATTTTCCAGATGATCCTTCCCCTTGTAAGGTCATCCGAATAGTGATGTCTATGGGCCGAAGTGTAATGTTGGCCACGACCCTAGTGCATTGTACCAGCTCGCTGACTGACACACACTGTTTTTTCCGTTCATTAAAACGCCACATGTAGCGGGGCAGCCCCATTTGGCGTTACAGTCACCCTGACCTCATACCATGTGGCGTCCAACTTTCTGTGCACGACTGGGTGATCTCTGACCAGTTTGATTCGGTTACACTTAGCTATGTCACTCTAATTGCCTCTTCCTTAAATGTTTCAGAGCAGTGTATTTGCAGTAGTTGCATCCAATGCGTTCAGTTCAAAATGGTTCAAAAAGCTCTGAGCACTACGATATTTAACATCTGAGGTCATCAGTCCCCTAGAGCTACTTAAACACAACCAACCTAAGGACACCACATACATCCACACCCGAGGCAGGATTCGAACCTGCGACCATAGCATTCACGCGGTTCCGGACTGAATCGCCTAGAGTCGCTCGGTCACCGAATCCGGCCCAATACGTATAGTAGCCACCTTCAGAGGCTCCTCCAGATCTCGGACGAGATCTCTAGCAAACATACCTGGCATTTTATAAAATTGTTGTGGGCTTTGTGACCGCATTATCAACATATAAAACTACCGACGTTTCGCACTCTTGCATGTGATCTTCTGGGTGTTATTGTTTACTGCTGAACGAGAAAACTATGTTTCTTATACACCTCCAGACTTGGCATTTTCTAATTATGGCAGGCTGTTAAGGATGAATGTGACAATGACCCCGGAAGCCTACGTTTATATACACCTGGAATTCTTTCAGGACTTGCTTGCAGTTGGCCAAAGAGGTTAGATGGCCCGCCTATTATTTGAGCTCTCAGTGACGAACATATCAACCGTCTGTGATAGTTCGTAAAATCTCATCTCGGAGTGATGTGCCTGATCTGTCGAGATCCAGTGTCTCATCCCCAAGTAACCGAAGGTGTGCTGATTGAGAGGTCACAAAGCCGTGCCTAACATTCTACTATGAGATTATTTGAGCGTCTGAAGTGTGTTTCCCGTACTGCATGTAGGCTGATGTGCAGTGAACTCATACTGAAGAAAGGTCGAGATGTAAACATCTAGGCTTCCAAGGGTCCATAGCTCTTAATTCTGACATTAGCACACCGTGCTAAGATTCTAAGTGTCGCTCAGTTTTAGCGTTGCTGTAGACCCTTATCGAAGATGCATTACAAAATTTTGACTAAAAAGTTATTCGTAGTTCCTTAATAAATTCTGAAAATTCCTGAAAGAGGTGAAGTGCATAACTAAAGCTTCATCTGTCTTTACCAAGCTAGAATGTATTTATTTTTTTTACTGAAAATACACTGAAGAGCCAAAGAAAGTGATACACCTGCTTGATATCGTGTAGGACCCCGGGAGCACGCAGAAATGCCGCAAGACGACATGGCATGGACACGACTAATGTCTAGAGTAGTGCTGGAGTGAACTGACACCATGAATCCTGTAGGGCTGCCATAAATACGTAAGAGTACGAGAGGGTGGAGATCTCTTCTAAGCACCATATTGCAAGGCATCCCAGATATGCTCAGTAACGTCCATGTGTGGGGAGTCTGGAGGCCAGCGAAAGTTCTTAAACTCGAAATACTGTTCCTTGAGCCTCTTTGTACCAATTCTGGAGTTGTCTGGTGCCAAATTGTCCTGCTGGAATTTCCCAAGCCCGTCGAAACGCACTATGGGCATAAATGGATGCAAGTGATCAGACAGGATGCTTACGTTCTTGTCACCTGTCAGAGTCGTATCTAGACGTATCGTGGGTCCCATATCACACCAACTGCACACGCCCCACACCGTATCAGAGCCTCCACCAGCCTGAACAGTCCCCAGCTGACATGCAGGCTCCACTGATTCATGAGGTTGTCTCCATAACCGTAAACGTCCATCTTAAATGAGACTCGCCCGAGCAGACGACATGTTTCCAATCATCAACGGTCCAGTGTTGGTACTGAAGGTCCCAGGCGAGGCGTAAACCTTTTTGTCGTGCAGTCATCAGGAGTATGCACTTTCGCCGGCTGGTGTGGTCATGCTGTTCTAGGCGCTTCAGTCTGGAACTGCGTGACCGCTGCGGTCGCAGGTTCGAATCCTGTCTCGGGCATGGATGTTTGTGATATCCTTAGGTTAGTTAGGTTTAAGTAGTTCTAAGTTCTAGGAGACTGGTGACCACAGCTTTTAAGTCCCATAGCGCTCAGAGCCATTTGAGCCATTTTGGGCCTTCGACTCCGAAAGCCTATAACGATTGTGCTTCGTTGAACGGTTCACAAACTGACACTTGTTGATGGCCCAGCATTGAGATCTGCAGTAGTTTGCGGAAGGGTTGCAGTTGAGTCACGTTGAACGATTCACTTCAGTCTCGTTGGTCCCGTTCTTGCAGGATCTTTCTCCGGCCGCAGCGATGTCGGAGATTTGATGTTTTATCGGAGTCCTGATATTCACGGTACAATCGTGAAATGGTCGTACGGATAAATTCCCAATTCATCGCTGTCTCGGAGATGCTGTGATCCATCGCTCGTGCGCCGACTATAACACAAAGTTTAAACGCACTTACATCTTGATAACCTGCAATTGTACAATTGTAGCAGCAGTAACCGATCTAACAAATGCGACAGACTCTTTTTGTCTTATATAGCCGTTGCCGACTGCAGCGCCGTATCATTCAAGTTTACATACCTCTGTATTGGAATAAGCATGCGTATACCAGTTCCTTTAGCGCTTCCGTGCAGATCGCAATGTTGTTACACCATAGTCGCGGTGTAGGTAGATTTATAGATCCGTATTTGGGAGTATGGTCCATCGTCAGTGGCTTTAATTGTCTAGGGCTGTATGAAAGTAAGTTTATGTGAAGTACGAAATCTATTATGTTAAAAATGATGTCCATCTCTTTGGTACACAGATTTCTATATTTAATGATACAGCTGTAGGAGGCTAAAAGGCCACATTTCTTGGTAGTGTTGGACAGTACTAGCACGGGACAAAAACAGAGTCGGACTCATTCAATTTTGTCTTACATTATGTAGCGTTTTATAACATGTTAATGATATTTAGATAGCTTTTAGCACTGTTAACCACTTATGAACCTTTTGAGTGTTGTTATGTGGGTAATCAGTCACCTGCTTTCACGGTATCCCGAATGAGTGTCTACAATTCCCCCACTTGTAAAAAGAGTATTTCTACACGGCCCCACGCTCGGCGGTAGCGCCTTCTTGTCTTCTTATTACTTACAAGACTCTCTTGTCTTCAACTCTGCTCATCAGAGCTGTCCGAGTAAAATGAGCTAAGTTGCTCGCAATTTGATGCCTTTAAATTTGTAAGAGCGTGAAGTTGCTTAATTAAAATCACAGCTAATTAATACCGTTAAACGACTCTGGTTTCTTTAAAAGGGCTTTCCTGTGTCTTATTTTATTACTGGCTCGATAGAAAGGAATGCATATTGTTCTCAAGTTAGAATATTATAAATTGTTAGGTTAGATAAATCGTAATGGAAATGAAAACATAATTTCCCACTAAAATACACTGTTAATTCAACAATTATCTCTTCTTATATTTCCTTCTAATAGTTAAGAATATCAACTCCAAGGAATGAATGAATGAAAAATACTGACGACAAACAAGTTCTCCTTGCAAAACCGTCATAAGCAATGCTTTCCTTTTGCTTTTATATACGTTCTCCGTAACGTAGTAGCTATTTCTTTGCGTCCCGCACTTAGTGCTGACATTTAAAAATGCAATCATATGCTTGCATACTGTGAATAAACTACCATAATAAAAAACAACTGTATCTCCAAACTATTCGGTTGGAATACCTCGGGGAGCAGTGCAGATGCTGGACATACGTAGACGTCCTTCTTTCCCATCTATTCTCACCAATTGCGATGGCTCTGACACTGATGAAAAGGGAGGTTTGGACAGAAAGATTGTAAACTTGTACCACAATATAGTCTATTCCTATTATGATGATAGGTTTTGCTAGGGACGGCAGCATAATACCAAGCACCGATCAGTCTGTAGTTCTACGGCTGAGAATGAACATCTAGATGAATTTAATGAACACCACTTTTGCTCTGCACATTTGTTATTTGAATCAGCTATCTGTGGCACTTACATCCCTGAATGCATGAATAGTTGAATGTTTCTAGAACGTCACTGCAAATTATTTAGGAATCCCTACACACATGCATCGTACACAAAAAAGAGAACGGTAATAGGAGTGGAATACGACTGAGAGCATCCAGATTAATTAAGTTCATTTCAAACAATAAGTATAGGATACGATGATAAATAAACACTTTAACTGTTGTGACAACTTGAGTAGGAGGTCAAAGGAAAAAGGAAGACATATCATATGACACGTATCATATGACAGTCCCTACTTTAGTTTCTGATTATAATTACTGTTGGGTCTATGTCTATATTTAGAGGGTCACAATGAGATATTAATGGGGACTGCAGTACAGGAAACGGACGTTCTAGTTTGGTCCACTGCCTACAGGTTGCGGAATCCGCCCTTGAAATAATGATACAAAAAACAAGCATGGCCTTCCTTATCTCAAGGTAAAAACACGGTAACCGTCCCCACTGCATATTCCAACATATTCTTAAACAGTGTCTTAATCTGGAGTGTCTCCTCTAATGGAAGGCCAGGTACTTATCCCACCTGTCCTCTTCCATGAAGTGCAAGGCAAAATGGCACTTTACAAAGCATTAATGAATGCCTGCATCCAGCTTATAGACACCTCAATCGATCCGATTACTCTCTTTACATCCCATCCCACCACAGGCTACACAATCCGTTTCATGAGAAATGTCCACCATTATAGCCATCCATCTTAATGACAATATATATTTCACGAAAGTGCCATCATCTCATACTTCTGGAACCACTCCATTTCGGCTTCTCTTGTTTAGTCACCTGTTTTGATACCGTTACCACGCTGTCAAGTTCAGAATTCAAATCCTGCTGCACCAAATCCCTCTCACATGCACAACAAGGTACAGTCACATAACTGCAGCTCTCGGAAGGGATCTGATAAATTTTATTCTCCAACTAGCTACATCAGCTTCCCATGCACCATGCTTCCACATTCCTCCTCATTATTTTATGATCCTCATCAGTCCAACTATTACGAAGATGATCACAGAACCTCTGAAATTGTCTTCCAGCTAAACTACAAACTCGTGATAAACATCCTGCACAACTTCAACATTAAGATTATTACCCATTTATTACCGCGTAAACCGTAAGCGCCGCATGGAGATGGCGTGCATAAACAATACGATGTGTTGGTTCTTATCTTTAAGGACATGATTTAATAGGCAATTTTTTTTTAAAAAGTGAGTAGTTACATTCTGCAACCTAGCCTTTCGCCTTTCAGGGAATTAACAATAATGACAATTAATGACCAATCACAATACGATCCAAGTCATTCACTAAAATCGAACATAGGTCGTCCTCAGTTGTTGGTGATACTTACACAATGTTCTCATTTTATTTCATTTTTCCGACGTCAGCGAACGCCGTTCGTAATAACTGCATGACTCAGATGAGGTCATATCATCTCTTTTCCGCTACTTTTTCTTCTACATCGTTGGTTCTTTATTTACTTCATACTCACACAGTGGGAAATGTTGATATGGTTCAATATTTACCTCTTCATCATACGGAAATACAGATTGCCGTAAGGATTCACATTTCTCATACTTTTCACTACTTATAAGGATAATTTTATTGCTATCATCATTTTTTTGTGTCAGTCAAGCGTCTACGATTTCTGTGTACGACTTATGGGTAATCTGTGGCACTACCTGTCAGTTGGCTGAGACTCACGTTCCAATGGCATCTGGAGCACATACTCTTTCTATATACTTTGCGTACTGCTTTATACAGAAAGTAATTGTCATGTAGATCGTACTGGAACGCCTGTGATCGAACAAATTCGGAGCTACAGCCTACTATGAAGTTGAACTTTCAATACATCCACGCTTTTAATATACGTAAATCCATCTGGCGATAGAGGTTCAATCCTTCGATGGGCGTAGTTATTAGTATAATATTAGGAGCAGATCACCTTAACGAGCCGGAGGCTGTAAAACGAAAACCACTGAAGGGGTCGTAATGCCGTTGCTTACGGATGAAGGTGTGAACCCTGTGAGAGCGCAGGGGCCCAAAACTCACCACTTGAGTGACATGGGCGCACAGTTGGAACACGTACACTCGTTGACTGTCAAATCAGTCTTAACACGATAATTTAAGTAAAATCATAGGATAAAAACGCTGCAGAAGTATCTTTTACAATTATCACATTTAACTCTTTCTCTCTCTGTCATTCTTCCTGGAATTGACATAATAGCATCCTACTGCTGCATCAGAACTGTCGTTTTGGATGGTTTGTGGAGGGGGGTGGTAACTTAAGGCTCTTTTCCCAGAATATCACTTCATTAACGGTAATGATATCCTCTTAAGCATAATCATCGTCGCTCCGGTCATCTTGATCGCTTTCATTCCTCTTAAGTGCGACCATCATCATTCCGGTCATGGTTTCTGTCATTGTGTCTCCTCCATTAGCATAACCTCCAGGTCAACAGTAGTTCCAGAAATCTCGTCCTAAAATTTTCTTTGCAATTTTCGGCAAATATGATTGATAGAATATAAGGAATCTGTCACTCTTTTTGGTCGTGCATAGTTTTAATAATAAAAACAGTTATTGTTAATATTATTATTATATTGCTATTGGATCACTGGCATAATTTTATGTTGTTAGTAAAGACTTCATAAAAACTGTAATGTGGAACGAAATACACTCCTGGAAATGGAAAAAAGAACACATTGACACCGGTGTGTCATAACCACCATACTTGCTCCGGACACTGCGAGAGGGCTTTACAAGCAATGATCACACACGCGGCACAGCGGACACACCAGGAACCGCGGTGTTGGCCGTCGAATGGCGCTAGCTGCGCAGCATTTGTGCACCGCCGCCGTCAGTGTCAGCCAGTTTGCCGTGGCATACGGAGCTCCATCGCAGTCTTTAACACTGGTAGCATGCCGCGACAGCGTGGACGTGAACCGTATGTGCAGCTGACGGCCTTTGAGCGGGTACGTATAGTGGGCATGCGGGAGGCCGGGTGGACGTACCGCCGAATTGCTCAACACGTGGGGCGTGAGGTCTCCACAGTACATCGATGTTGTCGCCAGTGGTCGGCGGAAGGTGCACGTGCCCGTCGACCTGGGACCGGACCGCAGCGACGCACGGATGCACGCCAAGACCGTAGGATCCTACGCAGTGCCGTAGGGGACCGCACCGCCACTTCCCAGAAAATTAGGGACACTGTTGCTCCTGGGGTATCGGCGAGGACCATTCGCAACCGTCTCCATGAAGCTGGGCTACGGTCCCGCACACCGTTAGGCCGTCTTCCGCTCACGCCCCAACATCGTGCAGTCCGCCTCCAGTGGTGTCGCGACAGGCGTGAATGGAGGGACGAATGGAGACGTGTCGTCTTCAGCGATGAGAGTCGCTTCTGCCTTGGTGCCAATGATGGTCGTATGCGTGTTTGGCGCCGTGCAGGTGAGAGCCACAATCAGGACTGCATACTACCGAGGCACACAGGGCCAACACCCGGCATCATGGTGTGGGGAGCGATCTCCTACACTGGCCGTACACCTCTGGTGATCGTCGAGGGGACACTGAATAGTGCACGGTACATCCAAACCGTCATCGAACCCATCGTTCTACCATTCCTAGACCGGCAAGGGAACTTACTGTTCCAACAGGACAATGCACGTCCGCATGTATCCCGTGCCACCCAACGTGCTCTAGAAGGTGTAAGTCAACACCCCTGGCCAGCAAGATCTCCGGATCTGTCCCCTATTGAGCATGTTTGGGACTGGATGAAGCGTCGTCTCACGCGGTCTGCACGTCCAGCACGAACGCTGGTCCAACTGAGGTGTCAGGTGGAAATGGCATGGTAAGCCGTTCCACAGGACTACATCCAGCATCTCTACGATCGTCTCCATGGGAGAATAGCAGCCTGCATTGCTGCGAAATGTGGATATACACTGTACTAGTGCCGACATTGTGTATGCTCTGTTGCCTGTATCTATGTGCCTGTGGTTCTGTCAGTGTGATCATGTGATGTATCTGACCCCCAGGAATGTGTCAATAAAGTTTCCCCTTCCTGGGACAATGAATTCACGGTGTTCTTATTTCAATTTTCAGGAGTGTACTTACAGTAACACTGTACCAGGTTACGAAATGTCCTAAAAATGCTACTAGAAAGAAAAGGAATAACGCAACCACTTCGAACAATTTTGCATCTGCTATTGGATAGGTCTACATCCTCAAAGATCAACTAGAATCTGAAATTGCAAAGTGTTTCTATCACTCAAAAATATAAAAAGTAGAATTGATTGTGGAATGCTGTTTCCTACAATAGTCCAGGTTAATAGCTCTCTATTACAGTTACGTTCGAATGACGGTGTACCTGTCAGTCTTTGGTGATAGGCAGCGCCCTTCGCAAAAGAACCATTGTCAGTCTACTGTATTTAAGCAAATTCTTCGTACAGACAGTTAAAATACTCCTCTACTGCGTTATTCTAATCACTTTTGTTACCGTTACCCCGGGACTAGCTTCCGTTCTCTTGACGTGTGCCTCAATCAAATCAAAGGGGAATCTTAGCCTGTTTGCGCCTTTTCACTGGTCCTAAATGGTTCAAATGGCCTTAAGCACTAAGGGACTTAACATCTGAGGTCATCAGCCCCTAGACGTAGAACTCTTTAAACGTAACTAACCTAAGGTCAGCACACACATCCATGGCGGAGGCAGGATTACAACCTGCGACCGTAGCAGCAGTGTGGTTCCGGACTGAAGCGCCTAAAACCACTCGGTCTCCACTGGGCCGTGTAAAAATTACTTTTTCGTACGTTATTAGTGTGTTTTCTATTACTTAGCGGCATTCTCGTTGCTACAATCATCTTCAGGTTGAACCGCTTTTGTCTGTGTTTGCTTTAACAATACAAATGTCTTTGGATAGGGTTCGCCTTTAGCAGAACAAGTTTTTGTTTTATACGCTAAACGTATTTCACTACCGTTGCAGCATCTTGAGTGAGCTTTTATTTTATGGCTGCTAAACACAAAGAATATTCTTTACTGTTTGTACACAAGTAAAAATTAGGTTTTAAAATCGTAATCACAAATTTTGAAGAACACATAAAGTTATGGTGAAAAGGGTATGAATACTTGACTTTATGTGTTCTTCAAAATTTTTAATTACGATTTTAATTTCTCTTAGCTGTTGGCAGCAGTCTGCGATGTAGAGTGTTGTTACAGTAGATCGCTTGTTGTGCAGTACCGGAATGGTTACCACGAGAAATACTGCTAGTAGCGTAAGATAAAGCCATAAGCGGCGATATTGCAATAGCGTCCCAACATCCGATAAAATGTGCCATACAACGTTGTTCATAAGCAAGCTGCACACGTCGGCGATCAGCGACGTTAACACCGTCAGGTAGTAGTGCTCTTAATGTGTGCACGCACAAACATTATAATACACGGCTACACGCATGGCAAAGCGAGTAGCGAGAATTATGCTTTAAGTAGTGGTACAACCGTTAGTCACCGTGAATAAATTTTCCGTGGTACTACAGCTTATAGTTACACAAACAGGAACATTTGTAAAGTGTCAAAACTTTCTCGATATGCAAGCGTACGAATTCTCGTTGCCGGTTACGTCGTTTCTTTTATAGTTGCTTTATACTAGAAAAGTGGTTTGTGTGTTCTTCTTCCACAGCAATAGGAATAGTTTTTCATTCATTGTAAATGTCCGAAATGTGAGACTTTCTGTTACCATAACCAGGAAGTCATTCTTATATTGGCATTCATATAAATTTGTGGCTGTCTTCGTGTATTTTGAATCTGTTTCACCTTAAGGCTTTTCAGTGTAATGTTCAACTCCGTACTGTTGCATTACTAAATTATTTCTGTCTAGACTCTGGCAAAATTACATAATTACTATTATACATTCTCTGCTTGTTATGGTGGCACTCATCGCCCTTAACTCTTATAAGAGTTCTCTTGGAGAACAGAAATTGGTACCAATTGATGTACGAAGACAAACATAAGCGTCATTACGAAACATATTCAATAACTGTATTTTTCGATAAGCAACAAATATCCTTAGAAACTATTAGTACCAATGTACAAATCAGTGTATGTCGGATGTCGAAACAGCTTTACGTCACGTGTTTTGATAGCTAAGTACTTCAGTAGCAAATTTCGTGTCATGACATTATCAGCAGCAAGGTAATGTCACAAGTGCAGTAGAATAATTTATTGAATATTGGCGAATCGTTTCCTCAGTAAATCCGTAATGCAAGGTGTGTACGTAAAAATTTATCGCCCAACTTTGCTGTCATTCACGGTGAGGCAGCTTTGTGTAACACTCCCTGTAACCAACTGACAGATAAATGATTGATGTGGCAATCCGGAGATAATTAGTGCGAGCAAATCCAGAGCGGACGACACGCAATGTAATCTGCGTCGCGTATAAATCAGCTCATCTAACTGTCACTCCAGCTGAAACGTGCCTCATCTTTCCACTGCATTTGCCACTGATTAATGAACGACTTGGTCTTACCGCCTTTCATTTCTCTAGATGCACCCTACCACGTCAGACAAAGCTGTAAACCACGTTATAAACTCCAGAAACGGATGTACAGAAGGATCTCATAGGTGCAACGGATTAAATGTGTTTCTTCCAACGAGACACATGGTATCAAACTAACGATGTGATACTCTGTCATACATAAGGTTTCAATTTTGTGAGCATTTTTACTTCCTATGTCACTCGTAAGAGGGTACAGAAATCTTTATACGGTAGTCGACTAATGGGTCTCCTCCGATAAAAGCCGGTTTTATCCCTACAACAGAAACATGCCAGTATCAAGGTACCAGGAACTTCTCACCTGACAATCGTTGTCACTCTTTCTGAACTTAGAAGTGTCATTCATGACGAGTAATGCTGAAAAACAATAAAGGCATCTCCTGAGCGTTGCCACGCTGACCGGTCTCTACTGTTGTATCTAATTTTTACAAATTGTCACCGCGATTATCCTTTTCGGTAGCTAGACGTAAACTCACTTTCTAAGATTCGGACGAACTTCGTAATTTATCTTCTCCTCGTCAAATGCCAGCACATTACTTTCACCGAAGCCGAGCAACTACTTTTAGAAACGCTTTCCGAGGTTACGATAAAATTGGAAAGTAAATCATTTTGAACACGACTAATGGTGGCTTCTGGTGTGGCATCTTATCCAGAAAAAGTATTTTACAAAGTACGGTGTTTTATAAACGAGGATAAATAATGTCTCTGGTCTGATAGCCACAGATGTTAATTTGGATCTCCATCACATTTTTGCTAGAGGAAGAGGATATGAGTTTTATTCATTTCCCGGATGCTGATGTGAGGAGATGTGAAATTTTGTTACAAGCTAATAATCCGACATTTCTGTGTAAAGAGATTTACTAGGATAAATGATCTTGTGTTCCAGTAAGAACTACTGTAAATACAGATTCTACTATTTCATTTTAAATTGTTCCTTTTCAGATGCGCTAGAGGGACTTCATTCTAATGTCTTCTCTTTTTCAAATAAATCATAGCTACTGCCAATAAAATTCCAGTAGCTTTCATCTCTGTGCGTGGGATGATGTATTTTGTTATTTAAGTGTTGTGAAAGGTAGAATCTTATGTTAGAATTTGTTACATATTAGGTAACAGGATTTAACAGAAATCACTTCCGATGTTCCAGGGTGGTAAATAGAGCCCGTAGGTCTCTGTCTTTTTTTCTTTCTATAGAATAACATGAAATACTAATAAATGTGAAAATTTATATTTTTTCCGAAATTATGTCTGATTTTGATTTCATAGGCAAGAACACCAGGAATAGTAGAGACTAATTTCTTTTCTGGTTTTATTGATTGAAGAAAATGAAATTTCTAAGATGAGACGAGTTTCTGTGTAACAAGCCAAATCTAGTTTGAAAGAAAAATTGTATTCCTTCTCTGTCTTTCGCTTGCATCCGAATTAACTCTATTGCAATCAGTAATCAAAATTCAGCTAGTATAAGTAATAGCTTTCACTGGTATTATAGCTGCAGTTAATACTTATGGCATTTTATGAGGATATGATGGCTATCTTTGACTATAGTGAGTCCGAGGATGCATAATACTGCTAGACTGCTCCCTTACATTAAAAGCCATTCCACGTGCAATATTTTGGAATAAGATTTAGAATCATTGTGACAGAGTTATTGCTGAGTATAGTAAAGATTGCCAAATAGAAAAATATGGAAGCATTTGAATTAATTAATGGTGAACATGAAGTAGAAGTTCTAGCAACGTCAATTCGAATAACCAAACCGGTTGTTCAGACTGCAGAAATGGCTACTATTGTAACCCACGTAAATGAAAGTTTGTGTGATTATATTGCGTGAAGTGTCTCAAATTAGACATGCAACAACAGGGGTAACTGAAACCATTCAAGTCAAGTTCCTGCGCAGGCGGTTGTAGCAGGAAATGTCCACAAAGAATCAGTTAAAGTAAAAATTTTTGGTGTCGAGCAGGAAAGAAGTTTAACAGAGCATTTTGAAGCATACATACTGAGAAAGACAATCAAACTGGCGACGCAAATGTAATTAATGGGAAGAAAAGACTAATGAAGAACTTAAGATATCCGAGTTAGAAACTTAAAATAAAATTTAAAAAGCGGTGATCAGTATATTGACGAAAGTTCAGTCTGAACAGAAGGACTGTATATTGACGAAAGTTCAGTCTGAACAGAAGGACTGTGTAGGACAAGTCCATACAGAAATCAAAGGTTTGAGGGAAGTTGTAGGTCCAGATTAGGCTTATCGGCACTTTGCTGTTTCGAAAGATAAAAGTTAAATAGAAAATTGCTGACGCTTGAGACTAGTCTTGGGATACAGACTCGCTCCTGCATGACACTGACGTGACATATTAGTTCACCTGGGGTTGTAACAGAGCGAAAGAGTTGCGATATTAGCCAGTGGCTCAGGTTGTCATAGATCAAACATATAGCATGGGGCTGCACTAATGCTGATGTCAGCCTGACTGGACAAAAATATATAATATGACATACACAGTTCCAGATTTTTCTTAGGTGACAAGCGAAGCACGTACCTAGTTAAAAATGGTTCAAATTCCTCTGAGCACTATGGGACTTAACATCTAAGGTCATCAGTCGCCTAGACTTAGAACTATTTAAACCTAACCAACCGAAGGACATCACACACAGCCATGCCCGAGGCAGGATTCGAACCTGCGACCGTAGCAGCAACGTGGTTCCGGACGGAAGCGCCTAGAACCGCTGGGCCACAGCGGCCGGCCATACCTAGTTGTATTCATACAATTGCTTGTCAATATACTGCTACAGGATCAGATTTGTTGGTGGGTACACACACGACGAATCTCCTCTTTGGACTATCAGAGCAGCAAAATGTCGTAAAATTTATGACGATTCTTAACATGATATCGTTCTGAAATATTTGTCCAAGGGCATTCATAAGAGGAAGTATTTAATTTGAAGCCATCAATTTAAAACAAGGTAATCTCAAGAAATACTTGGACAAGTATAATTATAAAATCAAGTACTGGAAAGAGCCAGTCTGTAACACATATTTTACGTATATTTAATGTGAAGTTTCGTGTCGAATTGATCATGGTCCCGGAAACTAACCTTTAGGAGTGTGTTTCGTTATTGGATTTCATTGACATTGTGCAAGAAGAACCAAAGGTGGAAAAATGTAACGTGCGTCATGGTAGGAACGAATAGGAACATTGAGAAAACAGTCGTCATAGTAGTTACAATGGATGAGGTGACAGTGGTGGAAATGGCACGTACGACTTTGTTGCGGAAGGGCAGACCAACTTGTGAGGAAAACTGCGCAAATGCAGTCATCGTATAGCGCCCTGCTCTGCCGAAAGGGCACTGCAACCAGCACGAGATAGCCAGCACAAGTTTGGCTATCAGCATTCGATAGGGTGGCAAGTTCTCAGATAGTAGTGGACACAAAATGTGATTTTCAACAGCCATACTCTGAAGGCGAGTGTGTGAAAGGTTAATAACTTTTATACCCCACCGAAAAGGAAAATGCGAATGACGACATTGAGTCCAGAAAGCACGTCATGGGTAGAAGTAGTGCCAGTGCCAGTAATATTAACTTGAACCTTTATAATGGAGGAAGTAACATACAAGCAGAACATACTGTTCAGCTGTGAAAATATTTCACCACAATGTAATATGTATTTCGTAGTAATAGACGGCAAATCATCGAGTAAAACTGAAGTGATATCAGGTGTTCCCCAAGGAAGCGTCCTGGGACCTCTGCTGTAACTTATCTACATAAACGACCTGGGTGACAATCTCAGCAGTTCTCTTAGGTTGTTAGCAGATGATGCTGTAATTTAACGGCTAGTAAGGTCATCCGAAGACCAGTATCAGTTGCAAAGCGATTTATAAAAGATTGCTGTATGGTGTGGCAGGTGGCAGTTGACGCTAAATAACAAAAAGTGTGAGGTGATCCACATGAGTTCCAAAAGAAATCCGTTGAAATTTGATTACTAGATAAATAGTACAATAATCGAGGCTGTCAATTCAACTAAGTACCTGGGTGTAAAAATGAGGAACAACTTCAGTTGGAAAGACCACATTGATAATACTGTGGGGAAGGCGAGCCAAAGGTTGCATTTCATTGGCAGGACACAGAAGATGCAACAAGTCCACTAAAGAGACAGCTTACACTACACTCGTTCGTCCTCTGTTAGAATATTGCTGCGTGGTGTGGGATCCTTATCAGGTGGGATTGACAGAGTACATCGAAAGTGTGCAAAAAAGGGCAGCTCGTTTTGTATTATCACGTAATAGGGGAGAGAGAGTGGTAGATATGATACGCGTATTGGGATGGAAGTCATTACAGGAAAGTCGTTTTTCGTCATGGCGAGATCTTTCTACGAAATTTCAGTCACCAACTTTCTCTTCCGAATGCGAAAATATTTTGTTGAGCCCAACCTACATAGGTAGGAATGTTCATCAAAATAAAATACGAGAAACCAGAGCTCGAACAGAAAGGTTTAGGTGTTCGTTTTTCCCTCGCGCTGTTAGGGAGTGGAATGGTAGAGAGATTGTATGATTGTGGTTCGATGAACCCTCTGCCAAGCACTTAAATGTGAATTGCAGAGTAGTCATGTGGTTGTAGATGTAGATGAAGCACATGGAGATATGGGTTCTGAGATTGGTTTGGGTACTGGTGCTGTCACGAGTGTTCTGTCTATTAATTTGTGTAAGAGGATGTGTGAATCTATAAAAATACCTACTTTTTCTTGTTACCAGCTCCAGAACCCCGGGAGAAATTCGACCCACTATAAGAAATCTTAAGATAATAGCCAATCTGCCTTTAGGAAATGTAGCTATTCAGAACACGTTCATAGTAGCTGATAATTTACTGGTGGATTGCATGCATGGATTGACTATCTGCTTGAGAGAGAGATGCTAAATTGAACTCTACATGAGAAAGGTTGATGGTCAGGGTGTGGTAGTGGATGTATTGCAAATGTATCCTGGTTGTGGTAAATTTTGCCAAGATGTTAGGGTGAAGATTATTAATAATGGGAATGACAGTCACAACACTCTACCGCCTGAGTTGCATTTTGTTCAATGTATTGTTGAACAAGTAATTAACAAAGTTAATGAATCTGTTTGTTTTTGAATGTTAGCCAGCAATCTAAATTGATGGACCATCTTGTATTTGAAGGAAACGCTGGAATAATTTGTGTTACGAAAGTCTGCTCGATATAGTACCACTTAAAATATATTGTCACAACTCGTACTCCACACCTTGGGCAAAAAATTTAGTTATGACTAAAGCAATACGCAACATGTCAGTGTCGGTCATTACAGAAATTTCTGCAAACCGGCCCATTTATCATTGTGGGAACAATTTACTGCTGTGCATATTTACTGTGTTATCCTGGATTTCTTCAAAATATAAAAGTTTACAGCCTCATCAGGATCTAAAAGACTACTTTAAATGATTGGTTCCTTGGTGTGTTATAATCAATTCTTGTATATCAATATGTACGTTGAACCTTGTTAACGTGTGGAAACATGTGTAATTAAGAGGACTATGTGTGTAAATTCTAACGGTGATTACCCTGTAGGGTCTAAATATTAGTGTATACTTACGTTGCGATCTAACATGATGGTGCAATAAGGCAACCAGAATTTTTTTTACAGTTAAGCTTAACTAGTGACTGGAATTCCGCTGTATGAAAGTGTACATGCTTGTGCCGCCTAAGGAAGTATATTTTGTTGTCATAATGTTGATTTGAGGAGTTAGTAAACGTTTTTGATGAACTGCAAAGCAGTAGTAGAATTACTAACATATGTACATGACTGCACATGTCTCTCTGTGTTATAATTGCAAGAGCCTTGTGGTTGACAAAGCATGATTTGCCGCAGATACAAATAAATCAACTTCTGTTTTTCCTCTGTAACTAGTAGGATTTCTTAATGTATCTTCTTTCTTTTGTTGTCCACATTCATAAAAATTTGGTACGAGAAAGTAGTGATAATGAGGAATGACTTTATCAGAAGCCTATGAATAAGTAATTAGATGGCTTAACTTAGAAAACTGTAATTTATGTACGTTAGCTTTTGTTTAGGTGCCGTCAAATTAGACTTTTTACCTGTTGCATTGATTTTTTTACAGGTTATAGATATACGACAATGCAACCTACCCTGTGCGTGTTTTTCACATAACAGACCAGGTATGTAATTGCACACTGTGAAGCTAAAAGAATACAATGTTCCTTTCATGCAGTTGTCAGGTAATGGTGTAAACCAAGTACAATTCTGACGAAGCAGAGGTGTAGTTTACTATTGAAGTTTAGTTATTCAATATGATAGTAGCATTCACATTGCAGTTCGCCATGCAGTATGATTTTTGCATGTGATTTGGGAGCAATGGTCTGGATTATATTTAATTAAAAAATTTGATTTGAATCAGTCTGATCTGTATTCGCATACTCATAATTCACACATATCCAGCATCAACTGATCAGAGTGGTTATGAATCAGGAATCATTATACCTGATGGCACGAGGACAAACCTTAGCAGTTGATAGTTGATTGTAGGAGTGCTGACACATTATCTGCGTATCCGGTAATGCTGGCAACTGATGTGTCATGCATGGGGATCACATCAACCTGTACTGCACCAAAAACAAGCTGAAGATGATGCACTGAAGCGCTGAAACTAGTAGCGACAAAATAAAATAAATCATAAGGACGACTGTAGGTGTTTTTATTTGCCGCGAAACCTAAGCAATGTGCTCTTCAGGACTGTGACAAGGGACTTCACTTTTACCTCCAATAAGGACGGTGAGTTTGAGTCCTGTCACTGTGTGTGTGTGTGTGTGTGTGTGTGTGTGTGTGTTTGTGTGTGTGTGTTTGGGTGTATGAATGTGCGTGTGTGTGTGTTTTCGCGATGAATGTTGTTGTCCTCATGAACACAAATATTTTGTAATGTCCAGATAAACAAGTGCAAACACTCCCCACTGATATTTGGAAAAAGCACGGACGTAATCCCTGCGGAACCGACAGTCACATGTCACCAGGCAGTGTTTGTACCGTTCAGATGAGTGAAACAGATGCCACAACGGTGTGGACATCGGAACTTAAATAAGAATGACAGACTACAAAAATCGTCTACTACTGTACTTGTCGGCTGTTATGAACCGAGAGTACGTAACTGGTACTGATTTATTGTTAGAACGATAATGCTGCTCATGGACGTGGTGAAAAATGAAAAATATGGGAGCCATCGGCAATCACAGTACATACCTAGACTGCACTCTCCCCGATTCTGACGATTTTTACGTAATATAATTATAACCATTTTACACAAAATTGTGTAGCCCCGTCTTCTACAATTTATATCTTTGCTTTAGGTCTTAATTTCCAGGAAGATAATTATGTAACGCTTTTTTATGTTAGTTGTGTTGTTACATGTTTTGCTGTCATCTGATGTTCTGCTTGGCGGCGTGAAGATACTGGAGCAGACATCTCCACCAGTGGTCCTGTCGTAAGTCACATGCTCAACCAAACGAGAGCACACCTCTTGGATGACTCGGCTCAAGAGAGAGCTCCACATATACACACAACCATAAAAATCGTGTTCACCTTCCTGATATAGAAATGTGGAACACAGCTAAATTTACCTACCTAATTTCTTCATCCTGTAAAACACCGTAATTCACAAATCAACCCTGATGTTTAGCCACACTAATGGCATTTATGTATTTAAAGCCTATATCGTCATACCCCTGTCTGATTTTCCCCAGCGATATATGCTTATACTCCTGTTTGTAAACAAGCATCCTCTGAACAACGTTTTGTAATTGAGAAATATAAGTTACCTATAACATGAGAATGAAGGCGATGCCTTTACTCACCAAACTAAGAAGACATTACTGTAGCCTTTAATATATATTACTGAGTTGCGTTGTATTGAGACATTTCTTTCCCCAAATGTGAATTGCATTCCTTCGCTAATACTCGTAAATAATTACCTAAATATGTAGCTTTTCACTTGAAAAGTTTGTTGCTGCTTTGAATTACCTATGCATGTGGAACTGTTTCGTATGTGCTTGATTGACGTGTGGTTTAACATGTCGCTAATGATTGTTATCTTTCTGTGTGAAATAAGAGATACATCTTACCTTATTACGTTCAGTACTGCACAAGATTGGTTCCAGGGAAGCAGAGTTATAAGCATTAAAAAAGAAAGAAAGCACTGAAATTAAAGTGTGAGTAAGGGCTTCAGCCAAAGAAATACTTTAAAATAGTTAACGTGAAGAAAAGCGAGTAAAACCAAGAATGGTGACAGACATGCTTACAATTAACAACATATTCCCCCATTGGGGACTTCGTAACATCTCAATCAAAAAATGTTTAAAAAATACAGTCTTTTGGTAGTGAATAAACTGCTTCTCTGAGCTGGTAGCGTATGTCTGCTCGCCAGTTAACTGAAATCTCTGTCATAATTTACTCACTGATAATGATCTGATAGAGGAAACCAAAATAATTTTTACCTGTTCCTCAGAGATTAATCCAACAAGAGGTGAATTTCTGTTATGAGGTAATAAGAAGAATTTAGCGTATTGAGGATAAGGCGAATATATATTTCTAAGTTCTAGTGAGTGTTAAAGGAAATATAGATTTCATTATTTAATTTTCTATAAAGTTAGTTTTGCGCTATAATTTCACTAACTTTCATTGTGATTGTAGCGACCTGTTTAGCTTTTTCGAGATTATTGAGAACAGAATTTCATGTACAGTTTACTACATCTTCAGACAGGATCTAATAGAAAGATTTAGTGACGTGTGACTGGGTAACGTTTCAAACCGAGTGCAATACGTTATCCTCAAAGAAGTTATAAAATTGTGTTCTGATTTATGAGGCTAATAAAATATGTAATACGTAAAAAAATCAGCGGCTACCAGCGTGAGGAAGAAAATCGTAGAACCTCACGAAGTAGTAGTTAATCTGATTATTGGGAAAGAATTTGTCAAGTACAATGAAAGTAAATGACGACAGAGAATACACCCTGTACATCAGAAACAAGGTGGCTTTTAGTACCTAGTTATGACTGAATCCTCTGACATGAAATAAAAAAAACATAATTGTCGTAATCACTTCTTCAAAAAGTGATCCTTAGCCTTAATAATTCGTAAAATAACAACGGATTTAACAGCTTACAAGGGGTTCAGGCTTTCTTGCTGCTAATGCTAATCACGAGCTCCTAGTGATGAATTTAACTTTATGTTACTGTTTACTCTAGGCAATATACGATCGCACATAATTCCTTGACTTTTCTTGGTCGTCAACAGGGATATTGTACAGCCGTCGTACTATAAAATTACCATAGTGAGATTCTACCTCCGGATGTTCCACTAAAAGCGAATCTATACGTGATTTGATCATGAAACCCATACTGACACATTAAAGACATACTCCAGATTCAGCAGCAGTGCAAGCCAATGATAAAGCGCTCTGGTGACTGTACCATGAAAACACGCAGTGACACGAACAGTGTAGTACACCGCATATGCTCAAGCCAGAAAATGGTCATCCTTGACCGAAATTAGTAACCTATTAATTAACATTTGTGGGCCGTGACAGGGTTTGTTATTAAAAACAAATACAAACAAAGAGTTATCTAAGTGCTTTATAATTTATTTAAAGTGTAAATCATGCTAGATACACTGTACGTTTACCATCAATGCATATGGTGATGTATATGTGTAAAAGACCTAGAGACATTGGAAGGTATCAGCCAAATTATGCAGTCTAATGACAAGCGAGAGATTTCAAAACCAGATTTTATACTGAAAGGAATTTCCAGGTTATTTAATGTACGTTAATAAATTGGATAAGAGGCAGGAAATTAAGGAATGGGACCTAAATATGTTGAAAGAACTACCGGATATTGAGAGATTCAGAGAGAGGATTAGACTACGTTAGACGGAAGGAGGGAAATGGAATACAGTAGTAGACGAGCAGGTAGTTTTGAGAGATATAGTAGTGAAGGCAGCAAATGAAGCAGGTATCAGGGAATACAGACAACGACACTGTTTCATTTATTACAAGAAAACACATATACTTGTACACATGTTAGCAGATCTGCTACTGTTCTGCAGTTCCTGGAAAATGTTTGCTAAACACTGAAATTAAAATAATGTCGTGAGGAGACAAAAGCATCTACAGCTTATATATTACTATATCAGTCAGTCCTTCAGCTTCGTTTGAAAACTTGTTTCTGGATATCGTAATGCACTTTCACGTTAGACCCTCATAAAATATATTGTCACACCCCGCGCCCCATAACCTGGGCAAAGAAGTGAGCCGGAAACGAGTTTCATCTTAGGAACATCCACGCGAAGGAGACAAAGGATTAAATAGGTAAACAAATAATACCTAACAGAAAAATTTGGTTGACATTGGACATACTGAATTTAATCGATGATATCAGAAAATGTATCCAGTAAATGAAGCAGGCGAAAGTCTGATTTGCAGTTGACGCTAAGAATTTATTTTCTGTTACTCCTTCAATAATAGGCAGATTTAGCCTTTAGGTTCTTTCTTGTGTTGTTCTTACTCATAAGAAATTGATAAGCCAAAAGTAATGCTCATCAGAAACCAATCCATAAAAAACCTATGTGTAAGTAAGCAAAAGGCTGAATTTAGAAGGCTGCCATTTATGCACGTTAAATTGCCTTTATGTGTGGTTAGTTAGATATCTTGCCTGCGGAACTAAATATAACTGACGAAAGGATAAAGTGTAAAACGATCTTTACTTTTAAGTTTCAGCAATAGATGGCACACATGGTAGTATACCAAGTAAGTGGGAGTCTTCTGTCTCTGATGTTTTAGCTCCACATGCCAGAGTCCACTAATGTTGACCGCGACGGCGGCACGCTCACAAATCGGTACTAGGCCACATCGATGACATACACCGGCATGTCACAAAGCAGTCTGCCAGGTAAACCCGTTATTGTTTGCAATTCTCTCCGACTGCAACCAACGGCACGTACAGCCCTGGTACGACACGACGAGAAACAGAGAAAGAGCACTTGTTTCGACATAAGTTTCCCCGGTGCTTTTGTTCGGGGATCAGAATGGCATCTGATCCGTCAGTCATGTGACCCTAGCGCACCGCCGCTTCTCAGGCTCACGCCTGTGTGGCGCAGTACAGCAGCCTATTCCGGCCCTGGGGTTTGTGGCTGGGGCATTCTGTGTGGCGCAGTACAGCAGCCTATGCCGGCCCTGGGGTTTGTGGCTGGGACATCCTGCGTGGGTAGCAAAATAGGATGACAGACGGTCCGTGCTTTGAAATCGAAAGATTTTTGACAGTGTAATTACATGTGATGAGTACTTCATGATGGTATTCCTTGCGTGAATGAGTCTTTATAAGACCTGCATCTTCCCAAAGAGCAGAGAATGATGAGCAAGAGAGATCCAACCCCTGCAAACTGAATTTCTTGTGAATAATCCATATACCCTCTGCTATGTAATTGAATTTCTTGTCATGAGATCCTTCCTCTCAAGCACAGAGCTCCCTATTTCCAGATAGGTGAAGGGGGTGGGGTAAGTATAGAGTAAGGACCTATCAATCAAAAGAAAGCATTATCACCAGAGGGTCATAACCTATAGATCAAAAGACAACAACAGGTTTTTCCCTGAATGTGTACTCCCTCTGATATAGGTAACCCACACTGACTAAACGTCCTGATGCCCCCTTGTACCACAACTTACTTATGTGTGTGTGTGTGTGTGTGTGTGTGTGTGTGTGTGTGTGTGTTTGTGTGTGTCTAAATTTACGGCTCACCACCTTCTTCAATTTCTGTTTTAGATTTCCTGCAATATTTTTTAAATATCCTACATTCATGTCTGGATCTTCTCATCAAGAACAAAAAGGGCTTGAGCAGGAAGAGTTGGAAACCATTATTTCTTTATTGAAATGATAGTGAGAAGCAACCTGTTTGTGGATTCCAATTAACTTTCATTTTAAATAGTAAAGTATTTAGCTGAGAGGGACGTAATCTATATCCAATTAATGATTCTGCAGTGAATAGTAATAATAACGTTATAAAGATCATCCAGTTTGTGTAAGCCCTTAAAGTAATAGTGTGTTTCGGTATCTGTTATAAATTTGCAAATAGTTTGTGCTGCTCCAGTTGTTAGCCTCAATCTTGAAACATACGTATGTGTCAAGAGTTCACTGCACTCGCGTGTGACAACGTATAGGTTGTGTTTATCCATTAAAGTTACTCATAACTATTTTCTTGAACGAGAATGTTAATCATTCTCTTGCCTAGTTAGGCTGGCGACCGTTTTCTTTACCCGTTAAACAGGACAGATAGGGAAAATTTTGTTTGTTACTGTTCAAATATTTCCGTAATTCTGACTTTCACTTCCGATATGCCACCTCCGTTAGGTACAACACGGTCAACACAACAAAATTCCTCTCAGAGGGTAACACTGCTCTGTTGCGTTATACCATAATTGCTTTAATAAAATTGTTTTATTTCACAACCTGCTTTAAGGTTATGGTACAACAGCAGTAGAAAATTGCAGCAGACGGTAGCGTTATACGCCTCGGGCATGGATCTCTGTGATGTCCTTAGGTTAGTTAGGTTTAAGTAGTTTAAGTTCTAGGGGACTGATGACCTCAGCAGTTAAGTCTGATAGTGTTCAGAGCCATTTGAACCATTTCTTCAGTATATGTTAACAGTCATTTACGTGCATCAGAAAATTTGTCTCGTTTTCCCTTAAAACTTAACGAAGAATGTATTTCCAAATATTAATTTGTTAAGGATATGTCTGGGTTAGCCTGTCTTTCGAAAGTCTTAATGTATAGATCATCATCAATGTCATAAATCAGAAATGTTCACGCTTCCAATGTTATATGAAATCAGATTAAAAATACGATTCTCGCAACCTGTTCACCTTAATATTTCTAACGATGACCATCTACTTAAAATTGTCTCCTGCCTTCACACGCTTGTGCAGGTTTCATCCAGATTTCATGCAAAATGTTATGCAACGGACAAAGATGTTGTTAGTGAAGTCGTCTCAGGGGTCGCTTGTTTCTCCCCTCTCGGCAGACATTTACTTGAACTTATATTTAACACTATCGTAGGCGAGGGTTGGGGACGGTGCTTTAGCATATGACTCTATTTTCACGAAATGAAACACAGTCAACACTGTAGCCCAGAGTGTATCTCTTTTATTCTCCCAGGCGTTACGCCGCGAGAACAAGAAGAGAAATGGAGGATTAATCCTAACTGTTGCACTACCATAAGATACACCTCCTCTTGTTTCTGCGGATCTCGTGCCACTTGTCTACCTGTTCCTGTCTCTCCCCTTGTTCGTTTGGACTTTTTATTGGCTTCGTTCACAAACTTGTGCCTTGAAGACTATGCCACATAGTCTTTATCTCACAGTAACCCGCGAGGTAGTGCCATGGATAAGCGCAGAACTGCTTTCAAGTACCGAATACTCGCAAGATGGATACGTATAACTGGATCGGGTGGCAACTAGCATCTCCTGTGCGACGGACAACGCATGGCCTAGACGACAAGATGATAGTGTTTGAACAGTGGACCTCTATGTATCGAGGCGCCTGCAGGCGCGTTGGCGTTACGTCAGGGGACGAGCGATAATATGGTGACCAACTACGTCTCTAAACCGGTCTTCGATGAGCTGGGTTGCTTGCGGCGCGAATGTACTTGAGCATTCCATCGATGCGGAGGGGTGAGCATCGGAATGTCCTTGGCTTGCTGACAAGTGGGGTCATATACTGAACTCATTAATCTACCGAACTGAGAGGATTTTGAGGAGTGCTTCTATATAGAGCCTCATATAATTGTGAAGCTTCTATGTAATAATTTATTAGGCTGAAAGCAAGGAGGTTGCGCTTTATTTTTGATAAAAATAAAAGCAAGAGTTTTCCCTGAAATTACAGAAGAAATTCTTATTCATTAATTCTTTGAAATGAAAAGCAAGTCAGCGTTCATGTTACTGAAAACTATAAGCTTAGGGAAATTTCTCATAATATCTGTAGTATCAGCGCAGTTTCCCATTGTTACAATAAATCCAGTTTGTTTGTCTTAATCTTATGGATCAATAAATACACTTAGACCGACCCCAGGCCTTCAATTTTACAGCGATACTATTTTAATAACATTAAAACCCACTTGTTATTTCCATACAGATATTTGCAAATTTGCAATTGCTCATGTTAATCTAAATTTCAGTGTCTCATAGCAGCGGTAACAATGCTCTACTGAATATCGTCATCTTTCTCTGCAATCAACTACCAAAAATCGATTGCGCCGTCAACTCTTTACATTTGTTTAGAGCAGGTATAATGAGCCAGTCTGTTTTAGTCATTACGCCTTTATGTAATTCATCAACAAAAAATAACTTACTACATATACTAGTTGCATACACACTAATAAGCGAAAATATTATGAACACTTGCTTTGTACTTGTCTGTCCGTATTTGGAATGAAATGCATCACTGATTCTACGGATCAAAGATCCGACAATGTGTTGGTAGGTTTGCGAAGATACGACGTGGCATTAGACATCTATGCACAGGTTACGTAATTTGCACAAATAATGGACCTCTGATTTGCCTACGCGGTGATGCCGCCGGCAGTGAACCAGATAGGTTCCATAGAATTTACATTAGGTGAATTTTACAGCCGAGATAACAATGTGAAATTACTATACCCCTCCTCAGACCACTGTATCAATGTACCGGCTCCGAGACAGGAACAATTTGTTGCTCAAAGATAACATCGTCGTCGGCGAAAGCTTCAAACATGAAGGGATTCTGGTGGTTTGCACCTGTCGGCGTGCCTTCCATTAATATCACAAGCCCCTGCAAGCGCAGGAGAGCGCCTCCCACTGTATAATACTGCTCCCATCAGCCTGCGTCCCTGTCGAGCTGCACCTTTCCCTCGACGACGGCCTATGTGGAGACGACCATCGAACTAGCGTACCAAAAATGTGATTCACCCGAAGAGCCGACACGTTTACATTGATCGACGGACGAATCCCGATGGTCCGTGTCCACTACAGTCGTAACTGAAGATGTCGTATGGTCAAATTGTTAACAAATGGTGCTGGTCCGCTGCGGAGCTCCAAGTTCAACAATCTATCATTTGTGTGGCCAGCATTGCGCTCATTCGGCAGAGGTGTCACAGATACCATCCATCCTAATTTACAGAGCAGACAAGTCTCCGAGCCACATGTTGTGACAAGTGTCATGGACGTCAAACATTTAGCTCCTATTCGTAGTTTCACTGTCCAATAACCTCTTTCTGTACATTCTCATGACGGTAGCACGTGAACATTCGACCAGGTTCGTCGTTTTCAGATACTCGTTCACAGACAGTGCGTATTAATAATCTGCCCTTTGACAAAGTCGCTTATCACAATGGATTTCCCCACTTGCAGCCCATATATGCGCTAGTCCCTGCAAGATCAATAGCGAACGTACTATGGCGGATACTGTCCGCTGCACGATGCAGGTAATAAAAGCATAGATTTGGTGCTGTTGACAACAGGCACTGACTGCCGATTATGGCTACTTGCAGATATACTGGCTGTATTGCGTTGTAGCAATTACGATGGATGCGGTAGTATGATAATAGAATTTGTGTTCGAAAGCTGTCGCCGCTAATAGAGGATTTTTCTCACAGCAACTTTGACAGCTTCGCATACACAGATCAGCGTCTGTAGCTCATACCAGGGCTCCATTACCCGCCCGCTGTATCGATTTTCGCAACATGCGATGATTCGAGTTTCGTAAGTATTTATGTGTCTTGTACCAGACTAAACCGAAGATGTTAAGAGGGGTAACGGATTGCTAATATTTGTTGGGAAATGTTTGGGAAATTTGCTGTGAAACTCTTAAAGAACCGCATACAAGACGCTAAGACTACCAGTTCTCGTGTACTTCTCGAGAGTTTAGGCCTCTTGTCAGATAGCACTGTCAGTAAAAATCGAAATAATCTGAGAAGCCCTGTTACAGCTATAATACACTCCTGGAAATGGAAAAAAGAACACATTGACACCGGTGTGTCAGACCCACCATACTTGCTCCGGACACTGCGAGAGGGCTGTACAAGCAATGATCACACGCACGGCACAGCGGACACACCAGGAACCGCGGTGTTTGCCGTCGAATGGCGCTAGCTGCGCAGCATTTGTGCACCGCCGCCGTCAGTGTCAGCCAGTTTGCCGTGGCATACGGAGCTCCATCGCAGTCTTTAACACTGGTAGCATGCCGCGACAGCGTGGACGTCAACCGTATGTGCAGTTGACGGACTTTGAGCGAGGGCGTATAGTGGGCATGCGGGAGGCCGGGTGGACGTACCGCCGAATTGCTCAACACGTGGGGCGTGAGGTCTCCACAGTACATCGATGTTGTCGCCAGTGGTCGGCGGAAGGTGCACGTGCCCGTCGACCTGGGACCGGACCGCAGCGACGCACGGATGCACGCCAAGACCGTAGAATCCTACGCAGTGCCGTAGGGGACCGCACCGCCACTTCCCAGAAAATTAGGGACACTGTTGCTCCTGGGCTATCGGCGAGGACCATTAGCAACCGTCTCCATGAAGCTGGGCTACGGTCCCGCACACCGTTAGGCCGTCTTCCGCTCACGCCCCAACATCGTGCAGCCCGCCTCCAGTGGTGTCGCGACAGGCGTGAATGGAGGGACGAATGGAGACGTGTCGTCTTCAGCGATGAGAGTCGCTTCTGCCTTGGTGCCAATGATGGTCGTATGCGTGTTTGGCGCCGTGCAGGTGAGCGCCACAATCAGGACTGCATACGACCGAGGCACATAGGGCCAACACCTGGCATCATGGTGTGGGGAGCGATCTCCTACACTGGCCGTACACCTCTGGTGATCGTCGAGGGGACACTGAATAGTGCATGGTACATCCAAACCGTTATCTAACACATCGTTCTACCATTCCTAGACCGGCAAGGGAACTTGCTGTTCCAACAGGACAATGCACGTCCGCATGTATCCCGTGCCACCCAACGTGCTCTAGAAGGTGTAAGTCAACTACCCTGGCCAGCAAGATCTCCGGATCTGTCCCCCATTGAGCATGTTTGGGACTGGATGAAGCGTCGTCTCACGCGGTCTGCACGTCCAGCACGAACGCTGGTCCAACTGAGGCGCCAGGTGGAAATGGCATGGCAAGCCGTTCCACAGGACTACATCCAGCATCTCTACGATCGTCTCCATGGGAGAATAGCAGCCTGCATTGCTTCGAAAGGTGGATATACACTGTACTAGTGCCGACATTGTGCATGCTCTGTTGCCTGTTTCTATGTGCCTGTGGTTCTGTCAGTGTGATCATGTGATTTATCTGACCCCAGGAATGTTTCAATAAAGTTTCCCCTTCCTGGGACAATGAATTCACGGTGTTCTTATTTCAATTTCCTGGAGTGTAGATACACTTCACACAGAAGTGTAACCGTGTCTCTCGGAGAACGTATACAGCAGTCAGTGGATGAAGGGCGGCAATGTTGCTGTGAAACACTATTAACAAGGGTTATACGCGAGTGTCAATGCCTAAAGCCTGTCCCTAGCAAACGAAACGTCATGAGTCCTAGGATCGAACCCAGCCACTGCCTACGTTCTGAATAAAGGTGTCGGCAATGCTATGGCTGCCAAAGACTTAAGATATAATGATATATAATGATTTGTTCTTGTCAAAAGGGCAGAGGAGTGGATGTAGTGTAATGACAACTTCCACTAAAATGGTGTGCAGCTTCTCCTAAAAAGAATTACCAGTGATCAAAGGTATACAGACGTAGTAGAAGCCAATGGAAACCACTGCGTTAGGGACATAAATTGTGTACCCAAAGGACATGTGGGCTGTAACTGAACAAATATCATGACGATCTCTCATTTAGGAAAACCATCGCTCAATTTCTATTCCAGCTAGGGACTGTATTATCTAAGGTAGCTATGTGAAAAAGGTAACCAAAGGAGTGGTAAACTACCGTGATTCGGAGTGTGGAATGTCATAATTCTTAACATGGTAGTGTGGCTAGGAAATCTGAAAGAGGAACGAAAAACCAGAGACTAGAATAATAGGGGATAAATGAAGTGGCATGAAGATATCGATATCTGGTTACGGGAATGTTTGATAATATTGACAGGAGCAGAAAATGATATAAGGATAGTAGCAGTCGTTATGAATGGAAATGAAGGGCGGCGAGTGAGTTTATGTTAGCAGTTCAGTGATAACATAATAGACAACAAATCAAAGCCAACACAAATTCTTCAAATATACGTGCCGATACCACAAGCAGCAATCAAGGAAGTACAGAGAGCTAATAATAAAATAATCATGAAAGATTGGGACACAGTAGTAGAGAAAGGAATAGAAGAAAGAGATACGGGATAGTATGAGAGTAGGAATTGGGAAGGAGAAAATATAATTCAGTTGTGCAATAAATTTCACCTCGTAATGAAAAACAAACTGGTAAAATAACGTAAGAGAAGGAGGAGCACTTGGCAAAAGGCCTGAAGATGGGGTAAGATTCCAACTGCATTGGTTCATGGTGAGACAAATACCAAAACCAGATACTGGAATTTTAGACCCTGAGACAACTTATTAAATGAAAAGCATATAAACTGTTGACTGACAATATCAATTAACCCTTTCCGAAGAAGACAAATATGTTAACGTCTAGATCAAATTACGGAGTGCTTACTGAAAGCAAGCCTATTTGTCTGCAATGTACGTTGTTATGACCTTGTAGTTTTACACGTTGTATCATAAGTGTGTTAATCTTCATACTTGTAAGGCAACAGAGAGAAGCGTATTCATTCATTTGAATAATGTAGGAAGTGACTAGTGCTGTGAGAGAAGTGAAAGATCACACGGGTGGAGACTCATCCTTTATGCAGGCTTCGTTTCCGGTCGCGAACTGTTGCCCAGGGGTGACTCGCTCTTGTTCTCAGTGTTAGACTCACTATATCTATCATGCTGTCTGTGAACATTCGTTGACGAGATGGTGTTTAGTGGAACCTAATGTGGGACTGTAAGAGGGAAAAGCGCATACAGAAACAACAAGTCAGTTGTATCGTTGTGTCTCTATTGTTAAGAAAACCCTGAGTTCAAAATTCAGAAGATGGATGTCATGTATCATTTTGTTGTGGCACTCTCTGTCACATTCATTACGATTATAGTTCCGATTTTTGTTCATAGTAGAATTCGGCTGGCTGTAGCTGGCAGGTACACTTAGCGGCTCAAATAACATCAAATAGTCCAAACAATGTATCCCTAAAGGCCAACAAACGACTACAGAAATGCTCTATTATAGCTTTCCACGCACACAGTATTACACCTGTGAGCCACATAGCTGCGTGTGGAAAACGTTTACTGTAGTACACAGGAGTTATGAGCCGATTAATATCTTAATAACATCTCAGATTAAAAGATATATTGTGTTTTTTTGTGAATTTTTAGGGGCGCTAGATTAAGAATTAAGAAAATAAAATATTTCTTCTTAATATTATTGTTCTTTAGTACAAAACTCTAGAAGCCACGACGTTATGGGAAAGTCAGTTATTTGCCTATGAGTAAGATGGGAAGAAATAGCACTTCCTTAGAAGGGGCATTGTGAGCTTCATATGGAGGTGAAAGGTATAAATATGAAAAGAACTGAAGATATAGAAATGGGGTGCTACAGAAAAGTGTAGATATATTAATATATTCGGAAAGAATGGTGAAGGGAAGAAGTTTATGATATAACTTTATTAAAATATGGGGTAGGCTGACAAGACACTTTCTGAAGCTCCAGTAAATATCTACTTTAGTACATAAGGAAAGTAGGGAGAAAACAGTGCTTGAGAATAGTAAAAAAGTTCGAGTAGAATAGGATGGGATAGCTGAGCTGAGATTAAGAGATACCACTGTATAGATTAGCATATAGATTTGCATCAAGTAAGTCTTCGGATGTAAGACCACAACAACATCCACCGCAACAAAAACGAAAATATTTTATATTAACGTATAACTATCATCATATCTGCAGTCTGCCTTGTCATCAGTGTTACACAAAATAAGAATTTTTTTACAATTTTAGATAAGTCTGAATACATTCTTGCTGTGTTAAGTATCTGCCCAATGGAATGCCTCTTCAACTGCTGCTACAATTACTTTACTCAGTACAGTTACATTTGTATAAAATGAGAAAGACTGGCAGTATAGCATTCTTTTACAAATCGCTTCGTCAGAGATGTCTTCATAATTTTCTTCTCTCAGACTTCAAACAGATCCAACAAACTTACAGAAATATAAAACACAAGAATCAATATCTAACCAGAACTACCATGGAATTAATAAAGAACAACACACGTTAGAATTCTGGTATTTATTGTAATGCTGACTGAACATTATGACAGTGAAGAGTAAGTGAAATCCTGATTGATAGACCATAGCTTCACTTAATCGAGAGCTCAGAAAGAGCACATAAATGATGAAAGTGAAATCCAACAGCTGGACATTATAAACAATCTTATGCCTATATGCAACGTCACATCAAGGGTCCCATTTTCATTGTAAGCAGTAACTTGAATAACCATATAATATAGAGAGAAACTGTGCAATCTTGGTTGAGAAAGACAATCCCATGCATGTATATACAGAATAGTTCTCAACGTCGGTCATTTCTATAAAGGCAGTAATATTATAAGCAGAGGCGAGAGATCGTATTTGCGTAACACGTATGTTTACTTCAAAAAGTTTTGGAGAAACATTCCTCTCAGATACTGCACAGCTCACCTATTGAGGAATATAAGTCGTTCGCAAATTATTTGGAGCAGTTATTATTATAAGGGTTGAATTATCTCACTATTATGTTACTAAATGAAAGCATAGACAGTTTCACTCTTTAGACAGACTGAATCAGCATAAATTCAGCAAGTTGGTTTATATTGATTGTATAATTTTACTTTTTGTGATTAAATGTCAAATTTCTGAAAGTGTGCACTGTAGTTCGACAGCAGCCGGAGGAGGGTGGAAATTAAGGAAAAAAGCTGAGCGTTTTATTTGCAGATAAGCCTTTCATCCTTCTTAATGTTGTGGATTATCATGACCATATGAATTTAGCTCCTGTAGATGTCAGAGTCATATTACAGTTATTAGATGCAATCATTCTATCATTGGAGAAGAATTATTATGTATAACCTTTATTGTTATCACTAATTTTACTATTATTTTTATTTTTACTTGTAGTTGTAGGGCTAGTAGTAGTAGTAGTAGTAGTAACAGCAATTACAGTATTGTTGTCCTTAGTGTTTCTAAAATAGTACCTCCTATTTTGCGTTCAGGAAAATGTTACTTTCAAACGAAACTGTAAAAAGGATTCCGGTCAGAAGTAAGAGACGCTGCTTTTTTAAAAGAAGAAGCACACAATAACACAAAACAAATATCATTTAGATTGTTTTCCATCTTTGCCATCTATTACAAGATCAATATAGATTTCCATCCACAGTATATTCCACACTCTTTCGGACGTTATTCCTATTACTCAGATGTAGTCACATCACATTTCACAGATAATATTTATTATTTTAAGAATAGCTTCTTTTGACATTCTCTGTTGTGTGAAATAAATGACTGATGACTTGGTTCTTTCATATAGAACGGTTGTCTTCATATCTAAAAATAAAAATAAAATGACAATAAGTACGTGTTAATGCAGATAGACAGAAAGGGAAATCATTTACAGAACTTGAACGTCTAATTATTGCTGGGTTTTTCACAATTAATGACCAGTGAAAATCTTTTATTTGAACGTAGCAACCTGGGAGGTGCATCAGGGATAAGGTTTTAATTATCGCCTAGGAAAATGCAGCTACATCTATGAAACTTGGTGATGGTGTTAGTTCTCCTCAATGTCATCACTCTACAGTGCAACATGGAAAATCTGACAGAGACCTTGGGTGTAGACGTCTGCATATGGCTGCATAGGAAAATCGTCTTCCATGTCATTGTGTGAACTCTTGCCATGCAATGATTTCTTCACACCAGGGAAGAGGGTTCACAACCATCAAACACTGCTTCGAAACGATCTTGCACTGTAATTACAACTTTTCACGTAATACTTCTATCTTCTGATGAAAAATTTCAGCCTCATTATCATGGAACTACATGTAAGTTGTTTTTCATTTCATTTTTGTAAACAAGTAAATAATAGTAATATTGGGGAGAATGCTGAGGCACTCTCCACACAGCGTTGTAAAAAAAAATTCAACAACGCTGGCTTGAAAACCTTCCGGCATTTTGTCCAGTATTCAGTTCTTTGACTTCATGTACGGGCTATACACAGGAATCTTACGGCCATTCACATGCAGATGCTTGACAGTGACGTTAACATCGTAATAGGTAAACAGTAAATTGGTACACATGAGAAGGGTGCCAATATGTTCCAAAACGCCACGCATATCAACGGGGTTTTTCCGGGGCTCATATATTGGGGCTCGGTAGTGTTAAATGTTTCGGACACCTCATGGAACAGTGATCAGTTTATACTTAACACAAGGACTGTCCTACTGTCACTGTCCTACACTAGTGGGTCGAAGTATGAATTTTTACACACTTCCCTCAGCTTACGAAAATGGAGCAAATCGGTTAGTTCTTTTTGTACTAGGTGTTATGCGCCTTAGGGGCTTATAAAGACACAATTTAGTTCGTAGACGTTCCTGAGAACACTCTAAAGACAGTCTTTCACTATGTTTCTTTCGACGTCAGCAGTGGATGTCTAAATAAATAACGGTGGAAAATTGCTAAAATTTTACCGGTATTTTCTCTAAGCACTTACCTAGAATTACCATCTTCCGTTTTCAAAAAATATTTATACGTTCCTGAGAACCAACTCATATACTTGGATTTTTTATACTAAGACGGCTATCTACAGCAGATGGACGTAATTTGTACGATGTATGCCTAAGATACCGATCTTGAATAACCTTGAAAATTTTCTTGATATCTAATTCGTTTCCGAGATACAGAGGTTCCAAGTTACCCTGCTTGTACGCATAAAATACGGTGTGAGACGAAAACTAGACAAGAAAGTCATTAAAGTTAAATATCTGTAAGGTCCGTTATCATCAGGAGGGTTCTGAGGACCCATGAAGTACTGAAGTACATGGACGATTTTTGTACATCAAATTCCCGTCTGAGTAGCAAAATTAACTTTGAGTTAGTTCAAATTCACATGAGTAAAATAGCAAAATTTCACTGACCGATAAGGTATTTTTCACATTAGTAACATGCCGTTCTGTAGCAGGGCAAAGAAGGTAACCAGCGGAAAGCTGAGAACAGAAAATTCCAAAACACTCCTCTTTAAAATAATCTGACTGAAAAGTGGGGTCCCAACTGACTCACTGTACCTTCCTCAGCACTTTGAAGAATTTTCCCAAACAACTTGGCCTACAAACGTAGTCACGCTTACTAATGCTAAGAGGGAAGGATATAGTGGCACATGGAAAGAGATGGAAAAGCAATATATACTGGACGGCAGTACTCCTACACAGTAGTTGTCTATATAAAGAGAGTGGAAACGATAGTATAGTAAAAGAAAGAGGGAAACACAGTGATTGTTTCCGCGTAAAGTCAAATGTCGGCACGCAAGGCGAGACTTAGAGCAGAGAGAGCTGTGAGATGGCGTCAGCACCAGTTGTACGCTGACAAAGCACTTTCCAGGACGACAACGCGATGGCAGCGTCATCCACACGAAGAGGGCATAAGCGCCGCGCTTCCTCTCTATAGCGTTGAAGACTCGCACTTCCTCAGTAGCATCATGAATAGGCACTTGTATAGGAGCGACTTACCAACTGTATTAATTCAGTTTCATTAGAAATTGTACTTACTGAAAAGATTGTTTATGTTGCTTGCCCCCTCTCCTTGCGACACATCATTCTAAATTGTCAATGTTAAGTGAAGATAAGGTGGATAGGTCACGTAACTAATGAGGAGGTATTGAATAGGATTGGGGAGAAGAGAAGTTTGTGGCACAACTTGACTAGAAGAAGGGATCGGTTAGTAGGACATGTTTTGAGGCATCAAGGGATCACAAATTTAGCATTGGAGGGGAGCGTGGAGGGTAAAAATCGTAGAGGGAGACCAAGAGACGAATACACTAAGAAGGTTCAGATGGATGTAGTTTGCAGTAGGTACTGGGAGATGAAGAAGCTTGCACAGGATAGAGTAGCATGGAGAGCTGCATCAAACCAGTCTCAGGACTGAAGACAACAACAACAAGTGTTGTCATTTATATTACTGTTATATTATTCATTATTAGAATGTGCTTGAATTTTTGTGTAGCAATCTGAGATAGCAGGTTTCCTAGGCATCCCATACTTGACGAGTAAGTAGGACACAACAGTGACAATGAAACATAGTTGATAGTGATAGAAAATTGCTAGGAAAAGAGTGAAGGAGACAATGCCAGTGGGAGGAGAGTGAAGAGGAAGTGTAAGTGGATGAGAACCAGTGATAAAGAGAGTGTTTAACGGTGACAGAGGGGAAGAGAGAATCAATGACACTGAGAAGAGACAAGTGAAGTGGGAAGAAATGGATGATATAGTAGTAGTAAGAGAGAGCAAGAGGGAGACAACAACAGAAAACAGTAAACAAAAATGAAGGAGACTGTGACTGTGAGAAAGGAGACAGCCACAGAGAAAGACATGGAGAAAATGAAAATGGGCATGTGGAAATGGATGAATATGAGCGATTTACAGTGATGGACAAGAGCTTCTGACTGAGTTACAGTTAGGGGAGCTTGTATGGGTGACAGGTTAACTTCATGTTAAAAAGAGCACTAATACGTTCGCATGTCAAAATGTTTTCAGAAAATTTTTATAGATGTTGTGGAAGGTACAATGAGGGAGCTGGTACACCACTCTTCAGTGAGAGTCTTTGAAACATTAGTGTATCCGACTTTTTTGTGCACTGAAACGAACATTTTTCCGTTGGTAAAACTTTTACACAAAGTTACAGCTCCAGAAGATACACGTTTTCATTGATAGAGGAAGAAGTCACTGGCCATCATGTTAGGTGAATATGTATGACGAGGTTAAATTCCATGGCCCATAGAAGCAGCATGTGTTACTGTGTCTTGTGCGGAATGAGCTGGGACGGTTTCGTTGAGTTACCTGCAGTGGTTCATCTTGAACATGCTCGCTACCATCTTCTCCAGATTATGAGTTTTTGACGTTCTTACTGTGGTAAATTCACTTGTTCACACAGTTAAGACAGTTTCCAACAATTTCACGGCTTTCTTGGTTCGACTGACGTTTGGGATGAGTGTGAACAGTCACGAAATCCAGCAGGTGGTGACCTCAGTCATATTCAAAATGTGTTGGCAATTGAGAACCGATTCATGACTGATTTTTCATTTTTATCCTATCGCCTCAATTTTGGTGCGTTGGTCGCCGTTCAGACCCTCCACTTCCTTTTCAGTAAGGAATTTCTGTTCCATGTATCACGTAAGTAACGAATCAGTAACTGCAGTAAGCAACATAACCATCGCTAAACCTACAGGTTGGTTGTGAACTTAAACATCAAAAGGAAAATAATTATGTATCATTGGTAGCTCAAACAACTGTTCTTATTCATCTGCTTCATGTACAGTCGCCTTTCTATCTGCCAGTAAATTACTTTTGACTAAGTTGCAAGGGATCAATGATTGTGACATCTGTGTATAAACTGACCCGATCAGTTGGAGTTAGTGACGCATCAGTTAGAACTTCTGTCTTTTGTCATGATCGGGAAAATTGTAACTGTCCTTAATGCTGCAGTGCTGATCGATTGTATATAAGGTTTTTACTTTTTCCACCAAACTGTACATAAGCGAGCCAGACCATGTAAAAGTAAACTTTTCTTAAAATATATGGTTATAGAATATATCGCGATGTGCTGTCATCCATTACCGAATGAATAATACATTTCTTTCTATTGATGCATGGTGTCACTATTTAGGTAAATGTGACTAAAATAAGTGGTTAGGGAAAGAGGTCTGGTAAAACAGTTCACTTCATGTATTTCCGGAATCGTTCAAAATATCGTAATTGTGTTCTCTCTCATACGGTTTGTTAGAAAGTTCTCATTAACCGATGTAGAGTCTCATTTCATAGCCATATAAATGACTTAGACATCGATGTCCATTTTGATTTTTCAAATGACCAATTAATTTTGACTGCTAGTGTCGGAGCTATCGAAGAGATGAATTCAACAGTGTTTCTATATTTTTAAATCCTATTACTAATTTCAGAGTAATTACAATATTTAGAACTTAGGAAGCATTTGTTTTGAAACCAATAATTTTCTTATGCAGAAGGTCTTCATATCTTACCTATCTAAGGAAATAGCTCACATCAGGTAAGAGAGGAGTGTTGCACTGCCGTGATTCCGGTATACAAGGGGCAGAGAAGAAATGCTTTTATTCTGTTTGTGTCGATCAGGTATGTCGCGTATTGGTTTGTTTGAAAAAAAAAATTTCCTTCAAAAATTAAAGCATCTAAAATATTGAACTGTTGCAGTATGTGTAATGAAATCAGAAGGAATCTGTTCATCCTCTATAGAGGTAAATGTATTGGAGACAGCAAACATGTACTGCTATAGACGATGAACATTTCGAAAACTTGATTAAATAAATGGAATTTTAGAGCGCGTATTACGAAATTATTTTCTAGCTAACGTAATTTTGCAGTGTACGTGTGAAACCCTACGTTGACCTCACGACGCGACGTTATTATTTAACCAACTTTCTACATCAGTCCCCTATCGCATAAATTCATTTACTTTGTGAGGTGCACTTTTCTCTCAGCCTCTCTAGGGTACCTGTCACCGTAGTTAACTGGCGAATCATCCTTACATGCAGCTTCCTTTTCCTCCCAGTTGGTGTGTCGGTGCAGCCTCGTGTAGCCATGTCTGACTAATTAGTTTTACGTTCAACTTCTCACTGTTCGGTTTCTGTAAGCAGACTCCCGTGAAATTGACGCAACAGGTCCGTATAAAAACACGAAATTCCGTATAAGACAGCAATCGGTTTCATGTTTGAAACATAAATCCTATGTTCTAAATACTGAAATATCTACGAAACTACCAACAGTTTTTTGTAGAGTGGAAAACCATTGCATTAGTCTCTTTTGCAATAGCGATACCGTCTATGAAAAAAAAAACATAACCATGAAAGGGAAGTATTCTTCATTTCCTTACAATTCCTTACGTGCAATAATTACGGCTCCATAAACGTTTCAGGAAATAGCTTAGGTTAACAGCTTAAGTGAATCACTCTTCATTTTTCAGTGATGGTGAACCGGAAGTAAGGTGAGAAAGTAATTTAATCAATTTGCCAAGCGAGCTTAGATATAGCTACACATAAGTGCTGCTGTATTTTGCGCCATTTAAAACTAAAATTCATATATTATAAACTATACTTAAGTTTGTGAGCTGATTACCTACATTCATATTTTTACAAAGTATATTACTAAATCTTTTATCTATATAATTCACATTCTGTGATTGGAGGTGCTGTTCAATATGAACAGCAAGATGTTTCTCCCGACTAAGTTATGTTGTAACCCAGCGTCCTTGTATGAGCTACTTTATAACTGCTTCCACTAGAGACTGAAGTTCCCACAAATAAAAATTGAAAATGTGTGTAGGTTTTAGGAAGGATCTACAAAAAATGTATCGAGTCTATTTTAGTTGTTATTCTTACTATATGATTTGTGTAGTTACTATATGATTTTATGCAGTTAACATTCCTGGTTGTGAGGATGAAAAACTGGAGATATATATCAATTTCCATTATATATTAATGAATAAAAGTGTGTGGAATACCATTTATTTGTGGCGCATCCAATACTGAAATGAGGTAATCAGCAAATCTGGTTGAATTGTTACACCCGAAACCATAAAGGTGTCCTCCACCAACTACATTGTAATAATGATTCTGGATACATGTTGTAGTCTGTTAATGTTTTGTGGCTGTAACCGCTCATTCCTCTAAAGCTGTTACAGTCCTGTGGATACAAAGACAATACTAGTTACTTCGAAAACTATATTCACAGCTTCCCTACTGCCATTTAGAAATTAATCTGATTTTCATCTCATAGGTTGCCACAAATAATAGCAGCCTGTTACGTGAGATTATTCTTATTTCCACTCTAATGAGGCTTGTTCAGCTTTATAAGTATAAATACGTATACCATTTTTTGACAGTTTTCTCACTAATTACACTGCTGTTTCGATTAATCCCTCTGCGATTCCAACAATAATACGGTAGGAGATATAAGTAGCTACTATGAAGGCAATTGACAACGTTTACATGAAGGTGCTTCTTGTACTGTTTTATGATTTGTAGTTATTTTTCATATCATAGGCAAATAAAGTAAAATAAAGGAAAGCTAACATTGCATTTCATATCGTGTATCGCCAATCACGTAAGCAGAGGCTACCATTTAGCTGATCTGTGAAAACAACACAATATAAATTATCTTACCTTTTATAAACAGACATCATTACATTTGCTGTAGAAAATAAACATATGACTTGGATTTGAAGACTGACCGAACTTGAATCTTAATGCAGTTGTATTGAATAACTTAGAGTCATGAACTTGACGTAATGTGAAAGCCAATATGCATTCAGAAACACAGATGTTAAACTACAAACAATACCTGTATGCTGACAGCAAAACTGTTTCCAATATTACTTAGAGAAAACCACTGTTCAGATTTTCTATCGATCAAGTTACATTGATGGATTTGAAATAATTCAGTTCCTTACACTTTATTCGAATAACAGCACGTACACATTTAGTGTCCATTGGTAATCTGCTTATTTTATAATAATTTACTTGAGAAATAATTCAGATCAATGCATAAGTTTTCTGCTGGTTCTTCTTAGTATCATATTTGAAAGGAACCTGATAATTTTATATTCAGTTTTATTAATACTATTTCATTCAGAAACATACAATATTTCAACAAGTTCTGTTAAAAGTAATATTAAAATATATTTTGCTCTATACATCTTCAAATGGAGAGCAGCCATAACGGCACAAACCGATATGAAAATTACTGCCAATATCACAGTCATGTAAAGAAAAAGAAATATAGAGAACGAAATGACACACAGTGATTACAATACATAATAATGTTATATTCGTATGCCAATTACCTCTACGTGAATGTCCCAAAAGATAAAGTGCTGGTATGCACTCTGAAAATTTCTTAATCTCTGTTATTTCTACTTGATTCGAAATGGTTTTCGTCTTTCCTTTCAGACTTTGAATGTGAAGTATAAACCTGTACAGACGTGAAATTTTTAAGAAACATTGTTCCGTTTTGTTAATATTTCATAGAATACTCTTAGCTATAGAAAACATTCATACAAAAATAGTTTTATGTGTTATGTCATATACATTCTAGAACCGAGTTTGTTATCTACTTTCTATACGTTTAGTTTCGTGGAGTCTATTCCTTCATTCTCTTTTTAATTTCATTGTCACTTATGGCACACGTAGTGCATACGAATCATAGGTAGATAATTTCTTTCAATCTTACAAATACCCTATCAAACCCTGTGCCTCCTGTAACGTTATCCTATTCCACACATAAGTCCACACAGAAATTGTAGCCAGTGCTGTACCACCAAAGATTTGCTCCTAGTGGAGCAATTAAAGTAAAAGAGAATTTCAAAGCAATTGGAGCTCGGACACAGCTGTTCTAAGGAAAACTCGAAATAAATCCAGCACATCCATTAGCATATTGTAATATCACCTGGATCCTAGGTTTGAAAAAAGTAACATTTCGTATTAGTTTCACGCCTTTCTATATCGCTGGCTCGTTTCCAGAGTGACAACTTTATTTAGACATATGGAGGCTTACAGTTAGAAAAAAGTGTAAAGGAAACGTTATTGGAGATAGTGAACCTATTTATGAGTGCACACAAGTAATAGAAACACTTCAAATATTGGAATAAATTGCACTCGCCCTAAAATTATAAATCCGATTTTATGAAATCAATCATTTTCTATATTAACGTGAATACCTTGCAAAGGAAGTGAGTCGGCTATCGTATTTATTGGTGTTCTTTCAAGAAAGGAGAGAGATAGATGTACATCAATAGTAAGTTTTCTTAATACTTAACTCGTTCACAAGTAGACTATGTGCTATTCCAGAGTATAATTGTGAACGTGGTACATGTAGGATCATACACAAATTACGTATGAAAACAAAGATTGTTAATATAGTCCATTGTATAACCGACGTTTCGCGGAACGGCAGAATCAATAAAATTTTGAAAGATGCCTGCTTCTAAACGTTTCAATAGCTTGATTATATGAGAAAACGGTAATAAGTTAGAAATAACAATAAAACGATCATGATTGGTAATACAAACCATGCTGGAATAAATTAAAAATAAGGAAATTAATTTTTCTAACTGACGTGTTATAACAATTAGTGTAAAATTTCGTACAGCGCCGATGCGAGTTGTTTTATATCGGTAGTGGTGCAGCGACTGAACCTGGTCGGAGATTTTTAATTTAATCATCAAGATGTTGCCGTATTTTAAATTCAAGCTAAGGGGATAGCATCATTTCTAAATGCACACACTGTGCATACTAATCATACGTTGATTATATTTTTCAATCTTACAAATACATTATCAAACCCTGAAAACAGTCTCCTAGTAGATATTTTATGAACAAAATACGGATAAAGTAGGTACAGAAACCTAGCTCAGGTTTCATGATAGGAAAATCAACAGAACGGTACCCTGCTTCACAAGCATCTAAATATTTTACGGTTGTCATTCTTTACTCACATTAGGGATTTGTTACCGAAAGAAACAAAAGAGCAAATATCTCTGTATGATACACCACAGAGGTCTTATTCAGATCTGTCTTGTGCACGTATTGAAGTGCAGGTGGTGAACAGAACACGAAGTAGTCTTTACAGGTGACACAAATGTGTTGCTACTAAGAATTACTGGACCACCTCACCTGACTGACACTGGGCTACTAACATTTCTTATTTCATTCATTCTGAGTACGCTATCAAATGGACAGTTAAACAACTGCGCAGGCTCTTGTTGACTGCTTTCACAGCATTTTCATACTCCATATTGTATCTTATTAGGTAAGTACACTAATCATTCAGATAGAATTAAATAATACCGCGTCTAGTTAGACTCGTAACTGACTGGTTTAATTGTTTGACATTATTTTGGAGAATGACTGAGGACGAGGAAGGACCTCAGCAAGATTTATTTTCGTGTAACAATTTACTTTCACATAAACGGCTGTGAAACCAATATTTCATGCCCACCATTAGCCCCAGCCTGTTTCCTTTAGGAAGACAAATATTCAAGATGTGAGTGCCACGTGGTAGCGCACGTAGCAAAAGAGCACGCGATGGCTACAGGTGCGACCTGACTAGATAGAGACGGAAGTCTCCGGAGGAAACGGTCGCTAGGCAGCTGTCCCTTTGGCAACGAAGCGGCACGCTAGCGCGCAGCCAGCGAGCGGAGCGTCGGCGAATTGCGCCTAGACGCAGCTCTCCTGCGGAGACCCGACGAGCGGCGTGCGCACCGTGACGATCTCGCGCGGCGGCGGCGGAGGCGGCGGCGGCGTCGACGTCGGCATCGATGTGGCTGCGGCACGCTGCGAGTGGTCGATCTGCGCGTACACGGTGGGCGGGTCGCGGCGCCGACTGCGGGGCGCCGAGCCGGAACCACCTGCTGCGGCGTCCGGGCCGCCGCCGCTGACGCTGCGAGGGAGGCTGAGCTCCGCGTACGTCACGTCGGCGCTCGCGGGTCGCACCTGCGCAGACACGCCGGCTACGTTGCGGTTGTACAAAACAGGGGGATACAGCGTGTCCGGGGCAGAAACATAGAAAGATTTTTTTTTATATACAGAGGAGTCAATAAAATGTATACACTGTTTATGAACTTTCAGCATTGCAGCGCGTCAGCAATCGTAATTATCTAAATAAATTATGAATAATCCGCCTCGATTGCAAATTTTCGCAATCGAGGCGGATTATTCATAATTTATTTATACACTGTTTAAAAGTCTATAACTTGCAAATTAATCGACGCAGTTGTCTCATTCTAGGTGAAAGTGTAGCTTAAAAGTCCAACTTAAGGGGGGTAGGACATCAAACGGGCTGACCTGGAGCAGGAGATGCATCACAGGATATTTTAATTTCCATTGTCAACACTTTTACAAATAAAGTCATAAAACTTTGTCAGCATCACGAAGAAGGATTCAGGATTCACACTCATTTCAATGGAACTTCGAAAACATAAAAGAAGAATTTTTTTTACATGTGAAATTTCACAATTTTTTAACTTACTTATGGCAGGATTTGTCGCTATAGGTACACTTTCTTCATAAGGTAGAGAGATTCTTCGACGAATTTTGCACAGCATACATACCATACTTACAGGAGTATGAAACTCTAGAATTTATTTAATTAATGAAAAAACGAATGAGCTGTTATATTTTAAACTTCATTTTTAGAAAAACACCAATTTTATAGTTAATTACCTCAATTTTTACCACAGTTTTTAATAGATGTGGAACATTCTACAATTTCCTACACCTTTAAGTATGGTTTGTATGCTGTGCAAAATTCATCGAAGAACCTCTCTTATGCATGAAGAAAAGTGTGCCTATAGCAACAAATGCTGCCTTTAGTAAGTGAAAAAAATGATGAAATTTGACATGTAACGAAAATTATTTCGTTATGTTTTCGAACTACCACTGCTATGAGTGGGTATTCTGAATCCTTCCTGGTCATTCTGACAAAGTTATTTGAATTTCTTTGTAAAAGTATAGACAACGAAAATTAAAATGTCCTGTGGTGCCCCTTGTGCTCCACGTCTGCCCGTTTGACGTCCTACCCACCTTCAAGGTGTCACTGTAGGTGTTCGAAATCTTCACCATTAACATCCACACACAAACGTTCCCCCCGAACTGCAGCACGAACTACTGACTGCAACGTGTTCAGTTGGATATTCGTACACGAATGTACGATGGATTCTCGGAGTCCATCCTATGTGGGTGGCTTTTGTCGATAAACAACGTCCTTTAGTGTTCCCCACAGGTAAAAGTCCAGAGAAGTTAGATCTGGAAAACGTGGTGGATACTCCACAGCACCTCTACGGCCTATCCATCGTCCTGGTAGACTTTCGACGAGATACGCCCTAACAGGATTTTGGTAGCGGGCTGGGGCACCATCTTGTTGAATGTAAACACTTCCGTCTCCATACAAGTGTCGGATGGCAGGTAAAATTGATGTCTGAAGCTTCTGAAGGTACACCTCACCGGTAACTGTGCCGTCAAAGAAGAATGGCCCAATGAAGCCTCAGTAAGACAACCCACACCACACATATACTCCTGGCAAATTCACGGCTTTGTCTATATGGACGTTCGGATTTTCGGCGGCCCAGTAAATGCAATTGTGGCGATTTACTGTACCAGTGAGTTTGAACTATGACTCATCAGACCACACAATCATCTCTGCAAACTGTACATCGTTGCGCACCTTGTTAGTAACCGACTCGCAGTACAGTACTCCGTTCTACTACCTGGGTCGTCCTCGTTCATTGAGTGTAGCAGTCCTGGGATGTAGCACTTCCACTTTGCTGTCTTCGAAATTCGCCGAGCACTTGAGCGCCTCACTCCAGTCTCACGGGCACAATGTCTCACAGACTTCCGTGGTGAGCGAGTGAACTGTTGTAACACACGACTGGAGTTGGCTGGAATTGTTAGTGTTACAGGTCATCCAAATCGTTGTTCGTGTACATCTTTAACACAGCCTTCGGCTTCAAATTTGTCTCGAATGCGAGTAATCGTTAAACGTGTCGGTGGCTCTGTTTGATACTCAGTTCGCCATTGCCGTTGAACTTCATTAATGTTTTCGTACTTAAAATACCACTTCAAAACTGACTTCCTTTCATCGAATATAAGCCTTACGCCACCTATGTTTACTCAAATAACTAGGTGCAACTGAGAATAAAACACTGACTATCTGGCGACTGTCATCTGACAAAACAAAACAACGCAATACAACGCTTGTGTGGCGATTGCCGGAACTACAAACCATTACACTACCAAAGATGAGACCACTCCGTTAATTAGTTTGGCAGTTACGGACTTTTAAACAGTGGATGCGTTTTTGGATCCCTCTTTATTTCGGAACCTATTAAGATTTATGACTTTACGAAGTCTGCTGAAAAAATTCCGGAACATTCGCAATTTCGACCCAGTGGCGTGTTGGAGCGAAATGTGGTAGGTATCCCTGCATACTCCTGTATTAAATGTGTAATTGCCACAAGTTTCACTGTTGTTTGCCGGCCGCGGTGGTCTCGCGGTTCTAGGCGCGCAGTCCGGAACCGTGCGACTGCTACGGTCGCAGGTTCGAATCCTGCCTTGGGCATGGATGTGTGTGATGTCCCTAGGTTAGTTAGGTTTAAGTAGTTCTAAGTTCTAGGGGACTAATGACCACAGCAGTTGAGTCCCATAGTGCTCAGAGCCATTTGAACCATTTCTCACTGTTGTTTGTCTGTTATTTATTGTTCAGTGCTCTATTGAGTAGAGCTTTGTGTTGTACAGCTGCAATTTTTGAAGTGGCAGAGTTAGAAGAGCAACGCGTCTGCATTAAATTGAGCGTGCAACTCAAGAAAACCTCTGGAGAGACACACCTAATGATGGAGGAAGCCTACGGAGGTGAGTGCTTAGCCGTACTCGATGGTAGGAATGGTTCACAAGGTTTAAAAATGGACGGATGGAAGATAAAGATGTTCCTTCTTTAAGACGACCTTCGACGCCTACCGAAGATGCTCGAGTTAAGAACGTCAGCGAAACTGTGCTTGCCAATCGAAAACTGATTGTCCGAGACACTGCAGAAGAACGCAACATTTCAATAGGAGCACATCATAAAATCCTGACACAGCATATTGTAATGCATCGTGTTGCCACCAGGTTAGTCCCAAAGGTAATGAGTGAAAACCAGAAGCCGGCCAGAGTAGCCGAACGGTTCCCGGCGCTACAGTCTGGAAGCGCGTGACTGTTACGGTCGCAGGTTCGAATCCTGCCTCGGGCATGGATGTGTGTGATACACTTAGTTAGGTTTAAGTAGTTCTAAGTTATAGGGGACTGATGACCTCAGCAGTTAAGTCCCATAGTGCTCAGAGCCATTTGAACCATTTGAAGACCAGGAAAACCTCTCTCTTCCCCGCAATCTGTGAAAAGCTTTAGGACAGCGCAAATGAGAAAGAGAGGTGCCCTAAGGGGAGACGGAGGGCAAGTGGACTTTAAAAAATCGACTTTAGATTTTAGCGTATTTGAAATGCCTGGTCTTTCCTGCGTGACACGTTTTTTTGTTTTATATAAATACGACAATTTTTTCGTGAGGTATGACGGTTTTCCTGATGCTCTATGCAACCTGGCCTTCCTTCTAACGCCATGCAGAGATAATGCAGAGCATTCTTTTACTCCTTGTATATTATTTAATGCTTCTATTGTTTTATCCCTTCAGTGTTTCCTAACCTCTACCTACTATCGATACTCGTTTTTCCGATCGTGTTTGTTATTGTTTTCGAGCGTATTCGTTGTACTTAGTGAAGCTTGTTGTGAGTGAAGTACGTGATATTTTGTATTTTCTTTGCTTCCAGTGTTTTCATAAAAATGCCGTTAATAAATAAATTCTTGCCTAAATTAAAATTCAGAGCATGTAAATACGTAAAACTAAATGAGGTTAGTGGGATATAAGGATCCAAGTATATTACACATAAAGAAAATCAGCACAGCAAGAAAGAAGCTGAAGTGTCTCCAAGGCATTTCCTCCTAGTCAGCTTGTGGAGATGAACATTCCTTCGGAAATATTATGTTGAGCCTTAGAATGCTCTGTGATTTCATTTCCAAAAATACTGTGTGCAGAATATGTGGTGGTGACGTACCTTTAGATGAGAATCAGCGTCTTCGTAAAGGGATTGTGTCAAACCTTACATTGAGTTGTACAAAATGTGGTGCAGTTGTTACAACAATGATACAAAAATGGCAAATAATAATTTATATGAGAACAACATAAGGCTAGTTTATGGTCTCAGATCTATTGGTAAAGGATTGGCGGCAGGCAAACTCTTATGTGCATTACTTGACATTCCCAATCCTCTTGCAAAATTTATGACTTACAATAATGTTATTGGTATTGCTGTTGCTGAAGTTTATAACATCTCAATGAAGGAAGCAGCTGAAGGAGCACTCAAGGAAAGCGATGACAGTGAAAGTGGTGATATTTGTGCCTGTTTTGATGGTAGCTGGCAGAAACATGGACAGGCTTCACTAAATGGTGTCGTGACGGCTACATCATTTGATACTGTCAAGGAAATTGGTGTAGAGGTTCTAAGCAAGTACTGTAGTACATGTTGCAGTGGAACTGACAAAGAGCATGAACATACTGGTCTAAGTGGTGGGATGGAAGTAGCAGGAGGTCTCAAAATTTTTAATCGTTCTGTGGCAAACAGAGGTGTCAGATACACACAGTATTTTAGGAGACAGTGACAGCAAGGCTTACGACCGGGTATGTGCATAACAACCCTATGGTCATTATGCCACAATTTCTAAATTGGAGCGCATTGGGCATGTTCAGAAGAGAATGGGGCCCAGGTTGAGAAGATTATTGAAAGAATAGTAAAAAATAGTATTGGAAGATGGTAAGAAGAGAGGTGGTAAAAGTCGCCTGATAAATGTTGATATAGATAGATTACAGAATTACTATGGCTTGGCCATAAGAAGAAATGTAGGAAATTTAGAAAACATAAAAAGGCTGTATGAGCTATCTTATTGCATAAGCTTTTCAAACATGAAATTCCAGTGCACGGTATTTGCCCGAATGATCTCGACACTTGGTGCAAGTACAGGACTAGTGCCAGATATGAGCACAAACATTCTTTACCTGCATCGTTAATGAATGAAATTAAACCCATATTTAGAGACCTTTGTAGAGATACCTTGTTAAAGAAACGTCTTAATGGGAAAACCAAAAATTTAAATTAATGTGTGAATTCTGTCACTTTGAACTGGTTAGTGAAAACTGTATTTGTTCAGCTTACAACCCCCAAATTTGGTGTTTATGATGCTATTTTATGCTTCAGTGATGATGTAATTAGAAAACTGGAAGTTTTGGAAATATTGGGCATAAAATCTAGTGGAAATACTGCAAAATTCTTAGTGCAAATAGATCTACATCTACATCTATATCTACATGACTACTCTGCAATTCACATTTAAGTGCTTGGCAGAGGGTTCATCGAACCACAATCATACTATCTCTCTACTATTCCACTCCCGAACAGCGAGCGGGAAAAACGAACACCTAAACCTTTCTGTTCGAGCTCTGATTTCTCTTATTTTATTTTGATGATCATTCCTACCTATGTAGGTTGGGCTCAACAAAATATTTTCGCATTCGGAAGAGAAAGTTGGTGACTGAAATTTCATAAAAAGGTCTCGCCGCGACGAAAAACGTCTATGCTGTAACGACTTCCATCCCAACTCGTGTATCATATCTGCCACACTCTCTCCCCTATAACGTGATAATACAAAACGAGCTGCCCTTTTTTGCCCCCTTTTGATGTGCTCCGTCAATCCCACCTGGTAAGGATCCCACACCGCGCAGCAATATTCTAACAGAGGACGAACGAGTGTAGTGTAAGCTGTCTCTTTAGTGGACTTGTTGCATCTTCTAAGTGTCCTGCCAATGAAACGCAACCTTTGGCTCGCCTTCCCGACAATATTATCTATGTGGTCCTTCCAACTGAGGTTGTTCGTAATTTTAACACCCAGGTACTTAGTTGAATTGACAACCTTGAGAATTGTACTATTTATCGAGTAATCGAATTCCAACGGATTTCTTTTGGAACTCATGTGGATCATCTCACACTTTTCGTTATTTAGCGTCAACTGCCACCTGACACACCATACAGCAATCGTTTCTAAATCGCTTTGCAGCTGATACTGGTCTTCGGATGACCTTACTAGACGGTAAATTACAGCATCATCTGCGAACAGTCTAAGAGAACTGCTCAGATTGTCACCCAGGTCATTTATATAGATCAGGAACAGTAGAGGTCCCAGGACGCTTCCCTGGGGAACACCTGATAGCACTTCAGTTTTACTCGATGATTTGCCGTCTATTACTACGAACTGCGACCTTCCTGACAGGAAATCACGAATCCAGTCGCTCAACTGAGGCGATACCCCATAGCTCCGCAGCTTGATTAGAAGTCGCTTGTGAGGAACGGTGTCAAAAGCTTTCCGGAAATCTAGAAATACGGAATCAACTTGAGATCCCCTGTCGATAGCGGCCATTACTTCGTGCGAATAAAGAGCTAGCTGCGTTGCACAAGAGCGATGTTTTCTGAAGCCATGCTGATTACGTGTCAATAGATCGTTCCCTTCGAGGTGATTCATAATGTTTGAATACAGTATATGCTCCGAAACCCTACTGCAAACCGACGTCAATGATATAGGTCTGTAGTTAAATGGATTACTCCTACTACCCTTCTTGAACACTGGTGCGACCTGCGCAATTTTCCAATCTGTAGGTACAGATCTATCGGTGAGCGAGCGGTTGTATATGAGTGTTAAGTAGGGAGCTATAGTATCAGCGTAATCTGAAAGGAACCTAATCGGTATACAATCTGGACCTGAAGACTTGCCCGTATCAAGCGATTTGAGATAAAGAGAGAATCTGGAAAGTAGATATTGCAAATTTAAAATGCACAAAAGAAGCCAGGCAGAAAAGAAGAGGGGCCAAGAGCAGAAAAGAAGATCAGTATGATTCAGATGATGCTCGGTATGATGCAGGAAAATACTAGTGGTAAGTAATTCTCATCAATAACCACACTGCAGTTGCAATATTAAACTTTAAATGGATTTTTCAGGTACCATTATTTGATAAACTAATGGGGTTAGAAACGTAAAACTTCATCAATTCGTACTACACATGGTAATAAGTTATTATAAATAAACTGAGAAACACAACACAGTCAGAAACTGTTTTATAATAATTAATGTCCAAAAGAAGTTAAATTTTACTAGTAAAAGAATAATTTTCTCTTCAAAACCATAAGAGGTATTACGTTCATTTCACTTATAAATTGAGGCATCTATGTTATATATATATATATATATATATATATATATATATATATATATATATATATGCAGTAAAAATTTCATTGTTTTATCACTTATAGTTACTTTGAAAAGTGTACCTATTCCAAGGACAAAATAGCATTGGCAGAATTGGGATGAAAATTGCCTTCTGTCTCCCCTTAAGAGAATTATAACTGGTGATCTGACATGGGTCTACGGATATGATTCTGAGACCAAGGTCCAGTCTTCACAGTCGGTCGGGAAAGGTTTTCCATGACGAAATAATCTCATCAATTTAGGTCTAATTTCAAAGCCGTGCAGGTAGGTTAAGTTGACATTGAAGGATTAGTTCGTCATGAATTCGTGCTACAGGGACAAACTGTTGTCGATGGTACTATCGGGACGTGTTGCAAAACCTATGAGCAAAAATGTGAGACGGAAACGGCCTGAAATGTGGCGAGTCAATGCGTAGCTCTTGCATCACGATAAGGCACCCGTACATTCATGCCTGTTGCAGTGTGACTCTTACACAAAAAACGAAGTCACTGTGCTGCTCTCATCGTCTGTGCTTGCCTGACTTGGCCGCTGTGAACTTTTCTTTTTAATTTCCTAAGTTGAAAACCTTGCTGAAAGGACAAAGATAAGCAACGTTTGACAAGATAAAAGAAAATTGAAACTTCCCGGAAGATTAAAACTGTGTGCCGGACCGAGACTCGAACTCTAGACCTTTGACTTTCGCGGGCAAGGGCTCTGCTAACTGAGCTACCCAAGCACGACTCACGCCCCGCCCTCACAGCTTTACTTCTGCCAGTACCTAGCCTCCCACCTTTTCTAAAAGAAAATTCTCAGACGCCACTTCGCGCGATCCAGAAAGAGGCGTATGAAGACTGCTTCCGGAAGTGAATAAGACACTGGGACTGGTGTATCAGTTGTGGAGGCAGTATTTTGTAGGAAAACATGCACAATAAGTAAAAGGTTAGCAAAGAAAAATGTTGTGGAAAAAGTTACGAATTATCTGATCAGACCTCTTAATTGTCCGACACTGTACACAGAAGCTCAAACGTATTGATGCAGTTCGGTACAGTTCAGTGAGGGTACCGTTTTTTGCTAGACAGGCATCGATACGGTACTCCGCTCCTTGCCAAATCTTCATGAGCATGACTGATATTATGGCATGTACTGCATCGCAGATCCTTTATCTCAGACCTATCGGATCTCGAATCTTTTGCTTCCGTGTCAGTAACATTCCTTTTCTTCGCCTACGTAATGCTCACCAGTTTTGATGTTGAGTACGTTATTAATGTTATTTCTGTTACTCAGTAGTATTATCGTTTCTTTCCGGTTGACGCTCAAACCGTATTCTGTCCTCATTAGATTGTTCATTTCATTCAACATGTTCTGGACTGCACCACTTTTACTTAGTACAAGGAAGACCTTTCACCATGAACATGAATCGCACTCTAGAACTTTCAATTTCAGTCATTGCTAAATCGATGTTTATACTTAACAGTAGGGACTAAAGTATAAAAATCTTGCCATACAATTTTTCTAATTCCAACACTTCGGTCTTGGTCTTCTGTTCTTATAATTTCTTCTCGGCTCTTATAGATGATTTTTATTACATAACTTACACATGTCAATGGGCGATCTTAGTTTATGTATATTTTCTGTGAAAGCCAATGTCGCTTTAATTTCATTCCAATTACTAGTTTCGATAGAATCTTGGTACCATCTTCAGATTGTCATTACACTTTGCGTATATGTTCACATACATGTGTTGTCGATATTTTCAGAACGAAGTGTAAATGCATTAAAAAGTGTAAGCTATTTTTGTTTTCACAAAATACATAAATGATTTATATTATCCGTCGTTCCTGTAGCTTACATGTATCATTTCCGTAGACCTCACTCCTATTTTTCTGAGGGTTTAGAATATCTGGCAACAATTTACATCGTCGAAAGCTTTTTCTAGGTCGACAGATCGTATGAGCAGCCTTAGTGAAATGATGCGTTGTATACGTGGGCAACAATCTGAAGCGTGTAAGATGCTGAAAAAACTTAATACAGATGAAGGATATATGTTTGAGAGTAACTCAATTTACGAAAATGAGTGGCTGGATTAATTTTGAAGTGACAGGAAGAAAGTGAAAATTGCTTTTGTGACGAGACGGACATATTGAGCTTATATCAGCCGAAGAATAAACGGCTATGTTACAGATATCCGCAAACAGAATTTCTCCAGCGAAAGACAATCTCAACGTGGAAATATTTAAAACTTGCCTGATACTCATTGCCCTTAAAACATTTAAAATTTGTTAAAACTCCTTGAAAATACAGCAACAGGCCATTGGATCGGCCAACTGTTGTCGTTAAAGCGTTGCTTTGAAAAGGGACACAATGTCTGATAAATATCAAGGTCTTTTGAACCCTGGATACAAGATATATGAGAAAATAACAATAAACAGACTATAGGTACGTTCAGAAACGTTTCTCATGGAAGAACGGAATGCATTTTGGAAGGAAGTCCTCACGTAGGCAGTGTTTCTCTTGTCTGCCAAATTATTAAAAAAGACAGCCGCGTGGAGTGGCCGCGTGGTTAGAGGCGCTATGTTACGGATTTCACGGCCCTCACGTTGGAGATTCGAGTCCTCCCTCAGGTATGGGTGCGTGTGTTGTTCGTGACATAAGCTAGATTAAGTAGCGTGTATGTCTAGGAGCAGATGACCTTAGAAGTTTGGTCCCTTAGGTATTCATACATATATGAACAAATGAAAAAGACAGAGAGTACAATTATCCCACATACACAGTCGTTATGACTCTGACAAAGCTTTTGATGTAATTAATGGAGTTACATATGGGGAAGTTGAAGAAAGGGATGGTATACCTCAACATATAGTAGGTGTAATTGCAAGTATGTGTATACTCAGTAAAATCACTGTACAAAAAGAAAGCCCGTTTGCGAGAACCATCTCTCACTGAGTGGAGCAAGGGTCTGTTTTATCACCTACGTTATGTAATTTATGTATAGACGACGTCATAATGACACAGCAGAATAAAGTAGGCACCATTGTTAAGCATAATAATAAAGTTATAAATACATTCCTGTTTGGCAAATGATCAAATAATCTTAGCGGAATCTGAAGTTAAATTACAGAGAACAATTTCGTCCTCGCACAAGGTAACCAATCACTGTAATACTACAGCATATAAGGTTAAAACTAACATAATGGCATTCCCTGCACGGAGCATTAAAGAGCAAAAGTAATAATTGATAATTAACGTCTTGATGATACAAATACTTCACAATATATGGGCTGTGGGAACTCATTACATACCATGATCAACAATACAAGCTGTAAAAATTCCAACAGTTTGGCAGTATAAGTCAAACTCTGCTCAAAATAGCCAGAAAAGAGACAATTCTAAAACTTTAAAATATAATGGCAGCACCAGCTCTAATGTATAGGTCAGAGACCTGGACTCTTACCGCCAGTAAAAAGCGGAAAATCTAAGCGCAGGGACGAGACAGCTAAGAAATTTACCTGTTTACAAACTCATAGATCGAACAAAAAAGTGCTATTACAAAAGAACCGGGCGTCAAAAGCATACTTCAGAAAATAAAGAAGTACAGAAATAAATGGGCTGAAACTTTTCACAGGATGTCAGATGCACTAATAACTAATATACAGATATACATCTCAATGGAAAAGGAAAGCTGGGCGTCGTAAGAAGAGATGGAAAGATCAGCTCCAATCTATTTAAACTGCAACGGGCAACCATGCCTGAACCAAAACTTAATACGATTCCGATGAAAGATGGTGTAATTAGTTACGTCAGAAACTCTCTCAGTGAGTAGATACTCTATTAAGGAGAACGGTAAGCACAGTAATCATGAAAAAAGTCATTCACATACAGCTTCACGGAATCAATAATCGAAAATCAGCTTTACTACAGTGTTCGTTCCACAAATCAAAAAGAGCTATAATTCCCAGGCTCTTACTTTCAATTAAACAGCTCAGAATACCGGCATATTAATTGACTCCAAATTGATTCACTGCGGAAGGCTTTCGATAAAGCTCGACACAGTGGTCTAACGTTCCAGATACGGGTGATGAGGAACTTCTGACAAACAGATTCCATCAACTTGTTCTTGAAAGAGAGAAATCCTTAGTTGTTTAAAGCATCCTTCGACTACTATAGACCAATTACTGTTTACAATATACACACATTCTTAACGATTAGTGTTGGAAGCTCCATGACGCTTTTCAAGGATTATGGTGTTGTGCACATCTGAATCTATACGCTAGAAGTGCACGTATTGCGGTGAAATAGACGATAAGGCTCATTATTTAATTACATACTGGACGAGAAATCATTAGAGCAGTTACAACCACTAAACATCAGGGGGTACAGGCGCGAAGCGATTTAAAGTTGAACGATCACATAACAATGTTAGTAGAAAATGCCGAGATCCATTAGAAGAATCCTATGTCAACTCAGGTAAAGGAAACTTCTAAACCCTCGCTTAATCGATAACTGAGCATTCCTCCACCGTCTGGGACCCTTACCTATTACCTTTTACTAGCGGAAAACAGAAAATACATAGATCACTTACTCATTATTGTAGTAAGTGCGAAAGGGTCACGGAGGTACTACTCATTTCCAATAGCAGACACAACAGGAAGGTGCTGTTCATGACGGTATCGTTTTATGGTGAAATTGCGAGAAATTACTTAAGAATTAACGAACATATTGTTTTATCCTACGTACAGTGTACGAGTATTTCTTGAATATACCACGAATGTAAAATTAAAGCGTTCGAGGGCACACGGAGGCTTAACAACAGCAGTTATTGCCATGCACTGTTCGCGAGTGGAACAGGATATCGCTTACGTGACAGTGCTACATGAAACGTCCTCAACCACACACCGTGAAGTGATTTGCACAGGAATGATGTAGACATAGAATTTTTTTATTTACGAAACGCGAATACTGGAAATCAGCTTCTTCAGTTATCACAATGATACTGACAACACTGTGTTGCAGGGCCATAAGCAATAGGGGGAATCGGATCGCACTGTCGAACATAAAGCTACTGATTTCTGAACTGAGGGACCATTACTCAAGCTAGTACTCTTTTATAATGGGTACATATTCTGTTACGTGTGTATATCATATGGTAGCTCTCATTCTCCACTCTACAATTATCAATTATCCTTCTATGTGTATCTCACAAAATGACCATGGAGGCAAAAATGAGAGAGATTTGAGCTCACCTTGAAGCTCAACAGCAACCGTTCCTTCCACGAACCATACGCAGGCGGTAAAGGAAAAGAGAGAAATGGCCCTTCGCCACACACGAGATAAGTAAGCAAAATAACAATGCATTGGCACCTAGTTCCGATCTATGTTGAACGTTTCAACTCTATACCTCATTGGGAAAGGGCGGTGGTAAAGAAAAACCACCCTCTGCCACACACCATACAAGAAAAACAGTTGATATTTCATCGTCATCCAGTTATGACCTATGATGTGAGTTTCAGACTCTACCTCGCCGATAAGTTAATTTATGAGCAATTGGAAAGTTTGTACCAAATAGACAAATGAGGAAGCAAGTTAATGAAAATATCGTAAACTGAGTCATGTATACATCAAATTTGGTTGATACTGCTCCTGACCTACCTGAGTTATGCTTTTATGATACCCCTTTCCACACCCACCCTCTCTGGTATGGTAGGGGTCGCGCGGGAGTCTTGCTGCCACAGTAATTTGACGCGTGTGCAGATGCGCCTATAAATGGAATGAAATGTCGCACAATCCTACTGCATCGGCCAACTTACTCACATTCTGCCTGTAAAGTTCTACCGCAATCTGCTCAGCACAGACGTTGTGCAGGAAGTCAAATTCACAGGCTATACTCTTTGTTAAACTTCTTTCCATTCCGTTTTCAGCTCCACCTTCCTATCCCATTGCAAGAAGGTGGTTCGCATAACATACTACTGCTCTGCCATCCAGAACCTGATTTTGAGCTTCGTTTAAAAATCCAAGTCTGTAGGTCATCGGGAAGTTAGTTTAAAATCAGCTGCAAAATTTGCACCAGAGAGACAAGAAAACGACCTAATAAAAACGTGATGTAGAAAAGGACAAACATAAAGCAAGTATATTTAAAATTCTAACAGTACGACCCAGAACATCTAGTTTTCCGATCGATTAGAGATGCTAGCGAAAGAGAAAATATCTCATTATCTGTTGAACTGAGCTGGCATGACCTGTGAACACATAGTAGTACATTTATAGGGTGGTTAGAGTCTATTGCGTTGCCCTATCTCAGTGTTCTGAAGGGACAGTGTTTGAATATTGTATTAATAGCTGACGAAATAAATCTCGGGTGAACAGCCTGGTATGAGTGTGCATAGGACACAATATTTCGGCAATCGACCACGTTGCCATCGTCAGGTGCGCTGATGTACTGACCGGCGGTGGGCCAGCGCCAGGTATATTAGGACCAGGTATATATAGGACAAGGTCAAGCATAACATCGACTCAGCGCCGGCCATAAGAATCAAGAAACGTGCCAGCCTAGCTTTTGTACGAGAGAGAGTTCGCTTCACGCGGTGGCGCTTGGACATTACAGAAAAAAAAAACCTACACTTACATCTACAACTCTTCAACCGGTACAACGCCAGGAGGTGGGATTGTCTCGATGGTGTCTGTCACATGGGCCACAGTAGACTCAACCCAGAGGAAGTCATCCGAAAGACAGGCATCCAAGTTAGAACGTATATCGGAGAGACAACCTTATGAAGGCAGCGGAAAGACCATCTTATTTGACGGTGAATGCTATGAACAGACAGAAGGAGTAGCCATAGGGAGTCCACTACCACCCATTGTCGCAAATATGTACATGGAATATTTCGAGGAGGAATCTCTTGAATCAGCACATCTAAAACCCATCTGTTTCTTTAGATATGTCGATGATACCTTCGTTATTTGGCCACATGGAAGAAATAAACTGGCAGACTTCTCCACACATCTCAATCCCAGACACGAGAATATTATGTTCACCATGGAGATAAAAAATGGTTCAAATGGCTCTGAGCACTATGGGACTTAACATCTGTGGTCATTAGTCCCCTAAAGCTTAGAACTACTTAAACCTAACTAACCTAAGGACATCACACACATCCATGTCCGAGGCCGGATTCGAACCTGCGACCGTAGCAGTCGCGCGGCTCTGGACTGAGCGCCTAGAACCTCTAGACCACCGCGGCGGGCACCATGGAGATCGAAACGGATGGGATGCTCCCTTTCCTACATGTTTTGATTAGAAGACGAGCTGTCGGCACTTTGGGGCACACCGTGTATACGAAGAGCGCCCACATAGATTTTTACCAACATTCGGATAGCTGACACCACCCGGCACAAAAGAATGGCGTGCTCAAAACTCTTGTACACAGAGATCACACTATCTCCGACAGCGATAGTCTCCAACAAGAATTGGACCATCTGAAGACCGTGTCTCGGAGGAACGGTTACAAGGAAGGGCAAATTCGGAAGGCTCTACATCCCACACCTGCAGCACCGGCGGAAACTGAGGATGAACCTCAGGAGGAGGCGGCATTGACTGTTATTCCGTTTTGTGGGGCCTTATCCGGAGAAATTGGACGCATTTCACGTAAACACCAAGTGAAAACCATCTTCCGTCCTCCAAGCAAAACCAAGAGCCTTCTTGGTAGCGTCAACGACAACCTTGGTCTACGTAAATCAAGGGTTTGTCAGATACCTTGCCAATGCGAGAGTGTATACATAGGTCAGATCATTCGTACCATTGAGGATCGATGCCGAGAACGTCATTGGCACACTAGACTGCAACAGCTCGGTAAGTCGGCAACCGCTTAGCATTGCCTGTCGGAACACCACAGCATGGATTATGATCAACGCAAAGTTCTGACACAGACTTCTAAATACTGGGACTGTCATCAATAAAGCCATAGAGATTAGAGTAAGGGAGCTACAACTAAATCGTGACAGTGGTTACATCCTTAGCAAGGCATTGGATCCCGCGATCACCCAAATTAGAAAAAGGATATTTCCCAGAGTGTACCGGCTTCCGGGGAGGAGGGAAGAATAACGAGAGCGGTGCCGGCAGACCCTCCTGAACAAGGACACCTAGGATGCAGCTCCCAGACGGCGGGAGAACGGACGCTGTACCTGGACCGCGCGCGGGGCGCGGACCGCACCGACTCATGGAAGCGCCTGAGGGAGGAGCGGGAGGAGGATTGTCCTATATATACATGGCGCCGGCCCACCGCCGGTCAGTACATCAACGCACCTGATGATAGCAACGTGGTTGATTGCCGAAATATTGTGTCCTCTGCACACTCATACCAGGCTGTTCACCCGAGATTTATTTCGTCGTAAAATACGCATGGAGAAATTGATGGTGGTGGTGGTTAGCGTTTAACGTCCCGTCGACAACGAGGTCATTAGAGACGGAGCGCAAGCACAGGTTAGGGAAGGATTGGGAAGGAAATCGGCAGTGCCCTTTCAAAGGGACCATCCCGGCATTAGCCTGAAACGATTTAGGGAAATCACGGAAAACCTAAATCTGGATGGCTGGAGACGGGATTGATCAGTCGTCCTCCCGAATGCGAGTCCAGTGTGCTAACGACTGCGCGGAGAAATTGAAGAATCACATTATGTTAATAACTATTCTGACAGTCGCTTTTTTACACTAAACAACCAAATTTACGTAGTAATCTGACACAGAATTTCCTGATGTGAAACTTCATCTGAAGGATACGTACCTATTAGATGTTCTCAGTTTATGATATCAGAAAAGATATATTACGTAACTTCTATTTATCGGTTTATTAGCTACCTGTATGTCGTATTCTACCTTTCCAAAACTTATCTTCAAACTAATTCCTAGTATAAGCATTGTCATAAATCTGAATAAGTAAGACAGTTATTCCAAGAGATGTGACGTACTACACTTGTTGAATGTTTTATCATATGCGCGTAACACTTTAGTTTGCTGGGACACAGCGTCTCTCCCTGGTCACAGCTGCTCTATGACTTTCCTTATACAAGAAGTCCAAAACATGATTTTTCTGTTTACGCAAATGAGCGGCCCGCACGTGTGTCTATTAGATGGAAGTTCCGAGATCTACCTCCGAGTTTTCTACGTTGTTGCGAGGACTGGAACGTTATCTACCTAGCCTCATCAGCAAAATGAATGATTTTATGTATATAGACTGAAACGACGAGTGAAAATTTGTATCGAGGCCGGGAATCTAGCCCAGGTCACCTGCTTACTAGGCAGGTACGTCAGCCACTAAGCCACTTTGTCACAGTCGTTTCTAGTTCACACAACTACGTGGATTACCCTGGCACACCTCCCTCCTCAATCCAATTTCTCGCTACCGCCCCAGTCACCTTCAAATTCCCATTTACACACGAAAAGAATTTCCGAGGCTCTCTATGTTCTCAGCATCGAACGTAAATGGGGAATCCAGCCTGAAACCCAGGCGCAGGTAATTACACACAAATGAAATGACACAATGAGACCAGTAACCTCTCTGAAACTGTGTTATTCCACTTGATAATTAATGATTTGTGTCAAAGAAAGATAATTTGGTCAGTTTCGAAAATCTACATTAACGGTTGTGGGAGCTGTTTGCTGACTGAATGAAAATTCGGATTCTGTCGTCCGATGATAGATTATAAAGTTTAACAGTCACTCAAAAGCATCGCCTACTCCGTTGATTCTGAATGCTTTACATTATATTTATAAAACAGTGATGTATTTCTTAGGATTAGGGACGAAACCTTACGTTACCAGCTCGTATTACGCTCTATGAGTAAACTTATGTTTAAAAGAGATGTCTCATCAACATATTTCATGCTTTCAATCCTTAGCAGACTGCAATTTAAAACTGATCTGAATACTCACTTGCTTAGTGACTGACTGAAATTTGAGCTGGATACATGCAACTCAAAATATTGGTAATTTTGTTAACAAACGAGACATTATTAACTAGAACCAGTTGAATAATTATTATTTTCAAAGGAATCATCCTGTTGTATGGCTTAAACGATTTTCAACGCAATGTAAAATCTAAATATGAATGCTGAGAACACAATTCTAACTGCCGTCTTCTCCGATGTGAGTACAGTGTTTTACCACAGCTTTCCTATCAAACGATAATCATGACAGTCTAAGAAGACTAGTGTGGTTAAACAATTTAGACGTTTGACATAAGATTTGCTATAGTTCTCATTTACAAATAATAAAGACGGGGGTTTCGTAACAAATGGGAAATGGTGTCGTCAGTTACCTCTCTCTCTCAAAACGTTTGTCAGCTGCGAAGGTTCTCACATCTCTTCACCATACTACCTCATGCTCTAAGCTTGACGCATCTTCTGTATGCCTTTGTGACAATTTATCTGTGCAGCAAGGTGACACATGCGAAGTGAACCTGACGCTTACATTCCCAGAAAATTCGAGTCAGTCTGCGTAGCTGACAGTTTCCACTACTCTACTGGTCATTAACGTTTAGTTTCCTTCCCGTACAATTTTGATCCAGTTCTTGATCTTATTCTAATAAATGATCTAACTCTGTACAGGCGTCGTGTAGCTTTCTCAGCATGTCGAGTACCGTCATCCCATCCTTCAACAAGAATATTTTGAAAGAGCTTTTGCTTAGAATACACTACGCACCAGCAAAGTGAAGGAGAAAAGTGGACTCCAACTATTGATGTTATGACTTCGTCCCAGCGTTGCTTCATAGGCTACGTTCACACATTTCGTGTACTCCAGTACATAACAAGTATAATTGTTTCTGCAGATAATAATCATATAAATCTGGTAAATCTGTTCAGATGTGCCTCCTTATTGTAAATGGAGTGTTCCTGTTTTATGACGTAAGGTGAATAGCAACTAATAATGTCTTGAGACACAACATGCTGCTACGATTACAATGGTGGCAAAGTGGAACTGGAATCGAAGCATTTCGACGTATATTTGTGTTCAGAGTACACTTTAAGACCATGCTGAAACATAAAGACTTAGTAAATGCAGTAACTGAAGGAAAATATTGAAGATTTTCTTTGGAACTCTGTACTGAGAAAAGCGATCTGATAATTATATTCCAGTTATTTCAGTAAAATGGTCTTGATCGTATGTAAGTAGTGTATCTCTCGCTTGGTGACCGGTTTCGGTCTTTTACAAGACCATTAGCGGGCCATTTGTTTTACTCTATAAAGAAGAGCTGCACGTATCGTAAACGGTCTACGCAATCACAGAATTAAGATTACATAAAATATATGGCTGGTCTCCCCTTAGTGGCGCTAGCAGATCGCTGTGGAGACGTGTGGTACAGTGCCGAGTGGAGCTCCGCCTACAGCCTCCTCCATCAGGTTTTCTATGACTTAAACATTCTTTTACAAACAGCTCTCGCAGATTACAGGACGGTTCTCTGCGATTGGCTGTACGTGGCACTACGCAGGAGGGGGTGGGCGGAGCTTCCATATTAAAACCACAACGACTGAACTCCACTCAGCACTGTACCACACGTCTCCAGAGGGGTCTGCTATTGCCACAAGCACCTGCCGTCACCAAGGGTATACCAGTATTTTACGTTATGTTATCTTATTTCTGTGATTGTATAGATTCCTCGACCACTTACGATGCGTAGAGCTCTTGTTTACACAGTAAAACATATGGTCCTATGATGGTCTTACAGAAAACCGAAACCGGTCACCAGACGGAATATATACAGCCTATATGCGATCAAGACTCAATTATTAATAATTTCAAAATATTCAAGAGGTTTATGGATTTCGACTGAGTTATAGCTTTTAGTCGAGTGCCACCTGTTTCGTTTTTCGTCTTCAGTGTTTCTTTATTCCGTTGACCATCGTAACGAGGCTACCTAATTGTTCTATGTCGCATCACCTGTTATGTGTTATTGTATACACTATACTTTAAAAACGTATCGCTCAACACCACCACCTCGGAAAAATTACAGGTCCTAATTATTTTCAGCTATTTGACATCCCAGGAAGGACCACTGTTTCTTGTTAGTAATTATATGTGTTTCATCAACTGCTTCGATCCACTGTATCTATAAAATTATTTCCTTCACTGCTGTCTGTATTAGACTGGTTTCGTTTGATTCTGCAGTGCGAAATCGGATCTCGTGCTGGGTACCCTATAAGAACAAATGTTTCTAGATTTGGCGTGAAGGACGAGGTAAGCTGATTCCCAGCTCCCGCACTAACAACAGGAAAACAGAGGCCGTCAGCTGAGGCCGCCGGAGTTCAGACCGTTATCACGACAAATGACCGCTGTTGAACGAGCGTAAACATCCATAACGATCGATCACCCAGGTCGAAAGCAGTACATTACCCCCTCTGGTGCCCAGGACACAGAACAGGCCGTGCTGGAACGAAGCGCTGTGCTGGCATCTAAAAGCGAAATGCTTACGGACAGTGCGATATGTCTAAGATCATGTTACCCTTCAAAATATTATTACTAAAACACATAAAGAACTATAACTTTCACAGTAGCCTCCTTGATTTCCTCATGGCACGTCATGAACACATTTAGTACGATAGTAGCACCACCTGGCATCACGCTAATACCGTGTAGGGCATCCTCTAGCCTTGATAAATGGCCACATTCGTCTGGGAACTGAGGGCTTAAATTTCTCTATATATACTAAAATCTTGCTTAAGCCACTCGATGATAATTCGGTACTGCTGAACTAGCAAATTACGGGAATGGAAACTGCTACATTGCAGCTTCCTAATATTTCCACACGTTGTCTATTGAGTTTTACTTCCATATGTCAAAAAACAGACATCACGGGGGAGCGACAGCCGTGCAAATTTAGTTCGAAATAAATTTGCTGAATGCGAAAATCTGGGCATCGGAAATATTAGGCACAGTATGCTCCTTATAAGTGACATGTGAAAACTTGTGCCATACCAAGACTCTAAACTTTGTTTCACGCTTATCGCGAGGAGTCACCTTAACCACTTAGACTGTCCGTGCACGCCTCCTGGATTAACCCTCATTTTCATAAGTCACAATACCTGAATCAGTGTCCCACTCATTCCTGACTTAATGCTCGAAGCATTAATCTGGATAGCACCAGTGAGAGTGAGAGTATGAGGAATCGTGACTAACGATGTTATCGTCTTTTGCCAGTCTTGTCGTGCAATACTTACTTGCATGTATGAAAGTCATGAACTTAGGGGACTATTGTACAGGGATGTAGATAGTGTGACATATGAGAGCGTGGCTCTGTCCGAGAGGCGTGCATAGATAACAGAGGTGATTAAGGCGACCGCTCGTTAAGGTGACTGTTTGAGATAAGCGGGAAATGTGTATCTCACAAGCCCACCACTGACAGGCATTAACAGGTAGTACGTCTACACCTACTGCAGAGAATGCCAAGATAGTCACACTCAGCGATATTTTTCAAACTATATTCGTGCTGCTATCGATCGTGTTATATCATTTCCTTCAGACATGTAAGTAAATAATCCATGCCAAGGCAGAGCAAAGACTATAAGACTATAACATCATCTCTTGCGGTTTCTCATGGTCTAATTGTCTGTGGAGCGGGAGGCCAGGGTGATGGTGTCAGCATCAAGTCATCTATGTATGGGATTATGATACAGGCCACGCGGGGTAGCCACGCGGACTTGGGAGTCTTGTGACGGTCAGCACAACTCCTTCCGTTGGAGGTTCGAGTCCTCCCTTGGGCGTGGGTGTGTGTATTGTACTTAGCGTAAGCTAGTTTAAATTAGATTAAGTAGTTTGTAAGCTTAGGGACCGATGACCTCAGCAGTTTGATTCCATAAGATCTTACCACAAATAACCAGTTCTACTAATTTACACTTATGCATATAGTGTGACACTTGGAATTTGGACGGTGTTAAAGGCGTGCACAGGTAGCCGAAGTCGTTAAGGTGACGCTCACATCAAGCAGGAAATCTTAGTTGCGTCCCAGTCCTACACATATTTTCGTACGCCACTAACGCTCGACCCCAACACGTACCGAATTTATTCGAACTAAATTATCTGTGGAATCAGTATCGGATGATATACAGCTGGCCTATCGAGGTACCATAGCATGCCTGAGTGTTACTCATAGAAATGTTCCTTCGTGTGCGTCCCTATAAAAGTATTGTTGCGTTGTTGAAAGACAGGAGTGTCCACAGTATTGCCGAGACTACTGTATGTCACGTACACTGCTCATGGAAGATGCTGAAATAAAGTTCCTGGTTCATTTTTATGGTTACCCTAATGAGTGCACACTAGTCTTGTCATGAAAAACAATCCAAAGAAAACCAAAGAAACAACTCCTGGATCCCCTGTACCTTCCACCCTCGGTGAGTTAAACCCTTCATTAGGCTGTCGGTGTTCTATGATCTTTGCATCGTTTGAAATGAATGTAAATAGTGACTCTTCGAATCACACTACACGTGCTCAGCCAGCTATTGTTGCTTGGCATATTGAAAAGGTGCCAAATCATTTACCCATTTCATCTGTGGCTTTCTACCAATTGCACACAGTTATATTGTGAATGTACGTTCCGAATCTGGTTGAGAGGGCCGTGTACTCACTAAGAGCAGCTGTTCCTATCACGTTTAAAAACCGCTTCCCACTGACACATCACTTCGCTGCCACTACTTGCATCGGTGTCGTGGAACTAGTTGTGCACTTACACAACCAGTTTTTCTTTCTTTTTTATGGGGGGGGGGGGGGGTGACTAACGTTTCCTAGCATTCTCTCCGTAGAATTAATATCGTTTCGTCTCTTTACTTGCGTAAAAGCTTTTCAAACCAAAGTTTATCTTAATTTATGAACTACTTTATGTCACGTACACATCTTAAGAAGGAGATTATGCAGGGCAAAAGCTTTCCAATAAAAGCAACAAAAATCCCAGCACCAATGTGATAAGTTGTTGCATGTCTAGATTTTAATTTTTATGAAGAGCATACGAACGGCACATTTCATAATTTTCTGATGAAGCATCAAGGGAAGACTGAATTGGTTATATGTTCCGGAGATACCGTAAATAATAAAAGTAATACCGGTGCTAACAGAAGCGTTCTCGTGCACTTCTCGCTGAGGCGCGCCCGATGAAAAATGATTAGTAGACTACCTAATAACAGTAGTTGTTACCGCTACAGCGTCTGCGGTCTCAGTTTAAAGAGACAGTCGTCGTTTTGCCTCCCTGTTATTATGCCCTTGTGCTGGGTCCAACGCGTTGCCATTGATGTGTATTCAAGTAGTGGCCAGATTGGTGGTTCAAATGGCTCTGACCACTAAGAGACTTAACTTCTGTCATCAGTCCCCTAGAACTTAGAACTACTTAAACCTAACTAACCTAAGGACATAACACACTTTCATGCCTGAGGCAGGATTCGAACCTTCGACAGTAGCGGTAGCGGGGTTGCAGACTGTAGCGCCTAGAACCGCTCGGACACCACGGCCGGCCCAGATTGGTGACAGAGAGGTGACAATGAGCATCATTATTCGTAAAGGAGCTGGAGTTCCGTTACAAATCATTAATGAAACTACATCAATAGAGCTTAACATCAAATACACGTCCGTTAGAGACACTTTCCTTCATCCATGTCCACTTTCTCCCATCTGCTTTACTGTGGAATATCGCAATATTTCATTCCGCTGTCCATCCCTGCCAAATTTATGTAGCGAATCAGTCCTTAATAACTTATAAGTTAAACAAGTCTGTTGTGGTTGGCAGGAGAGCCAACCGTATGGTTAAAGGAGGCCGAAATGCACGCGTCTCAGCTCACGCAGGCTGGCGTGAGGTCTGGAACATGACAAGGGAATTAGAATTGAGAGAAACGGACGTAGCTCGTGGAATACTTATCTTTAAACCATTAATAACGAACGTCGCTCTTTATGGTACATGATTCACAATATCAATAGTACGGAAGGCTATGCTAACTATCGTTTCGGCAAATGAGAGCGTAGAAGTCAGTGAACCATAGCTAGCAAAGTCGGCTGTACAACTGCGGCGAGGAAGTCTTTCTAGACCTGCCGTGTGGCGGCGCTCTGTCTGCAATCATTGATAGTGGCGACACGCGGGTCCGACGTATACTACCGGACCGCAGCCGATTTAAAGGCCACCACCTAGCAAGTGTGGTGTCTGGCGGTGACACCACAAAGTCTTTATGGACTTTATATGGATCCACGTTATCGATAAGTTAAAGAATATCGTTTAAACCATACTGTTAGTATAGGTAAGTACATTATTAAGAATTAACGGCTAGTTTAGAGGGCGTGTTCAGTTTTAATTGCGTAAGTGATTGTGGACGCAATCATATGTGGCGTAGTCGTCAGTGGACATAACTTTAGAATAATTATCTAGAAAATAAGCATACATCACTGTTTACGGTCCAGTCGCAAGTGTTAATAAGCACAGTATATCACCAAAAACCATCCACACGCCCCTAAGTAAAGTAGAATAACCTACTACATGTCACTGGGGGCGGATCTCTCTTAATGAAAGGATCAAATCGTTCAAATGGCTCTGAGCACTATGGGACTCAAACGCTGTGGTCGTTAGTCCCCTAGAACTTAGAACTACTTAAATCTAACTAACCTAAGGACACCACACACATCCATGCCCGAGGCAGGATTCGAACCTGCGACCGTAGCAGTCGCACGATTCCGGACTGCGCGCCTAGGACCGCAAGACCACCGCGGCCGGCTTTAATGAAAGGGGGAGGGGAGTATTGCGTCGTCTCTGGAGCAGCAGTAACAGCAAAATGAGTCGGTCATGAGAACTCAGTAACGTGGCCTCGTCACTGGATGTCATCTGAAAAACATATCTAACACGGGTATTTGAAAACTTCTGATGCTGCGACAGTCGACTATTGCTGATGTAATTTTTAAGTGAAATCGAAGAAGCACATCGACAGCCAAACCAAGACTACGGATGGACAGGGACCGTCGAGTATTGTCGTGGGTGGTTGTGAAAAATGGCACAAATCACTAGTGTGTTCCAAAGTGCTATCAGTAGTTCAATCAGAACGACGACTGTGCGTAGAGAGTTAAGAAGAATGCGATACAATGGCAGAGCAGCTCCGTATAAGCCACACATTTCTGTATTCAGTGATAACGACCTTTAGATGGTACAAAGAGCGACGCCACAGGACAGCGAGTGACTGGAACAGAGTGACTTGGAGTTACGAGGCACGCAGTACTCTGCAGAAACGTGATGGATGTGATTGGGTTTGGCGAATGATTGGAGAACGCTACTTGCCTTGATGTGTAGTGCGGAGTGAAGTACGGAGAAAGTTGTGTTACGATTTGGGGGTGTTTTTCACGATTGGGGCGTGGTGTCTTTCTAGCGCTTAAAGAAAAACATTAATGCGGAAGTAGATGGACACGTTTTAACAGCACTGTGTACTGCGTACAGTAGAGGAACAGTTCGGAGACGGTGATTGTAATAGCGTGACATTGGACAGTGTCATGAAGCACCAGCAGTGGGGTGATAGTTCGCAGACAATAATATTCCTGAAATAGACTGGCCTGCCATGAGCCGCGACTGAAACCCATTGCCGCACCTTAGGTTTGAATGAGGAGGAGGACTTTGCTCCATACCCCACCGTCAAACCTTCTCTGGTTTGGGCGCTAGAGGAAGAATGTACCCCACACGGATTCAGACCCATCGTTAAAATGGCCCCATCTGAGTTTCTGACGCCATTAAAAGCACAATATGGACACATATCAAGTTAATATCCACAAATACGTCTCCGGATACTTTCACGAGAAAGTGGCACTAGTAGTCATCCGTTTTTAACTCGAACAATGGCTTCAACGGTCTACTACTGCCGCCTGTTACTTGAAGAGTTAGACATCAGCCAGACACATGCATTCGATGTATTTTAATGATTGGAGAAGCATCACCGGGTTATGTTGCAATAACCGTGGTTCAATTTCCACCTCGTTCCGCATAAACATATACACAGCGTACTCTATAGTGCATGGTGGAAGCCTTCCAGCAAAGCAATGAAAACCAAATAACATCATAGCTGGTAACCTCTTTACAAGGAAATGAGAAAACATTATAAGTTAAATACGAGTGACGTGGGGATTTTCTGCGTAATTAACCTCGTAATGACCGATCCTTTCCTCAAAAACCTTCTGTTAGACTGTAAGTGCTAAAATTTAACGAGATTACACTCATTTTTTGTCAGTATTTACCGGCGCCATGAACCTCTTAGAAGTTTTAAGTAGGATATATATAAGAGATTTTTGACATGTCCTCGTCATAACTCGAGAACAACTTACGTACACTCAATAACACCCGAAATTATTTCTGAAGCATATGGCAGAACTGGGTGGCTTATCATAGTTGTTTTAGTCCATACCATTCATTCAGTCACCACATTTCCCAGTGTCTGCTTTTCTCATTCAGCTGAGGCCTCTTCTCATTTGATATATCGGAACCCTCTGGTTATGCGTGGTGCTTAAATTAACGACTGTAGTCGACTAATACATTTTTCTGTCTCTTGTGCCGTCCATTACGCCCGTAACTGTCATCGAACTCGTTAGGACTTCCATTCATTGACCTATAATGATTTCAACAATATTAACTTGATCATTTTTCTGGTAATTTTTGTCCATAGACATCAAGTCTTCCCTTCCTTCCTAGTTCTTAGTAATATAGTGTGTTACAGGCGGTCGTTTTAAAAAATTTAGAGATTGTAGAGGATTAAGTTCACAATAGTTTGCGATTAGGAAACTATAGCTGGAGACGTGAAAGAAAGTCTCGACGGCACTATGAGCATTCTCTATATTGTCGTTACGCTAATTAGAATACTGTAGATTGGAAAACATTTATTGACAGTGACGCACAATCGAATACCGTAAACGGAAACAGTGACTTTAATGCAGAGAAATGTTGAAAATGACGACCAACAACTCCGTTACATAATGTGCCACAAAGAATTATGTTTTGTCTGATTCTCTCTAAGATTCCTCTTTCCCCAGTGACAGTATTAAATGTTGTAAAGATGCATTCTATAAGTTCAGGTACTGCACCTGCCAGTGTGGAGTATGCAAGGGACTTTACGTAACCCTAGAAGGAAAAGTTCAAAAATGTTCAAATGGTTCTGAGCACTATGGGACTTAACTTCTAAGGTCATAAGTCCCCTAAAACTTAGAACTAATTAAACCTAACTAACAAAAGGAATTAACACACACATCCATGCCCGAGGCAGGATTCGAACCTGCGACCTTAGCGGTCGCGCAGTTACAGACTCTAGCGCCTAGAACCGCTCGGCGATCCTGCCTGCCGAAGGAAAAGTATAAACAGGTGGGGTCACGGGAAAGGACAGGCCAAGAAACTGGGCATCCCCTTCAAATTACTCTCTGCCTCAAATTATGTCACATGGCTTCATCTAACGATAAAAGGGCGCTGCGGCACCGTCGTTCTGAAACCACAAATGAGTTCATAACTGCAAGGGAACATCCTCCAAATGTTTAGACGCCACATTGTCCAGAAAGTTCAAATACCATGCATGGTTCAAACGATATCGTAAGATGTGTGTTTGAGGAAGGCTATCTCCAAGAACTCCAGCCGTATATTTACCGATAAATTAACCTGGCAACATCTCGTACAGAGCACAAATTGTCAAGAGCTCAGTGGTGACTACGGAAACTTAGTTTCACGTTTCCTGCTGTAGGTTCCTGATATTAAAACGTTCCAGGGTTCTTCGATTATAACGTCGCAAATTTACACAACGTCAGTGTGTATCACCTTGCATACACCAGGTTATAGCATCACATTGCTGACACTTTTAATTTCATGTTGTCAGGATTTTCTATATTAAAACGCCTGTGTTTTTTACAATGTTCTCATCAATGTCCTTCAGACGTGCGTGTTTGTGTAAAGGACTAGGCACAGTTGCGAGCAAAACCCGTACGAAATATTAGAAATGTATTCGCAATTGGCAATAAGGTCAGACTCTAGCCGCACAATGTACAGGATATATTTAAATTTGTGTCGTACTGAGACTTGAACACTGGTCCGCCGCTTAACGCGTACGTCTCCTTAACAATCTTAGCGAGCCAAGCATACGTCCAGGATCGACCAGCCACTGCAATATTGTATTTCTTTGCAAGACGAGACCGCGACGACAATCATGATTCTCACCTTGTGCGGAAGTCACAGCAATTGGTGCAGGCCGGAGTGGCCGAGCGGTTCTAGGCGCTACAGGTTCGAATCCTGTCTCGCGCATGGATGTGTGTGATGTCCTTAGGTTAGTTAGGTTTAAGTAGTTCTAGGGGACTGATGACCTCAGAAGTTACGTCACGTAGAGCTCAGAACCATTTGAACCAGCAACTGGGCAAGTACAGTACGTACGCAGACGGTGACATACGGAAATTTGTGTCGATCCTCGAGGAGTGTTGAGTTGGCCAACGCGGTTAAAGCCTGCCAATGGGAAATTCGGGTTCGACTACCAGTTATGCATAGATTTTCGTTGTCAACAATAAATCGCGCAGCTGGTGTCTGATCACATATCATGTTTGCAGTTGCGAATACGTTTCCATCTTTTCTGATTTCTTGTAGCCTACGAATCATTTCGGCACAGTTCTTTGTACGAAACGTGTGCATTTTGAATCCACTTTATCAACTAAGATAAAAACATCCCCCAGTGTTGACAGCTTTTGTTGGGGAACCTTTCTTCCCCTGACGTGTCCCTCTTTTTCGGCCGTTATGTAAAATTTGTTTATATGAGAATCTTCTACTGCGTCGCCATAAGTGCTGGTATTAATTATGTACCAACTATCCTTAAACTAATCCTGGTCACTTCTATTCCAAAACTGTATCTTACATCAGGTATGTTCTTAAACGGTTTCTGAATATGATTCAGGAAACGGACACCGTATTGCATTTGCAGCGGCATCTGTTATTACGCGGGCTACTAGTTTTTGGGAGAGTATTATACAAAAAGCGATCTCGTTACAAATTTCTGACATCACCTACAATAAAGATGGCAGCTTGGAGCTAAGCACAGCTAGGAACCAGGCTATCGGAAAGTTGAAGCAGACGCGGAAAGCGCGCAATGTTGTTGTTGTTGTTGTTGTTGTTGCCTTCAGTCCTGAGGCTGGTTAGATGCAGCTCACCATGCTACTCTATCCTGTGCAAGCTTCTTCATCCCCAGTACCTACTGCCACCTACATCCTTCTGAATCTGCTTAGTGTATTCATCTCTTGGTCTCCTTCTACGATTTTTACCCTCCACGCTGCCCTCCAATGCTAAATTTGTGATCCCTTGATGCCTCAAAACATGTTGTACCAACCGATCCCTTCTTCTAGTGCCCTCATCTCGTGGTCGTGCGGTAGCGTTCTCGCTTCACGCGCTCGGGTTCCCGGGTTCGACTCTCGGCGGGGTCAGGAATTTTCTTTGCCTCGTGAAGGATGGGTGTTAGGTGTTGTGTGTTGCCCTTAGGTTAGTTAGGTTTAAGTAGTTCTAAGTTCTAGAAGACTGATGACCATAGATGTTAAGTCCCATAGTGCTCAGAGCCATTTGAACCATTTTTGAATGTCCTTCTAGTCAAGTTGTGCCACAAACTTCTCTTCTCCCCAACCCTTTTCAATACCTCCTCATTAGTTACGTGATCTATCCACCTTATCTTCAGCATTCGTCTGTAGCACCACATTTCGAAAGCTTCTATTCTCTTCTTGTCCAAACTAGTTATCGTCCATGTTTCACTTCCATACATGGCTACACTCCAAACAAATACTTTCAGAAACGACTTCCTGATACATAAATCTATATTCGATGTTAACAAATTTCTCTTCTTCAGAAACGCTTTCCTTGCCATTGCCAGTCTACATTTTATATCCTCTCTAATTCGACCATCATCAGTAACTTTTACTTCTTAAATAGCAAAACTCCTATACTACTTTAAGTGTATCTTTTCCTAATCTAATTCCCTCAGCATCACCCGATTTAATTTGAGAACATTCCATTCTCCTCGTTTTGCTTTTGTTGATGTTCATCTTACATCCTCCTTTCAAGACACTGTCCATTCCGTTCAACTGCTCTTCCAAGTCCTTTGCCGTCTCTGACAGAAGTACAACGTCATCGGCGAACCTCAAAGTTTTTACTTCTTCTCCATGAATTTTAATACCTACTCCAAATTTTTCTTTTGTTTCCTTTACTGCTTCCTCAATATACAGATTGAATAACATCGCGGAGAGGCTACAACCCTGTCTCACTGCTTTCCCAACCAATGCTTCCCTTTCATGCCATTCGACTCTTATGACTGCCATCTGGTTTCTGCACAAATAGTAAATAGCTTTTCGTTCCCTGTATTTTACTCCTGCCACCTTTAGAATTTGAAAGAGAATATTCCAGTCAACACTTTTAAAAGCTTTCTCTAAGTCTACAAATGATAGAAACGTAGGTTTGCCTTTTCTTAATCTTTCTTCTAAGATAGGTCGTAAGGTCAGTATTGCCTCACGTGTTCCACCATTTCTACGGAATCCAAACTGATCCTCCCCGAGGTCCACATCTACCAGTTTTTCCATTCGTCTGTAAAGAATTCGCGTTAGTATTTTGCAGCTGTGACTTATTAAACTGATAGTTCGATAATTTTCACATCTGTCAGCACCTGCTTTCTTTGGGATTAGAATTACTACATTCTTCTTGAAGTCTGAGGGTGTTTCGCCTGTCTCATACATCTTGCTCACCAGCTGGTAGAGTTTTGTCATGACTGGCTTTCCCATGGCCGTCAGTTATCTACTCCGGGGGCCTTGTTTCGACTCAGGTCTTTTAGTGCTCTGTCAAACTCTTCACGCAGTATCGTATCTCCCATTTCGTCTTTATCTACATCCTCATCCATTTCCATAATATTGTCCTCAAGTACATCGCCCTTGTATAAACCTTCTATATACTCCTTCCACCTTTCTGCCTTCATTGTTTAGAACTGGGTTGCCATCTGAGCTCTTGATATTCATACACGTGGTTCCCTTCTCTCCAAAGGTCTCTTTAATTTTCCTGTAGGCAGTAACTATATTACCCCTAGTGAGATAAGCTTCTACATCCTTACATTTGCCTCTAGTCATCTCTGCTTAGTCATTTTGTACATCCTGTCGATCTCATTTTTGAGACGTTTGTATTTCTTTTTGCCTGCTTCATTTACTGCATTTTTATATTTTCTCGTTTTATCAATTAAATTCAATATTTCTTTTGTTACCCAAGGATTTCTGGCAGCCCTCGTCTTTTTACCTACTTTATCCTCTGCTGCCTTCACTACTTCATCCCTCAGAGCTACCCATTCTTCTTCTACTGTGTTTCTTTCCCCCATTCCTGTCAATTGTTCCCTTATGCTCTCCTTGAAACTCTGTACAACCTCTGGTTCTTTCAGCTTATCCAGATCCCATGTCCTTATATTCCCACCTTATTGAAGTTTCTTCAGTTTTAACCTACAGGTCATAACCAATAGATTGTGGTCAGAGTCCACATCTGCCCTTGGAAATGTCCTACAATTTAAAACCTGATTCCTAAATATCTGTCTTACCATTATATAATCTATCTGATACCTTTTAGTATCTCAAGGATTCTTCCGTGTATACAACCTTCTTTTATGATTCTTGAACCACGTGTTAGGTATGATTAAGTTGTGCTCTGTGCAAAATTCTACCAGACGGCTTCCTCTTTCATTTCTTAGCCCCAATCCATAATCACCTACTATGTGTCCTTCTCAGCCTTTTCCTACTGACGAATTGCAGTCACCCATGACTATTAAATTTTGGTCTCCCTTCACTACTTGAATAATTTCTTTTATCTCATCATACATTTCATCAATTTCTTCATCATCGGCAGAGCTAGTTGGCACATAAACATGTACTACTGTATTAGGCATGGGCTTTGTGTCTATCTTGGCCACAATAATGCGTTCACTATGCTGTTTGTAGTAGCTTACCCGCACTCCTATTTTTTATTCATTATTAAAGCTACTCCTGCATTACCCCTATTTGATTTTGTATTTATAACTCTGTATTCACCTGACCAATAGTCTGGTTCCTCCTGCCACCGAACTTCACTAATTCCCACTATATCTCTCTTTAACCTATCCATTTCCCTTTTTAAATTTTCTAACCAACATGGCCGATTAACGAATCTGATATTCCACGCTCCGATCCGTAGAACTCCAGTTTTCTTTGTCCTGATAACGACGTCCTCCTGAGTAGTACCCGCCCGGAGATCCGAATGGGGGACTATTTTACCCAAGAGGACGCCATCATCATTTAATCATACAGTAAAGCTGCATGTACTCGGGAAAAATTACGGCTGTAGTTTCCCCTTGCTTTCAGCCGTTCGCAGTACCAGCACAGCAAGGCCGTTTTCGTTAATGTTGCAAGGCCAGATCAGTCAATCATCCAGACTGTTGCCCCTGCAACTACTGAAAAGGCTGCTGCCCCCCTTCAGGAACCACATATTTGTCTGGCCTCTCAACAGATACCCCTCCGTTGTGGTTGCACCTACGGTACGGCCACCTGTATCGCTGAGGTACGCAAGCCTCCCCACCAACGGCCAGGTCCATGGTTCATGGGGAGGGGGGGGGGGGGGGTCAGGTGCGATGATAACATTACCATATATGGCGCTGGAGCGAGCACCAGTGACGTCACTGAAGAAAGCGCAGCTATATGAGGACGGCAGCAGCAGTCATACGACAGTCACCACTTGCCTGTTATGTAACAGATTAATTCTTCGGTTAACATTGTCTCCTATGTTACTTCGGTTTGACATTTGCTACCCCATTAATGGCGTTTCCAAGTTCTAGTAAACATACTACAGCGCACTGACTTAAGACGATTCTGAAACGTACAAGCAAATGATAACCGAACACCCGCTACAACGGAACCCTGAGACGGTTCCATTTTGTAAAACACTGCAGCTTATTCCTTGGCAACCTGGAGAAAGACATTCGAGGACATCAGTTCAGTCGGAAAACGCAGTGCAGTAGTAAGTGCGGATGTGGATTAGTCAGTGGCTGACCACGTTCTACGAAACAGGAACTGATCGTCTCCCAATGGGATAAATGTCTCAACGCGTATGGTCATTATATTTGAAAGGTCCCGTGATGGCGGGTGTTGGGACTTTAAAGGACGGTCTCTTGTATTCAGAAGCATTAAGAACAGAGGTTACGGTTTACCACTGACATCTAGCTCTAATTTTGTGGTAAAGTCCTATTTGACGAAAGTGCTGAGGTCATCGTTCACTAGGGTTACACACTATTTAATCTAACTTAAACTAACTTACAGAAAAAACAAAACACACACCCATGCCCGAGTGAGGACTCGAACCGCCGACATGGAAGTCGCACGAATCGTGGCTACCCCGAGCGGCCCCCATATTTGCTGTTCGTAACATCTGCTATGTGTAATAACCCATATACACTCCTGGAAATTGAAATAAGAACACAATGAATTCATTGTCCCAGGAAGGGGAAACTTTATTGACACATTCCTGGGCTCAGATACATCACATGATCACACTGACAGAACCACAGGCACATAGACACAGGCAACAGAGCATGCACAATGTCGGCACTAGTACAGTGTATATCCACCTTTAGCAGCAATGCAGGCTGCTATTCTCCCATAGAGACGATCGTAGAGATGCTGGATGTAGTCCTGTGGAAAGGCTTGCCATGCCATTTCCACCTGGCGCCTCAGTTGGACCAGCGTTCGTGCTGGACGTGCAGACCGCGTGAGACGACGCTTCATCCAGTGCCAAACATGCTCAATGGGGGACAGATCCGGAGATCTTGCTGGCCAGGATAGTTGACTTACACCTTCTAGAGCACGTTGGGTGGCACGGGATACATGCGGACGTGCATTGTCCTGTTAGAACAGGAAGTTCCCTTGCCGGTGTAGGAATGGTAGAACGATGGATTCGATGACGGTCTGGATGTACCGTGCACTATTCAGTGTCCCCTCGACGATCACCAGAGGTGTACGGCCAGTGTAGGAGATCGCTCCCCACACCATGATGCCGGGTGTTGGCCCTGTGTGCCTCGGTCGTATGCAGTCCTGATTGTGGCGCTCACCTGCACGGCGCCAAACACGCATCCGACCATCATTGGCACCAAGGCAGAAGCGACTCTCATCGCTGAGGACGACACGTCTCCATTCGTCCCTCCATTCACGCCTGTCACGACACCACTGGAGGCGGGCTGCACAATGTTGGGGCGTGAGCGGAAGACGGCCTAAAGGTGTGCGGGACCGTAGCCCAACTTCATGGAGACGGTTACGAATGGTCCTCGCCGATACCACAGGAGCAACAGTGTCCCTAATTTGCTGGGAAGTGGCGGTGCGGTCCCCTACGGCACTGCGTAGGATCCTACGGTCTTGGCGTGCATCCGTGCGTCGCTGCGGTCCGGTCCCAGGTCGACGGGCACGTGCACCTTCCGCCGACCACTGGCGACAACATCGATGTACTGTGGAGACCTCACGCCCCACGTGTTGAGCAATTCGGCGGTACGTCCACCCGGCCTCCCGCATGCCCACTATACGCCCTCGCTCAAAGTCCGTCAACTGCACATAAGGTTCACGGCCACGCTGTCGCGGCATGCTACCAGTGTTAAAGACTGAGATGGAGCTCCGTATGCCACGGCAAACTGGCTGACACTGACGGCGGCGGTGCAGAAATGCTGCGCAGCTAGCGCCATTCGACGGCCAACACCGCGGTTCCTGGTGTGTCCGCTGTGCCGTGCGTGTGATCATTGCTTGTACAGCCCTCTCGCAGTGTCCAGAGCAAGTATGGTGGGTCTGACACACCGGTGTCAATGTGTTCTTTGTTACATTTCCAGGAGTGTAGTTCTTGAGAAACTGATCTCCTCATAGCTCGGTCGTCCGTAATGAACCGCCCTGAGAACCTGCCACGGAAACTGTTATAATGCAAAATACCTACTGATAGCTTTATTTATGCAAAAGCTTAAAAGAATTGTGATCATGATGCAGCCAATGTTTCTAAAAGCTATAAAGAACAGACAGCAAACATAATGCTGCGGGACACAATGTACTGTGGTTAAACTGCGATCGTAGACTAAGTGTGAACAGTGACAACAGCCTACAGATGACTTACGTTTCACGAAACTACAGTAAGGGAAACGTGTAATCTTTGTATGTTTGAAATAAACACACCATTTTCTCTCCACTCTAGTGTCGCCCATAGTAATTCAACTAGGAACTGTGCGTATTGATCAAAACGAACTGTCAGTCAATAACTGAGAAGCATATTAAATGTCCCTTAAATTGTTTGTTGTGACAACTGAAAATTTGTGTTACTTCTCATGACAACTCTAAATTATGTTGATAATACCAGTGCTCTCATCTTGCTGACCTGACATTTGAATAATTTAACTTTCCCACCACAAATCGCATACAACTGTCTCATTATTGCTTTTTATCAATGCTTTTATTAAGCACCGTAGAATATTCAATAAAATACAAGTTATTCAATTAAGGTAATTTTCATTGATTATGATACATCATTCCACAGGCTGTTTACAAATTGAGTACAGGAATGCATGTCAGATATAGCCTGCTAAATTCCATTGGAAGCCTCCATCGACGAACTTGTATTAAAGTGAATAAATGGGTAAAAAGGAAGCAGACAACTACAAATTAACTTGCCAGCTGTTGTTTGTCATCTGCGCTACTTAACGTCTATATCGACGACATCAGTAGCAAATGGACGAAAACCTACGTTGTTAATTGTAGTGAAGACGAAATTACCCAGAAAACATTTGAAAGGCCAAAAATCTTAATAAGCGACAAAATTGTCCAGCGCCTTGACTCTTTTGAAACCTTTTCTGTTTGCGTACATCTTAGCAGCGTCGATATACATGAGAGAAAAAAAATCGCAGCACGAAAAATTAATTAGTGTAGAGCAACGAAATTTTGGGAACTCTTTCTTCTAGGTAACACATTTAAGAGATTAACATCGCAAAATCATAGAGATGAAAGAGGCAAGCCACTAAAAGTGTGAAATGCATTTTCATCAGTAACTAACTGCTGAATGCAAGCATGCAGACGTGCAGGGACTGTGTTGTACGATTGCCGGATGTCGGTTTGTAAGATGAAGTTCTATGCCTGTAGCACTTGGCCATTCAATACAGGTTTAGTTAATGCTGTTTATGGATGACGCTGAAATTATCGTCCACAGTCGTCCCATACGTGTTCGATTGGAGACATGTGATGATGGGGCAAGCAGAGGCAACACTTCGACACTCTGTAAGGCAGAGCGGTATGGGGGTAAGCGTTATCCTCTTGGAAAGCACCACATGGGATGCTGTTCATGAGCGGCAGCAAAACATATAGAATCACCAGACTGAAGTACAAATTTGCGGTCAGAGTGCTTGGAATAAATAAAAAATGCGATCCTGCTGTCTTATGAAATCGCACCCCAGACCATTACTCCATGTATGGTTCCAGTGTGTCTAGCACACAATTTGTTTTCAGGCCTTCATCTGGTTCCCTTGTACACAACACACGGCAATCACTAGTACCGAGACAAAACCTTCTATCATCAGAAAACACAACAGACCTCCATCTTGCCCTCTAATGAGTTCACGCTTGACACCAAGGAAGTCGCAAAAAGGGTCAGTGGAATGCAGGCTACTGGGCGTTTGAACCAGAGCTTTCCTTCAATTGGCGGATTTCTTACAGATCTTTGTGTAACTGTAATATCAACTACCACTCAAACTGCTTCTGCGGATGCTATACGGTGCGCCAGAGTCATACGCTCAGCACGACGGTCTTCACTCTCGGCGGCCGGCCGGAGTGGCCGTGCGGTCCTAGGCGCTACAGTCTGGAGCCGAGCGACCGCTACGGTCGCAGGTTCGAATGCTGCCTCGGGCATGGATGTGTGTGATGTCCTTAGGTTAGTTAGGTTTAATGAGTTCTAAGTTCTAGGCGACTGATGACCTCAGAAGTCAAGTCTCATTGTGCTAAGAGCCATTTCACTCTCGGCAATGCCATGTGCTCTTCTGGAGTCCGGACTTCTTGCGGCCATGCATTCTCGTGACCGCCTCTGCCAGCAGTAGTGTATGGTGGTTAATTACTGCCAGGTCTTTCTGCAGTACAGCGGAACGAACATCCAGCTTCTTTTAGCCATATTGCACGAACTCCTTCAAACATAATGAGGTGTTGCTTAAGACATATTTGTCACCTTGAAGGCATTCGTGGCTAACATCAACTGCAATCACAAAAGTAACTAATGTTAACGACCGTTACAACGTATATTTAAAGCAAACATAGAGGTGCTGCTAACACACTCTTCTTCGACTGGTGCGAAATTTGAATAGGCATCATCTTCCAGATGTAGAAAAACTTTCGTTTATGTCGCACGACTCCTTCTTGGTGCTGCGACTTTTTTCCAACAGAGTACTTCCCAAATGAAAATACTGTTCGATGCGGGCTGTGTAACTATCGAATTTAGTTGCTATTGGCCAATTTAGAAATCTTAGTCCTTACAAAGTCATAGTCAAAAATGTCTACTACGTCGCAAGACGTGTAGCACGCAAATCTGTCACCGAGCGAGGTGGCGCAGTGGCTAGCACACTGGACTGGCATTTGAGTCGACGACGGTTCACTCCCGCGTCCGGCCATCCAAATTTAGGTTTTCCGTGACTTCCCTAAATAGCTCAAGGCAAATGCCGGGATGGTTCCTTTGAAAGGGCACGGCCGACTTCCTTCGCCTTCCTTCCCCAATCCGATGAGACTGATGACCTCGCTGTCTGTTCTCCTCCCCCAAACAATCCAATCCAAATCTGTCCACCAACCCACGTGTGGAGCGAATTATCAGCAACAAGGAAGTCACAAGGAATCCACATCATCTCAGTTATGAGCACAGAACTGATTCACACGGTATATTCACAAGAAGAAATGTATTGTGACATGTTACCTAGAGGTTGGCTGATAACAATGAAGGTTCAGTTGGCCAGTAGCAAAGAAATTTTTCATTTGTACAACTCAAAACGGAGAAAGACTCAATTTAATTTTTTTATGCTTCAGGTTCAAAAAGTTACAGACTGACTACCAAATTAAACAGTTTAGAAATTAATGGTGTGTTTCAAGTGTTTGTAATTCGATTCTCGTTCAAATGCTATGTGAAAATGGTAATTCAATCACCCAGAAGCACAGCATTAGTCACCACAAGATAACCAAAGATTATCTGGAATTTTGGTAGCAAAGTAGGAGTGGCATTGACAATCAGATTCTATTGGAACATAGCCCTCTCTCAATCTTATATGGAGCAAAATGTTGGGCGCTGACTAAAACAAATAAACGAAGATCAAAGGAGGCAAGAGCGATGTCCCAGGCTCCGAGTTTACGCACGAGGCGATCACCTAGAGGACTCAGATTGCTGGTAGCATCATTACAGGGTTATTCAGAAGTATAAGATCGGTGCACATGGTCGAAAAGTTTTTGTTTCGCATATTGGTATTTGGTTTACTACGTGTTTGATTATCGTTTGCCATATTTTATTGTAACTCACTGTTGCTATTTGTGTTTCAATGTTACCATTTTATCATTTGGACTGAGTGGAGCTGTGGACAATAGAAAATGGATCGGAGAGAAGTGGAGACATAAGACCATTTCCGAAACATTCTACGGTCTGAGTTGGGTAACAGCGCCGGAGAAAGCCATAAGCATTTCCTCCGTGGATGGGGATAAATGCAATTCGACGAAGCACAGAAAGAAAATGGTCTTCCCTTGCTAAGGAAAATCGTTTTGGCATTAGGGAATATTCAGGTTCCGGAAGGCCTTAGGTGTTTCATGATGATCGTTTAAGTGCATTAATCCACAATGATGCACGTCACTGTATTCGAGAACTGGCGATTATGTTGAACTGTGATGATTTCAGCCCGTGCGTCGTTTGCATGCAGTGGGGAAGTTAATCCTCTGTACCAATATCATGGAAATCAACTGGTGGTCTTATGTGCACCTGGTGCCCGTCTCCAGTTGGTTCGTGAACATGAGCCACTCCTGTCCTGTATTGTTACTGGGGACGAGAAATTACTTCTTTATGCTAACTTAAGGAAAGGAAACGAATGGTTGAGCGCAAACAAAGCATAATCTCGCCGTACAAAGATCTGCACGCATCCACAAAAGGTAGTGTCTGGTGGAATAGCGACGGTTTGGTGTGCTATGAACTGCTTCCCTGAGGAGTAACCATCGATGCTGAAATTTATCCGAGACTTCTAAGAGACGCCATCTGAGAGGAACTACCATGACGACAGCGGGAAGTGGTGCTACACAACGATAACGCCTACCCGCAATGTGCTAAACTAACTGACAAAAGGATTACACAGGGAGTGGGTCGGCACGTTATTCCGCACCAGTTTTATTCACTTGATCTCTGTCTAGTGACCTTCAACACTTTCCGGGTGAGAATGTTCTCCGAACATGGCTCGGCGTGTTCTTCGCCTGAAATCCATGTGATTTCTACAGCCGCGGAATCAAAAATTTGTTCAAACACTCACAAAATGATGTAAATATCGAAGAAGAACATAGTAGTCATGACTAAAATCTATGTTATGTGTATCTGTTACATTTATTAAACTTATGGAGAAATGCTACGAACGTATGTACGAACCCGTTACCTCTGGGGTATCAACAGCTGACTGCGCAACTGATACAGGTCACGCCGATTACTCATGTCAGAAGTTGCATTGCGTCTGAAGCCAAATAGTTAGCCTCACTGCTTTTGGCGCGGAGGACCGTGTTTGATTCCCAGCGCTTCCTCGTATTTTTTCTGGGGTAGGTCTGAAACGGAGTCCACTCAGCCACGCGAGGCCAAATGAGGAGCTGCTTGAAAAAAGAAGCTCTCTATCTGGATTTATCTACTGTCAATAACGGCTGGAGGGATTGGTGACACACTGATCACAGATCGCTCTTCGTGCTCCCTTGTCTGCAGCAGTCGCCCAACCACAGCACGCCTAGGGCTTAACCCTCGATTGGTGTTTACGTTATATCATTGGATGAAGCATCTCTGAAGATTTAGATTAGTAATATCTATAATTGCGTAGCACATCAGTAAGGAACAGGTGTGACAGACCACGTACATAAGTCAATCAATTTAGATTAGTAATATCTATAATTGCGTAGCACATCAGTAAGGAACAGGTGTGACAGAACACGTACATAAGTCAATCAATGCATATTGTCGTGTCGAATAAATTTGTAAAAAAATGCGTGTGAATTTCTAAGGGACAGAACTGCTTAGGTCATCGGTCCCTAGGCTTACACACTACTTAATCTAACTTAAACTAACTTACGCTAAGAACAACACACACACCCATGCCCGAGGGAAGACTCGAAACTCCGGCTGGAAGAACCGCGCAGTCCGCGACATGATGCCTCTAATCGCGCTACCACTCAGCGCGGCTAATAAATTTGTGTCTGCTGATAAGCAATCCATTGAAAATATTTCCAATGCTAGCTGCAAACGTGCGCTTTCCTGGATAGTAACAGCAGCGATTTCAGTGAATTTCATGACGTATCAACGTGCGTCGCATCACAATCTGGGCTCATACTTACCATGGGCAATGGTGGTGAAACACTTGGAGTGATTCCGTCCATGAACATGTCCATAATTTCTGTATGTCTTGTATGGGATGTCCAGTGAAGGAGTCCTTGATTTCAATTAAATTTTCTCGGAGGCTGACATTGATAGACGAGTGCAGCAAACGGTATGTTTCTTGTGAAATCTGTAGCAATTTAATACAGAAGTCGTACAAAGCTTTTGAAATAGAAAAGCTGCTAACAGATGCCCGCTTCATCGCAATACATAGTGCATATAAGTAATGCGCTCCAGCTGAGAACGATAAATTACATCGTAGAAAAGTGAAAGATGGTTAGTGTACCGAAAGAAGAGGTTTTTTCCGGCACTAGAATACCGGAAAACTCGAAGCGAAAACCGTTCATAGATTCTTCGCCCAACTCCAACGCACAGGCAGCGTGGCTGACGATCTAGAGGGGAATGTCGGCTCCAGGCAAACTGTAGTTACTCCTGAAAATATCGCCAGGGTTTCTGGAATTATTCAGCAAAAGTGGTCCGAATAACTGCAGCAGAGACTGGTTTGAAGCACTCCAGCACACAGGAAATACCCCATCACTGCCTATACAAATTTTGATATAAAATCCACAGCGTACAGGCCATACCTGCACGAATTATGCGACTGACGTGTGCTTTTGCGAACTAGATTCTCCCGATGACTCACAATGAACACGTTGATGTAGACTGCATCTGGTTCAGAGATGAAGCACATTTCCACCTCAGTCGTGAATTTGGGATTCAAAAATCTCCATTTGTGTGAAGCGGAATCAATGCGCTCTCCCAGGGGTACAGTTGTGACTGTAGTGTTCAGGAGCTATGTTACTAGCCCTTTTTCCGTGAGAAAAATGATCACGTTTTAATTTAGGAACAATCTGTCGCCACACAATTAGCCTTGGATTAGTTCTTGCACAATAGAGCCAGACCACATCGCACAACAGGTGTCTCGCTTTCTTGTTAAACACTTCGGGAACAATTCACTGACCTGCGTAACTGGAAATTTACTGGCGCAGGTACGAATTAGCCTCCATATTCGCCCTGTCTGAATCTATGAGACTACTTTTCGTTGGCCACATAGAAAGACAATAGGTACCGAAACCACCCCAACCCGCTGGACAAGCTTCAATCGGCCATTTCTTTGGCATTGGAATCGATTTGTGTTGTGACACTACAGTATTTGAGGGCATAGTTCATTGTTAGTTAGGTCACCTCCGCGCTGTGAGTGGTGGACATTTCGAAAAGATAGTGATGTGATTGCAAAGACTGCATGCTGAGGACGAGTTTAATATTACATGTTAATAATGTGGGAGTTAAACAGCACCGTTTGTTAGCAGCCTTTCAAATTATTTCGAAACTAGTTTATCACTTCTCTTTAAAATTCTTACAACTTTCGGTATTAACATAACTTTTGTTGCATTCTTCTACCGATCTTAGCTTTCGAGGCACTTAATCTTGAAATCAAGGTCTTCTGCGTTGGGCACCCTGTCTTTTTCATGTTGCCGTCTTCCTAACCTCTTGAAGTATGGGTAACGTTGTACTTCAATCATCTAATGGACATCAAAGTAGTCCTTTCCCAAGGTGGTTTCCGTCGACCTCGTCCCGCATGATGCCCTCTCTCCCTCCATTTATCCCTCCTGTGAACTCTGATCCTCACCTGCGCCTCCCTTCCTCTGTCCTTTTCCCGGGCTGCCTCTCCCCAACCCCCCTTCTTCCACCCTTTTCTCAATTGAGTTCTTTTTCTCTCCCCTCAACTGCCTTTCCGACTGTTTCTCGCGTCCGTCAGTCTCGCCTTTCCTTCTATGTCCCCTCCCTCTATCGGCTCCCCACTTCTTTTCCTTTCCTCTCTTCCCCCCCCCCCTTTTGCCCCCTACATTGTCCGCGTCCTGCCCCCCCCCCCCTTATCTGCTGCCGTGTCGCCTCTACAATGCTGTTTTTAGTGAGTGTTCAGGTAGGAGGGGGGGGGTGTCAAAAATCAACAAACAAAAAAAAAGGAGTAGAGGAAGATGCAGTAAAACAGGGAGGACCTTCATGTAGTTCCTTAAATGGCGATCATTCTTTACAGTATGTAAGCTGGGCGAAGGAAGTACAGAAATATATGTCCAAGTTGAAGCAAAAGTTTTATAATCTCACTCAAAGGAAGTGCTTATGAAGAGAGCGCTTAGCACAGAGTGCAGGAGTGCCTCGGCTGCTGAGGTCGGCGCTCACCGTTCTGCCGGGGGGAACCGGCGAGTCCCACGCGCACGCACGGCTCCGCGTGTCATTGTTGTACTTGAGGAAGAGGTCTCCGTTGCGGACGGCCTGCGGCGACACGGGGTTGGGGGGCGGCAGCGGCGGCGGCTCCTGCGGCGGCGGCGACGTCTGCGGCTGCGGCAGCGCCTGCACCGGCGTCTCCGCCACCGACGCAGCCTGCCCGTCCACTGCGAAACGAACCAACCGCCGTCGAGAGACACCAATTCACAATACATTGCTCAGCCTAAGTGTAAGCGAAGGGACCATAATAAATTACTGATAGGTGTTCGAAAGCTTCATCTTAGTCGATAAGTCATGAAAAACGAAAACCTACCTTTCGACCGCCATTGCAACAACCCTCTTCACGCTGACTGAACTGCGACTTCGCAGCACCCTACTAGCTAACCCCCTCACACGTGACTATGGTGATGCTGTTCTCCTAGAATTTTTGCGCGAAATCTCGCGCAGTCTGGAACTGGCGGTGAGTACTTGTGTACGATGCATTTCTGACATACGCTATTTCGGCCATACCGCTCCTGACTACCAACAATTATCATGGGTACGTGTTGCTACGTGCCAATAAGCCAAATCTTCCATGTTTGCTCTATCGCCTTCTCAATCATCGCACGTTCTCTTATCCGGAACTCTTACACAACTGTCTCAACAGCACGCCAGATATATTTGTACCCAACAGAGTGAAATTCAGTACCATTGAAAAACACTGCTATATACTCTAAATAATTTTAAGCAACTGGAACTCGACTCTTAACAATCTTCCCCAGAATAGTAGAGAAAAATTCCTTTCAAAATTTCAGAAGACAGCTAATGGTCCACCTTGTACGTAATAGCTAGCTCTGCCACATACTAGTCTGCAACTCAGCCTCACCATTCCTCCACCGTCTAAAGTTCTCTCTCCGCCTTGACGTCGGTGTTAAATTCTGTTTTTTTTCCTTACAGTTACTGCCGCTGCCATTTCAATCTTCTCTTTTCTCTTTACCCCTCTTTTCCTGGTAACACTGACCCTTTCCTTATCTGTGCACTTTACTGCTACTGCTACTACTACTACTATTATTATTACCATTCCCGGTATTGTTATTGTAGTCTAATATTATTATGATGATATTTATTATTATTATTAGTAAGTGAATTTAAAAAAAAAGAGCTGGTATGTATTGCTCATGGTGAAATGAGAGAGAACGTCGTAAGTCCTTAATGCAGTCAGGCGTTTTCTTTAATATATATATATATAAGTCGTCTGCCTGCTACGAATGCTCCTCCAGTGCCAAACTTTTCATCTCAGAGTAGCAATTGGAACCTATGTCCTCAGTTAACTACTAAATGTGTTCCAGTCTCTTTCCCTATCTACAGTTTTTACTTCTACAACTCTCTCTGGTAATACGGAAGATACCCCTGATGTCTTTATCAACGTCCTGTAATTCTGTCCCTTCTTGTAGTTAGTGTTTTCCATATCTTCTTCACTTCGCCGATTGTGCGTAAATTCGTTACCTTATCAGTCGGCCTAATTTTCAACATTCTTCTATAGCACTATATCCCAAATGCTTTCATGCTCTTCTGTTCCGATCTGCTCACAGTCCATCTTTCACTACTTTACAAGGGTGTGCCCCGAAATTACATTTCAGAAACTGCTTCCTCAAAATATGGCCAATGTTTGATACTAGTAAACTTCTCTTGGCTAGGAATGACATCTTTGCCAGTGCTAGCTGCTTTTTATCTCCTCCTTGCTCCGTCCATGATGTGTTATTTTGCTGCTTAGCTATCAGAATTCCTTAAATTCATCTGCTTCTTAATCATCAATTATGATCAAACGCTTCGCTGTTCTCATTTCTACACCTTCTCATTACCTTCGTCTTTCTTCGATTTACTCTCATTCCATATGAGTGTTCATTCCACTCAGTAGATCCTGTAACTCTTCTACGTTTTCTGAGAGGACAGCAATTTCACCATCGAATCTTATCACTGGCATCCTTGCACCACCAATTTTAACCCTACTCTTGAACCTTTCTTCTATTCTAGTCATTCCTTCTTCGATGTACAGATTGAAAAGGAGGGACGAAACACTGCATCCCTGTCATATAGCCTTTTCAATCCAAGTACTTCTTTCTTGGTCACGCTAAATAAGATATAAATAAATAAATATAAATAAATAACTAAACGATTTCATTCAAAGAAGGAAACTGGTATGATTAAAAATCTCAAGTCACAACTTGCTAACTTATTGCTATGCAGAATAGCAGCATATTGACATTCGCGATCGCAATGACCTGGGATCTATTGAAGGCCAATCCAGTAGCATTCGGACATAAGAGGAAATTATTATGATTAAAACAATCAATAAATTTAAAATAAATAGTATATGTCGCCACAGATTTACTCGACATTGTTGGTTAATAGCGTTCCTTCGAGTTTTCAGCCACTTTATTGCTTCCATTATCCCGACGACCTTCCTAGTCGTCCTCTCCAGGTGTAGTGAATTGTGCTGGTGTTGGTGCTGGCTGTCTTTGTTCCAACCAGACTGTGAACTATTATTTGCTATAAATCAGAAAATTCATTAACTCAACATTGTCCTGGCCGATATCTCACAACGGCCCATCTTGCCTCTCTAGTTGGCAGACAAAGCTTAAAAGCCCGGAAAGACAGTCTGCGTAGAGCACAAATCATTGGGCCAGATTCTCAGAGTTTCTAAGAGAAGTCTCGCATGAAAAAGGTAACATGATGAAGTATGGCTGCAAAAAAGTGCTTCGATTTTGCGAACTTGGAATACACAGGGCTTGAATATTAAGGGAAAAGGTGTTTCCAATGGGTCGCAAGGGTTAAAAATTGGTAAAAAAGTGGAGATAAGGGAACTGAAATGACGAGAGATTCTGTTCATTACTACAGTACTGTCAGGAAGGATGAGAGGGGCAAGATATCGATGGCAGTGCTAATTCACCAAAACATAAAATGAGGATTGAGTAAGGGAAACAAATAAATGAAAGAATCATCTTTTCCAAACATAGACATGAATACACTCTAGTGGAACTGTATGCCCAAATAAATAGCGCTGACTGCAAAATCTAAGTTTATTTTATGAGGAATTGTCAAGGGTTCTGGAAAAGATATATCCTCAAGAGGATTGAGACCCTACGGCAGATTTGAATATGAGAAAAGGTAGAGAAGCGGATGATGAAGTAGTAGGAAGATACTGAGAGAATATCGTAAATGAAAATGGTGAAACGTTTGTGAATACAGGCTCTGCAGTGGATCTGAAAATTCCAAAAGGTTTCCTCCCCGTTAGTGGGTGCATAAATACACGTGGCAGAGTCATTCACGAAATCTGAGAACAATCATAGGTTACATCATACAGAAGCGATATTATAGACTTAAGGTGTTTGATGTCAAGCTATACAAAGCCCCGGATTTGACCCTGAGCACTTCCTGCTTGGAGCAAAATTTGTCTTTCCACTCTGGGTGAAAAGGTAACTCAGGACCATATTATTCCTGTTAACATTCTGAATGTTTTAAATGTAGTTTCAATATTTTCAGAGATGGAACTGTTAAACTTATTTATAAAATGGAGCTATATTGAGAGCTGCATAATTTTGGTGAGTGGAGAAATGTTGAATAAATGTAACAAGAAATGGATACGTGCATTCTTGAAACAGCATATGAGAAGCTGGGTGAACAAATTGAAGAATGGAAAGGAAGCTCACAGAGGTTGACGGAGGACTTAGAGGAAAGGCGAAACTTAATAAGAAAATGTATAACAGTTGGCTGAATATGCAGAAGAGATCAAAAGTTGATGGAAATAAATAGGGCGATTAAAAATAAACTATTACTAGGAAAAATGAGATGTGTGAAAGAGACGTGACGAAATAGGTGCAGGGTGGGGAGAGGGGGATCAAAAACAGAGCAGAAGCCTGGCGAACTGCGAAGAATTTAAGATGAGATGCGAAAGAACGACCAAATATAAAAGTTATTGGTATTCAAGACTGGGAAAGTGGTTTTAAGACACTGTTTTCCGAAGAGAGAAACCAAGTATGAGGACACAGAAATGGATTTCGAGAATGAATTATGTGTGGGAAGTTTAGAGGAAATATGGAAAAGAGAAGTAGGAGAATCGGTGAAACTAATGTAAAATTTCCCAGACCAATAAACATACCAACAGAATGATTTAAGTATGGTCCGAATGTACTACAGGAATGTTTGAGTAAGTTGCTTAGCGCATGTGTGTCGGATGGCGAAGAAGCGGCCGATGAATGGAACTTGCCATATGTAACTCGACTTTATAAGAAAGATAGCAAGATGATAAATAGAAATTATTGTGGAGTGAATGTTACAAACCGTATGAGTGGTTATATGGTCCCAAAAGACAGGTAGTGGTGGATAGTGAAGAGGTTATTATCCGTTTCTTGCTAAGAAAATTACTAGATGAACCTGGTGGCTTAGGATTAAAAGCAAATTTTCAAAAGAATGAATACCTATAGAGTGGAGAAAACGCTGAAAGCATAATAGTGCATGGCCATCACATCAAGTCACGTAAAAATTTTAAATTTTTGGGTGGAGTCCTCTGATGAGACAGTAGTTAGTGGGAGTAATAACAACGAGTAGTCAATAGGAAAACAGCAACCCAGATTTTTAGTACCTCTGGTAGGGTCTCCTTGCTGGTTGGAAAGTAAAGGATATGCCGTAAAAGTGTAACGTAGACTCTATAACAAATTATGGATGTGAGTGCTTGAGGCTTATTGCAAAAAATAAAAGCAGACCGACAGTAGTAGAAATGCACTATATCGGATGCCTCGGAAAGCCCTCATAAGAAATACAACGAGTAAGGAAATGACACAGACTCGAGGAATTATCGCAGACAGAAGGAGTGCAGCTCCCTCAGTGTGGGTACGGCGACTACTGGAGGAACCGCACATGAAGGAGATGTGTCCTCGTCTGTCCTAGGTTATTGTCCAGGTTTATGATGTGGCGTGGGAGTACGTGTAGTATTACTTACAGGACTAACACAACAACCACGGCGGTAACCAAATGTTGAAATTGGTTATGTCCTGTGCGTTTGAAGGGTCAGAAAAGTACTGAGAGATTTCTGTTTCGATTCTCATACCCATCAGTCGGCACATTTGAGCGAGTGACAGAAAGCTGGCTTTCTTCCAGAGAAAGACTATAGTCTCTTAATGGTGACTGTGCGTTAAGAGGATTGCTTCATATCCACCTCGGTCAGGAGTAGTTTTTATGTGGCTCTACGATTTTAGAAAATGACATGCTTCTGTCAACTTTATACTATGACAACCACAAGGACTGGTGCTGTTCCAGGAATGTTTGATAAGCGTTGTCCTACATTATCGATGAGCGTCCTATAAAGCCAGAAAACATTATTTTCATGTGCAGGCATTACTTCAGGAATCGGGTTACTGTATTGTCGGACATATTCAAGATATTACTGTCGATACACAGTTGTCAATCCTTCCGCTGTCCGCTGTAGCTTTCAGACAGTTGTATTTCAAATTTAGTGTCGTAAGCTGATCCATCATAGCAATTCGGCACGCCTATAAACAATGTAATTTTGATGTTGATCTTTGTATAAGCTACTTGGTGACACAACGCCAACAAACAATGTAATTTTTATGTTGATCTTGGTATAGGCTACTTGGTGACACCACGTTAGCAGTTTCCGTGGTATATGTCAGAGAAAATTTAGTAGTTCCAATATCTCACATTACTCTAAAAATAGGCTACGATCATCTTTATCTATTCCGTCTCCTTTTTTTTTGTCATCAGTCTACAGACTAGTTAGATGCGGCCCGCCACGAATTCCTCCCTTGTGCTAACCTCTTCATCTCAGAGTAGCACTTGCAACCTACGTCCTCAATTATTTGCTTGACGTATTCCAATCTCTGTCTTCCTCTAGAGTTTTTGCCCTCTACAGCTCCCTCTAGTACCATGGAAGTCATTCCCTCATCTCTTAGCAGATGCCCTATCATCCTGTCCCTTCTCCGTATCAGTGTTTTCCACATATTCCTTTCCTCTCCGATTCTGCGTAGAACCTCCTCATTTCTTACCTTATCAGTCCACCTAATTTTCAACATTCGTCTATAGCACCACATCTCAAATGCTTCGATTCTCTTCTGTTCCGGTTTTCCCACAGTCCATGTTTCACTACCATACAATGCTGTACTCCAGACGTACATCCTCAGAAATTTCTTCCTCAAATTAAGGCCAGTGTTTGATATTAGTAGACTTCTATTGGCCATAAATGCCTTTTTTTCCATAGCGAGTCTGCTTTTGATGTCCTCCTTGCTCCGTCCGTCATTGGTTATTTTACTCCCTAGGTAGCAGAATTCCTTAACTTCATTGACTTCGTGACCATCAATCCTGATGTTAAGTTTCTCGCCATTCTCATTTCTAGTACTTCTCATTACCTTCGTCTTTCTCCGATTTACTCTCAAACCATACTGTATACTCATTAGACTGTTCATTCCGTTCAGCAGATCATTTAATTCTTCTTCACTTTACTCAGGATAGCAATGTCATCAGCGAATCGTATCATTGATATCCTTTCACCTTGTATTTTAATTCCACTCCTGAACCTTTCATTTATTTCCATCATTGCTTCCTCGATGTACAGATTGAAGAGTAGGAGCGAATGGCTAAGGCCTTGTCTTACACCCTTCTTAATACGAGCACTTCGTTCTTGATCGTCCACTCTTATTATTCCCTCTTGGTTGTTGTACATATTGTATATGACCCGTCTCTCCCTATAGCTTACCCCTACATTTTTCTGAATCTCGAACAGCTTGCACCATTTTATATTGTCAACCGCTTTTTCCAGATCGACAAATCCTACGAACGTGTCTTGATTTTTCTCTAGCCTTGCTTCCATTATTAGCCGTAACGTAAGAATTGTCTGTCTCGTGCCTTTACTTTTCCTAAAGCCAAACTGATCGTCACCTAGCGCATTCTCAATTTTCTTTTCCATTCTTCTGCATATTATTCTTGTAAGCAGCTTCGATGCATGAGCTGTTAAGCTGATAGTGCGATAATTCTCGCACTTGTCAGCTCTTGCCGTCTTCGGAATTGTGTGGATGATTCTTTTCCGAAAGTCAGATGGTATGTCGCCAGACTCACATATTCTACACACCAACGTGAATAGTCGGTTTGTTGCCACTTCCCCCAATGATTTTAGAAATTCTGATGGAATGTTATCTATCCCTTCTGCCTTATTTGACGGTAAGTCCACCAAAGCTCTTTTAAATTCCGATTCTAATACTGAATCCCCTATCTCTTCTAAATCGACTCCTGTTTCTTCTTCTATCACATCAGACAAATCTTCACCCTCATAGAGGCTTTCAGTGTATTCTTTCCACCTATCTGCTCTATCCTCTGCATTTAACAGTGGAATTCCCGTTGCACTCTTAATGTTACCACCGTTGCTTTTAATGTCACCAAAGGTTGTTTTGACTTTCCTGTGTGCTGAGTCGGTCCTTCCGACAATCATATCTTATTCGATGTCTTCACATTTTTCCTGCAGCCATTTCGTCTTAGCTTCCCTGCACTTCCTATTTATTTCATTCCTCAGCGCCTTGTATTTCTGTATTCCTGATTTTCCCGGAACATGTTTGTACTTCCTCCTTCCATCAATCATCTGAAGTATTTCTTCTGTTGCCCGTGGTTTCTTCGCAGCTACCTTCTTTGTACCTATGTTTTCGTTACCAACTTCTGTGATGGCCCTTTTTAGAGATGTCCATTCCTCTTCAACTGTGCTGCCTACTGCGCTATTCCTTATTGCTGTATCTATAGCGTTAGAGAACTTTAAACGTATCTCGTCATTCCTTAGAATTTCCGTATCCCACTTCTTTGCGTATTGATTCTTCCTGACTAATGTCTTGAACTTCAGCCTACTCTTCATCACTACTATATTGTGATCTCAGTCTATATCTGCTCCTGGGTACGCCTTACAATCCAATATCTGATTTCGGAATCTCTGTCTGACCATGATGTAATCTAATTGAAATCTTCCCGTATTTCCCGGCCTTTTCCAATTATACCCCCTTCTCTTGTGATTCTTGAACAGGGTATTCGCTATTACTAGCTGAAACTTGTTACAGAACTCAATTAGTCTATCTCCTCTGTCATTCCTTGTCCCAAGCCCATACTCTCCTGTAACCTTTTCTTCTACTCCTTCCCCGACAACTGCATTCCAGTCGCCCATGACTATTAGATTTTCGTCCCCCTTTACATACTGCATTACCCTTTCAATATCCTCATACACTTTCTCTCTCGTTCATCTTCAGCTTGCGACGTCGGCATGTATACCTGAGCTATCGTTGTCGGTGTTGGTCTGCTGTCGATTCTGGTTAGAACAATCCGGTCACTGAACTGTTCACAGTAACACACCCTCTGCCCTACCTTCCTATTCATAACGAATCCTACACTTGTTATACCATTTTCTGCTGCTGTTGATATTACCCGATACTCATGTGACCAGAAATCCTTGTCTTCCTTCCACTTCACTTCACTGACCCCTACTATATCTAGATTGAGCCTTTCCATTTCCCTTTTTAAATTTTCTAATTTCCCTACCACATTCAAACTTCTGACATTCCACGCCCCGACTCGTAGAACATTATTCAATCTTTTTCTCATGGTAACCTCCCCCTTGGCAGTCCCCTCCCGGAGATCCGAATGGGGGACTATTCCGGAATCTTTTGCCAATGGAGAGATCATCGTGACACTTCTTCAACTACAGGCAACATGTCCTGTGGATACACGTTACGTGTCTTTAATGCAGGGGTTTCCGTTGCCTTCTGCATCCTCATGTCGTTGATCATTGCTGATTCTTCCGCCTTTAGGGGCAATTTCCCACCCCTAGGACAGGAGAGTGCCCTTAACCTCTAACCGCTCCTCCGCCCTCTTTGACAAGGCCGTTGGCAGAATGAGGCTGACTTCTTATGCCGGAAGTCTTCGGCCGCCAATGCTGATTATTTATCAAAATTTAGCAAGTGGCGGGGATCGAACCCGGGACTGAAGACGTTTTGATTATGAATGAAAGGCGCTCCTTTATACATGTGAAGTGTGAGCAATTTTTAGCAAGAGTGTATATTAAAAGTTTAAGCAACTGGACGTAAGAGTAATACCATTCACTGCAATTAACAGAATAATAAACGTCTAAAACACCATTTCATATTGTATTGATGGAATTTCACACCGAGTTCTGAGGAACTATTCTAACTTAACAAGTAATGTTCTTAATGTTGCAGGGAATGTTTCCATCTGTAATCCTATTTATAGGATAGACGAAATAAATTAAATGATTATTGCCCCGTTTCCTTACTGACGCCTTTTTCGGGAATATTCTCACATTCAGAAATAAAGAATATACTTATCACATCACGTTTTGGATTCCGGATTGGCTATTCGAATGAGACTGCTGTTTATACATTAACTCACCAAATATTACAAGTTTTACATAAGGTAATATCGCCAGTTAGTGTTTTTTGATCTTCTCAAGACGATTCATTGTTTAGATCATGTTACTTTCTCAGAAAAACGCAAGTTAAAGTGAGAAATTTTGATGACTGGCGAGAAATCACGAAGGGAGTCGCAAATGGCTCAATTACAGGTCTACTCCCATTCCTTGTATATGTAAACAATCTTCTACTTAACATTCATCAAGCAGAATTAGTACAAACATAAGACATCGTTAATGATATTTTTCAAATAATTTTAAGTGGTTACTTGAAGATGTACTCTCCCAAAATTTGAGAAAACACAATACATGCAGTTCTGCATAACAAATAGTCATAGCAGCAATTTGTGCAATACATGAACAGGAGTCAGTAAGGTGGCTAGAATGCTCCAAGGTTTAGGGTGTAAATGCTGGTAAAATCTTGAACTTAAAGAAATATACTACTGAGCTTCTCAAACAGTAAGGTTCCGCAACATTCGCTCTTCGTATGGTAGCTCATCTTGGAAACAAACGAGTCAACTGTCTAAAATATTTTTCGCATTTCCTATCTGTAATGCTTTATGGACTGATTTTCTGTAGTAAATTATCCTTTTAGGAAGAAAGTGTAGACTTCACAAAAACGACCTGTAAAAATAATATATGTCATATTAACCCACTATCAGCTTGTAGAATCCTGTTCAAATGGTTAGGCATTCTGACCATTACATCATTATGTATTTATATAAGAAAAACTTCATAAATAATCCATCACAGTCCGAGAAGAAACGTTATGTACGTATCTACAACTATGGAAGTTGTCAAGTATCATTAAATGTATCACTGGCTCCAAAAGAAGTTGGGTATGCAGGAACAAATATTTTCGATCGTTCGCCCAATGATACAAAATGCCTAGCGTGAAACAAAGAAAAATTTAAATCTAGCCTAAATCATTTTTTATGGGGCAACTCTTTCTATTCCATTGCTGAATTTCTATTTAAAAAAGGTAGACAGAATTAAAAAAGAAAAAAAAATACATGTGAAGCATATTCACAATTGCGAATATGGACAACCATCGGGCGTCGGGTGTTGAATGAAATGACAACTGTTAAAAATTGTGCCGGACTGGTACTGGAAGCCGGATTTCCGCTTATCACGAGTTTTTGCCTTACCATTTTGCTATTAGCACTTGACTCATACCCGCATTTCCACATGTCATCAACCATGTGTGTACAACCTGTACTTGTACATCCATTATATATATATATATATATATATATATATATATCGCCCTGAAAATATTTTAAGTTCGGAGCTGGCGTAGCCACACCGGTCGCTCGGCAAACCGGGGCTCTTCAGCAACTGCGCGGTGCCGAACATTAGCGGGAGGAAGAGGGGTAGCCCCAGCGCGTGGTCCAGGCCGACCACATGGCTGGGAATTCCATGCTGCAGCTGTGTTGAGGACTGTGCTTTGTGTTGATGAAAGAGATTTGTGTGCCGGGAGCACCAAGGATGGCAGACTTTGTGAAACCATAATGGAAGACATTTCACACTTCATGTAGAAATTAATAATTGTCAGAGGAATCATGACACCTTAAAAAGAAACATGTACATTACCATTATTTGCGCGGTGGTTCTGATGGTGAAATCAGATTTTCATCACCTTCATTAATTTAAAGCTTAGTATCTGACTGTAAATTATACAACTAACACCCAGTAACGGATTGCCAAAATCTAAACGGTTCATCCGATTTTGTCGATTGTAAACCTAAATTGGGATGAATTACAGTCATGTAACTGGAAAAGATCATGCGTTATTCGAGGTCAAACTGGCTGATTACTATTGATTGCGTCAGGCCATAAGTACTCCACAGTTATGAATGTATTTATTGGTCTGTCTTTGTTTACATCCGATATATACTATTCATGAAGAAATTGGTTTTAGAAACCACAGCTGCACTACGCTACTGGCCTGCTTTTGTTTCTATTCCTTTGATATATGTTTCTTTGATCTGATTATGCATTTAATAATGTGTGTTAGAGCGTGTTTATGGTCGAGCCGTAGGAATATTCATTTCATTTCAAGTTATTTAAAAGTAAATCCATCATTTTGTAAGTGTTTCAATATGTTGGTGAGTGTGCGATGGCTTGGAGACACGGTGGGAGTGCACTAGCCAATCACAGCGCTCGTTCCTACCGTAGGTGACTACCAAAGTCAATGGAGATACTGGAAGGGATTGGGAGAGGAGTTTCGGGTTGCACAGGACACGGCGGAATGCTGGGCAGGAACTTGCGATGAACGGTCTTGGAAAATACTTGGAGAGTGTTGATCAGTTTGCGCGTGGTCGAGTGAGATAGAAATATTTCGTAGTGCCGACTTGAGCAATTCGGAGACTTTTGTGGCTTCTGCAGTAAAGACGTAGTATGCCTTTAGAAGTGAATGTCTTGCGAGATACGTTGTTATTGATACCTAATTACGTCCAGTAGGGATCTATTGTTTCCCTGCTATTCAACTTATATTTTGTTTAATTGCTGGACCATTAACAACAGTAAGTGTTTTGCAGTAGTAAACGGCATTCTTAAACGTACTTCTGCTATCATACTCATCATTTAAAGTCGTTAAAAATAGGACCAGCAGATTTTATTTAATTGCAATCTTTCATTTATAAATTTATATGTTACATCAAAAATTCGCAATTGTCGAGTGATAGGAACCTTCGACCATTCGATTCATGTGTATATTCATATTGTATACTATAGACCCAACAGTAGCTGGCTTGCAATGCGGCAAGTACGTATCCCAGCCCCTTCTAATATTTCAGCGCTGAGCCTGAGGGTACGTAATTGCGGGCCACCATGTTTTTGAGACATTTTGCCCTAAAGTAGTTTGTCTAGAGTCGGCGGATAATTAGAATATTGCAGTGCCAGTGTTATTCTGTATTATGATACAATGCTTTGGACATGCATGTATGTCCAAATGAACACTGAATCTTAATTCGTAATAACATAGTCACTGCACTGTTGTATAGAAGAAACACTAGTTATTTAGTGTAGTTTCATGAGCAGAACTGCAAGTAAAAAATGTTCATTAACGTTAAAATTAAAGAAAATGAAATGTCGTGAGTCGAGGGCCTCCCGTCGTGTAGACCGTTCGCTGGTGCAAGTCTTTCGATTTGACGCCACTTCGGCGACTTGCGCGTCGATGGGGATGAAATGATGATGATTAGGACAACACAACACCCAATCCCTGGTTGGAGAAAATCTCCGACCAAGCGGGAATCGAATCCGGGCCCTTTGGATTGACAGTCTGTCGCGATGACCACTTTTTTTTTTTGTAATCTCATTTTGTTCGTTATTGTTCGTTTCAATAGTTCGTGGCGGACGTCACCTGACGCCCATTGAAGTTCGTTACTGATCCATTCACTCAGTTTTTTATTACAGAGGGCAGCTAACCCTCTGACCGAACACGCTGAGCTACCGTGCCGGCACCACTCAGCTACCGGGGCGGACGTTTAAATTAATAATGTATACGTATCCAGTAAACAGACACGTTCGACGTTATTTCGATAAAATAACCACTCAAATATTGTATACAACATATAAGTATCAAACTTAGAAACATAAAATTGACTGTATGATTGCATCACCTCGATTTCGAGAGTTCCCAAACCTGTGCACAAAATTGGAGTAGAGATCAACATAAAGATCATTACTGTCCTCTTTATTGCTCATGAAAGCCACACATTTCGTACCACCGTACAGCGACACCTTCAGGGGTGGTGATTCAGATTACTATACAGACTGGTACCTCTAACACCCAGTCCAGTATTCGTCGTAATGTAGTATACACTAGTTCATCAAGGTTCTGTTGGTCCAGATTGTGCCACTCCTTAACAGTGACTCGTTGTAGATCACACAGGGTGGTTGGTGGGTCAAGCCATCCATAAACAGCACTTTTAAATTTATCCCTAGCATGTTAGGTACGGTTCTTGTCTGGAGAACATGCTGACAATTCTAGTCGAGCGATGTCATTAGCATGCAGGAAGTCATTCAGGATGGGGGGGGGGGGGGGGGGGAATTGTTATCCATGAAGGCATTCACGTATCGTGCAGCCGTTACCTTCCATGACCACTAGCGGTGTATGTCGACCCAACATAATGCCAATCGAAAACTGCACAGATCATCCGCCTTTCTGCACTCGTTAGAGAGTGTTTCTAAGGCGTCTAATCTGACCAGGTTTTCTCCACACACGTCTCCGACCATAGGCTGGCTGAAGGTAAAAGCGACAGTGATTGGCGAAGAGAACGTGATGCCAATCCTGGGCGGTCACTCGGCATATTGTTCGGTCCATCTGTAGCGCGCTGCATGGTGTCGTGGTTACGAACATGGACCTCGCCATGGACGTCGGGAGTGAAGTTGTGCATCATGCAGCCTATTTCGCACAGTTTTCGTCATAACACGACGTCCTGTGGCTGCACGAAAAGCGTTATTGAGCATTGAGGCGTGGACGTCAAGTTTTCTCCAAGGCATAACCCAGTGGTAGCGGTCATCCACTGCAGTAGTAGCCCTTGGGAGGTTAGAGTAAGGCATGTCATCGACAGTTGCTGTCTGTCCGTATCTTCTCCACGTCCGAACAACATCACTTTGGTTCACTCCGAGACACCTGGACACTTCCCTTGCACACTTCCTGGCACAAAGAAACACTGCGGACGCGATCGAACCGCGGTATTGACCGCATGGTTGAAAAAGAGATAACACGAGCCGTATACTTCCTTCCTGGTGAAATGATTGGAACTGTTTGGCTGTTGGACCCTCTCCGTCAAATTGGAACTATTCTTGCATGGTTGTTTAGATCGCTGGGCGGGTTCAGTAACACCTCTGAACAGTACAAATGGCTGTGTCTGTGATACAATATTCACAGTCAACGTCTATCTTCAAGATTCTGGGAACCGGGATGATGCCAAACATTTTTGATGTGTGTATATTAATTTGTGAATGCATATTACATGAAAAGGAAACGTAATTTACCATTCATTTGTTTTATCGATTATGAAAGCGAGCCTAGAGTATCAATTTACTCCACCGTTAAATCCATTAGAGGGTAGACTGTATTGGTGAAGTATACCTGAAGGAAACAGCAGTAGCTTTTAAGAATACCCGTTATTCTTCCGTAGTACTCTAATGAAATCAGAAAAAATATAAGTCAGGATGCTGTGGCAGTGATGTGGTTTGGCCTCCTCCGCAACATTGTGCTATTTATCGGACAGCTCTTTCATCTAGCAGTGTCTTCATTTATAACAAGTGTAAGTAATAACGTGCCTTGATGTATTCTAAGATCTGTTTTCTCCGGTGGTGTTTCCACTCCTTAAAACTTGTGTCATAGGTTCAACAATGATGAGATCACGTCAGTTTGGAGTTGGGTTACTCTGAGAAGAGGAGCATGTCTTACCACTGGCGGAGGGAACGACGTCAGGGTTTTTGTCGTCCTTGTCGAGCAGGCGCTTGTCCTTGACGGCGAGGTCCTTGGGCCTGGCCGCGGCGCGGTCCCTGGACCTCTGGACGCGCAGGTAGACGGCGCAGGCGGCAGACAGCACGGCCAGCAGCAGCAGCACCAGCACCAGCGCCAGCAGCGCCGCCAGCACCGGCGTCAGCTCCAGCGACGACCGGCGACCTGCAGCAGGGCCCAGCAACGCCGTACACCCAGCCCAGTACCGACATCTGGACACGTGGAACACGTGCCCAGCAGCACGGCCTTCAGCAGCGGCATCACGCCAGTACCAACTGCATTGTCCGTGCCTTCCCTAGCTTCTCCATCATGCACTAGCCCTTCGTATGATAAGGTCCTACACGCAGGTGGGCTAGGCAGTCGATCAGGATCCAGGCTACCAGCAACGGCCCCAACATAGCAGAAAGCCCTGACATCGGCCTCAGGCTACAGAATCGTCTGTCTGCCATTCTAACAGCCACGCTTGTGCAGACAGGACAGATAATCAGCATCATATCCAGCATCCGTGACTGCCACATGAAGAGCACTGACATCGTCAATCAGTGGCAGCCTATATTACTCTTTCGTCAAGGACTGTACGAGTACAGTTCCAAGTACAAGCATAACAAGTACGTACAACAGTAAATGTCCTGTAGGAAAAATAAATTTTGTTTTAAAAAGCTAAATTAGGACTACCAATGTGTTTCGAGGGAAATCAGACGATCAGTATTACCAGCTTTGTCTCGTGGCAGTGAGACATGGACTGTTCATGTTAGCCACGCTGGATTAGCCGAGCGGTCTCAGGCCCTACAGCCATGGACTGTGCGGCTGGTCCCGGCGGAGGATCGAGTCCTCCCTCGGGCATTGGTGTGTGTGTTTGTCCTTAGGATTATTTAGGTTCAGTATTGTTTAAGCGTAGGGACTGATGACCTTAGCAGTTAAGTCCCATAAGCTTTCACACATTTGAACATTTGAACTATTCATGTTAGGCAGCAGGTTACACAATCAAAACATCATTTGACCAACTTTTTTTTATCGAAATGGCGGCAGAACTACTTAGTTAACAGGACACGAATACATAGTTAACTTTAACATGATTTGTATTAACATTAATGAGCTCTTTTCAGGTCTGGTCACTCAGCTACAATTACAACCAAATGTTATTTAAATTGAAGGTGGAGGAGGGACAAAGGAAAGGAAATGGAACTATGGACGTCATCTGCATCGGCACTTTATGCGGAATCAGCTGTGAGTGAAAATTTGTGTGGAACTGGTATCTCCTGCTTACTAGATAGTTGCTTTAGGCACTGCCTCACCAGAACAGACTAATCATCTCAGCTGCGCGGACTGTCTCGTCACCTCTCTCAGCCGATCCACACTAGAGAGCCTGTAGAGGGAGAGAGTGGCCATAGGTGAAGTTGCCCGCGATTGGTTGATTAGCTTTGGCAGAAAAATTGCGCCAAACGTCTCTCTCGCTTCCTAGGTTCGCCGTGCTTTTGAATGGAAGTTTAGAGGACTTTTGGAAACGAATAAAAGGTATTTGAATTATTGAGAGACTTGTTATGCGTTGTGCATGCATGTTCGATTTAGTTGCATATCGTTTTTAGTACGTAATTAGCCTTTGCGAACTTAAATACGAGTTGTAATAATGAAGCGTTTTGTGATTAAGTCGGTAGGCCTACATGTTTGACGTAGACACGTTAGTAATTGTACAGTATTGTTTTTGACATATGCAGACGTTCGTAAACGATGCCAGGTTGTGCTGCATTTGGTTGTTACAATAGAGGTGGATTTCGCAAGTTAGCATATCCACGCAATGAAGAAAGACGAAAGCAGTGGGCAGTCGCAGTCAACAGGGCTGACATAAATCAAACAGGAGCCTTGTGGAAACCAACCAAGTACTCTTATCTATGCGAAGTAAGTCGTTTTTTCTTTTTACTACATGTAAAACAACTTGCAATATACATAGCTAAATTAGAAAACAGACCTGTAAATTGCCTGTGTGAAAATTATTATAACACATTATTCATATAAACAAAGGCATTTAACGAATGATTTCGCCATATTGTCTTGTGCTTTTGATTCGGTGAGTGTGTACTCAACTACTACACTACTGGCCACTCAAAAGTCCCATCCGCAGTGTGGCAGAAAAATGGCTTCCGTATCGTCCGATGACCACTCTCTCCCTATACAGGCTCTCTAATCTACAGGTACACTCCTATCTCGCGCCACCTATCCGCAGTGCTTGTCATGTCGTCCATGCTCGCTACTTCGGGATTCCCACAGGAGGTCGAACGCAATTACACATCCGCACTCACACCTTGCATTCATGTAACTGACTGGCCTGGTTGGGCAATCAATCCGCTAGTTTCAGTGCAGATGCACAAGTACATCCGACCTCCTGCGGGAATGTCGAATTAGCGAGCGTGGAGGACATGTACGGGGACTGTCAATAGGTGACACTTTGTGAGAATCTGCATGAGCCGAGAGCGGTGTCACCATAGCCCATGCAAGTGCGACAACGCCTCTGTCCGAGTGGCACAGTGGCTAACGCAACTGTCCGATAAACAAGAGACGATGCCGGCTTCGAATTCCGGTCAAATGCACATTTGCACTCGTCGCTGCTGATTGCGGTTGAAGTCCCGATGCAGCTGACGTCAATATTTCTCTCCCTTCCCTTTCCTTTGGCCCTTACACCTTCAATTTAGAAACATGCATCACAGCAGCGCATTCTGCGTAGTGTCTCTTCTTTCATACATGTCGAACACCGGGCTTTTATGTAACTAAATGTTCCAGACCACGATTTTCACATAAATTTTCGTCCGTGGAACTGAAAGACCTGTTCAGAAGAAATACTGTCAGGTTAATTTTAAATCTTGCTTTCCTACTTACCAAACATATTACGTTACTGGGCTAATGACTAAACCTTTTTATTGCCGTATAGTAAATTCCTCTATGAGTCACCACAGCTTAAATAAAGTGTAATAAAGGTTATTTTTTACTTTAGTGCGGCAGGTATGGACATCACGATCTTTCTCAAATTTCGATAGATTACTTATGGTTCAAATGTCTCTTAGCACTATGGGACTTAACATCTGAGGTCATCAGTCCCCTCGACTATGAACTACTTAAACCTATCTAATGTATCACATACAACCATGCCCGGGACTGGATCCGAACCTGCGACCGTTGCAGCAGCGCGGTTCCGGACTGAAGCTCGTAGAACCGCTCGGTCACAGCGACCGGCAGATTACTTATGGTGAGGTCCTGCAGAAACTGTCATCACTTCTGTCTCTAAGCTGATCATAGGTTGTGTTCCAAAATTGAACAGCATGGAGGCTGAAGTGATGACACTTTCTGCAGGACATGACCAACATTTTGCAGGACAATGCTCAAGCACGTACAGTGCAAGCTGTTACTGATTTGTTTGACTCATGGGGCTGCTAAGTGCTGTACCACCTATTGCACTCCCCTACCTTAAGTCTTCCTAAGTTCAACTCGATTTCTAAACTGAAGGAAACTCTTCACGACATTCGCTTCAGAGCTGCTACAAATTCGTCGGGCAATAGCCGCGCCGCTCGAACTGTCAATACAACTGGCACTGCTAAGAGTATCCTACGACTTCCATATGCAGGTGACTACATCGAAGGTCAGTACAACTTCCAAACACGTATCTATTTTGTACGAACTGTAAATAAATAGTTGCCATTATTAAAGTTCCAACCCTCGTAGTGTGAAGGTGCAGTTACTATGAGCAGCTCTTTGAGTAGGTACCTAGAAAATGACTGTAAGTGAACGCCACATATTATGCTTATTGCTCGCTTTTGTGTGACCATGTAGACACCATTCACGTTTGAGAATTACTTAGCTGGAAATTCAAAAATGTTTGCTGGAAACTACTAGACACAAGGCGAGAAAAGAAAATGGATTAGGCAGTACAGGATGAAGACATCATGTTATCAAAGTGGAAATGTAGATGATCTAATTGTTTACTCAAACGAGTAGAAGGTAGGACTCCTTTTGGGTTTCGTAAAATAAGGAAGAAATGGAACAAAGCCCTAACGGATGGTTCGTAGATAACTTTAAAAACAAGCAGGAGCAATATACCTTTGTATAGATAAAGACTTCAATGCATGGAATGGCTTAATACAGGCCTTTATGCAGGTGTAGATGCCAAATGGCTAACGACAATATTGACGATGCAGACCTTATAGAATATAAGTGTACAAAGTAAGCCAGTGTTCTCATCGTTTTAAAAATAAAATCAGTAATATCACGAAAAACAGATTTTACTGAATTAAAGATGTATAGAAGACCTGTAATATGTGGTTTTCAGTCCAATGTCTGTTCAGTATTCAAATCAAATAATATTTAAGACACTTTCGTGTACTCCTGCCTTCTGTCACTATTATTGTTGATGATGATGATGCGTTCTTCCATATACTGGACCGAGTGATCTGCATTTTCTTGTACGTGAAGTGATTGATAATTTATGAAGAACCGATACATAAATTTTCTGATTTGTCCTTTTGTTGTTCCAACTATTGTTACATTTTTGTTGAGCCTGAATATGGTGCTTACATCATCAAACAGAACTGTTTCTATTTTATCTGTGAACACGAGAAGGTGATTTAAAAAATAAAGAATAAGGGTAGATACAAAATTGTACTCTGCAAACTAGTAGTATTTTGTGTTCTGCATATGCTACCCAGTATGACCTTTTGATTCTTGTTAGTTAAAAATGGTATGAACCACTCTACCTCAATGCCATGATGTTTACGTTCCTTAAGTGAAATGCTATACTTCCCCAATCTTATGGCTTAAACAGGTCACAAAAACTCCCTGTAAGTCTCTGTCATTCACGTATTGTATTAAAGGATAGCTGAAATGTTTCACTGCATCTTCATTGGGGAGCTACTTACTGATCACAACATCATAGTTTCAGGAATGAGCAAGCTTTTCTAAGTATATTACCTTTTCCAAACCTTTTGAGAGACACATTAACAGTGAAAGAGGTTGATGCTTGCTAATAGATGTTCCGATGTCTTCCATTACGTGAGAAGTTAACAATGGTTTGACGTTACACTGTTAGGAAAGATAACTTACATTAGTAGATGAGTACAATAACTGGGTCGCAATGATACACTTTTAATTTATTTTCTAAATATTATTAACTCCATGTGAATTTTAGTTTTGTAATTATTAATTATTTTCATGATTTCTCAGGGAATATACTAATAGAAAATTCACTGAACTTATGTGCCACTGATTTTAGTGTTTAGTGCTATGGACTTGCTTTTGCGCTCACTACTCCGAATCTACTAGTATGTTGAGGACAGGGTTGTTAACGCTAACTGCCTCATGTTTGCTGCCATGAGTCATCTGATTATCTGGGGTCACTGAATGACCTACTTTCTTCATATATTTCCCAGTTCCTTTTCTAGTTATACCCCATATTGTTTCGGTTTTCTTTGAGAAAGTATTACTTTCCGACTTTAAACGTTACCTTCTAGATTCTTTAATAACTCTTCTCGGTGGATAAAAACTATAACATAAAATCAGTTACACAATGTCGCTGATTTCGACCATTTTGTACAATTTTCTCTTCTTATTACATGATGTTTCAATTAATTTTTTATCCATTGGAAACACAATTCACTGACATTTCGACCAACATAAAATCGTCGAGCAAACCAAATTTAATGCTGCAACGCAATGTGTGACCATCTCAAACATATGCCAGTCAGAATATAAAGTGCACCAGTGCTGATGCAAAAGTTGTCTGACATATCTTTTGATAGCCATACATAATGTATTAGCACATTCCGAGGGGCTAATCTGAAAATTTAGTGATAGCCATGAACGTCCGATACAACAATTCGATAGAGATGTTACTACTTGATGTGCAAAATGACTCCTTTTAAACAGTTAATTCGGCCTGTGTTACCCCTATGTTAGCGATACATAAGATATGCTTCTTAGCTTGCTCGGAAAAATTGAGAAAATTTCTACTCATTTGTATAAAATAACTCTCAAGGAATGAGGCTGGACTGAGACACGAATATTGCTACGAATACAGCATTAGCAGTTCTCGACTAATTTGGACGTTTCGACAACATTTAGCTGGGCTTTTTCCAGACAGACAACTAATTTAATTTGCGTTCATATACATATACATACTCCGTAAACCACTCGGGCAAAGAATATTTCGTGTTGCACCACTCATTGGAAATTTGTGGTAAGGTCTCATGGGACCAAACTACTAAGGTCATCAATCCCTAAGCTTAGGCACTACTTAATCCCCATGCCAGAGGGAGGACTCGAACCTGCGGCGGGAACAGCCGCCCGGTCCGTGACAAGACCCCTCCCCCCTCCCCCCTGACCACTCGGCTACCCCGCGTCGCTGTTGTATCACGTATTAGAGCCCATAATTCCCAGCTTCACGCACATATGAAGGAGAAATGGTTATTTCAATGTTCCTACATGCGGAGTAATTACTTTAATTTTGTCTTAGTATCAAATTCTAGGATCGACAAACCCTGTGACGTTGTCTGAAGGAGTGGCGTTGATTTTACTCAAAATTATGTCACTTAAGGATTAATGTTATTCAACATATACCCCTGTGCTTGTGAACCTTGGAGAATCGGACCGATAGCGGATAAAGGAGAATCGGAGACTGGTAATGTGCTTTACATTAACTACGAAGTAGAGGAAGTCAAGCAGTTCTGCACTTTTGAAGCAAAACTCCGTATGGTGTACAAAGCTAGGAGGATACCAAAAGCAGTCAAGATAATGCAAGGAGGAGTTCCCCCGCAAAAAAGAATGAAGTTGAAGAGACTGTACAAATGGAATAAAGAACTGCACGGAAATTAATCATGGACATCAGGATAAATTGTAAGAAAGGATAAGATGATAGGGTGTGAGTAGCGACTTTAGGGAATAGAAATAGTCAAATGGCTCTGAGCACCATGGGACTTAACATCTGAGGTTATCAGTACCCTTGGACGTAGAACTACCTATACCTAACTAACTCAAGGACATCACACACATCCATGCCCGAGGCAAGATTCGAACCTGCCACCGTAGCGGTGGCACGGTTCCAGACTGAAGCGCCTAGAACCGCTTGGCCACACCGTCCGGCCAGGGAATAGACCCTATGGTACTACAGGGAGTTTAAAGTGAAGAAATGCAGAGGGAGACCGAAAGTATATGTTCACTAAATAACTGAATGGGTCTACGTGCTACTGAGAGACCAAGAGGTTGTGATAGGAGAGGAAGTCATGTTGTGGTGCCTCAAACTGGTCAGAATGCTGATGACAAAATATCGGATAGTTAATGAGGAGGTGTTAAACTGAACTGGAGAGAAATTAAATTAATGACATAACCTGAGTTACAGAAGGGACCTTTTGACATGACACATCCCAAGACGTTACGGAACAGCCAGCTTTGTAATGGGGAAGATAATTGCAAAGGAATGAGAAACTGCTGGTTCAAACCGAAGTAGGTTGCATATGTTTTGCAGAGGCAAAGAGGTTTTCACATGACGGACTGCTGTTGGAGGCTGCATCACGCCTGTCATTAGACTGAAGATCAAATCACCCACAACAATTGGTTAGGATTTGTAGCATGAATAAATGGCAATATCATGAAAACCGTTAATTTCTGGAAACACATTCATGAAGTGTTCTCACGGATCCCAGTATATAATCTGCTACTGTTCCATTTAACATATCTGCAAATACGTCTCTGTATCTCATGACTCCTACAACAAAATACTATGTTCGAGGAGGAATATTGAATATTGACGATGGTGACAATAGAAGACGATTTCTTTAATCTCTAACAGATTTCAGACCAATTCCTCTACAATGATGGGTATATTGTCTCAGCATAACTTGGTTCCTGCATATTGTAGTCATCAGGTAACACTAATCTGAACCTAAAAGCCGGCCGGAGTGGCCAAACGGGTCTAGGCGCTACAGTCTGGAACCGCGTGACCGCTACGGTCGCAGGTTCGAATCCTCCGTCGGGCATGGATGTGTGTCCTGTACTTGGGTTGGTTTGGTTTAGGTAGTACTAAGTTCTAGTGGACTGATGACCTCAGATGTTAAGTCCCATAGTGCTCAGAGCCATTTGAACAATTTTTTTAACCTAACAACCCCGTTAAGTGGATTAACTAAAATGGTTTTGTTAGTTGACAATCGAGATTTCCTGAACTTACATCTTTAGATTTGTATCCGTGGGGTGGATTGTAAAACGAAGGCTACAAGGAAAGGAAAGGAAAGGTAGAGGAAAGAATTGATCATTCGGATCATGATCACTGTTGCCTTAGTAAAAGAACGCCTAAATTACCTCGGAAGTGTGCTGTCAAGCAAATTCGAAAGTGCTTTGAAGTCGGTGGTGGAATTTATGAAAATCAACTTTGAACTGAATCATTTGCCTTAGCTTAACACATTCAGTAGTTGAACGTTTCAGTTACTTTCCAGCAGCGGTCCCCGTAACTAACAAAAATGGACACATGTAATACAGAATTTTTTTTTTCGAATTAGTCTATACTACTACCTACTAAAATATTTTCCATTCCTCTTCAAACATGTTAGAAATTGTGCAACAAAAGCTGACAAGTGAACTGATAGAGGCAGATATTAAAGATGCTAGTGCGGTACGCATTAACAATATGTAGCAAGTATTTCAGATCAATAAAGGTGATTTCGTCTCGTTCAGGAGCCGCTTTTCTAGGTAGCCGTCTGATGTAGCCACAAATGAAGTGTCGACCATGATCTATGATATAGTTGTGGGTCTTAGATAAGCCCAAATGGTCCTGGAAATTGTCTAATGGAAGCTCACTGCCATCACATATGCATCAGAAATGGGTTCCTCTAAATCGGAATTTTCAAAAATGAGACTAATCTTCTCCGCTTAGAAACATATGTATAAGACACTCCGAAATATCTTGAGCATCATCCAACATTAATCCATCAGCTACGAAAAAGGCTCGTTAACTTTTCCTCGTGCCGTAATTCGCATCTTCGATACCATGCTAATTGAGCTCAAGATCAAATTTTCCCACAAGCCCACCACTTCCCAGTTGAGTTACTAACATTTTCGTTCTCAGACTCCCCTGGACCCTTCCGCACTTACTGAGCAAGGTGCCGCAGTTGTTAGCACACTCGAACCGAATTCCGGAGGATGACGGTTCAAATCCGCATCCAGCCAAAATGATTTAGATTTTTCGTTATTTCCCTAATTTACTTGAGACATATGGCGCGATGGTTCCTTTGAAAGGGCACGGCCGATTGCGTTCCCCGTCCACCCTTTATCCGAAGTTGTGTTTCGTGTCTAACGACCTCATGGTCGACTGGATGTTAAACACTAATATCCTAGTCCTCCTCTCGCACTTACATACGCTGAGTCTCCTCATTCAAACCTACAATTCTTCGACAAAAGCGGAGGGACCCAGGCTGTTCCAGACGTTGAGCTGACAAGGGGCTCGCACCATCAAATTCCACGGATGGGCGGATAATCGTACAGGAACAGGTAGTCTTATACTGTCGACAATACCTGTGCGTAGCTCGGCGGCCTTGAGCGTGAAAGCGTCCAGAGCGACGGGCGCGGAGCGGCCTCGGCTGTTGACGGCGGCGACGGTGAGCCGCAGCTCCTGGCCAGCAGGCAGGCCCGCCACGCCGAACACCGGCCAGCGGGACGACAGGTTGGCCAGGCGGCGGCCCGACATCGCGTCCTCCACCAGCAGCTCGAAAATCTGAGGCTGCCCGCCGTCGAAGCCCTCCAGGCACTCCAGCTGCAGCGACGTCGACGTTTGGTTCACCAGCGTGCAGTTGCTCGGAGGATCCGGTTTGCCTGAAACGACAGGCGTCAGTTACAGAAGAGGTAGTACAGTTCGAGCAAGTGGTTACTCACAGCTCTTTAGGACAAATAGTCGATTTCAGAACCATGATGGGCCGCTGATGAAATAAATCGTTCCGACCACATTCGAACATCTTATCATCAGGCATCGATAAATCGTTTACAGGACCCTGCATGGGAAGATATTTGCTGTGGCGACAAGCGAAGTAGAAGATTTCATGATTTTGAACATGGCTGAAACAGCAACTGTTGAAATTCTTCACGGTAAATGATGACAGCCAAAACTGTTGCAGGATAACGATTTATAAAAATTCTGGATCACGGTTTCGGTATATCTAAATATACCTTCATCAGAAGTAAAATACACTTAAATCATATCCTGCCTAGGGCTTTCACACCTTCTCCACGTTAGTTCATAGGCGAAGTACTGATGCAGTGTTCGCATCGACCCTCTGTCCTTAATTATATTCTATAACTGGAGATGATGTTTTGACTACTGACGACGGCTTTGGCACAACTGTTTTATGATTCTCCATTGCAGGATATTATTTTAGAGTATTTTACTTCTGATGAAGGTATATTTAGATATACCGAAACCATGGTCAAAAATTTCAATAAATCTTTATCCTGCAACTGTTTTGGCTGTCATCATTTACCGTAAAGTAGATGATATCTTGCCTCATTGTTGGCAATAACAAAATACGATCCACATCTACGTCTTTATCTACATCCGTAAGTCACCATATGGTGCATTGAGGAGGGAACTATGTGAGCTGCTAGTCACACCTGTACCTGCTCCACTCGCAAGTGGATCTTGAGATGAACCACTATTTAAATGCATTAGTGCTAGCCCTCATTTCCCTTATCTTTTCCTCACGGTCTTTATGCGAGATGTACTTTGCCGTACAAAGAGTTTCGACAATGATTTCATTCTAGCCGTCTAAACGACAACAGCGTAGTGACTACGGTGGCAGCTGGAACTGTAAACAAAAGACTGGAACTGTAAGTTGTTTAGAAACAATGTTATCGCTAGACGTAAGGTCATAGTTTGTGGACCACGTTGTGCCATAAACATCAACAGAGCATCATCTCTAAATCGAGATGTTCTGAAGAACAGAAAAGTGAGTGCAAAAATTTTCCCTGACACCTTGACTCCCGAACAAAGATCATGACGCGTGGATGACTGCTGCGAATTGACTAAAATGCAAAATGTGGACAACTCTTTGCTGGATAAAATCGTTGCAGCTGACGAGCCTTGTTATTATTAATATGAACCTACCACAAAAGAACAGAGTGCACAAACTCGCAAAAATAGGCCAACATAACCGGCACTGAAGCTATTGCGGGGTCCGCAATGTGCAACATGCTAAAGAAGGAGTTTTCTGACAGTTTCGCATGGTCGTACGATCGTTCAAGTGGGAGAAGAGTGTATACGAATAGAGCGGTTGGCCGTCCGCTGTGGTCGAGCAGTTCTAGGCGCTTCAGTTCGGAACAGCGCAGCTGCTACGGTCACAGGTTCGAATCCTGCCTTGGGCATGGATGTGTGTTAGCCCTTAGGTTAATTAGGTTTGAGTAGTTCTAAGTCTAGAGGACTATGACCTCAGATTCTAAGTCCCACAGTACTTAGAGCCGTTTGAAACATTTCTGAGTAGAGCGGTTAAGGCATTGGAGCTGTCGTCTCAATTTTCCTCAGTTTTTAATTCTGGGACTGACTAGGTATTTTTACAACAATAGAATCTTTCTGCGGTCTGTTTCGAATGCACAGTCTCTTAATTTCCGTAATATCGTTTCATGATGAAAGCGTTCTCTTTCCTCCATGATTTCTCATTTGCGTTCACGGAGAAATTCCATAATACTGGCGTTTTGGCAGCACCAACTGGTAACAATCCTAGCAGCATGCCTTTGAATTGCTTCGACGTCTTCCGTTAATCCGATCTGATGAATATCGAAAACACTTTACCAGTACTCTTGAATGGATCGCACAAGTATTTGATGCACACTCCTTTCTATAAAGGAGTGTGCATCAAATACTTTCTATCAATTTTCACAATAAACCAAGGTCGATCATTCGACTTTCCTGCAATCGACCCTAAGTGGTCCTTCTATTAAATGTCGCTTTTCAACGTTCCTCCCGGATATTTATTTGACTTTACTGTGTGTAGCAGAACAACACTATTACCGTATTCTTACATCAAATAATTGGTTTCTCTTCTCGCTGCGATGTAGAGTTGGTAAATGAAATATACCGTTTAGTTAATTAACGATCGTACACTGTAACAATCGGATCCGACCATTCATGTGCTTGTGAGGATGCAGAGTACACTCCATACAGAATGATGAATCTGTCTGTGTAAGCCAATTATAGTAACGTATCTACTGTGTCACGTATATTACGTTTTACTACTGACAGCAGTAAAGCAGCATGTTTTTAAATGTAGTAAATGGCACAGTAAATATGTTGTCGTATGGACTGCTGTAAATAATTTTGTCACACCTCCTATTGATCACATGATCGAAACCTATATATTCGATAAAGATTTATTTTGCCAGCAGCTCCTGGATTTTCCGAAATGCAATTAAAGAAATAAAAAAATAAATAAATACATAAAAAATTGCGTCACCCCGGTTCCGAGAACTCCTGATGACAGACAGACACAGTGCATTCGACTTTTCAGGAATGTCATTAAACACGCTCAAAGATGTAGACAACCATGCACGAGTAGTGCCTATTAGACGGATGGGGTCCGACAGCCAATTAGTTCGAGTCATTCAACCATGAAGGAGGTTCACGGCTCGTGTGGTCAGTAGTTCAACCATGCCTAGACGGTCAATATCGGGGTTCGATTGCGTCCTCATTGTTACTTTGCGGCAGGAAAAGCTCTTAACAAGAGTCAACTTCACTCACCAACCACACTGAGGGATCTACGCCGAATCGCCGTTGAGGAGTGGGACACTGTAGACCAACAGTGCTTGATGAACTTGTGGATAGTATGCCACGACGAATGCAGGCGTGCATCAGTGCAAGAGGACGTGTTACAGCGTATTACAGGTACCTGTTTGTACATAAATCTGGACCACCATCTCTGGCCGTCTCGCTGTATGGTGGTACGTCATGTAATGTGTGGTTTTCATGAGCAATAAAAGGGTGGAAATGATGTTTATTTCTGTGCAGTTTCCGAAGCTCTCGGAACCGAGGTGATTCAAAACATCTCTGATGTGTGTATAAAAACAAGTTGAGCTTTAGAAATTGAGGCAGTACACCAAACAACACGCCATGCTTTGGTATAGTTGCAGATATCGCTTCTTTGAGGTGTGAGGCAGAGAAAACCAGGTTGCTGATTTTTCAGTTAATTTTCATAGTAATGGGCGGCGGTCGTATCATTCCTGTGAGGCAATGTGGAGGTCGATATAAGGTCAACTTACATTTCCTACTGCAATTAGCCTACCGTGCTGTTGACACGTAACAAATTACTTGCGCCAACAAAACTAATAATGCATATAGAGGAAACGAAACCACACCTAGATATTGAAATAACACATATCTGGATGATAATTTCATTACAAATAGTATATTCCTTTCAGTTCGTCTACTACGTCCAATGTAGATACAATAGTATGTATAGGAATTGGTAAGAGTGTTGAAGAATTCTACATATCACATAATACATCATTTTCAAATCTGGATTTGATTTGGTGAAATGTTTCCATACTCCTAGCAACTTGAACAACTATCACAAAAATCCAACTGCTATCCGAGAGGGGAAGGGAAATAGCACTGAAATTTACCGCTCAGAAAAAGATTACGAAGGAAAGGTTGGTCGGCAGTACTTCTGACAAAATAACCCAACCCTGATAGTTACTCTCGGCAACAACACCCTGCAAAGCACATTCCTGTTAAATCAGAATAGACTCCAATTTCATACCGATAGTCGCTTCCATCTTACAGCACTATACTAATTTCTCGTTTAACAAAAGCTTATTCGCGTGGCTGAATCTACAGTGATTAAATCAGGTTCACAGACGTTCGGTGAAGTGAACAGTGTGATTTGAACTGCTATGGTACGAGAAAAAATAAGTATCTTCTTTTGTAGCTTCAGTCATAGGGAATGATGTGAGAAGGCATACCCTCCACTATGTCACGATGCCAACACAATTTCAGATTACTAAGAGATGACACACTTATTTTCTTCTAGAGGGACAGCGAGGTGGACGTAGTTTTCGTAGTTGCTGAATCAGAAGAAAATAGATCATGTTGTAGCGGAGATATATTCATTTAGGGTCCGTGTCACATTTTGAAGTAAAAAAAGGACCTGCTCACAGCGGTCGTTTTTAGCGTGCTTTCTAAATTTGTTCTTCGCCAAGTTTTCCATTCATATAAACAAGTGATTCAGGAAACGAAAAAGCTTACATGAAATTCTTAAATGACAAGTCGTCAAAATCAAGAGACATTGATTCCAATAACAGAGAGCAGGATGAAATGAATATCAGGATGGAGAGAAATGAACATTAGGACAGGCTGCGTAGGAAGTTGAATCATAAACAGGATATGATGTGTATGCTGAAGCATGGAACTTATTAAAAATGTGATATAACAATGAGTGTAAGGACACTAGGAAATTGTTCCCGGTCAAGAATGGGCAAGTGTTCAACATTGTTGCAGTAATGTAGGTTGGAAACAAGGGAGAAGATAATTATGTGACATACATCTATAAATTAAATGAAACAATAGAGAAATATCTGAAAGGATCGGAAAACAGCGCAGTGTACTTGACACGGGAAGTTCCCTGTCCTTAATTAGAGAAGAGTCGTATCACGAGTGTCAATCGCCGTGCGGTATCCTCCTTTGAGCTGGGATGTTGGTAGCTGCATGGTGGCCAACTCTGGTAAATTGTATGTGTTCGGGAAATTCACCAATAAGGTCATAATTTTCCGTACTTTGACATAATCCGTTAACTACAATATAAACTGAGGCTATAGCATTTTAAAAAACGGTTGTCCTCTTTAACCACAATTTCCACGTTGTTCCTGAAATTCAAGTAGGAGCTGCAATAAATAATGTACCTGACTCTGTTGACCGACAGTTTTCTTTTCTCCCGTAGAACCCAGGTAAAGGATTGGGTAACATAACGAACAGACAAACAGATCACAGCTCACAGCACTCTTGATCCTGTGTGCCCTCATGGTACCTGTCGGCAACTCACCTAGCAACCGGACTACCGTTCTCTGTTTCTTGCGCAGTAGCTTCTCACGTGCTTCACTTCTAATTTATGCCCTAGATGAAAGATTAAGTTGAATGTAGCCTGTGAAACAGTCGTTCCTGCCATTCTTAGAACTGATTTTGTCCAGCACTTTGATAGGTTATTAATAGGGAGAAACGCCAATTTTCATTCTGTTTCTCTAGAGAGAGAATCTATAAGCTGTGTATCTATAATCATATAGCATCGGCGTAGTTCCATATTGTCAAAGAAACCGAGGAAGAAGAATATGATAATATTAGTCATTTGCCTTGCGATAAGGCAGCTCAATTATGGCGCGTCGGTTTCGTGTGAAGTTATTCTAGGAGTGCTCTCAAAATACAACCTTGAGCAATTGGTTGGAAAACCAGGTCGAGATGGAAACATATTAGAAAGCTTGGTGACAAACAGACCTGATCTTTTGGAGGAAGTTAATCTAGCTAACCCCCCTCTCCATGAACCATGGACCTTGCCGTTGGTGGGGAGGCTTGCGAGCCTCAGCGATAGAGATGGTCGCACCGTAGGAGCATCCACAACTGAGGGGTATCTCTTGAGAGGCCAGACAAACGTGTGGATCCTGAAGAGGGGCAGCAGCCTTTTCAGTAATTGCAGGGGAAACAGTGTGGATGATTGACGATTGACTGATCTGGCCTTGTAACACTAACCAAAACGGCCTTGTTGTGCTGGTACTGCGAACAGCTGAAATCAAGGGGAATCTGCCGCAGTTATTCTTCCCGATGGCATGCAGCTTTACTGCATGGTTAAAGGATGATGGCGTCCTCTTGGGTAAAGTATTACGGAGGTGAAATAGTCCCCCATCCGGATCTCCGGGCGGGGACTACTCTAGAGAACGTCGTTATCAGAAGAAAGAAAACTGGCGTTCTACGGATCGGAGCGTGGAATGTCAGATCCCTTAATCGGGCAGGTAGTTTAGAAAATTTAAAAAAGGAAATTGATATGTTAAAGTTAGATATAGTGGGAATTAGTGAATTTCGATGGCAGGAGGAACAAGACTTTTGGTCAGGTGAATACAGGTTTATAAGTAACAAATCAAATAGGGGTAATGCAGGAGTAGCTTTAATAATGAACAAAAAAAAATAGGAGTGCACGTAAGCTACTACAAACAGCACAGTGAACGCATTATTGTGGCTAAGATAGACACGAAGCCCAAGCCTACTACAGTCGTATTTATTTATTTTATTTATTTAAATGTCAAGTTCCGTAGGACCAAATTGAGGAGCAAATCTTCAAGGTCATGGAACGTGTAAGTACATGAACTTACAATATAAAAAGTAATAACAGATAGAAATAAATGTTCATGAACCTGAAAAAAAGATCAGTACATAAGTTTAAGCAAACGCTATCAGCAATACAATGAGAATCATCTTAATTTTTCAAGGACCTCCTCGACAAAATAGAATGAGTGACCCATGAGGAAACTCTTCAGTTCCGATTTGAAAGCTCGTGGATTACTGCTAAGATTTTTGTATTCGAGTGGCAGCTTTTTGAAAATGGATGCAGCAGCATACTGCACACCTTTTTGCACAAGAGTTAAGGAAGTCAGATCCAAATGGAGGATTGATATCTGCCGAGTATTAACCGGGTGAAAGCTGCTTATTGTTGGAAATAAACTAATATTGGTAACAAGAAACGACAATAAGGAATATACATATTGAGAGGCCAATGTCAAAATACCCAGACTCGTGAAATGTGGTCGACGAGAGGTTCGTGAACTCACACCAATTATTGCCTCAACCGCCCGTTTCTGAGCCAAAAATATCCTTCTAGAATGAGAAGAGTTACCCCAAAACATATCACCACACGACATAAGTGAATGAAAATAAGCAAAGTAGACTAATTTACGTGCCGAAATATCACTCAGTTTCGATACCGTTCGAATAGTGAAAATGACAGTGTTAAGTCTTTGAACAAGATCCTAAACGTGGGCTTTCCACAACATCTTACTATCCATCTGAACGCCTAGGAATTTGAACTGTTCAGTTTCACCAATCATATGCCCGTTTTGTGAGATTGAAACGTCAGGTTTTGTTGAATTGTGTGTTAGGAACTGTAAAAACTGAGTCTTCCTGTGATTTAACGTTAGTTTATTTTCTACAAGCCATGAACTGAGGTCATGTACTGCTCTACTTGAAACCGAGTCATTGTTGCACAGAACATCCTTTACTACCAAGCTAGTGTCATCAGCAAACAGAAATATTTTAGAGTTACCCACAATACTAGAGGGCATATCATTTATATAAATAAGGAACAGGAGCGGCCCTGGCACTGATCCCTGGGGCACCCCCCACGTGACAGTACCCCACTCAGATCCCACATCACAGCCGTTATCAACTTTGTGAATAATTACCTTCTGCTGCCTGTTGCTAAAGTAAGAGGTGAACCAATTGTGAGCTACTCCCCTTATTCCGTAATGGTCCAACTTCTGGAGCAATATTGTGTGATCAACACAGTCAAATGCCTTTGTTAAATCAAAAAATACGCCGAGCGTTCGAAACTTTTTGTTTAGCCCATCCAGTACCTCACAGAGAAAAGAGAATATAGCATTTTCAGTTGTCAAACGACTTCTAAAGCCGAACTGTACATTTGATAGCAAATCGTGTGATATACAATGGTCAATTAACCTTACATACACAGCATTTCCGATAACTTTTGCAAACACTGATGGCATAGAAATAGGTCTAAAATTATCCACATTATCCCTTTCTCCCTTTTTATAAAGCGGCTTTACTACCTAGTACTTTAATCGCTCAGGAAACTGAAAATTCCTACAGGAAAAATTACAAATATGGCTAAATACAGGGCTAACATGTGCAGCACAGTACTTTCATATTCTACTAGACACTCCATCATAACCAAGAGAGTTCTTAGTCTTCAGTGATTTGATTATTGTATCAATCTCCCTCTTGTCTGTATAGCGGAAGAGTATTTCAGACGTCAATCTCGGAAAGGCATTTGCTAAGAAATTTATATGATTTCCTGTAGGTACTAAATGTTTATTTAATTCACCAGCACTGCTCAGAAAATGGTTGTTAAATACTATACATATATCTGATTTATCAGTAACAGAAATATTATTACTGCAAACAGACTTAATATTTTCAACCTTGTGCTGCTGACCAGACACTTCCTTCACAAATGACCATATGGCTTTAATTTTATCCTGTGAATTAGCTATTCTATTTGCATACCACATACTTTTTGCCTTGCTAATAAAATTTTTAAGCACCTTGCAATACTGTATGTAATGCGTTACTATAGCTTGAATGTGACTACTTCTAACATTTTGATATACATCTCGCTTTGTTCTACATGATATCCTTATCCCACTAGTCAGCCAACTGGGCTGTCAATTACTGCTAGTACCCCGTTTAGAATGTTCTAATGGAAAGCAACTCTCAAAGAGCATGAGAAATGTGTTATGGAAAAAAACAATTATCATCTATATTATCGGTACTATGAACATCTTGCCACTCTTGTTCCTTCATAAGTTTTGAAAAACTCTCTATTGCTTTTGGATTAACTTTCCTACGTAGTTTGTAATTAAATACAACATTGGTCAGAGTACAAAAACCTTTTAGTGTTAAAATTTGTGCATCATGGTCTGAAAGACCACTCACCCTTTTACTAACATAATGCCCACCTAGTAATGAAGAATGAATAAAAATATTGTCTGTGACTGTGCTACTGTTCCCTGCTCCCTAGTTGGAAAAAACCCAGTTTGCATCAGATCATATGAATTTAGGAGATCTACCAACATCCTTTTTCTGGCATAATCACGTACAAAATTAATATTGAAGTCACCACATATAACTACTTTCTGGTACTTCCTACAAAGTGAATCAAGAACATTCTCTAGCTTAAGCAAAAGAGCTCTGAAGTCGGAGTTAGGGGACCTATAAACAACAGCAATTAGAAGTTTAGTTTCACTAAATTCATCTAATACTGCACAACTTTCAAATATCTGTTCAGTGTTGTGTCGTGATATGTCTGTGGAATAAAATGAAATACTGTTTTTTAAGTACAGAGCCACTCCCTCACCCTGCAAGGAACTCCTTGAGAAACAGCCAGCTAATCTGCAACCTGGTAAAGGAAGCTTCTGAACTATCAAATTATTATTATACCAATAATTTCAGAGTTAACATCTATCAGCAATTCACTAACCTTATTTCTAATACCTCTTATATTTTGATGAAATGTAAGAGGTACAAATTTATATGCCAACCAGCTCTGCAGATTATGAAGAAATTGATGAAATGTATAATGATATAAAAGAAATTATTCAGGTATGGAAGGGAGACGAAACTTTAATAGCCGTGGGTGACTGGAATTCGATAGTAGGAAAAGGGAAAAAAGGAAACATAGTTGAATATGGATTGAGGGTAGTACCTGAAAGAGGAAGCCCACTGGTAAAATTTTACACAGAGCATAACTTAATCATAGCTAATACTTGGTTCAAGAATAATAAAAGAAGGTTGTATACATGGAAGAATCCTGGAGATACTAGAAGGTATTAGATAGATTATATAATGGTAAGACAGAGATTTAGGAACCATGTTTTAAATTGTAAGACATTTCCAGAGGCAGATGTGGACTCTGACCACAATTTATTGGTTATAACCTGTAGATTAAAACTGAAGAAACCGCAAAAATGTGGGAAATTAAGGAGATGGGACCAGGATACACTGACTAAACCAGAAGTTGTACAGAGTTTCAGGGAAAGTATAAGGGAACAATTGACAGGAATGGGGGAAAGAAATACAGTAGAAGAAGAATCGGTAGCTCTGAGGGATGAAGTAGTGAAGACAGCAGAGGATCAGTAGGTAAAAAGGCGAGGACTAGTAGAAATCCAATGAATTTAATTGATGAAAGGAGAAAATATATATAATGCACTAAATGAGCAGGCAAAACGGAATACAAACGTCTCAAAAATGAGATCGACAAGACGTGCAAAATGGCTAAGCAGAGATGGATAGAGGGCAAATGTAAGGATGTAGAGGCTTATCTCACTAGGGGTAAGATAGATACTACCTACAGGAAAATTAAAGAGGCTGTTGGAGAATACAGAACCACTTTTATGAATACCAAGTTCTCAGATGGAAAACCAGTTCTAAGCAAAGAAGGGAAAGCAGAAAGTTGGAAGGAGTATATAGAGGGTCTATACAAGGGCGATGTACTTAAGGAGAATAATATGGAAATGGAAGAGGATGTAGATGAAGATGAAATGGGAGATACGAAACGAGTTTGACAGAGCACTGAAAGACCTGAGTCAAAACAAGACCGCAGGAGTAGACAACGAATCATTAGAATTAGTGACGGCCTTGCGAGAGCCAGACCGGACTAAACTCTACCATCTGGTGAGAAAGATGTATGAGTCAGGCGAAATACCATCAGACTTCCAGAAGAATATAATAATTCCAATCCCAAAGAAAGCAGGTGTTGACAGATGTGAAAATTACAGTACTATCAGTTTAATAAGTTACAGCTGCAAAATACTAACACGAATTCTTTACAGACGAATGGAAAAACTGGTAGAAGCCGACCTCGGGGAATATCGGTTTGTATTCCATTGAAATATTGGGACTCGTGAGGCAAAACGGACCTTACGACTTATCTTAGACGAAAGATTTATTAAAGGCAAACCTACGTTTCTAGCAATTGTAGACTTAGAGAAAGCTTTTGACAAAGTTGACTGGAATACTCTCTTTCAAATTCTAAAGGTGTCGGGGGTAAAATACAGGGTGCGAAAGGCTATTTACAATTTGTGCAGAAACCAGATGGCAGTTATAAGATTCGAGGAGCATAAAAGGGAAGCAGTTGTTGGAAAGGGTGTGAGACAGGGTTGTAGCCTCTCCCCGATGTTATTCGATCTGTATATCGAGTAAGCAGAAAAGGAAACTAAAGAAAAATTCGGAGTAGGTATTAAAATCCATGGAGAAGAAATAAAAATTTTGAAGGTCACCGATGACATTGTAATTCTGTCAGAGACAGCAAAGAACTTGGAAGAGCTGTTGAACGGAATAGACAGTGTCTTGAGAGGTGGATATAAGATGAACATCAACCAAAGCAAATGGATGATAATGAGATGTAGTAGAATTAAGTCGGGTGATCCTGAGGGAATTAGATTAGGACACTTAACGTAGTAAAGGAGTTTTGCCATTTGGAGAGCAAAGTTACTGATGATGGTCGAAGTAGAGAGGATATAAAACGTAGACTGGCAATGGCAAGGAATGCGTTTCTGAAGAAGAGAAATTTGTTAACATCGAGTATAGATTTAAGTGTCAGGAAGTCGTTTCCGAAAGTATTTGTATGGAGTGCAGCCATGTATGGAAGTGAAAGATGGACGATAAATAGTTAGGACAGGAAGATAATAGAAGCTTTCGAAATGTGGTGCTACAGAAGACTGCTGAAGATTAGATGGGTAGATCACATAAGCAATGAGGAGGTATTGAATAGAATTGGGGAGGAGTTTGTGGCAAAACTTGACAAGAAGAATGGACCAGTTGGTAGGACATGTTCTGAGGCATCAAGGTTTAACTAATTTATCATTGGAGTGCAGCGTGGAGGGTAAAAATCACAGAGAGAGACCAAGAGATGAATACACTAAGCAGATTCAGAAGGATGTAGGTTGCAGTAAGTACTGGGGGATGAAGAAGCTTGCACACGATAGCGCAGCATGGAGAGCTGCATCAAACCAGTCTCACGACTGAAGACCAGAACAAACACAACAAGCAACAAATCTAGAAGAACGTATTAGCGACCATAATGTCGTTGTAGCTTCTATGTCTGTGAAAGTTGCAAAATAAATAAATAAAAAATAGTAAATAAAGAATAAGCGTAGACTTTATTTGTTTGGGAAAGCAAATAAAATTATCATTAATGAATATCTTCATAGCATCAAGCATTTACCGAGGGACACAAAGATATTGAGCATCTTTGGTCGGAATTCAAAGGTATTGTCTACCATGTGCTAGAGACGAATGTGCCTAGCAAAATTATAGGGGTGGAAAAGGATCCACTTTGTTGCAACAAACATATTAGGAAGTTGCTGAGACAGCAGAGAATTCTGCACAGTCGTTTTAAACGTTGTCACTGCCCCGTTGACAAACATAAATTATGCGAAATGAAAGCAGCTGCCAGAAGGACAATGAGAGACTCTTTTAACGAATTTGAAAGCAATATTTTATTTGCAGATTCTAAAAATACCCCTGAAACATTTTGGTTTTTCGTAAAATCTATGAACGCTACAAGTAATTTAATACTTTCTCTTGGTGACAGTGCGGGTAATGTAACTGATGATGATAAACAGATGGCCGAAATTCTAAACCTAGCTTTCAAAAACTCGTTTACATAAACGACTGCAGCACCATTCCCCGTTTCAATTATCGAACAAACGAAAGGTTGGCTGACATAGTGGTTAGTGTATCTGAATCTGTAAAACAGTTACGATCCTTAGACGCCAGAAAGGTATTTGGCACAGACGGTATCCCCGTAAGATTTTATGTTGACTATGCTACAAATATAGCACCATTCTTGTCTGTCATCTATCAGAGATCATTGGAAAGGTGGAAAGTTCCACGGGACTGGAAGAAGACCCAGGTCATAGCAATCTACAAAAAGGGTAGAAAACCGAATGCACATAATTACCGACCAATTTCACTGACAGCGGTTTGTTGTAGAATCATGGAACATATTTTGTGTTCAGACATAATGACCTTTCTAGACTCTGAGAAGCTCATCTGCAGAAACCAGCACGGTTTTAGGAAACAGCGGTCAAACGAGACACAGCTGGCCCTCTTTGTGCACGATATACAACAGGTTCTAGATGCCGGCTCCGAGGTTGATGCCATATTTCCCGACTTTCGAAACGCCTTCGACTCATTTCCCCACTGTCGCTTGCTACAAACAGTGCGTACATACTGTCTATCCAATGACATATGTGGTTGGATAGACAGTTTTCTAACAGACAGGGAGCAGTATGTCGTCGTGAATGGGTAACTTCAACAGAAACAAATCTTCAGGTGTGCCCAGGGCATCGTAATTTATAAAAACGATCTGGTTGATGGCATTGACAGACTGTTTTTCGATGATGCTGTAGTCTACAGGAAAGTAGCATCACACGAAAGTTGTGAACAAATCTATAAGAATTTGCAGAAAATAAATGCGTGGTGTAATGAGTGGCAGTTATCTCTCAATATTAGTAAGTGTAACACACTGCGTGTAACAAGGCGAAAATCCCCATTAATAAATGAGTACGAAATAAATGATCGGTCTTTGGAAGCGGTAACATCAGTCAAGTATCTGGGTGTGACCATTCGAAATGATCTCAAATGGAATGATCAGATTACACAAGTAACGGGTAAGGCGAACTCTAGTTTGCGGTTTATTGGTAGAATCCTGAAGCGATGCTGTCCATCAACAATGGAAGTAGCTTACAGTGGGTTAGTTCGTCCAGTCTTAGAGTATTGTTCTCCTGCATGGGACCCTTACCAGTTCTGTCTGATTCGAGAGATTGAGGAGGTCCAAAGACAAGCGGCAAGATTCGTAACTGGTACATTTAGCCATCGTGAGAGCGTTAAAAGTCTCATATAAAGTTTAAAGAGGGACACACTTGCAGATAGACGAGCCGCTAAACAGAAGGGGCTGCTCACTAAATTCCGAAATCCAATCTTCACCGAGGATGTTGAGCATATATTATTACCACCAACTTTCAAATGGCGTAATGATCATCATTCAAAGATAAGGGAAATAAGAGCTCGTTCTGAGTCGTTCAGACAGTCGTTTTTCCCCTGCGCGATCCGCGAGGGAAACAGAGGGCGGAGGGGGGGGGGCGGCATATGACTTTTGCGCGAATTGTGCCCTCCGCCACACACCGTTTGGTGGCTAGCGGAGTATATAGGTAGATGTAGATGAAGACTTGATTAACAGATTTTCGGGAGTTGCAAAAATTGGCATGTACGAAATCGGATTTATTGTCAATATTCCTGTCAGACAAACTCCATGTTTTAAGCTCCATGATGTGGGAGTTAGGCATGTCGTAAATTATCGCTCTTTGAAGGCAAAGTTAATGTTGTAGTCCATTTCAATACCCGATTTTCATTCGTATTCCTCCTAGTTTTCTAAGGAGAACTCTTCAGTATCTCAGATCCCAACCATGTCTATTTCCACAGACGACATTAAACCGATCACAGCCGTATCAACCGATTAGAATTTTCAACTGGGACTCTCGAGCGGAGGCAGGGCTTGGAAAAGGAAATAAAGGAATGGCTACATCCTTGCCAGTTGGTGACATCATCTGTGCGAAGGCTCTACGTAGATTATGTAGACCTTCTGCCGTTTTCGCGAGTCGGGAAGAGGTCCATTTTTGTTTGTGTTGATGCCTTTACCGGATTTGCTGGCTGCTTCCGAGTGTTGATACTACCACGCAAGGCACTATAGGTTCTTCACAGTCCTTATTTGCTATCTTCGCGCAAGTCCTAGTTCGGTATCTTCAGGCAATGTCAATATTTAGTATTTGATAATGCTGCAGCATTCACGACAAGACTGTTTCGTGTTTTTTGTTTCGAAAGAGGGATTCCGCATACCCCTCACGCCCCCTACCCCCCCCCCCCCCCCCCCCGCCCCTTTATTCTCTAACCTTTTATTTGCGGAGCAGATAATCCGCAATTTTCGTTTCTCCCTCATAGCATGCCACCCTAAGGATCATTCTAGGTGGGACCAATCTCTCCCTTGCTTAGCTTTTGTCTTCATTACGGTGGTACATGAATCCCATATACTCCAACTAGCCCTATTAGCAGATTCGATACATGTGAAAGAAATAAAGAGCTCATCTGGAACGTGAAAGGGAACACAGCATTACTACATAGTAAAAAGGAAGCCTAGGGGTACGATTAAGGTAAGTGTCCCAGTCATTTCAAAATGGCGACAAGATATGGGTGCAGAACTTTCAGGCAGGCAGTAAGGACAAAGATAAGACAGTGGAAAGTTGCTGCCGAGGTTTACAGGGGCGGTGCAGATCCTTCGGCAACGTGTTTCTAATCACCATTTTGGTAAGAAACAAGCAGAGTAAACGAAACTTTGGCGCGCATTTATTGCAAGTCAAACCTTGTAATAATGTTAAATGTATTGCATTAATTTAAACCTAAAAAATGTATTGTTAGGGAAAAGAATATTTGAGCCCTTTTTCTGTTTTTCTTTATTGTATTTCAATTCCCCATGGGGGCAGGCTCGCAGCAGCATATGTGCTGCTCTTCAGCCGAAAGACGTAGAACAAACAATAGAAGACATTTAAAAATAACATAAAGCAGAAAATATGGTGTACATAGATATAAAAAAGGGGGGACATCATGGAAGACAATAGACAAAAAGGGGGCGACTGTAAAATGGAGATAAAAACCGTAAAAATGTAGCGCACACAGAAAACCACACACTGGGGCAACTAAAAGAACACAAGGTGCAGTATTACCGGAGCATAAAAGTATCGACGGATGTCGTAGCACATAACAGTCACTGACAGTAACATTAAGGACAAGGCCAGCACACAATTAAAATCACACCTCTCGACGCACAGGACAACAACACTAAACGCAACACTGACGTGGCACACTGACGATGATCAAAACGGTGGATCTGCCAGGAGCAAGGAGATGAGGGAGAAGGAAAGAAGGGATGGAGGGGAAGAGAGGAAGGAGATGGGCGGAGGGGGGGCGGGGGTGCCGAAGAGGGCCAGGTAAGATTTGTGCCCTTACGTACATTACATTTTGTATTCTTGGAAAAGGCATCCTGATTATGAGATTTTACGCAGGATATTTGCATTTTAAGGCACTATTGAAAAAACGTACTAATAATGTCTTGAGCTCTCTACCCAGGAAGCTGCTATCCCATGAAGACGTTTTGTGGGAGGAAGGAAGTGCCGCGTTGAACACCGCACAGTTACGTGGCTGCCAGTCGCGCAAATTCGAGTTTCGCTCCGCTAGACGCCACACGGGGCGACAGCGGACTATTGTGGGAAGTGAGGCTTGCGCCCGGGCAGAAAGCTTCCTGGAACGAAGCGAGCCGGTCAGATCTGCATGGGCAGCCGACTGTGACCGTCACTGGTTGTGAGCTACGGCTTCACCTCTACTAACCCTTGAAAACTTTACCGGGTGTGGCAAGGTCCTACCTTGCGGCTTGCCAACAGGTTTATTGAGGCAACCGTTAGCAGTGTAGAAGAAGACCACATTTTCCTTTAAATAAGGTGGTGAAAGAAACTCCCTTGTTTGCAATTGTATAACCTCATATTCAGCCTGTGAAGTTTCATACTGTCGAAGACAGATATTGTATCTTAAATCCTTTAGTTGCTGGTGGGCGTGCTTAGCTTACTTCAGTCTTTTTGAATGTATTCTGGTAAAATGATCGATGCACCTATTCACTGTATACTAATCATTGTTCTTATTATCGCGCCTCTTATGTATCAATCAAATTAATTTTTTAAAATAAGATTTAGTATAATGTTTTCGTTAAGCTGGACTTTAGATGTAGCTTTTGATTTTAAATTGATTTTTCTCAAATTCAAAATTAAAAGATTTGTTGTTTATCAAAATAACCCACTTATTCATCCAGCCCTTCTACTTACCTACGTCTTTGCTACAAGGATATCTACAGAAGGTTCTTGAGAAAGTAGAGGAGGGAAAAGATTCACAAATCCTATGGTATGCAATCTGCCGTATATCTCCTCGGTATATAAGGAAAGTGGACGAGAGGGTATACACAAATTACAGAGGAATAAGTGTTTTCGCGACAGTAACTAGGCATGACTTCAATATTTTCTATAGTAAAATAATAAAGCTTATGACAGACTTAATTGACGAGCCCAGTGGTTTTAGACAAGGTCCACCATATCTTGATAACATTTACTACATCAGACAGCTATCGTAAAAATGTGGAAATAAAATTAGAAGTGCATACATGACCTTGGTAGATCTCCAGAAAGCGTGTAACAATGTCCTGTTACAGGAAAGCCTGAGATTGGTGAAGATACTGTTGACACTTGTATAGTGGTGGTGGTGGTTAGTGTTTAACGTCCCGTCGACAACGAGGTCATTAGAGACGGAGCTCAAGCTCAAGCTCAAGCTCGGGTTAGGGAACGATTGGGAAGGAAATCGGCCATGCCCTTTCAAAGGTACCATCTCGGCATTTGCCTGAAACTATTTAGAGAAATCACGGAAAACCTAAATCAGGATGGCTGGAGACGGGATTGAACCGTCGTCCTCCCGAATGGGACTTCAGTGTGCTAACCACTGCGCCACCTCGCTCGGTGACAGTTGCATAGGGATGCGCGGCTAACATTCTTTGAAGATGGTTGAAATGGCTCTGAGAACTATGGGACTTAACAGCTGAGGTCATCAGTCCCCTAGAACTTAGAACTACTAAAACTTAACTAACCTAAGGACATCACACACTTGCATGCCCGAGGCAAGATTCGAACCTGCTGCCGTAACGATCGCGCGGCTCCAGACTGCAGCACCTAGAACCGCTCGAACATTCCGGCTGGCCCCGTTTCTCAGAATTATTGTGATGTGAGTACAAGGATTTTATTCTTTTAGCTAGCTGCAATATTAGCTTTTAAATTTTTATAAGTTCTTAATTAAGCAAATTAACAAAATTTTAATATGGATTAGTCTTCAACCACTCCTAGCAATATTTTTTCTTTATTTTTTTATTTTTTCCTTCTTACTCAATTCTTCACATATCTCACAGAAATTAGACTTCACAATGTGCATCGTGCAGTATCCTATTTGAGTATAGGTATTTTCCTGCATACCACCTAATAAGTCTAAGTGGCATGTACGTAGTTGCGTGAAACTTAATTCAGTAATTTTGGAGAAAGGGGTGGTTACCAACTGTCCAACATCCCTTTCTTTGACATCATCACCAAATGGGCTAAGCTTAAAATTAGTCTGATACTCATACATCCTCTGCTTCCATAACAGATAAAAGGTTAACAGAACGTTACTGATCTCCACACATCCATCTTCACATTCTATCATAAAGAGGCCTAAAGGTAGTATAATGTAAAACCGAAATAGACTTCAAATAAAATTAGACGTATATGTGCAGGTGAAGGCATCATTCCTATGACAAAAACCATTACGAAATGAACGAGACCCACGTCGTTCGTCTCAACCCCCATGTTCTCAAGGCAAAATCCGCTAGATACTATTGCAATCCAATACTAACATCAACGAAAGTCACACATTTTTTGAGGTGCGCATGAAAATTATATCACCATTTGTCAAAGTGATCTTACCTCGCAACATATAGTTTCAATGGAAAATGGTGACCACTATCCAAGAATTTGTATGTGATGATCAGAGTCAGCTGAAGAGGATTAAAATACAACCAACCATCAAAACATAGTTACTAGTCGTAATTTCAGTATATCTGACGTACATGGTAAACACCATAACTGTATATTCGAGCTGTGGTGGTATTTTTTAAAATTTGCAATGGAACTCTGTTCTTCGGTACTAAATACAACATTTCAGCGAGATTGAGCAGAGCCCACTAGGAAACTTGTTTTCCCTAATTCATGCTCTAAGATGTGTTGTTTACTTCAGTAAAAGTAGCGCATCGGACGTTTGCAGCGACTCGGAAACTTCCTAATACTGGTGGGTCATCATTAGTAGATTATGTTCGAACAACAATAACTGTGCTCTCCAGCGCTTACTGTACAGCCCTTTGTAGACATAGAACCGATAGGTATTGCTGTTCATGAAGTACATTTAAAATATCTACATCAATTCAATTAATACGTGGTTTTCTGATATATAGTCTCACATTCCTGAAACATTTAAGTGTTAGTATTTATATAAGGGTTTTTTTTTCGCAGACAAGTTCCTTGGCCGAACCGGCACGTAATACATTGTCCCCGAACTGCAGTCTTGATCCTCTTCCTACTATGGAAAGAGGATGATTACCTTTTACCCCAGTTATAAGTATATCCTTAATCGACTTACATGTCCTATAAATTGATCTCCTCAAATGATATTAATTTTTCGAAGTTTTCATCTTCTGTAAGGCTTCGATGATGGAAAAACAATTTGGATGGCAAATTTAAATAGTTGGAGAATTTATTACGTTCTAAACAATGTAAAAGCTTTTTTCACCTAAATCAGTAGACCATAAGTCACTGCGAAATTTTTAATGCTCTGCGAATAGTCTACCAGAATCAGGCATCGGAAACTATTCGTTCAACAGTTAGTTTTACGAAATAATGCGTTCGTTATTGTTTCGGGTTTTCAAATTCGTTCTCATTGTAGTGAAACGCACTACTTTGATTGAAAGACTGACTGCAGTCTGACTGGAATTGGTTACCTGTGTTTGATAACTACAGTTAGTGTGTCAGCAAATTCGCCGGCGAACGTGTTGCATTAACTGTAAACATTACGCTTCATTCGTCATCTGCTGTTACAGTATTCAGCAAAAGTAATTAGGTCACATTAAGTTCTGTGCCGTTAAAAGGCGAGACAGATTTCATTGGAAATATCCTGAACGACCCTAGTCTGAAATTACCAATACGCTATTTTACTTTTCTACTTACACTCAAACTGTAAAAGCACGGCACCGCAAACAATTTTAGTTTTCCTGTGAACTATTTTCCATATTTAACAGTGAATTAAAAGTAATGAAAAGTACTTTTGAGCCAATTCAAACAGATGGAAGGGGCAAAGTCGATAAGAGTTGCGTAACATGTTTGGCTGCGATAGAGACTTCCGAATTCAATCGAATAACCGACGCGACATCAAGTATTAAAAACTGCTATAACGCCTGATGACGCTGCTGAAATGTCAAGGAACTAGAGGAACTGAATTAAAAATGAAGAGATTTGCCTCTCCGACCTTAACGCCAACGTTCGCTCTCCCACACAGGGAACTACGCAAACGAATATTGTTATACGTTGGCATACGTCTCCCGTCAGCATGTGTACATGTTGCTACAAAGACCATATGAAAACACAATTCCAAGATGAAACAGATCCATACTTAGTCCGCTGTTTACGGTCTAAAGATCCATACTCAGTCCGCTGTTTACGGTCTAAAATTTGCCATAATACATTATAAAATGTTATGCTTCGCCACTATTGGCTAACTCCAAGGAAGCATTCTACGGTCCATCTTGTTTAACCTGTACATTAATGACTTCCCAGCGACACAAAACACGACGTTAGCCGTCTACGAGGATGACACAGTCATCCTCACGCAAGACTGAAAACCGTCGAACATCAATTCACGAATACAAACAGCACACAGAATAGCGGAGACTTGGTTGTAGAGATGGCGTATTAAAGTAAACGTCGACAAGTGCGAAGCAGTTCTGTTCACACGCAGACCGTATCTACTGCACAAACACCAACACTGTAGAGCAAAAACACTACATTCACGCCCAATACGTTTCCGAGAGACGTTTCCGACGCCGCCTGCAGATCATACAGAACAAGGTGCTACGAATCATTAGAAACGCTCCTCGCTACACACTCACCGTGGATCTTCACCATGAGTACCGCCTTGATACCTTCAAGGAAGTATTCAAAAAACACGCTACACGACTATACAGGAACTCGAGACACTCGAACAATCCTTTCAACCTCACTCTGGGAAACTGCGATCACAACCACAGGCGGAAACACAAGCAGCCAAAGACACAGCTAGCTAGGGCATAGCCACCTATGGCAAACTAACATACGCAAACAGCGACAAACGTCGGTAAGCCCCTGCATATCAGCAACACTGACTGGCATCTACCAGCTGCTATTAGAGCCGACCAACAGGCCACAGCAGGGACACCGACGAGCTCGCCCACAGGCGCGCAAACAATCTGCCAACATTCCCTCACACTGTGCTTCCGGTATATACCTATCGGACACAAGATCGATAACAAACCTAACTGTTGCAGGTTGCTGACGCTGAACGAGGACTCTGTGCCAGCACCCAGCGCCAGCCGCCGAGCAGCACAACGCACGACGCCAAAGTATAGACATGCATGATACCCACTACTAACAAAGCCTATCCTTACACAACCTATCGCAGGCAGCAAGACAACCGCCCTTGGCTCTTGCCTTGGCACTTTTTTTCCTCTGCCCTTAAAACCGCTACCCTTTGTCAGATTTCGACCAATCTATCTCCAGATGAGCGCGTATTAATGGTTAATCTTAACCAGACGTACGCAAACATCGCAGTACCCACATCCTGCGACACCTCACTTTGGTGAATACTAACCCTTATGCAGAGATGGCAGTAGACCTTTTGTATTGGCCATCATGCCGGTGTGGGCGTGGAGGGGCCCCACCTCTAATTATAAAAAAACTATTGGCCAGTTTTCCAGCTTTCGTAGTACACGTAAGAAAAGAGGCGTACTCGTTTACTAACAGACTGAAACGTTTCCGCGTTTATTTTGACTTTAGTTGTACAGAAAAGCCATGTATGCAAAAATTATATTAAAAATAATAATATTTAAAATTCTGTACTTACAAATAGGTATAATTACGTATGGTAATAACACACCGTATGTGCAGTCATACGCAATTACAAAAATAGAAATACCGAAGATGTCCAGACGCATCGTCACCACAGATGAGTGTGACGAAGAGTAAGAGTTACTGAAGGAAATACGAGTATACGGTACAATTACGTAAACGTTGACCGTCGATGGTACGTTTCACTTTTGCCTTGGCACGGCAACAGACCGAAGTTCACCTGTTAATGAAAAGTACGCCAGTGTAGTTAATTTAGGTCATAATCTAATCGAAAAATGGAGATAAGAAGAAGAAGATATGTACCTAGCGATTATCGATGATAGCAACTAAGTATAAAACTCGTATATATCCTCCCTTAATGATGAAGTGACCGGAACGCAGGAGCATCGACTAGAGATAACACATCGAAGAAAATTAGAAGCGTAGTGCCTAACAGCCATAACTCACTACTTTTTTGAAAGGTTCCCGTCGAAGCCACTCAGTATAACAACTTAGTGCTTCCAATTAAGAAATTCATATAAAAAGATAACATGCAAAGGTAATGACATTACCCGTGCCAACCTCTCAGTGTTCATTAAGTTTTCTTCGCAGCCAGCTTCTAAATTACGAATGTAATGAAACGGGGAGCTGCTGCTCGCCTGTCAGCTTACACGGAGACTGCGCTCACATCCCCATCCCCTTACTGATTTTTCAGTGGTTTCCCTTTTAAGGGTCTGAAGAAACATGAGTGACTACGACATCGTACTGCAGAATGCTTCTTCTTTACTGAATAAAGTGAAATAAATTTCTGTGCCGTCAAATAGCATGTCATATAATTACAGTGACTATCAGTTTCAAAGATTGTGTTGCAGTAGTTTAGCGTCACAACTACTTAGTTCATTATAACTGGTGAAAACTAGATCCCTCCTGATATCATAATGTAATTCTCGGTTGTGGGTGTCACAAATGTTAATTTTTATAGCATTTGATATACTTACCGTCAGCTTTTCTGTACAGTTGACGAAATTCTGAAACAATTACTCTGGATAATACCTAACTTGGACAGAAAAAATTTTAAGTAAGGAAAAGTTCCCTTTCCATACCTTCCTCTCTCCTCCCCCCCCCTCTCTCTCTCCCCTCCTCTCTCCCATTGCTCTTTTTCGCTGTGTGTGTGTGTGTGTGTGTGTGTGTGTGTGTGTGTCAGTGAGTGAAGTGTTAACTGTTTCAAACATAACTAGAGCCATGTATAAAAAGTTATCTAACATACTGCATATCTGCAATTTGTATGATTTGGTTCACTTTGTCATAAACGTAGATTAATGTAATACTGGAGGGCGTTACTCTAGGTATTGAAATGGCTTCAATGTTTTCTTTACGTGTAAACACCAGTTGTTGGCAACTTAACCTCAAGCGCGATAATTCTTCCTGACTGTCAATTATGACCTCTTTGTAGTAATGAAGTACTCGTCATATGACTACATACTAATCTATTTAAACATTCCTAGCTCTATCTTTCGCCAAAGCTGTTAATTCACTTCTCAGTCTCTTATCGGTAACACGTGTGGTTGTTACAGAGTATAGCTGTCTTAGAACGGGAGTCTATCTAGAAGACATACGAATAAAATGGTTCGTTGCTCTTTGTTTACAACAATGTGAAGGAACATTAAACATTCGCATCCCAACAAAAACGAAGTCATTAGAGACTCTCTAAACGCTCAGGTTGTGGAATGATGGGAAACAAAATTCATTTTTTTCCATTTAAGAGGGTCCATCTCGTCATTTTCCCTTAGATGTTTAGGGTAGCGATGTGAAATCTAAATATGAATGTGGCGAGAGGCACCTGAAAGGCATTCCTGTACGAAGCCATCCTTTTTATACTAAGTTTCGTATTAGCATGGTCCGCCAAAGTACATACACGTTCTCTCAGAACAAACTGTTGACTGCACGGCATTCAGTCGGATACATTTAATCGATTCTTCTCGGAACTGTTTTGATCCATGAATGGAAATGGAGAGAGACACGGTCACGCAACTACACGCTTAGGAATTTATGAGAAGCCGTAACACAAGAATGAGAAGCTACCGATCGATGAAGAATGGGCTGCGACGCGGAAGCGACGTGCCCCACCTGAGAAACGCATTTCTCGACACGTTGCGATAGTTTAGCTCTCATCATCTGTTGAGCTGCTATACAAATACCGATCAAATTATGCGAACTGCAACTTCAAAAGTGTCATAATTAATGTATATTCCACAAATTTACAGCAATAATTGCACAAACCAAGTCATGGGATCTTATATATATGACCTTAGTAGCGGGGGCTGTGTGGAAGGGACTGGGCAGTTTTTTAAGTTAGAGGGTCTCAGGAAACCACAGAAAGGGCGTCCATCTAAAAGAGGACAGATAAAAAACAGTAAGGTAATTTTAGAAACGATCAGTATTGTAGTTGTAAATTGTCGTAGCTGTGTTGGGAAAGAACCAGTGCTCCAAGCCCTAATAGAAAGCACTGAGACTTAAATAGTATAGGTACGCAAAGTTGACTAAAGCCGGAAGTAAGTTCAGACGAAATTTTTTCAAACGATCTAACAGTGTTCAGATAGGATAGATTAAATGCGCTTGGTCGTGGACTATTTATTGTTCTCAGAAGTAGTTTACCTTGTAGTGAAATTGAAGCCGATAGTTCCTCCGAATTATCACTAGATCTTATAGATGACAATTGGAAAAAACTAGTAACTCGATCGTTTTACCGACGCCACGTCTCAGAAGATATAGTTCCTGAAGAGTTCAAATGAAACTTGAGTCTCATTTTTAAAAAGTTACCCCACTTCTACAGTTATAGTCGGTGGTGACTTCAATCTGTCCCGCGAGCTGGAAAAATTATACGTTTAAAGCCGGCGGCAGCCATAAAACTTTTTATTTTGAACAATTACTTCATGAGCCCACTCGAAGCGTAAATTGTTCCCAAACCATACTTGACCTATTAGCAACCAATAATCCTGGGTAGATAGGGAATATCTTGACGAATAAAGAGATTAGCGGCCACCAGGCAGTTCCTAGGCTAAATACCTTAACACCTACAACCTTAAAAAAGAAACAGAAAGTACCTCTTTTTAAAAAAGCTGATAAAAGTGCTCCTAACACCTTTATAAGAGACAGTCTCCACTCCTTCAGAATGTGATCACGTAAGCATAGAAGAGATGTGGAATGATTTCAAAGAAATAGTATCGACGGAAATTGAGAGATACATACCACATGGATTAATAAGTGGTGGTACTGATCGCCCATGGTATACAAAACGGATCACATCGCTGTTGCAGGAGCAACAAAAAAGAATGCCTAATTTAAGAGAATTCAAAATCCCCAAGAGTCGCAAAACTTTGCAGAAGATCGAAATATTGAGCTTAATTCAATGGGAGATGCTTTCAATAATTTCCACTGCGAAACTCTGTTTGGCAGAAAAGAGATTCTGGTCATACATCAATCACATCAGTGGCAAGACGCAATCAGTATCTTCCCGGTACGATAACAACGGTAAAGTCACTGATGACAGTGCCTCTAAAACAGAATTATTAAATACGATCTTCCGAAAATTCAAAAACCAAAGAAGACGAAGTAAATATTCCTCTATTCCAATCAAGAACAACTGCCAATACGACAAAAACAGAAATAGGTATCCTCGGTCTCACAAAGTAGCTTAAATCATTAATAAAAGCAGGACTTATGGTCCGGATTCTATACCAGTCGGGTTCCCCTCAGAGTATTCTAATACAATAGCTCCATATTTAACAATTGTATACAGCCGCTCGCTCACAGGCAGTTCCGTACCTAAAGACTAGAAAATTGCTCAAGTCACACCAACACTCGAAAAGGGAAGTAGGATTAATTAGTTAAATTTCAGGTCCATACCACTAACGTCGATTTGCAGTAGGGTTTTGGAACATATACTGTATTCGACCATTTCGAAATAGCTCGAAGAAGCTGCGCGGGATTAGCCAAGTGGTCTAACGCGCTGCAGTCATGGACTGTGCGGCTGGTCCCGGCGGAGGTTCGAGTCCTCCCTCAGGCATGGGTGTATGTGTTTGTCCTTAGGATAATTTAGGTTAAGTAGTGAGTAGGCTTAGGTACTGATGACCTTAGCAGTTAGGTCCCATAAGATTTCACACACATTCTAAACTCGAAGAAAACGATTTATTGACACGTAGTCAGCACGGACTCCGAAAATATCGTTCTTGCGAAACACAACTAGCTCTATATATACTCATGAGGTAATGAGTGCTATCGACAGGGGATGTCAGATTAATTCCAAATTTTGACATTTCAAGAAGGCTTTCGACACCGTTGCTGACAAACTTCTTCTAACCAAATTGCGTGCCTATGGAATATCGCCTCAGTTGTGCGACTGGATTCATGATTTCCTGTCAGAAAGGTCACAGTTCGTAGTAACAGACGGAAAGTTATCGAGTAAAATAGAAATAACATCCGACGTTACTAAGGATGTGTTATAGGCTCCCTTTTGTCCCTAATCTATATTAACGACATAGGAGAAAATCTCAGTAGCCGTCTTAGATTGTTTGCAAATGTTGCTGATATTCCTGTCATTTACCGTCTTGTAAAGTCATCAGATGACCAAAACGAATTCATAAATGATTTAGATGAGTTGTCTGTCTGGTGCGAAAAGTGGTTCAAAAATGGCTCTGAGCACTATGGGACTCAACTGCTGTGGTTATCAGTCCCCTAGAACTTAGAACTACTTAAACCTAACTAACCTAAGGACATCACACACATCCATGCCCGAGGCAGGATTCGAACCTGCGAGCGTAGCAGTCGCACGGTTCCGGACTGAGCGCCTAGAACCGCGAGACCACCTCGGCCGGCGCGAAAAGTGGTGATTGACCCTGAATAAAGTAAAGTTATTCACATGAGTACTGAAACAAATCTGCTAAATTTCGATTACGCGGTAAGTCATGCAAATCTTAAGGCTGTATATTGAATAAAATAATTAGGGATTACAATTACAAATAACCTAAATTGGAACAATCACATAGGTAGTGTTGTAGGTAGAGAAAAACAAAGACTGCGATTCATTGGCAGAACACTTAGCAGCCGCAAATCGTCTACTAAAGAGATTGTTTTCACCAGGCTTGTCTGCCTTATTCTGGAGTACTGTTGTGCGGTGTGGGATCCGCATCAGATGGGACTGATGGATGGCAGCGAAAAAGTTCAAAGAACGGCGCATCGGTTTGTAATGTCATGAAATAGTAGAGATAGTTCCACAGACATGATACGTGAATTGGAATGATAATCATTAGAAGCAACCCTTTTTCGTGGCAACGGGATCTTCTCTGAAGGTGGTTCATTGAACCCTCTGCCAGGCACTTTATTGTGAACAGCACAGTAATTACGTAGATGTATATGTAGTTAGAAACAAAATACTTCCAATAGTGAAGTATTTTATATCAATGATTTCTGCTATCGAAATGTTACGATACTTTCTTCTTTTGTAGCGGAACTAAACGTCATTTATTCCATTTTTATTCTAATTTAGTTCCAATGGATTTCTAAGCTACAGATAATGAGGAAGGTTGGTTTTCTATAACTTCAAGCTATATTTCTCCAGGCACATGTTTCCAGGAACACATAAATCATATGTATCCTCACTGTTAGACATTAAGCATGCGTTTTGCAGGGAGAGCCTAATGATGTTGTGGTTTAATTTACAGTCTTTCGAACAATGATGTTCAGGATGGAGGCAATTTTATCTGCAGCGTTTGTAAGTGTCGTCTGCCAATTTCCTCGTAATTACAGTTTTATAGCGCCTGTTTGCTATCTCTACCTCTCAGTATCCTTCATATTCGTAGAACAACACCTGTCAACTATTAAGTAAAATTCGAGAGCTGATGAAAAGACGTACATTCTCAAGCTACAGCACATACATGTAGTTTGACAAGATTTATGCTCTCAGAAGGAAAGACGCGTACCAGAGTGGTTACAAGTTTCAGTATCAATGGCAAATTTATTTTTTGTCTTAAAAGGAATGCATTTCAAATTATAAATGCAAAAAGTTACAGCATGAAAAGTAAACAAAAATTAATATAGAGAAAGCATTCTACATCGGACGCATCTGTCTAAACTCTCAGATTTACATCGGTATTTGATATCCTACTAACATCACTAGATGGGGCTTTCAAGACGCAGTATGGAACCAGCATTAATGTTCAGGCTGGCAATTCCTTTTCTATCCATATATTCTTAGCTATATTCACATGGTTTTCTTGACTAGCCCACATTCGTATTCGACTGTCTATATAATTTAAGCATCCGTGCCATTTAATCTTGGCTGTGTCAAGACAAATCGTAGACGTAGGAAATTTAAGCCAGCATAACACCTTATTTTTACTGAATGTATTCTGAGCTGAAACTTAATGAGATATCTTGGACAGAATAACTTCCTCAGTGTCAACCACCATGGATTTCGAAACCACCGAACATGTAAAACAAAACTTGCACTTTTCTCATATGACATACCAAAATGTTTGCATCAGGGCAGACAGGTAGATGCAGTATTTCTTGGTTTCAGAATAGTATTTGTCTCCAAACCATATCTACGATTAGTGCCAATAAACGATCAAATGGGGTATCAAGTGAAATCTGTGACCGCATTGAGGACATTTCGGTAGGGAGGACAGAGCATGTTATCTTGAATGGAGAAGCATCGTCAGGTGTAGAAGCAACTTTGCGTGTACCACAGGAAAGCATGTTTGTTCCTTTGCTGTTCATGCTGTATTTTAATGATCTTGACAGACAATATCGATAGTAACATCAGGCAGATGATGCAATTATCTGACATGTACTGTCTGAAGAATGTTGCATTAACGTTCAGTCAGATATTATGAGATTTCAAAGTTGTTCAAACACTGGCAAATTGCTTTAAACGTTCAGAAATGTGAAACTGTGCACATCACAAAACGACAGACCTTATTATCCTATGACTATAACATCAATGAGTTGCTGTAGGAATCGAACAACTGTTACAAATAGCTTAGTGTAACACCCTGTTTGGATATACGCTACTGGCCATTAAAGTTGCTACGCGAAGAAGAAATGCAGACGATAAAGGGATATTCATTGGAAAATTATGTTATACTAGAACTGACATGTGATTACTTTTGACGCAATTTGAGTGCATTGACCCTGAGAAATCAGTACCCAGAACAACCACCTCTGTCCGTAATAACGGCGTTGATACTCTTAGCCATTGACTGGCGTATTGTGACGAGCCAATTGCTCGTACATCATTGACCAGACGTTTTCAGTTGGTAAGAGTTTTGGAGAATGTACTGGCCAGGGCAGCAGCCGAACATTTTCTGTATCCAATAAGGCTCGTACAGGACCTGCAACATGCGGTCGTGCATTATCCTCCCGAAATAAAGGGTTTCGCAGGAATCAAATGAAGGGTAGAGCCATGGGTCGTAACACATCTAAAATGTAACGTCCACTTTTCAAAGTGCCGTCAATGAGAACAAGAGGTGGCCGAGACGTGTAACCAATGCCGCCCCATACCATCAAGCCGGGTGATAGACCAGTATGGCGATGGCGAATACACGATGCCAATGTGCGTTCACCGCCACGTCGCCGAACTCGGATGCGACCATCATGATGCTGTAAACAGAACCTGGATTCATCCGAAAAATGACGTTTTACAATTTGTGCACCCAGGTTCGTCGTTGAGTACACCATCGCAGGCGCTCCTGTTTGTGATGCAGCGTCAAGGATAACCGCAGCCATGGTCTCCGAGCAGATAGTCCGTGGTGCTGCAAACGTCGTCGAACTGTTCGTGCAGATGGTTGTTGTGTTGCAAACGTCCCCATCTTTTCACTCAGGGATCGAGACGTGGCTGCACATTCCTTTACAAAAATGGTTGAAATGGCTCTGAGCACTATGCGACTTTACTTCTGAGGTCATCAGTCGCCTAGAACTTAGAACTAATTAAACCTAACTAACCTAAGGGCATCACACACATCCATGCTCGAGGCAGGATTCGAACCTGCGACCGTAGCAGTCGCTCGGCTCCAGACTGTAGCGCCTAGAACCGCACGGCCACTTCGGCAGGCCATTCCGTTACAGCCATGCGGATAAGATGCGTGTCATCTCGATTGCGATACGAGGCCGTTGGGATCCAGTACAGCGTTCCGTAATTCCCTCCTGAACCACCGATTCCATATTCTCCTAACAGTCATTGGATCTCGACCAACGCGAGCAGCAAGGTCGCGACAGGATAAACCGCAATTACGATAGGCTACAATCCGACTTTTCTCAAAGTCGGAAACGTGATGGTACGCATTTCTCCTCCTTACACGAGGCATCACAACTACGTTTCAGCAGGCAACGCCGGTCAACTGCTGTTTGTGTATGAGAAATCGGTTGGAAACTTTTCTCATGTCAGCACGTTGTAGGTGTCGCCACCGGCGCCAGCCTTGTTTGAATGCTGTGAAAAGGTAGTCACTTGCATATCACAGAATTTTCTTCCTGTCGGTTACATTTCGCGTCTGTATCACGTCATGTTCGTGGTGTAGCAATTTTAATGGCCAGTAGTGTAAAACGGAATTATCAGGTCGGCTCAGTTGCGGGTAAAGAAGGCGGTTTACTTAGGTTTATTGGTAGGAAACTGGGGAAGTGGAGTCAGTCTACAAAGGAGGCTGCTTACAGATCACACGTGAGACACATCCTAAATATTGCTCAAGTTTGTGGAACCCGGATTAAATAGGAGTAACAGGGGATGTTGAACGTTTACAGAGAAGGCAGCATGAATGTTCACATGTCGGTGGGAGAGTGTGACCCAGATACTAATGGAACTGGGAAAGACTCTTAAAGATGTAAACTGTCCCTAGGAGTCTATTAACAACATTTCAAGATACGACTTTAAATAGTAACTCTAGGGATATACTGCAATCCCCTACGTATCACTCATATACGAATCGTGAGAAAAAGATTAGAATAGTTACTGCTCGCACAGAGGCATTCAAAAAACCATTATTCCCGCATTCCATAAGAGAACATGAAGATTCCTAATAACGGGTGCAATGGGACAAACCTTCTGTCATACACCTCACGTTGGTTGGCAGAGAACAGATGTGATGCAGAGGGCACGACTCTGCAAAAAATTTTTGATACCACGCTCTGAGGGACAAACATGCTTTTAGCAATACCGCTTTGAAAACCACGACTTCTAGCACTGAGATGCATTCTGCTCTTGCGCATTTGGGACTTTCTCTTTTCTTTGTATTATGTCAACGACGAAGAAATCACTAAACCTTTTTACGTGGTTTGTCTCTGCAGGTTTTTAAAGTTTTGAGTTCCCCAGTCCATAAATACTTTCATCTTTTAGAAAGAAGCACCACTAAATGAAGTCTGCTTAGACTTGCAGCTTCTGACGCTGCTGTCTGAAGGCATCTCTTGACCCCTTGTAAGAAACTGCGACCTGCATTTCGCTTCCGAGAGTGGCTGTTAGGTTTTATTACTATCAAAGGTAAGTCATGTCTCATCAGTGAAGGTCCTGCCCAGAGATAGGTGTTGTTCTTCTTCTTATTGAAAAGGCTTACAATTTTCTTAGGATAAAGAGTAGTTCAAGATTCAGATATGTAACGAAAGAAATGACGGACACATTATCTGTGGCATTAGATACCAGAAAACTGTGCACATAAAACCCGTACCATGCAAGTGACGTGAAGTTTAGTACCCAGTGTATAGGTAAACGAAACACATTTCTGAGGTATGTGTACTGAGAAGCGTAAGGTACGATTTCGCGCACTTGACTGTTAGTGGTTGGATTCTGTGACATAATAAAACGAAAGGCGAACCCACTGGGCAGGAGTCTCAGCTTTGATAGTCTACCTGTTGAGATGTACTTCAAGAAATAGTCTGTCCCCAATACATTTTCTCACCAAGTGCTTCTGCCTGCCATAATGTAAAAACGTAATTTCTCGATAACGCTCGTATACGGTGAAACCATTTTCCTAAAAAGAAGCACCAATTAGCCCCAACTGAGCTTTATGTCCAGCTTGAGTAGTAATTACTACGCTGGTGAGCCACAGTAACTACATCCTACTCTATATTAACAGGAGTTGTAATAGTACTGATTAGAAGGAGAAAGTACATATGAATGCATTTTATGGTAGGAAAATGATTTCCTAGCTACCTTTCGGTTTAGTGATTGTAAGCTGTTTCAGTAAAACTCTTTGGTGAAATACTGCGTCAAGTAAATAATTTTCTACTCATAAGACACCCAGGCTACTTTATTCATGTTCGGCAAACATTAGCTACAAGTAAAGACGTACATTATGTCATTCCCGATTTCCGTAATGAGTGCGTCATTGTACCATACCGTCGACAACTAAACCAGTAAAGTTTTTATGTAATATCTTGGCATATTATTATTCGCGAGCTGTTGTTGCTGCTGACTGTTTTTAGGTGCTGGTATATCTCCCGGGTTACATGGATGTCAAATATAAAACTTTCCTTTCCTAACGTTTCGTCCAGAGCTGCGTTGCGCAACTTCAGAGGGCCTCGTGGTTTCACTGAGTCTTTCCAAATCGACAATACAGCCAAACTAGGAGCGTCTCCGAAGACGCCCAGTGCAGATCTGGATGAAACGTTAGAAACGGAAAACCTATATCAATCACGACCACATATCTTGGAAAATTTACCAGCGTCTAAGGCAACCGAGCCTTCAAAGCTTTCGTAGATAAATGTGTGATACTTGGCCTCAGTCTCTGTAGAAGCTTTCTCCGCGTTCACGAATAGCAGCTAAACATTCCATGGAGGTTCTTGAAGAGATGGCGCTATTCTCGCGTCCACACACTATAAAAGCATTTTTCTGTGTAAGGAAGATAAATTTTCTGCGTGTAGAAAGTGTACATCACTGCTTGCACAAGCATCTGAACGAACAACGAAACGAATGGCCCTTCAAACTTGGGCTGAACAATAATACGGCAGCGTGCAAACGCCAAATAAGCCTACACTATACTCTTCACACACCTAAGCTCTCTATCCAGGCACCAATTTCCCCGCCGTGCCGTCTATTAATGTACTGCATGCTTCTTAGGCCACTGTAGAACGCAAGGAGTAGGATATTGCTCTTCTATTACAGTCCCATATTGAAGGACAGAATGATGACTGTTTTCATGTCTCTGTATGTCGTGTAATCCTCCTTATTTTATCCTCGTAGTCCCTACGATACATATTTTTATGCGAAAGCTCTTAGAGCTTTTAAAGTAAAACAAACGTTACTAACATGAAGATTCTTATATTCACTCTTCAAAAAAAGTTTTGCATATCCTCGGTTCCGAGAGTTTCAGAACCTGTACAGAAAATTGGAATAGAGAGCAAAGTAAACCTCATTTCCGCTCTTCTTATTGATCATGAAAACCACACGTTGCACGTTGTGCCACCATACAGCGAGACCTTCAGATGTTGTGGTCCAGACTGCTGTACACACCCAGTAGCACCTCCTTTGCAGTCCTGCATGCCTGTATTCGTCGTGGCATATATCTACAAGTTTATCAAAGCACTGTTGATCTAGATTGTACCACTCCTCAATTGCGAATCGGCTTAGATAATTCAGAGTGGTTGATTGGCCACGACGTATATAAGAACCCCTTTTCAATCCATCCCAGGCATGTCTGATAGGGTTCATGTATGGAGAACATCCTGGCCAGTGTAGTCGAGCGATGTCGTTATCCAGAAGGAAGATGTGCACGATGGGGGCGAATTGTCTTCCATGAAGACGAATGCTTCATCAATATGTTGCCAATATGGTTGCATTATCGGTCAGAAGATGGCATTCGCGTATCGTACGCCTTCCATGACCACTGGTGTCGTACATCGGCTTCACATAATGCCATCCCAAAAGAGCAGGAAACCTCCGCTTGGTGGACAGTGTGTCTAAGGCGTTGAGCCTGACCTGGTTGCCTCCAAACAGTTCTCCAACGAGTGTCTGGTTGAAGGCATATGCGACACTCATCCGTAAAGACAACGTGATGCCAATCCTGAGCGTTCCATTCGGCAGATGGTTGGGCCCATCTGTAACGCGCTGCTTATTGTAATGGTTGCAAAGATAGAACTCGCCATGAACGTCAGGAGCGAAGCTGCGCATCATTCAGCCCATTGCGCACAGCTTGAGTCGTAACCCGACGTCCAGTGGCTGTACGAAAAGCATTATTCATCATGGTGGCGTTGCTATCAAGGTTCCTCCGAGCCATAATCCGTAGGTAGCGATCATCCACTGCAGCAGTAGCCCTTGGGCGGCCTCAGCAAGGCATGTCATCGACATTTCCTGTCTCTCCGTATCCCTACATGTCCGAATAACATTTCTTTGGTTCACTCCAAGACGTCTGGACACTTCCCTTGTTGAGAGCCCTTCCTGGCACAAAGTAATAATGCGGACGCTATCGAACCGCGGTAATGACCCACCTTCCTGGTGTGATGACTGGAACTCATCGGCTGTCGGATCCCCTTAGTCTAATAAGCGCTGTTCATGCATAGTTGTTTGTATCTTTGGGGGGGGGGGGGGGGGGGAGGTTTAGTGACATCTCTTAACAGTGAAAGGGACCGTGTCTGTGATACAATATCAGCAGTAAACGTCTATCTTCAGGAGTTCAGGGAACCGGGCTGACGCCAAACCCCTTTTCATGTATGTATTTATCTCAACATATTCAGCCAGGTGGCGAACACGTATCTCCAAAAGAGAGAGTAGTTTGTTAATATCATCTCTGTAGAATGACTATAAAAGGAGGCACCACCTTACCTCTGCTTTCACAGCTTCGTGACTATCAGAGTGAATTCCTCGGAACGGTTCTTGAAGTATGGTAAACAGACGAAAATCGGTTGGGGCAAAGACGTACTGTAGGGCGGATAAACAGTGAACCCAAGGTGTCGGACTGTTGCAGATGTCGCAGCGCTCGTTTATGGTCTGGCATTGTCATTCTGAAGGAGAGGGTGCTCCATGTGTAGATGAAATCCCCAAATTCTCAACTCGATTACAGCAAGCTGTTTTTCAGGCACCGACGAAGTTATGTTACACATCGCCATGTCACACGCTACAATTTGGAGCCGTCTAGGGGCAATGGGCTGGAAATATGTAGACATGAAAAATAGAAGTGGAGAATGTTTATAACGCAAGCGTTATTTAAAAAGCTCTGAAAATTTCATCATAAAAATTTCGGAGGTATTACTTTTTGCCACGTTCAGTTATAATTGTGCCCAGACGACCTCGAATGCAGTTTCTCTAAGTGAACTCTTTTACATTACAACTTGATAAGGATTCTGAGCTTTAGAACAAAACCTTATAAATTGTTGCAGTATCCATTTTTATGCCACTTTTTCTCATCTACCAACACACTGCAATATGCCAGAACCAATACAACAAATTTTGGTCGACCTTTTGTCTTAACTTGTTCACCCCGCTTCATACCGCTACTTAGTATTTTCTAAAATTTACGATGTGTCATGGTCAAAACGTTCACCTGCTATCTCATAATCACATTGTACCTGGGTCCCTCTCTCTATTACATTATCCTGCATTTATCCACGTAGAAGGAGAACTGCGATTCATTGTCCCAAAAGGAAACTTCTGCCGCGTCAGTTTGCTCTTCAACGTGCACCTACACGTTTTTTGCTATAAACCGCATCACCATGTATGAACGACCTTCTAGCGCTGCTGCTCTTCTCTGATAATTCGTTGATGTATCCAAGAACGTGAGAGGTCTGACGCTCATGCGATATTAACTTCGCCTCTGCTGCAAATTCACGCTTTACTGATACAACTTATTGGAATTCCATTTGTCAAATATTCACAGAGCTAATGAAAAATATGAGAAGAGCTTCCTTATCGTCGTATTGTGGCCAGCACTGGGCAGAGTGGTACAGTGATAAAGAACATTTGGAAACCTTGGAAGAAAGAAAATGCCTGAGCCCCCTCAACTACTGTCTGCATGTTCTGAGGTTGCTTTGACTAATAATGCAAGTAGTGCTTAAGCCACGATTTAGTGCTACTTTGCCGTCTTGTAAAGAAATTCGTTATTCTATGAAAAGTTTCGTAAAGCTATCTGACTGCATAAGATGGTGGAACTCACATTTAAAACAAATCGCACGACCAGTACAAGTCAGGCATTGATTGTATAACTGAACATCACTGGAAAAATCTCTCCTAAGATCGTATAGAAATTAATCAACGCATAGTTGAACACTGTGTAATGGAGATCGTGTTCCACGTTTTTAATCAGACTACTTACGTGTGAAAATGAATAACTGCTGATGATATTACTACAGGTCCTGAATATGTGGTGCGAAATAGTGAATACGAGTGAATCAAACGGAATGTTGAACACTTCAGTACAAAGGTCTGCATAAGGAACACGGAAACACGCTCTGCAGGAATCTGCCACATCAATTCTACATTCAGCAGCCGACGTCAGAACACCTTCACTTCTGGTGATTTACGGGTAGAGAATGGTAAGCCAATAACAACCGATGTGGAAAGCTCTGTTAGAATTGAACTGTTCAATTTCTGTACCATGCGTCATCGTCTAGCACTCAGAAATGGGGTAGCTTTCAGCATGTGTGCACAAGTTCTCGGCGGACAAATGTTGCCCCTGAAATACAAGTAAATATTCAATAACTGATGCAGGACACTTGAAATGAGAAAGATGGAATGCAGTTTAACTGCACTGACTTCACATCACGCAAACAAACATACGAACCACTTGGATTTCAACGTGCACATTGAACATAAATAATTGCTGCAAGACTCCCAGCAAAACACATAATAAGAATTTTTAGCATACAGCAGCCACGTCAGGGACTGTGATTAATATATTGAAAAATCCGCCTCAGTTGCGAAAATTTTCTGGTCTTGACCCAGGTGTCGGCTAGAATAATGTAGTCTTCTTCAGAAGCATAAAATTAATATAACATGCCAGTGTATGGCACAGTCAACATTAACAATTAAATCCTATAGTACCGCGGTACCATGTCGAATTAAAACTACTTAACTGGAGTTTAGCTCCGGCATCACTTCACCAAGCAGTCGTCTGGCAGCGGCAACTACGTTGCCACTGACTGTTGCACGTGGAATTGCACTGACAAGGGAACCTCCCCATCGCACCCCCCTCAGATTTAGTTATAAGTTGGTACAGTGGATAGGCCTTGAAAAACTGAACAAAAATCAATCGAAAAAACAGGAAGAACTTGTGTGGTGCTTACGCTGACCAAGGGAGCACGGCTCTCCTTAGTTCATCCTGTCCTATATGCTGCCTATCTTGCGGATATCAGGCTGTATATCACTGGCTGTCTGTATATCATGTGTTGGGAACTAATAACTGAACTGTAAGCAAACAAAGCATTATGTAGATGAAGTCCCTACGTGTATTAACTATACGCAAATTGTATTATATTGTAGGTAATTTCCTTGGTTGGCTATATAAAGTTTAAGGATTACCTTTAAGACTTTACGCATGTATGGTCATCAATTAAAGTATTCCCCACCAAACATGACTAATAGCGGAATACCGTACTTGTCTCACTTATTTATAACCTTAATCATTATCATAATTTAATTAGGGTGTAACTGGGCGTACAACGCCCCTGTAATCCTTCTTAACTATTATTGACCGACATAGGTCGCGCTTATTAACTAAAGTGTGGTGGAGGCTACAACATCTCCGTCATCACACTTACGTGCTATTGTTACTACACTTCCCCTATGTCGGTCAACAGCACATAAGCGTTATGACGGAGATGTTGTACCCTCCGCTACACTTCAATTAATATGCGTGACCTATGTCTGTCAATAGCATAGATGAATTTAATAATTATGTAGCAAAGTAAAGTAGAACTTAGTCTTGACTCTCCGTCTGTGCACGAGCACGAGTTGCTACGTGCTCAGTGAAATTCCACGTGCAACGGTCAGTGGCAACGTAGTTGACGCTGTAAACCGACCGCGTGGTGAAGTGAGGCCGGGGCTGATGGTTCTAATTCGACATGGTACAACAGTACTGTAGGTTTTAATTTTTATTGATGACATGTTATATTAATTTTATGCTTCTGAAGAAGGCTAGATTATTCTAGCCGAAACCTGGGTCAATACCAGAAAATTTTTGCAGCTGAGGCGGTTTCTTCAATATATTGGCTGCATAACTCTTCGGACTGAATAACCCAACAAAATCTTCCAACCAGTTTAAAGGTAGACCCTCGCCCCTAAATTTTAGCTCACCTTCGCAATTCATCACAAGTTCACCATGCGAAATTAGAGAAAAAAAAGAGTCATACTGTGGAAGCACCACTCAAATGAAACGTGGACCACTCTGTCTGTTTATCAGTCACTTCGAATAAATGCAACGTTATAACCAAACCTGCTGAACTGCTGCCGCCGCGGCTGACTCACATCTACCCACAGCACGTCTCAACTTTTCGCCCACTACACATGTAGCACACGTGTCCATCATTCTCATTGCTCGCTGCATCACGCTGGATTTCGGCAAGAGTTAGGATAGAGAGTGTACCCACAATGGAATGGTGCCATCGACGTTAAGGCGTATATATTCATATAAGAGATGTGTCTGTTCTTTCAGACACCACACATACCAATAATATATATGCATCTTAACTTGGATCTTCAGTGCGGATGCAAACCATGTTTGAACTTTTACGGTAATCAGGTTAAGTTGCGAGCAGGGTTTGTGAAGGACAGGGTGTGATACATGTGCAGTATGCAACAAGTGAATATATTGTGTTGTTCGTATCCCTGTCAGGCACAAAATTTCATTGATTTCATTACAGTGCCCAAATATGCACGATGCCAGAATTTATTTCATTTCATCATATATATGTAAGGTAAAAGGGTGAAGAATGTACAAATAAAGTAAAACTATTTAACTAATCGTAAGTGCCGCATAACACACAACTTTAGGAACACCCTCTGTGATCAAAAGTATCCTGACATCCCCAGAAACATACGTTTATCACATTAGGTGCATTGTGTAGTGACCTACTGCCGTGTACTCCGTATCAGCAACCTCATTAGTCATTATACATCGTGACAGAGCAGAATGGGGCGCTCCGGGGATCTCACGAAATCCGAACGTAGTCAGTTGATTGGGTGTCACTTGTGTCGTACGTCTGTACGCTTGATATCCACGGACCTAAACGTCCATAGGTCCAATATAGAAACGAGAAGGGACACGTACAGCACAAAAGTGTACAGGCGGACCTCGTCTGTTGACTGACAGAGACCGCCGACAGCTGAAGAGGGTCGTAATGTGTAATACGCAGACATCCATCCAGATCATCACACAGGAATTCCAAACTGCATCAGGATCCACTCCTAGTATGATGACAGTTAGGATGGAGGTGAGAAAACTTGGATTTCATGGTCGAGCGGCTGGTCATAAGCCACACATCACGTCGGTAAATGCCAAACGAAACCACGCTTCCTGTGTCATTCGACGATTGGACAGTGGAAAAACGTTGTGTGGAGTGACGAATCAGGGTACACAATGCGGCGATCCGATGGCATGGTGTGGGCTTGGCGAATGCCCGGTGATCGTCATCTATCAGCGTGTGTAGTGCCAACAGTAAAACTCGAAGGCAGTGGTGTCACGATGTGTTCGTGTTGTCCTGGAGAGGGCTTGTACCACTTGTTGATTTGCGTGGCACTACCACAGCACAGGCCTACACTGATGTTTTAAGCACCTTATTGCTTCCCACTGTTGAACAGCAGTTCGGGGATGGCGATTGCATCTTTCAACACGATCGAGCACCTGTTGATAATGCAAGACCTGTTGTGGAGTGGTTACGCAACCATAACATCCCTGTAATGGACTGGCCTTCACAGAGTCCTGGCCTGAAATCTAAGGAACACCTCTGGAATTTTTTGGCACGCCGACTTCGTGCCAGGCCTCACCTACTGACCTTCAGTCAGCGCAGCACTTCGTGAAGAACGGGCTGCCGTTCCCCAAGAAACCTTCCAGCACCTGATTGAACGTGTATGCCTGCGAGAGTGGAAGCTATCTTCAAGGCTAAGGGTGGGTCAACAACACATTGAATTCCAGGATTACCGATGGAGGTCGCCACGAACTTGTATATCATTTTCAGCCAGATGTCGGGATACTTTTCATCACATAGTGTAATTGTGTACTATTACAGTAAGCTGACTTTTTTCTGAATGTTTACCGATTATTTGACAGACGATTCTCTTCTTTCCGGAGAATCATTGTGATTTAACTTTAAATATCCCAAAACAACGGAGATCTACAATATTAATTTGTAATTCTGTGCATCTTTCACTTTAGTCTTTTCGTAAAGAGATGTGATTTTTTCGAGGATTGGAGAGTATAGGCTGTTCATGAGATTTTCGTAACAGTGCAAGAACGATGTTGAAATCTCTCTCTGTTGACGTGACCGGAAACGGCATGTAAGGTGGCGAAATGTTTTGTTGGCCTTGGCTGTAGAGAATGCTTAGTGTGAAAATTACAGTCGACGAGTCTTAGTGAAATGCTGCTGCACGTCCAACCCCAAGACGCCGGTAAGCCCCAAAAGCCTGCAACGATTAAAGGTGTACTCCTCGAGCAGGTGGGCCACTCTATCATTAAGTAGTCGGTGTGTTAAAGGAGGGGCGCGCCACGCGGTTAAACGCTATGTCGGCGCGGCGGGCTCTTTGCAATATGCAGGCTGTTTCAGCGCTACTCGGAGCCGCCGACTCCGCCGCTCATTGATTACCTGTTGAAAACACTTGCATTATTCACCCTGCCGGTTGCAAAGGCTTTCCGTTTTATTGAAGGCTGAACGACCACTCAGCCGCCTTGACGGAGCTCTTTGTGCCGCAAACAGTAAGTGGTATTTTTGTTCCAACTTTTTTATTACATTTCGCACAGGTTCAGAGGATTTTGAAAGCTGGGTGAGCCCACTAGTGCCGACATTTCTGAGAGAGCCTGTCTGAGGGATTGTCAGAATACCTGTGTATGAAATTTTGTTGTGTTTGCTACGCTCAACACGCGTGCTGATTTCAGAAAAATTGTGTTTGTTTATACTTCCCAGTTTCTCGTTTACTGTAAAACATGCTTCTTAGTCTTAAAAAGAAGGAATCGTCGCATAACAGTCGTTAGAAGATAGCCCCGAGGATAAAACAGCGATACGAATGTGTCTCGCCATAGATACATAATAGTTCATAATAATTCACCTTACTAAACCTCGTCTCCTACTGTCAAACTGCTTCGCCTACATGGTAAAAAAAAAAAATAGTTCCTTGTGGAGCAGTCTATTCTATTCCCGCTAGTTGACCTGCAGTGGTCATGAAGTTTTATGATTCAACAATCAGAGTCATAATATGAATCTCATTGGGAAGAAGTAATATACATCTGTATCTGCAACTACATGGATACTCTGCAAATCACAATTAAGTGCCTGGTAGGGGGTTCACCGAACCACCTTCACTACAATCTACTATTAGTCCAGTATCACAAAGCGGGCGGAAGGAACGAACACCTTCTATCATTTCCAGCTAGCTCTCATTTCCCTTATTTTATCATGATGATCGTTTCTCACTACATAGGACGGGGTCAACAAATATTTTAGCGGTCGGAGAAGAAAGTCGACGATGGAAATATCTTGAGAAGGTTCCGCCGCAACGGTTAACGCCCTGGTTTTCATGATATCCACTTGAAATACTTTATAATTTCCGAGATAACGAACTAACATCGAAATTATAATATTCCCGCGCTCCGGCAAAATGTAGAGAGAATCATATAGTGATTTCTGTATTCTAGATGTAGAGCAGAGGTATACTTTCTTCCACCATGTAAGTAGGCTGTTTAGGTTTTTTTATTGGTAACGCCGCCGCCACGTAGCGCTCTAGTCTGTGGCTGATTTGCATTGTTGTCTGTCATTGTAGTGTTGGGCAGCGGCAGCTGGACGCTAACAGCGCGTAGCGTTGCACAGTTGGAGGTGACCCGCCAGCAGTGGTGGACGTGGGTAGAGAGATGGCGGAGTTTGGAAATTTGTAAGAATTTGTGTCACGAACTGATATATATATTATGACTATTAAGGTAAATACATTGTTTGTTCTGTATTAAAATCTTTCATTTGCTAACTATGCCTATCAGTAGTTAGTGCCTTCCGTAGTTTGAATCTTTTATTTAGCTGGCAGTAGTGGCGCTCGCTGTATTGCAGTATCTTGAGTAACGAAGATTTTTGTGAGGTAAGTGATTTGTGAAACGTATAGGTTAATGTTAGTCAGGGCCATTCTTTCGTAGGGATTTTTGAAAGTCAGATTGCGTTGCGCTAAAGATATTGTGTGTCAGTTTAAGCACAGTATTGTATAATTTTTCTAAGGGGACGTTTCAACCATTCTAGGGGGTCCAGGAAAATACTCGTACATCTCTTGAGGATAGTAACTGCCGGCGACAGGAAATAAAACGGGATTGTCAATTGGCACCTCTGCGGAGAAAAATTTCTGCGTAACTCGAGTATCTTACTGGGAAGGCGGGTTTTCGCGGATGGTATGTTTGTGAGTTGGCGAGGCCTACGAATATGAAAACAAAAAAGTTTCTATGGTGAAAAATTGATCTGGATCTTATCTAAGCTTTGCAACACAATTAAACGATCTATTAACCCACGTCATCTTCGAAATTTCGTGCTTACAGTGGCTTTTTTTTTTTTTTTTTTTTTTTCGTCAGTCTACTGACTGGTTTGATGCGGCCCGCCACGACTTCGTCTCCTGTGCTAACCTCTTCATCTCAGAGTAGCACTTGCAACCTACGTCCTCAATTATTTCCTTGACGTATTCCAATCTCTGTCTTCCTCTACAGTTTTTGCCCTCTACAGCTCCCTCTTGTACCATGGAAGCCATTCCCTCATGTCTTAGCAGATGTCCTATCATCGTGTCCCTTCTCCTTATCAATGTTTTCCACATATTCTTTTCCTCTCCGATTCTGCGTAGAACCTCCCCATTCCTTACCTTATCAGTCCACCTAATTTTCAACATTCGTCTATAGCACCACATCTCAAATGCTTCGATTCTCTTCTGTTCCGGTATTCCCACAGTCCATACAATTCTGTACTCCAGACGTACAGTACAGTACAGCGGCTCTAACGGTGCAAAAACGTGGCACACAGCAACGTAATCCTCGGATCAGGGACGCTTCAAACAGCAGGATGTCGACGAATGGGAAAAAGTACAGTGTTCAGAAGTTTATCTGAGGTAGGAGTTACGTTAATGATCTCAGAATAAAGTTTCCACTCTCCAGCGAAGTGCGCGCTGATGTGAAACTTCCTGCCAGATTAAAACTGTGTGTCAGACTGAGTCTCGAACTCAGGACCTTTGTCTTTCGCGAACAAGTGCATTATCAGCTGAGCTAATGTAGGTGACGGAATTCAAGCTGTGAGGAGTGGTCTTGAGTCGTGCTTGGGTGGATCAGCTGGTAGAGCACTTGCCCGTGAAAAGCAAACGTCCCAAGCTCTAGTCTCTATCCGGCACATGGGTTTCATCTGACAGGAAGTTTCTTAGGTTAATGATCACGCAAACCACCATATGGTACGTGATGGATGGTACCCTGTAGCACTAATAGTCATTTCCTTTCCTGTTCCACTCCCAAACAGAGCGAGTGAGAAATGACTGATTGCTTCCGTACCAGACCTGTCTTCGTGGTCCTTACGCGAAATGTGGGTTGCAGGCAGTCGAATCCTTCTGTTGTCAGCCTTGTATGCCGGTTCTCTAAATTTTTCTTAATTGTGCTTCTGGAAAAGAACGTCAACTTCCCGCCAGTGATTCCCATTTGAATTTGAGTTACGCTTTGTTCGAACCCACCGGTAACAAATCCAGTAACCCGCCTTTAAATTGCTCCAACGTGGTGCGGATAGTAACAGTGGGGTTCTACTAGTGTTCCATATGCGGTCTCCTTTACAGGTGGACCATACATTTCTAAATTCTTCCAGTAACCGACGTCGACCATTCGCCTTCCTAACTACAATCCTTACACGCTCATTCAATTACATATTGCTTTGCAATTTTATACCTAGGTATTTAAACGGCGTGACTGTGTCATGCACCACACTACTAATGCTCACTTGACATTATGTGTTTGTTTTTCGTACTTTTCTGCATTAGTTTATATTTTTCTAGCAGCCATTCACCACATTAACATCACACCGACATGCCGACAAACAGGCTTTAATACACCGTAAAGCAGCAGAGCAAGTTTAGTGGGGTTGCAGCCCAAGTGCTGAATCGTCAGAAGGGTGACAGCCATATCGAACATTGTCAAGAACGTCGCTCTGTTGCTGATCGCTCTGTGAACTGTCGCTTTCGACCACGAAATGCATGGTAATCAACATACGATCTGAAGGGTTGGGTTCATTGACGCCCTTTATCCCACTTCCTTAGGCCTTTCCTTGTCGATTCTGAGCGTCGTTGTGTCTGAAATGTTTTTCTCGGCCGCCCATAACGAAACTGCGTGATTTCTAAGCTGACGGTCGGGCTTCTGACCTCCATCACAGAGGCTTCAAAAGACGGATTGAAATGTAGGTAACAGGGGGTGCGATGACCCTCCCGTCTTGTGAAATGTCCACGGCGGCACTGGGCAGAGCTGTGGTGCAATTTGGTAGCAATATGGTACATATTGGCCCACCTTACACCTAACATGAACTGAGCTTCAGCCTTTTCTTGGTATTTCTCAGAACCCTTCTGTTTGAACCGTTGCGTCGAATTGCGCCACGCTGTTACACATACATCATAGAAAAGTATGCACAACGGTTACAACTCTAAAGAGCCTGTAAGTACAATTCACTGTCAGAAAATCATATTTTTTAACTTCTAAAATGCTTGTTTTAAATCAACGGTTTTTATCAGTAGCAAAAGATGCAAAACATGCTACACTGCCCAAGGACTCCTACTGAGAAAAGACGCCTGTACTATTCACCAACATCAGCCACGTAAATAAAGAATTCTCCACCTGAAGATATCGGTGTTGGCCATCGAAAAGCATAGAGGCCAAATAAACAAGTGACTGATGCAGGAACTGTTTTATTTGTATTCCGCTTCGGGGTTTTCAAAGGAGTGACTTCAAATAAGTGATCCTTTACTGGGTTGCGCAATACGAATAGGCTGGAATGATGAATTGCTGAAGGCAACTAATGTGAAAACGATTCTCGCTTTGTTCATCGATACTTCTAGTCGTTAATTTCATCATCTACTGCGTTTTTTTCAGTCGATTTGGCGACTTTTCTGTGTCTTCCTTGCCGTTACCTTATAGTAGTCATATTTTCTTACTAGTTTGCGAATTTTTAAAACTTATACAATCTAGTGGCTTGTCATTCAATACCCTGTGCACTAATTTCAAGACGCAGTTTCAACCAGTGTTAGGAGAACGTGACTCAGTCGTATAAATCCTGATTTGTGGATTCCCAGGGTCTTAACCCAAAATAGAGTTTTTTGCTCTAATTTAGTAAGACATGTCATGCGAAATCTTCAGTTCGTAATGACTATGTAGTTTCATGCAGACCACCAACATTTTCTGTAGGGCTCAACCAGTGCAAGCTTAAATTTTAGGGTTAAATTTAGGTCTTTCCGGTCTACTATTATTCCGTTTAGTAATTTGAACGTTTTACGAAAGGAATGCTCTGATTTATTCGGGTCTTATGTGCATAGTGTCCGAAACCTTAAAGCACACTTTTTGTAGATATGACTGATGTCACACCCAATTCCTTTAAAGAATTAAAGGTATTGGGTGTGACATGAATCACATCTACCAAAAGGCAGCACCCAGAATGGTACAGAGAAAAGGCCCAGATATTTACAGAAAAGTTAGGTACTCAAACAGGTGGTGGACTTGATTCAGGAGTAATTCCTGCATTCAGGTCAACTGCTTATTAGCGGTAAAGATTTACCTACGGCTATATCAGAAGACACCTATTTTGTACGCTTATTAAGTCATTTTATCCCTGCCATTTTCATTATTGTTATTATTCTCATTATATTATCATTACTATTGTTACTATTACCGAACGTAGCAACAATAGTACAAGTAAAATCGGTATTTACTCTATTACTTAATAGTGTTATTTACTCACCTTCCAGTACAGGTGCTCAAATCATTTCAATACTGGTTGTAATTTTAAATCCGCTGTTTCTTATGTATCTATGATACAAAAATGGTACGGCATATGTGAAAACCAGGTCCGACGTATGACAGGGCCTGATGGCCCTAATCAAATCACATTAAATAAATAGTAAAATAAATATACGCAACATAGCGCATTTCCGAAGTGGGTACGTAAGTACCTACATGTAGGCAAGGGGTTAGTGTGGTATTCGTGTCTTAACCGACCTGCGTGCTGTAAACGCGTAAACCTGGACTACAGCGACATTATTACTAAATGCGTCCAATGAGGTACAACGTACTACTGTTGTTTCTTTGGCTGCCGAAAGACATACACCCGTAGTCATCTATCGGAGAGTGAAGAATGTGTAGGGGGCAGCACGTCTGTCGAAAAACGTCGTTGGGGAACAGTGTGACAAGGGGTGTTAAGCTTCATGATAACACACGTCCCGATATAGGACACGTAGCGCAGACGCTAATGCCGACTCATGTGGGAGACACTATAGCACTTCTCTCACTATGCGATTATCATGCCTTCGGTCTCTTGGGGTGAAGGGTCGACGATTCCTGTCCGACTAGGACGCTCTGCATGCAGTTACGTACCTCTGCTAGTAGCAGGATACCATGTTTTGCCAAACGGTTATCTTCAACCTAATGGATTGGTGGCTTGAGTGCTTCAGTGATCACGGCGATTTTGCCTTCATGGCGTACCATTTGTGTACTGTACGGCCTTCGCACTGAAACTTTTTCATCACCCCTTATAACTTCCTGCTCGGCATCCGCACAGCTAGTTATCTCACAAATTTGCGCAATTCGTTTATTACTGGCTGCGCAATGAGATTGAATCAGTATTTCTTAAAATTCGTGTACAAGTAAAGGACGAACTGTGCGCAGTCACCGAGCCAGGTGACGCAGTGGTTAGCACACTGGACTCGCATTCGGGAGAACGACGGTTCAATCCCGCGTCCGGCCGTCCTGATTTAGATTTTCCGTGATTTCCCTAACTCGCTCCAGATAAATACCGGGATGGTTGCTTCGAATGGGTACGTCTGACTTCCTTTCGCATCCTTCCCTAATCCGATGAGACCAATGAACTCGCTGTTTGGTCTCTTCCCCCAAACACCCCAACCCCAACCCTTACCTCAGTCCGCACTGTTTGTTTGTGTGGTCGACGGTACTTACTGGCCGGCATGACGGTGAAGACGCAAGGCTCGCTCTGGCTGCCCACGGCGTTCACAGCGAAGCAGAGCAGGTCGCCGTAGTCGGAGCCCGTGATCGGCGTGTAGGTGAGCAGCGACGTGGTGCCAGAGGCGCCCCGCATCCTGTAGCGCTCCTCCGGGACCGCAGGCAGCTGAGGAAACTCACCAGACTCGGACGTCGACAGCGCACCGCCACCTGCACCAAGTCCCCATTCAGAGAGAAGCAGTATCACAAACGGCAATCAAACACCTAAATTGGTTGTGTCCACATCTGGTCTTATTACTGCAAGATATTTAGTAGCTTTGATATTTCCTAGATTTTTGTGATTAAATTCGCAAACCATGCTGACAAAATGAGAAGGTATTTTAGAAACTCTTATTTCAGTGAGCGCACAAAAAGGCGAAAATATAGCTGGTGTGTAAAAGCAGCCAGGCACATCGGCAATTAAAAGCATATTCTGAGGCTCTTAACCCTAGTATTCCCTAAAACCCTCATATTTGTGCAACAGGAAATCTTCTTTAAGAAGTGAACGTAGTATTGACAGCACTTTAAATCTGAAACGCTGCAAAATATTCTTAGAGCTTGTGACCAAGAAGAATTCAGAGATCCTGAACACCATAATCATGTTATTTTTCTTTTTCAGTACGCTAGGAGGGGGGATTGAGGCAGTAAAGATGTAGTACACTGGTGGAGTAAAGCTCTTAGGCAATTTACCAAAGCTGGACTTTTGATCTACATAATTCGATGCAAGTGTAACACAAGGAGCACCGATAGCTAAATCTTTCTTTATGCTAAACGACAGTACAGTCCTTTCACAATTTCCTTACTTGTGTACACAAGAAATACGAACAGAATTCAGGTACCTGTATTTTGTGACGTGTTTTCCTACTGGTTAACGTAGTAAGCCACAACTTGCAATCCAAAAATATTTCGAGCCTCGAGTACGCCTTAAATTTTACATATCCACCGCTACCATGGACCACACGTCGTTGTACAAACTGTTAGAGGTATAAGTGCTGGTATTTTGGTTCATGGCTGCGGGCAATTACATTAATATTTACTTAATTTGCAGACTGACAATTACAGCTATTACAAGTTGTATGCTTTGAGGATGATTAATATTTCCAAGAATGTGTGGCACAAAGAAGCCGTCAATGATTATTTTTCCCCGGGCAGAAGTGTTGGTGCTTGGACGCAAATGGTTAATTTATAATGACAAGTGTAGTTCACTGTATGGTGCAGTTACGATCGTGCACAAAAGATAAGGTAGTAAATTATATGATGCGTGTGCGAGAAGACAGATGCAGAGAAAAAAAAAACAACTAAGACACCTACGTCGGTATATATTAAAGTACCAATTATCACAATATCGATACATCTACTCCTAACAGCCTCTAGCAGGGCAAAAAGTGTCTGTTGAATTTAATGTACATCTAGACAACACAGCATTGACCAAAACTTCTTGTGTCAGAACGGTTGTAAATCATACAGATACAAATAAAGAGCTTCATTTATACAAAGGGCAAGACATCTATAGAGAAGACCAAAAGACCCATATATGAGTGGCATTTCCTTAATAAGAAATGAACACTTGCTATCTCAAAATACAATTTCTCGGCGAAATAAAATAATAAAATCAGTGTTCCCTATGGAATATCATTGTCTCAAGGCTGCAACCTAATAAGTTTTGTGAATAATTCCAAAAAATGACTTCATTGTTGTCATTAATTAATGATTGGTTTTCCGTGGTGACATTTCATGATTTCATCCACCCTCATTTCTTACCCACAGTAGGAATATGTTCCGTTTTTTCGATGTCGTATAAAAGTAGTAAAGCTTTCAAATTTCTGCTTCCCGTTTTAGTCCGTTACTGACCAGACTCAATTTAGCAGTCAGAATACTCAAAGTCAGCTCTCTGTAGTTTGTAATGAGTTTTTATGTTTAGGAGTACTGCCATTCGCGAAAGTCCTAATGCGCACGGAAATTTTACATTATTCTTTTTTCATGTTCGCCTAAAAAATCAATGTGCAACTTCACTTGTATGAAGATAGATCTTGTAACAGTATTTGTTCTGGAGTGGCATCTCTGGAAATACAGCTTCAATCTGTTTTTATCATCAGAGGCAACTCATCAGTGGAGTATACGCTCGCTCATCAACTCCCTGAAATGCAGACATTTGGTTTATCAAAATATCGGTAACAAGAAGACGCAAATCCTTATCATTCCGGCTTTGTTAACAACTTTGCATAAGTCTACGAACCTTTGTGACACCATACTGTACTTTTCCTACTTAATAGCTGCTCTCGTTTACCCATCAGAATTAACCTATTCAGCTCCCGAAATACATACAGATTCACTTTTCCAACCTAATGTCTATTACCGTATTACCGTCCGGGTTAACTTATTCATTTGTTCAAATCCGCACTTAGTCATCCATTTACTTTGTCCAATCCTGAGTGTGAAAAAAGTGGTGTGGTATTAATTTTTTTAAATAAATTTCGTGTAATGAATTCGGGATTCCTGTTCACAGTAATAAAATGTTTGTGTTTGGGTCCTAGCAAAAGTATCTACTGAAACTTGAGATAGTTTCTAACATTTAGAAACTTTTATGGTACGTTTATACTCGACTCCTCTTTGCATTTAGGGAACATACAATGCTGTGCACGCGGTTTTTGACGAGGGATTGTTTATCTTCGCACTTCATTGGCAAATCGATTTCTGACATTAAGACGGAAAGCAAACGCTGGATGAGGAACATATGATCAATCTATTAGCTAGATGGACGCAGAGGAAAGTCGAGTAAGGCAAACAGACACAATAATAACTTCTTGACAAACGGAGGACAGTGTACCACACGATACATAAATTTGTTATGCCAGTGTTACAAAGGTTCGACCTAATTAGCCCTAGACATATGCTCTGGAGGTAGGCACGTTACTTTAATACACACATAAAGAAATGCAATAATGAAATCAGTTCTGCTAATGCTACGATAATATAAAATCAGTCGAAAACTAAAATCTAATGTTTCTAAATTAGAACATGACTGAAACACGGTGCTAATGAAACGGTGTTTTAGTGTAAGTATCACATTCTACACTTGCATCTGCATAATTACTCTCCAATTCACACTTAAGTGCCTGACAGAGGCTCTCGAAAATATTCGAAAAATGAACATTAGAACTTTCCTTAAGAGTTATGATTTTTCTTATATTATTGCTATAACCCTTTCTCCCTATGTAGGTGGGCGTCAACAAAATATTTTCGCATTCGGAGGAGAAAGTAGGCAACCGAAGTTTCGTGAAAAGTTCTCGGCACAATGTTTTGGCAAATAGTCACAGTTAAATTAGATGTAATGTTTTAATTTTACCTCTACAAAAGCAATAGTTCAAAAGTAATAGAAATTTCCTTGGATGTGAAAACACAACGAAATGATCACTAGTAATTCTGGAAAAAGAGTAAACGAAAATATCAAGAATTGCTGCCACGAACGCAGAGTTCATTTCCACGGCTACGGGCAAAATAATGGGAACCCGGTAACACGGAGATGCAAGGACAATTCACCAACTACAAGTAGTAGCAGTATACTGGTTCAAAAACGTGTGACACCAGCTTGAAACAGAACTGCGCGATTGACACGTTGGCGTTCAGTAGCACTCTGTGAACGCTACGAACCGGGGGCGTTGAGCGGAAATAATCGCTGCAGGGAACCATTGTCGGAGTACTCTATCCTCATCTTGTTAGAACCACTAACCTACACTGCACAGCCGTTTTCCCGGAAGGCGAATGCTAGCTTACTGCATGCATTTCCGCGGTACATTCACTCAGCTGGGTAACAGTATTGCTTTCGAAAATGCCCCTCTTGTCATCTTGAGGCCATAAAAACGTCAGGAAGAACGTCGAAACTTTTCTCTAAGATGGCACTACTACGTTATTGTTAACCAAAGAATTTTCTCAGCTCGTTTTAAAGGTATCTGTAGTAATTAAACGGACGGCTTCAAAACATTCATGTCATTGGGGAATGCTTCCTACACACAGTTGGAGAACTTAGAGATCTCATTTTCGTTAACGATAAAATTATTATAAATAGCTGTGCCGGAATAATTCTGTTTCCTTGTAGAATGAGGCAGAAATCGCGCAATGCCATAGCACTGTTGTAAAATTTTGTATGAAAAAGACGGGGAAGGTAAGCCAGGTCTGTCTGTGCTAAATCATGACGGATAGTTAGCATTCCGTTGTGAATACAGTTTAGACAAACGCTAATCTATACGCATCGCTATATTTCCGTAGCTTTTATGATTTTCTTGCATGTTGTACAGAAATAAATGTTTTCTGGCCATTGTAAGACCATACAAAAATTAAAACAAAACACATATCATTCTCCTTTTTTTTAAAAAAAAAGGTGCAGTATTCATGCAGCGCAGTGGTGAATCTCGGTAATATCTTAGGGCGCATGTCCCATGATGGGATACAGTATAATAAACAACTAACAGAGATCTGGGGTCTCCTGAGATCAAAACTAAGTGCAGAGAGATAACGTCAGATACAGCACAGAAAGTTCTTCAGATATTGTTTCAGCACATGAGACGTAGATTGAACTACCTTAAGCAACAACGATATTTCGAGCATGGAGACAAGGAGGACAACTAGTTTTCGGGGTATAGATCATCCACGTGCATAGTCTAACGATGACAATTTTCGTTGGCTTATTGCTATCCTTAACGAAATAAGAAACAAATATTCTTCGGCAGAAGGCAAGTTGGAAATAAATTTCCTCCACACAAATAGAACCGCTTTCTACATTTTTGCCTATCTTCATTACAAACCACTGTGAAGTGCACGGCAATGGGTACTTGAAATTGTACCAGTTATCAGGACTTCACTGATATCTTCACGTGAATTATCATTCATTAACAGTAATATTTTATTCTAATCTCTAATAATACATACTGAATCCCCAACAGTTTCTATAAAGAATTAGCAGATCAGTTATCTCTCATTCTAATCATAATATACCATGCATCTCTAAAACAAAAAGCACTGGTCACAACCGTCTACAAGAATGGCAGCAGAAGCAATAGACGAATCTCTTATCCAGTATTATTGACATCCATCTGCTGTCCAAATTCTATAAAGTGTTATGATGCCAAATATAATGAATTGCCTCCAATAGAATGACTTCTCCCTGTTAGCCACCAAGGATTCATAGAACATCAGTTATCGACATCGTGCAGCCCATGAATCAAGACAGCAAGGCAGTCACGTATATACTGTATTTCTTGACTGTCCAAAAGCATGAAGAATTTTTATTAGGGAGGACGCAACATGTTATCTTAGATGAAGAGTAATCAGCAGAAGTAGAAGTAAGTTCAAGTGTGCCTCGGGACTGTATAAGACGAACATTGCTGTCCATTTTATACGCCAATGGCCGGAAAAACGTAAACAATGACTTGAGACTTCCACAAATTATGCCGTTATCTACAAAATACGTATGAAAATTTCAGTGAATAATTCCACGTATTAAAAATCGCGGTGGTTTGGATGACGTGCCCACGCCTACGCACTGAGAGACATGTCAGCAAGTGGAAACCACCGAAGTGAAGCAATGGTGGAAACTCCGATCAAGTTAACGTAGTCAGTATTAGAACTCTTCTTACTGCAAGATGGACAACCCGTTGACGTAAATTTTTGCTCGAAGTTAGGAAAAATGTAAAAGACTCATAGACTGTTAGTGCAAGTGTGCAGTGTTAAAGCAGTGAATGTAAAATGGGTGTCTGAGTGAATAAATGCTTTAGAGATAGATAGGAAGTTATAGAGTGTGGGCCGCGTTCGAGACGACCACCAACACACACAATCCCAGACTACCCGGAACACTTGTGACAAATACATGCAAGTGATCGTCTGTTGTCTATAAGAATGTTAGCAGAAGAGCTGTAGATAAGGAAAGGCCATGTAACTACTGTCCTTCAGTTTTTGGGAACCGTCACGGAAAGAGATGGGCCTTGTGCTTCCAATACCATCCGCACGCCAAGTGACAGTCAATGACTTGGTGTTCATCGTTTTCCCCGCTTCCCAAAAGAAACTGACTGACTAAATCTAAGATTAAGGAGGAGGTTGACCACATTTTTCGACTTCTAGGGCTTGATGAACCACAAATATCTATTCGAGGGTCAAGCTGTCAACGGGGAACTTTACGAGAAAATTTTGCAACGGTTCCTGTAACGCATCCAGCGCTTGCGGCAAGAATAGCGCCGGAGCGGACAGCGCAGTTTCCTCCGTGAAAACACCCCAGCCCGTCCGCCCTCTGCTGACCGTCCCGACTGCTCTTAAACACCCTCTTACTCTCCAGATTTAGCGCCGGCAGACTACTTTTTGGTTCCTCAACTTAAATTAGCGCTAAGTGGCTCACTCTTCGCAGGCAATGCAAAAATCCAGCAACGCGTGACAACCATCTTTCTAGTGATTCCATAACAAGCGTTTACAGACAGTTTCCTTCGGCTTTACAAGAGATATCAGATTTGTTTTGCAGCTGATGGTGATTACACTGATATCCAGTAAGGGTATTATTTTTATAACTCTTGTTTCCTTTATTTTCTGAGATGATACACAGCACTTTTCAGAAGCACCTTGAATAATTAAATCATATGTTAGTTAAACTGCGTGAATAGCCTGTCAGTTGTTGATAGTATTTCAGTGTGCTGCAAGAATTACCTTGCTTCCGATGTGTAGGCATGGAAAGTTGTATATTGAAGAGAATGACGAATAGTACAGCCTAAGACTAGGACATCTGTGCATCATAGTGATAATTAATAAACTAAAACAAATATCTGGATATAACTATTATTCAACGGAGGAAAGCACGAATATCAAGGTTTGTTTTGCTTACTGGAGAGCGAGAAGAAAATGCTGAAAATCTGAATCGGTAGCTGGAGGATAAGAACCCGTTACCCCAGGAAAGCTCCATACAAGCAACCAAGAACTGGAATTAAGTGAAGGATCTAAAAGTACGTTTCAGTCACTTTACGTACGTCTCCCGTATTGACCGAGAATTCCAGATTAGACTAATTACCGCGTGCATTCAAGCGATAATTTTACTGGTGCACACAAAGCCTTTGGAACGGAAGGATCCCAGGCACTTGTCATAATGCCAAGTACGCTCTGCCATGTATTCCACAGCGAGTTTTTGAATATATATGTCGTTTCTACTGCACACCACGATCACCATAAGATATTACATTTTTGTTGCTTTATTTCTAGAATCCTACTTTCTTGATTTTTATTCATGTGTGATCATTTACATCTACACAACAATTTGAAAATGTAACGGTATTATCTTGAATATTTCAGTCGTATCCATTTCCTTTTGTTTCTCAACTATTGTATTTATTATGAACAATTTGTGGATTTTGTGAGTTTGTTCAGTATATACTTATCTTCGTGGTATACAGTCTCAAAACCGACATACTTAACTACGATGAAAATTACTAGTCATTTTTGCCGTGGACTTGATGTATGAGCAATAAAGAAAGACAAAAGAGAGTAGCGGCTGGCGCGAGGGTATGGAAGGAAGAAAATGTGCAACTATTACAGAAAGTGACAAAGAATATGAATAAACGCTTATGACAGTTCACAATGAGTAATCGTTCATTAAAGCCTCATGGCGAGGCCTGATAAAAGGAAGAATAAGAGGGAGGAATTCATGATAGATAATCATTTTAAGGTCACACGCCAATGCATTTAATTTACAGCAAAATGGCTAGTGTCATACAAAGGTGTGAAGAGGCCAAATTATATAATGACCCTTCTTCTTAACAGTGTTTTCCGTGTGTAGTCCTTGCCTCGCCGATTCTAGAACGTTTTCATTCCTAATCTTATCAGTCCACCTCATTTTCAACATTGTTCTGTAGCACCACATCTCAAATGCTTCGATCCTTTTGTGTATGTATATGACGGATTAAAATCATGTTATTACTTATCAGAATACTTACATCAATTTCAGTTTATCGTTTTCGTATTTCATCGTGCACATACGTGTTAAAAAGTGTGAGTGGTATACTGTGCCCTTCTCAGCAGGTTTTTCTGCCATCATCGTAAATTTAAATTATTAATCAATATTTCAATATGCTTAGTATTCTTTGTGTGAAATGTTTCGATGCCACAGCAAGATCTGCTGACTATACTTCCACCAAATGTTGCGGTACCCCACAGTTATTTACCCAGTGGATATGGGTAAAGATATTGTCTACACTCGTACCGTAGTATGTACCCACTTCAGGATGTTTTCCTCTGTGTGTGACAATCTTCCAGCAGACACATCACGTAATTTGCTTCCCAATGTTTTCTGCATGGTAGTAGCTGCGCCGCAAATGTGGACTACGCCTCTCAGTGCAGTCAGTCCACACTTGGACACGTGACCTTCTGCCCATGGGAAAATAATCACTGACAGCTTGTTAGTGCCACGCATATTTGGAGGTACTAACCTACCTAAAAATATACTACTTGTAAAGCTTTAACTATCAGTCTGCAAACGAAGTACATCAACAGAAAAAGCTGCAACTCTACGCCTAATACCTCAGATGCGTTTTTTTTTAAATGTCTTGTAACTTATCGATTCACAGATAGCATTTAAAACACAACATTATTTGTCTTTTATAAGAGTAGCCACGTTTTCTGCTCGTGTGGCTATATATTTATCTCAGAGTAACATCTACTAAAACTTTCTCTGTTATGTAATGAATATGATCCAGTCTCATCCTCTGTAACGTTTATTCTCTACAGCTTCCTATAGTACAAAAGAAAGTTACTCCTAGGTATCTAAATATACGTCCTGTTCTTCGATAAAGTAGTTTCCAGGTGTTTCTTTCCTCGTCGGTTCTATGCAGTACCTAGGTACTTCTAAACACATCAACATACATGATTTTCCGCATCCTTATGTTTCACATCAGGAACACGTGGGTTCTCTTCTTATACAGTTGTCCTACTGTCCACAGTTCTTCTCTGTACGTATCTGTGCTTCAGATCTTTATTCTCAGTCTGTCAGTTTAGAGTCCATGTGAAGTACCTAGACGTTATTTGATAAAGAAAATCCTCATTGACTATGTTATTCGGCCTCTTACAACCTTCTTGCTCCATCTTCAATGTGTTATTCTGCTTCCAGAACGCAGAATTGCGCTTACAGAATATTATGCAAACTAATGAAATGGTTAGAGAGAACTCTGGCTGTTCTCTGGAAACTTTCACAGAAAATTAGAGATTTTTGACTCACAGTAGGAAGAATCGATGTTAAAATCCTGTGTCTTGTAATTTTGCTGCATGTTTTTCGTGACTGTTCTAAATCAGATTCATTCATTTCAAGAAGTCACTTAATGAAGCATATAAAAATTTAGTAACTCGATAAGGAGTTGCAAATGTAAATTGTGGCCTTGGCACAGGTGAATGATGATGATATTTTGTATGTGGGGCGCCCAACTGCGCTGGCATCAGCACCCATACAAAGTCCCAATTTTTACACAGTGATATTTTTTGGCACAGTTCAATCCAGCCACTGTTACGAATGCTGATCAGGATGAAATGATGGAGACAAGACAAACAGCCAGTCCCCTGGCAGAGAAAAGCCCCAACCCGGCCGGGAATCTAACCTGGGACCCCGTGGCCCAGAGGCAGCAACACTAACCACTACACCACGCGCTGCGGACGTCACAGGTGAATGGATACATAACAGCGTAATATGGCATTGGCAATAAAAATGGTCAGTGATATGAAGAAGGATCCCCAGAAAAGTAAGAACGAACACAAATACTTTCAAAAAGCACATGATGAGGGGAATTAGCTGGCTGTGAATGTTAAATCCCCAAACTAAACCGTGATGCTGACGCAATTTAAATAGGTTTGCGTACCACTCACCTCAGTGGCTGAATTGATGACATAAGTTAACTTCTCGTAAACGCAGCAAGTGTGGGGGACTGCTGCGGTGTTGACTGTCAGTTATGAATCCTGAGCAACATCTGAAATTGTTCTAAAGCAGAGAGATCTCTCTATCTTGCTGCCTAAAGCGAAGAGCATTCTCGATGGGATATATGAAGGAAGTGTACTCTTGAACGTCACTGCAGGAAGTGTGTTATGGCTGTTCGAAACTTAGCTGGTTATGCCAGTGTATGAACGTTACCTGTGAATCGCAGGTGACGTCTTGAATTCTGACCAGTAATAATATTATAAACAAATTTAACAATTAATTATTCTGACATATTTTGTCATTGTATGGGAAGAAATGCAGAAACTCTCAGACTACATTACTGATTTTGAACCCCAACCAATAAGAAGATTTGCAAACAGGGATATTTGAGATAAGCCACCATCTACCAAAATAATTACTGAGCGAGTCACAGACCCCCAGACTCAGATTGCAGAGGATATTCCTGCACTGGAATGCAGCGTTCGCCTTCTGGTCTCACATCTTTTGTGTTCTTCACTTGGCCTTCCGATCTTATCTAGGTATTAGTTTCCTCTAGTATCTCACATAACGCAGAGTTCTGGAACGTAGTCCACCCTCTCCTACGCTCCTGCTCTGTGGGAGTAGGAGTTGATTGTCTCCCTATTATATACCTGTGTGGAGATGGCTTTTAGCACTAAAAAAGTGTATGACACACCTAAATTAACTTCCCTGTCGTGAGACAGCAAACGAAAGCCCCCAAGGCTGCAGAAAGTAACAGGTTTCCCCCTCACGGTAAGAAAGGGAAAAGAGATGAACAAGTATTTAATAGTGCAGTCGTCGACAGTGTTGAATACTGTCAGCAGTTTTCTTGCATCATTGAAGTCTGACTATTGGGATGAGCATATTACATAACAAAAATACACTCCTGGAAATGGAAAAAAGAACACATTGACACCGGTGCGTCAGACCCACCATACATGCTCCGGACACTGCGAGAGGGCTGTACAAGCAATGATCACACGCCCGGCACAGCGGACACACCAGGAACCGCGGTGTTGGCCGTCGAATGGCGCTAGCTGCGCAGCATTTATGCACCGCCGCCGTCAGTGTCAGCTAGTTTGCCGTGGCATACGGAGCTCAATCGCAGTCTTTAACACTGGTAGCATGCCGCGACAGCGTGGACGTGAACCGTATGTGCAGTTGACGGACTTTGAGCGAGGGCGTATAGTGGGCATGCGGGAGGCCGGGTGGACATACCACCGAATTGCTCAATACGTGGGGCGTGAGGTCTCCACAGTACATCGATGTTGTCGCCAGTGGTCGGCGGAAGGTGCACGTGCCCGTCGACCTGGGACCGGACCGCAGCGACGCACGGATGCACGCCAAGACCGTAGGATCCTACGCAGCGCCGTAGGGGACTGCACCGCCACTTCCCAGCAAATTAGGGACACTGTTGCTCCTGGGGTATCGGCGAGGACCATTCGCAACCATCTTCATGAAGCTGGGCTACGGTCCCGCACACCGTTAGGCCGTCTTCCGCTCACGCCCCAACATCGTGCAGCCCGCCTCCAGTGGTGCGACAGGCGTGAATGGAGTGACGAATGGAGACGTGACGTCTTCAGCGATGAGAGTCGCTTCTGCCTTGGTGCCAATGATGGTCGTATGCGTGTTTGGCGTCGTGCATGTGAGCGCCAAAATCAGGACTGCATACGACCGAGGCACACAGGGCCAACACCCGGCATCATGGTGTGGGGAGCGATCTCCTACACTGGCCGTACACCTCTGGTGATCGTCGAGGGGACACTGAATTGTGCACGGTACATCCAAACCGTCATCGAACCCATCGTTCTACCATTCCTAGACCGGCAAGGGAACTTACTGTTCCAACAGGACAATGCACGTCCGCATGTATCCCGTGCCACCCAACGTGCTCTAGAAGGTGTAAGTCAACTACCCTGGCCAGCAAGATCTCCGGATCTGTCCCCCATTGAGCATGTTTGGGACTGGATGAAGCGTCGTCTCACGCGGTCTGCACGTCCAGCACGAACGCTGGACCAACTGAGGCGCCAGGTGGAAATGGCGCGGCAAGCCGTTTCACAGGACTACATCCAGCATCTCTACTATCGTCTCCATGGGAGAATAGCAGCTTGCATTGCTGCGAAAGGTGGATATGCACTGTACTAGTGCCGACATTGTGCATGCTCTGTTGCCTGTGTCCATGTGCCTGTGGTTCTGTCAGTGTGATCATGTGATGTATCTGACCCCTGGAATGTGTCAATAAAGTTTCCCCTTCCTGGGACAATGAATTCACGGTGTTCTTATTTCAATTTCCAGGAGTGTAGTTAGCATGACTTTGGGCATAAACTAGACTGTACGTGTAGGAGAAGCAGTTTCAACCATCAATTTGTTGGCAGGTATATGTTTGCAGTCTTGATACGTATCCAAATCGTCACCCCAAACTATTACAGATTGCCACTAATGTAGTCACTAATAAAGTGTAGACGGTCTACGCCATTTTGTTTTAACTTCTCTAACAGTATGCTATGACGCTTTGTGACAGGTGAAAACAGCCCACAGGGCTGCAGAAAGTAAAAGATTTCCCTCGAGATAAAAAAGGAAAGGCACAACAACTATTTAATAGGGCAATCATTGAGAGTAGTGAATAATTTTGGCAGTTTTTCTGTACCGTTAAAGTCTCACTTTTGGGAGGAGGGTATTACAAATTTCATTAACTACGACGTAATATTAGGAAAGATAATTAGAAAGGTTTAACCATCAACTCGAAAAAATGAAATTACATACTTAAGTTATTGTTTGTTGGCAAGTACACGTCTGCAGTCTTGGTATGTATCCAAATCCTCACCCCAAACTACTTCTAACTGCCACTAGTGCAGTCACTAATGAGGTGTAAATGGTCCGCGACATTTTGTTACAGCTTCTCTAGGGTCACACTGTTGCACTGTCGTGCTGGTATTTCATTGCTTACCAGTACTAAAGTAACGTACCTGCTAACTAACTAACTAACCTTAAGTATGTAACCTGTTTCTTTTGTGGTTGTTAATATACCTTTTTCTTTGCAGATTTATAGTCAAGGTATGCTGACTGCTGGTCACATATGGTATATAAAGACACATATATGAACAGAGAGTTAGTATCTGAGTGCAACTGATGGAATTATCGTGCTAGGGTAGTTCCACAAATACAGAGTTTCAGGCTGAACAAAACCATCCAGAATGCTTGTGGCTACGGAGTCCGTACCAGCTACCGACACGGACGGGGCGATGGCGTCGGCGGCGCCGTCTGCAGGCGCGCTGCTGTTGAAGAACCAGCGGAAGAAGAGCGGCGGCGGGTGCGCCTCGACGCGGCACGGCACCCTGGCCACGTCGTGCGCCGGTACCGCCAGCGTCGCCGGCTGATCCGGAGCGCACACCGGCCTGACTGCAACAGGTTAACCACAGGAGCACAGTAGTCTCCACTGAACGCAGCGAGCAAAGCGCCAGGAGGCGTTGTTCTGTTATCCCCAAACACACAGTGAAATTAATGAAGTTAAGCATTATGTCTATGGAGAGACGAAGGAAATGTTAGATAGTTATAGCAGATTACGTATGTAGCTACAATTGCGATTTGGAATAGACGATTATGGGATTTGGTAATTATCTGACATTTCTACGCCACTGGCCATTAAAATTGCTACACCACGAAGATGACGTGCTACAGACGCGAAATTTAGCCGACAGGAAGAAGACGCTGTGATATGCAAATGATTAGCTTTCCAGAGCATTCACACAAGGTTGGTGCCGGTAGCGACACCTACAACGTGCTGACATGAGGAAAGTTTCCCACCGATTTCTCATATTCAAACAGCAGTTAACCGGCGTTGCATGGTGAAACGTTGCTGTGATGCCTCGTGTGAGCAGGAGAAATGCGCACCATCACGTTTCCGACTTTGATAAAGGTCGGATTGTAGCCTCTCGCGATTGTGCTTTATCGTATCGCGACATTGCTGCTCGCGTTGGTCTAGATCCAATGACATTCAGCAGAATACGGAATCGGTGGACGCAGGAGGGTAATACGGAACACCTTGCTGGATCCCAACGGCCTCATATCACTAGCAGTTGAGATGACAAGCATCTTATCGCCATGGCTGTAAAGGATCGTGCAGCCACGTCTCGAACCCTGAGTCAACAGATGGGGACGTTTGCAAGACAACAACCATCTGCACGAACAGTTCCACGACGTTTGCAGCCGCATCGACTATCAGCTCGGAGACCTTGGCTGCGGTTACCCTTCACGATGCATCACAGACAGGAGCGTGTGCGATGGTGTACTCAACGACAAACCTGGGTGCACGAATGGCAAACATGATTCTTTCGGATGAATCCAGGTTCTGTTTACAGCATCATGATGGTCGCGCGCGTGTTTGGCGACATCGTGGTAAACGCACATTCGAAGCGTGTATTTGTCATCGCCATACTGGCGTATCACCCGGCGTGATGATATGGGGTGCCATTGGTTACACGTCTCGGTCACCTCTTGTTCGCATTGACGGCACTTTGAACAGTGGACGTTACGTTTCAGATGTGTTACGACCCGTGGCTCTTCCCTTCATCCGATCCCTGTGAAACCCTATATTTTAGCAGGATAATGCACGACCGCATTTTGCAGGTCCTGTACGGGCCTTTCCCGATACAGAAAATGTTCGACTGCGCCCCTGGCAAGCACATTCTGCAGATCTCTCACCAACTGAAAACGTCTGGTCAATCGTGGCCGAACAACTGGCTCGTCGCAATACGCCAGTCACTACTCTTGAATAATTGTGGTATCGTGTTGAATCTGCATGCGCAGCTGTACCTTTACACACTATCCAAGCTCTGGTTGACTCAATGCCCAAGCGTGTCAAGGCCGTTATTACGGCCAGAGATGGCAATTCTGGGTACTGATTTCTCAGGATCTATACACCCACATTGCGTGAAAATGTAATCACATTTCAGTTCAAGTATAATATATTTGTCCAATGAATACCCGTTTATCATGTGCATTTCTTCTTGGTGTAGTAATTTTAATGTGTAGTAGTGTAGCATGTTGATAGTCTGAAAACATCCACATCGTCGCTGTGTATGACTATCTCTATGTTACAAGCATATTAACAACTATATTCGTGACAGATCCAAAACAAAAACATTCAATATCAAGAAAGTAAAATTATCACAAAAATATTTGGACCATAATTTGAAACTGGAATTTGAATGAAAAACAAATCTTAGTTAGGGAAATAAATGACAGATACCACAGGTACGCCGAATAAAGTTAGACAGTCACTTATATGAATTGGAAACATCATGCCACAAAAAAGCTCGATTAAAACCAAAACAATTGGCTGACTGAAGTTAATGGAGATCCAAAAGAAGTTGATATTCATGAAGAAATCATTAAAGATGTAACTCAGTTTATGAACTTATTCATAAATCCAAAATGATTGAGAAGCTACTACCTGAAAAACCTCGGGATGAATGCAAGAAAGCAAAAAAGAAATACTCCCACTGAATTAGGAGGCATTCCGAGGAAAAGAAGAAACAACATACTCAATACGTTATAACGCACTGGTTACTTGCACCTCAATTGCGGCTGAGGTAAATCATAAGATATGACAGTTTAGACTGAGCTCCCTTATGTGCCCCATTTTATAACAGTAAGAATGATAAATGCAGAGAGAGAAGACTTAATAGCAAAATTTTCACATCTGTTGATATGAAAGGTTATAGTAAACACCAGTAGTTCCCGACGCTGTAGTTCTAACTCAAGAGTAATGAATCAACAAATATTTAAAGATCTACCTGCCCATTCACCTTTTCCAGTGGTAGAGAATATTTTCAAAAATTATTTACCAATCGCCTCGAAAATATCCTTCACTCTGACAAGGGAAACGAACAAGCAGAGTTTGGAAGCATAATACATCATACACTGCAATTTGATAACGACGATTATGAGCTTTGACCGCTTTGGTAATCTTCAGATCTTTCTAGCATTTTCATAGTCTGGAAACGTCCTCATCGCAGCCATGTATGACTATCTCTATGTTAAAAGCATATTAACAAATATATTCGTGACAGATCCTAAACAAAAATCATTCAATATCAAGAAAATAAAATTATCACAAAAATATTAGGACCATAATTTGAAACTGGAATTTGAATGAAAAACAAATCTTAGTTACGGAAAAAAATGACAGATACCACAGAAATAACGAATTTCAGTTACCCATTTGCTGGCTACGAAAGACGTTGTCACTAAAATAACCGTGAGAACGAAGAAATACAATATTACTACATCTGTCTGTTGAACAATATATGAACCATTAGGCTTAAGATTCCATTACATCTAGTGACTGAAAAGTTCAAAACTGAGAAAGGTTTTTGGTAAGGCGTTTCTCATTCCCCAGAACTGTTTTTCGTAAGCTTACAAAACGTATTCAAATATTTAAATGTGAATTTAGAGGTAATCGTGTAAACCTTTCTTATGTGAACCACCATAGATTGGCAGATGATATTCTTATGCTAAACAAAGCAAGTATATTAACAGTACTGCAGGTGACGTATAGTAACACCAATGCAATGTAGACACAGTATGCCAACAATATAGTAGTAAAGACTAATGACTGAGTCACACGAATAGTTGACGAATTTATACACTTAGTGCACATGCAAAAAAGTGGAAGAACGCGTACACGCATAAACATCTAGTAGTAGGTCATAAATGGATAATGATGTTGACGATGATGACATGTATCTGTTATTAAACTGCAAAAATGAATAAAAGAGACACTAGGACAATATGCTCTTTGATAGATTTCAATTAGTAGTTAGCGCAATGTTCATTTTAAAACAATAGTTGCTCAAGCAAAGTGAAGCCGTAGGAATGACATTATGATGATGAAATGGGTATAGAAAAATGTAATAATCATCTCTATTATGTTTGGCTTTACAGATTTTTGATGTTGCATACGTCTATAAGAAGTATATTTGATTAGATAATTCTAATTCTCATCATCTTTAGATATGTACTTGACTATTATCTGTCATGGATTAATGCAGAGGTTCCCATAAGGTATTTCACCTTCTCCTCAATTGTCCTATTTTGATTCTCAATCATCTCTGATGAACGAGTATCTTCGGTATTTCGTTCTTGGTCATCTTGGTTATTTATTATTACTGAGCTCTGCTTTCCAAGATATAGTGGCAGCTTGCTTCAATTCCAGGATTAATTTCAATGTGAAAATCTTTTTAAGTTTCTTGAAATAATGGATGAATCTCCTAAACTTCGTGTAGCGTGATTTTGAACATTTGCTGTATGGTATATTTCCGAACATATATCTGAGTAACCCACTAGAAGCCAGAAACTTACGGGTTGCCTACCTCCATCACTGTAGCTCACATAATACATATGTTGCTTCTTATTTGTCAAGAAATTTGCTGACATTCTCTTAGCTCATAATATTAAGACGACGTCATACAGAACTGATACTTATGCTAATCGACATCATTATCCATGTGTTTATTCAGTAGCTAAGGAGACTGTGTGAAGGAGGTAGATCTCTTTGCACTGTACACGTATCACTCGCTTGAAAATGGCAGGCAGGATCTTTGCTGAAAGATCATAAGCTTTATATCGTGATAATACCTGTGTGAATAAGATGTCTTTTAACAAGTAGTTTCAAGCTGTGGAGCAACAAACTTACAAAAATTTCACGATAATGCCTTACTGAATCATACCGTTGCGGGACTACATCTCTTATTATCGAAATGTGTCTACAAAGGGGACATACTTTCTCCACGTCGTCAGTCATTTTATTAGTCTCGAGACTGTGAACTGAGGCTTGATTAAATAGGTTATAAAAAAATATAGCGTTTCGTAATTCTCCATTACTAACACTAAAAATACGACGGTTACCATCACAGTGAGTAAGAAAGTTCGTTTAATTAAATCATTGTATTGCAAATAATGTGAATTTAGACGTTGTTTATAATATCTCAATAGCACAGGACGCCTGCAGGGCGCAGCTGAGAGGCAGCAAACGGCTGAAACCACAGGCAGTCGTGCATGGGCGCCATCTCCTGCAACAAATGTTATGGCAGCAGACCATGGAGGACAGAAGATGGGTTTTCCTCTTGGGAGATCTGTTAGAATTTGTAATAACGTATTAATACATTTTCTGTTGGGTAATGAGAATGGACTACTTCAATAACACAATCCAAGCAAAGGAAAACAAGTCTACAGATACACAGCAAGGGCTAATTTTCATTAAAATGTCTTGTATTACTTCTATAACTCAACTACCTTGAAACCAAAAGTTTTGTATAGTCATGACAGGTGTGTTGTCGCTCCAGAGGCAGCATGAGAAAGAAAAAAGAATGGAGAAATTCTGATACCGAATTTTAGCATGCTAAGATGGCAAGAGTTTCATCTTCCACAGATTACATGCCACCTACAATAAAGGTTTTGATACGCATTGATTTTTTTGGTCCCGGTAAGTAGTTTGCTATTTTTAATATAAACTGGAGATTTCGAAATTATGACACATCGAGAATGATTTGGAGTTTCGACCCTAAACAAAAGATTTGAAACCTACAAAATATTTGATCTAACGTCAAAGTAACTTAGATCACCTAGATTTGTAAATCAGTAGAGCTCCAGTTCGTCGTAACACGCGGAACGGGTGTCAGATTTTGGTACTCTTTTCTCTGTTTGTTATTGTTATCAGAACTGGTAGAGTATTTCAAAACAGTGAACAGTGTTATATGTTGAGTTACCACTGTGTATGAAACAGGGATGCCGGGTACTCGTATATGACAACGTTACCAACACCAGACAGCGTTTGAAAGTGGTTTCATTGTAGATGTCTAATGGTCGAATCACGTAGTATCCACATTTCTGGGTCATTCCGATGCGGCAGTGGCCTGATGTTGGGCCCCATGCGAACATATTCGTCGTCAAAGTTCCATTTGACCTTCTTTACCCACCACAAGGTAGAATCGTCTTATGTGCCAGGTATACTATAAACCTTTTCACAAGCACCCCCTGTAACATGCTGCCTCATCCCGCGAGACTAACAGCAGCCCGACTAGGAGGTGACTGTCCCGTGTACTGTGCCCAGACTAGGCGCCTACAACTCTCGCTTCCCGTGAAGCAGAGCGGTACAGCGGGCCCCGGACCCAAGAGGGGTCAGCGTGGCCGGGAGTCCCGGAAACACAGGCGCTTCCCAGAGACCACCAGGAGGCGTTACGGCGCCGCAAGAGGTCGCTACAGCCGCCTACCTCTTCCGCACCGCTCGACACGTAACTGCAAATAGAGCCAGCCATATGCATGCGCCAAGCAGTATTTAAGCTGGCGCAGGAGCCTGGAGGGGCAGTTCACGCCGAGCGAGACCACTGGTGTCATCGTAGCCTCCGCGTCGTCGTCCACCTCCGCCAGCGCACCGGAGCCATCCTCGCAGTGCCTCTACTCGTCCTCGGACTCAAGTGACGGCTACATGGACTCCGCGCCGCTCTTCACGAGACGCCCGTGGCTTGGTTTGGTGATTTTGTATGGTTACTACAGACAGTTTATGTTTGGAAGAATCTCTGATTCAGTTATTGGTAGGCTTGGAGGATCAGTCGTACCTCACGAATATTGCCTTGTAAATTTTGAAGAAAGACTTTAAATAAAAACGTTATAACGCACACTCTGAGATTTTCCTATCCGCGGACGGCGGATATGTTACCATGCGTAGGCTGCTATAAGCAGTACAAAAGAAACAGTAACGCTGGAGTGGTACCGTGACTGGGAAGCATGGACTGATGATGAACGACACCACATTATGCTCATCGGTAAATCGCGATTCTGCAGTACCCCATATAGCCACCGTCAGCGAGTAAGTTTGCGACCTAAGGTAAGGTCCCATTCTTACAATGTTCTGATGAGAAACGACCTTGTTTTTCCTCTCTTTGTGGTTTGGGAAACCATAGGATACAACTTCAAATGACGGGTTAAGGTGGTTGAGGGGACTCCGTCGGCACAATCATACATCACTTATATCGTCATATTACACTTGTGCGACAGTATCGCGGTGTCATTTTTCAACGGGCTACTACTCGTCCACATATGGAACGTGTCTGTATGAACAGTCTGCATGGTGCTGGGGTACTCCTGAGTTCAGCAGTACCACTGATTTGCCTCCAATAGAACTTGTGTGGGAGCAGCTCGGAAGTAAACTTCAATCCAGCGGTAGGATACTACGGACCAGTTACAACAGTTGTCGCATCACGACGATACAGAACTGCTTTGTGGCACCCTACCCAAATGAATTAGTAAGTCTATACAGGATTGAGGCGGTGCAACTATTGTTAAGTCGGCTCATACTACCAAGATGTTAGTAAATTTGACTCGATTTTGTAAGCACTGAAATAACATCGGATACCGCCTCAGCTCGGGCAGTGTCATTTCGTTTCCGCTTCCCCTTCACCTTACTGTTATGCGGTGTAATATCTCAGGGGAAGTCAAATGAAAACCGAACACCTGCCTCAACAAGACCACAGAATGGTTCCATCAAAAGTAATCACCACAAGCGTTAAGACATTTATCACACTGAGAGACGAAACGATCAATTCCTGTTTCGTAGATGGCAGAGTCCCGCTGACAGATGTATTACCACACCTGCTCTGGCACTTTCTCGCCTGACTGATAGCAACATCAACGCTTGTCTTTCTTCAGGTCGCCAAAGATATGAAAACCATACGGTGAAAGATCGGTGCTCAAAGGAGGAAGTTGCAATGGTTCCCAAACACACCACTGAAGCGTAGCCTTGATCGGATTGGCGGTGTGAAGGTGGACATTATAGGATGCTTTCGTCCTACAGCGTCTCAACAGCTCGAGGTCAAACGGTAAAGCCAATACTGGAAACTTACCATATCTCCCCCGATAAAAATAATGCAAAGCTTTTATCAGTATAGGCTTAAGCAACGAGTGATAGTTTGTCCCAACGCCAGGAGTACAAACAGCGTCTCCTGCTTACTATGCAGGTGCGCTAGCCACTAAGCCACGTTGACACCGCGGTTCGCACAACTGCAAGGATGACTCTGGAACGCTTCCTTCCTCGACCCAAATTCCCACTGCTGCCCTAGTATAGGGCAAAAGAGGGAGGCGTGCCAGGGGTTTCTGTGCAGTCGTGCGAAACGCTGTGCCAAGTTGGCTTAGTGGGTACAGCACCTGCATATAAGCAGGAGACCCTTGTTCGATTCCGGATATTTAGTAAACAGCTCCACTCACTGCTTCAGTCTATACTCATATAATCATATCTTCAGTAAACTCTCTGAATTGAAACTGTTCATAGAAGTTTCTGGTAATGTCATGATGACCTCCTCCTCCACCTGTAGAGGTCCACTGCTCTTCGCGTTCCACGGAACTTACGACGACACTTTGCTGAAACTGTGATTCACCATTGTCAAAACGCCCGGGAACGCTGACGGACGGAAACAAGCTATTGCATGATAATGCCCACCGCCAGACTGCAATTCGAACGATAGCTAGGCTTCAGTGATTTTATTGAGAGACGCTGTAGCATACTCTGTACATCTCGGAACTTTCACCGCGTTATTTTGGCATCTGTGGCGACCTGAAGAAAGACATATGTGGACATCGGCTTCAGTTACACCATTCTAAGGTCCCGTTGTGTTGTGTGTTCGGTTTTCATTTGACTGCCCCTTATATGTAGCAATAAGCAGTACACGTGGAACCGACAAGCAATATCTCCGAGACCAGAACACTGCCATTCGACTTTATGGTGTGAGTGTTTTTACCCAAATAATAGCTCGCAGTGTGATGTATTCGTTACAGCACTTCTAGAGCGGTATCATTATAGTGTAAGAGTTAAGGGGTAATGCTAATTTGTGATAGACCACGAACCTTTAAATTTAAACTCCCTTTAGTTCCTAAATACTAACTACGATTGAACAGTGGAGTGACGAATCACTGCACAGAATGTGGCAGTACGATGGCCTATCAGCCTCGATTGGGATAATGAAATCCACTTTCTTGCTTCCCACTGTTGAACAGCAATTCGGGGATGGCGATTGCGCCTTTCAACACGAACGAGCATCTGTTCACAATACACGGCCTGTTGCATAGTGGCTACACGACAATAACATCCCTGTAATGGACTGGCCTGCACAGCGTCTTTGTTGTGTCCCAAATCTACTTTTATCACACTTCGATTCAGTACAGTATCGTAGCTTATTCGATCTGTCCATCTAATTTTCAACGCCTACTCTAGAACCACACCTCAGAAGCTTGTATTTTTTTGTTGTGAGAACTGGTTGTTGTTCTGTTAAGCTTCTGTACGAGGATACACTCCCAAATACCTTGTGAAAGGACTTCCCGACATTTAGATTTCTATTCATTGTTAATTAATTTTTAGTTTTCAGTAACTATTTAGTGGCTGTTACCGGTCTCCACTTTATATCCCCTCTAATTTCGCTGGCGTTAGTCATTTGACTGTCCAGATAGCGAAACCCATGGACTACTTTTAGTGTCTCATTTCCTAATCCAATTCTATCAGCATCAGCTGACTTATTTGACGAATCTGCCTACTCTCCACTTTGTTTTTGTTTGTATTCCTCTTATAATCTCTTTTTAGATATTGTCCATTCCTTTGAAGCCGGCCGAGGTGGCCGAGGGGCTCTAGGCACTACAGCGTGGAAGCGCGCTACCGCTACGGTCGCAGGTTCGAATCCTGCCTGGGGCAAGGATGTGTGTGATGTCCTTAGGTTAGTTAGGTTTAAGTATTTCTAGGTTCTAGTGGACTGATGACCGCAGTAGTTAAGTCCCATAGTACTCAGAGCCATTTGAACCATTCCTTTGAACTTATCTTGCATGTTTTTGCGTTCTCTGACAGAAACAGAATTTCAACAACTAACCTGTACTGTAATTTCTGTGCTAATTTCTGCTAGGCGTCCTTTACTGCTCGCTCAGTGCACTGAGAGAGGGGCTACACGGATGTCCGATTCCTCCTCTGAAACTGTTTCCTTTTAATGTCCTTCTACTTTTATAACTCAAGTGCTGTTTCTGTACAACCTTTCGCTCCCTGTATCTTACCTCTGATACCCTAAAAAATTCAAAGAGTTTGTTCCAGTCAACGTTCTCAGTATGTTTCTCCAAACCTACAAATTCTAGAAACAGGAACTGTTTTTGCTTCTATATCCTACGTGAAGTCGTATCGTCAATATGATCTTGCGTACTCCTACATTCTTCTGTACCTCCGAATTCGGCTTCAAACAATATTTCCGTTCTTCTGTAAGCTATTGTAATTTGCAACCATGATTTGTGAATTGAAGGTTGTTTATTACTCAGACCTGTCAGTACCAGCCTTCTTTAGAACAGGAATTGTTACATTCTGAGCCATAGTTTCCTCAAAATCACAAATATTATTTTCTACTCTATGCAAACAAACACATTTTAAACTTTCAGATCTGAAATAATTTTCGAATTTACTTAGAGACGGATCCTTCAGCGTTTCCCTTTCAGAACATGAAGATACTGCCCATCTGAAAATATGTTGTCTTACTGCTAGCGAACTCACACTTGATTCTGAGGTGGAAGGTGTTGCTGACGCCATCGCCTTCAACGTTGGACGCGACGCACGTGTAGTTGCCGGCATCTCGCCGCCTGTCGACGTTTCGCAGCACCAGACTGTGGTTGATCACCCTCACGCTAGTGCGAGTGCCATCCACCAGCACCTGACCCTGGGAAACCAAGGAGTTTCAATCACATTCCAAGAAAAGTCGTCATTGGTGAATACCATAGAATTTGCTAATGTACTTTTCTTTTTCATCTGTTTCAGTCTTATAGTCTTGTGTATGTTACTTGCGAGGGTAAGGGTGGTTAATAAGTTTCAAGTAACGTATATATACTCTATGTGATCAAAAGTATCTGGACACCCCCAAAAACGTACGTTTGTCACATTAGATTCATTATGCTGCCATCTTCATCCAGGTACTTCTAATCAGCGACCTCAGTAGTCAGTAGAGATCGTGAGAGAGCAGAATGGGGCGCTCCGTGGGACTCACTAACTTTGATCGTGCTCACGTGCCTCGGTGTCACGGGTGTTATACGTCTGTACGCGAAATTTCCACACTCCTAGGACCACTTTTTCCAATGTGGTAGTGTAGAGGGAACGTGAAAGGCCTCGTAAACACAAAAGCGTACGGGCCGATCTCGTCTGTTGACTGACAGACACCGTCGATATTTGAAGAGTGTCGTAATGTGTAATAGGCAGACATCTATCTAGACCATCACGCAGAAACTCCAAACTGCATCAGCATCCACTGCAAGTACTATGACAGTTGGGCGGGAGGTGAGAAAACTTAGTCGAGCGGCTGCTCTTAAGCCACACATCACGCCAGTAAATGCCAAACGACACCTCGCTTGGTGTAAGAAGCGTAAACATTGGACGATTGAACAGTGGAAAAACATTGTGTGGAGTGACGAAGCACGGTAAACAATGTGGCTATCCAGTGGCAGGATGTGGGTATCGCGAATGCCCGGTGAACATCTGCCAGCGTGTCTAGTGCGAACAGTAAAATTTGAAGGTGTTGGTGTTACCATATGATCGTGTTTTTCATGGAGGAGGCTTGCGCCCCTTCTTGTACTGATGTTTTAAGCACATTCTTGCTTCCCACAATTGAAGAGCAATTTTAACATGATCGGGCACCTGTTCATAATGCACGGCTAATGGCGGAGTGACTTCACTACAATAACATCCCTGTAATGGACTGGCCTGTACAGAGTACAAATTTGAATCCTATAGAAATCTTTTGGGATGTTTCGGAATGGCGACTTCTTAGCCGGCCTCTCCTGAGTGCAGCACTCCGTGAGGAATCAGCTGGCTTCCCCAAGAACCTTCTAGCACGTCATTGAACGTATGCCTGCGACGGTGAAATCTGTCATCAAGGCTAATTGTTGGCCCTCACCATATCGAATTCCAGCATTACAGATAAGGGTTCTACGAACTTTTAAGTCGTTTTCAGCCAGGTGTCCGGATACTTTTATTCACACAGTGTATGTATAAGGTGCTAATTTGGAATTGGAAAAACTATCACAAATATTTTAGTAAAACTCTGACACAAGACATCAAAATATTCATTACTACAGTGAAAATCTACGCTCCGTGAGACGTCATTAGTCTAGCACAAAATGAAACTAGGTAACGGAGGAGATTATATATCACAATCTCTATTTCCTGCACCCCTAGAGAAGTTTCCAGATGCCTAATCTGAAAACAAGAAGGAATACGAGGTGATGAAACCTATGTGAACCATTATTATTTAAGTGATGGTGTTCTGTTAGTTCCTAGTGCAGATCTCCATTAACGAATAGAAGAACCTTATAGAGCTATTGTGAAAGTACTCTCGACATTTAGATATTACTGTGTCTCCTAATGTAAATAATACCTTGATGCGCTATGGTTCAAAGTCATGTTAAACTAAGGGCCCTCCTGTAACTGGATGTTAATTCAGATAAAAGTTAAGAGAGTGGTAACGGCGTGAGACGTACAATATCATCATCCCTAGTAAAGCACTACGGTGGTCAGGCTAAAACATCTTTACCCTAAGGCTAAAGCAATGTGTGATTATGAATTTTTCCTCTATAGAGCAGTTGGATTCCACGACAGTGTGTGAAGCAAAAGAAATCAACAGTAAAGCAAAATATTGGCTGAGTTTGGTAGATAATAACTGCATATGGGTTAACGGCCTTGTGCAAGTCTTATAACAGGACGCCGCTTCGCCGACTTGAGTCTCCTTTGCGTAGGCCAGGGGTACAAATTGGGAAAGGGGATAACAGTTTAACGTGGAATCCGAGCTACTTGTTGTTCCTAGTGACTATTCACGTCGTTGAGAGTCGAAAGCTAGATTAAAGGTACAACGAAAATTTTCATATTCTGACCGGGATTCGACCCCGCGAACTCTGTTTCCAGGCATGAACTTTACCTTTAGATAAACACGCACGATGTGGGATTAGATAAATGATGTGAGAGGAGTGCACCCACGTTCTTAAGGGAAGGTAACCTGTTGATGTAAGAGCGTCAATTCGCCCACATTTAATATGATACAATATATTTCCAGATGGAAGCGGTGTAAAGCATCGATGTGATACGGGCTCGATACCTTCCACCGTCGTGCTTCATTGCTGTCATCAACCATGAGCTTAGGAAGTGGTGATAATAAGATTTAATGCTATTTATGTCTGTCTAATATATGAATAACTTACGTACATATTCTTTTTTGTAATGTTTGTTGTTAATATTTCACTTTCGTAGAGAGATACATTCCAGATAAATATCTCAATAAATTATTTACTAACAATTAAATTTGCATCAAAAGTTTAGCAAATTACTGTTTTTCGAAGTGTGTTTTCTGCCATTCTGTTTCCTATACATCATCTATATTACGGCCATCGTCAGTTACCTTGCTGCCCAAATTGAAACACTCATTTACAGTCTTTGGAATCTGATTTCCTGCTGTAATGCAGTATCAGGGCGGGTTGGTTTTACTATGCCACATTAACGCTGTATTTGTTTCTTTCTGTATTCCAAGCTTACGAAGGAAGAGGCCAGTAAGTTGTGTTATTTTCCCAAGACCTTTACGGTTTCTGACGGAATTACAATGCTATCGGCAAACTCCAAAGTTTTAGTTTCCTCTGAACTTTACCATTCACTCTAAATTTTGCTATTGTTTTCTATACTGGTTGTTCAGTTCACTGACTCAGTAACATGGGGCTTAGGCCACATCTATGTCTCAAGCCCAGCCCAGCTACTGTCTCCGTTTGACGCCCTTCAACTCGTTTAACTTCAATGGCTTTCAATATATGTAAATAACTTGTAAACATAGATCTACCTTTCGTGAACTTATCTTATAAGTCGTGTTTCAGAGAACTGTAGGGTCACTCAAGGCAGTACTGACCCTACAGTTCTCTGAAAGACTAGCTGGTCTCCCGGAGCTGACTTAAGGTTTGATCTGCGGTCTTGGATTACCAACGGACATAAAATAATTTTTATCCACGGCGGTTGTCGATTTGGGAGTCTACATTGCTAATAGAGGCTTGTGTCAGTGTCACTCCAAATAAACATATGCACTTCTCAGACAGTAACACAAATGCAGGTCTGATCATCCTCTCCCATTAATTTCCAGTTGGTAAACCGTCTGACCCACTACTAGATAGCCTGTTAATTAGATGAAAATATCTGCCATTTATGTGTCGGATCTCATACTGCTCACTTTATTCATTAAAGCAGAGAATGTAGAAACAAAGAAATATCGCATTGCACGGATAAACTTTCCCCTCGTCGGCAGCGTAGCTATTACGCCGATTGGATGGATAGCGTGCATCGCAAAAGCCTGGAGCACACACTTGGCACGAACGGGAATTCGTGGAAAAAGCATTGTTACAAAGACGTAAAAGAGTAGCAGTTCGTAGGTGACAAATAACATGTATGGGAAGTGTGATTTATGCACTTGTACACCGCTTTCCCTACTGTGTTACGTTTTAATGTACAAGAGTCACATGGTCTTGTTATGAAGTTAAGGGGAAGCGAAATAAGGTGACATATTTCTCACACACAAAGCTTCAAAACAGGTTTCTAATAAGTAATCCGTCTCGGTTTCCACTCCATAGGTTAGAGGACATGACGTCTGAATGTTGCAGGGTGGACCGATATTTGATTCTTGGTAAAATTTAAGGATTTTCCTCGATGGTAAGTCAGGAATGGAGCCTATTCAGTATCGTGGGGAGAACTGAGGAGGTACTAGAAAGAAAAATATTGTCTACGGTTTGTAGAGCTGACATAAAAGGTCGTGGAAGCTTTGTACTGGGCACAATTATTATGACATTAGGAAGTCCTTTGCGATGGATCACGTACGTAAGTTCATGGAAAAGGAAAAATATTAGAGACCAAATTTTTCTGTTGTTTAAGAACAGTGTGTAATTTGGTAATGTGTGGTAAGGTCATGTAGGACCAAACAGATGAGGTCATCGGTCCCTAATCTTACACACTATTTAATCTAACTTAAACTAACTTACGCTAAGGCCGACACACAGACACCCGTGCCCAAGGGAGGACTCGATCCTTCGACGGGAGCATCGGCGCAGACCAGTGTGTAAGATATAGCGAAACAGAAGGAAACATACCATGTAAGTTCATAAGAAACAGGCTGGAGTGTATAACACAAAAATGTGTATTTTATTTAATTCTAAATGTTGACATTAAAACAGTGACATTTTCCACCACGTATTTCTATTGGGCATGCTCAGCTTAGCTTCTCAAATGCAAACCGGACACAGAAACTTAATACTGAAAAGATTACCAATTTTATCTTTTCCTTATGTTAGCCGCATTTAAGCATCCGCCGAATTAATGCTGTAGCGTTCTATGAACTGAGTAGGCTGATCGAAATATTGCATCTCTTCTCTGCATATTCTTAACAGTGAAATTGCAGTACAAAAGTGGACCTGAATAAAATTGTGTCACGTTCAACCTCCGTAGGATTCCAAGAATCAGGGGGACATATCGGTAAGAATACAGGCATGAGAGAGCCGATTACATTCACGGAAATTTTCCATTTTCGGGATGTAATCGTCTTATAAGGAAACTTGGATTCGTGAAAAATAAGTCTTATTGAACGGGACTATTAACCTAGTTTGCCATAATGACCGCGGGTGTTTCTTGTATGGCAGATACTCACATTCAGTTTCCAGACGAGTTTGTAGATGTTGGGGTTTGCCTCAATATTGCACTCGAAGTAGACATCTTCTCCTTCCTTAATGTCGTCTGCATTGAGTTTAGTTCCCAACTGCAATTCCACTGAAGGAGGGACTGTGAAAAAAAAATAAAGATTTAAAGTGCAAGAGAAAATATCTTTAAATTGGGTTTAGAAAATTACGAGTAGAAACTTAATTCACGGATAATGCATAATCATCTCTTTTGTACAGAATGAGTTATACTATACTCTAACAGCATTTTTTTATTATTAGTGAAATGCAAGAGTCCCACAATTATTCTTAGATTTAAGCTTAAATCATTTACATAAAATTCAGTAGTATATGAGAAAAAACTGCATAGTTCCTAAAGGATCCCTAAAAAGACGTCGAGGGGGCTTCATTTACAACAGTTATTTCTTCTGTTTCATGTTCTATCCACCAACGGCGCACAAGATCGACTGTAGCTACGTAAGCGCTCGAATGTCGCAGATCACTACGCAAGATGCATGTTGATGGATTTATTATACTGCTTTCGTGTTCTTCGTGCGTAAGGTCTGGGAGCTTAGCACGAAGCCTTTCCATAAAGCAAACGCCTCTGGTGAAGTTGCGGCCTGTTGAGTTAGGTAAGTACGCAGGAGGAGTGTTCGTAGAAAAATTCAGCAGGGAACTGGATAGAAGGAATAGGAGTACTTTGCAATCCCAAGCAAAACCATAACACAGTGATAGAGTCCACGATTTGTTGAACAAAACTGGAGGAATATATACATAAATATTCCGAAGGTGTTGTTCCAGGAATCGTGTCATAATAATTTGCTAAATCTAGAAAGACAATGTGTAACTGTTTTCGTATCACTATAACCATCTGCTTTAGGTATTGTAAAATAAACAGGTTGTCTGTACAGGAATAGTTTTGCCTGAAACCAGCTCTGGTCGTCTCAATATAGCGACAAAGTTTTTGACATTTTTTTTCATACGTAATTTTGACAATGAACCGACTCATAGTTCCGACCGTATATTGCGGCTTTTACTTGGTGCCGAAGTGGTTTGAGTATCTCAATGATTCACAGAGTTGTACTAGCAGGAGCTTTGCTTTTGGTAAGGTTGCCTACGCCAATATATATATATATATATATATATATATATATATATATATATATATATATATATATTAATCGTGTTATAATAGTAACAATAGAAGTGATAATATTAATAATAATTGTAAAATATTAACATGCTTGTTTACAATGTGCTATCCAAAGAAAAAGCAGACGTCCCCATGAGTTAACAATTCCATCAGAAGCGAAGAAGTCTATAAACGCCTATCTGGAAGCCTAGAAATCAACTGATAAACCGGATCCCAAAAATAAAATTAAACTGGAATTAATAACAGCAATACGTGCCAATCTTTAAATCCACTAATGGAGAACATTGCAACAATGCAGTTGATTATTGAGAAGAAGGAAATGCGCTGTTCATTTGATACATTAAACTAACTATAAATGGTTAGTGTCTGCCGTCCTGATCGGACATATCTGTTGGAGGGAGCTACCAGTTGCTGAACTGTGTAAAATATTGGCGCTTGCTCTACCTGCAGTTTGTGTGAGTAGCTACTGAATGTTTAGGATTGTAGTTTGTATGGTTAGAATTATTGGGAAGATATCAGACAGGTTATGCATGAAGTGGCAGGAAACCATTCCTTTTGTGTTGTAGGGAAAAAGTGGCCCCTTGGACTAGAGACTATGCTTGTCTTTGCTTTGGAGGGAAACGAGGAAGAGGTGGCGACAAATAATAGATTTCATGTGCACAGAACGCACCACGAGTGTTCTGACTCTGTAAATAAATTGTATAAATGATTTTAAATGAAAGTCGAGTGCCTTATGTCAGTGGAGCAGTACGTAAAAGTTATTTTAGTTATACTGTGTAGGCATTAAAATGCTCTGAAAGATAGTTTTATGTTGAGACATAGAAAAAAAAGTAATTGAGTATACTACACCCATTAAAATCACTTGATGCATTACAAACGGCAAAGAAAGGTGTGAACAAGAAGGTGAAGGTTATTGTCATGTTAACGGTCGACCTCAGTACGTGAAAACCCGTAACTGAATTTGTCACATTCAACAAAAATGATATTTTTGGAGCAGATGGTGCCTCATGACTCATTTATATGTGAGAGGGTCGTATTTCAGTAGTGCCAAGAGCTGCTAATAAATAAATCTCTATTACTACCGGTGTCGGTCATTTGACCACCCTCAGGTATCTAAAAAAATTTCACAATAGTCTACATGACAACTTTCGTACGGTAGCGACAGTTAAAATATAAGCCATATAGTGACACTGCTGTCAATAGTAAAATGCAGTATATACGAGTAACCGACAGAAAAAATTCATCGGATGAACGAAACCAGTATTTAACACCAAATTATTTATCAGCAGGTCTTTGCGGCTGTGCAGTAAAACTTTTCTTCAAAAATGTGTATGTCTAGTATCTTTCGCTCTGAAGTAAGCATCTGTAATAATATCTGGAAGCCATGTGTCTGTGGACTGATGAGCCAGGACATTACGATCACCTGCTTAATGGCCTGTTTCTCCATCTTTGGAACGAAATACATCACTGTAGAATGGATCACTGTAGGTCATGGATCCGACAGTTTGTGGGTAGGTGTGTGGAGGTACGTAGCATTAGATGACTACGCACAGGTTATGTACTTCGCCTGATAATGGGTCGCTATATAGCGTACGCGGTGATAACGCCCGATAGCGACCCGCTTTGTTTCTATAGGATTTACATCAGGCCAATTTTGTCCCCGAGATATCAACGTGAGTTTACTATAATGACCCTCAAAGCATTGTAGCACGGTTCTTTCTTGAGACACGGACAATTATTCTGCTGAAACATGACAGAGGCGTCGGGGAAGACATCACGAATGAAGGGATGCAGGTGGTTCGCAGCCGTTATCGCATCTTCGATTACTCACACAGGCCCCATGCAAGTGCAGGAGAACGTCTCCCGTAGCGTAATACTGCTTCCACCAGCCTGCGTCCGTGGCGCGCTGCACGTTTCGAGCCACCGTTCACCACCTCTAGATCCATACTCCGCAAGCCACCTGACAGTGTGTGGGGAGGGTACCTTGAGTACCTGTATCGGTTCTCCTCATGGTCTCTTCGTGAGATATACGCAGGAGAAGAGGGACCAATATACTGCTTGACTCTTCAGTGAAGGTACGTTCTCGAAACTTCTACAAAAGCCCGTACAGAGCTACTGAGCGTCTCTCCTGCAGAGTCTTCCACCGGTGTTTATCTATCATCTTTGTAACGCTTTCGCGATTACTAATTGACTCTGTAACGAAGCGCGCTGCTCTCCGTTGGATCTTCTCTAACTCTTCCATCAACCCCATCTGGTACGGAACCCACATTGGTGAGCAATATTGAAGCAAAGGGCGAAGAAATGTACTGCAACCTACTTCCATTGTTTTCGGATTATTCCATTTTAAATCACTCATAATGCGTAGTCGCAGATAATTTACGGAATTACCTGCTTCCAGTTACTGACCTGCCATATTGTAGCTAAATGATAAAGGATCTTTCTTTCTATGTATTCTTTGCCAATGCGTTCATCTAGCTATTCCCTATCACGTTCTTGGTGTTATAGGGTATAATGAATATAATGAACATCTGAGTATGGACTAGTATTAAGTATTTTATCCTTTAAAACCTGAACGAGAAAGAGTGACACGATAAGCGTCTGCTCCTTAGGCTATAAGAAGCGAAGCTGCGACAGGAAAGGTATCTCAGATAGCTGGCATATGTTGCGGCATTTACATAGTTGCGCTCGGTAAACACCTAACACATACAGAATACATGAAATAGCAACTGTGACCTTCTTGAACTGGTAAGATTAGTGACGCTGGTTGTAAAAAATCGTAACGAGATTACAGCCTCTGCCCACCGCGACATTGGATGCCGCCTGATGGCGTTCCGGTCACGGGACGCAGTGGAAAGGGAACAGACACGCAAGATGCATCACCCAAATGAAGTTATGGGCTGCAAATGGGGAAATCAATTGAGATAAGGGACTTTGACAAAGGGCAGATTGTTATTACGCAGAGCCTATGAGCGAGTATATCGAAAACGGTGATTCAAGTCAAATGTTCACGTGCTACTGTTTTGAGCATCTAAGGAAGAAGGTAGGAGGGCATTGAAACTACCACTAGGGGAAATATGCATGGATGTCCACGACTCTTCACACAGAGTTGGTTTCGGAGGCTTCTCTGCTTCGTAAAGTGGCATTTGTGCAGAAAGAGCGCAATGCTGGTGCATACAAGTGTTCCGGAGCCCACCGTTCGTCGCATATTATCATGGAGCACCCCTATGTACACATATTTAGACCCAACGACATCGTCAATTACGATTGCACTGGACAATTGGGATACTATCGTCGATCAACGCTAACGTGATTACTCTTCGGGTGAATGGTGAATGTCATTTTTCCTACACTACGTCATTGGACCTCTCCGCAGTCATTTCCAAAGGCCGAAATACTAAATGTCGTTTTCCAAAGCTGTTCCAGAGAGGACGAGTGCACTGTAGTCCTTCTCTAGATTGTCGCACAGATGCCAAAATGCTAGATATCAAAATAGATAATAGAGCAATAGAAAAACAATTAAAATTTCTCTAAGAGGAAAGGCCACCGGAACTGATGGGATACCAGTTCGATTTTACACAGACGATCGTGTGAAACCCAGCTAGCGCTATTCGTTCACGAGAATCAGAAGGTCATAGACACGGTTTCCCAGGTAGATGCCTTGTTTCTTGACTTCCGCAATGCTTTTGATACAGTTCCCCACAGTCGTTTAATGAACAAAGTAAGAGCATGTGGACCATCAGAAAAATTGTGTAATTGGATTGAAGAGTTCCTAGGTAACAGAACGCAACATGTTATTCTAAATAGAGAGAAGTCTTCCGAAGTAAGAGTGACTTCAGGTGTGCCGCAGGGGAGTGTCGTAGGACCGTTGCTATTCTCATTATACATAAATGACCTTGTGGATGAGATCGGTAGTTCACTGAGGCTTTTTGCGTATGATGCTGTGGTATATCTAGAGGTTGTACCAATGGAAAATTGTACTGAAATGTAGGAGGATCTGCAGCAAATTGAGGGAATGGTGCAGGGAATGGCAATTGAATCTCAATGTAGACAAGTGTAATGTGCTGCGAATACATAGAAAGAGAGATCCCTTATCATTTAGCTACAATATAGCACGTCAGCAACCGAATGAGGAACAATACGAGACTGGAATAGAAGGAAGAACCAATAAAGGTACTCAAAGTACCCTCCGCCACACAACGTCAGGTGGCTTGCGGTTTATGGAGGTAGATATAGATTTCATTAGTATGTGTAAAGGTACGATGGCCGACTATTTTCGGTTGCAGATAAGGGACAGTAAGTATGAAGGTTTTACGAGTAAGTAAAAACCGATAAGGTCTGTAAATTAAATGTTGCTACTTAGCTCTATATCAAAATGGAAATGTCCTGTTGATTCACTGACCTATTCCCCCATCCCAAACCGCCAAGGATAGAAACTTCCAATTTCGCGAGTTGTGCACCCGTGGTCTAGGGGTAACGTCTTTGATTCATAATCAAAAACGTCTTCGGTCCCGCCACTGCCTAAATTTTGATAAATAATCAGCATTGGCGGCCGAAGACTTCCGGCATAAGAAGTCAGCCTCATTCTGCCAACGCCCTTGTCAAAGAGGGCGGAGGAGCGGATAGAGGTTCGGGGAAATCTCTTGTCCTAGGGCTGATAACCACAGCAGTTGAGTCCCACAGTGCTCAGAGTCATTTGAACCATCTTGTCCTAGGGGTGGGAAATTGCTCCTTAAGGCGGAAGAATCAGCAATGATCAACGACCTGAGGATGCAGAGGCAATGGAAACCACTGCATTAAAGACACGTAACGTGTATCCACAGGACATGTGGCCTGCAGTTGAAGAAGTGTCATGATGATTTCTCCATTGGCAAAAGATTCCGGAATAGTCTCCCATTCGGGTCTCCGGGAGGGGACTGCCAAGGGGGAGGTTACCATGAGAAAAAGATTGAATAATCAACGAAAGGATAACGTTCTACGAGTCGGAGCGTGGAATGTCAGAAGCTTGAACGAGGTAGGGAAACTAGAAAATCTGAAAAGGGAAATGCAAAGGCTCAATCTAGATACAGTAGGGGTCAGTGAAGTGAAGTGGAAGGAAGACAAGGATTTCTGGTCAGATGAGTATCGGGTAATTTCAACAGCAGCAGAAAACGGTATAACAGGTGTAGGATTCGTTATGAATAGGAAGGTAGGGCAGAGGGTGTGTTAATGTGAACAGTTCAGTGACCGGCTTGTTCTAATCAGAATCGACAGCAGACCAACACCGACAACGATAGTTCAGGTATACATGCCGACGTCGCAAGCTGAAGGTGAACGGATAGAGAAAGTGTATGAGGATATTGAAAGCATAATGCAGTATGTAAAGAGGGACGAAAATCTAATAGTCATGGACGACTGGAATGCAGTTGTAGCGGAAGGAGTAGAAGAAAATGTTACAGGAGAATATGGGCTTGGGACAAGGAATGAAAGAGGAGAAAGACTAATTGAGTTCTGTAACATGTTTCAGCTAGTAATAGCGAATACCCTGTTTAAGAATCACAAGAGGATGAGGTACACTTGGAAAAGGCCGGGAGATACGGGAAGATTTCAAGTAGATTACATCATGGTCAGACAGAGATTCCGAAATCAGATACTGTATTCTAAGGCGTACCCAGGAGCAGATATAGACTCAGATCAGAATATAGTAGTGATGAAGAGTAGGCTGAAGTTCAAGACATTAGCCAGGAAGAATCAATACGCAAAGAAGTGGGATACGGAATTTCTAAGGAATGACGAGATAATTTGGAAGTTCTCTAACTCTATAAATACAGCAATAAGGAATAGAGCAGTAGGCAGTACAGTTGAAGAGGAATGGACGTCTCTAAAAAGGGCCATCACAGAAGTTGGGAAGGAAAACATAGGTACAAAGAAGGTATCTGCGAAGAAACCATGGGTAACAGAAGAAATACTTCAGTTGATTGATAAAAGGAGGAAGTACAAACATGTTCCGGGAAAATCAGGAATTCAGAAATACAAGTCGCTGAGGAATCAAATAAATAGGAAGTGCAGGGAAGGTAAGACGAAATGGCTGCAGGAAAAATGTGAAGACATCGAAAAAGATATGATTGTCGGAAGGACAGACTCAGCGTACAAGAAAATCAAAGAACCTTTGGTGACATTAAAAGCAACGGTGGTAACATTAAGAGTGCAACGAGAATTCCATTGTTAAATGCTGAGGAGAGAGCAGATAGGTGGAAAGATTACATTGAAAGCATCTATGAGGGTGAAGATTTATCTGATGTGAAAGAAGAAGAAACAGGAGTCGATTTATAAGAGATAGGGGATCCAGTATTGGAATCGGAATTTAAAAGAGCTTTGGAGGACTTACGGTCAAATAAGGCAGAAGGGATAGATAACATTCCATCAGAATTTCTAAAATCATTAGGGGAAGTGGCAACAAAACGACTATTCACGTTGGTGTGTAGAATATATGAGACTGGCGACATACCATCTGACTTTCGGAAAAGAATCATCCACACAATTCCGAAGACGACAAGAGCTGACAAGTGCGAGAATTATCGCACAATCAGCTTAACAGCTCATGCATAGAAGCTGCTTACAAGAATAATATACATAAGAATGGAAAAGAAAATTGGTAATGCGCTAGGTGATGATCAGTTTGGCTTTAGGAAAAGTAATGGCACGAGAAAGGCAATTTTGACGTTACGGCTGATAATGGAAGCAAGGCTAAAGAAAAATCAAGACACGTTCATAGGATTAGTCGACCTGGAAAAAGCGTTCGACAATATAAAGTGGTGCAACCTGTTCGAGATACTGAAAAAAGTAGGGGTAAGCTATAGGGAGAGGTGGGTCTTATACAATATGTACAACAACCAAGAGGGAATAATAAGAGTGGACGATCAAGAACGAAGTGCTCGTATTAAGAAGGGTGTAAGAGAAGGCTGTAGCCTTTCGCTCCTACTCTTCAATCTGTACATCGAGGAAGCAATGATGGAAATAAATGAAAGGTTCAGGAGTGGAATTAAAATACAAGGTGAAACGATATCAATGATACGATTCGCTGATGACATTGCTACCCTGAGTGAAAGTGAAGAAGAATTAAATGATCTGCTGAACGGAATGAACAGTCTAATGAGTACACAGTATGGTTTGAGAGTAAATTGAAGAAAGACGAAGGTAATGAGAAGTAGTAGAAATGAGAACAGCGAGAAATTTAACATCAAGATTGATGGTCACGAAGTCAATGAAGTTAAGGAACTCTGCTACCTAGGCAGTAAAATTGCCAATGACGGACGGAGCAAGGAAGACATCAAAAGCAGACCCGGTATTGCAAAAAAGGCATTCCTGGCCAAGAGAAGTCTACTAATATCAAATACCGGCCTTAATTTGAGGAAGAAATTTCTGAGGATGTCCGTCTGGAGTGCAGCATTGTATGGTAGTGGAACATGGACTGTGGGAAAACCGCAACAGAAGAGAATAGAAGCATTTGAGATGTGGTGCTATAGACGAATGCTGAAAATTAGGTGGACTGATAAGGTAAGGAATGAGGAGGTTCTACGCAGAATCGGAGAGGAAAGGAATATGTGGAAAACACTGATAAGGAGAAGGGACAGGATGATAGGACATCTGCTAAGACATGAGAGAATGACTTCCATGATAATAGAGGGAGCTGTAGAGGGCAAAAACTGTAGAGGGAGACAGAGATTGGAATACGTAGGTTGCAAGTACTACTCTCAGATGAAGAGGTTGGCACAGGAATGGAATTCGTAGCGGGCCGCATCAAACCAATCAGGAGACTGATGACCAAAAAAAAGAGCTTGCCCCGAATTTGGATGAATGTCCGTCCAGTCGGCCGAATGTTGCTAGTAAGCGGGATGCTCTCAGCTCTTGTGAAGCAAATTGATGAGCTACTTGAGTGAGAAGCGGGAGAGCGGTATGCTGATCATATAAAATAAGAGAAATCAGAGCTCGAACAGAAAGGTTTAGGTGTTCGTTTTTCCCGCTCGCTGTTCGGGAGTAGAATAGTAGAGAGATAGTATGATTGTGGTTCGATGAACCCTCTGCCAAGCACTTAAATGTGAATTGCAGAGTAGTCATGTAGATGTAGATGTAGATATGCCCATCCAGTGAAGCCAATAGGCTGAGGATGACAGTTGGTCAATACTGCTACGGTATTCCGAGGCCTGTCCTGATGGAATTTACTTTTAGTTGACGTTACACCGTATGCATCGTCTAAGATTGGTTTTAAGAAATTCCACCCTTAAGAGGGTGAAATAAGCAATTAAAGGTTTTTTAGGAAATATGTGGTTGTTACCGCAGTTTTGAATCTAGAACTACAAAACTTGGTACTTGGTTTCTCGGTTAGAAATTAAAAAGATAGAGATTAAGCGTTTTTGTTAACAACCCATAAGAAGGTGAAATAGGAGAGGCATAGTTTTACGAAAATATTTCATAATCAAAGATCTTTTAAAGCTAACTGTATGAGAAACTGTGTATGACTTCTAGGTTGGAAATAAAAAAATACAGAGTGTTTTTCTAAATTCTGCCCCTGAGAGGATGAAAGATTTTTTTCAAAATATGTCGCTTTTGAGGCAGGATCAACCACAAACACTGGTATTTGGTTTCCTGGTCAGAAATAAAAGAAATGCGTTCCGAAATTTTTGGAGATTCAGCGCCTAAGGGGGTGAAATTACATAAGCCATTATTAAAGAACTACTAAATCATTATATTTCAAAATTCATATTTGGATTCTCGATTATAAATAAATAAATAAATACGCTCTTCGGTATTTTTGGAAATACAATCCTTCATGGGGTGAAATAGGGGATGAAAATATTTCATTATGAAAGCAGTATCGCTTTTTAGTCAGTAGTATGTCCGAAAAAGACGATGCTTCCATGCCCTAATTAGTGTGAAACGGTTAGGTGTTGCAGTTTGTGAACTAATCCAAGGAGAGGTGGGAGTATTCAGGATTCCATAGAAAAAGAAATGGATCTTTAATACATTAACTTCCAATTATGCTTAATTCGGGTTTATAAAATAATTTTTGTTGTAATTAATACGCAAAATAATCACCATACAAAATACTGTAGATACCACTGTTAAATGTGAGTGCATGTACACGAATATCCGTTTGCGATGAGAGAATTCAGCACCAGATTTCAGCCCGATTTGTCTCTTTCTTGTTTTAACTCGCTGTATGAAATTAAATTATACCGGTTGGAAGGTTTACTTATGCAAAGGCTAGCAGCCATCAGCCATTTAAATAGTCACAAAACCTTTTATAGTGTGTGGTTTTATTATTGGGCAATGGGCGTAACAACATACAAATTTGATTAAATGAGAAGAAAAAAAACTGTGTAGACCATACAGTCAACGTCAGCCGATCAGCGGGCTCTATGTTAGTAAAAATACCGAATTGCATTGAAATTTTGTATTTGTGTTTCTATTACCTCAAGTTTTAATATATTGTAAGCTATTTTCTGAAACATGTTGAACGTTAGAAAATCTGAAATTAAGTTTCAGTGTCAGCATTACAGCTTGATTATAGAGCACCCATATTTGAGAAATCATCTAGCAAATATCTTATAAATACAGGCTCTTGTTGTCTAATACGATCGCCTATTCCTAACAGTTCATTAGTAGAATTTAGAAACTTCCTATTTTTGTGCAGAACAATATGACTTTCCCCACTGCAGACGGAGGCCTCAGTACGTAAGCGCCAGGGTCAGGGAGCAACTCACAGTTGACGTTGAGCCTCCAGAGGTCCTCCTGTACGGCAGCGTTCATCCGAGGGTTCTCGGCGCGGCAGGTGAGCACCCGCTTGTGGTCGGCTGCAGACGGCGTCAGCGTCACCGTCGACGTCGTCACGTTTCCGTCTTCTGAAACCTGCGCTAGACACGTCTCCATTTGATGACGTAGCAACAAGTTCTAAGAACAACGCTGAACTATGATAGGTGCAAACTGATCATTAGTACTTAATAAATCCACTAAGAAACCTCTTCTACACACCGTTGATATGAGTAATAAGAAAAAGAATGACACTTTGGCGAACAACACAGCGCACAAAATTACCATTTTATAACATACAGAATGAACCCCAAATTTGCTCTTAGTGTCTGCATATTAGTAGTCCATGGTATTCCGTGCCTCGTTAAAAGGAAAGTGAATTTCGTTTGTGTTCTTACCTTATCTTTGAATTCGCATTGCGCTAAGGATACTGTTGATGAAAACAGTAGCCCTCACATGGTCTCTTCGTTCTCAAGCAAGCATTCGGCACTGTTTGGTTCTGTACCAGGGGTGAGAGCTAACACTCGATGTACACTCCAGGAAATTGGAATAAGAACACCGTGAATTCATTGTCCCAGGAAGGGGAAACTTTATTGACACATTCCTGGGGTCAGATACATCACATGATCACATTGACAGAACCACAGGCACATAGACACAGGAAACAGAGGATGCACAATGTCGGCACTAGTACAGTGTATATCCACCTTTCGCAGCAATGCCGGCTACTATTCTCCCATGGAGACGATCGTAGAGATGCTGGATGTAGTCCTGTGGAACGGCTTGCCATGCCATTCCCACCTGGCGCCTCAGTTGGACCAGCGTTCGTGCTGGACGTGCAGACCGCGTGAGACGACGCTTCATCCAGTCCCAAACATGTTCAATGGGGGACAGATCCGGAGATCTTGCTGGCCAGGGTAGTTGACTTACACCTTCTAGAGCTCGTTGGGTGGCACGGGATACATGCGGACGTGCATTGTCCTGTTGGAACAGCAAGTTCCCTTGCCGGTCTAGGAATGGTAGAACGATGGGTTCGATGACGGTTTGGATGTACCGTGCACTATTCAGTGTCCCCTCGACGATCACCAGAGGTGTACGGCCAGTGTAGGAGAGCGCTCCCCACACCATGATGCCGGGTGTTGGCCCTGTGTGCCTCAGTCGTATGCAGTCCTGATTGTGGCGCTCCCCAATCATTGGCACCAAGGCAGAAGCGACTCTCATCGTTGAAGACGACACGTTTCCATTCGTCCCTCCATTCACGCCTGTCACGACACCACTGGAGGCGGGCTGCACGATGTTGGGGCGTGAGCGGAAGACGGCGTAACGGTGTGCGGGACCGTAGCCCAGCTTCATGGAGACGGTTGCGAATGGTCCTCGCCGATACCCCAGGAGCAACAGTGTCCCTAATTTGCTGGGAAGTGGCGGTGCGGTCCCCTACGGCACTGCGTAGCATCCTACGGTCTTGGCGTGCAACCGTGCGTCGCTGCGGTCCGGTCCCAGGTCGACGGGCACGTGCACCTTCCGCCGACCACTGGCAACAACATCGATGTACTGTGGAGTCCTCACGCCCCACGTGTTGAGCAATTCGGCGGTACGTCCACCCGGCCTCCCGCATGCCCACTATACGCCCTCGCTCAAAGTCCGTCAACTGCACATACGGTTCACGTCCACGCTGTCGCGGCATGCTACCAGTGTTAAAGACTGCGATGGAGCTCCGTATGCCACGGCAAACTGGCTGACACTGACGGCGGCGGTGCACAAATGCTGCGCAGCTAGCGCCATTCGACGGCCAACACCGCGGTTCCTGGTGTGTCCGCTGTGCCGTGCTTGTGATCATTGCTTGTACAGCCCTCTCGCAGTGTCCGGAGCAAGTATGGTGGGTCTGACACACCGGTGTCAATGTGTTCTTTTTTGCATTTCCAGGAGTGTACTTTCCAGATATCCGCCGCTACCCAGACTTGTGATAGAAGTTTAACACCCGTTATTCAATGAAGTTAATTTCGCCAAAATTCGAAAGCCCGAATAACCATCATTTGCAGTGCGGAGCGCTGTAAGCCGTGCCGGAAGAGAGTAAATGTAGTTCTGCAAGGTACCGACAGGCATGTGGAACCATGCCAGTTGCGCTAGGGTTCTAAGTTGAGGAGTCATGACGTGAACAGCTCGATCGAGGTCTGTGACGTCGAAACAAGTTGTAGCAATGATTATCCATAATATATACTGCCTGATCGTATACATTTCATAAATCCTCTAAGAAACTCAGCCTTACCTCTTCTATATCTCGTAGCCTCGAGTAGTCCCACAGACTCTCGACTGCGTTTAAATTCGAGGAGTTTGGTGGGTAGGGGGAGAACGGAAAACACGTCCTAGGGTTCTTCGAACCACGCACGTACACTGCAAGCCGTGCGACCGCGTTCCAGTGTCCTTCTGGAAAATACCATCGCGCCTAGCAAAAATAAACTGCGTGTATGGATTGTTGTGATCCCCAAGAGTAGATGCGTACTTGTGTTGTTCCGTTGTGCATTCCAGACGAGATAACCCAGGGAACTCCACGAATACATAACACTCTATCCTCTATCATGGATCTCTTTGCTTTCAGACGTTTCAAGCTGTACTCGACAACGCATATCCGTCAGGTGGAGCGTAAAACTTTACTCATCCTAAAAAGGCCTCCTTGGTCATTCAATGAACGTCCATTTGCGGTGTTGGCGAGCAAGTTCCAGCCATCGTTGTGCTTCATGGTTGCCTGGAGCGTGCGCATGCTGGAGGAGGTATACTTGCAAATGGTCTGTCTCAGATTCCGAAATCAGGTACTGGATTGTAAGGTTTATCCATGAGCGCCTGAAGCTCGTGGTCTAGTGGCTAGCGTTACTGCCTCTGGATCACGGGGTCCCGGGTTCGATTCCCGGCCGGGTTGGGGATTATCACTGCCCAGGGTCTGGGTGTTTGTATTGTCCTCATCATTTCATCATCATCATCAGCCGTAACAGTGCCTCGATTGGATTGCGTGAAAAATTGGACTGTGTAAAAATTGGAATGTGAACGGGCGCTGATGACCGCGCAGTTGAGCACCCCGAAAACTAAACATCATCATCATTATCAGTGAGCAGACATAGACTCAGACAATTTAGTAGTACTGAAGAGTAGGCTGAAATGTAAGTCAGGAAGAACGAATGCGCGAAGAAGTGGGATAAGGAAATAATAAGGAACAAATAGATCATCCTGAAATTCTCTGCCGCTATAGGTACGGAAATAAGGAACAGCTCAGTAGACAGTTCAGTTCAAGAGGAATGAACAATCCCTAAATAGGGCAATCGCAAATGCTGGAAAGAAGAACATAGGTATAAAGAAGGTAACTGCGAAGAAACATTTTACAACGGAAAAAATACTTCATCTAATCAATGAAACTAGGAACTATAAAAATATTCAGCGAATTTCAGGAATACAGAAAATACAAGTCATTTAAGAGGGAAATAAATAGGAGGTGCTGCGAAGCTATGGCAAAATGGCTGCACGAAAAATATGAAGAAATCGAAAAAGAAATGATTGTTTGGAGAGCTGATTCAGCACACAGAAAAGCCAATATAATTTACCGTGAAATTAAAAACACATTAAGAGTGGAATGAGAATTCGACTATTAAATGCAGAAGAGAGAGCGGATAGGTGGAAAGAGTCAATCGAAGCCCCTATGAGGCGGAAGATTTGTCTGATGTGATACTAAAGAGAAAAGGGATACAATATTAAAATGATAATTTACAAAAACTTTGGAAGGCTTAACATCAGGTAAGGAAGAAGAGAGAGTGAGAGATATCATTCTATCACACTCTCTAAAATCGTGGGTGAAGTGGAAACATAACGACTACTTACAGTGGTGTGTAGAATGTATGAGTCCGGATATACCATCTGTCTATCGGAAAAATACCATCCATACAATTTCGAAGACTTCAAGAACTGACGACTGCGAGATTTATCGCACAATCAGCTTGAGATCTCATGCATCCAAGTTGCTGATAAGAATAGGTACAGAAAAATTTAAAAGACATTGAGACTGTGGTAGATGACGATCTATTTGGCTTCAGGATAGGCAAAAGCATCTTAGAGGCAATTTTGTAATTGCATTTGATAGTGGCAGCAAGACTAAAGAAAACCAAGACATGTTCGTAGGATCTGTTGACCTGAAAAAAGCGTTCGACAATGTGAAAGGGTGGAACATAATCGAAATTCTGAAGAAAATAGGTGTAAGCTACACGGTGTGAGTTGGTTAATGTACAACATGTACAAGTGCCAAGAGGAATGAAAGTGCCAGACCGAAAACGAAGAGCTACAGATTTTTCACTCGACAGCTTCCTGAAATACCATGGAAGTCATTCCCTGATATCTTAATAGATATTCTTTCATCCTGTCCCTTTCTCCTGTTAGTATTTTCCACATATTCCTTTACTCTCCGATTCTGCGCAAAACCTTCTCATTAATTATTTTACCGGTCCACCTAATTTTAAACATTCGTCTGTAGCACTATACCTCAAATGTTTCCACTCTCATCTGTTCCAGTTTTTCATACAGTCCACACTTCACTACCATCCAATGCTGTGCTACAAACGTACATGGACTGAAGTTTCTTCCTCAAACTAAGGTTCAATTGGTTGAATTGGCTCTGAGCTCTATGGGACTTAACTTCTGAGGTCATCAGTTCCCTAGAACTACTTAAACCTAACTATCCTAAGGACATCACACACATCCATGCCTGAGGCAGGATTCGACCTTGGGACCGTAGTGGTCGCGCGGTTCCAGACTGAAGCGCCTAGAACCGCTCGGCCACTTCGGCCGGCCTCAAACTAAGGCCTATGTCTGATGGTAGTAGACCTCTCTTGGCAATCGATAATGCCCAATTTTGTCAGTGTTAGTCTACTTATGATGCCATCCTTGCTCCGTCCGTCATTGGTTGTTTTGCTGCCTAGTTGGTAGAGTTCTTTACCTTTATCTACTTCGTGACAATCAATCGTGATGTCAAATTTCTCGCTGTCCTCGTTTCTGTACTTCTCATTCATTTCGTGTTTCTTCGATTCACTCTCAATCTATATTCTGTACTCATTCTATTCAGACAATATTGCTATTCTTCTTTACGTTCACTCAGGATATCAATGTCATCAGATGGTCGTTTTCTTCCATGCCACTAAGAACAGAAGCATGATTTCGTGTCTGTATGGCTAATGTGTATGGCTCACACCTCACAGCGAAGCTGGTGATGGGCATTAGTTCCTAATGGAATGAATTTTTAACCACTTACTGTGAGTTATGAACACGTCTAGAAATTTTAATACGCAGGGTGTTACAAAACGATAACGAAAAACTTCGAGGTGTAGATGGTGTCGCGAGAAACAAATCCAGACTGGAACTCGTGTCCGGAAATTTCAAGCAACGGCGCTACAGAGCGCCGAAGTTATAAGCGCCAATGTCTGCCGGTAGGCCCCCTTCGTGAACAAAAGTGAGTTTTACGCTGAGGGACCATAGGCGGTACGTCTCGAAAGGCTGTTTGTTTCGCAGCGATAACGACTAATTGCGACGATCGTCAGTGGAGAAAATGGAGCTAGTTGCTGCGTGGACAGACCTTGTCTCCTATAATGTGATGACGGTTTTGGACTGAGGTTTCCATCCGAAGTTTACGTTCCTTCTGGTTCAAATGGCTCTGAGCACTATGGGACTCAACTGCTGTGGTCATCAGTCCCCTAGAACTTAGAACTACTTAAACCTAACTAACCTAAGGAAATGACACACATCCGTGCCCGAGGTAGGATTCGAACCTGCGACCGTAGCAGTCGCACGGTTCCGGACTGCGCGCCTAGAACCGCGAGACCACCGCGGCTGGCCGTTCCTTCTAGAACCCTCCAAAATATTCCGCGTTTTTCGGTAAAAAGGACAAAAACAAACTGCAGGTCGAGACCTGTATCCGAAATTAACATCCATCGATGGAACAGAGCATCGCATTCATAGGAGACAAGGCCTGTTTTGGCAGCTGCTAGTTCCATCTTGTCCATTGACGATTGTGACAATCATTCGCGATCAGTGAACAACAGACAACACTGCGAGACATTCTGCATATCTACATCTGCACCTACATCTACATCTGCATCCATACTCCACAAGCCACCTAAACGGTGTGTGGCGGTGGGTACTTTGAGTAGCTTTATCTGTTCTCCCTTCTATTCCATTCTCGTATTGTTCTTGGAAAGGAAGATTGTCGGTATGCCTCTGTGTGGGCTTTAATCTCTCTTATTTTATACTCATGGTCACTTCGCGAGATATACGTAGGGTGGAGCAATATACTGCTTGACTCCTTGGTTTAGGTATGTTCTCGAAACTTCAACAAAAGTCCGTACCGAGCTACTGAGCGTCTTTCCTGCAGAGTCTTCCACTGGAGTTTATCTGTCACCTCCGTAACGCTTTCGCGATTACTAAAATGATCCTGTAACGAAGCTCGCTGTTCCCCGTTGGATCTTCTCTATCTCTTCTATCAACCCTATCTTTTACGGATCCCACACTGGTGAGCAATATTCAAGCAGTGGGCAAACAAGTGTACTGTAACCTACTTCCTTTGTTTTCGGATTGCATTTCCTTAGGATCCTTCCCATGAATCTCAGTCTGTTATCTGCTTTGCCGAAGATCAACTTTATATGATAATTCCATTTTAAATCACTGTTAATGCCTACTCCCAGACAGTTTATGGAATTTACTGGTTCCAGTTGCTGACCCGCTATATTGTAACTAAATGGTAAAAGATCTTTCTTTCTATGTGTCGCAACACATTGAACTTGTCTACACTGAGATTGAATTGCCACTCTCTGCACCATGCGTCAATTCGTTACAGATCGTCATGCATTTCAATACAATTTTCCATTGTTAAAACCTCTCGATACACCACCGCATCATTTGCAAAAAGCCTCAGTGAACTTCCGATGTCATCCACAACGTCATTTATGTATATTGTGAATAGCAATGATCCTACGACACTCCCCTGCGGCACACCTGAATTCACTCTTACTTCGGAAGACTTCTCTCCATTGAGAGTGACATGCTGCTTTCTGTTATCTAGGAACTCTTCAATCCAATCACACAATTGGTCTGATAGTCCTTATGCTCTTACTTTGTTCATTAAACGACTGTGGGGAACTGTATCAAACGACTTCCGGAAGTCAAGAAACACGGCATCTACAGTGCGTCGGCGTACAAAGTCACGTCTTCTGTCGAAAGTGTGGTCCAGTGGCAGAGGCGCATGTAACTTGCGTCGTTGTACGACGTTTCCGGACACGGGTTCCTATCCTAAGTTTGTTTCTCACGACACACTGTTTTGAGATCGTTTTGCGGCATCCTGTATATCGGTACTTCCTGGTATAATGCTTCTCATTTCTGTCAGCGTACAACAGTAGCACTACAGGAAAGAACTCCTGAGTAGAGGGAAAGGATAATGGGCATTAACACAAAAGCATTAGGCGTGGTACTGTGCTTCATTGTATAATGCTTCCTATTTTTGTCGGCGTTGCACAGTAACACTACAGAGAGGCACTACTGTGTACAGGCAAAGAAAACTAGATATAGCTGCGGTGGTGTTAGATAGGGCAATGAAGGTGGGCACAAAAGAATTAGGGAGGAAGATGTGACACTGTTTACGTTACGCGTTCTAATGCTGTGGCATGCATGAGTGTACAGCTCACCTGCTGAGAGACGGAGACGTTGGGCTGCAGGTGTCCGTCGAGCCACCAGGTGACGATCGCGGGCGGACGGGACCCCGTGGCCTGGCAGGTGAAGCTGCAGCGCCGCCCCGCCGACAGCTCCTGGTCCGAGCTGAGCACGCGCGCTTCCAGCGGCGCCACTGCAACACACACCAGCCAGTTCACTGTGCGTGCCAGAACCGAGCTCAAGCAACACGTCCCCTGGACAGTGTAGCCCGAAGCCCTTACACGCGTATCACATTCCAGAATCCTGCTTCGCATCGTCTGTGTAGTGCTCAAGTCTTCCGTTTGTTCGTAGTTGCAAGAGGACACTAGATTGCGCTATTGGCTTGTGACACCGCTATTCTCTTCAAATTCCTCATATGAAGAGCAAAAATTAATTAAGTGCGAAAACTCACATTGGTCAGGAGAATCGAATGACATGTATCACATTTCCCATATAAGTGATTTTTGTCCAATAAATTGAGAACATATTGTGGTACTACAGAATGAGGTTTCTTAACCTCATGACTAGAAAAGATAATGGCACCAATTAGGAAACAAGTATCCAGACGAGGTACTGGCAGAACAGAAGCTGTGAGGACGGGGCCTGAGTCGTGCTTGGGTAGCTCAGACACAGTCTGGCTGTAGCTGTCGCAGCGGTCGCACGCTCCTCAAGTTTGATCAGTGAACGTTCAGTGTTTTCGTGTTTCGTGATCGTTTATTGGCGTTTTGCATGTCAATTAAGCGTTATCAATTGAGCATTTGGTATTCGTTCGTGTCGTCTTTCTACGTAGTGCCGTTGGGATTTCGGCGTTGTCCGAGATTTCTTCGCTGCAGAAGGCCATGGCAAACTCCTTGAGAAAAAACACCGTCATTTTCACCTTCGACAAGTACACCCGTCGAGTACAGCCCTCTGCATTTGCAATACACGACTGGCTTACCGAGGTAATTGGCCTTCATTCCGAATCTGTTCATACCATGCAGCTAGACTCTGATGAATATTGCATTTTTGTAAAGTTTAACGTTTCCGTGAGTGTAGAACGCTTTCTGGGAAAATGTGGTTATGAAACGGAATTTATACACCGTGATGGTACCAAAAGTACTGTAAAATTCCGGAATTTCTAGTCTGTAATTAGGAATGTTAGGGTTTTTAATATTCCCATAGAAGTAGAGAACTCGAAAGTGAAGATGTCCTTTCAAAGTATGGGGTTGTCAGGCAAATATTCTACGAAAGGTGGGCTTCGCATTTCAAGCTGCAGTGCTTTAACGGCATTCGCTCCGTGGAGATGGAAGTCAAGGCAAACATTCCCTCCCACATCTTTGTTGACAGGCACAAGGCGCATGTTATGTACTCAGGGCAAACACCTACATGTCATGTATGTAACGAGTCTGGTCACCTCCGTCAAGACTGCCCTCGCCGTGTTTTTGTGCTAACAATTAACCTTATGCAACGATTTGTTGCCAGCCAGTAATACAACAGAGCCGGCGGCTGTCGTGGATCCTATTACTACCTCTGAAAATGTTGTACTTACTGTTAATGACTTTCCGTCTTTAAAACCTGCATTAACTGCTGAAATTCCGTCCCGTGACAGGGAGATTACCACTAAAAAGCTTCCTCTGGAGGACACTGAAAAAAAATTTTGATGAGGACTCTTCCTGCGGAATACCCGTTGCCAGGAAGCCGAAGCCCAATCCTGAAGATCTGTTGGAAGTGGAAAAAGATGAAATGTAGGTCGATGTGGCTCCCACTTCCGCACAAGGACCTATACCGCCACGAACAGATAGTGACGCCGCTGGTAGTGACCTTTCACGGAAATGTGACCCTGAGCCTGAGGTCACAGCTGCAATAACCGCATCAAGTGCACAGCCCATACAGTGCGAACAGTACGAGGAAGTACCAAGTAAACAACTGCTAACTCCGAAGCGCAACGCCGTGCCGACGTAGGAAATAAACAAACATCACCGTCTCGCCAGCAAGACAATACAACAGACACCACGCTGGAACCAAATATTGACGACTCGCGAGCCACCGCCGTTGCGCCAGACGGCCCCCGCCTGCGGCTGCGACCGAAACCGGGTCTTGCTGACACGCGTCATCGAGCGAAAACCACATCAGAGAAGAAAGAAATCAAGAAAAAGAATATTAAATATGAAGTCATCAAGGCCAACACTGAAGAGGAGAAAGAGAAGGGCCACAGTGACTTATAGCAATGCATTGTCAGGATTTCAGGATACTTTTCTTCTCAAGCACTTTGTTTCACAGCAGTGAAAATTGTTCTAGGAAGTTAGTACATGTAATGAGCACACAAGCTTGTAAAGATCGCGACTTGTAGAGATGCACGTTGCTGCTATAATCATACCAATCCTCATCCCAAATAGCTTATTCTGGTATGTCTGTTATGGAAGCTTATAGCATTAATACAATTAACATTAATAAAGTACAGTCACCCTTGAAAGCGGCAGCACTAAAGGAATTCTTGTACCATTCTGCGACAGATATCGCGTTGCTACAAGAAGTTGCGATAACGGAATTTCGGATCCCAGGCTTTTTTGCAATTGTTAATGTTTCTACGGAAGCCAATATCGGTACAGCCATTCTTATAAGGGAAGGCATTCCGGCGACTGAAATCGAACGACTAGAATAAGGAAGAGCCATAGGCATTAAAATTTTCGATGTGATAGTGCTTAACCTTTACGCCCCATCAGGAAATTCCCACAAATTGGATCGTGCGAAGTTTTTTCAGGATGAACTGATTTATTTATTGAGGAAAAATCCGTGTTCTCTTATACTAGGTGGAGATTTTAACTGTGTTTTAAACCAGAAAGATCAACAACCCAATTTCAAATACACGCCACAGTTAAAAAAGTTAGTAACTGATCTACACCTTAAGGATGTGTGGGAACTTCAGCACCCGATGCGGACCGCATCTCGTGGTCGTACGATAGCGTTCTCGGTTCCCGCGCCCGGGTTCCCTGGTTCGATTCCCGTTGGGGTCAGGGATTTTCTCTGCCTCGTGATGGCTGGGTGTTGTGTGTTGTCCTTAGGTTAGTTAGGTTTACGTAGTTCTAAATTCTAGGGGACTGATGACCATAGATGTTAAGTCCCATAGTGTTCAGAGCCATTTGAACCAACACCCGCGTCAGTCGGGTTCACGTATATAACCAGCCACTCCCGCAGCGGACTAGATAGAATTTACGTGTCACCAAATGTGTAAAATTATTTATTAAACGTTGAAACTAGTCCCGTGTATTTTAGCGATCACAGGACACTTTTAACTTGCTTTCATGTAAGTGTACAGTCAACCCGTCGATTCAGAGGCCGATGGAATTTTAATATCTCTGTTTTAACTGACGAAGAACGGGCACAGGAAATAAGAGTAGCGTGGAATATGTGCCTCCGCGCAGTAGACAAGCACCCAACAGTCATTGACTGATGGACTAGGAGGGCTAAACCAAGGCTGCGGAAAGTTGTCATGCAGTATAGTGCAGCAAGGCACAGGGAGTTGAGGAATACAATGGAGTTTTATTATAAAGTTTTAAGAGACTTATATGAACAGGCCTATGATGTAATTCGTCTGAATGATATCAAAAAAATCAAAGCCAAGTTATTAAGCATTAAACGGCAACAGATGGAGGGACTAAAAATTAAATCGAAAGCCACATCAGTCGTAGCAGATGAAACAGCTTCTCTGTATCACTTGGTGAGGCATGCTAAAAACAGACGTCAAATTTTTGTTGATGAAGTCCAGACGCATACTGGTACGATGCTCACATGCCAGAAAGAAATACTGGATGAAGTCCACAGGTACTATGAAACATTATATGCCCCAACCACAGTGAAAGGTGCAGCTCTCGAGGACTTTCTCACTGTTTTAGGTCCACAATTGTCGGGAACAGACAATGCTAACATCCTGTCACCTGTTACTAAAGATGAAGTGCATGAGGTAGTGAGTAACCCACCTCTCAAAAAATCTCCTGGACTTGATGGCCTCCCTGTGGAGTTTTATGCCCACTACTGGTCTATAATTGGGGACAAGATCACTTCCATAGCAAATGAGGTCCTAAACGGAATAACGGTCCCTGCATTGTTTAAGAAAAGTAAGATAGTACTTATTCCTAAAAGTAAAGGCAAAATCAACTGAAACAATTTTCGGCCTCTTTCGCTACTAAATTCTGATTACAAAATAATTTCGCGTATTATCAACAAAAGACTCTCTGCCTTTTGCAACAAAATATTAAGTCATCATCAATCTTGTTCTCCGACCAGAAGGATATTCGAAAGTCTATCTGCATACAGAGAAGTCATTGCAATTACCTCAGTGGCAAGTATAAAATGTGCTTTAATCTTTATAGATTTCAACAAAGCTTTTGCCTGCGTTAGCCATAGATACCTCTTTGCAACGCTATCAAGAATGGCTTTCCACCCTCAGATTGTCAACACGCTAAGAAATAAGGCCGCAGGTATAAATGCGAAAATAGCAATCAGTGGCCAAACTTCTAAACCCCCACAGATAAGTCGAGGGGTTCCACAGGGCAGTCCCTTATCTATGTTTTTATTTTCCGTATCTTTAGAGCCCTTCCTCCGCACTATCCACGCAAGATTAACAGTCATAACATTGAATGGTGAGAAAACTGTCATACGAGCTCATGCTGATGACGTGGGCGTTGTCATAAGGAATAAGGAGGAGACAGTTACACTGAAAAGAGAAATCCAAAGGTATTGTCTAGCGTCGGAAGCGACAACAAATGAAAACAAAAGTAAAATATTTGATCTACGGGGCATAGATCACCTCCGACTGGCATGGACAATACAAGACAACAAACTTTGGGAATAACCTTAATGGCATGTCCGATGAGGATGGCTGCTTTTAACTGGACGCAAACTAGGAGGAAAGTTCATGGTGCTGTAATGGAGAACATCCATCGAACTAGGAACCTGGTGCAGAAAGTCAGATTCATCAAGACCTGCGTTTTGTCTAAAGCGTATTTCACTGCGCAGTTATTTCCAATCCCTAAACTAGTAGCGAAAGGGGTCATGTACACTGTAACCAATTACGTATGGCGAGCAGACATATTCAGTGTTGGTGCGACTATCGTTATACTGGATGTCAGAAACGGGGGCCTCGGTTTGATGGATATTCGCAATAAAGCGTCTGCTCTGTTCCTCAAACGGAATTTCCATATACTCAGAGAACTTCCACAATGCATAACCGCAAAGCTCGCTGATGCTGTGACACCCCATAGCCTGTGACACCCCATAGCCTGCAAGCACCGATTGATGTGCTAAGGATTAATGCCGGTCTGCAGTATGTGAGGAACGTTTTCCTCCAAGCAGGTTATCTTAGTGACGAAATCAGAAGCAACAAATGTATCACAGCGCCCGACATCATACTTGAAAGGAAGTTAAATGAGGGCAGAAACAAAATTGAAACGAAATTCTCAAATTGCGACTAGAAAGCTGTATGGCGGAACATCAACTATGCCGGGCTATCTACAGACGCTATTTACGCATGGTACAAAACTGTTAACAATGTCATCAGCACCAACGAGAGACTATATGGGATCGGTTTAAACCAGGCACACCTTTGTGGAAAATACAATCTGTTGGATACACTCATCCACAGATTCACTTGTGGTGGCAATGTGCATAACTGGAATTGGATCAGGCAACAAATCACCTTTCTCACCAGATCCTCTACGGAATATATATAACACCATCGCTCCTCCTGAGACCAGACGTGACATACTTTCCGAAATTAAAATCCAACGCCATTAGCTGGTTACTGGGAAAATATGTTAGTTAGGTCATCCACAAACTTGGGTCGGACAACGAGATAGAATTCCGCGTTTACATGAAGTGTGAACGTGCAAAAATAATCACGTATCGAAACCACAAGAAGCACTACGGCAACATGCTGAAGATCATTTTTGAAAGAATGGGTGTTGGTTAAATACACTCCTGGAAATTGAAATAAGAACACCGTGAATTCATTGTCCCAGGAAGGGGGAAACTTTATTGACACATTCCTGGGGTCAGATACATCACATGATCACACTGGCAGAACCACAGGCACATAGACACAGGCAACAGAGCATGCACAATGTCGGCACTAGTACGGTGTATATCCACCTTCCGCAGCAATGCAGGCTGCTCTTCTCCCATGGAGACGATCGTAGAGATGCTGGATGTAGTCATGTGGAACGGCTTGCCATGCCATTTCCGCCTGGCGCCTCCGTTGGACCAGCGTTCGTGCTGGACGTGCAGACCGCGTGAGACGACGCTTCATCCAGTCCCAAACATGCTCAATGGGGGACAGATCCGGAGAGCTTGCTCGCCAGGATAGTTGACTTACACCTTCTAGAGCACGTTGGGTGGCACGGGATACATGCGGACGTGCATTGTCCTGTTGGAACAACAAGTTCCCTTGCCGGTCTAGGAATGGTAGAACGATGGGTTCGATGACGGTTTGGATGTACCGTGCACTATTCAGTGTCCCCTCTACGATCACCAGAGGTGTACGACCAGTGTAGGAGATCGCTCCCCACACCATGATGCCGGGTGTTGGCCCTGTGTGCCTCGGTCGTATGCAGTCCTGATTGTGGCGCTCACCTGCACGGCGCCAAACACGCATACGACCATCATTGGCACCAACGCAGAAGCGACTCTCATCGCTGAAGACGACACGTCTCCATTCGTCCCTCCATTCACGCCTGTCGCGACACCACTGGAGGCGGGCTGCACGATGTTGGGGCGTGAGCGGAAGACGGCCTAACGGTGTGCGGGACCGTAGCCCAGCTTCATGGAGACGGTTTCGAATGGTCCTCGCCGATACCCCAGGAGCAACAGTGTCCCTAATTTGCTGGGAAGTGGCGGTGCGGTCCCCTACGGCACTGCGTAGGTTCCTACGGTCTTGGCGTGCATCGGTGCGTCACTGCCTTCCGGTCCCAGGTCGACGGGCACGTGCACCTTCCGCCGACCACTGGCGACAACATCGATGTACTGTGGAGCCCTCACGCCCCACGTGTTGAGCAATTCGGCGGTACATCCACCCGGCCTCCCGGATGCCCACTATACGCCCTCGCTCAAAGTCCGTCAACTGCACATACGGTTCACGTCCACGCTGTCGCGGCATGCTACCAGTGTTAAAGACTGCGATGGAGCTCCGTATGCCACGGCAAACTGGCTGACACTGACGGCGGCGGTGCACAAATGCTGCGCAGCTAGCGCCATTCGACGGCCAACACCGCGGTTCCTGGTGTGTCCGCTGTGCCGTGCGTGTGATCATTGCTTGTACAGCCCTCTCGCAGTGTCCGGAGCAAGTATGGTGGGTCTGACACACCGGTGTCAATGTGTTCTTTTTTCCATTTCCAGGATTGTATGTGGAACCACTACGACACCTTGAACGGGAAGGAACAGAAGAAAATTAAGTCACTTGGTTTCTTATTATTATTATTTACTATTACTGTGCTTCCGGAACTTCTATGTTACACGAAAAGTTTTTTTTTCAAAATATTTTGTTCTGAATTACTCGTGTTCGACTCTCAAAGTATTTGTGTAATTCAAGAAGAATTGTTAAGTTTTTATCAGTGTTCAGTTTCCACTCAGAGAAGAGGTTTCTTTGTCTTTCCTACATCGGGAATGGGAATTTTGTGTTAGGATTTCTGCACACTTAGTGCTATGACCCAACACAGGACATAAAGAAGAGTGGGAGGGGAAGTCTGTAGCTAAGGTAGAATTTTCAAAATTTTTAGGTGTGGCCATTGATGAGAGGTTAAACTGGAACACATTGATGGTCTGCTGAAACGTCTGAGTTCAGCTACGTATGCTATTAAGGTTATTGCAAAGTTTGGTGACAAGAATCTCAGTAAATTTGCTTACTATGCCTACTTTCATTCAGTGCTTTCGTATGGCATCATATTCTGGGGTAATTCATCGTTGAGTAGAAAAGTATTCATTGCTCAAAAACGTGTAATCAGAATAATTGCTGGAGCCCATCCACGGTCATCCTGCAGACATCTATTTAACGATCTTGGGATCCTCACAGTAACCTCACAGTATATATATTCACTTACGAAATTTGTTGTTAATAATCCTACCCAGTTCAAAAGAAATAGCAGTGTGCATAGCTATAACACCTGGAGAAAGGATGATCTTCACTATGCAGGGTTAAATCTAACTTTGGCACAGACTGGGGTAAATTATGCTGCCACAAAAGCCTGTCAGATAGTTAACCAACATTTAAAAATAAATTAAAAGAATTTCTAGATAACAACTCCTTCTACTCACTGGCTGAATTTTTCGATATAAATTAAGGGTGAAAAAAAACTAGCTTAAACATTAGCGTCATGCAATATTTTGTGTAATGAAATATCTTGTACAGACATCATTACGAAGTGTCCTATTCATGATCTATGTAACAAGTATTAATCTAATCTAATCTAATCTAGGCCTCGACGCACTGGGAGGGCCGTGAACAGACCCCACTGCTAGTGGGGCGTGAACCACGCCCTGAGCATCCTAAAAATAAAAAAATAAAAGATGGTAGAGCACTTTCCCAAGAAAAGCAAAAGTCCCGAGTTCGAGTCTCGGTAAGGCACATAGTTTTAATCTGCCAGTAAGTTTCATATCAGAAAATAGGTAATTTCTTAAGAACATTGTAAATGCATGCCTTGAAAATAACTGTTCCTGAGTGCCAATAACGAAGTTTTCGTTTCAAAATCCATTACTAATGAAGTATTACGTTTTATTTGAGAAAATAAAAGTACAGAAATACAACAGTAATGCTTAGCTAAACAAAACCGTTTCTCAGACGTTTTATTACATGTTTATGAGATAATAACAAAATTAAACTCAAGAAGGAGATCTCTATTTTTCTAGCTCTACAGCTCTATTTTTAACAGCAGATGTTGTAGTGTTTGCAGAAAAACTCTCTTTGCTGTTGAGGAAGAAGGGGCAATCACGAACAGGTTTCTCTGTTTTGCCACTAATAAATGTGGCTAAGCTTTCAGATGAAGTATGGAGTGGCGTACATCAGTCACTGTCTTTCTGCTATCGAATACATTGACATTTTTCCATTCTCCTGTTTCCGAGTAACCAATTTTGATAGCGATTTGATGAGTATGAGTCACTTTGATCATACTGCATTCTGAGATCTTTAAAATCAAAGAAGTCAATTGTGTGTATTTGAACCACATTGGGTGGGTTCATTGCCGTACCTGAGTAAATCTTGCCGAAAAAAGGCCTTGTTTACTTTCTTTCTCTATAAAGCCAAATATTCTCTCCATCATATCCACACCTACAAACGTACTCCGCAATGAGGAGAGTAATACGGACTACCCATTTCCTTCCATGTTCCACCCGCAAACAGAATGAGGAAAGAACGACTGTCCATAAGAACTCGTAAGAGGTCTTTTTTCTGCCGTCCTATCTTCGTAGTCTTTACGCGAAATGTACGTTGGCGCCAGTAGAATCATTATTTACTCGGCCTCAAACGCCGGTTCTCCTAAATTCCTCAACTGTAATTCGCGGAAAGAATGTCGACACTCCCAGGTAATCCCATACGAGTTCACGACGTATCTCTGTAGTAGCTGCGTTTTGATCGAACCATCGGTAACAGATCTAGCAGCACCCCTCTAAATTATTTTGGTATCAAGCTTCAGTCCTACATGGTCGTAACCCAAAATTCAAGCAGTCCTCAAGAGTGGGTGGCAGTAGTGTTAAACACGTTATCTTTATATATGAGCATCAGTTACCTAGATTCTTCCAATAAAACTGTGCCGATTAGTGGCATATCTCGACTTAGTGCTTTCTCAGGCCCGGCGAAGGCGCCATTCCTGGCCGAAATCGGAGGAGCCTTAAGCGAGAGTTAGTTGGTGGTGCGGCAAGACGGTTGGTGACAGCTAGATATGCAGTAGTATTGGAGGATTCGAGGTTTACTTGTCCTGCTAACGGCACAGAGATAGTTTTGGGAATATGCCAGTCCTTACCCGGATTTAATAGTCTAATCTGGAAAAGGAGACGTCTTATAACTGTGGTTTGACGCAGAGATCATTGGAATTTCTTACGGAAATATTATAGTGACAGACCTACACCCAGGGAAGGACTGATGCAGTACGTCCTATAATTCTGCTGTGTTCAAGGCTGGTCTGCATTTCCGGTGGCTCAAGTCATGGGGTACACTAGCTATGCACAAATTATACCATTTGTAACGCTATTGCCTGGCAACTGTTGTGAATGAACCGCTGAATTGACTGTATTAGTAGCAGGTGTTATTCTTATGGTAACTCAAGTCGTTTCTCATTCCGTCGTAGTCATATTGAGTATTATGAATATCAAAGGATACGCTTTGGTGGGATGATGCGCCTTGTAGTATTATTTGTGTGGCTGAAGGCCGTGAATATGAAAGTTCAGATTTCACTTTTAAGCGTACGATGCAGATATGCAGATAAACTTGTTTCTGAGTTTACTAAAGGCTTCCTTCACTATTAAATTAAATGGAAAGTTACTGAAGAGGTCACTATTAGCATCCGGTGTCTTTTGATTAAACATTGTATACTGATGCACGTGGGACCTTAAGCAAGATGTTATGCGACTGATGAATTTACGACGTGAGACAGCCGTGTTATTGCTAATGGAAATTAACTTAAGAAAGAGGTTATCCTCGCCAATGCTGGTACGGCAACTGTCTTGGGACTTTGGTAATTTCCTGTGGCTACCGGCTGTTAATGTCGTTGGTTTCCAGGAACTAATAATGGTTGCTCTCTAATTACCTGAAGGAATGGTCTGATATATGATGTTTTGTGTGCGCGTTGCATGTCCGGTAAATATTAACAAAAGAATAAATCTTACGCCATTTGCCGCTATCTGGCTAGTGACGGCTGTTAATATTAGCGGCCCTGTAAGTGACTGGGGCGTCTCCATTGTGTTGGTCGAGCTTTCACCATTAAAACTACATTACTTATGGGTAAGTATTTGGCATTTTATTGAAAAGTTTAATTATTGTCAGTGTTTGTTGATTGCAATATAACTTAAAGTATTTGTCTCCCTTTCGTGCAAGGTGTGTGAATAGTGTTATTAAATTCTTGAGTTTAATTAACATCTCATTGTTTACAAAAACTCACTGCACGTATAGAGCAAGCACACTGTTGTACTGGCTGAATTTATTCAAACTAACATGGTTGTTTCTGTGTTCTCCTGTTCTTGCTGTTGTGATCTTTAGTCCAGAGACTGGTTTCAGGAAGCTCTCCATGCTACTCTATCCTGTGCAAGCTTCTTCATCTCCCAGTACCTACTGCAACCTACATCCTTTTGAATCTGCTTTGTGTATTTACCTCATCGTTTCACTGTACAATTTTTACCTTCCTCGCTGTCCTCAAATACTAAACTAGAGATCCCTTGATACCTCAGAACATGTCCTACCAACCGAACACTTCTTATAGTCAAGTTGTTTCACAAATTTCTCTTCTCCCCAGTTCTATTCAGTTCCTTCTCATTAGTTATATGGTATACCCATCTGATCTTCAACATTATTCTGTAGCCCCACATTTCGAAAGCTTCTATTCTCTTCTTGTCCAAGCTATTTATCGTCCATGTTTCACTTCCATACATGGCTACACTTCATACAAATACTTTCAGAAACGACTTCCTGACACTTAAATCTATACTCGATGTTAACAATTTTCTCTTCTTCAGAAACGCTTTCCTCCCCATTGCCAGTCTACATTTTATATCCTCTCTACTTCGAACATTATCAGTTATTTTGCTCCCCAAATAACAAAACACATTTAATACTTTAAGTGGCTTAATTCCTAATCTAATTTCCTCAGCATCACCCGACTTAATTCGACTACATTCCATTATACACTGTCCATTCCATTCAACTGTCCTTCCAGGTCCTTTCCTGTCTCTAACAGAATTGCAGCGTCGTCGATTAACCTCATAGTTTTTATTTCACCTCCATGGATTTTAATTCCTACTCCGAATTTTTCTTTTCTTTCCTTTACTGCTTGCTCAATATACAAATTGAATAACATCGAGATAGGCTACAACCCTGTCTTACTCCCTTCCCAACCACTGCGCCCCTTTCTGTACAAATTGTAAATAGCTTTTCGTTACCTGTATTGTACCCCTGCCACTTTCTGAATTTGAAAGAGAGTATTCCAGTCAATATTATCAAAAGCTTTCTCTAAGTCTACAAATGCTTAGAAACGTAAATTTTCCTTTCTTTAATCTACCTTCTAAGGTAAGTCGTAGGGTCAGTATTGAATCACGTGTTCCGATATTTCAGTGGAGTTCAAACTGATCTTCCCCGAGGTCAGCTTCTAGCAGTTTTTCCATTCGTCTGTAAGGAATTTTGCAGTCGTGACTTACTGAATTGATAGTTGGGGAATTTTCACATCTGTCAACACCTGCTATCTTTGGGATGAGAATTACTATATTCTTTTTGAAGTCTGAGGGTACTTCGCCTGTCTTATACATCTTGCTCACCAGATGTTACAGTTTTGTAAGGGCTGGCTCTCCCATGGCTATCAGTAGTTCTAATGGAATATGGTCTACTCCCGGGGCCTTGTTTCGACTTAGGTCTTTCAGTGCTCTATCAGCCTCTTCACGGATTGTAATATCTCCCATTTCATGTTCTCTACATCCCCTTCCATTTTCATGATATTGTCCTCAAGTACATCGCTATTGTATAGACCCTCAATATACTCCTTACGACTTTCTGCTTTCCCTTCTTTGCTTAGAACTGGGTTTCCATCTGAGCTCTTGATATTCTTACAAGTGGTTCTCTTTTCTCCAAAGGTCTCCTTAGTTTCCTGTAGGCAGTATCTACCTTATCCCTACTGACATATGCCTCTTACATTTGTCCTCTAGACATCCCTTCTTAGCCATTTTGCACTTCCTGTCGATCTCATTTTTGAGACGTTTGTATTCCTTTCAGCTTGCTGCACTTACTGCATTTTTATATTTTCTCCTTTCATCAATAAAATTCAATAAATCTTCTGTTACCCAAGGATTTCTACTAGCTCTCGCCTTTTTACCTGCTTGATCCTCTGCTGCCCTCACTATTTCATCCCTCAAAGTTACTCATCACTAACTAAGGAATTTCTAGAAACTTGAAACCTTTACGGAATCAGATGTAGTTTGTAACTGAAGATCTTTGTAAACAGTTTTAATCTGACATTTCCTTAAGTCGTCTTTGGACAAAAAGCTGAGAAGAGTCTACATAACACTGAAGGTTAATAATGTAACAGTTAGTACGTACCTTATGAACATTTAGTTATGATAAATACTCGAAAGTATCAGTCTGTCCATTTGAAACGCAGTCCTCACTCCACCTAACATTTTGGTACAAAACGAAACGGAGCGTTTGACGTCTCTACTAACAATCTGACGCTCTGATGCAATTTTATATCGCTTTGCAAAGTCACTCCTGTTCGAAGTGAATTTCAAGCAGCATACTACTAATGCTGTATTCTGTATTACAGTATTTTCCTATTCATCAGACTAAACACACATTCATCTACAATAAGAGTAAGCTGCCATTCATCACATTCATCACACATAATAGAAATTGTCTTACGTTATCTTGTGTTATTTTACGATCATTCAACGACGAAATCTTCCTGTACTCGACAGAATCACCAGCAAACAGCTGTAAATTTCTGCTCATCCTGTCCGTCAGGTCATTTATGAAACTACAGATAAAGAGCGATCCTGTCACGCTTTCCTGGGCACTCCTAAAGATACCCTGGTTTCTTTTCGAGCCACTCATCTATCGGGCAACCCATTCCGTACAGTAGAACGTTTCCGGGAAATTAGGAATAAGGAATCTGTAGGTTTCCATGATCTACGGTTCGCAGGGTATCGTGAGAGAAAAGGGCAAGCTGAGTTTCGCACGTGCGATGCTTTCTAAACCCTTGATGATTTCTGGACAGAAGCTTTTCCATCCTAAGAAAGGTTATTTTATTAGAATTGAGAATGCGTTCAAGAATTCTGCAGCAAACCGATGATAAGGATATTGGTGTGTAACTACGCGGTTACGTTGTTTTACCTTTCTTACACTACACAGTCGTCACTGTGCGTTTTCCTGGTCGCTTGACACTTTGCTCTGGGGGAGGGATTCGCGGCGAATGGAAGCCAAATAAGGGGTGGTGCCACAGAGTATTCTGTGTAAAGAGATTAGAAAGATGTTTCATTGATAGAAGCAAAAGCTTACATGTACTCTGCTTATCAAACATTCTGTGCGTTACTTAAACGGAGGAGATCTTGACGCACGATGTGCTTGCACCTCTAGGGGGAAGGACTGCTTGGCACAGATGCCATGCGGCATATAGTAATGCATGTCTGAAACATTTTCTCCACCATTTGTCGCTTATAACAAACTACAGACATGCAACATTGTACTGGGATGTCACTTAGAACGTTCGACATTTTCACTCTTCATTTGTTTTTGCTGAAACACTGACAACTCAGAAACTGACAGAGTGGTGCATTTACAGCATGCGTTTAAACGAACAGTGATATGATAAAAATGGAACTCTCCCTTCAAAATTGTCGCTAGATTGTCGTTTTACGATTTCGTAAACACCAAACTCAACAACAAAGTTTCGAATCGCTTCCTTCGAAATTGGTAATTAGGAAAGCTTTCCTACAGTTTGTCTCTACATTTTGCCTAGTCCTGCTTTCGTTAGCGATGACTTTCGTGAAGGTGGACCAACCTCGGTTACGTTCCAAGAAAACATCGGCGTCGCGCGACACATTATAAAAGAAGATCAGCATTTGAATTAACGAGAGACAAAAGCTTCCTTAGACATTAGAAGACTGCAGTTATTTCGGTTTTGCGTGAACAGTTATCTGCGAAAAATTTCTCTTTTCTGTGGACTCCATACGATTTGACCGAGGGTCTGTAAGTGGCTTGTGCGAACCGGTGTAAGAAAATGCGCCGAACTTTAGACTACGGAGAAGGATAGTCAGTGTAAAACACTGTGGGTAAGGAGCTAACACATACACTATTTGATTAAAACTATTGGGGCATCTATCGGTCAATATTAATGTGGGGTAATCCACCCTTCGCTTTCATGACGGCTTCAGCTCTGCCACGGACACTTTCAGTGAGGGGTCTGAATGACTGTGGAGGAATGGCAGCACATTCTTCCTCAAGAACCGAAACCAGAGAAAGTTGTGTTGCTGGAGACTGTGATCTAGAGCGTACGCGATGTTCTAGCTCATTCCATACTACTCGGCTCCAAGTCTGGAATGGGCAAACCAGTCCATTTGAGGACTGTTGCTGTCCACAAAACATTGCTTCACAGAGGCTGTTTTATGACAGCATGCATTGTCATGCTGATACAAATACTTAATAAATGTAGGACACAACAGCATAAAAAGTGTTCATTTACATCCGCATTGAGCGTTTTCTTAAACAAATTAAGCAGCCCACGCCGTAACCACGAAAAACACCTCTACACATAAACATTATTACTTCAGTACTGCACTGTTGAAACTACACTTGGTGCATCATGTCACAGTTATAAGACCTCACCACTTGCACATGACTCCTTTTAACCGGGGTAATTACTGGAGTATTTCCAAAACCATCCCTGTATCTCTGTGCCGCTGGCCAGAAATGTAACTTCAAAACCTCCAACAGTCTACGTGTCTAGCTGTCACCAACCGTCTTACTGCACCGAGACCCACCAAGTAACTTCCTTAAACGTCCTCCGATTTCGTCAATGGCACCATTTCCGGGGGTCAAAAAGACGTTAAGTCGTAGATGTGCAACTGATACGCACAGTTTTATTGGAAGTATCTGAGAAACTGTAGTTCGTCCATGAATGAGGCGGCTTGTGGCACACTAGTGTCAGGTAATATTCTCCAGGAATTCGACAAACGCAAACCCTTTCATGGGACTACCACAGGCCTGATTCATCACAGCAAATCTCTAGTTTCCATTCATCGCTCTTTGCATTACATGCAGCATCGCTTATGTCTACAGGAATAGGCAGCTACCGTGGAGCTGTTCGATCATTGTACCCTATCCTTTGCAACTCCCTACGTAAAGTCATTGTGTTAGCTCGACTAATGGTAGCAATGCCGGCCTCACAAATGATTCCTTCCTCTGATTTCATAGTATTTTTTCGACTACCTTCCGTAATGCTCGATGGTTCCTGTCCGTCTGTACGTGAGATCTGCCTTGTCTTGGTTTTGTTCTAATTTTTTCTTCCCTTTTCCACTTGGCAATGACATCACCAAAATTGGAGCTGGAGGCTTTTAGAAGGGTTGAAATGTCCCTGATGGATCTGTTACTGATGTGACATCCAAGACAACCCAACTTTCGAAGTGACTGAGCCTCTCTACTGACAAAACTATTCTCCCTGCATCCTTTTATAGTTGTGAGTTGGTCTATCGTGACATTTAGTGGTCGACTCTGCATTACATGGGGGTGTGCGGATACCTTTCATAGTGTGTGTGTGTGTGTATGTATGATCCGGGAACTAAGCGGTAGAGAACTGTTAGCGTGTTCCACAATCTATCAAAACCAACAAACTGTTTTGTTCGCAAGGCTCTTGCAAAGATACGATCCCTTACTTCTTTGAGTGAAATGTATGTGTCGCGATTGCTGCTTTGGAGGATTGAAGAAGAGTTCTTCGTGAAACTCATCAATGTAAGCAGGAAAAAACAACCTAAAAGGTCGCATCATTGGACATAAGGACAATGTTACCTGTCTCTGAACACTTTAAACAATTGATTATTACACGAGGAAAACTATGAATAAAATTTCGTTCCCTGCATTCAGCTCTCCTATTGTCTCAAACACAAAATGCGTGGACAGTGGTTTGCACCACCTCAGGAAACTGTTGAGGTTACCCAAAAACCAGTTTTTGAGGCATAAACATCAAACTATAAAAATCTTCCCAAAACTGTTAGCAACACACGAAAAATGTATAAATTTTAAAAGTGAATATCTTGAGATACAATAAAATGAGTTCTGCCGAAGATGTGACGTTTACCGTTTTTATCAGAATTGAAATTTGGCCTCATACACAACGTCCTTAAACGTGATCTGAACTAGCAGCACGTGCCTGTCGTTCTGATGTTGCTTTGATGGAGGATGTTGTAGATTTCAAACGACAGATGTTGTCGAAATCCTTTGAGTGCCCAATTTGTCAGAAATATCAAGAGCTACTGTCATTATATCCACATTAACATGAACAGTAACTTCTACACTTAGCCGTACCATCCTGATTACGAGTCATGCTTGCATCCCTTGTCCCTCTAGAGTCTATAATAATTAACTGTTGCTGATGGCTGTACTTACTGGCTGTGGGAGTGCGACCTCTATCAACAGACAGGCTACCACTCGGTCTGGCACTGTTATACTAGCACCACGACGACAGGTGTCTTGTGAAATTAGTTCCGTGTAATTCGCTTGCATCCAATAAAATGTATTTGCTACGCAACAGAAAGACTCCATTAGGCCCTTTAAATGAGAAGTTTGTTGAGTCATTAAATACTCTTTGTTTCTTAGTAGAATTTACATCTTTAGTCAGTAATTGGTTAGTATCATTTCATATTTCCCGTTTCAAGGGACAGCATGTTATAAAAGTAAACAAGTCTTATCCGCTCACTATTTCCAAGATACTTACCTTTGTCACAACGATCAATATGCTGAGTGCACAGCACGTAATACGATGTAATCTGATTATGACAGTGCGTTTTACCTGCTGACTTACATTGCATTTTACTAATGTTAGCAGTGACAGGGAACAGTTATTCTGTTTCATGCTATAGTGAGAAAGTTGCCATGTAGACTGTTTTAAATAATCAGTTTTTATAAAAAGATCATCAGATGATTGAAAACGATGCGTAATGAAGTTTTATATATCAGGAGCTATTGGCGGTTAAGAAATACGACCTTTTTATAATTGTCACCTGGTGTGGGGTTCCATCTGTACAAACTAATAGCAGTAATAATAATTACCCTTTTATAGTTTTCATTAATTCCTTCAAAATTAAAATGAGAGCGCGTGAAAACATCTTCACCTTGTCTTTCGTGATTTTTTTTCCTTTCTTGCAAGAGAACCCAGTTCTAAATGAGGCAATATTTAAATCACTCGGCTTCTGTTATGACTGACGCAGATTCCTAAAGGAGTTCTTAGAAAGTCTCTTTAGACATCCGTGATGTATTCACACATTACTCACGGTACATTCATTTTGTACGGGGCCGAAGCTGTATTGCTTATTTGCTTTCTGAGCTCCGCAGCCTTTGGTCTACGAGTCACTGTGTGAACGCTCTTATTTGTTTTTTGTAGCTCGTGCTGACGTCCAGTAAAGACTTCCGCTAGCCAAGATCACAGGAGGCGGAATATTGGTATACCGCGAACAAAGGACTGTAGAGTGCGTGGAACCCTTTGAACAGTGACTATTCTCATTTAAACACATACTGTGATCCGTGAGACGTCTCTCGCATTCTGCGGTTTCGCTCGTTTTCAGTAACTGCACAGTAATCTTCCTTCAACTAAGGCATTTTCAAATAACTTAACTTTACAGTTTTACTTAGATATAGTTATGTGAAAGCAGTGCTGTAATTTGTGAGTATAAATTCAGGCTTTAACGTACCTCGGGGTATTTTAGAGTAGGTCTACTAAATATGAAAACAACAAGGGAGTGACTAGTGGCTAGAACATTTCCTAACATCGAAAAAGGGAAGAAATAACTGAAATTCAGCATTACTGAACGGGAGCACTCTAACTTGAAGTGACAGTAAATGTGCACGTAATCAAAATTACACTCTCACTACTTGTGGTGCTGAATAAAAGACGTTTCGTGTTTCTGCTTTCTCTTGCTGAGACACTAGTTTCATTCTCCAGGTTCATTTAATCTCGAAATATACCAGGATAGTTCCTAGGAACTCAAACAGAAAAACTCGAATTCCACCTTTTCAAATTCCACAGAACAAAATTCAGTTTCTTAAATATGATAGAATAGTCGAATTTTACAGTGAATAGGAGGGTAAAAAACTTCAACTCAATTCAGTAGCCCATAAGTAGCCTTAGGCTTTACCCAGAACACAGGTTCCACATAGGACTCCTCTAACTTAACATGTTATTTCCTTTGAATAGTTCAAGGAAAGAAATATAGAGATATTAATTGCTAAGGATGAGTCGTGTGAAATAGTATTATTGACACAGTTAGAATGTCTTATGACTCATATCGTTCCCCATACTCTGTGGTAGACCATTTTTTTAATGAAATGTATGGTGTGTAGGTTAAAATTTATGCTGTCGCGGGTTCCGCCCAATAGTAAGCGTATCAACTTTCTTATAGTTACCAGAATGAAGTTTTCACTCTGCAGCGGAGTGTGCGCTGATATGAAACTTCCTGTCAGAATAAAACTGTGCGCCGGAGCGAGACCCGAGCTCGGGACCTTTGCCTTTCGCGGGCAAGTGCTCTACCAACTGAGCTACCAAAGCACGACTCACGCCCCTTCCTCACAGCTTTATTTCCACCAGTTCATACAGTTAGTTTGTTCTTATCTTCGTTGATTTTCATTAAAAGACGGAGCTATACACATTTCTGGTCTTCTTTCTTTGCTTATCATTAAGTGAATTCCCTTGGTTTTTGTTTGGTTTTATTTTAATTTATAAATTCTCATTAGTCCACTATTTTTTACGCATAGAGGGGTTTCTGTGGGTGTGGTTAGTTTACTTTTCCTCTCCTGTAGAGTGAACGTCGTGATGCTGTGTCTTATTTTCTTTATTCTCGTAAATGACCTGACAAAAACAGTTAAATACCTAGTAGGGGTGGAGGAAATGAAAAGTACGTTCACAGGTTGAGAGAGTAAGTCATCTTAATACCGTAATTATAAAAGTGTCTCAAATTTACGGATACTGCCGCATTACGAGTAACACATGAGAATTCAGGATGTGCAGGACATACAATTCTGCTTTCCCTCAATGACTACCTGGCATGACATGAAGTCTTAACCTGAAGCTCCCCACATACCGACGCCAGATGTAACACCACTAAGCCACTACAAAGAACTGAAATACTGAGCCCTCTGTCATGTTGCTACCTTGGTCATTCAGATCGCTGATGAACCAATGAACATAATGTGACAATGTGACTTCTCAGTCACGGAACCACTCAAAACGCTGCAACTTCTGTTGTGGTGATAACGGCAGTCTATTCCTCGAATATTATTTCCCTAGTCCAGTAATTCGGCGTGTCACAGAATGTTACACGGAATCTCGCATTGCAGACGGTGATATAAAGGGGTTAATATACACTTGGTGCGCTGTCACCTCATGTGGTAACCTTGACGAAGAGTCCACCTGCCCTCACGTTCCTATAGAGTTCAACATGGGCCACTGTTACGTTCTAATGTCCAAAAAATCCTAATATTGCACAATTCGATCAGCAGGCCAAATTAAAGCCCAAAATGAGGCCCCATTCAAACTGTGTCAAGTTCTGGTAATGTTGTCTCACTCGCTTATGCGGCATCTTCGAATCTTTCACAGTGATCACCCAACCTACTGAAACACTTCGGGGCCTTTACATATCTTACCTTGCCTGGTAAATACTATTACACTAAGTAAGAATAGCACTAATGCACAATGGTGACAATCTGAGCAGCCGTCTTAGGTTGTTTGCAGATGACGCTGTCGTTTATCGACTAATAAAGTCAACAGACGATCAAAACAAATTGCAAAACGACTTAGAAAAGGTATCTGAATCGTGCGAAAATTGGCAATTGTTGCTATTAAGTAAAAGTGTGAGGTCATCCACATGAGTGCTAAAAGGAATTCGTTAAACTTCTGTTACACGATAAAGCAGTCTAATCTGAAAGTCAACTAAATACGATAATAATCTAAAAGCCAAGTAAATACGAAAGCCAACTAAATACGAACAACTTAAATTGGAAGGAACACACAGAAAATATTGTGGGGAAGGCTAACCAAAGGCTGTGTTTTATTGGCAGGACACTTGGAAAACGTAACAGATCTACTAAGCAACTGCCCACGCTACGCTTGTCCGTCCTCTTATTTAGAGAACTGCTGCGCGGTGTGGGATCCTTACCAGATAGGACTGCGGAGTACATCTAAAAAGTTCAAAGAAGGGCGGCATGTTTTGTATTATCGCGAAATATGGGAAAGAGTGTCACAGAAATGAGACAGAGTTTGGGCTAGACATCATTAAAAAAAAAAAAAGTTTTCCTTTGAGAAGGAAACTCCTGACGAAATTCCAATCAACAGTTTTCTCCTTCGAATGTGAAAATATTTTTTGACACTAACCTACATAGGGAGAAACTATCACTACGATAAAATAAGGGAAATCAGAGCTCGTATGGAAAGATAAAGGTGTTCGTTCTTTCCTCGCGCCATACGAGATTGGAATAATAGAGAATGGTGAAACTTGTTCGATGAACCCTCTGCCAGGCTCTTAAATGTGATTTTCATTGTATCTATGTAGATTTAGATGTAGATGTACCTGTCACAGAGATCTGAAACTCTATTAGTTACGTAACCGCCAGTTGCATGTACTTGTACGAAGTTACTCGAATATCCGACCATTTCATCTGGGTGACTCACTTTTCTGCCAGGCAGTGTAAATTTATTCAGTTATAAGTATTGAACCTCAAGTATATTTTTAATATATTAACGCCATTCGTACATGTTTTTTTTTGATAATGTTCATATAAATATTTTCATATTTTGGAACCTTTACTTCACGGTATAGTGAACCGCAGTGCTGCTTAATGAGCGTGGCGGCTGAGTGGTTGACACAATGTGCTCACATTCTGAAGGACGGAGGTTGAGATTCCCGTCCAGCCATAGATATTTAGGTTTTCTGTGAGTTTCATACACCGCTTAAGATAATACCGTGATGATTCCCTTGAACGGGAACGTCCACTTACATTCCCCATACATCCCAATAATAGAGCACATCAATCAGTCATCCTTTCCTTTCAGGTTTTATTAGGCAAATCTAGATTTCAGCTATTGCCTGGAGTGCACCTACATTCCTAATGGAAGGTAACTTGATTCCCCACACTTTCCTAACCCGTGCATCTACTCTATCACTAATGAGCTAATTGTGTACAGGAAGTTAAAAACTAATTTCCTTCTCCTTCGTTTGTAGTGCTGCTTTGTTGCAAAGAACCCATACCATGTGTGCGTCCAATAAGTAACATTACTATCATGACAAAAACAGAAAGCATATACTTTTTATTGATAGACTATGTATTCTAAAATGTTCCAATTTTCTTATATACGTTCAAAGTTCCACGAGATTCCCGTCCAGCCATAAATATTTAGGTTTTCTGTGATTTTCATACACCGCATAAGATAATACCATGATGATTCCCTTGAACGGGAACGTCCACTTACATTCCCCATACTTCCCAGTAATAGAGCACATCAATCAGTCATCCTTTCCTTTCAGGTTTTATTAGGCATATCTAGATTTCAGCTATTGCCTGGAGTGCACCTACATTCCTAATGGAAGGTAACTTGATTCCCCACACTTTCCTAACCCGTGCATCTACTCTATCACTAATGAGCTAATTGTGTACAGGAAGTTAAAAACTAATTTCCTTCTCCTTCGTTTGTAGTGCTGCTTTGTTGCAAAGAACCCATACCATGTGTGCGTCCAATAAGTAACATTACTATCATGACAAAAACAGAAAGCATATACTTTTTATTGATAGACTATGTATTCTAAAATGTTCCGATTTTCTTATATACGTTCAAAGTTCCACCTTGGTGTGGTCATGATTAGAGGTTCTGCATGTCAAGTATCTTCTCAGATCAGTCTTGGAGTCCGATTGTATTCTTCATTCATTACTGTTTAATGTATTCAGAAGAAACAAAAAGTTTTTAAAGATTAGCAATATTATTGAGATACATTTCTGCTTCCATAGCTGACTGCCATGCGGATGTGCCTTGTTCAATTCCAGCTGCTGCCAGGGATTTTTCATTCGTGGGAGGACTGGAATGGGGTCATTCAGCCTCGTGATGCCAACTGAGGAGCCCCTCGGACTGAGCAGTAGAGGCTGCAGGTCACGAACACATAAAATGCCAAGAAAAGCGATGTGGTGACTCCACGTCCTTCCATACCGCACTCTGTAACTGCACTGGCAGAGGACAGCATGGCGGTCGTTCGGTACCGTTGGGAATGCAAAGGCCTGTGAACGTAGTTTACGTCAGTGTTTTCATTAGTTGAAGTGTCTCTTTCCTTCCATGAACTTTACTGTTTCATCATGTTTCTCCCTACACATTATTTAATTGCAACATTAGCAACGCCTTTTTTGTTATCATATGAGGCAGGAGTAAAGGAGTTTTGCTATTTAGGAAGTAAAATAACTGATGATGGTCGAAGTAGAGAGGATATAAAATGTAGACTGGCAATGGCAAGGAAAGCGTTTCTGAAGGAGAGAAATTTGTTAACATCGAATATAGATTTATGTATCAGGAAGTCGTTTCTGAAAGTATTTGTTTGGAGTGTAGCCATGTATGGAAGTGAAACATGGACGATAACTAGTTTGGACAAGAAGAGAATAGAAGCTTTCGAAATGTGGTGCTACAGAAGAATACTGAAGATAAGGTGGATAGATCACGTAACTAATGAGGAGGTATTGAATAGGATTGGGGAGAAGAGAAGTTTGTGGCACAACTTGACTAGAAGAAGGGATCGGTTGGTAGGACATGTTTTGAGGCACCAAGGGATCACAAATTTAGCATTGGAGGGCAGCGTGGAGGGTAAAAATCGTAGAGGGAGACCGAGAGATGAGTACACTAAGCAGATTCAGAAGGATGTAGGTTGCAGTAGGTACTGGGAGATGAAGCAGCTTGCACAGGATAGAGTAGCATGGAGAGCTGCATCAAACCAGTCTCAGGACTGAAGACTACAACAACAACAACAATGAGGCAGCTACTCAGCTGCTTCCGTCTCGCGAAATATTTCAAGTTTTCTCCATCCACTGAGTGTCAAGCACTGTAAAATACTGATATCATCAGGTCTTCAGCATCCTGCTACTCTATGCGCCAATACAAGCAACTGAGTTGAAAACAATGTTAACGAAGAAGAAAACATATAAATGGTAGTTTCTCCATGCATTACTGCTTCTATATTTAAGCAAACGTCACCTCTGATTCCAATTAATAGCTTTGGTACAAGTTTGCAAGTTACTTTCATTGTGCCGAAAATTAACGTATCTAAGTTGTACTAGAGAAAATCCATAGACATAAAAGTTAAGTAAATTGAAGAGATAATTTACAGAGAAACAATCTTCAACTTACTGGTAAAACAGAAACTTCGTATTGCACCGAATATTCGCCTTACGCCACAAACTTTACTCCGAGCCTTCTCTGTTCCTCTCAGTCCTAGACTTATTAATTGAAAACAGGATTTAGCTGCTGCATCATGACTGGAATGTCTAATGTCTTAACGAGTAGTTGCAAATGATGCCTAACCATAAACATTGTTTAGTGATCTTAAATGACCAGTTGCTTCTCTAGTGAGATAAATTCCTGGCAGAACGTTTGAAAAAATCTGAGACTGTCGAGTGTCAACGACTAGTGTTATTATTATTCATAAGGTACACATTTCGCAGCGCTTTATTACTTCTGACGGGTCTCTTTTAGAACAATCACAATGTCTTCATACAAGCCCAGAAACTCTGCGGGATTTTGGCGAAATATGACACTTCGAATGTTGGAGAGCGTCCAAGAGCAATAAATACAAAAGGTGTCCCGGTGACTGGAGAGGGCACGTTAACCGCAGAAATGGAGCCACTGAAATACGACGTAGTAAATTAAGCACAGCAGAAATACCAGTGCTGCTGTTTTACTGAGAGGACGTTACTGTCTTTTCTGTTCTAATGACTCGACACTGCGAAATGTGTGCAAGCACACTGAAGTGACATGAACCAACGCAACGTTCGTGAAACATCGCACTCTACTGCAGACGTTATCAATTCAGGATGTAGCTCTCTCAATACTGGTTATAATGGGTTACTTAAATGCTCGCTTTTCCTGTTAGTGTGTTGCAACAGTTATTTACCTCAATTGACAAAACACTTCTTCACAAATTGTTATTAGAACATGACATCACATTTTTGTTTTATTAAATTTTACACTGCCTGAGAAAGACTGCAATAACCTCAAGGACAAAGACATTTTATTCACAAGTGACAAGTAGTTGATAATTGCAGGAGTATATGATAAAAAATTCAAAGCTAATGAAACACCAATTTCATAGGAATCCGTGTCAAATCAGTCGCATCAATACATCTCGTCAATACACAGTGTATCCCTCTTCCCTCTGGCGGCAGCGCAGGCATGCAATCTTGGATGCAGACGATGATAAAGGTACCAAACATCATTCTGCGACAGACTTCCCAAGCATCTTCTGTCTTCTTTTACGATTCTGCGATGGTTCTTGCAGGCTCGTCTCAGCGACTGGATTCGTGATTTCCTGGGAAGGTCGTAGTTCGTAGTAATAGACGGCAAATCATCGAGTAAAACTGAAGTGATATCAGGTGTTCCCCAGGGATGCGTCCCTGGACCTCTTGTGGCCCTGATCTATATAAATGGCCTGGGTGACAATCTGAGCAGTTCTCTCAGGTTGTTCGCAGATGATGCTGTAATTTACCGTTTAGTAAGGTCATCCGAAGACCAGTGTCAGTTGCAAAGCGATTAAGAAAAGATTGGTGTGGCAGGTGGCAGTTGACGCTAAATAACGTAAACTGTGAGGTGATTCACACGAGTTCCAAAAGAAATCCGTTGGAATTCGATTACTTGATAAATAGTAAAATTGTCAAGGCTGTCAATTTAAGTAAGTACCTGGGTGTTAAAATTACGAACAACTTCAGTTGGAAAGACCACATAGATAATATTGTGGGGGAAGGCGAGCCAAAGGTTGCGTTTCTTTGGCAGGACACTTAGAAGATGCAACAAGTCCACTAAAGAGACAGCTTATACTACACTCGTTCGTGCTCTGTTAGAATACTGCTGCGCAGTGTGGGATCCTTACCAGGTTGGATTGGCGGAGGACATCGAAAGAGTGCAAAAAAGGACAGCTCGTTTTATATTACAACGTAATAGGAGAGAGAGTGTGGCAGATATGATACGCGAGTTGAGATGGAAGTCATTAAAGCAAAGACTTTTTCGTAGCGGCGAGATCTATTTACGAAATTTCAGTCACCAATTTTCTCTTCCGAATGCGAAAATATTTTGTTGAGCCCAACCTACATAGGTAGGAATGATCATCAAACTAAAATAAGAGAAATCAGAGCTCGAACAGAAAGGTTTAGGTGTTCGTTTTTCCCGCGCCCTGTTCGGGAGTGGAATGGCAGAGAGATAGTATGATTGTGGTTCGATGAACCCTCTGCAAAGCACTTAAATGTGAATTGCAGAGTAATCATGTAGATGTAGATGTAGATGGAGAAGAATGTTCCCGCTTCATCACATCCTATATGTGCTGATATTGTGAAAGTTTCGGTGATGTTGCTGCCAGAGCAATAGCTGTGCACCACGACGAACACGTTGCGTCGCTACAGCCTTATCTCAACTCACACCGTCCAGCTGGAAAATCACATAACCTTCGTGTAGAAGAAATGGCATCAGCACGAAGATAATAGTCTGTACGATGTAGTGGGCACTAGTTACTTTATCCTGCATACATGTGTGTCTCCCCGCGATGTGTTGTATTTTCTGCCTGTCTGGGGAAAGACCCCTATCTCTGCCAGCTTTAGGAGGAAAAGAAGTAATCGCCGGTAGGCTGTCCTCCATGGGATGGGCCTGTATGTCACGTTATAATGCACTCTGGAAATTGCAGCTCGCCACGTCTACGCTATATACGTGTACGTCAATCGCAAGCATACAGACAGAACCTTCTCTCATCAATGTCGGCAGCAGAACGCCATTCCATTCTTTAATCAATTCTTTCACGATACTAGCATAGCCACGCTTGGCGATGTCGTGGTGTCAATGGTAGCCTGGTCCAGTTGGAAGCAGATGGTTCCAAATTGTCACAGATTACGTAGAATATGCCACATGTGGCCGGATTTCGTACCTGGATGATTTTCAGTGGGCCACCGCTACTCACAGAACTCTGTGATATTGACCAAGCGACGTTCAGTGCCAGGCCTATAGGAGTGCAATATTCCACAGACCTCTGATAAAGGAGCAACCTAGGACCGTTTCATTGCGCCCATTACGAGCAGTAATTGCTCGATACGGCATCCAGCATTCAACTGAATGAAGCTGTTCAACGGAAGTGTGTACTCGTCGGTGGGCGTGGTCGTCCAGTTGAATGATTGTTGCAAACGTTATTCAGCTGGGCACAGCTGGGCACAGTTACTGCCTGCAGCGTTAGATTATAAATTTGTGGTTACATCTTATGTGACCAAACTGCTGAGGTCATCAGTTCATAAGTTTACACACTACTTAATCTAACTTAAACCACCTTACGCTAAAAACAACACACACACCCATGCCCGAGAGAGGACTCCAACCTCCGACGGGAGGAGCGACGCGAACCGTGACAAGACCCCCCTGACTGTGCAGCTACCCCGCACGGCCTCAATGTTAATGCAGGCAGTATGCAGACAGTCCACCTAAGCGCTATCTGCTCACTGATGACCGTGGCAAATTGATCATTAAAATTACAGCCCCTCAGTGCGTATATACTATACACCGATGCCGCTAAACGTAGTCTTTAAGGGTGTGGCATTTGTTTGACAGTGTGTAATCAGAAGTGAGAAGATACTCCCAATTCAGAATTCTGGAATCTGAGTAATATATTGAAGACAGTTATTTTGATTCTTGATTAATAAGAAGACAAAGAAATCATTAGCATCCAAGTGTAACATTTCATCCATTAACAAGCCCAATCAATGTTAGAAGCAAAAATGATATAAATTCACTGAGCCTTAGCAGATACGTTATATTATATTATACTATTCATGTTCCATTTATCCCATGGAAAGGGATGCCACGGATGTGGAAGAAGGGGAAGGATGTAAATTTCATATAATTTCAATGGAACAATATACTGACACACAAGCAGTCGCGGAGAGACAGAAGAGGAAGTGGAGAGAAAGCGACCTTGCCCTGGTGATACATGTCAACGCATTGCCGACTTGAGCACTGTCGCAGGCAGTGGGATTTCTTGCCAGGAGGTACTCTTCAGTCAGGACAAACGTCTCATACAGAAGTCCTTTCACATGCCTCCCCCCAAGAAGAAATCAAGTTGGGTGACATCAGATGAGCGTGCTGGACACGCAACAAGACCTCCTACGCCTATCCATTCTCCGGGGAACACCTGATCCATGTGTTCGCTAACATTTAGTCCAATGCGAGCTGGGGCTCCGTCGTGTTGGAACAACACCCGTTGACGAATAAGAAATGGGATATGTTCCAAGAACCTGTGTAGCAATGTTTCTGATAAACAGCGTCTGCACTGGTGCATTTAAGCAGGGAGGAGAAAGAAACTGGCCTGGTATGTAATCACTGAGTATTTCTCTCCATACACTGAGTAGCAATCTGGGTTGATATCCCTTCACGACTGTAGTGTGGGGATTCTCACCGGCCCGAACATGACTATTTCTACCATTTAGCGTTCCGTCTCTGTTTAAACAGGCTTCATCCATGGAAAGTACATAGGTAGGAAAGAGAGGATCAACCGTAAGGCGCTGGAAGAACAATTCCCTGAATGAGACAAGAGGTTAAAAATCAGCAGGAATCAGAACATGCAACTTCTGAGGATCATAGGAGGTAGCTACATTTGTTGTAATACTCGTCACACAATACTCTCCAAAACATTGATTTCACGTGCAATTGTTCGAGTGGTGATTGCAGGTGTTTCATCCACTCGAACAGTCACAGAATCTTGTAAGTTGGGAGTCCGTGACGTTCATCGTCCTACCCTGTCGTTTACATTGCCGATAATAGCCCTTTTTCACTTAACCATTGGGATACTCTTGGAAACATTGTGTGTGCAGGATGTCTTCTACGATGGTATTTGATCACATACAACCTTCCTGCTTCTCTGCTGCTTCCATTTCCTAGCCCAAAGACCAAAATCTGATCTTTATGTTCCGTCACAGAGTACAAATTCAGTTGGATAGGTCTGATCGACGTTAGTACTTCAACATATAAACAAAAGTTTCATTCTCTTACAGTAAACACATTGCAAACTAGGACTGCTCATGTCAGTACATAATACGCCATCTGCATTCGATTAGTTGAGCTACTATCCCAACATCCTAACGCACAGTTAAAGCAACATTGCACCGATATGTATACTACACAGTCAGAAGTATCAAAACGTTTCTCGGTTACAGCTTATTACTGAGTCGTTTCTGGAGCAGGATCTCTTACCTAAAATTTATGCATTTATCCTTCTCAATCAGACCTGAAAGTTTGTAACATCATCACGAAATCTTACTGTACAACGAAGATTTCCAATCTAGACCACGATGAGTAGCTAGAGGCTTTTACTCACTCTGAACCTTAGACTTTTACTGTTTTGTAAGCCATCAGCAGACGAATTATTTGCTTTAGTACGGAACGTCTCAACACCTGTATTCCTGAGAAAGCAAACTCATTGGGCATCAGAAAAACTTAGGTCTTTGTTAGCTTCGGCAGAAGAGACAATAAGGGCTTCCAGTGTATGGAAACGCGGGTGCAACATTGGTGAATTGAAATTTATCCTTGTGTCGTTAATAATGAAGCAACCCGCCTCTCATGAGCTGCACTGTAGGCGTAGTTAACGTAATCTCTATTTTTTCATCGGCATTCGCGAACGTCGTTTTGATTATTCCTAGTACTTTCTTTATCCCTTAATACTGGAAGCACTTTCTCAGCGTGCTTAACATCTGATCGGTACATGACAAATGTTCTGGCAAACATGGAAGTTCTTGCTTCCAGTATTCGTTCTTCATATTTTCTGGTACCTTACCTATTCTCAGTGCGTTTTTAAATACCTTTTGTAACTATAATCATCATAGTAGTTCCCAGGCCTTTCATTTTAGTAACATAAAGTCATGCATTACCAGCCTTTAATTTTAGTCCATGTACATACTCACCTTCTGACTGGAACGCCGATTATGTTAATGTTCATCACAGTACAGATTAATTTTAAATTATGGTTACCTACCACGCACATTCATTTCATCATCATGCAATCCATGCTGGCACGTACCTAGTATATCAATGTTCTTCATTTCAGCATAAGAGAATATGTTGCACATGTTGCTAAATGAATATGCAAGACACAGAACTGTTGCAAAGAGAGCTTTCGCCATGCAAATGAACTGTAGATTCATTTCAAGGATATTATTTCAGATCTATAAGAATAGGTAAGCAATGTTAAGTTATTGGTCTTATGCAATATAGAACACTATCTGTTATCATACCACTTTCAACTTGACTTTCTGCAGGTTTTCCACATCTGGAGATTCATTTATACGAATATAATATTTGTATTCCTACTTTTATGTAAGGTTACTTGAAGATTCATTGGAAATTTTTACTCTACAAACTGAGTTTATCTACGTTGGAATATGTACGGTATATTGTTTGGAGAAATGTCTAGTACAAAATTATCAATTACTCTAGAAAAATTATTCTATGAAAAGAACAGTGTAGATCACTGCCGAGGCGCGCATATCCACACAAACGCAACGGTCAGCTACCGCGGCAGAGTTAAGCGGCGCCTGCAACTTAGTGCCGGTGCGTTCCGCCAGTGAGCGCTAGAGGCGTTCCCGCCAAATATTCAAACAACCGCGAACTACACGCGCGCACGAGCCTTTTTTCCGGCGCGGATGGTCACACTGTGATATCACCATCCAGCAGTCAGGGATTGCCAACAGCCGCCAATCGTCACTCCGGAATCATTGGAGGAAGACTGGAGCAGCCGTGTTAAATAATTGGAAGAAAGGGAAACAGGCGTCTTTCGATCCGCCGCGGACTGCCGCCCGGAAGATACTTCGACGCAGCCGGAACGTCCAGGCACCACGTCTTCGCTACGCAGGTCATTGACCCCGAATTCTGCGCCAGTCTACCCTCGGCATCCGACAGAAAGCGTCGAGAGAAACCCCGAAAAAGGAACCTAAATTAAGTTCAGTTGTTAGTATTTCAATTCAATAACGTAGCATATTCTTTGCTTTGTTATAAAATTTTGGTAGAAGATGACACCTTTTGTTTTCGAAGAAAGTTTATCGTTTTGTAAAATTAAGCGGTGGCCTTGCTCCACCCAATAAAAATGTTTTTCGCACATAGGTGTTAATCTGTGGATATAACAAACACGTCTTTTATTTAAATGTGGTAAATAAACAGTCAATCGAAAATCATGATATAATTGTTTGTGTACATGACTTTATTCGTGTTCCTTACCAATCAATACGCCTGCACTCAGAATTCAAACAACGGGCTTAATAAAGTACTAAAATTTAGACAAATGTGATTCCTATAGTTAAAATACTTTAGACATATAAAATCAATAGCAAATGACCTAACATAAATTAGGAAACGTTTTCGATGTGGAACGTATACAACATAATGTCACATGTCGGTTAATAGGGCTTAAGGAAATTTGTATTGCGTCAGGAATATCACACTGGTTTTTAGACAGGCAACTAAAGGGCCGTCGCTTCCCACAAGAGTTAAATGATATTGATGAACTACATTTTGAGATGACGCATTCCGTAGAAATGGAGTGGATGAATTTCATTTAGAGACGATCCATTTTATGGTTACCGTGGAATTGGAACTCAATCTGTGTATCTACTGTAGCGCGCTACAATACAGAAATGATAAAAAATAAAAATAACTGTCTAAAAGACAGATTTAGTATTTTATCCATCGTCAACAATTACACTTCTGTTTGTTGAAATAATCAGCAACCAGTTGCACAAAAGAAATTATATTCCTTTACCGATGTCAGGCATCTAGTGCCCATCTTCAGAATGTTAAAACTATCGCATTTGCGAGCATCAAAACTGCACTACTGGCCATTAAAATTGCTACACCAACAAGAAATGCAGATGATAAACGGGTATTCATTGGACAAATATATTATACTAGAACTGACATGTGATTACATATTCACACAAGTTGGGTTCATAGATGCTGAGAAATCAGTACCCAGAACAAAAACCTCTCGCCGTAGTAACGGCCTTGAATACGCCTGGACATTGAGTCAAACAGAGTTTTGATGGCCTATTCAGGTGCAGTTGCCCATGCAGCTTCAACACGATGACAAATTTCATCAAGAGTACTGACTGGCGTGACCCAGTTGCGAGGCCACCATTAACCAGACGTTTTCAATTGGTTAGAGATCTAGAGATCGTGCTGGCCAGGGCAGCAGTCGAACGTTTCCTCTATCCAGAGAGGTCCGTACAGGACCTGAAACATGTGGTCGTGCATTATCCTGCTGAAATGTAGGGTTTTGCAGGGATCGAATGAAGGGAAGAGCCACGGGTCGTAACACATTTGAAATGTAACGTCCACTGTTCAAAGTGCCGTCAATGCGAACAAGAGGTGAGCGAGACGTGTAACCAGTGGCACCCCATACCATCACGCTGGGTGATACGCCAGTATGGCGATGACGAATACACGCTTCCAATGTGCGTTCACCGCGATGTCACCAAACACGGATGCGACCATCTTGATGCTGTAAACAAAACCTGGATTCAAAAAATGACGTTTAGCCATCAGTGCACCCAGGTTCGTCGTAGAGTACACCATCGCAGGCACTCTTGTCTGTGACGCAGCGTCAAGGGTAACTGCATCCGTGGTCTCCGAGCTGATAGTCCGTGCTGCTGCAAACGTCGTCGAACTGTTCGTGCAGATGGTTGTTGTCTTGCAAACGTCCCCATCTGTTGACTCAGGGATCGAGACGTGGCTGCACGATCCGTTACAGCCATGCGGATAAGATACCTGTCATCTCGACTGCTAGTGATACGAGACCGTTGGAACCCAGCACGGCGTTCCGTATTACCCTCCTGAACCCACCGATTCCATATTCTGCCAGCAGTCATTGGATATCGGCCAACGCGAGCAGCAATGTCGCGATACGATAAACTGCAATCGCGGTAGGCTACAATCCGACCTTTATCAAAGTCGGAAACGTGATTGTACGCATTTCTCCTCCTTTCCGGAACCGTGCGACTGCTACGGTCGCAGGTTCGAATCCTGCCCCCGGCATGGATGTGTGTGATGTCCTTAGGTTAGTTAAGTTTAATTAGTTCTAAGTTCTAGGCGACTGATGACCACAGATGTTAATTCGCATAGTGCTCAGAGCCATTTGAACCATTTTTTTCTCCTCCTTACATGAGGCATCACAACAACGTTTCACCAAGCAACGTCGGTCAACTGCTGTTTGTGTATGAGAAATCGGTTGGAAACTTTCGTCATGTCAGGACGATGTAGGTGTCGCCACCGGCGCCAACCTTGTGTGAATGCTCTGAAAAGGTAATCATTTGCATATCACAGCATTTTCTTCCTGTCGGTTAAATTTCGGGTTTGTAGCACGTCATCTTCGTGGTGTAGCAGTTTTAATGGCCAGTAATGTAAGATGTGTGCCGCATACGGCTTTGGTGATGGTGCTTAATAGTGTCTGAACAACGAATGTATAAAGAATTTGAACAACAAGTGCAGACATTTTGCTAGAACTGGAGCTGATTATCTCCTGTTCTGGCATGATGTGTGCACTTTGGCGGTTTTCTCGTACCATTGTTGCACAGGCACTCTGAACCACGTGACCAAGTCAATATGCTGCTATATTTTAGATTTGACCCTCGAAAATAATGCGATACTCATCAATCTTGAAAAAGGGCACTAGAAGCCTGAAATCGTTTAAAGAATAAAGTTTCTTAATATGCGAACATTTTGGAATGGTAAGCCAACCCTGTTAAAGTTCACTTTCAGGTAGACACCTAAACTATTATGAATTTTTTCCTCAGGACCATATGGAGAAACTTTGCATGAACTTGCAGTTTCTACAATCAAACGAATGAAGTTCTTTAAATGAAGAGACAGAAATTCTGAATATCAGATCATTATCCATCGTCACTAAGATAATAAAATGGAAACATGCGTTTAGTGTTATTTAACATATGCGTTATTTTCTTTCTTCACTTGCTGCATCACCATACGACCTGTTACAAGCATATGTATCCCCTATCTGCATTGTCGAAAATCATAACTCAGTGAAATGATTAAAAAATGTTACGAATTGCCGTGTCCGCACTTTTCTGTGCCGCCGCTCATTATACTACAATGGTTTCTAGTTCTGATGCAGTACATAAGCAGGCGCGAAATTAGCATTTATGTAAATGTGCTATGGGTGAGATGTAACTCCTACTAGATTGTGATATAATGGACGAAAGCTACATTCCGAATAGATCTGTAGTAACGTCATACTCATGTCATTCGCGACTTGAGACGCTACATCCGCAGTTAGCTCTCAAATAAATCGTTCAGTAAGGTGTGAGGACACTACAAATCTTTGCTGTATGTAAGTTCCATTAGTGATGTACAACACTACACAGGAAAGCGTCACCATTGCTGATACGTCTGCCTAATATCCTGTAGCGTCCCCGCAAAGTGCTTTTGCTTCTATTATTGTGTATTTTCAGCCATGTCTATATCAACTATTTTGATGTGCAACATATAGAGGGTGATAAAAAAGTTATTCCATATGATTAGAAGTGTTAGTATGGGCCAAAAATATACAGTAAACGTGGACTCATAAATGCATACCTTCGTTACTGTTAATATGTACTGCAAGCTGTTTCTTATCACGAACGACCAATAAAATGCTGGAAATAAATGGCAGATTTCTCCGTTGTTGTCTCTGGATACATCACGCATTGTTATTACTGTAATTCGTATTGACAGTTCTGAGTACGTACAGCGCATACATTAGTTTTAATGGAACCAATTCGTGTTTTGATAAGTTTGTACAATACTTTTATATTGTTGTTTTATCTTTGGAATTTTCAGCATTATCTAAACCTATTACGTGTGAGGACACTACAAATCTTTGCTGTATGTAAGCCCCATTAGTGACGTCCAACACTACACAGGAAAGCGTCACCATCGCTGATACATCTGCCTAATATCCTGTAGCGTCCCGCGAGCACCCACAAGTGCCGCAAACCCGATGTGGCATGATTTCGATTAATGTCTGAAGTAGTGCTGGAAGTAATTGACACCATAAATCTTGCTAGACTGTACATAAGTCCGTAAGAGTATGGGGGTGGAAATCTCAACTGAGCAGCACGTTGCAGGGCATTCCAGATATGCTCAATGATGTTCATGTCTATGGAATTTGGTGGCCAGCGGAAGTGTTTCAACTCAGAAGAGAATTCCTGTAGCCACTCTGTAGCAATTCTCCACGTATGGAGTGTCGCATTGTCCTGTTAGAATTACCCCAGTGCTTCAGAAAGCACAATCGATATGAATGAATGTAGGTGATAATTCAGGATGCTTACATGCGTGTACCTGTCAGAGTCGTATCTAGAAGTATCATGGGTCTCATATCACTCCAACTGCACACACCCCACACCATTACAATGCCTCCACCAGCTTCAATAGCCCCCCGCTGCCATGCAGGGTCGATGGATTCATGAAGTTGTCTCCATACCCGTACACGTCCAACCGCTCGATACGATTTGTAAGGAGACTAGTCCGGCCAGCCAACATGTTTCCAGTCATCAACAGTCCAATGCTGATGTTGAGGAGCCCAAGCGGTTCAAAAGCTTTGCGCTGTGCATCCGTCAATGGTACCCGAGTGGGCCTTCAGCTCCGAAAGCTCATATCGTTTGGTTGAACGGTACGCTCGCTAACACTCGATGATTGCCCAGCACTGAAATCTGCAGCAATTCTGCCACGTTGAAAGATTTTCAGTCATTCTTGGTCCCGTTCTTGCAGGATCACTTTCCGGAGACAGCGATGTAGGAGATCTGATGTTTTACCCAATTCCTCATATTAACGGTACACTCGTGAAATGGTGCTACGGGAAAATCCCCACTTCATCGCTATCTCGGAGATGCTGTGTCCAATCGTTCGAGCGCCGACTATAACACCACGTTCAAACTCACTCAAATCCTGATAACCTGCCATTGTAGCAGCAGTAACTGATCTAATAACTGCGCCAGACACTTGGTGTTTTATACAGGCGGTGCCGACCGCTGCACCGAATTCTGTATTTGAATACGCATGCCTATACCATTTCTTTTGGCGCTTCAGCGTATATAAGTCTGGCTTTGGAAATATGGTGAAAAACTACTTGTAACACGCTTGCATGCATGACCACTGCTGTAAGTGTAGCATCGTCAGCTCATATTATCCAGTTATTCCCTCTTTTTTCCGCAGAGTTGCTTGAGCTCTACGGACTGCGCAAGCGCCCCTCCACAGCGGACGAGAGAACTTCCTCGTGTGTCACTGCACGGGGAGATAAAAATAGCACACCTGCCGTTTGTTCAGCGAAGACAGGAGCCGATACACGTCATTGCAGTGGGAGTACAAAGTAAAGAAACGACTCCGACCTAGGACCTGGCTGAGTAAACTTCCAGAATTATAAATGCCGGGACGGCCGAGGGTGCTGCTTTGGACGGAGGTTTTTTTTCCTGGTCTGCTGGGAGGCGCGGGCGCCCTTTGGAGTTGCCAGACGGATCCGCAGCGGCGCTTCGCGGCGCTCCGGAAGTCCGTCTGCGGCCGACTCTCTGTGGCGGCAACTTCTTTGTGAGGCACGCGAGGGGCCCCGAAGGGCAATCGCGTGAGGCATCAGCGGCTATTACCGCGGACGCCGACCTCTGAGCTAATCGCTCCCGGGAAATATCGCGGCCGGCATGAGTTCTCCCGTGTCGGAGGAAACTTCTTCTACAGACCAACTGCCAGCTTTGGCCTGCTTCGGATAGAATTGTTGGAAACAAAATAAAAACTTCGACGAGTAAGAGTGAAAGGTATGTCTGCGCTTAAATCATAATTGTGGTTGACACAGACAGTAAAGCGGAAACGAATTCTGTTCAGTACACAAAGAAAGTATGCATCGTGTTGTAATTTGTAAGCAAAATACTTAAAGAATTTATTATATGTTCTGGTTAAGGTTGAATAATTTACACACATCGGTTAAATTAATAGGGAAGTTGCTTCAAAGGTGGACGTAAAGGGTTATTTTACCCCATTATATCAGTCGGATGAATGAATTGCTTTAATGAAATGATAATTAAGTGGACACCCTAGCTGCAAAGAAGCGTTGATGTACTTCATTGGGGACATGTTGGAAATGTGTACCCCGACCGGGACTCGATCCCTGGATCTCCTGCTTACATCGCAGACGTTCTATCCATCTGAGCCACCGATCCGCAATTGCACTATTCTGTGTCCTCGGTGGTTCAGATGGAGAGAGCGTCTGCCATGTAAGCAGGAGATCCCGCGTTCGAGTCCCGGTCGGGACACACATTTTCAAAATGTCCCCAATGAAGTATATCAAAGCCTAGTTGCAGCTAGGGTGTCCATTTAATTATCATTTCATTCTAGCAAAAGCTGCATGGACATCAACGGTAACTGTTCTTTCGGGAACAGATACTACCGTCATATATAGAATTGCTGTAAGATTGAACTTCCTCAAATGTACGACTTTAGTGTTAAAAAATTATGGAAATAGATAGAAATAAGTCAGTTTTAATACAAGTCTCTTCAAACACGCGTACGTTTCGATAGTAGATAGACGATATTCCATTTTTTTCATTAACTTTTTAAACAGCAACGTAACAGTTTCGTCAGACTTGACAACGGAGTGTCCAAAATTTCTATGAAGATCATCTGGGTAGCACTAGTGACAATGAATGTACACTTAAGATTGGATTTCTCACCACTGACGATGACAAAAGAAAGTGATGTAGGACACAAACAATTGTGTTCCTCTACAGCTGCCCAATAGTCGGCTTCTATCGGTACCTTCTAACCTGTAAATGGGTAAACCAAACCCGTCTGCCAATGGGACAGCCTCTCCTACTAACAAGGGAGTTGTCCAATCCAACATGGCGAAACCTGTCTTGAAATTTTTAATTTTCTATGCTGAACGACTACGCAAAAAAAAAAAAACACATTGTAAAAATTGTAGACCCTCAGGTACACGGCATGTATTTAAAAAATGCTGAAATTTGCCAAATTCGTACTTCACTTGGCGGCTGGACAAATGTATACAGCCGTGGATGTAGGAGACGGCGCAAGCGGAACACGTTAGGCACGTTTCCTTAGTTGACGGTCATAGTTAAACAGATAACACGGATATACGCAATAGTAATATAAAATGAAAATTTCAGTTTTCTTTGATAGTTTCTCTGAGAAGCTACTACTTGCTCGAATTTGTTACGCTTTTAATATCCATTATGATTATTCGTTGCCTATGTCGTATCGCTAAATGTTAACAATGGAGATAATTTTCTTTGTGATTTCTTCATAGATAAATAGCATCTGCCTTTTTGCACGTTTGAGAGTTTCACAGTAATCTCGAATTCAATCAATGTTTTCAACCTTGTAAAAATGGAGAATGATGGACGTGGTACGCAGTCGAAATGACGTATGTCACCTGAAGACCTACATATGTGTTGTTTAGTAGTAATTTCTTCGACGTTCATTCGAATGATGTCGACATTTCGCTAGAAATTGTGGAACCGTCTGAGCAAACAGGAAATAAATCGGTCGACTCCGGGAACTGTCATTCAAATGATGTTTACTAAACTAATTAAAGTCCACAGTAGAAATAGAGTACCTTGCTAGCACAAAGGAAAGGTTGCAATAATTGCTTACAGTGATAAAAAGAACACTACAAATGTTTTAACTAACAATGGAGAGCGAACAAACATATAATTAAACAGAGTGCAAAGCCTCTTTCTTTCCGCAAATCTGAATATCAGTTGCATAAATGGAAGAAAGACTTATACGAAGTATGAAGTATTTGCCATAATAAAACTCGCAAAAATGTGTTGGAAAAATAATTCAAAAGATTTAGAATGGTTGCTAGAGTCAGTGCACCATTACCCAAGCAGACCTGTGAGATTGGGTGCTCTGTATAGAATTTCAGATGGACATTACCGATTTCCAGCCCTCTTTGGCAAATTTTACTGCAAATAAATGTCCAGATGAGATGTCATTAATAGAAAATATAATAAAGAAATTCGTAGCTGACGTGAAGGCGAAGCTTCTTGTTGTCCCCTAAAAGTCGCATATAAAGTCGGTCAGTCAGGTTTCGTGTACACTGCAATTCATCATTTCGAGGGAAGAAAGGCAGTCACTTGTGCAGCTGATGAGTGCTGCCACACACTGGTATACTACAGTGCAAGTGATGGATATCAGTGGAGTACTTTTCCTGCAACTTTATAAATCTGTTGAAGAGCATGAAGGCAAACTAAGACTAAATATTTAACAAAAGGAGGGATTCTTTACTTGCAAAAATCTTGTAACTAACGTAGCAAAATCTGAAAAATGCAAAGAATAATTTTCATTATAGATCCGAAATATGTTCGCACCATTTACCTACATTAATTCCATGGTTTGGTTGGACTTCAGGAAGATAAGGAAAGCACGGCAAATGTAATTCGGATTCCAGGCGAATTGTTTGATTTAACCTCTCTCAAAAAATCACATCACATTTTACGAATTTGACCAAATATACCCGGTACGCAGCACAATATGCACAACAATGGCCACTAACATTTCTTACTACATTCCAGAATCGTCTAAACAGAACTAGTGGTTACTGTGAAGTGCCTGAATGAGTTAATTTTTTCCTTATAATGTGTACCGGGTGTAAGGAAAATGTTGGTTTTCGTAATCCAATACATACCTCCCATGTTCGTTATTGCAGTGACTTAAAATGTGTTAATATTTTTACTCTTTTAAGGTACAAATTATGAGCCGGGCGCTTGCAATGAATTGCGATCGGTTAACGATTTTGTGTTAACCTCACATTTTTCGTACTTATTTGTGTATAACAAAGTACATAAATCGGCCAAAGTAGATAAAAAAACTGTGAAAACTTTACTGGCCTGTAGAATTCATTGTTTTAACCGTGGGAAATAAACGAACCAGTAGAAATATGCTGCCGCCGGAACTAAAAAAAGGCGAATATGTTAGACTTTAAAAGACTCTGTCTCAGTTCTAGAGGGAATCGTATAACTCTCTTGGAAAATGCCTTTCCGAGATTGATGTCTGAAGTACTCGTCTGTAATACTGACAAGGAGCAGTTTGAGTCAATAATTAAATCACTGAAGACTAAGGACACTCACGGAGTGCCTAGCAGAATATCTAAGTACTGTGCTGCACGTGATAGACGTGCATTTTGCCATTATTTGTAATTTCCTGGATTATAACTACTGAGTAGCAAAGCCGCTTTATAAAAAGGGAGAAAGGGATAATCAAGATAATTTTAGTCCTGTTTCTGTCAGTGTTAGCTAAAGTTATTGAAAAGGCTGTGTATGCAAGGACAACTGATCATTTTATTTCATATAATTTGCTATCAAATGTACAGTTCGGCTTTAGACGTCGTTTAATAATTGAAAACGCTGTATTCTCTTTTCTCTCAGAGGGACTGGATCGATTAAACAGAAGATTTCCTACGCTAGGAATCTTTTTTCATTTATCTAAGTCGTTTGATTGTGTTGATCACAAAATATTGCTCCAGAAGTTGGACCATTAAGGAGTACGAGGAGCAGCTCACAATTGCTTCACCTCCTACTTTAACAACAGACAGAAAATTTTCATTATTCATCGTGATGAGAATTGCTGTGATGTGTGGTCTCAGTGGGGCATGGTCAAATAGGGGGGGGGGGGGGAGGGGATGCCACAGGAATCAGTGCTGGGACACTCCTATTCCTTATTTATAGAAATTATATGCCCTCTCCTATTATTAAAGGTAATTTTCAAAATTACTGTTTGCTGATGATACTAACTTGGTAGTAAAGGTTATTGTGTTCAGCATTGGGTCTGTTTCAAATAGTGCACTTCATGACTTAGCTTCATGGCTTGTAGAAAATAAACCAACGCTAAATCGCAGTAAGACTCAGTTTTTTACAGTTTCTAACACACAGTTCAACAAAACCCGAGGTTGTGATTTCACAGAATGGGCATGCGGTTAGTAAAACCGAAGAGTTAAGAATTCTAGATGTCAAACAGATAGTAAATTTTCTTGAAATGGCCACATTATGTTTCTTGTTCAAAGACTTAATGCTGCCATTTTTACTATTCGAACAGAATCTGAAGTAAGTGATAGCTCGACACGAAAAGTGGTCTACTTTGCTTATTTTCATTCCCTTGTGCCGTATGGTATTATATTTTGGGGTAACTCCTCGCATTCTCTTTAATGGCGTTGCTTGTTAACAACATTAACTTATCCCCAAGAATTAGCAGCTTCAACTCAGTTAATACCAGGCGGAAATTCAATCTGCATTTGGATCGCACTTCTTTCACTCTTGTGTATAAAAGTGTTCAGTACATTGCTGCATCCAAATTCAATAAGCTACCACACGACTTTAAAAGCCTTAGGAGCAATCTACGTGCTTTCAAATCTAAACTGAAGAGTTTTCTCATGGGTCACGCCTTCTGTTCTGTCGACTAGCTCCTTGAAAAATTAAAGTGATTCCTATGTTACATTGTTGATTACGTTTGTATAAACTTTTGGCTTGCCTTATTTGGTTTCATAAGCATTTTATTTTATTTGTTATTACTGTAATGTTGTAATTTCATGTACTGACACGTTCCATGACCTTGGAGATTTGCTTCTCCATTTGGTCCTGCCGATCTAGGCGTGTGAAATAAAAGAGAAAATAAAAATAAAATAAAGTAAATGGGGGGGGAGGGGGAAATCAGTTGCCTCAGTCCTCATTCTGCCTTCCTCACTACACCTTTGGTATGCAAAAATATTTGTGCTCTCTTCTTATGAAAGAGATTAATACACATATGGTAGAACAGAGAGGAGACCCAGTGAGAGAGAAAGAGGGAGGAGACAGTCATGGTGGGAGAGAGGAACTGGCAATGAAAGAAATACAGAAATGGATGAAGACAGTAGCAGTTAGAGCCAGAGAGGGGGCAGACATAGATCGTCAGTTAAAGTCATCGACTTAAAAGAGAAAGAGAGGCGAAAGAAGATAGGAGCAGTGCGAGCAAAGGACAGAAGAGACCTTGTAAACGAAAAATATATATCACTGGAGACCATGCACAGGCTTGGGGGTTCTGTACTCACCCAGACCGGCGAACAATACCACGAAGGTATGCAGGACGACGATTTGTGGACCGAAATTTTAAACACGTGCCGATAGGGATACACTAAATTGGGGCCTAAAAATTTTGAACTGCCAAGGTATGTCGGACAGAGTGGCAGTGGGAAAGAAAAACAAATGGCCAGTGTCAGACATAGAGGAGACAGTGGCAGCAGATGTAGGAGAGAAAGTATGTGGATAGCGTTAATGAGACTGAGATACTGCATATGATTAGTTAACTATGAAGAAAACTTTGGAAAGTTCTTAGAATGTGCTGTGTTAAAAGAGCGCAGATACAAGGCGACAATTATTGAACTATATGAAACGTCCCCTTAGAAAAATTGTACACGACTGGTCTATGTGAAACGTCCTCTTTGAACAATTATACACGAATGTGCTTAAACTGACACACAATATCTTTAGCGCAACGCAATCTGACTTCCAAAAATCCCTACGAAAGATTGGCCCTGACTAACATTAATCTATATGTTTCACAAATCACTTACCTCACAAAAATCTTCGTTTCTCGAACTACTGCGATACTTCGAGTAAAACTGAAGTGATATCAGGTGTTCCCCAGGGAAGCGTCCTGGGACCTCTACTGTTCTTGATCTATATAAATGACCTGGGTGACAATCTGAGCAGTTCTCTTAGACTGTTCGCAGATGATGCTGTAATTTACCGTCTAGTAAGGTCATCCGAAGATCAGTATCAGCTGCAAAGCGATTTAGAAAAGATTGCTGCATGGTGTGTCAGGTGGCAGTTGACGCTAAATAACGAAAAGTGTGAGATGATCCACATGAGTTCCAAAAGAAATCCGTTGGAATTCGATTACTCGATAAATAGTACAATTCTCAAGGCTGTCAATTCAACTAGGTACTTGGGTGTTAAAATTACGAACAACTTCAGTTGGAAGGACCACATAGATAATATTGTCGGGAAGGCGAGCCAAAGGTTGCGTTTCATTGGCAGGACACTTAGAAGATGCAACAAGTCCACTAAAGAGACAGCTTACACTACACTCGTTCGTCCTCTGTTAGAATATTGCTGCGCGGTGTGGGATCCTTACCAGGTGGGATTGACGGAGGACATCGAAAGGGTGCAAAAAAGGGCAGCTCGTTTTGTATTATCGCGTTATAGGGGAGAGAGTGTGGCAGATATGATACACGAGTTGGGATGGAAGTCATTACAGCATAGACGTTTTTCGTCGCGGCGAGACCGTTTTACGAAATTTCAGTCACCAACATTCTCTTCCGAATGCGAAAATATTTTGTTGAGCCCAACCTACATAGGTAGGAATGATCATCAAAATAAAATAAGAGAAATCAGAGCTCGAACAGAAGGGTTTAGGTGTTCGTTTTTCCCGCTCGCTGTTCGGGAGTGGAATAGTAGAGTGATAGTATGATTGTGGTTCGATGAACCCTCTGCCAAGCACTTAAATGTGAATTGCAGAGTAGTCATGTAGATGTAGATGTACTGCCAGCTAACTAAAAGATTCAAACTACGGAAGTCACTAACTACTGATAGGCATAGTTAGCAAATGAAAGATTTTAATAGAGAACAAACAATGTATTTACCTCACTAGTCATAATATATATAGCAGTTCATGACACCAATTCTTACAAATTGCAAAACTCCGCCATCTCTCTCCCCACGTCCACCACTGCTGGCGGCTCACCTCCAACTGCGCAACGCTACGCGCTGTTAGCATCCAGCTGCCACTGCCCGACACTACAATGGCAGACAACAATGCAAACTAGCCACAGACTGCGCACAGCACAGCCAGTGATTTTTCATACAGAGTGCTACGTGGCGTTACCAATAAGAAAATGTAAACAGCCTACTTACAACTATAAGAAAAAAACGTGAATTAATTACAAACTGCAGAATGCAGATAATTTATTCAAAATGCAAGTGTCACTCCAGATATTCGGATCTAGGTTATGAGATGTTCGATATGCCTGCAATCATTGGCGATAATGTGGCTCAGACGAATAGCGAAATTCTGCATGATGCGCTGTCGATGGCTGTTTTCAGCTCAGAAAGAGTTTTGGGGTTATTGCTGTACCTCATGTCTTTAATATAGTCCCACAGAAAGGAGTCGCATGCGTTCATATCCGCAGAATATGGCGGCCAATCAAGGTCCACGCCAGTGGCGTCTGGGTACCCCAGATCCTGGATGACGTACCTGAAGTGTTCCTCCAGGACATCAAACGTTCTCCTGCTTCGATAGGATCGAGCTCCGACTTGCTTGACACATATCTTGTCGACATCAGGGTTACTTTGTATAATGGGGATGAAATCATCTTCCGAAACCTTCACGTACCGTTCAGTAGGCACCGTGATATCAAGGAATGTCGCATCCGTTTTTCCATGACTGGACATTGCACACCTCACGGTCACCCTTTGAGGGTGAAAATACTTCTCTATCGCGAAATGCTGATTCTCAGTCTCCCAACCGCACCAATATTTCTTATTGGCGAACCCATCGAAACGAAACTGGGCTTTGTGGTTAAACCACGCTTACTAATTTCCATCACACCCCGCGACCAATCGTGCAGTTTCAACATACTAACGCACACCGCTTAGAAGGATTGACGATTTTATTTGATATAGTTCAATAACGGTCACTCTGTATGATCGTATAACAAAATTTCTCTTGAGGAGGGCACCTGTTCCCTCACATTTCTATCAGAGTCTTTTAAAGAGGAATAGAATCCGCTAGTATTATTATATTAAAATAATGTTATCATTTTTATTAAAATCTTAGACATCTGTGCCGTGTAAAAAGTGGGAGTCACTGCAGTTATTGGTGCGGTGGTAGTGGGTGAGCCGTGAACAACTGAGACCTAGTGTGACATCCTCTCCCCCCCCCCCCCACCCCCCACCCCTCGTTCACACCATCCAGGCCCCGCATCTCAGCGCCTGCTAGTGGGCGACAGTGTGAGCGATTAGACGTGAATCATACCGCCAAAAAAAACCGCTTTCATAGCGAGCAGAAGCACTGTACGGTACTCACGGACGAGGTCTAAGGCGACGGTGGTGGCGACGGGCGGCGCGGCCCTCGTGTTGGACGCCTGGCAGGTGAGCCGCGCGCCCAGGTCGTCCCTGGCCAGCGGGCCCAGCTGCACGCGGCTGCGCATCGGCTCCAGCTCCTCCTCCTCCTCTTCCTCCTCTTCCAGCAGCTCCTCCAAAGGGTCCACGGCGCCCACGTCCTCCTCTCCCTCAGGAGGCTCCTCTGGCACCGGAGGCTCCGACACCGCCAGCAGCCGCTCTCCCCTCCACCAGCGAACCGTGGGCATCGGCCGTCCTGTTCAGAAACAGGGACATGTCAGTTCAACGGTATGCTCTCAGAGAAAAATATAAAGATGAGCGCGAAAGTATCATAATACAGCACTTTCAGTACAAGTGGTTTCTGCCTGAAACCACCGTTTAGTTAATTCTTTTCTTATGTACCTTTAGGATGAAACCACTGATGATGTTGCCAGACAGAGGCGTCTACTGTGGAGAGCGAAATAAACTGGTACAGGCATGCGTATTCAAATACAGCGGTATATAAAGAGGCAGAATACGGCGCTGCGTCTGGCAACACCTACATAAGCCAACAGGTGAGTGGCGCAGTTTTTAGATCGGTTACCGCTGCTACAACGCGCAAGAGCGATGTTACACAGCACTTCCGAGGTAGCGATGAAGTGGAGATTTTCGCGTACGACCACTTCACTAGTGTACCGTGAACATGAAGAATCTGGTAAAACATCCAATCTCGGACATAGCTGCGGCGCGGAAAAAGATCGTGCGAGAACGAGACCAATGACGACAGAAGGCAATTTACTACTGATCGTGACAGAATTGTAAACCTTCCGCAAGTTCCTGCAGATTTCAATTCTGGGCCATTAACAAGTGTCAGCGTGCGGACCATACAACGAAACATAATCGATAACTGCTTTCGGAGCATAAGGCCCAATCGTCTACCCTTTAAGACTGCACGACAGAGAGCTTTACGCCTGTCCTGGGCCCGTCAACACCGAGATTGGACTGTTGATGACTGGAAACAAGTTGCCTCGCTACAACTCTCTTTTCAGGTTGTACCGAGGGGATGGACGTGTACGGGTATGGAGACAATCTCATGAATTCATGGACCAGGCGTGTCAGCAGGGGGCTGTTGAAAATGAAGGAGGCTCAGTAATGGTGTGGTGCGTGTAGAGTTGGAGTGAAATGGGACCACCGATACGTCTAGATACGACTCTGACAGGTGACACATACGTAAGCACCTGCATCCATTGATGTCCATTGTGCATTCTGATGGACTTAGGCAATTCCAGCAGGAATGCGACACACCATACGAGTGGCTCCAGGAAAATGTTTCTCAGTTTAAACACTTCCTCTGGCTACCAAACTCCCCAGACATGAACATCACTGAGCATATCTGGGATGTGTTGCAGTCTCCTCGTACTCTTACGGATTTATGGACAGCCCTGCAGGATTCGTGTTACCTAATCCCTCCAGCACTACTTCAGGCATTAGTAGAGTCCATACCAAGTCAGGTTGCCACGCCGTGTTGCGGCTCATCTGCGTACTCGCCGGGGTCCTACACGATATCAGGTAGATGTAGCACTTTCTTTGGCTATTCAGTGTAGTAGTACACTGTTCGAGTGTAGTGCATTGTAGCACCCACAGCGTTAAAGCAACAGTCATCATGAGGACTGTACCACGTGATTGTTGGGAATTAGGTCATGCGGTTTCCCTATAGTGGTCATATTGAGGAGATCGTTGACACTGAAAGTAAACGAAGATCAATGAAAGAAAATAACTGGAACGTATGTCTGACTTTGTATTATTGCGTTTATGAGTGATTTCGAAATGAAACCACCAGGAATTATGTAGCTTTTATACAAAATTGTAAAATTTTACGTCTTGTTTTGTTTCTTGTTTTGGTCTATAATTTATTTCAGTCTTTGTGAGCTGACGGAAGTTTCGAGATGCGGAAAAACGCAAACTTGCTTCCGAATATATTACATGAAATGCGAGATGGCTGAAAACTGTATGTCACAGTGGTTCCTGAAAAGAGTTGTTTGTTTGCTTCTGGCAATTTCTTCTTGTATTCGTTGCTTACTGTCATAACAAAGGATACCTTTGCAAAAATTTTACAATTACATTTCTTTTCATATTTTTTAGGTTCAAAAGATTAAACAACAAAACCGCTTCAAATGTCTGACTACTTACAAATGAGGTAATGCGTTGGATATTTGCTGGTAATCATGTGCGAGAGAGTCAGCGCGGCAGACCGTCAGGCGGAGCACTTGGGTTCGATTTCCAGCACTGACAGGTACTTTGCCTTGCTTACTGCACTGCACTGGAACGGGTGCACTCAGCCTCTTGAGGCCAACTGAAAAGCTACCGGTTCCAAGATTAAGAAGCCCTACTACGACCATGATAGCGCTATGCTGATATGTGCAGCCACCCTACCCGCTCTCCGCATCCACCGACGCTATTAAAAGACGACGACACGCCGGTCGGTCGGTCGGTCACGATAGATCCATGTAACACCTTCATTCCACACTTTACCTGCCTATGTGAGCAGGAGAGGGCGGAGAATATAGAAAACGTTTCGAATTTTGTTTAAAGTTTGCTGAAATTCGCTAAGTGCTGCCATTATGAAACACTCGCTGGTTATAGTCTGTGAATTTGCCCTCTGTTATAACTAAAAGCTAGATTTTCAACTTCTCAACGTTTATGTTATCAAATCACCTGAGCTATGTATCGTAAAAATAATTTTGCATGTACATTCTTGGTATACGTGGATAGTGCCCACATCATTTATTGCGAATCGAAATGTACAGAAGTAGTAAATGAGATTAAGTTTCGTAAACGTTCTAAATTACGTTTAAAGTTTACTGGAAGTCGCTAAGTGCTTTCATTCTGAAATGCTGTATGAATGAAATCCTGGCATTTGAGCTCCGTGAATTACGTTGCCACGACATATACGGAGTTTGTAACCGTGATGCTTACCTCATTGTGTTAAACCTGTAACATAACATTGTCCTTCTTAATAAATACAATATGATAGCATTTTAACTTTTTAAATTCGTTCAGTAATTATATGAAATATTGCTAATGAATTTTTTTGTTGCCCGTGTGTAGCAATAGACAGGCTGCTTTCAGCTGCTACGGGATGGGTTACTGCGCCACTAGTCCGTAGCTTAGTAATATACACACATCAAGAAATAGCTTACGTCATCTCGGTTCCCAGGGTTCCGGAATCTTTACAGAAAATTGGAACACAGGCCTACATAAACATCATTTCCACCTTTTTATTGCTCATGGAAAACCCACATTGCTTGTTGTACCACAATACAGCGAGACCTTCAGAGGTGGTGGTCCAGACTGCTGTACACACCGGTACCTCTAATACCCAGTATCACGTCCTCTTGCACTGATGCATGTCTGTATTCGTCGTGGCATACTATCCCAAAGTTCATCAAGGCACTGTTGGTGCAGATTGTCCCATTCCTCAGAGTGGTTGGTGGGTCACGTCGTCCATAAACAGCCCTTTTCAATCCATCCTAGACATGTTCATTCTGGAGAACATGTTGGCAACTATTGTCGAGCCATGTCGTTTTCCTTAAAGAAGTCATTCAAAAGATATGCCCTATGGAGGAGACGACTGATCTGCCGATATGCTGCCGATATGGTTGCTCTATCGGTCAGAGAATGGCATTCATGCATCGTACAGCCGTTACCGCGCCCTCATTGACCACCACCGGCGTACGTCGGCCCCACACAATGCCACCCCAAAACAGCAAGGAACCTCCACCTTGCTGTTTCCGCTGGACAGTGCGTCTAAGGCGTTCAGCCTGACCGGGTTGCCACCAAACAAGGTCTCCGGCGACTGTCTGCTTAAAGGCATAAGCGACACTCATCGGTGAAGAGAAAGTGGTGCCAGTCCTGAGAGGTCCATTCGGAATGTTGTTGAGCCCATCTTCACCGCGCTTCATGGTGTCGTGGTAGCAAAGATGGACATTGCCATGGACGTCGGGAGTGAAGCTGCGCATTATGCAGCCCGTTGGCCACAGTTTGAGTCGTAACACGACGTCCAGTCGCTGCACGGATCGTATTATTCAACATGGTGGCATTGCTGTCAGGGTTCCTCCAAGCTATAATCCGTAGGTAACGTTCATCCTCTGCAGTAGTAGCCCTTGGGCACCCTGAGCGATGCATGTCATCGACAGTTCCTGTGTCTCTGTATGTCCTCCATGTCCGAACAACATCGCTTTCTTTCCCTCTGAGACGCCTGGACACTTCACTTGCTGAGCGCCCTTAATTGCACAAAGCAACAATGCTGACGCGATGGAACAGAACACACGAGACATGTACCTCCTTCCTGGGGGAATAACTAGAACTGATCGTCTGTCGGACCCCCTCCGTTGATAGGCTCTGCTCAAGCATGATTGTTTTCATCTTTTGGGCGGGTTTAGTGACAGTTCTGAACAGTTAAAGGTACTGTGTCTGTGACACGATATTCACAGTAAACGTCTATCTGCAGGAGTTGGTGCAAAACTTTTTTAATGTGTTTAGAATAAAGGAACCTGTCGCCTTAGCTTCCAACGTGATATTAAAGGAGTTTTTGCCTTTGTTGGTAACGAAACGGTAAGACTGGAGTCTCAAAACCTTTTACCCTCTTGTCACAGAGGTGAATGAAACCTAGAGAACAACATGGAGGGACATTTCAGGACTCCGATGAGAGACGATCTACGAATATACGAGAGAAGGATAGCAATCATCGGGTGGACCTAATGACCTAGCAGTAACTGCTAAGCCTGAAGATGGCGAGGCCGCGCTGTACGATGTTTACACTCATCTGCTTGTAATTTTATAGCCGCCGTTTGTGGATTCATCCAATTCACGTCTCTCATCGAAATATGTAACTCGAAGGAGGACACCGTAACAAAGTTGTCGATGATATAGATCTTTTTCCTTCCCTTCGGATGTATGTGTTGGCCACGATAGATTACCAGAGAACCAGTGCGATTTTGCTACGTATTGTCGTTATATATCACGTGTCAAACTGCTTCGTGCAAAAACCGTTTCACTCGGTATCACAAGTAGGATCGATCCGACTGTCACATGAGACACTCCAATTTGATTGTAATGATAAAGAGCTTGTTATTTGTAATAATGTACCGACATGGGAAATATCTGTGATCATAAATATGATACCAATGCTTTTCTCAAAATGTACCTCATAAATGAAAGCACAGGATATCATTCATTTCATTAGCACTGGAACATATGAATCCCGCGCCAAATACCACTGGGACACACATGTCCAACCCCTCATGCACTGGAATATGTAACGGCAGGAAACTTTTTTTCATCTGACGACGACATTAACGGCAATAATTACACATGAATGTTACTCACTCCTAAATAAAAAAAATTGATAAATTGGTAGCAAAGGGTTGAATAACAGTAATTTGGTAGTAACATACGTACGTAAATATACTCACTCGTGACATATCGCACATTGTTCTCCACAGATTGATGTGACTTAAATTGCTTACTCCCACACTGGACTACTTTCTAAAATTGCGACGGTATGAAAATGAGACATCGAAATCAGTTGATGCAGTGAAATATATGTACTCGTAATTCAGTCAAAGTGGAATATTTAATTGCGTTTTAGTAAATTTGTGGTTGTGGCACACGATACGCAAAAAGTTTCTGAATGCGTGTTACACAGCGCGTTTAATATTTTCGCTGCGTTTCACAGACAATATAGCAAAATGACACTGATATTCTTTGAAACTGACTATATATAGCTTTTACTTATGAATGGGAAAACCTTTGGCAGAATGTAACTTGCACTTTAAAGTCGACGACATCAACATCTATACGGGTATACAGACTTCACAAGACACCATATGGGGCATGGCCGACGGTACCACGTACCACCACTAGTCATTTCGTTTCCTGTTCCACTCGCCGACAGAGCGAGTGAAAAACGACTATGAATATGCCTCCGCAAGAGCCCAAATTTCTCTTATCTTCGTGTTCCTTATGCAAAATTTACGTTGGAGGCAGTAGTATCTTTCTGCATTCAGCTTCAAATGCCAATTCTGTTGATTTTCTCAATTATGTTTTGCCAAGCGAACGTCATTTTCCCTCCAGGGATCTGCATTTGAGTTCGTCTCTGTAACACTCACTTGATGATTTAATCTACCGGTAACAATTATGGCAGTACGCTTCTGAATTGCTTTGTGTCTTCCTTTAATGCAGGACGCGTGAAATCCGAAACACTCAGGCAACACTGAACAATGTGTCGTACACACATGTGTTCTACTTTGTAGATGAACTAAACTTTCCTAAAATAAGCTAAATAAACCGAGCTCTAAAATTAGCCTTCCCTACTACAGTCCTTACGTGGTCATTCTATTTACATCACTTTGCAGTGTTACGCGTAGATATGGTGTTTAATGGATGTGACTGTGTCAAGCTGCACACTACTCTTGCTGTATTCGATCGTCACGTCTGTTTTCCCTACTCGTCTGCATTACTCTACACTTTTCTACTATTACAGCATGCGGCCGTTGAGCACACCAACTGGTGTATTCTCCCACACTCAGTCAACGGCGTTACTTTCCCGAGCACAACAGCATCAACAGCGAGCAGCCACAGACTGCTGCTCATTCTGTCTGTGAGATCACTTCTGTATATACAGATATAAAGGAGCAGCAAACGTATTTAGAACACTAAACTATCAGTAAATGCACTTAAAATTTCTGTATGAAGTTTAATCTGAAAGCGCAAAAGTTCGGCTTGGCCGCGATATGTAAACAAAACGAACTTTGCGTGATTACTGTGAAAATACGCGAGTAAGACAAAAACGTTTAATGGTACGCTTTAAAAGCACTATAATTAACATAATAAATTAGTTTATAGTGTTAGAAACAGTTTATTACTACTAAAATTACCTATCTTGTACGGGAGCTGTGACTCAAACGTCGGTATAGCAGGCGCAGGGCTACCAACCTCCGATTGCCAGCGGCTTTGTTGTAACTTAGAATGGTACAGCGTTATTGGGTGCACCCCGTGTTATCGAATGTGTACAAAGAAAAATTAGTAAAGGAAACTAGGGTGGGCGGATGACATAATTTACTAATGTTTCTGTAGCTATTACCACTGTAATTCAGTTACTAAGGAAGAAGGTCTATGTAGACCATGTCAATAGAACTTACAGTCTTTTTAAAGAGGTCTAAATGAATTAAACGTAAAGGGTAAAGTGTAGTAACGGAGTATATTCGAACCAAATCAGGTGGTGCTGGCTGAATAAACTGATCGTGACAAAGTAAACAGGATATAAAGGGTGAACTGGCAATAAAACGAAAAAGACGTATCAGCAACGAGAAAGACTCATGTTAGGACACGTGATATCCCAGGAGGAATGAGACGCACTGAGAACAGTGTGTCTGGTGGGAAAAAAGTGAGCTTGTCGACGGTTGGCAAAATATCCAAGCAGAATCACCAATGGATGCGGGGTCACGCCAGACAGATGTACAGTAGACAAAACAAAACGGTTGACATGTCATGATAAACTCGGGTACCTACGGTTGTATACAGCTGGTACCACTTGTAGTGCTACAAACACTGACAACGAAGGCATTAGTACATGTAACACACATTCGAAAATGTGTTTATTCCATTACTATTGTAACTATTTTATTCGTAAACGTTTAGATTTTCTGTAATTGCCTATAAAACTGCATGTTATATATATATATCTGAAACTGAATGACATTCTTACACAAATAAGAGGAAATTTGTACTGGTACCCCCTGGTAGCTAAGTGGCAACACTAGAAGCTCTGGAATTCCTCCGAAGTAATTAGGGTATGCGATCCCTCGATACCGTAAATTTTTGTGTGGTACTTTTTGTTGGTGTGTTGCGCGACGGACACATCACGGAAGTATGTTGAACATGATAACACACTGCTTACAATGGAAACAGCACACGAATGCCATGAGAGAGAACGTCCTGCTACTCATCCAGTTTGCAGGAAGTGGCTGACAGGTGCGGCGTTCAACCTTGTAGTGGGAATGAGCAGTGGCGTAAGACAATTATCAGTGGCTACCTTGGGGGATCGACCTTAGGAAAGGTTAGTTGATGTGTGCATGGAATGTCGATGTCTCGAGTACGTATTAGCTGTCAAAATTCCACACCATGTTGGACAGCGACAGCAGGTGAGGAAAAGACGCTGCCTCAAATTACGTCAGTGCCCAAGGCAGGCAACAAGAACACTAACGGCCACAAGACAGAAAATTCCACTGGTGCACTCACATCTTAGTCGACCAAAACAGTTAACTGCACCACATGGCGGCTAAATATAACAGTAAAACCACTCGGTGTTTCTCACCAGAAAACCTCCCCAATAGCAAACCACCACCACATGAAAAGATGTGGCTTGGGTAGTTGATACCACTACTCAACTTTGACATCCTGAGTCGGCGAACCACGAAGCTCGTAGCGATTGGACAGCTCTATAGACGCTCCGACACTGCGCAGGGACTGCCAGCGGCCGCAGCCGACTGCACCGCGCGGAGAACTTCCCTGGACCGCAACAACCGACCGACTCCTGATGGTCCGTCCACGACTGCTGCCGTCGCGACTGCACTGCTGGTACGCCTCCCACTCACTTCCAGACACATGACGGCGGAAATACTGGCTCGGACCCAACCATGCAGAGGAAAGACGTCCACTGGCTAAACGTCATCCTTGCACCAGGGAAGGAGCGACCCAAGTTCCACAAGATGGTAATTGAAGTGGCCCAGAAGCGCTCGGAGAACCAGATACATGCCCGATGAGGTGACCGACCTCTTAAAGGCAGTAATTCGACAATTTTTAAAATAACTAGTTAAATGAAATAACGCTAACTACACACACAACCTGACAAACACTAGCACGAAGACGTAAACGGTACCCAACAGTAACTAAGCACGCACAAAGGCAAATCGGGAGTCGATGCACACACACAGAGCCGACTCATGAACGATCGGTGCGCCAAAACGCGCCGTCCGGTTGGACGACCGACCAACGATGCACCAAGACCGTAGCCCGGCTCATGTAATGCGTGGCGGTAATGGTCGGGAGAGTCATGTCAACGCACAGCTCACTGTTGCTCCAACCCGACTGCACTAGTGCCTCATTATATCTCCCGACTGACAGGTTTGGACTGCGCTCCAGAAACGTTCCAACTGATTGGCAGACCCGAACTCGGCACCTGAACTGCGACCAACTCACTTAAACAGACAACGACCGGAATGTAATAGCAACCGAACAAAGATGGACGGCTGGTGTGGCCGTGCGGTTTCAGGCGCTTCAGTCTGGAACCGCGTGACCGCTACGGTCGCAGGTTCGAATCCTGCCCGGGCTTGGATGTGTGCGATGTCCTTAGGTTAGTTAGGTTTAAGTAGTTCTGAGTTATAGGGGGCTGATGACCTCAAAAGTTAAGTCCCGTAGTGCTCAGAGCCATTTGAACCATTTTTGATCATTGTGTTTGTAAACCTTCTGTTTCGTTTGTCTCTCACTTCTTTTTTACATCTTTCTAGGTAAATACATGGCTACAATTTAAGACGTTCCGTGTGTCCTCTCATTAGTGATTATTTCTTTAGTTCAGGCTTCGAACGGACGAGATGGCAATGTTAATGGCGTGTTCTAAAGTGGTCATAAAGATAACGTTAGTCATAAAGATAGCTCTAAACATCACTATGACCCAAATAATGTTGCTAAAGGCGTTGTTAGTGTGAATGGGGGAGGAAGAGAGGTGGGCCCTGTCTTCTCCCAATATGTTACAAATTAGGATTAGTGCCTCCGCGTCAGTCGCTTTAATTCTTTGTGATACTCACACGAGTGTTTTGCAGTAACAGAAAGATATGTACAGACAGCAAAGAGTGGCAACAGATTATCCAATAAGCATGTTCCATGTTGCGGCGCAACCACAAAATCCCTGCGTCTAGGGTATTCACTTCTAATTTTAACTCCATTCTGTCTGTTTGTTTCACAAAAACACTGCGTAAGTTACTGCACTTGACATCATTATGACTCTAGACGTTCTGCTGAAGATACACAAATACAGGAACAAGAAGCAAATGACAGTTAATCATTACTGAGCGGTAGTGATAGATATGAAAGACCTGTGTCGTAAGTGTCATACCGCCTGTGGAGCACGTGGACCAGGAGAAATACACTGCCGTATTGGTGTGAAGGTTAAATATGCCACTGAAAATATAACGATGTGCTAAATTTGTCGAATGTGTACACGTAATCCCTGCCGCATATAAACTGCTTATCTTGTAAGAGATCATCGAATTACAGCCTGGATTTTCGATGTCCGTTCCTGACGACACCAAGGAAGATTGTAACGTAGCGGGATATTATATTAATGTGTGATCTGGGTAGTGCAAAGCATCTCTTACAGTAGTTACATCGCACTGTAATCCAGAAACGGTCAAATCTGACATAGGTCTGTTCTAGTGCTTGATTCTTGCGTAATCCTTATCAGCTGTTAGATTATATCTGCGTGGTGTTCTACCACACATTCTTCACAATAACGATTATATTCCCCTCCTTCTAAAATATGTTGTTAGTATGTTGTAATACTCTCAACACTGAAGACTAATATGCAAGACAGAACGAAATTTGCACGCACCATATGAAGAGTCACAGTCTGTTCAACTTATCATTTCTCTAAAAGAAAAATATCTTAGCTTTTTGAATAAATGACATTTATGCTTTTACACTGGTCGAGATCCCTCTTTCACAGACACATAGTAGAACAATTGTATCTGTATCTTCTTTGAGATAATGGTCAGATGTAACCTACACTTCTAACGTTGCAGTGAATAGTTTACGCACATAGTAATTATGTTTTCCAACAGTTTCAGCAACGTTTTGTTTTTGATGCTTCGTAACATTTATATTTTCTTTTATTCCAGAATAAGTAGAAATGAAAAAAAATTCGTAAAAGTTTCTGATTTATTTATCGTAAGCGATAGCATCACTACCGATTCACAAGACGATTCGACTAGAAATCTTGCCGCTTCATATAGATAATATTTTGGGCTCTATGTGCATGATTAAGTTGTTTTACAAGGGAAGCTTCATATTTATGGATAATGAACTGCCATTTAGTCCATAGAATTCTATTCCAAAGACTAGAACAATGCATTAAATGAAAGCAACACTTAACAAAAAGGTAAACAAAATTAGAATTCACGAGAAAAACTACTTCCTAAGATGTTAAAATGTGTACTTTACTTCGTTTATCTGTAATCCCCAGAACCGACTCCTTAATTTCTTAGATGAGGCGGTGTTTTGACTGGCCAGCTGCTGATGCAGTTTGGTCAAAGGATGATATTCAACTACAGTGCCTTCCTTCTTGACTACAGCAAACTGTAGATTCTTTATCCCAACAAAAAGACACTGTAAACAGTTTTTAATAAAGCCCATTACATTGTGTTCATTGAGTGAAAGTAGATCCACTCAAAGCAACAATGAGGGAAAAATGTTTGTCTATTTGTCTATTTACACTCCAGGCTGTAGATCTGTGACCTTTAGTAGCAGTCACCACATCTGTCTCAACCCACTAGACCAGTGCTGACTTATAAAAGGTAGATCTGAATATCAAAACCCCCTACATCAAAGACTCCTTTTAGACTTGATTCAACCTACTTTTCCACTAACTGTTAGACTGTAGCATCCTTGTAGTTACAAGACAACAGAGAGTTTTACACTGATTGTGAAGAGCGATTTATTTCCCGTATGGCGAATACATTCTGAGATTACAAATCGTCACAATAAAAACTCTAAAATATTAGGATCCACTGATTGATGCTCTGAAAACCACCAATTCATGTACCTATGAGCTTGCAAGCCACTGTAAGTAACTCATTTTCGTCGTTTTAAAGACACTTACTTCCATTATTTCTCTATTTATCTTTTATCATCACTCTGTTCTTGTCCTCCTCTACTTCGTTCCCAAGTAGTGTATGTGTGAGTAAGTATGTGTGTATGAGTGTGTGTTTGTGTTTGTGGCGTAAGGAGGGGCCAACCAAAAACTATTCAGCCAGGAAGTCGGTTTACGTAACAAAACACTAGTAAAGGGCCGTCCATTCTCATCCTCAACAATTGTGTTCTCAGTGTTACTCCGTCTGTTATTTCTTAATCTATGTTTCTCTTTAACCATAATCCGCAAAACTCAAGTTTTCAGAGTCTACAGAATAATGAAATAGGCAATTAAGACGCAACTAGACCACATTAAGTTCAAGTCATTTCAAACTATGAACGACACTATCAGATTCAGACCTTAGAGGTGAGTACAATTAGTGAGAAAGACAGTGAAAAGCTCTATATTCTAGCTACAAGAAAGTGAAAGGTAATCTAATTGAAACTAAATGCCATCAGTCACCCTTGAGAGGAGTCTCCCTCTACGATTTTTATCACCTTCACTTCCCTCCAGTACTGAATTGGTGATCCCTTGATGTCTCAGAATATGTCCTACCAGCGAATCATTTCTTTTTATCAGGCTGCGACACAAATCTTTTTTCTCCTCTATTCTGTTTAGTACCTCCTCATTAGTTATGTGATCTACCCATCCTTCAGCATTCTTCTGTTGCTCAACATTTCACAAGATTCTATTCTCTTGTAGTCCAAACGGGTTATCGTCCATGTTTCACTTCTTTACGTGGCTATACTCCATACAAATATTTTCAGGAAAGGCGTCTTAACTCAAAATCTGTATTCGGTGTCAACAAATTTCTCTTCTTCAAACTCGTTCTTCTTACCATTGCCAGTCTACATTTTATATTCTCTCTTCTTCGGCCATCATCAGTAATTTTACTGCCAGATAACCACCCTCATCTACTGATTTTAGTGTCTCGTTTCCAATTAGTATCACCTGGTTTAATTAGTCTAGATTCCACTATCCTAGTTTTTCTTTTGTCGATGTTCATTGCCGGCCGCAGTGGCCGAGCTGTTCTAGGCGCTTCAGTCCGGAACGGCGGTGCTGCTACGGTCTCAGGTTCGAATCCTGCCTCGGGCATGGATGTGTGTGATGTCCTCAGGTTAGTTAGGTTTAAGTAGTTCTAAGTTCTAGGGGATTGATTACGTCAGATGTTAAGTCTCATAGAGCTCAGAACCATTTGAACCATTTTTTATGTTTATCTTACATCCTCCTTTCAAGACATAAACCATTCCGTTCAGCTGCTCTTGTAAGCCATTTCCAGAATTACAGTGTCGTCGGGAAACCTCGAAGTTTTAATTTTTTTCCATAAACTGTAAGTCCTACTCCAAATTCGTGTTTGGTATCTTTCACTGCTTGCTCAGGCTACAGACTGAGTAACATCGTGGATAAGTTACAACACTGTCTCCCCCTCTTTTCAACCACTGCTTCTATTTCTTTCACCCCGACCCTTATAGCTTCATAGCTGCCGTTTGGTTTATATACAATTTGTAAATAGACTTTCGCTCCTTCTTTTTGTACCCTCTTCGAACAGAATACTCCAGCAACAATAGTCAAATGTTTTCGATAACTCTACAAATTATATAAACGTATGTTTGCCTTTCCTTGACCTATCTTCTAAGATAAGCAGTGTGATAAGTATTGCCTCGAGCGTTCCCTCTTTTCTACAGAATCCAATCAGATCTACCACTAGGTTGGCTCTTACTACTTTTTTGGTTCTTATGTAACTAATTTGTGTTAGTATTTTGCAACCATGACTTGTTAAACTGGTAGTTGTAAGTATTATCACCTGTGAGCATATGCTTTCTTTGGAACCGGAATTTTTTATATTCGTCTTTAACTGTGAGTTCGGGTCATGAACACCCGAAAGAGGAGTTTTGCCATGGCTGGTTCTCCCAAGACTATCCGCGTTTCTGGCGGAATGTCCTCTACTCACGGGGAGTTGTTTCGACTTAGGTCTTTCAGTACTCTATCGAATTATTCTCGCAGTATCATATCTCCCAATTCATCTCCATCTACACCCTTTTCCAGTTTATATTATTGCCTTCAGTTTCATATACCTGACATAGACCATCTATTAACTTAAGTATTTCACGTTTCTCTTCTTTGCTTAGGACTGGTTTTCCATCTGAGCTCATAATATTTCTGCAGATGCCTCTGTTTTCTCTTGTAGGCCGTATCTTTCCTCTAGTGATATATGCTTCTATATCCTTAAATTTGTCCTTTAGCCACTCCTGCTTAGCCACTCTGCACTTCACGTCAATCCCATGTTTTAGACTTCTGTATTCCCGGTCGCCTCTTTAAGTTTCTGTTTTTTGTTACATTTTCTCCTTTCGCCAGTTAAATTAAATAAACCTTTTATCATCCAAGGAATTATACTAGGCCTTGTCATTTTATCTATCTGATCCTCTGCCGCTTACACTGCTTCATCTCTCAAAGTTTGCCATTCGTCTTCTGCTGTGGTGCTTTCCCCTACCCTAGTCAATTTTTGGCTAATGCTTCCTTTAAAACTCTCAAAAATCTCCTGTTATTTCAAAGAATCTCTTGCTCATTTCCTTAATTTCCAACCTTCTTGCTATATATTTAGATTTGGTTTATAGTTCATGGCCAATAAATTGAGGTCAGAGTCCACATACAGTCCCGTTAATGTCTTTCTACATCTTAAAATCTGGTTCCGAAAACTCTCTCTTAGCATTACATAATCAGTCTGAAATCTTCTGGTGTCTCCAGGTCTCTTACACGTTTACAGCCTTTTTTAATATTTCTTAAACCCATTATTAATGATGACTAAATTATGCTTTGTGCAAAATTCTAAGAGGAGGCTTCCATTTTCATTCATTCCACAATTCCATAGTCTCCTACTATTTTCCTCCTCTTCCTTTGCGATCCCTTCATCAGCTGCGGACTGGCTATGTTAATGCATTCACTACCCTGTTTAGAGTAGCTTACCCATTTCCTATTTCCTTATTCATTACTAAAGCATCTACTATCTTATTTTGTATTTATAAGCCTGTATTCATCTTGCCAGAAGTCTTTTTCTTCCCACCAGTTCCCACTATATTTAACTTAAAACCTATCCATTTGCGATTCAAAATTTTCTAATCTAACTGCGCGATTAAAAGATCTAACATTTCACTCTCTGATGACATCCTCCTGAATAGTCCACTCCCAGAGATCCGAAGGGGGGACTATTTAGCTTCTGGAATATTTTACCTAAGTGGATGCCATCATCATCTAAAAATACAGTAGAGCTGCATGCCCTCGGGAAAATTTACGGCTGGTTTCAGACTTTTGCAATTCCTGCAAGGCCGTTTTGGTTGATGTTACAAGGCGAGGTAGTCAGTCATCCAGACTGTTGCCCCTGCAACTAATGAAAAGGCTGCAGCCCCTCTTCAGGAACAACACGTTTCTCTGGCTTCTCAACAAATACTTCCCTTTGCAGTTGCTGCTACGGTACAGCTGTCTCTATCGCTTTGGCACGCAACACCACCAAAGGGAAGGCTTGATTCGTTGCTGGCTGCCACAGTAACAGCGAAATGTAGAAAAACATAAACGATAAAATACTTTCCGATAGTGACACGGGGATATTTTTAATTTAGAACATTCTTCTTTAGACAGCCTGCTCGATTTTACTAGTAAGTTTGCGAGAAACGACGGTATTAAATAAAATACACTATATAGAGTGAAGAAATATGTAGATGCACATGAAGTAGGAAGGGAACTGGCTACTGAAGAGCATTAAAAATGGTCAAACCTCGAGTTAACAAATAATAGGGTCGTGAAGCCATTAAATAGTTGCGGATGGATACGGTACGTTACCAATACGCGTAATAGTTAAAATAAAGTTATCCCTAATGTTTTGAATGAGATAGGTTACTGTAGGAAAAAGAAAAATACTTACTATTTTACTCAGACTTCTTTATTTTCCCGTGTATTTCTCATACCACGGTTACACGTTTTGATTTTCAAACAAAAGCTTGAGACGTCCGCTCAACAGTCTATAAAGTAATTAAAAGGCCCAGCTGTTTGGCGTTCTAGAATTTACCATTCTAGTATGTACTGTAGTGTCTGCTGATGCTCATCAGTGTTCTCAGTCATCCAGACCTCCCTAAAATTAAACAAACCCATCGGCAATTCCTCGAAAGTGGGTTTCCGTTAACGGATTTTCTCTTGCTGGGATATTGTTTTTACTAGGTGCTAATAATGTAACATGTAATATGCCAGCACTGCATTATACATCTGTCTGAGATCACTTTTACCACCTGACAATGAGAATACCGTTACCATCTGACTGGCTGACGTGGGATCTGTTCTTATGCTGACGCAACAGATTTCCGAAAGTTATGTGACGATGGAACCATTCATATGTTTCACATTCTTTTGTCGGTGACATCTATATTGTATGAATAATTTGTATATATGATTTTGTTGTATAAGCGCCAAAGGCGCTGCATTCTGTTCACAAACGTTTGTTATTTTTAGTGACTTTAAGCTAAATTTTTACCACGCAGACCGTTGCCATTAGCCATTTCCATTAAATAAATGCGCTACACGGATAGCATTTCAGTTCATTAGCTATTTATTATTAATAATAGCACCATATGATGAAAATGTTTTTGTGTTATTTAGTGAGCTACGAGAGAGTTTTCGCAGAACTGTAGCGTTTATTCTCTGATGACAAAACGATTGAGCGTTGTTGACGTTCTATAATTAAATGTGTTTTTAATTCAAGTCGAACCCTCTTTACTAGGTGATATTGACCGAGTATTCTATCAATCAAAAAATTCTAGATAATTAGATAAATAAATTTTACCTACGTGAACTATCTCAGGTGATACACTCACCCAATATCTATACTAACATAGACGCTGATGCAAAACAGTAAGTGGCGTGACACAAAAGTTTTCTGTGTTGCTTCATGGTAATTTTTAATTTATACTGCTCAGTTTGGAATGTATTAGTGAACATCTCCCCACGGAGTGCGTATACTTTATCCTCTTAATGGTACGGTACATAATTTATAAATTTTAAATTGAATGTTGTATATGTGCTGTCTGTATGGCCCACTTAACCTGCTAAATCATTGGGCCAAATTCAGCCAGACTTGTTTCACATATACCTTACTGTGAGGTAACAATCTTTGGTGTGGATAAGGAGTAAGAACCATCAACCTAACAAAGGCGTGGAGGTGAAAATGCCTGCGATGTCTGAATTCCCAGAATTTGAGAATAACAGCAGTAATCCACTTGCAACTAACTTTACACATAATTTCAAACATTTACGGATTGTTTTTCTCGCTGACAAACCCTAAAAGTGAAAGGAAAGACGTTTATCGCTTACTACCTTTCTGCTCTTCATACAGTAAAAGTACAGCATGAGGCATGACGTATTTTGTCACTCCTTTACTATTAATTCTATTAATTGTACAAGATTTTCCAGACAGTACGCAAGTTTCCATTGAATTGAACTGCAAAATTATGTCATTGTTCGACACATTGTTCAGTAACTATGACGTCATGAACAGTGATACGTGTGGATAACCGCCACATTGTCAGCCCCCAATAGCTCAGTGGTCAGCGCGATAGAAAGTTAATCCTAAGGGCCCAGTTTAGATTCCCGGCTGGGTCGGAGATTTTCTCCGTTCAAGGGCTCGGTGTTGTGTTGTCGTTTCATCCTCATCGAGGCGCAAGTCGCCGAAGAGTCATCAAAGCGAAAGACTTGCACCCGGTGAACGGTCTACCCGACGGGAGGCCGTAGTCACACCGCATTTTATGGCCACATCATACATGACGTTTCAATTTCTTACTTCTCTGCTACCAACTCTGTTCAAACGAATTTTGCAAGCGGTATCCACATAGGCCGCTGGCTGTACCAACAAAATTATGTCATCGTAAAACACATAGTATATGATATGCGATGTCTTAACAGTAGAGGCGTTAAGGACTAGCGTAAAGTCTATGACGTTTAAATTTATTACTTCGTTGCTGCTAACTCAATTCTTAACACATTTAGCAGCCAGTATCCACATATGCCTTTGAATGTACCTTCAAAATTATATCACTGTACAACTCGTAGTTCAGGAGATGTGATGTCGAAAACAGTGACGTGCCTTAAAGACTGCCGCATCGTGCTTGACGTTCAAATACAGTTAGTTCCATAAGAAAGCGTTCGCCATTATCTGTATGAAAGAAAAGACACTGTTATAAGTATATGTTTACATAAAAATACGTGTTGTTGCTAATTGCACACTTACCGAATAGTTAAGGCGCTGCATGCATGGACTGTGCGGCCAGTCCCGGCGGAGGTTCGAGTCCTCCCTCGGGCATGGATGTGTGTGCTTGTCCTTAGGGTAATTTAGGTTAAGTAGTGTGTAAGCTTAGGGACTGATGACCTTAGCAGTTAAGTCCCATAAGATTCCACACACATTTGAACATTTTGAACCTAATAGTTAATCCAAGCGCGCCATTGTCGTTTACCGCTTGGCACCTTAGGCATCTCTCCGGAAAAACATTCACGTTTCCAACCTCTAAATACCATTTGGCCCCTCTTCGCAACGAACGTCTTTGACGGTCTAAGGAAGTTAGCACCAGATCCATACGAACGCTTTGGTTACTTTAAACGATTTACAGGGAACACTGCCTCGTGACGCTTCAGATATTTTTGCACTCATTTTAAACTGCAACTGACCAAACAAAACATTCATCTCACATGGTTTTTCTACGCAAGGTGTTTGGAAAAGAACTCCCTATTTTTAAGTATGAATTTAATGGGGAAATAATGAAAATAACATCAGTGATTGATGATGATGATGATGATGAGGTTCCATACTCCAAAGAGCGTAGGGGACGATGCGTGAGACCCGCACCGCCCAATAGGCAAGATAACAGCGGAGGTGGTTTGCCATTGACTTCCTCCAACGGTAATGGGGATGAATGATGATGATGAAAACGACACAACACCACCCAGTCATCTCGAGGCAGGCAGAATCCCTTATCCCGCCAGGAATCGAACCCGGGACCCCTTCCGCGGGAAGCGAGAACGCAACCGCAAAACCACGTGCAGCAGTGAAGACATACCATGAAAGAGAATTCCTTCAAGTTTTGTTTAATGTTAGTAGACGTCAACGTATGATCCATTTGTTGCCATGCACACGTCGAGACGATATTCCACTTCTTGCCACGTAATTCACCAACATTTCATGTGTAACTGCCCCAACCGCCACGAACATTCTGTCCCGTAAATGACTGATGTCTCTGATCTTTCACGGTAAGAAATCTGTTTTTAAAAGCCTGATAACATCATCAATTCCGTGTAGAAAGTCAACAGCAAACTAATACCTTTCGATTTTGCTCAAATGTCTCTGAGCACTGTGGGACTTAACATCTATGGTCATCAGTCCCCTAGAACTTAGAACTAATTAAACCTAACTAACCTAAGGACATCACACAACACCCAGTCATCACGAGCAGAGAAAATCTCTGACCCCACCGGGAATCGTTCGATTTTATCACTAGGTTTCATTTCATATAACAGTTGCAATTTGTAGGCGTGCAACTTAAGTCTTTTAGGCACAAAATCAGACGCAGCATCTTCAAGCACTCCTTATCGTTGATTACGTCTGGCCAATGATTTCTTCGGGCTCCGAACACACGAAACACGGATCTGTTCAACAAAATCATCAGAAGTTCTCGGTCTTCCTGGTGATTTAGCTTTTAAAACACTACCGGTTTTCTTGAAAGACTTTAGTCAATAGCCGGCCGCGGTTGTCTCGCGGTTCTAGGTGCGCAGTCCGGAACCGTGCGACTGCTACGGTCGCAGGTTCGAATCCTGCCTCGGCCATGGATGTGTGTGATGTCCTTAGTTTAGTTAGTTTTAAGTAGTTCTAAGTTCTAGGGGACTGATCACGTCAGATGTTAGGTCCCATAGTGCTCAGAGCCATTTGACGTCTAAAATTACGTTGCACTATTGAGACTGACTCAGGTTTCACAAGCCAAATAACACATCGCGCTTTCTGTTGCGGAGTACACATTGTTGCTGAGTTGCTCTGCACTGCACTGCACGCACACATGGACTGAACTGAGGGAACAGAGGAGAAAAACACCACTCGTGCCGTCTCAAGGTCAAGCAAACCTGCCAACTTCAGGGGAGCCAAACTTACAGAGGTGATGAATCAAACACCACAAACCAGAATAATGTATGTCACTTTGTACAGATTCTAGGACACATTAAAACTGGGGAGTTGTTTTTCAAACACACTGTGTGTCTATACACTATGCAAAAGTGCGTTGACTACAAATCCGAGACCCCTACTCTAGATGTCACTGCGGACGATACACTTGAAATTATGACTTACACTTTGTTGTGGAGCTACATCTACATCTACATGATTACTCTGCAATTCACATTTAAGTGCTTGGCAGAGGGTTCATCCCTACCATTCCAGTCCCGAACGGCGCGCGGGAAAAACGAACACCTAAACCTTTCTGTTCAAGCTCTGTTACTCTTATTTTATTTTGATGATCATTCCTACCTATGTAGGTTGGGCTCAACAAAATATTTTCGCATTCGGAAGAGAAAGTTGGTGACTGAAATTTCGTAAACAGATCGTTGCTTTAATGACTTCCTTCCCAACACGCGTATCATATCTGCCACACTCTCTCCCCTATTACGTGATAATACAAAATGAGCTGCCCTTTTTTGCACCCTTTCGATGTCCTCCGTCATTCCCACTTGTTAAGGATCCCACACCGCGCAGCGATATTCTAACAGAGGACGAACGAGTGTAGTGTAATCTGTCTCTTTAGTGGACTTGTTGCATCTTGTAAGGGTCCTGCCAATGAAACGCAACCTTTGGCTCGCCATCTCCACAATATTATCTATGTGGTCTTTCCAACTGAAGTTGTTCGCAATTTTTACACCAGGCACTTACTTGAATTGACAGCTTTGAGAATTGTACTGTTTATCGAGTAATCGAATTCCAACGGATTTCTTTTGGAACTTACGTGGATCACCTCAAACTTTTCGTTATTTAGCGTCAACTGCCACCTGCCACACCATACAACCTTTTCTATATGTGTATATTACTTTGTTGCTGCCAACTTCATTCACAACACATTTTGCAGGCAGTATCTACTTATGCCGCTGATTGTAGATACATTATTATTTAAATGTTCGACCTATTCATCAGAAGATATGACATAAACATTAAGCACGAGGCCAGATGTATCGTGATAGGGGAGTGGACGCTCAGCTATAAGTAAATACATGGGCTAAGCCGGCTTTCTGTGCTAGTATATTAAAATATTGAAGAGGAAATATTTCAGGGAGTTCATTATATTCGAAGAAACTACGGAAATCCTTATTCTCCATGGTCCAATTTGAGTTCCGCCTCTCCAGAATATAGGCGAACAGCATTACGAAATTTACTTTGCGTATCCCATTATAATATCTCTTTATATTCGATGAATTATTCTGATACAATTCTACCCTTGAATGACGTTTACTAATTTTATATCTTCATACTCGCAGAATCTATGCTCAAAGTAGTTCCATACAACAGCTATACCATGAGCGCATAATTATTCTTTGTAGTACTCTCTCTGGTAGTTGTTAGAAAATAGTTTCCGAGATTGTCTTCGTGCCGATTAGCCTGAGCATTGTTTGAAGAACTGTAATCTGATTATTGAGATTTATGACAAAAGACAACTGAAATGAAATTGTGTGATTAAAAGGGATATATATATATATATATATATATATATATATATATATATATATATATATATATATATATATATTGCTCCTTCATACAAAAGATGTGTAACAATTTACATTATTGGACATTTGAGAATTAATGATATTCATCGATATATTGCGTGGTTGATAATCAGAAGGGAACTTCCGAAAAAGTGGATACGAACCTGCATTTAATACTCCAAGAGCTCCATTACTTCTTCGGAAGGTTAAACTTCATCAAAGCCAAATATCCGCTTGATCTGAGGTTTCCCGACTGATTATACAAAGCTCCCAAAAATACTAGGGAATTTATTTGTACAGATTAGCAGACTGCCGCAAAGCACGAGCCTGCAGAGGAGAAGAATCATCGCTTGATTTCATTCTACCAAGTAAAATTTCTGAATAATTTTTGAGTAACTGAGTGATGACTGTGTTTCCTATTATGAATGATTGATTGCTCGAACGATTTGAGAACTACATAATTACATAGATAGGAGGAAAAATTACACAATCTGTTTTCTTATTTCATACGACCATCTACGTTTTCCCTGTCTATCAAAACCGTGAGCTGCTGGCAACACACAGTGTAAGGGAAACTACGTTTAGATTTCCTCTCGTAGATCACTACAGCGGAAATCCGTCCAGAAAACCACAATCTGTCTGTTTAGAGGCAGTTTGGCGCTCGGCAAGTGGAAGAAATACGTGTTCCATATGCATGGCGGCCGGCGCCTGCCGCACGCGTTCGGAGCCATTATTTACCCCCGGAGCGGAAACGCTTCCGCTGCAAGGCCACGGCGGGTCGGCCGGCCGGCACGCGACCACACCCGTCACAGGCTGGCGGGGCCCTCCTCTGACGCGGGCGAGATTAATGCCCGCCGACAGACGGAGCGCTGACTTACGGCTCAGGAAATCACTGCAGACCCGCTGGTCAACAGTCGAGGGCAGCGTCAGGAGGGAGGGGCCCCACCGCCTGCGGTCCCACCCATTGTTCTCGCGAATATGCTTTATCACTGCGTGAGGTCTGCGAAAGATGTTTCAGACGTGTTTTCTACCGCGAAGGCTCCTGCCGAGACGGTGAGCTGTGGTCATACTGGACTTAAACGAACGGTAGAGAGGGACAATCTCAATACTCAATAATTTCCCTTCACACATCAGTAATACATAGCAAAAGATACACTGCACATAGGTTTTTATGTCATGCCGTCTTAGATCACAAAATAAAGTAGTATTATTTACAAAAAAAAAAACATTTCTGTCTCACTTCTCGATGTATTGACTTCACACAGAAAGATGTACAGTACCTCATCACCTCACGACCCATTGTCCGCAAACAAACTTCCTCATACCACGCAAAAAACCAACTTCAAAGCATTACTTTATCCACTTATGCTCAGTTATTGTGCCACTAGCATGTATTAGTGAATTGCTACTAAGTTTACGTGAATTAACCTCATCACGAAAGCTGTTGTTTCACATTGTAAATATACAAATCCTAGGATAAGTAATGTGATTTTACCAAACACATATTCGTTAAAAGTTACAAAACAGCATCACATGTTATTAAAGTATCTCAGTGGCTGAAAACATTCAAAAGCCAAGATCGCATTAATATTTCCTTATTTAAGACAACCAGTTTGGACAGATTTTGATGTCATCTTCAGGGCTTACATGGGACCTCACGCTATTGTCGTGTCGGGATAAAAACCATAAAATTAGAGACAGATAGTAAAAATTAGTTAACGTAAGTTGGACATATTTTGTTCGGTTCTTAGAATACAAATATGTCCAGCGTATGTAAATAGATGTGCTATCGCATACTGTGTTTTTATGGCGTTACAAACATATGTGAGCGATATAGAAATGGAAATGGCGATTTCAATTAAGTGCTTTAGGTTCTTCAATATTTTAGGTATGGCAAACCTTTTAAAATGTGCTGATTTTTAACGACATGTCAGCTTCACGTGAGGTCCAACGTAAAATGAACATATTTCGTAACAAAAATCTATTTAAGACCGAAAGATTACAGCTAGATCCGTCAACAGGTCGTTTTAAATAAAGAGGTGTTTGTCTAATCTTAGTTTTTGAATGTATTATCAAGTAAAAAAAATGGTTCTAATGGCTCTGAGCACTATGGGACACAACTGCGTATTATCAAGTAAAACAGATTGCTCCTTCTGTCTTCTCAAAATGACAAAATTCAGTTAGTATTATGTGCACGTATTTGAAATGGTTTGCTCTTTCTTGTTGTGACTTATGATGCGCAATGCCGTCTAACAATGGCTACATGTAAACAAATTCGCATTTTTATTTCTCCATTATGGGATGTCTCGAGATTGCTTGTGCGCTAAGCGCATCTGTCACTCGTTCTCAAGCTTACTTGAGGATTATACACGCTGAATCACCGAAGACTTGCAACGCAAACTTTGACGATGTTGAAAGTGCTATTGATGTGTGGTTTCCACAGGACGGATTGGTAGTCAGGGAGTCGTGTTGTTGCTAAATAAAAAGAGTTTAATAATACTTAGAAAGTGCAATTGTATTTGGAAACATATGTTTTTTCAAATGGAACAATGTCTACTGACAATAACAATCTAAAATTGGGTTACATTAGGTCAGTGTGCTTGCTGAAGGATTGTAGTACGAGTCCTTAACGAAATATCGTATTCTGAAAAGTTTCTGGACCAACATTTGTTTGTGTCAATCAGCCTGCGTAGTTGCAAGGCACCATGCTGTTATGTTTACTTACAGTGTCCTTTTGTATTCTTCGAATGTACCGTGACTTGTTAGTCAGCGTGTGTGACAGTCCCGGCAGTAGATCGTTTGCAAGCGTTGAGTTTTTCCAATGCAGAAAAAGCCAACATATTAGTGGTGTATGGAGAGTACAGGAGAAATGCAGTTCGTTCTTGTGCGGTATATGCGACAAGATACAGCAGTAGACGTCAACTATTTTGGCAGTTATTTGTTTTTCCCTTCTATCAGTTACGTGAACCCAACAGAAATGATGTGAGTATTTATTCGCAGTTTCTAGTGTGTCGTGGTCTCTTAGTACAATACATACTATATTATATACCAGTGCGATATTGAGACCAACAGCCCCGCTTATACTTATTGCTACAGAGATAATTACAGACTGAATTTTCTTGCAGTATTATGGTTCCTTGTACCTTCTTTCACCTAAAACAGCTTCCCTGCGCGGTACGGCATTATATCACCGGAACTGAATCTTAATGATTTCGTACGCAGTTAGTTAGTTCATTCGTTACAACAAGCGAACTCTGTGAGCGAGTGTCACCGACAATAGTCCTCCTCGGCTGAATCAACGTCTCCCCTAGTTTCGCAGCGCGAAAGATCAGTTTTCAAACGACGTTTTCTGTTTCCACAGCACCTCCTACATTGCAAACATCTTCAACTCTGAAACTCTGAGAACCTCCTGGGCCTCAGGCACACTTCCTGAAAACATTTAGCCTCTTCGATCCGATAACTAATCTTACAAGCACATCGCCCCTTTATTCTCTCCTACCCTGCTTCCCCTGAATCCCTTCCGACTCCTCCTGTCCCTTCCCCTCCCTCACCCTATGAGGAAGCGGTTCTATCACAGGTAGCAACGAACATGCGTCTGTCGGAAATAAATGTGTCTGTATCACTCCATTATCCACAACACTGCAACACAATTAAGATCCTGAGTAGCTTCCTGTGCATGCTTTGCTATATCTGCAAAAAACTACCGTCTGCAGTTATGTGCTGGACGACAGAAGAATCTTTGTCATATATACTTATATAGTTGGATATTTTTGTATGTAATTTGTCTTAACTGAAGCTTTTGGGTTGTTTGTTTTGAATGTTAAGTTACTGCAGTGATCATGTGTTATGTTGTATATACTTACTTGTAAGAGATCCCTAAGTGTCAACACCACATTCTGAACATTACACAGACTGTGACAAGTAGAGGAAGAGGACTACATTGTTGCTCCTGTGGCTGAAAAAATTTGCATTTTGCATTATTCTACATGGAATATGGTGAAACAATTCCTTTTTGCTACAAAGTGCGGAACAGCTACACATTGTACAGTTGACTATCCCCGAGAGCAATGTCTGTGTCTTCACTTTAGGCCCCTACACTATCCAGTGGTCTAAACTATCATGTTGTATATCATTCACAGGCACAGGAGATGATGTTTACTTCTTCTGGTCTTGCTGTCCATGCAGTACTCAAAGCCAGTCTTCCTCTTTTCATGAAAATGTAAGCCTATTTGCAGAGTCCCAGGTAGGAATCCATCAACACATTTGTTTAACAACTCAGCTTCAAGACTTCCTCTTTCCATTTATAAGCTTGAGAGCAACATTGCTAAATAGTGCTAAAATCATGTTAGCAAGAAAAATCCTTTCTTATGCAACAAATCTCAAATACTTTGTCTGGTCCAGTAGATATAAAAGTTGTATCATTTGCAAAATTAGGACCTTTCTCAACTTTTAGTTGAATATGGCCGAAGCTCCACGGTCTCTGCACAACCTCCATCATCATCCACTGCGGTACATACTGCATGTAAATCAATATCACCCGTATTGCTATTGGCACCCTCATTTACATCTACAGCACACATCAACAACCTGCGTCCTCGGTCGATCACTTGGAGGAATGGGATTGATCGACTTCCGACGGAAGTGCACAGCACTCCTCATCCACCGAACAGATAAGCTACAAACTGACGATCCGAATGGGACAACAGCAGCCATATTGGATCGATACCGGCCTCAATCACAATGCGCTCCAATTTCTATAGTGGGCATCCCTTTTAAGATGTCCCACGTCAGGGAATTTTACCTCGCACGCAGTTAAGTGTTGGAGGCGGCTACAGATAGGAACACGTCGGCTCGACGAATCTATGAAGCTCTCCTTGGCTGTCCACCAGCGCACAAACTGGAAATACGGATGCCAACGGTCGTCTGGAAGCAGTTTTTAACAACCCATTCCTGCCATCGGACATCAGTTCGCTGTAATACAGAGTAGTCAATGACGCCTTTCCGACTAAGCAGCCACTAGCTGACAGTCACTTTAGTCAAACGAACGAATATAGTCAGTGTGGAGATACCGACACCAGAGACCACCCCACCGTATAGAGTGCCGATACGTGTGGAAAGTATGAGAGTTATTCCGATTGATGGTGGGGCTTATCAACCAAACTGCACCCTCCAATGTGACACCAACGTGGGTTCTCCTTCCTGACTTTAAACTGCATCCAAGAACGAAGAGCAACGCCGTGGCCTAGCTACTGGGACACACTGCCTACGCTATTTTTGAGTTACAACAAAGTGACAACAACTGCAACGTTCACCGAAGTACAGTGAACATTTTGCCAACAGTTTATCGGTTGCGTTATTGTATGATTATCAGAGGATGTTTCAAAAAAATGGTTCTGGGCACTATGGGACTCAACTGCTGTGGTCATAAGTCCCATAGAACTTAGAACTACTTAAAACTAAGTAACCTAAGGACACCACACACATCCATGCCCGAGGCAGGATTCGAACCTGCGACCGTAGCAGTCGCGCGGTTCCGGACTGAGCAGAGGATGTTTCAGTTACAGTGAATACCTTCGCTAGAAGTATCCATTTTGTTTCCCATTTTTCATTACAGTTTCACATTTTCCTTTACTTTATTACATGATACACTTACTTCAATTTGTTTAAATTTCACAACTCATACACATTTCTTCATGTATTGATACCAAAAGCGCTCTGTGAATAATTTGTTACACTTTTCAATTGTTTTCGTTTTTAATTCTGTTTTCTTTAATGGATTTCGATTCTGTATAATATTGCCCTGCTACTCTCAATTACATGTCTATTCATTTATTGTTGTAAAGATGTTATGTTGTAATGACATAATATCAATAAATAAAAAAATCACAAAAAACTCCTCTGGCTCTACAGCCGGTTCAGTCCCCAGATTTGCACTATATACCGGTTAATTACACATTACTTCCCTTCACTTCCACAACATTGTTACTTCGCACATCAGTTAAACTCACACTATTAACTTCCTTCCCCAAACGTTCGGCTTAGGTGAAAAGTGTATCACACATTTTCTTACGCCATTAATCATTCTCCAGATGATTAACAAGTGGCTCCATGTGTCTAAATAACCCCTCTTCCATCAAGTTCCATCTCCAGTCTACAGAAGTGTCGAAAAGGTTAACCTGGGCAATGATAGTTACAAGTACTGGAGGTGTAGATAAACTAGGTACAGCCCTTTTCTCATTCAGAGCGTTCAATTGTACACATACATTTGCATGGTCTGTTTTCAACTAAGCTAACTCAACTGTTGTGGTTCGCGACATATGCTCGAAGATAGCCTCAGTGGTAGTGACCAGACGTGGTCGAAACTCTGTCTGTTCCTCGGAAGTCAACAAACAAAAGGAAAACAAAGCGACGAGAAGAACACTTAAGTGTAATACTACCATAACACTTCTCCATCTGAATAGTTGATCATTCTTATTGCTTTACATAATTAAAGGGTGACAATTATTGAACATAGTTTAAAAAGTATATTAGTTACAAACTACGGCAGCACAAACTTTATTCAGCATATAAAAATCACTACAGGTATTCGGATTTAGGTTATGACATGTTCGATATGCCTGCCATCAGTGAGAGAAGTGGCCACGACGAATAGCGGAATTCTGCTGACCCGCTAAAGTGTCGGAGCATCGCTGATGTCGAAAACCTCCTGAATGGATGTTTAAGCTCAGCAATGGGTTTGGGAGTACTACTGAACAGCCCGCCAGGTTAGGCGTGCGGTCTAACGCACAGTGTCACCTTGCGTGTCCAGCGAGCAGGTTGTTAACTTGCGCCTGTGCCGCAGCGCCGCTTGTGTCGCAGCTATTCAGTCTTGTTGGTGTATCGGCCGGAGTCACACCGTAGTTTCGTAGCGGCGTTTGTTGTCGTTTTCTTCTTGGCGGAGGTGTTTTCTGCCCTCGCCATGGTGTCTGGTGAGTCTCCTAAATCTGTTCCTCGTCGTCGTACTGTTCGTTTCAGTTTTGACAAGAGTAAGCGTCGTGTTCAACCTGGCTCCTTAGAAATTCACGATTGGAAGGCTGACGTTATCCGTGTTACACCTGATCAGGTAGATACTGCTTACTTTGATTCTGATTTGTATACCTTCATTGTGAAGTTTGATGATCCCATTCAAGTGGAAAGACTTGTCTGCCGGGTTGGTCCTAAAGTGCTGTTTACACATGGCTGTGGTTCCATTAGTCTAGTCATCCTTTGAAAATGCGGCACTCTAGTATGCCCCGGTTAGAATTTATAACCTCCTCCTGAAGTGGACGATTCATTTCTTAAAACAGCATTGCTTGCGTTTGGAGTCATACGGCATATCCGATGGGAACGCTGGTCATCACAACATCGCTTCCAGTGTTGTAATGGTATCCGGACTGTGGACATGTGCGTTAAAGTTAATATTCCTTCCCACTTAACTGTTTGTGGTTACCAAATCCATGTTACGTATACAGTAGAAGAAGGAACCTGTTTTCTCTGTAACGAATGCGGTCATCTCAGATCTGATTGCCCACGCCGTACTACTGTTCCGACGTCGTCTTATCAAATCGTCTTCCTTTAACGTTGGCAGACATAGTAATTTCGCAGTCAGCTGTCAGTCAGTATCCAGCTTTAAGCGATGTAGGAACAACATTACCCCCCACTCCTCGCAAATTTACACCGTTACCGACGCGTCCCAGTACGGCCTCTGATCACGAGGGGACGACAGCTCCTGCGACGCACGTCAAACGCCGGCGGACTAAGGACGGTACAGATTTCGAGGACGCCCCACTCCATTCATGTTCTTCTGAAATGGCATTGACAGAGGGTACACCTTTTGGGGGTAATGCGCTGTCTACTGATGTTAATTGTGATTCCAGCATTACCAGAGAGGATGTAGCTGCTTCTGTTGATGTTGAAATGTGCGTTCAATCTGCGTCCCCCACTTCACCCGTCGACGTGACGGTTCCCGTGGGTTCCGTTGTTCCCGCAGAGACATCGCCTGCTCGCCAGTATTTTCAGTGTTGTAGTGCAATACCGCCCCTCCTGCACGCTGAGACGGTCGAGCAACGAGATTGTACAGGTTCTCTCCCTGATGCTCAGGAAATGCCACCCGACACCGGCACTGCATTACCTGTCTCTTCTGTACTTGATGTTGCTGTTGGTCGTTCTGAGTTGTGCTCCCCGGTTTCCGATAAGTGCGATGACGATGGCTCCTCTATAAAATCGGAGCTTGGCGTGCCCTCAACCCCTCCACATCAAGAGTGTGTGTTTTCACGGAGTTGTGTGAAACAGCGTTTCCAACCAGCACGTGCCGCGGCGCTTCGTAAAAAGGAAAACGAGGATTCCTGGGCGTCAGGTGGGGAGGACTATCACTGTACCATCTTTTCCCCGCCTGCGGACGTTGGGGAGAGACGTACGTGATTGTGATTTTTCCTTAATGTTGTTTTATTGGCCTTACATGTGTTAACGGATACAGGCGTACACATTTCTAACCCTCAGTGTTAACAGGATACGTTCCCAATTACGGCTTGCTGCGTTGCGACAGTTTATTTACAATTCCCAAGCAGATATCGCGAGTTTACAAGAGGTATTATTTGATGTGTTTTGCCTTCCTGGATATTCTGTGTTTTTTAATGTCGCACCTGAAAAATCTACCGGTATGGCTTTGCTTTATCGAGATGGAATCCCGCTGACGGAGATGATGGAGGCGGTATAGGCTGTAGTTTTTATGACCTCACGTCAACGTTTTTTACGCTACGTCTGGATCAGGTCGTTCATCCGATCGCGCGCGGTTTTATAAGAAAGAAATTCTTTATTTACTCCGACGGTTCCCGCTCAACTGTTAGCGGGCGATTTTAACTACGTCTTACGCCATGTAGTTCAGACCCCCAATTACATATTTTGTCGTGAACTTAATGATATGGTTACGTACTTGCATCTTGGGTTTGTAGTTATCCTACATTGGTGCCGGCCGCTGGGGGCCGAGCGGTTTAGAACCGTGCCACAGCTTCGGTCGCAGGTTCGAGTCCTGCCTCAGCATGAATGAGTGTGGTGTCCTTAGGTTGGTTAGGTTTGGGTAGTTCTACGTTCTAAGGGACTGATTACCTCAGATGTTGAGTCTCATAGTGCTCAGAGCCATATCCTACGGTTTACATTTTTGACAGCTACTTCAAGAAGCCGATTTATCTGCCCCCATATTTTGTCAGCTTCTATCGATTGATGTAATACCTGCCAGTTTCAATGATCACTGTGCTGTATCAATGACTTTTAATCACATCCCGCAATGGGTCCATCTTTCGCGCCTTTATGGAAGCTAAACACTCTACATCTCACGGACCCCTCTCTGGAGGGCATCGTCGCAGACGTATGGCGGCGGACAAGCCAGTCCCAGACGAATTATTCCTCACTTCTAGAATGGTGGGTTACCTTTGCTAAACCCCGGATTCGAAATACACTCAAGCATTTTAGCGCTGAAAAAGAGGCTGAAATTAGGCGCAGTAGGGAATTTTATTGTGCAGTCCTTCGCGATCTTACGATAATGCTCGTGATGCCTCCTGGAAGGTCGTCCACGTCCACCGTGTGAAGGCAGAATTGCTCCAACTTAAACGTAGGCAAATGGATGGTGTCCGACTGCGTTCCCAGGCTCGTTCAATCGTACGGGATAAGTTGACCTCTCTTTATCACCTTTTCCGGCTTCACAAGCGATCTCAAAGGACGTGTCTTTCTACCATTCGTTTTCCAGGATGGGAGTATATGGTCCTGCCAATCAGAAATCATTCATGAACCTTACCAGTACTATTCCCAGCTTTATGTTGAAGTGGATTCAGACGGTCCACCGTCTCTTGATTTCACCTCTCTTCTTGGTCGTGTTGTTACACCAGCTCTCCAGGAAGAGTTTTCTCTGTATTCCATCTCGATGATATACTTGATATTGTGGCTCGTTCTCCCTCCCACGGACCGCCTGGCCCCGATGGCCGGCCCAAAGAATTTTATATCCGATTTTGGCCCCTAATAGGAGATACGATAACTCCCATGGTGAATGAAGTGTTCCAGCCTGCATCTCGTGGTCGTGCGGTAGTATTCTCGCTTCCCATGACCGGGTTCCCGGGTTCGATTCCCGGCCGGGTCAGGGATTTTCTCTGCCTCGTTTTGGCTGGGTGTTGTGTGATGTCCTTAGGTTAGTTAGGTTTAAGTAGTTCTAAGTTCTAGGGGACTGATGACCGTAGATGTTAAGTCCCATAGTGCTCAGAGCCATTTGAACCATTTTGAAGTGTTGCAAGAAGGCCTTCTCCCGCCCAGCTTTAAGGTTGCTAAAATAGTCCTGATCCCCCAAAAGCCGGGATGTGTGGATCATGATTATAAAATAGTGGCGCGAGTGGTCAATAGCCAACTATCGGTATTGTTGCCTATCATCATCGCGAGCCATCAAAGTTGTCTTCCGGGTCGTACTCTCGTGACTCCCGTTGCTGAATGTCGAGATTTGATTTCGATTTCTTCCACCATCCCCGCGCCAAGGGCTTTGCTTTTCATTGGCCAAGCGTTCGACCGCGTCAGTCATGGATTCCTTATGCGAGTATTGACGACTGTTGGTTTCAACAATGCTGCACGACGAGAGTTTAGCTCTCTAATCACCGGTATTCGGGCGTCCATTGACGTAAAAGGCCATCTTACTTCCCCCATCGCGGTGTGTCAGGGCGTCCTTCAAGGGAGTCCATTATCAGTGTCGCTCTACGTGCTGTTTCTGGAACCATTATTGCGAACTATACCTGCTCGTTTGAGTGTCTGGTCGCTGCTGAGAGAAAGGTTTACCGTTCGTGCATATGCTGATGATGTTATGGTTCTTCTCCGTACCCGTGATGATATATCACTGCCGAAGGAAGTTTTGGATACCTTTTGTCGTCTTACGGCAGCGCGGGTTAATGACCAGAAATGTCGTTTACTCAGGTCGAGGATTTGACGCTGTTGGAATTCCATGGGCTTCGAAGGTCACCCTATGTCGATAGTTGGATGTTATAATTGACAGTTTCCGCTAAAGATGGCTACGATACATTGGAAGTCTGTCACGGATAAGATTCAGGGTGCAATCATTCAACACGAGCGTTGCTCCGTCTCGCTTCTTCATAAGGCTAGAGCCATGGAAACGTATGTGTTAAGTAAGGCTTATTTTATTGCACAAATCTGTACACTTCCTGCAATGATGTCCCACAAGTGTGCAAAGCTTAACTGCCAGGTTTATCTGGCGCAACTCTGTATTTGGCGTGCGTTATGCGCTCATGGCGCGGCACCGTTTGCAGGGTGGTTTGAGCCTCCCTGACATTCCGGTTAAGGCTTCTGTTTATTCATCCGTCGCACCGTGTTAAAGTGCCAACGCCCCCCCCCCCCCCCCCCCCCAGTCACTTACAGCTTGCCCTTATGACTGTATCCGACTGGTGAGTTTAACATCTCCAGTAGATATTGGTAGGATTAGTTATAACTTACGAACGTCAAGGAATTTCTTCTTGAGGTCAGTAATTTTTCCCAAGCGAACCTCTCCCTAAAAATTCTGTTAAGCCGCTGGCCAGTTCCTTTTAGTATTCCCTCTGTGGAAGCCATGATGCCAGAAACGAAATGAAGGTTGTTTGGTCTAACATCAGCCTCCCGATTTTCCCAATGGAAGTGGCGTCCACGTGGTACCAAGTTGTTCATAATGTTGTACCTACCAACGTGCGACTTTTTCGTATTGGCCTCAGTGTAACAGATCGCTGCAATCGTTGCCATGCAACTGATACATTATCTCATCGGTTGATTTCCTGCTGTCATGACCATTGGAGATGGCTTCGCCGACAACTGGTTTTCCTCATCAGGAAGTCGGAGCGGCTATCTCGTGGGAGATTCTAGTGCGTCCCGATTCAATCTCCTTTCCCCGATCGAAGAAAAATACCATCATGTGGCTTGTTGGCCATTATGTCCACTATGTGATGGTGAGTGGATATGACGCAGATCCGTGTGCTCTTTCCCGATATATGGACGTGGCTCAGATTGCCCCGTTATCGTGAATTTTTTTCTTATATGTTGTATCTCGTTTTTCATCGTCAAGGCGTTGAATGAGTTTGCCATGCACCCCCTTTTTTATTTTATTTTTATTTTTATGGACACTTCAATGGATTTAGGTGTTCCACGATGTAGAAGTGACGGAAGAAAGAATGTATGGGCACGTTAAAATTGACGCCCCATTCCTTCCTATACGTTTTTATGATTTCACCCTTTTGTTTTTGTCGAAATGGTTTCTTTTTTTAATTTAAATTGATTGTCTTCAAGAAGTGTTTAAAAAAAGAGAATATTTTCGTTTTTTGACGGAATACACTGCCATTTGAGTGTATATTTCGGTGTGTTTCCTGTGTCGGGAAACAAATTAAATAAAATTGGTCCCGGTATTGTATTGTCGAGTGTGTGAGCTGTGATGAAACCTCCCTGACGCCAGTTTCTTTATTTTACTTTAAATTTTGTTCAGAACATTATGAACCGTCCGTTCATAAAAAAGGGCTCATATGGACAGAGCGTCTGCCATGCACTAAAAAAAAAAGGCTTCTAGTGTGTTACAGTGTTAAATGGTAAATGGGACGAGCCGTGTTCGAAACTCGTACCTACTATTTATTTTTCTCTTTATAATGTTGTCAGCTGCCGGTACGGTTATTGAAACTTCGTACTCTACTATGCTTTCTGGGCGGGAAGGTGTGCCAGTGCCCGGCAAGAATCTGCCCGGCGGTTTAGTGTCGAGGCCCGGTGTGCCGGCCAGTCTGTGGATGGTTTTTAAGGCGGTTTTCCATCTGCCTTGGCGAATGCAGGCTAGTTCCCCTTATTCCATCTCATTTACACTATGTCGGCGATTGCGAGGCGAACACTTTCTCCACTTACGCGTACACCGTAATTACCACGCGAAAACTGGGTTACACTCGTGTGGTGTGAGACTTTCCAGGGGAATCCACTGGGGCCCGAACCGCACAATAATCCTAGGTTCGGTGTGGGGCGGCAATGGGGTGAGTGGGCTGCTGTAGCCTGTTGTGGGGTTGTGAACCACTGAGGGCTACAGCGGGGACGAAGCCTCGCCGTCGTTTCTATGTCCCCAGTTCCATGCAGTACAACACAATACAATTGCTGTACACCTTTTCTTTAATATAGCACCACAAGAAGAAGTCGCATGTGTTCAGATCCGGAAAGTATGGCGGACAATCGAGGCCTATACCATTGGCCTATGGGAATCCCAGAGCCAGAATGCGGTCCCCAAAGTGCTTCTCCAGGGCATAAAGCACTCTACTGTTTCGATGGGGTCGAGCTCCGTCTTGCATAAACTACATCTTGTCGAAATCACGGTCACTGAGTGTAGTGGTTGTGAAATCACCTACTGAAACCTTCGCGTATCGTTCGGTAGTCACCGTGCCATCAAGGAATATCGCACCGATTATTCCGCGACTGGAAATTGCACACCACACAGTTATCCGTTGAGAAGGAAAAGAGTTCTCGATCGCTAAGAGCGGATTCTCAATCCTCATCCAAAATGAAGCGGATTTCGTCGCTAAACCAAAGCATAATGCGCATAATTACCATCATGCCCCGCTGCCAGCCGTGCGTGTTTCAACGTCCTAAGGGGAAGCGTTCAGACGTTATGTCGATTTTATTTCATATACTTCAATATTTGACACCTTGTACATAGAACAATGGGCCACATTATTGCTCAAAACAAATTTCATAATCCATACCAAATGGCGCAAATTAACATATATTCTTTTTAATATCCTCAAACCACCGTCTGTATTTAATTTCCCCAGTCTGCAAAACGATCAAACATCTCGCAAAACACACGCTGAATTTCATGGTGCAGTCAAACAAAAACACAAAAAAAAATACTGCTCTCACCCAACTGCACGTTAACAAAGCAGTCTGCAGCTGTCGGCAAGGAGGGAGCAGTGACTGCTTCTGTTACCAAATGTAGAGCACGGGTGCGTGACCTCTATAGTTAGGCTGCCGATATGCCAGAATGTATGACATTTCACCATACGACCATGGAAGCAGTACTGGTGGTAGCAGGAGTGGGACAGTGACCCACAATGGAAACATTGCTAGATGAGAAAGTGTTTTATTCGGAACAATTACAGCGGTGGAGGCGGAGCCGGAGAGATGGTCAATGGTGTACGTGATGTAGGCGGCTACCGACGGCGGTAGCACACTGACATCACGAACAGACCACTAGAAAGGTGGTGCCTGGCGTGTATCCGAGGTGATAGCTGCTGTTGGCGGGGTGTTGTTCTCACCACAACAGGAGGGGCGCTGAGGCCTTGGCGGGGTGTTGTTCCAACCAAAGCAGCAGAGGCGCTGACGCAAGGTGGTGGTGATGTGTAGTGGATGCCAGAAAGCAGCCACCGCTGCTTGGTGGGAGCCACACCGGATGGAATCGAATTAGTAGCATCCTGAACACGACTGAGCAGAACTGAGAGTGAGAGACAAATTTAGGTGATATTTATACGAGTGAGGCTGCCTAGTGTGTCTCAGTCGGAAGCAGTCTTCGGCGCTAAGTCACAGCGGCCGTGTGTAGTCGTTGAGGCATCCTAACATCATTTGACCTGGCACTCTCATCGTGTCAGCTCCCCCAGAAGTGACGTCTGTGCTGAAATAATCACAACAGCGACTTCAACATTCTGAATACGTGTTGGTATGAATTTTCTCCATAACGTATGAAACTAAACTCCATAACTGATCGTTTATAGGGTGCACCATAACAACCACTACCAGTCACACCATAACATGATTTTACACACATCAAACAAAGTTTTGTATCACCTCGATTCCAAGAGGTCCTGAACCTGTACAGAAAATTGGAATAGAGATCAACATAAATATAATTTCCGCTATTTTCATTCACATGAAAACCAGAGTTCCACCCTGCTGTACAGACAGGTACATCTAATACCCAGTAGCACCCACGAATGCCTGTGGTCGTCGTGGCATATATCCACAAGTTCATCAAGGCACTATTGGTCTGGATTGTCTCACACCTCAACGGCGATTCGGCACAGATGGTGTTTGGTGGGTCACGTCATCCATCTCCAACACTTTTCAATCTATCCCAGGCAAATTCTATGGGGTTCATGTCTGGAGAAGATGCTGGCAACTCTAGTCGAGCGACGTCGTTATCCCGAAGAAAAGTCACTCACAAGATGTACACGATGGGGGAGCGAATTGTCGTCCATGAAGACGAATGCATCATCAAGATGTTGCCGATGTAGCTGCACTATTGGTCGGAAGATGGCATTCACGTATTGTACAGCAGCTACGGCGCCATTCATGACCACCAGCGTAGTACGTCGGCCCCACACAATGCCACCCTAAAACAGCAGGGGACCTCCACCTAAATGCATTCGCTGTACAGTGTGTCTGAGGCGTTCAGCCTGACCGAATTGCCTCGAAACACGTGTCCGACAATTGTCTGGTTGAAGGCATATGCGACACTCACCGGTGGAGAGAACGTGATGCCAGTCCTGAGCGGTCCATTCGGCATGTTGTTGGGCCCATCTGTACCGCGCTGTATGGTGACGTGGTTGCAAAGATGGACTTCACCATGGACGTCGGGAGGGACGTTGTGCATCATGCACCCTATTGCGCACAGTTTTACTCGTAACACGACAGCCTTTGGCTGCACGAAAAGCATTATTCAACATGATTGCGTTGCTTTCAGGGTTCCTCCGAGCCATAACCCGTAGGTAGTGGTCATCCACTGCAATAGTAGCCTTTGGGCGGCCTGAATGAGGCATGTCATCGACAGTTCCTGTACCTCTGTATCTCCTCCATGTCTGAACCACATCGCTTTGGTTCACTCCGAGACGCCTGGACACTTCCTTTGTGGAGAGCCCTCCCTGGCACAAAGTAACAATGAGAGTGCGATCGACCCGCGTTATTGACCGCCTAGGCAAGGTTGAACTACAGACAACACGAGCTGTGTACCTCCTTCCTGCTGGAATGACTGGAACTGATCGGCTGTCGGAGACCCCCGCGTCTAGTAGGTGCTGCTCATTCATGGTTGTTTACGTCTTTGGGCGGGTTTAGTGACATCTCTGAACAGGCAGAAGGACTGTGTCTGTGATACAATATCCACAGCCAACGGCTGTCTTCAGGAGTTCTGGATGTGGGTATTCAGTGAATTACCAGTTAAGGTTTTGTGCTTATCTTCTGGTGTTTTATATTCAGTTACATGTTTCATTGCTTCAGAAGCATATATGTTCACAGCATCTAACGTGCTTACATATGGAAACGTTTCCCTATGTAAAGACGTTTGACGTTGTGACTGTATGTGTTTCTTAAGGTATTAACATGTACTATATTCAAGACATAACATGGATGTGCCCATATTTAAGATGGTGTATTATATGCAGTTAACGTGTAAGAAAAATCGAGATATTGGTGTAAAAAATATGAATCTAATATGGAAACGCCACGGATCCTCCAGCCATATGGATCACTAACGATGGGGATTGAAATATGAACTGAAGAAGGGCACAAAACCGAAACCTGTCGTGCATTAAATAAAATCATTCTCTAGAGAGACTGCTAGTGGCTATTTTTTTACACGCCATACGAATTCTTGTGTACTTGTGACGTCGTTCTGCTGAATCGACGCAGGAGCCATTCGTTACACTGTGGGAACCATTATGTAACGGTCTGTGTGGGCTCTGAACGTGGTCCTACGATGATACAAATATTAGCAGATATAAAGCTACCTTTCGAGGAAAATGTAAATGGTGATATCCACCGTGATTATAGCTTTTATGTGCTGCACGAACTGAAAAAAATTTCTGGAGTGAGACAGTAAATTTTCAACATGGGAAAAGAGGAAATTATTGACTATTTTTGAAAGATGATACTAAATAACTTTTACGGCGAGAGTAAGCACCTGGCCAGTCAGATGCATAGATATGCCAACAGGAAACTTTCCGGAAAAGTTGGGGGAGAAATTAATCTGGTGTACGTACTTCGATGCAAGTCTTCATTAGTGCATGTCTCAGAGTAGCAATACCCAACATCTTTTGGAAGCCATACTAAGAAATTGCAATTAGTGTAATGGGTGTATTATTCTGTTATTATTTTTAATTGCGATGATGAAACAATATTAAATAGACTATAATATTGTTCTGGAAAGGGTAAGCGAAATTTGCTAACCGTGGTACAAACAGAACTTTTATGCAAATAAAATGAAAATTAATATGTTTATATTGCCGCTGTTGGTGACAATATTACACCCTTCATCTATTAAATTAATTTCAAATGCCTCACTTTGTAATATTACTAACAAATTTTACCAACGATAATTAATTACTCAACATGCCGTTATTTCCTCACAACAAAATTGGTACCCAAAATGGGGCCCAATTGAATTACATCACTATAGCCTTATCGACATCATTCCCTCTCAGATTGCTATTGATTTCAACAAGTCATTGTGCGGTGCGGTGAGAGACCCACTTTTGTTAGGCTGCTTGCATTTTCTTTTATTTTGGGGCTACGTTAAGTCGGAGGGATCTGCATATCAATTTGAAAGTGACATTGAATAGGCAACAGAACCTGCGGCCCATTTACAGTTCGGGGTAACTGTAGGGAAGTACACTTACAGCCAACTGGGTGCCAATATTATAGTTTTAAAAGAAATGGCTCTGAGCACTATGGGACTTAACTGCTGTGGTCATCAGTCCCCTAGAACGTAGAACTACTTAAACCTAACTAACCTAAGGACATCACACACAACCATGCCCGAGGCAGGATTCGAACCTGCGACCGTAGCAGTCGCGCGGTTCCGGACTGAGCGCCTTAACCGCTAGACCACCGCGGCCGGCTATTATAGTTTATCAGGACGCTAATTACCATGTACTAGAGCAGTGGCTGTAGCGCGTCAAACGTGTAGAAGGCTTCGCTTTGAAGCACGGAAGTGTAATGAGTCTCGCTGGTCGAGGATGTGTAGAAAAATTAAAAGACTTGCTTTTACTTATTGCTAGTGTGTCGATATACTACGTGCCCACGTGTTCTGTTTTATTAGCGAAGATAGCGGGTACACAAAACAAGAAGCGCATACAGAAACTTTGACTGAAACCGTTGCAGTTCTGAAAGTCAGGTAGCCGCGTTAGTCCAAGATAAAACAGAAAGAAGTCAGGCTCGCGGGAATGTACAGAGAGAGATAGAAGCATTACCTGCAGCAACTAACTTGACGCTGTCGCAGGGAGCTGATATCAACACCATAGTAAAGTTCCCTGTCCCATCTACTGATCCTATGGCAGCTAGTCTCATCACATCTTTTCCTGGCGTAAGGTGCATGACTGCAACTTAGGGATCAGGATAAGCGCAATAGAAAGAGGCATGCGGTGAAAGCAAACTGGGATGTTCTGATCGTCAGAGGTCATTCCCAACTAGATAATTCACTGCAAAAACGTGTGCAGAGACTGATTTCACTTGACTGGTGCAGTAAAGAATATGGGACATAAATTCTTGACGGACACAGACACACGTGTGTCAGTTGTTTCTCTGGACCTCTTTGGTGTTAAGAGACTTCAGTTTCCACAATATAGTTTACGTAGAGTGTCTAACAATGAGTCAAAATTGTTACGGCAAAATTGTTCACTTCTAGCATTGGGGCTGAAGAGTTTAATGAGCATATAGAGGTGTTACCACATCTTAGTGAGAGGTACTGTGCAATTCTCGGACTCGATTTTCTGAATAAACATTGCGCTATAGTTGCTCTTTAGTGGCGTACAACTGAACTTGGTGGAACATTCTTTGAACTAGGGGAAAGAACTGCTAGGAAATAACGACGCACGTTGCACCTGTGACGAAGGTGGTTACCATTAAACTGTGTACAGTACACTAAAGATTAATTCATAACTTACCAGCAGGTACTGGGAACTGATCTGGGCTATAGCCCGATCCACGAACGATGGCGGTTCGCGTATGTCGAAGCACGATTCCAAGTGACAGTTACGGTGTGGGCATGTGCGTGCTTTCCTCTTGGAGAAAGCGCATATTCTGCAAATTATGTCTCTCGCTTGCTTATGCAGAATTTATCAACAGCCACCGAAATCAGCGATGACAACACGCAACAAATGGATTCTAATTTCACTAAACAGCCCGCTACGATCACGATTAATGCTCGCATTAGCTTCGGCATTCGCAGCAGAGCGCTCAGAAGATGCTGAACGCTCATTGGCTGTCGCGGAATGCATGACGTAAGTGCACAGAATAAGCCCAAACTCGACGCCAGCGTATGTGACCACAACTGTAATGCAGGTACAGACTTATCAAAGGAATTGTTGTGCATGTATAACCAGTAGCCGGGAATGAGTGACTAGATGAGTCCCATTGTATGGTGTGGGTCTGTATTTCGCATTACACGAATAGATGGGGAATTTATGGTACCTTTGAGTTAGGAACATTTTGGCATGGACAAGGTTTATCTCTCAGAGGAGCTAATGGTCCTTTGAGAGTCTTGGAAGAAGAGGGTACTGATAAGTCGAATAACAAATGCAGTCACAAACATACTTTTAACTGTTATGTACTATGCGATAAAGTAACTTTCAAGGTAAGAATAGGGAAATATGGAGAACCGATCGCTTAGATTGACAGATTTATTCAGTCCAGTGGATCCGTTACCAGCGATGCGTATGAAATAGCTTAGGATACCAGTAGGAAGAAACTATTAACGTCAGTTGCATAGGGATCAACGGCGACGAGCGAAAATGTGTGCTGGGCCAGGACTCGAACCCGTGATCTCCTGATAATATTCATATAGTTGATTCGCCTTGATGGGCAATGACTCTATCACCTTCACTGTCGACGCACAATTACGTCCGACCTGCTACAGTAATCTCAAAGCAGCGAGCCTTGAGGACTTGGATGCGTGCCTAGATAGTCCGCGCAGCTGCGATCAACACTGTGTCCGGGTCGCGCATTGCTTAACGCAAGTGCCTGGTAACCAGGACATCCCAGGTTCGAGTCCCAATCTGGCACACATTTTTGCTCGTCTCCGCTGATTCCGCACAAAGTCTCGATGCAACTCGCATTAGTAGTTACTCCCCTTTCCTTTCTCCCCTCCACATTCAATCTGCATAATACATTTCGTCTTTTTATCGAGGTTTTTTCCAAGGAACCAGACTGATTTATCGAGTAATTCTATTTATCGAGTTTCGTATTAGAAACAGTCAACAGTTAACTTCTCATTGTCCGTCCAAACTGCCCTGAGCCCGTGAGTGACGTCAGCGCAGTAACTACCCTGGAATTTGAACGAACAACTACAAACGATAAATGTGAGTTCAGGCAGCCAGCTGAGAGCTGGAGTTTCGGCGGACGCGTGGCCGTGAAGTGTCGCTGTAATTCTGTCACAACGCAGCAACATCTCTAAATCAAGTCTTCAAGATATTCTACAGATTGTCTTCGGGAAAAGAAAAGTTTGTGCAACGTTTGTCCCGCACATCTTGATTTCAGAACAAAAACAACGCTTGCAACGGCTTCATTGAAATGCGAAAGCCGAGCAATTCTTTTCTCGAAAAAAGTATCACGGGTGACGAAACTTTCTTGTTATGAATATGAACTTACCATAAAACGACAAAGTGACGAAATTCACATGAAGCGTCAACGCCTTGACGATGTAAGCGACATCGCCGCGAATGAGACGCTGCTTCAGCTACAGTAGAACCACATCCCAGATAAGGACTTTTTTGATAACTTTACATGGCTGTATGAATTTTCTGCGTATTGTACGCAAAGGGGACATGGAACCACGTAGAACATCTGAAGAATTAACAGCAAGATCTTAACTTCTCTATATTTATCACTGATACACTATTAAACTTTTTGAACGGAAAAGATACACGGTTGGGTTGGATTTATTAAATTCTTGCTTCAGATATTGTTTCAAACAAAAAGTTCAGTTTCTTAAATGGCCAGCCTGTAACCATATTTATTATTTGTGAACTCGATGACCACTCACACAAGAGTTATCGCGAATCCAAAAACATGGAAAAAATCTTAAGTCTTCGACAATACAGTCATGATTATAGCAGCGTACAACTTGTATAAAACTGCTGTTGAATTTATTTTTGGAATAAGGTGACGTACTAAATTTCCACTTAAATTATGATTTGTAGGATCTATAGTGTTCATTGGCCTTAAAAGTTAATTTATACGTGACTCATCGACTGCTGACTGTTCATCATAATAAAGAAAACAAGCTCGTATCGCTTACAACATGTACATGATTGGTGTTATAATGGAGAGCATGTTTTTTCTGTTGCCGTTCGAGTAGCTTGCTGTGTAAGAGTGTTGTATTTGCTCGGGAGTATAGTGGTGGGGAGAGGATGGAGGGGGCAGGTGGTGGGTGGTTTGCTGGCGCGGGGAGCTGATCTCCAGGAGAACAGGAGTCCCACCGATAATCCAGCAGTAGCCGCTGCTAACATAAATTCCGGGATAATGCCAGCCAGTCCCGAGATAATAGCCTCCTCTGCTCAAACCATGCGAGGAACAATCTTGCTTCTGTTGGACTTAGCATTCTCTCGTTCTTTACGGCCCTTCTCGACGGAAATGACTCTGGGGACTGAAGTCGTCGCGGCGAGTTATATACTAGAGAAGCAACTCAGCCATGTTTTCCAGTTAATTAAGTACGTGTATTCCAAACAGTTAACGACACTGTAAGGATTCTAAGAAATTCTGAGTTCATTGTACCATATTTTCGCTTAGTGAAGTGGGTAAAGCTGAATGAAGAGCGAATCAGGTCTCCTGGAAACCAGAATCGTTGAGGCTAGAAGGTCGACGTAATGGAAATCCGTATTTTCAGTGAAAACAGCTTTAATACGTCTTAAAGTGAAAGTAAAGAAATTAAAGCGGTAACGATGTCAGACTCAGTTCTTAGAAAAAGCCACAGTGAAAGAAGATACACAATTGCCTTTCATTGGCAGTACTGCTAGCTAATGAATCCACAAATAATGAGAGAAACAGACATCCTATCGCAGTCCCATAATCCAAAAGAGGAACATCTTTGTGTGTGACCTAAGCTATGGAATATTTTTGCTGCAATCCAGAACCACATTACATACTGTTTGTACTTCATTGTGAAACGGAGGGCGTATGATTTTCTGAATTAGTAGAACATTCATTGCCGGAGATTTTTGACGTAACTGGTCGTCCACAAGAATTTGTGAAAATATCTTACCATGAAAGACGACTCGTATATCCCTCTTGTTAAAAATATTCGTTACTGGTCGACAGTTTAATGGAAACGAATCTAGTTACAAAAACAAATTCTTATCAAGCACTATTGATACGGCCACTTAGCAAAGTAATAATTTTTGTACTGCTCCATGTAGATTCTTTTGTAAGTTATAGTTTCATCAGTGCTATTTGTAAGTGAGTTCACTAATCACATGTAACTCAATAGATAAAATATAAAGCTAAGTCAGAAGCATTTGATGTTTTCCAGTGTACTGGAGCGACAATCATCTATCCAATACAAATTCCTGGAGACGCAGATTAATGTCATCACTTCATTGTAGTCATTTATCGAGACTACGAGTTGGGTAAGTAGCACTTCTAGGCAGATATGAGAGTGGATTGAGGGAAATTGCGTTATGAACATTAGAACAGTGACGTGTTGCCAGAATTAATAATGGACGATATAATCACTCACTGAAATAATAAAACTCGTTCGTCGTTCTTTAGAACTATGAAGGATTTGAAAGCGTTTCTGAACAACAACATTATATCGGTTAAAGTCTACGTTTGGACGAAGAGTTACTATACTAGGCGAGGCTTACATTCACAACGTGCTTCTTTGGAATGCGGGAGTTCTTCTTCAGGTAGCATGTATCGACTGGAGTATCTGAGGGGTTTTACAGATCCATCCATTCTTCTAAATTAGCTGTGTCTTGGAGCACTGTAAGTAGTATCAGAATACATGAACTCTCCGAAATAAGTTCTGTTTTATAATCCTGACAAAAAGGTACGTGCATCTACTGCTAAACGAATGTGCCTAGCAAATATTTATTTTTCTATGCAGTTAAAGTGTTTTAATTTCGTTGATAAGTGTTCACGAAAGTGTAGACAGCTTCATCACGTGAGAGTGGGATACAGATAATTCTTCGTCAAAAATATCAGAGTTCTGGAAACGAAGTAACGAGTGAGTCTTTCATTCCTGTATAAACTCGAATGTTTACTGCCTTTATTTCTGAAATGCCATAGAAGTCGGTGAAGATTAACCGCCACAGCATGCATCTTGTTATCATCACATACTACTTCAAATTTCAGTCAACAGCAGCTAATATCAATGAAAGAGTGGTTCGAGTTCTACAGACTGAAGCATTGTATCATCCATGTGTCATCCATGTGTACCATTACCTACCTGACATAAATATCGACGTTGTCCTACACAAGATAAAACAATATTTCGACAAACCGAAACAAACTTGATAAAATCAATTCATATACCATCCGACCTCATGTTCAGATTCTCCAGTGTTTTCAATCCATCCTATACAGGATCATAACCAAGAAAAGTTCGAACATTGTTCAGGAATATTTTCTGAGTGTTTGGTATGGACCACGTAGATCTTCATTGGCTTGTTACAGAGGGATTTTATTTTGTTTGATTTGCTACGCCTTTTTAGCTTTATATCTGTATTGCAATGTAAACAACTACACACCACTCCAGATGTCAATAATATCCACTGTGTGTCGTGTTGGGAAACAAATTTCCTTCCTTCTCTCACAGTACCTGGTGTTGACGCTAACGCACACTTCAGACTTTAACCTATGACTTACATTTAGCACTGCTCGGTTTTGTTTCGATTTTTTTTCAGCACTGTCATTGTCAGTTGTACGTTAAAGTTGGTAGACAGCAGTCTTAATTGGTTTACTGACGAATAGTTCGTCGACATGCAACTCATATACGGGTTCACTGAATGCTAAGGAAGAGCAACACCACGAGGCTGTACTGCAACAGTAACAGCAACCACATCACAAATTAGACTGTTGCATTACTCTGTGTTGTATGTTCTGGTGATTGTGTATTACAGGCTTTCTGACTACTGTGAAAATATTTTCACAGAAGCTGAGGTAATTGCTGTAGCGAACAGAGTAATCCATAATTACTTCTGCGGCCCTGATACAAAATTAGTCGAAAATATCACTGAACAACCATAGAAGTTTTGTCGATGGAGTCCACACTTTGTGCAAATAACCTTGTCGCTCATCTTTCTCATGCAACACGATATGTATTATTTTCTTGCGCCAGTTACTTCGTCTCATAATAGTACTTATACCGACTTATCCTCTACAGTTCACTCCAGCACCATATAATTTATTCCTTCACTTATTAATAAACGACCAGTGATCCTGTCGCTTCTTTTTTTCAGTATTTTAGAGAGCTTCCTTTCTTCACCGATTCGTGGAGAATCTCTTCGCTCCTTATCAGTAAAACCAATTTTCAAACGTCTCTCTACAGCACTACATCTCAAATGCTTCGACTTTTCGGGTTTTCTCAAAGTTTCTGATTCCCTACCAATTATTCTGTGCTCCGAACATACATCCTGTGAAATTTCTTCCTACAATGGATAATATTAGACTTCTACTGGCCAACAAGGCCCTCTGTGGCCTCGTTTCGGCCGTAGTGGATTATTTTGCTTCCTAGAAAGCAGTAGTCCTTAACTTCGTGGTCGCCAATTTTGACATCAAGTTTGCCCCTAGTGTCATTTCTTCTGCTCCTAATCACTTTCGTCTTTCTTTGGTTTACTCTCAATCAGTAATCTTGTTCCCATTATCAAGCCCAACGTCAGAACCGCCTGTCTGGTGCCAAACTGAACATTGTCTTTCTTCTGTATATTATCTTGATAATTAACTTGGATACAAGAACTGTTAAGCTGACTGTGCGATAGCTCTCGCAGTTACCTGTTTTGCCATCTTCAGGATGACATGGATAATATTTTTCCGAATGATTGAGGGCATGTCTACTGGCTGACAGATGCTAGATACCAATGTGAATATTCTTTCGGTTGCTTCGTTCCCCAATGATTTTATAAATTCCGAAGGAATTACATCGATTCCTTTTTCCCTTATTTCATCGCAAGTCTTCCAGTGTGCCGGCCCTGGTGACCGAGCGTTCCTAGGCGCTACAGTCTGGAACCGCGCGACCGCTACGGTCGCAGGCTCGAATCCTGCCTCGGGCATGGATGTGTGTGATGTCCTTAGGTTAGTTAGGTTTAAGTAGTTCTAAGTTGTAGGGGACTGAAGACCTGAAGTCCCATAGTACTTCCAGTGCTCTGCCAAATTTTAATTTTATAACTGCATCCTCTACATCTTCCACACTGACTTCCATGTCTTCATCTATCCCAAGGGTCTCCAAACTTTTAAGTCCGCGGGCCACATTGACTCCTCCACGAAGTCATAAGGGCCAAGATCTACCTAGTGGGATTAAAGCACCCTACTAGTCCAAGATCACCGTAATGTAAGGCTAACAGAACGACTGAATCGCAAAAATCTAAGGTTGTGGGAATAGCTAGAAATGAAACGAACTACGATTTTTATTTAATTACATAATTTTGACTGGCGGAGGTACCTGAAGGAAATTCTGGTGTATTTTATTCTGGCGAATTTCACCGACAAAAAAGTAGGTCTGTGCACATTCTTCACGAAATTGTACTTCAAAGTTAACGAAATCCCATAATCATCGTTAACAACACTATTACTGCAAGACGTAACAGAGGTAGAGTATGTTAAAGCATTGTTATTTCAAGCGGCGCAACAATAAGTTTAGTTTGTAGTCTTGTAGCGAGTAGCAGAGCCAGAGCATACATTTGATAGTTCTGTTGCGTGTTTTTGTCTATGTTGCGAGTGTCTCATGAGTTTTTAGTGTCTTATGCGCTGTACTACTAGGTGAAACGACGAAGTGTCGGACAATACAAAGTCTGAATTGGAAGAGACAAGGAAAAACTGAAAATCGCAATACGTATAGCACGACTTGAGTATTTTTTCACTGAATTTTTTACTGGAACTGCATTGTAATTGTGAGTATTTAATTTAGTAATTAAAGTACCTTAAACATAAATTCACTGCATTTTGTTTAGGCAGACTACCCCATAGTTTTATTACTATTAAATAGCACAATTTTGTTGTCAGGTTATGGAAAAGTAACGAAAGGTTGACAGTGAATGTAGAATTTTTAAAGATCAGTGGGGATGTCAATATTTCGTGGTGGAGTCAAGCAACAAACCAATGTGTATTACTTGCAAAGAAGCAATATCAGTCTTCAAAGAATACAATATAAAACGTCATTATGAGACTAAGCACTTTTAGAATTACTCCAAGTTTACAGGATGCGAACGAACAGAAATGTATGAGTCTCTGAGACACCAGCTAAAAACCCAGCAGTCGCTGTTTAAGAAAGTAAATGCTGAACAACACGCAACAACTCGTGCTAGTTTTCGTGTAGCTCATTTAGTAGTGAAACAGTGTAAGCCATTTATCGACGGTGAATTAATTAAGAACTGCATTATTGCAACAGCAGAAGAAAAATGTCCAGAAAAAGTTAATTTATTTAAAAACATGACTTTGTCGGCCAACGCTGTGGCTCGAAGAATAGATGACATTACACAAAATATATCAACACAACTGCGTGACCAAAATCAAGACTTACACTGGTTCTCTTTGGCTGTGGATGAGTCAACAGATGTATCAGATACTGCTCTTGAAAGGGCAGTTCAGAAAAACAATCTTCAGTGGTAGAAATTAAAATCCATTACAGCTGATGGTAGCAAAAACGTGTGTGGGAAAAATAAAGGTGGTATTGCTCTCCTTTCTAAGGTAGTACAAACTGACGGTGGCTCAAAACCATTAGTAGTGCATTGTATTATTCACCAACAGTCTTTGTATGGAAAACATTTAGATATGTCAGAAGTTTTAATGCCAGTTATTTCAGTAGTTAATTATATCAGATACAATGCACTCAATCATCGCAAGTTCCGCGAGTTTCTTGAAGACATTGAGGAAAGCGACTTGCCATATTATACTTAGCTCCGGTAAAGTTCTGACCCGCTTTTTTTGAACTCCGAACAGTAATTGGAATTTTTTTGAACGAAAGGAATCGCCCTCTGGCTGAGTTACGGAACGGTGAGTGGTTATGGAAGCTAGCATTTTATACAGACTTAACTAAACATGTGAATGACCTTAATTTTAAATTGCAAGGTGGAAACCAGCTTCTGCCTGATTTATACATGCATGTTAAGTCCTTTCTACAAAAGATTGCTTTGTTTGAATCTTAGTTGAATAAAGTATGCTTCACGCATTTTAATACATGCCAAACATTCAGTCAGCAAACTGAGATTCCTTTTCCTGTAAATTTCGCAATTGAAGCTTTGGGAGACTTTAAAATTAATTTTGAATCACATTTTTCAGCTATCGATACAAATTCAAACGATATCAGAATATTTCAAAATCCCTTTGACGTCGATACAGAAGCGTTACCCGCAGAACTTCAGCTTGAAATTACTGGTTTGCAACGTAGCGATTTTTTTAAAGAAAAACGTTCAAAGTCAACATTACTGGAAATCCATCCACACAGTTTCCAATTTTACATAAATTTGCCCGTGGCTTCTTTTCCGCTTTTGGCACTACTTATTTGTGTGAAAAAACATTTTCCAAAGTGAAACATACAAAAAATATTTACAGATCAAAGTTAAGTGATGACCATTTGAAGTCTTTACCAGTAAACTTGATCCACAACTGGAGGTAATTCAGGAAGGAAAGTTACAGCTACATAAAAGTCACTAATTATCACTAAGATGTTAAATTTCTTTACGTGAATACTCTAACACTGTGAGTTTTCAAGATATAAATTAATTAAAGTAATTTTTATACATCACTTACAACTAAAATATCCAATATCATTATGTACACCATGTATTGTATTTTCTTTAAATTACCTTTAAATAAAAGTACTTTATACGATTAACTTGCTATGTGTATTTTACAATGTAATCAAAAGACAGTGAAACGTCGCTTAAGAAGCATCTTCCATGATGATTGATTACTAAGGCTAGTCGCCGAAGTGGCGTCCATTTAAAAGACTTGCACCAGACTCGTGAGTAGAATAAAATGCAAAGAGTTTTTTTACTTAAAATGTGTTCGCCAAATCAGTCTGTTAACCGTACTTTTTCTTCAACTTCGCACGGGGAATGGTCTGTCTGTTTATTGTGGATAGCCACAAGTTTAACAATGACCATCCGCTTTGTAAAGAAAGAGCTCCGACAATGTCGCGGTGTATTTGTCGCGATAGGCCTCGAAACTCAATTGTTGGCAATATAGGTACCACCTCAAATATTTGGGGGGCCGGATACCGGGGATGTCCGGCCAGCTAAGGCGGGCCGGTTTGTCAGCCCTCGCGGGCGGGTTTCGGCCCGCGGGCCGTAGTTTGGAGACACCTGCTCTATCCCATCATCAGACGTCCTTCTCGAATAGGTCTTCAGTGTACCTCTTCCATCAATCCGCTTTCTCCTCTGCATTTAGGTTTAGAATTCTCATTACTTTAATTTCACTGAAGGCTTTTCGGCTGTTGTGTATCCTTAATCTGTCCTTCCGACCATCATTTTCTTTCCAATCTGCTCTCATTACGGTTGCAATCACTTCACATTTAGTTCCCTCACTTCCTATTTATTTCATTCCTATGCAACCTACGTTGTTGTTTTCTTGCCTTTCCCTGAACATTTTTGTAGCGCCTTCATACGTCCATCGGTTGAATCATTTCTGTCGCCCAAAGTTTCTTCGCGGTTATCGCCCTTTTCTTCCAACTTGTTTCTCCCAATTGTGAGATTGCCCTTGGTTGAGATCATTCCTCTGCTGAAGCAATCATTATCACAGTATTGATCGCCATAGTGAACTTCAAATGCATCCCACTATCCCTCAGTCCAGCAGTATCCCATTTTTTACCATATTTTGTACTCTTCATCATTAATTAATTCTGGTCAGAGTCTGTATATGCTCAGGGTACAATCCGATACCTGATTTCACAATCTTTGCCTCGCCGTGTTGTAATTCTGCTGGAAGGTGTACTACTACCTTGTAATTTCTCAAAAGTTTATTACTTATTACTGTCTATTACTGCACAACTCAGTTTTTCCCGTCTCTCATTCCAACTAAAATCATACAGTAACAAAACACTGTGTAGCCACAGAAACCCATCGCAAACAACTCGGAACTTGGCAAGCAATGGTCCATAACTTCTTCTTATTTCTCGCCATACCCGCAAGTGTTCATAGTATGTTTGAAGTCCTGAAATGTAACAAACGAGATTTGTTGTCGATATTTTAGATCTGGTAGCCACGAACGGACCAGACCTCATCGCCGGTGTCAGTGTTGAGACAGGGATTAGTGATCATGATGTTGTCATTACGACTATGGTTACGAAAGTTGAAAAGTCGGTCAAGAAGGCTAGGAGAGTATTCTTACTAGAAAGAGCAGATAGGCAGTTGTTAGCATCTCACATAGTAAATGAATCGACTTCATTTACTTCCGTTACGATGGACGTGGAAGAATTATGAGCAAATTTTCTACACATTGTAAATCACGCATTGGACAAGTATGTTCCGAAAAAGTGGGTTACGGACGGAAAAGACCCACCGTGGTTTAACAGCGCAATTCGGAGAATGCTCAGGAAGCAAAGGCAGTTGCACTCGCGGTACAAGAAAGATCGGGGAAATGAGGACAGGCAAAAGATAGTAGAGATTCGTGCTGCTGTAAAAAGAGCGATGCACGAAGCATTCAGCCACTACCACCGTCATACATTAGCAAAAGATCTTGCTGAAAACCCAAGGAAATTGTGGTGTTACGTAAAATCGGTAAGCGGATCGAAGGCTTCCATCCAGTCACTCACTGGTCAGCCTGGCCTGGAAACGGAAGACAGTAAAACGAAAGCTAAAATTTGAAATTTAGCATTTGAGAAATCTTTCACGCAGGAGGATCGTACAAACATACCGCCGTTTGAGTCTCTTACGGATTCCCGTATGGAGGACATAGTGATAGACATCCCTGGGGTTGTGAAGCAGCTGAATGGGTTGAAGATAAATAAATCGCCAGGTCCTGATGGGATTCCAGTTAGGTTTTACAGAGAGTACTATACTGCATTGGCTCCTTACTTAGCTTGCGTTTATCGGGAATCTCTTGCCCAACGTAAAGTCCCGAGCGACTGGAAAGAAGCGCAGGTGACGCCTGTGTAAAAGAAGGGTAGAGGGACGGATCCTCAAACTTACGGACCAATATCCTTAACATCGGATTGTTGCAGGATTCTCCAAGATATTTTCAGTTCGAATATAATGAATTTCCTTGAGACAGAGAAGTTGCTGTCCAAGCATCAGAGCATCTTTAGAAAGCATTGCTCCTGCGAAGCGCAACTCGCTCTTTTTTCGAAAAATATCTTGCCAGCCATGGATGAAGGGCACCAGACGGGTGCCATGTTCCTTGACTTCCGAAAAACGTTTGACTCGGTGCCCCACTGCAGGCTCATAACTAAGGTACGAGCATATGGGATTGGTTCCCTAGTATGTGAGTGGCTCAAAGACTTCTTAAGTAATAGAACACAGTACGTTGTCCTCGATGGTGAATGTTCATCAGAGTACGAGGGTATCATCTGGAGAGCCCCAGGGAAGTGTGGTAGGTCCGCTGTTGTTTTCCATCTACGTAAATGATCTTTTGGATAGGGTGGATAACAATGTGCGGCTGTTTGCTGATGATGCTGTGGTGTACGGGAAGGTGTCGTCGTTGAGTGACTTTAGGAGGATACAAGATGACTTGGACAGGATTTGTGATTGGTTTAAAGAATGGCAACTAACTCTAAATATAGATAAATGTAAATTAACGCAGATGAATAGGAAAAAGAATCCTGTAATGTTTGAATACTTCATTAGTAGTGTAGCGCTTGACACAGCCACGTCGATTAAATATTTGGGCGTAACATCGCAGAGCGATATGAATTAGGACAAGCATGTAATGGCAGTTGTGGGGAAGGCGGATAGTCGCCTTCGGTTCGTTGGTAGAATTTTGGGAAGATGTGGTTCATCTGTGAAGGAGATCGCTTATAAAACACTAATACGACCTGTTCATGAGTACTTCTCAAGCATTTGGGATCCCTGTCAGGTCGAATTGAGGGAGGACAATTCAGAGGCCATCTGCTAGATTTGTTACTGGTGGGTTTGATCATCACGCGAGTGTTACGGAAATACTTCAGGAACTCGGGTGGGAGTCTCTAGAAGAAAGGAGGCGTTCTTTTCGTGAATCGCTACTGAGGAAATTTAGAGGACCAGCATTTGCGGCTGACTGCAGTACAATTGTACTGCCACCAACTTTCAATTCGCGGAAAGACCACAAAGCTCAGATAAGAGAGATTAGGTCTGGTACAGAGGCATCTAGGGAGTCATTTTTCCCTCATTCTGTTTGGGAGTAGAACAAGGAGAGAAGATGCTAGTTGTGGTACGAGGTACCCTCCGCCACGCACCGTACGATGGATCGCGTAGAATGTATGTAGATGTAGATGTAGGGAAGCTACCAAAACGTAGTATCATATAAACTTGGCGGTGAATAATAAAAATTTGCTTTAGTGTTAGTATTGGTACTTTTTTTTTACATTTGATCTGTAAAGCTTGATTTCAAAGTCAGAAAGCTTTCAGAAAACAATCACGCATGTAGGTTTCTTGATGTCGCAGGGAATCTGCGAGAGGGCAGACACTCCATCAGCAAGAGCTATTCGCGGAGTATCCGCTGTCGGCTTCCTTCGCCGCTCTCTGGCGCCAACACAGGTGTGGAAAGGATACAGACACACAGCGCTGCTTTGGCGGGGCTGCCGCTGAGAGCGGATGATAATCAAAACGCGGAGCTCCCTGGCAGAAATGCCAGCAGACCGGGAGTCATCCCTGCGGCGTGAGCTTCCCATCTCCGGCATCACCCTGGAAGAGCGAGGACAGGCGGGGGCTGTGCGTTTGCCTAATTATCGCGACGAGACACTAAGCTCGACTCCGTGTTCTGCTTTTTATTCTGGCGCGATGGAGAAAGCGGATGAACTTCCCTCGCTAGCAGTCTCCGAGGAGCACGTCTGCACTGCGCAATCGCCGCCTCTCTGACTCTTAAGCGGTGGCATCTCAGATCCCTTTTAGGTGATACAGTTTTGAAGGCGAGTAATGAAAGAGATGAAACAGCGTCTGGAGACAGGCTAGACAACCAGGAGCGATTTTCTGGGGTCATTTCTTCTCACAGCAGGACCCATTTGTTGTCATCCGCGGCAACCACACAGCACAGTGGTACGCCGACGATGTTCTACGCCCCGTTTTGTTGCCCTTCATAGCAAGCCACCATGGGCTTACATTTCAGCAAGATAACGCCCTCTATCACTCGGTCAGAGTTTCTACTGCTTGTCTCTTATAAATTAAGAACGTTTGGAGCATTATAGGTAGAGTCGTCCAACCAGGTCGAGATTTTGACGATCTCAAGCGCCAATTGGACAGAATTGGGAACGGTGTGCCCCAAGAGGTCACCCAGTATTTCTGTCAGTCAGTGCCACGCCGAGTAAATGCTTGCATAAGACCAAGAGGTGCTGGTTTGCTTCTTTTGAATAAATCATCCAATTTTTCTCAAACTGCAATCATTTATATGTCGGTACATGTACATCACATCTACCGATTTCCGTCCGATTCGGATAATTGCCTCGTGATGAGTCTTGTTTCCTTTTTTTATCTTAGGGTCTTATGATTTCTGTGCCATATTATGATAACAACAGGCACATCGTAACTTTTTATAGCGAAATGGTTGTTACCTCAGACAACCAGATATATCGAGGAGAAGAAGTTCTAGTGTCTAGTGACCCACTTGAAGTGAAGGTAAATGCTCTCGAAAGCTACCATTGAAGAAAGCAAAACTGTAGTAACAGATAATTTGTATAATTTATTGTTCTAGCCATAATTTCCTTAGCCATAGGGTTAAATGTGTGGAGCTAGAACGTGGATGGGAGAGGAGGCGCAATTTTGTGATCAGCCGATGTTGTTGTTTTTGTTGTCTTCAGTCCTGAGACTGGTTTGATGCAGCTCTCCATGCTACTCTATCCTGTGCAAGCTGCTTCATCTCCCAGTACCTACTGCAACCTACATCCTTCTGAATCTGCTTAGTGTACCCATCTCTCGGTCTCCCTGTACGATTTTTACCCTCCACGCTGCCCTCCAATGCTAAATTTGTGATCCCTTGATGCCTCAAAACATGTCCTACCAACCGATCCCTTCTTCTAATCAAGTTGTGCCACAAACTTCTCTTCTCCCCAATCCTATTCAATACCTCCTCATTAGTTACGTGATCTATCCACCTTATCTTCAGTATTCTTCTGTAGCACCACATTTCGAAAGCTTCTATTCTCTTCTTGTCCAAACTAGTTATCGTCCATGTTTCACTTCCATACATGGCTACACTCCAAACAAATACTTTCAGAAACGACTTCCTGATACATAAATCTATATTCGATGTTAACAAATTTCTCTTCTTCAGAAACGCTTTCCTTGCCATTGCCAGTCTACATTTTATATCCTCTCTACTTCGACCATCATCAGTTATTTTACTTCCTAAATAGCAAAACTCCTTTACTACTTTAAGTGTCTCATTTCCTAATCTAATTCCCTCAGCATCACCCGATTTAATTTGACTACATTCCATTATCCTCGTTTTGCTTTTGTTAATGTTCATCTTATATCCTCCTTTCAAGACACTGTCCATTCCGTTCAACTGCTCTTCCAAGTCCTTTGCCGTCTCTGACAGAATTACAATGTCATCGGCGAACCTCAAAGATTTTACTTCGTCTCCATGAATTTTAATACCTACTCCAAATTTTTCTTTTGTTTCCTTTACTGCTTGCTCAATATACAGATTGAATAACATCGGGGAGAGGCTACAACCCTGTCTCACTCCTTTCCCAACCACTGCTTCCCTTTCATGCCCCTCGACTCTTATTACTGCCATCTGGTTTCTGTACAAATTATAAATAGCCTTTCGCTCCCTGTATTTTACCCCTGCCACCTTTAGAATTTGAAAAAGAGTATTCCAGTCAACATTGTCAAAAGCTTTCTCTAAGTCTACAAATGCTAGAAACGTAGATTTGCCTTTTCTTAATCTTTTTTCTAAGATAAGTCGTAAGGTCAGTATTGCCTCACGTGTTCCAACATTTCGACGGAATCCAAACTGATCCTCCCCGAGGTCTGCATCTACCAGTTTTTCCATTCGTCTGTAAAGAATTCGCGTTAGTATTTTGCAGCCGTGGCTTATTAAACTGATAGTTCGGTAATTTTCACATCTGTCAGCACCTGCTTTCTTTGGGATTGGAATTATTATATTCTTCTTGAAGTCTGAGGGTATTTCGCCTGTCTCATACATCTTGCTCACCAGCTGGTAGAGTTTTGTCATGACTGGCTCTCCCAAGGCCGTCAGTAGTTCTAATGGAATGTTGTCTACTCCGGGGGCCTTGTTTCGACTCAGGTCTTTCAGTGCTCTGTCAAACTCTTCACGCAGTATCGTATCTCCCATTTCGTCTTCATCTACATCCTCTTCTATTTCCATAATATTGTCCTCAAGTACATCGCCCTTGTATAAGCCTTCTATATACTCCTTCCACCTTTCTGCCTTCCCTTCTTTGCTTAGAACTGGGCTGCCATCTAAGCTCTTGATATTCATACACGTGGTTCTCTTCTCTCCAAAGGTCTCTCTAATTTTCCTGTAGGCAGTATCTATCTTACCCCTAGTGAGATAAGCTTCTACATCCTTACATTTGTCCTCTAGCCATCCCTCTTTAGCCATTTTGCACTTCCTGTCGATCTCATTTTTGAGACGTTTGTATTCCTTTTTGCCTGCTTCATTTACTGCATTTTTATATTTTCTCCTTTCATCAATTAAATTCAATATTTCTTCTGTTACCCAAGGATTTCTAGCAGCCCTTGTCTTTTTACCTACTTTATCCTCTGCTGCCTTCACTACTACATCCCTCAGAGCTACCCATTCTTCTTCTACTGTATTTCTTTCCCCCATTCCTGTCAATTGTTCCCTTATGCTCTCTCTGAAACTCTGTACAACCTCTGGTTCTTTCAGTTTATCCAGGTCCCATCTCCTTAATTTCTCACATTTTTGCAGTTTCTTCAGTTTTAATCTACAGGTCATAACCAATAGATTGTGGTCAGAGTCCACATCTGCCCCTGGAAATGTCTTACAACTTAAAACCTGGTTCCTAAATCTCTGTCTTACCATTATATAATCTATCTGATACCTTTTAGTATCTCCAGGGTTCTTCCACGTATACAACCTTCTTTCATGATTCTTAAACCAAGTGTTAGCTATGATCAAGTTGTGCTCTGTGCAAAATTCTACTAGGCGGCTTCCTCTTTCATTTCTTAGCCCCAATCCATATTCACCTACTATGTTTCCTTCTCTCCGTTTTCCTACACTCGAATTCCAGTCACCCATTACTATTAAATTTTCGTCTCCCTTCACTATCTGAATAATTTCTTTTATTTCATCGTACATTTCTTCAATTTCTTCATCATCTGCAGAGCTAGTTGGCATATAAACTTGTACTACTGTAGTAGGTGTGGGCTTCGTATCTATCTTGGCCACAATAATGCGTTCACTATGCTGTTTGTAGTAGCTTACCCGCATTCCTATTTTCCTATTCATTATTAAACCTACTCCTGCATTACCCCTATTTGATTTTGTGTTTATAACCCTGTAGTCACCTGACCAGAAGTCTTGTTCCTCCTGCCACCGAACCTCACTAATTCCCACTATATCTAACTTTAACCTATCCATTTCCCTTTTTAAATTTTCTAACCTACCTGCCCGATTAAGGGATCTGACATTCCACGCTCCGATCCGTAGAATGCCAGTTTTCTTTCTCCTGATAACGACATCCTCCTGAGTAGTCCCCGCCCGGAGATCCGAATGGGGGACTATTTTACCTCCGGAATATTTTACCCAAGAGGATGCCATCATCATTTAATCATACAGTAAAGCTGCATGTCCTCGGGAAAAATTACGGCTGTAGTTTCCCCTTGCTTTCAGCCGTTCGCAGTACCAGCACAGCAAGGCCGTTTTGGTTAATGTTGCAAGGCCAGATCAGTCAATCATCCAGACTGTTGCCCCTGCAACTACTGAAAAGGCTGCTGCCCCTCTTCAGGAACCACACGTTTGTCTGGCCTCTCAACAGATACCCCTCCGTTGTGGTTGCACCTACGGTACGGCCATCTGTATCGCTGAGGCACGCAAGCCTCCCCACCAACGGCAAGGTCCATGGTTCATGGGGGGGGGGGGGGGGGGATCAGCCGATACATTTCATGAAACCAAGCTCAGTGTGCCTCCATTTCCAAATTTCGAATTTACTTGGTGTGGAAACACAATATTCTAACATTATTTTCATTCTTTCTTATTCCGGTTAGTCCTGAAGCCTTTCATAGTGTTAACCAGCCGTTGTGTTATTTTCGGCAAGACGATCAGTTATTGTTCATAATTCAACAAATTAGACTCCTGAAGTAAATGATGACTAACTGAAAACCTCAGCTGCCGACAGGTGTTGTTGTTATTCCTCGATGTGGACAGCTGAAAATATGTGCCCCGACCGGGGGTACCCAGCCATTGACCTTCGTCTGTGCGAATGCGGACAGGTTGCCCGAACTCTTACGGGAATCGCCAAAGCGTGTGCGACTAATGAGTGAGTGGGTAAATGTCTATAAGGTACAATACATATGTAGAATTGTGGACAGTTGGGTACGTGAGTCTCGCGGGAAGCGTGCAAGGGATAAGTCCCTGCAGTCTCGCTATTCATCTGTGTCCTTGGTGGCTCAGATGGATAGAGCGTCTGCCATGTAAGCAGGAGATTCCGGGTTCGAGTCCCGGTCGGGGCACACATTTTTAGCTGTCCAAATCGAGGTATAGCAACAATATCTGTCGGCAGCTGAGGTTTTCAGTTAGTCATTATCTATTCCAGGAAAAAGCTGCACGGTCATCAATGGTAACTGTTCTTTCGAGAACAAGTTACTGTCTTCGTATATAAAATTAGAATCCTATGTGTCACCAGAATTTCAATTATTTAGTATTCATGTAAAATTCACCATGTACTATCTTCTGGTATGTGCTTGCTATCAGCTTTACTTGTATCCTAAGTCGTCTATGATACAGTACCTTAAACGGTGTTACACTCATTCTTCTTGAGTAAAATGAAGTAGTTTATCGCGTAATGTGCCTGAAAGTTGTTAGCCTTCTACGAACTGGTTGCCGACGTGACAACCAAGTATATGGCAGTAAAGATACGATCTCATTCTGTGTTCCCGGCACATGGAGCACCCCGCACCGAAGATGTGACTGTGCTCGTTATCATGCGCCACGTTCTCAAGTGACAGCTATCGATTACCGCGAACTGTAACAGACGATCGATAGAAGGTCTATTGCGATGAATGGATCCACCACAGATGGATTGCTTCAGATGTCAGTTGCTTTAGTCGTTAACTGCTTTGTTCGTACTAAACTAAAAAAGAAATAAATGCTGGTCCAGACGTAACATAACAGATCCCTACAGAAAACCGTTTGAAATTATTCATACTTACCTGTATATGTCATGAGCAGCCAAGTTTTGGTGTTTATTAGTAACACCTGACACTACAGACCAACAGGGAAATCGATCTTCAGTATATTCAGACAATTTTTTAAAAAATACTAAATACAAAATCATTTTATTCTGTAGATCGAAAAACTACAGAACATTAAATCTGATAGCTGATTTCTGTCGATTGCATAACCATTGTCAGATTTAAAAGAACAAGTACAAACAGAAAATTTCCTTAGTTACACTGACGTAAATAATCTTAAATGCATATACTAAGGTTAAGAAACGTACAAGTATAATAGACCATCACTGAATGCAGTCAATGTTTACACTACGATTAGATCGAATCGTCTGCGTTTATAGGTACTACGTAAAAAAGAAAAAGTAGCTTTCAGATGAACTGATCCACACTCATTTTACTTCACTAACATAAAATGTAAAACAAAAAAAGAAGAAACAAAGGAATTTAAAATAAAGTGCAGTATTACACGCGTGACATGTTTATGTCTTTATTTATAATTATTCATGTGCTGTGCTTATCACAACTTATATTTTTTATGCTGATTTGTTTCGTTATTTGTAATGAAACTGTTTGTTTCTTAACACTTTTTTATCCCGTTGGTATAGCGAGTACTAATCTCAAGTTGCCTCTTAAATTAGAACGGTGTGTCGTTGCTGTTGATCGCATCCCTGTTTCTGCAATGCAGTCACGATCAACTGACAGCTGCTTTTTGTTTCTTCCCTAATACCAAGATATGCAGGCGGTGAGGCCTAGATAACGTTAACATGACTGATATGCCACTGCATTTTGTACGTTACTTTTCTTTAACATATACGAATGCCTAAAGTCTGTTGACGCTAATGGCCCCTAAACGATGGTTGTGTAAACAACCGAAACTAATTATCAAATTAATGTACTGTAGGGTTGCAAACTAAACAAATAAATGTATTATAAAATTTTGAAAAATGTTTCGTCTTTGGTTTGTCATACAGAAATTATCCATAGTTGTACTGACATGTTTCTGAGGTCAAATCCGTCTCTAATTCGCAGTGTAAGATTTTCAGTCGAAGCGCGAAGACAACAACTTCAATTCTAATAACTAATTTTACTTAAAATATATTGTTTCAATTTATATCAGTAATTTAAACCAATAAGGATACATCAAAAACTTTTGTGCCACTTTGCCTAGAAAAATCCAGTAGCAGATTCGTAATCCCCTGATCATATGCACTCTATTGATATATAACACGATACCATTGCGTTCGATTTTTATTTTGGCACTATTCTACTGATTTACGTTTTGAGGCTGAAACTTCCGCTTTGAGTGGAAGGAATGATGGTGCTGGAAAAACTCTTACGTTACTTGATTTTCAAACAGCTCAGCAAAACTCTCTTTACTTGTACTCATCATCACTAAACAGACACACATTATTTTTTAGCGCACCGAAATCTGACTTTCAATAATTCCTACAAACGAATAGCCCTGACTAACAACAACCTATACCTTTCATGAATCACTTACCTCACAAAACCCTTCGTTACTCAATTACTGTAATACGTCGTGAGCCAATAGTGTCAGCTAAATGAAAGGTTCTAACTACTGAGGGCACTAACTACTGATAGGTATAGTTAGCAAATGAAAGATTCCGATAGAGAACAAACATTGTATTTACCTTAATAGTGGTCAAGTTATAAAATCTAGCCATTAATATTGCTATACCACGAGGATGACGTGCTACAGACGCGAAATTTAACCGAAAGGAAGAAATGCTGTGCTATGAAAATGATTAGCCTTTCAAAGCATTCACACAAGGTTGGCGCCGGTGACGACATCTAAAACGTCCTGACATGAGGATAGTTTCCAACCGATTTCTCATACACAAACAGCAGTTGGCCGGCGTTGCCTGGTGAAATGTTGTTGTGATGCCTCGTGTAAGGAGTAGAAATGTGTAACATCACCTTTCTGACTTTTATATAGGTCGAATGGTAGCCTATCGCGATTGCGGTTTATCGCATCCCGACATTGCTGTTCGCGTTGTCGAGATCCAATGACTGTTAACACAATATGGAATTGGTGGGTTCAGGAGGGTAATACGGAACGCCATGCTGGATCCCAACAACGTCGTATCACTAGCTGTCGAGATGACAGGCATCTTATCCGCATGGCTGTAACGGATCGTGTAGCCACACCTTGATCCCTGAGTCAACAGATCGGGACGATGGCAAGACAACAACCATCTGCACGAACAGTTCGACGACGTGTACAGCAGCATGGACTATCCGCTAGCAGACCATGACTGCGGTTGCCCTTGACGCTGCATCACACACAGGAGCGCCTGCGATGATGTACTCAATGACGAATCTGGGTGCACGAATGGTACAACCTCAATTTTTTCGTATGAATTCAGTTTCTGTTTACAGCATCATGATGGTCGAATCCGGGTTTGGCGATATCGCGGTGAACTCACATTCTGGCGTGATGGTACGGGGTGCGACTGGTTACACGTCTTGGTCACCTCTTGTTCACATTGACGGCACTTTGAACAGTGGACGATACATTTCAGATGTGTTACGACCTGTGGCTCTACCATACATTCGATCCCTGCGAAACCCTACATTTCAGCAGGATAATGCACAATTGCATGTTGCGGGTCCTGTAGGGGCCTTTCTCGATACAGAAAATGTTCGACTGCTGCTCTGGCCAGCACATTCTCCGGATATCTCACCAATTGAAAACGTCTGGTCATTGGTGGCCAAGCAACTGGCTCGTCACAATACGCCAGTCACTACTCCTGATGAACTGTGGTATCGTGTTGAAGCTGCTGGGCAACTGTACCTCTACACGTCATCCAAGCTCTGTTTGACTCAATGCCCAGGCGTATCAAGGCTGTTATTACTGCCAGAGGTGGTTGTCCTAGATACTGATTTCTCAGGATCTATTCACCCAAATCGCGTGAAAATGGAATCACATGTCAGTTCTAGTATAATATATGTGTCCAATGAATACCCGTTTATCATCTGCATTTCTTCTTGGTGTAGCAATTTTAATGGCCAGTAGTGTATATTTATCAGTTCATGACATCCAGTCTTACAAATTTCCTTTTTCTGACGGACACTCGTCCAGATCGTCAGCTCATAGTAACGCCTCAAAATTCTGGCATCTCTCTCTCCACATCCACGACTGCTGGCGGCTCACCTCCAACTGCCCAACTCTACGCGCTGTTCACATCCAGCTGGCCGGTGTGGCCGAGAGGTTCTAGCCTTTCAGTCTGGAACCTCGCGACCGCTACTGATGACCTAAGATGTTAAGTTCCATTGTGCTCAGAGACTTTTATTTTGTTCACATCTATCTGCCCAATACTACACAAGCATATGTTCTAACAATGAGTCCTACCAGCCACAGACTGCACACAGCGCAGTCAGCGATTTTCATACAGAGAACTTACGTGGCGTACCTAAATAGCTTCTTACAAGGTCTTTTACCGCGTTTCAACCCGGTTCGATCCGTATATTATCAACACAATTTTCATAACGTCAGAACTGACAACTTGTGAGGAGCTCCCACTTCTACTTGCAAGCCATGAATTATCTGCATAATAAGCCATAAGCTTCAATGAAATTTGCTGAAATATAATTTGAGTCATATGGGACCTCGTAATTCTGATGTAACGCTTGCCTCAGCAGCAGCCTCAGCTAAGGAAGTCGAAAACAACGCTACGGTTGAAAGGTTCTTTCATATAGAACATGACTGGTTTCGGGATCTTATACGCCCATTTTTATGTGTTATAACTTCGTGTTGTGGCCCATAGAGCCACAGCGGACCGTACAGGATATGGCGTATTACGGACACTACGTGTTCCGCGTTCGCTGCTAATATACCGTGTCCTGTACTATCCAGTGCAGCGCTCTGGGTCACAGCACTCAGTTATAACACGTGAAGATGGGCGTATATGAGCCCGAAACCGGTCGTGTTCTAAATAAAAGCGCACAGGCCGACCTCGACTATTGACTGACAGAGCCGACCGGCAGTTGAAGAGGGTTGTAATTTGTAATAGGGAGACATCTATCCAGACCATCACACAGGAATTCCAAACTGCGTCAGGATCAACTACAAGTACCATGAGAGTTAGTTGGGAGGTGAGAAAACTTGGATTTCATGGTCGAACGGCTTTTCATAAGCCACACATCACGCCGGTCAATGCCAAACGACGCCTCGCTTGGTGTAAGGAGCTTAGACATTGGACGATTGAACAGATGAAAAACATTGTGTGCAGTGACGAAGCTCGGTACACCTTGTGGCTATCCGATGGCAGGATGTGGGTATCGCGAATGCCCGGTGAACGTCATCTGCTAGCGTGTGTAGTGCGAACAAAAAATTCGGAGGCGCTGATGTTATGGTATGGTTGTGTTTTTCATGGAAGGGGCTTGCACCTCTTGTTGATTTGCATGGCACTATTACGGCACAGGCATATATTGATGTTTTAAGCACATTATTGCTTCACACTGTTGAAGAGGAAGTCAGGGAGAGTGACGGCATATTTGAACATGATCGAGCACCTGTTCATAATGCATAGCCTGTGTCTGAGTAATTACATTCCTGTAATCGACTGGCCTGCACAGAGTACTGACCAGAATCCTATAGAACACCTTTGCGGTGTTTTGGAACGCCGACTTCGTACCACGCCTCACCGACCGACACTGATACGTCTCCACAGTGGAGCAATCCGTGAAGAGTGGGTTGCCATTCCCCAAGAAACCTTCCAGCACCTGATAGAACGTATGCCTGCGACAGTGGAAGCTGTAATCAAGGCTAAGTGTGGGACAACACCATATCGAGTTCTAGCATTACCGATAGAGGGCGCAACGAACTTGTAAGTCACTTTCGGCCATCGTCAGAATACATCTGATCACATGCTGTATGAAATGGTGGATCAGCAACCTTGCACAAGAAATGATGACAAAATAAGTATATTCAAGGGAGTTGTGGATCTGGCAGTCTACGAGGAATTGCAGATAAATCGTTAACTTTAAGAAGAAAAAATGCTGTTATGCGCAACGCTGTTAGGCATCTTTGTTCTAACTTCTTTAACAGTTAAATAGGTACGTATATACGTGGGGAAAATTCCCCATGCGCAGTCTTTCTGGTTTCCCCAGTATTCAGAAATAGTCTTTCCCTGAAATGTTTCTGATGGGAACAGATAAGTGTCACGGTGCCAAGTCAGTCGAATAGAAGGCCTGTTTGAGGATTTAAAAGTGATAACGTCGATTTTTGTTGGGTGATAGTGGCCTTGAGAGAAAGGGTATTGTCTTGCACAAACAAGATTCCATTTCTCAGCTTTGATCGCCGTTTGCTGATTAACGGTTCCTTCATTTTGTCAGGAGGTCCAGCATAGTAATTTACCTAGATCTAAGAAGTCAATAAGTAGGATTCCATTTTTATCCCAAAAGACTTATCTGCTGATATTTTCGTTTTGAATTTCTTTGGACATGAAAATACACTTTATCTCCGTTCTTTGTACTGTACGTTAGTCTCTGGATCATGTGTATAGCCACCTTCGAGCTTTGGTAACGAGACGATCCAAACATCCCACACAATCCAGGCGAAACTGAACCAAAATGGACAGTAAAGAAACAACTTGTTCACGTTTTTCGTGTGCACTGAGACATGTGGAAACTAATTTGGCTGAGAGCTTTCTCGTATCCTAAATCTCATGAATAATATAACCCACATGTCCTCGTGGTATGTCCTGGGTTTCAGCTACGTTCTGAGCCGTTCGATTATCCAGGATCGTGGAAGCAACAGCACCCTTGGTGACTTGAGTTTTCAATCCAAGACGCTCTTCAGTACTGAAATGCCCCCTCTCAATAAAAACAACCCAATTCTCGATACTGGAGTAGTAAGGACAGATACCATTCATTGTACCAAACATAACTTCATAAATTAGTTTGGCCGTGTTCCCTTTTCAAATAGAAGAAAAGATTATCATAATCCGTGGCCTAGGGGTAGCATAATTGATAAGTAATTAAAACGTCCTCCGTCCCGAGTTCGAAACGCAATATCGCTTAGATTTTGATTAATAATCAGCATTGGCGACCGAAGACTTGCAGCATAAGAAGACATCCTCATTCTGCTAACGGCCTTGTCAAAGGGAGCGAAAGAGCGGACTGAAGTTCAGGGCCCTCTCTTGCCCGTGAGATGGGAAACTGCCCTTATAGGCGGAAGAAACAGCAATGATCAACGGCATGAGGATGCAGAAAGCAATGGAAGCCACTGCGTTAAAGACACATAACGCGTATGCACAGGACATGTGGCCTCTAATTGAAGAAGTGTCATGATGATCTCTCCATTGGCCAAATATTGCGGAATAGTCCATCATTCGTATATCCGAGAGGGGATTGCTAGGGGGAGGTGACTATGACTAAAAGATTCGGTAACCAACGAATGTATAATGTTCTACGAGTCGGGGCGTGGAACGTCAGAAGCTTGAATGTGGTAGGGAAGCTAAGAAGTCTGAAAAGGGGAACGCAAAGGCTCAGTCTATATATAGTAGAGGTCATTGAAGTGAAATGGAAAGAAGAAAAGGATTGCTTGGCAGATGAGTATAGGATAATATCAACAGCAGCAGAAAATGGTATAAGGGGAGTAGCCGGCCGGGGTGGCCAAGCGGATCTACGCGCTACAGTCTGGAACCGCGCGACCGCAACGGTCGCGGGTTCGAATCCTGCTTCGGGCATGGGTGTTTGTGATGTCCTTAGGTTAGTTAGGTTTAATTAGTTCTATGTTCTAGGCGACTGATGACGTCAGAAGTTAAGTCGCATAGTGCTCAATTCCATTTGAACCATTTGTTATTGTGAAGAGTTCTGTGATAGTGTAGTTCTTATCAGAATCTATAGCAAACCAACAAAAACAACGATATTTAAGGTATACATGCCGACATCGCAAGCTGAAGATGAAATGACAGAGAAGTATATGAGAATATTGAAAGGGTAACACAGTATGTAAGGGAACAGGAAAATCTACGTTATGGGGGACTGTGATGCGGAACGCAGTTATAGGGGAATGGGTAGACGAAAAGGATAAAGGATAATATGAGCTTGGGACAAGGAATGAGGCAGGAGAAAGACTGAGTTCTGTAAGAAATTTAAGCTCGTAATAGCGAATACACTGTTCAAGGATCACAAGAGGACGAATTGTACTTGGAAAGGCCAAGTGGTACAGGCAGATTTCAGTTAGATTACATCATGCTCCACACATATGTGTATCTCTTTGCTTTCGGTCGTACATGTCAAACGTCTCGGGGTGCCATAGAGCCCCAAACGGGAACCTCCCATCCAGCGCCGTCCTCTCTCAATGTCGAACCTGCGGAGATAGTTGTCTTACGCCCCCCATCAAAGAGGTGTTAATGCTGCTAGATAGCCCCTAAACAGTAGTTAACTATCGTTAATATGATACGAATGATGGCCATTGGGAAGAGTACAATAGTGTTCATTCATTTCCATTAACCATTAAGCTCGTACCACGCGTATAGTACGTTTAATACAGTTTCTGTGGTTGCGCTAGCTTTGGTCTTTTTTTTCCTGTGCTTCAGTACTGTCTTCAATAAACTCCACGAATATGAGATGTACGTGATGCACGTCACCTAGGTCCGCCACATATAGCGCTCACTCATATTACGAGAAATGTGTTTGAAATTTAGCGACAATTTATCCAACCAACTCGCAGACTCCGCTAAGACAGGATTACAAAATACTGTCATATAGTTTTTATATACTACCCCGAAATCGTCTACGTGTAATCTGGGTTGCTCGCTATTAATAGTCCTCTGCACGTCGTATAACGATTTGAAAGAATAAAACAGCAACGGCTTCCGTGGCGTTTAGAATACCAGTACCAGGCTGCGTGACATTCGTTTCAGAAAGTCTTATTCTTTCTAACCTTTGGATATTAAACCCGGGCCGCTGAAACATGTCACTTCTAGGTCACTCCACTAGCGCGGTAGAGTTGGTAGAATAACTAACAAACAAGTGAGGAACAGGAGGCGCCGTGTCTACTGAACCAATAACAGCGCCGAACAAAAGCCGGTTCCGGCGTCGACGCTACCACGTTGCCGGCTTCCGTGTAAACATTGTATGTTAGTGCTTGAACGCCTACTGTAATGTTGTGTTACCGCCTCGAGTACAGTTTTTGTTTGTTAAACAGTGTCTCCAAAACGGTTCACCAAGCGACAATCCGTTGCAACGTGGAGTGCCATTAGTCAGGCTTTGGAATTACTATGGAGGAAACATGAGCTTTACGAGCAAGAAAAAGAATTTGTTTCTGTTCATGGGCATGCGTCGATTCCTGCCGATAAAGTTTTAGAGCGTACCTCAAAAACTGTAGGACTCGGTGAAAGAACAGTTCTAAGGAAAGGGGTGCCACTTCATGACTTACAAGACAGTGAAATAAACAGTGTGGAAGAAAGCGCCTGTGGATGAAACAGTGTGTTTTTAAGTACTCCGGGCAAGAAATAAAAAAAGCAGCCTCGTCCTATTACAGATATTGACTCTTTCCAATCCGATGCAATTTGTCGGCGTATTTGCGGATACTATAAAAGGAAAGAGTAGCCCACAATAGCGAAGTTGCTAATTACTTTAAAAGAAAGTGAACTTTTATCAGGTGGGGGGGGGGGGGGGGGGCGAACGTCACTTAAGATAATATTAAAACGTACGGGCTTCCGTTTTAAAAAGTTAGGTGGACGAAAACTGTTATTAGAAGAAGCTCATGTCGTTGCAGTTCCTTTCGTTTTCTTACACAAAATTGTAGGACTGGACAACACTCAGTCAAAAGGTTGGACGAAACCTGTGTCAACGCTGGAAAATCTGTTGAGAAATGCTGGACAGGTGATACTCCGAATAGCAGCGGTCATCTGCCAACAGGAAGAGGATCACGATTAATTGTGGCCCATGCAGGATCTTCAAACGGCTTTGTGCCTGAAGCAATTCTAGTTTTTCGATCGAAAAAAACCTCTGACTATCATGAGGATATGGACCACCCACGGTTTCTACTGTGGTTTAAAAATTTGTTGCTCCAGTTCAGCGCTCCGACAGTTTTTTTGATGGACAATGCACCGTATCATTCCTTGATTTTAGATAAAGCTCCCACCACTAGTGACCGTAAAGAAACTGTGGTGCAGTGATAGCAGGCGAGAGACATTGCTGCGGGCATGAGCATGACCAAACTACTGTTATACTCGCTCGTGAAACTAAGTAAGCCTGTGACGCCTAAATACGTTGTGGATGAAATTGAAAGCAATCAGGGTCACTTGGTAATTAGGCAACCGTCTTATCACTGTCATTTTAAACCAATTGAATTGGTTTGGAGTGAAGTTAAGGCGTGCATTAGAAGTAACAACAAGACTTTTACTATAACAGAAGTGCAAGGCTGCTACGTGAACGTCTTGCTACGTTTTGACGCTACCTCATTGAGGAAAAAAGTAGACCATGTTGCTAAACTGATAAGAGAAGCACAGGCTACAGATGGCATTATAAATGAAAACGAACAGTTAATGATTCCCCTTAATGATGATGGCGATGATGAAGGTAACAGTTTTGGCGCCGATTCCGAAGATAGTGAAGGAGAACTGAATGGAAATGCGCCATTGACATCGTAAATTGGTGAGTGTGAATGTATACAAAATCAATTCTTTTTCTCTCTGCAATCGAGTAGGCTATGAATATTTTGCTCAATTTCTTTCTATGAGTGTGGATAGCGTGTTATTTGGTATGCTTAGATTTGCATTATTATACGACATTTTACATGTAGCTATTATTGTTACAATTAGGATGTCTTTTCATAGATATTGTCATTAACTTCAGGTGTTGTTATTTCCCGGTTTAATATACTAATACTTAGTCTCTTTGTCGTTCTCTCCATTGTTAGACAAATGTACCTTGTTGCATTTACGTATAAACGTTGATTGTAGCTTACAATTACAAAACGTATTTCGGAGTTATGGGCGTGTGCGGTGGCAGCTATTGCAGCCTCGCAATCGCAGTGTAGACAACCACACGCGAGCTGTCAGGTGACGTGTTTCACCGGCCCGGGTATAGTTGTCTACTCCCCGTAAATGCACTTTTCAGATGACCCATGACCGGTTTTTATATTGAAACTTATATCTAGTTGAATAGTGTGCTCTGGTTAAGCAACTGTCCTAGTTTACATAGTCATCGTGATAAAGTTCTGTAACGTTGCTAACACTTACTATTGCTACCAAACTATAGCATTTCTGTTATTTAGTTATCGTCTGAACTTAAATTCATTCTTTCATGGTTTACCAGATCTATCCTTACCTGTGATGACAAATTTCGGTCGTGACCGTTGTTTATTTGTCTTGTCTCTTCCCTGTTTACAGTTGTCGGTTTAGGTACTTACCCCGCTAACATAAATTGCGTTGACAACTGCTAGCTGTCTCCACGCCATACACCGCATGACAAAGTTAATGGCTTCTCCAATAATGTCAGTCAATATTTCAGCGGTTTGCAAAGTGCGCTGTTTCTTAGGGACCCAGTAACTCTTTAAACTTTGAGGTGTTTTCTCGTGACGGAACAGTGCTTGGTCATCAGGTACTTCTTGTACGCATCTGATTTCCGTGTTTTTATACATCTGATACTTTATTCATGAAGCTGTACTCTGAGATGAAGAGGTTGGCACAGGAGACAAATGCGTCGCGGACCTCATCAAACCAGTCAGGGGACTGATAACTCAAAAAAAAAAAAATCTATTATTGTTATTTCTTTTTATACTGGCGGTGATTGGTCATCTGCGATGAACAGGAAAACAATAAAATTTTGGTCTTACTAATGAGAAAGGGGAGTCGGTTTTGTTAAGGGAAGCTTTACAAACATTGTGGAGCCCGGGTTCCACCATCCCCTCCCCTCCACCGCCATCCTGAAATTTATGTTCAAAGCAGCCATTTCTCTCTCTCTCTCTCTCTCTCTCTCTCTCTCTGTCTCTGTCTGTCTGTCTCTCTCTCTCTCTCTCTCTCTCTCTCTGTCTCTCTGTCACACACACACACACACACACTCTCCCCCAACGCCCCCCCCCCCCCACTCCCTGGCGCGAAACTCACAACTGCGAATTAAAGGCAACTAATAAGGGTAATGTGATACAAAGTGAGTAGGTCTTGTGAAACTTAAATTATGTTAGTTTTGGTTAGTGTATCTGTACCACTCTGTCTAATGGATGTCGTTACCGGCTGACAGAGTTAATCGTGCCATGTCTGCAACTGTAAAAGCTTCTCGATTCTCCATCCACCCAGTTTCGCAGAGTTTCTCAGAAGTTTCCTCGAGATGTATCTCTTTTCCCATCTTCTGTCGAAAAGTACCAATTTCTTATTGAGTGAGTTCGAAGGGTTTGCATTCCACTTCAGGTGGAATTCCTATCGTTTCCTCCAGTGAAACACGCTGCAAAATAGGATCCCGCTGCCAGTTAGGACAACTATGCACTATGAGACAGAATTGGGCGTCCTAATACTAGATCAGTGTTGGCAGGAAACAAATCCGAAAAATTGCAAGACAATTTCTTCTCGAGACATCCTCCACGACCTACTTATTGATCCTTTGCCAACAATTATCTTTAACTTCCACTTGTTTTAGTTTGGACGAATAGGAAGAAACACTTCATCGTAGCTTTCAACCATTGCTTTTGTTCTGCTATACTCTTCTGCGCTTCCGAAGGATTTGCCTCCATTGTTTCCGAATCAGGGCTACCTACAGTATCGGGCAGACAGCAATTGGCGCAGCTGCTCTTAACAGGCAATGAGGCATTCAAACCGACGATGCATATCTGACACCCCAGGTGGGCCATTTAGGAAATTAGCCGTATTGCCACCATTAGCCCAGAGCAATTCATGATGCAGCAGATCATTAGGAACAGCTGTTAACCACTGCATGACCTCACGTGGACCACTGGATAATTTTATGGAAGACATTCCTACTTGGTTTCGCCGCACAGGCTAATTACGTTCCTTCACAGTCTTACGCCGCATAAATTTGCTTTTTTTTTTTTTTTTTTTTTTTGCTTCCTTAACCCGTGTGAGAAATTCGCGATCTGGTCATCGTTTGGCCATAATAAATCATTTGTTGTTGAATTGCAAACAAAATGTGGAGAAATTATATCAACGATACGTAACAGTGCAATGACTATAAGTGAGAAATAGCACGTAGAAAAGAGGTAGTGACCATGAAGTGAAAAGGAATGGTCCCTATCGCCCTCAAAATCGTCATTGAATCGTCTTATGTTGTCATACCTGGGTACATTAGAGAGAATACTATCGCTAAGTTGATTTAATCTTTGGATATTACTTCATTACGAAGGTTCCGTTACTGAAAATTGTTACTAAAACATGAGTTTCCTTAAACGATTTCTCAAAAAAACTTATGTCTTCCTCTTCATCTACAACGTATTACATTTTTACCAACCGAACATACTTTTCTAAACATGTAGAAGAAAAAGGTTGATGAAAAGCTTTAAGATTTACAGACTGGTGGCAGTGTCAAGGTACCACGATGTTTCCAAGATCGTCATACTCATCATATTCTGGAAAACTAAGAAAACATGAAGTTTCGTTGTTTTATAAACAGTAATAGTGAAAGTTTGGAAAGTGGAGTTTTTCACGAGAAGATAGTGGGAAACAAAAATATGACAAACTTAAACAGGAAAAAAAACATAAAGGGAAAACATAAAAAACAAAAAAAGCCACAGCTTATTCTGACAATAAAAAAAATAAAAGCCCACTTGGATCACGCATTTTGCATGATCTTATCATAAGAAATAATACATTTCTAATAATTCTAACGATTATAGACGAATCTCTAATATTAAACTGTATTTTGTCAGAAATGAAATTTGCATTTTAAATCGTAGGTGTCTTACAACCGAAATGAAGCTCGATTCGAAATTGTTTCTCTTACAACTGAGATGGGTCAGCTTTCCTTTCTTTTTTTGCGCCATTTCAGTTCGTATGCTCAGTGCCAGTACAGTGCAGTCACATTTTCTTGAGGTGTTACCTCAGTAGATCTGAATCGGTAGAGGTAACTGAAACGCGAGCTCCTGATATTTGGAATTTTCTCGCTGCCATGTTTGGCTATCAAATGATACTGTGCCCGTTAGGCGTAACACTATAAACGTCATTGTTTAATGCCATTTTTCATTTAGGTGATAAGCAGAGAATCATATTTCTGCATAACAACTTACGACATTATGTACTGATATGACACCAGTTATTAACCGCTCACTTCGAGAAGGCAGTAGCTATTTGGACAGAAGTCGGAAGACTGTGTATGACATCAGTTGTTCACCTGTTTCTGGTCGCTGCTAATCTTAGCTTTCAGTATTTTATGCAAATACCTTCATTTGACGAGTCAGTAATCTAACACCATTTTAAATTCCATTTACTGATAACATTTCTGGTATGTTCAACTCCCCGTGCTACATCTGCTTTTGTCCGCCGCTACGTAGACGCACTGAACATCGTCTACTAGGTGATGTTGACTGAATGATGCTTTGTGATTACCTGACGCCGTCAGTCTAAAGCAGGAGGCGACCTTCTGTACTTGAAAGCCTAGTATCTTTTCAGAACAATTTATTGGCAAGAGCGAATGTTTTGCTATCTAGACGCTCACGGAAAATATGCTGCGGTACAACTTTAACTGGTTCCTATGTCTCTCAGGATGGCGTATTACACTGCTTATGGTTATAATTTCATAAAGATCATCATACACAAGAATTTCTGTGCCACTTTTTTGCGCTATGTGACATTGCTCAATAGTGTATACAGTGTCTAAGATGTTGCTAGTTCAGTTAACTATATGAACGCGGTTACCTATTTAACAAAACTTGCGATCTAGGCAATAAAGTGTTGTAAGAGGACACCAGACCCTAAATGATACGCAAATCTGAGACTGAATAATTCCCTAAGGAACTTCATGAAAATAATGGGGATGATTTCCAAAACCAGCTTTAATTACTTTCACATAGTGATCGATTTTACTAATTTTTCAATTCCACTTATCCTTTTTTTCTGTTTCCTTCTTTCAGGTACCTGGTGTCCCAATTCATAGGGGGCCCTCTGGGCAATATCCCAGTTGCCCCTGCCTAGTCACATCCCTGTAAGGGGCGATCTAGGAACAGTTTTAACAAAATTGTTTACGTTGTGGGAATTTTTACATATTCTAACACAGTTACCCCGACGATCTATGACTCTGGCTATGATAGTTCTCCGTCTCCGTTAGCGGGCGGACATGTAACGTAGTGCCTCTCCATGCGGCAGTTGGAGGAGCACACGTTCTGAAATCGTGATTTTATAGATTACCCCACTGCTCGGATCATTTTACCAACGCTTAACACTTCTTCTAGAAGTTTTGGTTTCCAGTTGGACAGACACCTTTAGGGTTATCTTGAAACTACTGAAAATACTATCTTCTTGTTAAAAGTTTCTTATAGCGTTGCCCAGTAAACAGTTCTGCTCGTATCTATGGACGCCCGCAACGTCTCCGTATCAGCATATATTGTCAGACAGATCGTTACAGATCCATAAGTAGTTGGTTCATCCGGAAAAGGGCTTCTTCCAACATGGATTAGTATTTGGGAATTAACCATTTTACTAATGTGGCGTTTTTTAAGCCCAATGACTTGTCTGTATCCACTGACGCACTGTTCCGGTTTGAGTAATACGCGAAAGGTGTTAACTTTCAATCAACAGTTCTTTTACGAGAGACCGGGTATTCAACATTTCATGGGAGAATTTAAAGAGCAGGACAAGTTTATATTTCTATCACTATATTCACAAGCAGGGAAGTCAGAACAGCATAAGTGTGCTGCTTGAAAGTGCATATCAAATAAAATTAAATCACATAAAAATTGTCCTTCACGATTGCAGCGTATTTATATAAGGTACAACGGGTTTCAGAGCTTTATGTGTCAATGGAGAAGTAAAAAGCTTTACTATGAATACGGCGTTATTGTGAACTGCCCTCTACCGCCTATAATACAGCACTTCACACCGACGTGACGTACGTGAACAAGGATTTCCTATTTCGTGCGCGAGGTGCTGAAAGCAGTCGTATGTTAACAAAAGTCCTCTGCGATCTTGACGGTTTACTATCAACAGTGCAATAGCTGCAGCCCAGTGGCTATGTCAACATTTAAATTAAAGAGAATACGCCACGTTTATAGCTTTCCTTCACAGCTTCGAAATGACTGGTACGAATAATTGCCTCGGTGGTTCGGCGATAGTCTGACACTGCAGCGCTGTAGTAGAAAGACCTCCTTGAGTTTCATTGTTACGAAGGCTCCTACGAACCACACTCGCAATGTTTTGGAGTTTCGTGTGTGATCTGTGCCGTAACCAAGTGTCAGTAATTCACAAATGATGGGCCAATGATGTGCGCTTGCTTATTTTCAGCTATTACTCGGAGATTTGCTACGGCAAAAAGGCAATTTACGCCTCAGGAGGGAATTATGTAAACGAGAGAATGTTTCATGTTCTTGGGACAAAGAGTCGTTTCTTACTGACAATGTCTCCCCAAGTATCCTGTTAAGCAAAGTCAGTAGTAGTTGCAGCGGGAGAATTGCCTGTGTCACGCAAGTGCTTGAGTCACGCGTAATGAGACGAGAAAAAGAAACCATAGGGTACATTCAAGTCTCTGCAGTTCTACGAACGACGATCCTCCTAATAATACTGTTGCTCAGTAGAACGAGTAGAGACAGTAATGGAAAAGTGCCTCATACACCGAAACAAAGTCGTAACGTTCGACAATGTCCACTAAGCAAATAAATAGGTTACACTGTTGTTGATAGTGTCAGTATGAAACTGTGGAGCTTGCGGACTGTAATGTGAAATGTGCTGAGATCTCAGAACACTGGAAAATCATGGGGGGTTATTGTTGTTGTGGTCTTCAGTCCTGAGACTGGTTTGATGCAGCTCTCCATGCTGCTCTATGCTGTGCAAGCTCCTTCACTTCCCGGTACCTACTTCAACCTACATCCTCCTGAAAATGCTTAGCGTATTCATCTCTTGGTTTCCATCTACGATTTTTACCCTCCACGCTGCTCTCCAATATTAAATTTGTAATCCTTTGATGCCTCATAACATGTCCTACCAACCGATCCCTTCTTCTAGTCAAGTTGTGCCACAATTTCTTTCTCCTGATAACGACGTCCTCCTGAGTAGTCCCCGGCCGGAGATCCGAATGGGGGACCATTTTACCTCCGGAATATTTTACCCAATAGGACGCCGTCATCATATAACTATAAAACAAAGTTGCATGCCCTCGGGAAAAATTACGGCTGTAGTTTCCCCTTGTTTCCAGCTGTTCGCAGTACCAGCACAGCAAGACCGTTTTGGTTAATGTTACAAGGCCAGATCAGTCAACCATCCAGACTGGTGCCCCTGCAACTACTGAAAAGGCTGCTGCCCCTCTTCAGGAATCACACGTTTCTCTGGCCTCTCAACAGATACCCCTCCTTTGTGGTTGCACCTACGTTACGGCTATCTGTATCGCTGAGGCACGCAAGCCTCCCCACCAACGGCAAGGTCCATTTTTCGTGGGGGGAGGATCATGGAGGGTATTTAATGAAAAGTAGTGAGTAACTGGGAAACATTTTGGAAAGTAGCTGTAGGTGAATAAAAGGTTTGATATCATCAATAAAAACCACTAAGCTTGAAAAAAAAAGTGGAACGACACTTTCCTACGGTGGCGATATTTAATACTCGGACGAGGCTCAATATTAAGTTCCGAATCGCGGTGCCGTGTTTTCCTAATATTTTTATCGGCTCGTGGTTAATTACAGTTAAGGTTGTGACCTATCGGATACATAATCATCACTCTTGTTCATCCCAAAGATATTCTCTGAAGATTCCAAATCGGGGATTCGCGCAGGCCACATATTTACATCACCACGAATTGATACTTGGGCTGTGAACAGAGACGTTGTGATACTGATAAAGAAATGGTCCGTTCAGACTGTAAGCACATTTTATAAAACGTAATATTTTCATATACACCAGCACTCATTATATCACCGACCAATATATTCAGTATCTAAATCGCCCTCACCTATTTTGCTTGTATGTTCATCGTACACTGCTCAAAGCAGGTCTTCAGGATTGTGCTACATTTAGAGAGTTTCATATGAGTATAAAATCGTGTTCTGCAATTCATCAACACATGAAATCATTCGCAGGGCTGATTTAAAGGTAATTTTCTCTTCTTAAGTTTCTCTTCTCTAAATGACACTGTGGAAAAGATTACGCCGCCTTTTGGCGGTTCATTTGGCCACTGGGCTCCGTTTCTAAGAAAGCTGGTGTTAGGGAGGTGGCCAGAATCAATATCGGTTGTTTCTAGTTCGTACTAAGGTGTCTTCCATTAGAAGGTCTCATAATAACAATATGGCAAGAAGGTAACAACGAGTTCCTTAAAATAATTTTTCCAAGATCATAGGATGATTCGACTGGTTCTGACGAGCAGACAAATGACAATAGCTGAATTCAGGGCAAAGGTTAAAGGAAAAAAGTAGAAACCAACTGCCGGGAATAAGTTACTGGAAATCCTGTAGAAATTTCTAGTCGCCATGCTCAGCTAACTACTGACGCCATTTTCTGGCGAAACCAAAGCGCTGGAACGAAGATAAAGAACGGAAGAGACGGGAAAGCGGTGAAACGACATCGGGCAATAGCCCGCTGATTAGGACCGCACCACGACAGGAGCGGCCTCTACAAGAGGAGAACATAAGCGCCGCTCCTGACAGCCTCTTCCGCTCAGTATCGGCTCATTATCTGGAGTATCAGCATAGACCTAGCAGACAGTGCTATGATAGTAGTTAGTAGAGGTCCATATCAATTTCTTACAGGGACATTGTCTATAGCGAAGAACATTACTGCTTTAAAGCCGCCCATCACTTGCGGCGCTTGTTGTAAATTCCAAATTTAAGTATTGTCAAGCTTCTTTATCGTAATATTATTTGACTGAATTGTTGTATAGCATTCCGCGAACGCAGAATCCTTTAGGCAACCTATACGAGACGAGTGGGCAGGACCCCACACGCCACACCACAGGCAGCTGAACCTTTCATGGTGTAGATCCAGAGAGAACAACCGAGCGAGGCGGTGCAGTGGTGAGCACACTGGACTAGCATTCGTGAGAACGACGGTTCAAACCTGCATCCGGCCATCCTGATTTGGGTTTTCCGTGATTTCCCTACATGGACTTAAAGGCTAATATCGGATGGTTCCTTTGAAAGGGCACAGCCTATTTCATTCTCCATTCTTCACACAATCGGAGCTTCTGCTCCGCGTCTAACGACCTCAACATCGACGCGACCATCAAACCAATTTTCCTTCCTCCGCAGAGAGAATTGGTACACTAAGTAGCATTCTGTGGTGTTTAGCGACGAGTCTCTCTCATGTGTGCGACTGTAGGATCGACGCTAGTGTGGCGGCAGACAATCTCGTGAAAGATACCGTAAGGCACCAGTTGTCGACATATAATTTTTTCAGCTCCTGGAATCATGAGTTTTGGAGCTACTGCATATCAGAACGAGTTTGATGTCATAAGTGTTGAAGGGAGCCTTATCGCTTACCAGTATGCAGCAAGGGTGGTAAACCTTACTGTGATACTATTTGTTATCAAGGAGGTTCAAAAATGGTTCAAATGGCTCCGAGATATGGGACTTAACTTCTGAGGTCATCAGTCACCTAGAACTTAGAACTGCTTAAACCTAACTAACCTAAGGACATCACACACACCCATGCCCGAGGGAGGATTCAAACCTGCAACCGTAGTGGTCACGCGGTTCCAGACTGTAGCGCCTACAACCGCTCGGCCACCCCGGCCGGCTCTCAAGGAGGCAAATGTCACACTCCAGCAGGATAATGCAAGATCTCACACTGCAGTTCACACCACAATTGCCTTGACGAGGGGCAGAAGTCCGACAAGCCACCCGAAGAGAATGTCTGGTATGCTAAGGGTAGAAGCATACTTTTACTCCAGCCTTCCGCCACCAGTCATCATGAACTGACGAAGCATATGTTTCAATCATTGCAACATATTCCTCTAGGTAATTATCGGAGGTTGTTTATTTCCATACCACAAAGAACAAAAAATGGTATTCAAGCACGACGCGCGCGCGCCTTATGCTGGTGTTGGGCATGGAATGGAAGATCAATCGTTGAAGATGTACGTGTTGAGGATCCCCGTAAAGTTTTATAAATATCGGATTGGTGTCAAACTTCCCATTTCCATCAATGTACTTTAATCCTTGGTTTTAAGCTCATTTTAATATTGTGAATATTATAGGCTTTTTAAAAAGCATGTACAGTGAAGAAAGCCATACTCACTACTGGCAGTTAGTTCGCGTGGCAGAGAAAGGAAAAAAAAAAGTTATGCGAAGGGCCGGTCACTGCAGAGGTATTCTAGTTTCAGTGGCACATCTTTTGTATTCAGACTGATCTCTGACGGTCCATTTCAGTGCAGCGCACTCTCTACAGCTTCCTGTACTGCTGTGGAAGTAAATTTTGACGGTTTCTCAAGAAAACGCAGTCCTCTGTAGGGATGTTAGGTTATAAATGTAATATGTTGTATGATAGGCAAATGAGCGTTTCTCAATGTCAACAAAGGAAACAGTGCTCTGCAATAGTACTTAGTCTGCAATGGTAAATATTTACGAATATCAACGACAATACCTTCGAATTTGCACGTTCACCATCATGGGATCCAACACTCCTAGAGCAGTGAAAACTCTAAAAGTTTAGAGCTACCCATGAGTGCCCGTGTTCGTTACATCTGCAACTTCCATCTCATTATGTCAACTGTTCATACCCCCAGTCAGTATGGTTGCGTCCAGACTGATTACTTAGCCACTATATGCTACTTGAACTCCAGCTGATGGTCAGTGTGCGTGAACCCCAGTACCTCAAATCAGATATTAAGTACCTGTTACCTGTCATCACATCATAATCTCATTTATCTAATATCCTAGCTGTTCATCCGTCCTACAAAAGTACTCAGACTCTCCGGCTATGTAGCTCCTGTCCGCCTCCATCCATTTAAGAAAATAACAGATGCGTTTTCTTTGTGAACTTCATAACTTTTCGCTGGCATATCATCACATATAGCCAGTTTATCTGTGTCAATTAGTAAAGTCAATTTTTACGTCTTCTCCCAGCTAACCTTGTTTCTCAATCAGTAACATTACACTTTTTCCCCCGCTCTTCAGCACTTGCGTTCTTTAACGTCCCTCAATCTCGCCCTTTCTCCCCCTCATCTACTTTGTTTCTCACGTCTGCTCCTGTCGGTACCCTCAGCTTATCCCTACCTCAGTGTAATATACCTGTTGTTCTACTTTTCATGAACCAAAGTGAACTGTGATTTTTCTCTAATGTAGCTTCTTGTCTGAAAGATTCTTAGGCTCCCAGCGAGTAATTCCAACGTGTCAGACAAATATCGTACACTGCGCCATAGATAATGTTGAACTGCAGCGATAAGGTTCTCAGTTTCACACTCCGGTCATTCAAAATGGCGGTCTCAATGGTTCCGACATTTTGCAGGGTTGCAGTTGTTTACGAGGCCGCCCAGATCATGTCGAATCACTAGGGTTCACACGGACATTTTGTAAGAGTGCACACCACCTAGGCGGCGGGGGTAGCCGCGTAGTTCAGAGCGTCCTGCCACTGTTCGCGCGGCTGCCCCCGTCGTCTGAACAGTGGCTGACCGTTTGCCTTCCCCACTGCAATTATTCCATTTCATACAACTTTGCAACGTTACGCTTACAGATTTAACCGACATGACTGTGTCAAGTAGCACACAGCAACACTGTTTCTGTGTAAATGTGCCGTTTCGGTTTCTTTCGTCGCATTAACGACGGAAACGAGACATTCAAACCACCAGCGCAGAAATGCTCCTGCCGGAGCACTAGAAATGTTATCATGCTTCTCTTTAGCAAAAGACTCACAAGGGGAAGGCCTCAGACACGGCCAACCAATTCGGCTCATATTTGGCAGGTCGCTTGTGTACACTTGTGTACACTTGTGTACAACCTAAAACGAAGCACTCGAAGATATTTTGGGTTAACAGCCCGCAGTTTTATGAAAATCACCCCTAAAGGTTATCACTAGCAATCGACTCAAAATTGGAGGGATCGATAGATAATTGGAAATAGGGTCTTTTTCATCATCAGGTATGGGGTCCGCAAACGCAAACTTTTCAAGAAATCGAGGAAAGAAACTTTTACAACTGCCGCTTCTGTACCCACTTGGTAAATGCTTTTTGCCGACAGCAGTAACAGCGCAACGGCCAAGGTAACATGCTGGGAATTGGAAAACCTGGGTTCGAATCTGGAAGAAACCTAGCGGATGTTATTCTTTCAGTTTATATTTTTCCATATCTCAGTTGATAATGACAGGAGGGTTAATAAGGTTTGTAAATCAATAAAGAATTATAATAATGAGGGAGGCAAACTAATTTCCCAAACACCATGACTTAGTAAATTATTTAACTTTTAAGCCTTGTCACATGAAAACAACTCCGAGTAAGAGTGCTGCGAATTCCTGACGAGGGATCACAGGTACCCAAACGCGCGACGCTTGTTTATAGCGAGGCAAGGGACAGAATGCACGCAGGAAAAGTTATGTTGTCCCAGTTGCCTCTTCATCATATCATAGTTGTGAACCTGGAAGAGTGAAGGTGTCCAGCACGAGCCTTATAGAAGTCAATCGGAAATAGTTGTTTTCCGTCACTAGGCTGCCGTGAACCTCGCGGATACATACGTTTTGAGAATGAATACTATTTTCTTCCGTAAGTAAAATATGACCGAGTACTGTATGTAGTTTGTAGTAATTAGCTCGTCTGTTTATGCCGTAGTAACGAGTTATTGTTTGTTGTGTCATATCTTTCAGCTGAATAATCTGAATAATGGAGGATGTACACCCTTCAATTAGCTGTACAATATATAGTTGAGAGCCTGTCACAGACGATGACTAGCGGGATGTTACCGACGCTGAGTTTTGGTTTGTAAAAGAGTTGCAAGACAAATCCATTATCAATGCACTACCGGAAGCAGGCAGTTCTGTATTTCGGCGTTCAAGACTGATAGGAGCGGCTATCGTCGAGCGATTTTTCGAGCTGACGAACGAAATGACTTTTGTTGATACTGAAGTAATATACCATGAAGACGAAGCAGAACGTGTTTCAGAGGAAGATATCCTGACCAGTGATGAATCGCAAAATGGTCATAACACTTTGGAAATCTCCACGTCACCACGTCACTGGGAATATGTGCATCATCTGTTCCCGATGAGTATTACGAACCGGTTACGAAACGATTGAAATACGCCGCTATACCCCTTGAAGTAAAAGTAAAGGCGGTAGCGCTAGCCAGGAATCATCCAAATGGGAACTTACAAACACTGCAAAAGAATATAGCAACAACAGCCCTGAAAAGGGAGAAGGACTTGAAATTTTGGGAAAGTGATATCGTTAAAGGAGGGAAAAGATACGACAAATACCAGGTGATAAATAAATGGACGTACGACCGATTTGTCGAATCTCTTTGTCGTAACGAGAATGTATCAACGAGAATACTTCAGGAATGTGCTCCAGGTGCAGCGCTTCAATATAGGGCCAACAAGGATTTTACGTTTGCTGCTTAATTATCTTGGGAAAGAAATTTCAAATCGGAGTATCATATTCGTCAACGTCAAATCACTAAACACGTCTCTCATAAGGAGAAGATATACAGAAAGTGGCGGCTCTTTTCAACACGCAATCGGCGTCACTTGTGACCAGCTTTAATTGTGATTATGTGAGCAACACCGATCAAACAGGATGCGAGTATCGGGTAAACATTCGACGCACGTTATCGCATAAGGGAGAAAAACGAACCCTTGTCGCAGTTAGTAGTAAAAACAAACTAACACATTCGTACAGGGTGCAATATATCTTCACAGCCTCTGGAAAAGTGTTGCCTAAGGTTTTCCTGTATTTACAAGAAACTAACGTTACATTTTGTCCTCGGGTTATAGAAGAGGTCAATCGTTTAACCGACTCGTTGAAGAATGCGATTTAGAGAATATTTCTTGAGAATGTTTTAAAACCATAAGTTTCTGACAACACGTTTTGTCTAATATTGGATTCCTGGAGTGGATAACTTAATGCTACAATATATGACACAATGTTTATAGATGGCGAGGGTCAGCCGACGTGCACAGTAAAAGTAATACCGCCAAACTGCACACCTGTTTGCCGGCCGTATTATGTTTACTTCTATCGCCAGGTTAAAAACTTTATTTCCAGGTTTCAGAATTGCAGTGTGCTTCTGAAAACCCAGCAGGAATCGCACAACCGCACGGATGCAAGAACTGTTCACAGCATAATTCATAACTAACTTTCAGCACCGATTTTTCAGGCAATGATATAGTATGCGTGGTACGTATCAAAATTAATTCCCGAAATAGACATATTTTTTCATGTAAACCATGTTTGTTTTCCGTCTACTGTTCGGAAGGAACAGTGTAGCTGTTGAAAGATTACATTGATTAGATGTTCTCGGTGGCGTGAGTATATTTGTTTCAAATGTTTATATGACAAGTACCATCCATCAAGTTGTTCGATGAAGAGTGAGGACACGTAACAGTGACTGGAAAAGCCATTGTAAAGTGACCTGAAGTAACATTTTAGCTGTTTACCATCCCAAGAGGCTTGATAAATTGATTTGCCTACCTTCTCATTATCATTCCTTGTTGACTTACTTACCTTATTAGCTCTCCTATCCCTATCAATTGAGATATGGAAAAATACAAACGAAAAGAAGAATATCTGCTAGGTTTCTACGAGATTCGAACGCCAGTCCTCAGATTTCCTGCCAGTTACCTTTCTTTTTTTTCACTTCGATATTGTTTTTAAATAATGAAAATATTAAGCACCGCACAAGGTTTCAACTCATGACCTTTCGCGTAGACGGCAAACACCTTAACCGTTACGTTTTCTTCTTTTTCTTTTTTTTAGCACCAGAACGGCTTTTTATTTTAATTTTTTTAACAATAACAAACATAAAGTGCTTCTAGCATTTTTTTAATATATAAGACTATGACTTTATAAAATAAAATTTTTCTGGGAAACGTAAATAAGTGGATTTTTTATTTATTTTTTTAAATAATAGTGAAAAAGATATACCCTGCTTCTGTCAGGACAAAACAACAACGGTCTACGTTCCTCTTTCAGGCGCGTACCTCGCTAATCCCGTCATACCTCGCGTTGGTGTCAGGTACGTCTTCACGCGTGTTTGTGGATCCTCTCCACTGTCCTGGTCCTTTCTTGTTGTGATACTTATAGACAATAATTACATTCTCCTACCCCAACTGGGTGGGAGATCAAGCAAGGCACTCCCTAAAAAAATTACGTAACATGTTCGATATCTCGGGTGTTTCATAAGCTGTGAGTGATGTTCCTGCAGTAAGGCCCAGAAGTCAAGCACATTCTTACTGTCGTCTCGGAAAAGATAACTCACAGTCAAACCTCGAATCCAAGTCACTGCGTTTGTCTTTGTTCGGGGATAATATGTCCTATCTGGGAGAAGTAATGTGCGTGGTTCTACTGTATGCGGCCCCTCCCGAAGGAGGAAGGCGATCATTTCTTTGACCAAACACCATACGTTCGCCGAAGGATCGCATATCAGGCGACGCTCCTCTGTGTCTATAACATTGCACTGCGGACACAGTGGCTCGTCCGCCATATGAATTGTATGCAACCTGGAACTAGTCACTTATTTCCCAATTACCACCTGATACCACAGTGCGCGCTTTCCCGTATCAAGGTGTGGATGGTGCACTGTACGCCACACCACTGACCACGTAACTGTTGTTTGTCGGCGCTCTACGGCATTATTCGGCCGTCGACGAGTCAAGATGTGATATATATCACGTGCCGTTGTCGTCCTGGTAGTCCGTAGTTCCATATGTTCATAACTGTGTTCCACAAAAAAGGTTCGCATATGGGCAAGCGATGGTGAGATGTGAGCCACCGCTACCGGAGCCGAACGAGAAGGTGGAGCGAGTTCGTCTATCAAGGTGCCCGTCAGACTTGTCTGGTGTCGTGCCCACATCTTTATCATTGTGGTTACATAAATAGCCACTGCTCGGTCGCGTACATGGACTAGTCCAAGACCTCCACGACTACGAGGAAGGGTGAGGGTTTCGTATCCTACCTTAAAAAGCAGACTTGTGCTCACAAAATATCCTAGTGCCGCCAGGATTCGGCGGGCCAACACCACCGGCATAGGAAGAACTGGTGCCAGGTGGGGGATGCGAGAGGCTAGATAATTGTTGGCAAACGTGACCCGTTGTATCATATCCAGTGCCCTTAACCTGTGACTTCTGACACTCGCACGAATTGTTTGCAGAAGATGTCTGTAACTCAGTGCCGCCGTGCGTCGAACGTCTGTAGTGAAGATAATTCCTAGGCATTTCATCTTGTTGATCGTCGGTAATGGTGCTACACTTCCCTATGTTCATCGCTCCCGACTTTGCCATGTTCAGGCGACTTCCCGTAGCCATACAATACGAATTAATCCAATTCAAGGCCGCTCTTGCCTCGTCGCCTTACCGTACTAAAAACACTAGGTCATCTGCGGAAGTTCGGCATATAAACTTGTTGTGCCTTATCGTCATTCCTTGGAGTCGATTCCGGAGCCCGCAGAGCAGCGGCTCGACAGCGATGGCATACAATATCGTTGACAGCGGGCACCCTTGTCTGACGGATCGTGAGATGGTGATGCGCCCCACCAAGCGTCCATTGATGAGCACTTAGGATGCGGCTCCGTTGAGTAGTCTCGTAACGACGGTGACAAAACTTTCCGGAAACATCATTTTCGTCATCACGTCCGTGAGATAAGCATGACTCAGCCTGTCAAATGCGCTATCGAAGTCTATCGATACCAATACACGCCGGAGACGACATGTTGATGCCAGTGCGATAACATCGCGGTAGTCACTGAGTGCCGTGAGTATATTGTTGTCTCCTCCTAGCTGGGTTTGGTCTAGTGAAATCACTTGGCGTATTACGCGTATAAAGCGTGCTGCAAGTATCCTGGCGTAGATCTTGTAGTCGCAATTAAAAAGGGTCAATGGCCGGTAGGCCTGTATCCCTGTGTCGCCAGATGGTTTGTGGATGGGAATGACCATTCCTTCCACGAAGGCGGGTGGAAGAGGCACGTTGGGAGACATCAATTCGCAGTACATATCAGTCCATCGTGGAATCATGAGATCTTTAAATGTATGATAGAACTCTAACGGAAACCCGACGGGCCCCGGCGATTTGTGCGACGCTCCCTTATCATTCGCTTCCATTAAGTCGTCAACTGTGATTTCACCTGTTAACTCCAGGTTGGCCGACCGTCGAGACACGCGGAGAGCGTTCGTCGGACCTCATGAAAGGCTGCCTGATCGTGTTCCGCTTCTTCATAGAGATGACCGTAGTGTTCCACGAAAGCGTTGGCAATATCTTTTTCCGTTGTCATGGGGCGACCATCTGGCATTACGACCGTCTGTATTAAGGTTCTGCGGCTACGTTGTTTTCCTCTGATAACGTGATACATCGACGGTGATTCTCCACGGACTGGTTCAAAGGCCCTTGCACGGATTGCGACTCCCTCCAGACGGCGGCGCGTTATCGAAGTTATTTGGGCCTGTGCTCGTTTTATACCGGCACGACGCTCCTGTGAAGGTGCTTGTACAGAAAGTTCGCGGAGCATCGTGAAATAAAATTCGGTCGTGTGTCGCCTCCACATCATCTGCTCTCTTTCGTATGCAATTAACGCTCGGCGCAATGCAGGCTTAACGCATTCCAGCCACCACTGCAACGTCGTCGGATATGTCGGGAGGCGTCGTTCACACACGTGCCAAGCGTCTTCGACTATGCGTCTGCACTCAGGTTTCCAAACACTGCGACTCCTCCACACTTGTTGACGACTCAGGGAGACCGTGCATATATATGCTATGTGATCTGAAAAGGTGACAGGCCACAATTCCGCATCGAGGATCGCAGGTTCGAGACGACGTGTTACGTAAATGCGATCGAGACTACTTGCAGAGTGACTCGTGACGTAGGTGTATCCACGTCTGTCGCCATGTATCTTCTCCCATGTATCAATGAGGTTCATGTCCTGTATGAGTTGTCGCAGCTCCTGGCATGAAGTATAATGCGGGTGTTGATCTTTTGGTGCGAGCACGCAGTTGAAGTCGCCTCCAAATAAGACATGTTCATACCGACCTAAGAATAGTGTTGCAATCTCCTCTGCGTAATATCGGGATCGGTCGCGCCGTCTGTCGGACTCCGACATTGCGTAAATGTTAACGACCCGTACTCCCAGCACTGTGAGCGCCAGTCCTCGCGCTGACGGCAGGTACACCACGTCCTCGGCCACTATGCCGCTACGCAGAAGTATCGCTGCTCCGCTGCCGCCGTCGGTAGTAGGTGTAATCTACGTATCGTACTTATAGAGGTCGGGGAAGCTCTTAACACATACTTCCTGCAGCAGAATGATGTCGACGTCTGACGCATGCAAAAAGTCTCGTAATAATTGCAATTTGACAGGCGCTCTGATCGTATTAATATTAATAGAGACTGTTCGATATGCCTGCCGCTGTTCCTCAGTGCGTAAAGCGCACATGAACGCTTTTGTTAATTTGTGTGCTGCTGCCCGGTGACATGCTATCTGTGCGTCAGTCTGCATCTTCTGCGTGGTTAACATCCGGTGGACGCAGCACTCGCCATTGCGGGTGCGTCGTCGGTGTGTGGGCCAGCATCGGATTCGTCGGCCCAGTTCCTGTGCTGGAGGTCCAGCTCCCGTCGTGTCTCTCCGATCGGGCTGACCGAAGGCGGTGGCGTTGCCGCGGTGGGTGGAGGGACTCCTTCCGTCGGCTTTCCGTCCGGTGTGTCTGTATTGAACCCCTGTCTAGCGTGATTCGCGTCGTACTGCTGTGTAGGGGGTAGAACCTCCCGTTGCGCATCCGGATGCACAGTATCGATGTTACACCCAAGTCCGTCTGACGTGGACTGCAGTAAGCAGGTATCCGACGGCGCTAGCCGTCGTTTCTCGTGGCGCTTCGGCGACCGTTGTTTGCGCGTGTGCGCCTCCGTATCTTCGGGATGGGATCTGTTCGAAATGCGTCCGCATACGTTAGTGGCAGCGGCGTCAACGTGGACGGAGGTACGGGTTCGCCGTTTGGAACTTGCACTATCCTCCGCTCCAAACATTCGGAACGTACGTGGCCCTCTTTCCCGCAGCCTGAGCATGTTCTGGGTTGTCCATCGTAGATGACTATAGCTCTGCATCCGCCGATGAACAAGTACGGTGGTACATGTTGTGTCAGTTCTATTCTGATTTGACGCACCCCATTGAGAACGGGGTAAGTCGTGAAGTTGGACCATTTTTCCTCAACGTGGCGGAGCACTCTTCCATACGGGCGTAAGGCGTCAATGACTAAGTCACACGGAACCTCGAAGGTTCGAAATGGGTTCGAAAATGGGTATGTTTCGTAAGCCCAGTCCTGCATGATCAATAGTTACTTCTCCAACATGTCCATCAGAGTGACGAAATTTGAGTCCATGTTTAGTATCTCGGATGATTCTGTCACATACTGCATCGTTAATCAGCTTGACTTAAACGACACTGCTCACTATGGAGAGGTGGATTCGTTGTAGTCAAGTTTAACTTCGTCTCGTAGGAATCTTTCTATTTCGTAGGCTTTCGGTCTCGCTTACTCATTCGAAAAACTAATCTTGAGAGTCGACTTTCGGTATGCATGTGCCATTCTATATCGAGTCGTCTAAACGAACGAGTACGCCGAAGAGGTAAACAACAGCGCGAGCGCGGACTTCTCCGGCATGGACGTAAACAGACGTCCGTGCCGTAGCACCGCCGAAGGCAGACTCCTTGGCCATAGCGCTATCGGTGCTGCCGGCAAAAAACGTATACCATGTGGGTGTAGAAGCAAGAGTTGTAAAAGTTTCTTATCTCGATTTCTGGAAACGTATGCGTTTTCGGACCCCATACCTTATGATGGAAAAATGTCCTATTTCCAATTATCTATCGATCCCACCAATTTCGAGTCGATTGCTCGTCATAGCCTTGAAGGATGATTTTCTCAAAAACGTGGGGGTGTTGACCCAAAATATCTTTGATTCCTTCGTTTTAGGTTGTATACAAGCGACCTGATAAATATGAGCCGAATCGGTTGGCCGTGTCTGAGGCATTCCACTTGTCAGACTGAAAAGTAGCATACCAGCCACCTCTCTACCTTTCTCAGCATATTTAAATATTTTCCAAATATTTCGGCACGCGAACACATTCACGCTCTTTTTTTGACGTGCCGTTCATCCGTCAGTATCACAATCACCCCTAACTGTAACCCATTCAGTAGCGTTGAACGTGGTGGCTCAGTGATTAGAGCACTGGACAGACATTCGAGAGCACGACAGTTCAAATCTGCCTTCAGCCATCCTCATTTATGGTTTCCGTGTTTCTCCTAAATAGCTTAAGGGAATTGCTGGAATGGTTCTTTGGAAAGGGAACGGATGACCTCCTTCCACATTCCTCGCTAATCCGATGAGACCGAGACCTACAGTCCCTTCAACCGAATCCACCAACCAACACTAGGCCATCGCTGTAAGTCTCTTATACCCATCCACTCCAGTTAGCCGTTCTCACTCAATCACTCAGCCCATTTTACTGTCATTTGAGCCGCATAAGCATCCTTCTTTCACACCTCCCGCTATGCGCACAAGGGAACTAGTGATGCGTCGCCACAGAGAGAGCTTTCCAAATAGGAGGTGCTGCTGTATCGCCGTAAGTGACTGGGGGGTGTGGAGGGGGGGGGGGGGTTCTGGTCACTGAGAGTATGGTTTGTGGAATGAAGTCCAACTCGGCTGGGAGTGATGCGCTCTATGAGGCCCGGATTTGGTAACTTCGGCCGATAGTATTTGGTACGAGGCCTATTGACACGGCGGCTCTCTGACGTTATTCCAGAGTGCGCATTATTGTAGCGATCGTGGCCCTGTGTGTTCCTTGAGCGCTGGTACAAGTCATTTTCTTTTCATCTGAGGATTCAAACTCTATGAACTATTGTACGGAGGGTCTGGTATTTTGCAGGAAATGATTCATTAGCTTCTTCGCCTTTGGATTATAGGAGAACTGTGCTTCCCATTGACCAAATGAACTTGGAGTTGCTTATTTAAGGGACTAAATCAGGAATGGGGATATTTATGGTGTCAGGATTTCTTCCAGTCCAGTAGTTCTAGTAATTATATTGTCAATTCTTTTTCTCATCAGTAAATATGACCGGGCAAAGATATTTAAAATTGTGTAAATGACTCAGAACTCCTTGTGTGGAGAATTGGTGAGAACTGTCCACTTCTGCAGAAGTGGTGCCTGCTAAGGGCATCCTTTCCTGACTTAACAGCTGATTACTGGGGACCGTGAAAGGTGCTAGTGGTGCCGCAAGTTGGACACTTCCTTAGTTAATTCCAGTCCAGTTTTGCTGACACACGAAGAGGACGCCAAACCTGTTGGTCCCCATAGTTCTCTTGTGTATGCAGGATAGGAGAGGTTTATGGGCTGTGGTTTTCCAAAATCCTGTGATGGGGAAGCCTCTACCTCGCCTTTGTGCCCAACATAATCAGGTGCCTCTGCGTGCACGTATTGATTCAGGTACCTCTGTTTCCCTCCTTTATTACTGGTGGTACTTGATGCTCTTCCTCCCGGGGATGACGGGCTATTAACGGGCAGACATAGCCTCTGGTTGGGGAGTGGCAAGCGAATTTGAGTTATTTTAACTTTTCATAGCCAGTTAACAAGGTGGTGGTCAAGAACTCATCAGTAAACTTTATTTTAAGTTGTTATTTTATACGAATCACAGGTTTGATATGGGATTGTCAGGATGTGGTTGTTCACTTTAAGTTTCGTCCTTCTGAGACGTTGGCCTTGGGCTCCCGTCGAAGTTCGTTGGGAATTAATGGTGTGTTACCACCTCATTCAAGACCGAGGTAAGTTATTTGGTTTCTGGTCGAGGCAAAACGGATTTTAAAAGTGCTTGAAATTGTGTATAAGATCCTCCTTACTGATGAGATCCTAGTGAGGTGAGTTCCATATCGGCTTTTTTCTGTCAAAGATGAGCTTAGGTTGTTTGATTGATGGTATACTATTCTAGAGGGTCATCAAGCCTTCCACGTTACCGTATGCTTCACTCACATCTGTGGTACCGAAGGGCAGGAGGGAAGAGATTTTTCAAATGCTTGATTATAGGTTAGTCAATGGTAAGGTGGTTCTAGAGTCTACACCGCTACCAGAGTTACATAATTATTTCACTTCGTATGCTGGGGCACGATTTTGTACAGTTGTTGTTCTCAACCAGGTTTATCATCAGATTCCTTTAAGGAGTCCTAGCACGTTACCGCCTTCTGTACCCTTTGAAATCCTTACCAACTGTAAAAGGATCCTCTTTGGTTTGTCAGTGGGAGCTCCCACCTTGTCCCATCTTCAAGATTCTGTTTTGGGAGATCTTAAGATTAAATGTGTCTGTAAATATTTGAAAGAAGCGGTTGAGCAGTGCACGGCTAGTGTTCATGCCATTTATTGTCATCTTCTACTTCGGTGCTGCCGCCTTGTTTTCTTACTCCATTCACTCTTGTCACAAACTTCCGTGAGCGGCAGCAACAGCGCGTATCGATAAGTGCACTCTCGTACCATCTCTGGAGTGACCGATAGTATTTCCGTGTAATCGTGTGTCTGGCAGTCAGTCAGTCGGAGACGGACCAGCAGTGCAGTCGGGACGCAGCAGTAGTGAAGTCGGGGTCGGAGCGCCGGTGAGGCGCGGACAGCCAGTGCTCGTCGACCATTGGCGGCACACATGAACTGTCCGACGGAGGGAGATTGGAGCGGGACTGCCGTTGGTTGGTCGTTGGTTGGCTGACGTATATTTGGTCCTTTCACATTTTCCGGGCCTGGGCAGTCGGTGGAGCAGCAAGGAAGTGTCCATCGCACGAACTCTGGCCGGGGCCGCTGGTGGTGTGCACGCGTGGTTGGAGTGTGAGATCATGCTTGCGAGTGCTACGATGTTCGTCACCTACCGATCTGGGACATGAAAGTTGAGTCCTCACTTAACCTACTATCGATGCTCTACTGTTTAGATTTCTTCGTTTGATCCTGGTTGTCGCTTATGGGACAGTCCCGCGAGCAACAACGTGTGTGTATTCGAATCGGCTAAGATTCCAGGCATCTTCCTGTGGAGTTTAACTTAATTTATTCCCTGTTATTGAAGTTTATCAGCGGTATCTTGTGCTTTGTGGTCGTTGACGTTCTGGTGGCCTGCTCTGGTCATTGACGTAATTTTTGGCAGTGTCTTTTCTTCGTAGTGTTGTTGCTGTCCAGGGCGGCGTGTAGTTCGACAACTGAGGTGTTGTTGTTCGTTGTGGGCGCCAATATTCTGTGTGTCGTTGCCTTAAAATCTTGTGGTCGTTTTACTGGTTGCGTGGAGCGGAACTTATCTTGTTGTTTGGTAGGTCGCCTGTCTGTCGGTTGGGTTGCCTTCAGATAAAGAAGTCGTTGGACAGGCTGCCTGTCTCACCTAAACGGGCGTTAGTGCTACAATCTCAGACCGACCGTTGGAAACTTCTGATGGATGTTCCTCTCTGTGTTACACAGTGATTTCAATGTTTGGGTTTTAATTATTTTGTTGATTTGTGGCCTTCAGCCGAGTATCAGTACCTCTTAAATTAATGTTCTTGTCTTACTCTAGAGGCATAAGATTGTTATGCCTTTTTATGGGGCCCTCAGATGAATTTAGCTTGAAATGTTTTAAGGTAAGGCCTCCTGCCATTTGATTGTAACTCTTCTTAGTGCTTAATATGCTGCCTCCAGCCACGTTCCATTAAAATTAAATAGGTAAGGGCTTCAGCCTGTTTAATTGAAGAATTAGAAAATGTTTTTGGATGAAACCTCCAGAAGAACCTTGTATTTCTATTTCTTGCTTAGGCCATGTGTCTTGCATTTTGATTGTGGCTTTCAGCCGATCTAAAATTAATCAAAGGAGGTCGATTAGAGTTCTGAGTGCTTTGGATCCTTGTTGAAATATTCTACGTTAATAAATAGAGTTTATAAGTTGGGTGCAACTGACAGCAACTTATTTTGGCCCCTTTCCACAACCTAATTTGCTGTGTCCTGCTAGCCCAGGCATTTTACCGGTCATTTAGAGCGACATTTTAGGAACATTTTCAACACATGGAGACAATTATGGTTGACCTTAGAGAGTCAGGATTGACCGTGAAGACATCTAGACTCACGTTAGCATACCGTCAGCTTTCCTTTATGGGGTATCTAGTTTATGCTAAGAATAAAAAAGGGTGTCGTCAGATTCATTGGCATGGTCAGTTTATTTCGCAAACTTGTGCCGAGTTTTGCACAGGTCCTCTTAGTGATATGCGGAAGAAGTTTCAATCCTTTGGAGGCATCTGGCATCCCTAGAAACCATTAAGGCTGCTCTTAGCAACTCATTCATTTCGGCTCTTGGCAGCTTCTGTTTGTGATCAAAACGAATGCGTTTAATTCTTGGGTAGAGGCAGCCCTCTTGCAAGAGCAAAACGGTGAGAGACGTCCATTAGCCTACGTGTCGAGGAAATTGTCGCCTTCTGAGGTGAAATATTCTGTAACGAATGAGAAGCCTTGGCAGTCTCCTTTTCTTTACAAAAAGGTAATTTTTATCTGGAGCCTAGATAGTTAGTTTTAGAAATCAATAACCAGGCTTGGGTGACCCATAAAAACTGGATTAAATGTTTGGTGGACAATTCCCATTTCCCCATTTAGCTTTAAAGTCTGTAATTTAGAGGCCCTGCTAATCTGGTGGAAGATGACATAAGTCGGATGTTCAAGGGCGAGGGACTGGACTGTAATGAGCAAGCGGCTTCCTCTTAATAATGGATAACGGGAGTGTTGACTGAGGTTCTGGAGCTGTTTGCAAACTTGAAGAGCTAACAGGACAGGACTCTGCAGTTACCGATATTAAGCAGAGATGGTTGTGAGGAGAATAGGTGTCTGGGTATAGTATGCATAGGGGACTGCTTTACTAGAGTTGTGACGAGCGCAAACCCGAGATGTTTGCCCAAAGAACTGGCAGTGACCATATTTCGTTATTTCCACAACAATGAGGTAGGCGGACTCTTAGGAAATTATAAAACTATTGTTAAGACCAAGGGAAACTTTACTTTTCCTACCAATTGTAAAGATATTTATATTGGTGGGGGAGTGCGAAATCTGTAAGACTGTTAAGCCTAATACTAATTCGGTAAGATCTTTCTGTAGACAACCACGGAGGATCGTCCTGTGGGTGAAGTATTAATCGATTACATTAGTCCGCTCCCTCGTACCTGCGATAGGAATACGTATGTCTTGGTTGTCAAAGGTTCAGTTTTTGTTGGTTGGTTCCAAGCAGAGAGGTGACGGCTCTTTTATCTATCACCGTCTGTCAGGAACGTTTCCCATTTTTGGAACACCCAGAACGCTCGTTACTGACAACTAGCCTGCCTGTATTTCCATGGTGTGAGAGATGATCTGCTTTAAGTACGCCATCCAGCATGTCACTACTACCTCTTATTACCCGCAGCCTTATTTTACTGAGCGGATGAACCGATCAAAATGGCGGCTCTCATTATATTCCAGCAAGGTTCAGAGGAAGTGCCACCACCCGATACGCTGGTGCAGCTTCGCTTTCAGTACTGCACAGAACGAATCATTAAAGGTCTCCAGCTACTCTTATTTTGGCGTATGCGGTCAATCCCATATTGGTGATTTTTGTTGTATTGACGATCTCTTCCTGCTACAGGTTAGTTGAAAAGTTGTGGAACAGAACTGGAGGAAGACTAGGTGGAACATCGTATTTGCACATACGAGGCTGTCCTGCAGTTACAATCAAGGCCGACGGGAGTTCAAGGTTAAGGTTGGGGATCACTTGTTCATGCTCATTCCATCGAAAGGGAAGTTGGGTTTCGCTACTAAGTTAGTCCCTCGTTGCCACGCGGTGTAGCCGCTTGTGCCAGGGCTGCCTTGCCACGGTTCGCGAAGCTCAGCCCCGTTGGAGGTTCGACACCTCCCCCGGGAATGGGTGTGTGTGATGCCCTTAGCGTAAGTTACTTTAAGTTAGATTAAGTAGTGTGTAAGCCTATGGACAGATTACCTCAGCAGTTTTGTCCCACAGGAAGTTACCACAGATTTCCAATTTAGTCCCTCGTTTCCTGGGACCGTCTCAAATTGTGAGGGTTTGGAGTCATGTGATCCTCTTGTCTGCAATTTGTGCATAGGAAAATCATGGTGACTTCATGCTGGTCAGGTCAAGGAGAGTCGACAACTGGACCCTAATGCTGTGGAGGCTTCCTTCTTTCAAATCTTCCTCCATGCGCATATGACAACTACGATTTCTCACCACAGCGCTTTCCCACTAGGGGCCGCGGCGGTGACTCTGCGAGAGGCCAGCCAATTGCTGTCAGTGGGATCGGGGTCTGGTGACATTGGTTTTATTTGGTTCGAGGCCTTTTGACATGACGGTTCTCCAACTTTGCCAAGTGCGCAGTCTTGTAAGCGATGTTGGCCCTGTGTGTTCCTTGCCAGTCGTTTTCCTCACTTGGGGATTTAGTGTTACTACTAATGTACGAAGCTTCTGGGTGATGATGCTTGGTTTGTAAAGCGCTCAGCTGCGCGGTTGTCAGCGCCTGTACAAATTCCCAAACTATGTTCAGTCCAAACTCGCCGCTTTCACGAGTGATGATGAAACAATGAGGAGAACACAAACCCCTCGAGGCAGGTGAAAATCCCTGACTGTGCCAGGAGTCGAACCTGGGACCCCGTGCTCGGGAAGCGAGAACGCGACCGCGAGACCACGAGCTGCCGACATTTTCAAGATTTGTTCATTAGGTGCTTCGTCTTTGGATTATGAGATTACCTGCTGTCTGTCGGCCCAGTGAGCTTGGGTGCTAAGTCAGGAGAAGGCGACCCTGGGGCTACTCTGCCTCCTGGTGCTACGTATAATCAAGGGATTACAGTTCCTGAGGCTTGATTGTAGCAATCGTACAGTTGCTTCCTATGCCCAACAGTAAAAGTGCCAGGGCAAAAATGTTTAAAATTATATAAATGATTGATGAGTCCTTGTGCAGAGAACTGTCCAGTTTTGCGGAGAAGGCGCCTGCGAAAGGTGTCCTTTCCTGACTGAATACTCTACTACAGGAGGCTGTAAAAGGGGTTTATAGTACTACAAGTTAGACGCTCCTTTACTTGTTCCAGGCTTAAGGCTGTTGTGACTCGCCCAGTGCACAACGAAGCTGTTGGCCCCATAGTTCTGTAGTGGACAGGCCACCTGCGTGTATCGGTTACCGAAATTGTCTTCGACGAACTTGCTGCCTCCTGCATCACTTCACTCCGCAGAGAATTAAGCTATGTAACCTTGTCACAGTTTTTCCGCCGCAGTAATTGCACTATTATTGTTACATTTTTATTTTTTAATAGATATTACTCCATTTCATGTTTTAAATAAGATGAGGTTAACAGCTTGACACTGTTAGCTTAATGTTTTGCAGGACTGTAGAAGGCAGTTGGCCCGGTTGTTAACATTTCTTAAGTTTTATTACCTGGCGCTGGCCAAGTATAAATTTTTTATGAGCCTTATTTGACAGTTCCATAATTTCTCAATTTTTTAAGGTTTTCTTTTCTATGTCAGTGGGTAAGTTTTCTTAACTAAAGGGGCTCTTAGAAGTAGAAGCAATATGTTAATGGATGAGTTTATAGATAATTTCGCTTATTACCTTGGTTTCCAATTAGTCAGGATCCCGTTTGTAGAGTTGAATTGTGATATAAGATTCTAGAACGCTAGATGGTCATCATTATCAGAATTGTTAGCTCCATGTTGACACTGATAATTTGTTCTCTATTTTCCTAAATGTGTAAACTCAAAATTAAATACCACTATTTCTTGTTCAAATTTTGTTTAAGCGCCCTGTTGACTTATTAAATTTTTATTTATTTATTCCATTATTAAGCAGTAATACGTGTTGCCTATGTCAAGAAGGTTTGCCTATTGTGAAATTGGATGTTTGCACTGTATAATCGTTTGGCCTGGAGGGCTTGGGAGCCACGGCCGTTCATTATTGTAAGAAAATGGGACGCCTACAGCGGTCCTTATGATCTTATTTATTGCGTAGCTACCAGTTTCGGCGCTTCAGTGCGCCGTCTTCTGGCCTTAGCTGATGCTGAAGGGGTTAACACGATCAACATATACCCTGCATCAGTGGCCAACTGAAGTATTTAGCGCACATTGTCTGTAACAGTGATGTCAGTTACAGATAATCCGTCTAAACTCGTTATGTTGCGACTGATGCATCGTATATATGGATCGTGATAACGCTTTCAGCATGAACTAAGGCCTGAAGACGGCGCACTGAAGCGCCGAAACTAGTAACTGCACAATGAAACTAAGGACGGCTGTAGGTGTTTAATTTTATAACAAGTGTTTTACAAATAGTGAATGATGTATATCCGCACCCCTTTCCGGTCCTCCCACAAAATTATCCACCTCCTGGGCGACATTTAATCATTATCTCTATGTGTCTCTTTGTTACTGTCTCCTTGCTGTCTCCTTTCAGACAGCTACAGACGTCGTTCTGTTCTTGTTATTGTCTGCTCACACTTTGACCGTCTCCCTCTTTTACTTCTGCTGCCTCATTCCTTCCTGTCCACTGTATCTTCTCGTGGTCATTATCTCTCTCTTCCACGTTGGCATTGTCATAGTCTGTCTCTCATTACGACAGGCTCTCGTCCACTTCCACTTTCTCCGTCTCTGTATTCCTCTACCACAGGCAGTGACTGTATCACTAGAATTTTTTTCTCAGTGTCCACTATGGTCCGCTGCCACTATGTCCCTCTCTTTCTCTTACAATGATATTGTCACTTCTCTCTTTCTGTACCACAACTACTGGCTAGGTGCACTGTCTTCCTGCATTTATTATTTTTCCCACGGCAACTGTCTCCTCTCTCAGCATAAAAAGAACGAATATGTTTATATAATAAAATTTTTTGGAAAATTTTGAAAGTTGCAGAGAAAGGTGAATGAGGCAGTTGATTATGTTACTTTTCGGTCAGTCTTTCAAACATGTTCATGTTCGGTGTTTTGTGCTCCGATAGGGGTATTTTTTTCTGTTCCATTCTCTTCCCTGCCGCAGCAGGGTGTCTCACTCATATGAAAATAATTTAATGGGCCAGTAAAGTTGTATGGTTTACTTATGTGAAACTGAAATAGCGCCAAACTATTTTAACCCCTCAGACCGGAATTTAATGCACAAAAATTTTGTACGTTCCTCAGTATTACAACATGAGGTTACCATAACACTGATGATGATAATGGACACATTTGCTCCATGCTACGTTCCTTTATAAACTACGTTTTCACCTCACATTGAATTTTTCTTGCATATTTTACCTGTACACGTAGGTCACATTTAAGCCTGTTTATCTCAGTAACAGATATAGAAAATTTTGGAGGTTTTTCGAGATCTGAATCTAAGGAATATATCGTAAACATTACATCCATATGCTGTTTATAGCTGTCCTGGGATTTGCGACTAAGATTTTGTGTCCGAAAACCATGTTTTTGTGGTGTTTCTCAATAAAGGATAAGAATTTAGGGAATGAGATGGTGGCACTTGGAAATCAGTACTTAGCAAATAGCGGGTTTTCGGAAATTACCGTTACAGACATCTTGAGGATACTGAGCACACGATACTTTAAGTATGGACCCATGTCCGTTCTATGACAGTTTCAATTCAGTTATGTAACGCGTCTACATATGCTAAGAGAAGAGAATGAAATAGGCTAGACAGGATGTTGTGTACTATGCCAGACGGTCCACTGATGTTTAATTCACGAGATTCCTGTGGAGACAGAGCACATTTGGTGGTACTAGTTCTGGCCGTTGCAGTGCAAATTCAGAGACACCAGGTGGGGCGGAGAGGGTACACCAGAACGTGCTTCGCAATTACAGCGTCCGTAACAACGCTGGTGGTCGCCACATCGAACCGCTGTTGTATCCGTACTGTTCTGTACGTATAGTGTGCTGGGCTCTTTTTTGTTCTGGAATAATGTAAACTCGTAATGTTTAAGTGTTAATAACAACAAACGGTACGTTTCTGGACATAGGTTTTTATTCCATTATTTTCTAACTCCCCCTACAAGTCTTAGAAGTTTGTAACTGGAATTTCCGAACACCCTCTACAATGTTTAAATTTAAGCAGTGTGCTGTGACTATTTATTATTTTTATTTCGCCTCTGTCAGGATTTTGCCTCCGCGTTTTTCGTGCACACGTAAGGTCACTTTGGACCTCTTTATCACGGAAACGGATAAAGATATCAGACAGACTTTCAATGCCTTTCGAAATCTGGATGTTAGGAATATACCGCAAAAATTTCGGCCATTTACTGTACATAGCGGACTTGGAACCCGCGGCTCGGTTTTGGTGCGGATAGATGACTAAAAAATTATTTTTTGATCTCTTCTGATGAATCGCCCATGAATTAATGGTGGTTCCATTAAACCAATTAATATTCATCGAGTTCCATATCTAATGCAAAAAGAACCAACCAATTTGTACCATTTGTCTACGCAGGAGGAAGTGTGTGATGGTCACACTTCGAACCTCTACTGTAGGGCAGCGACACCAAGACGACCTTTCTGCTGGGTATACAAATTGTCCATAGCCCAAGTGTTATCAAGAACTCTTGTCCCTGACTTTCTGTCACCAACAGAAACCGGAAAACGAGCCGCAGATGAAATCCTTTATGTTCTGTGTTTTGGAACATACTTGATAGCACATGCTGTCTTATGCGTAGCAATATAACAAATTGTTTCTTCCACATTTATTGTTTCTGCTTATATAGCTATAATTTTAAACAAAATTTCTATACAAAGAAATCTGCTGTTTCGTTTTCTTCTTTACAATCGCTTTTAACGGAAACCTATGTATTATATGTTTATGATTCATGAGCTAGCTTATTTTTTAATAGGCCATCAGTCATCTGACGTGTTTGATGCAGCCCGCCACGGATTCGACTCCTATTCCAGACTAGCACTTGCAACATATGTCCTGAATTATTTTGGATGTATTCAACTCTCTACCTTCCTCTACAATGTTTACTCTCTACAGGTCGCTCTGTTACCTTTGAAGTTATTGCCTAATGTCTTAACAGAAGTCTTATCATTCTCTCCAGAATTTTTGTCAGTGTTTTCCAATATTCCTTTCCTCGCTAATATCCGCTGAGAACCCCCTCACTCCTTACCTGATCAAACTACTTAATTTTGAACATTCTTCTGTAACACCACATCTCAGATGCATAGATTTCAATCGGTTCCGGTTTTCTCACAGTCCATTACTCACTACCAAAACAATGCTGTGCTCCAAAAGTACATTCTAAGAAATTTCATCCTCAGATTAAGGCCTATGTTTGATACTCGTAGGCTTCCCTTGGGCAGTAACACTCTTCCTTACAGTATTAGTCTGTTTTAATATCCTACTTGCTGCGTCCGTCGATTATTTTTCTGCTTCGGAAGCAGAATTCCATCTCATGGTTTACCTCGAGACCAGAAATTCTGATGTTAAATTTCTAGCTCTGCCTTTTCTGCTACTTCTCATTACTTTCGTCATACTTCGATTTACTCTCAGTCCGTATTCCGTTTAACACGTAGTGCAATACTTTTTCACTATCACTGAGGATAGCAATGTCATCAGCGAATCTTACCAGTAAAACCCTTTCACCTGATATTTTAATTCCATTCTTAAACCCTTCTTTTATTTCCGCCATTGGTTCAAATGGCGCTAAGCACTATAGGACTCAACTTCTGAGGCCATCACTCCTCTAGAACTTATAACTACTTAAACCTAACTAACCTAAGGACATCACACATTTCCAGCCCGAGGCAGGATTCGAACCTGCGACTGTAGCGGTCTCGCGGCTCCAGACTGAAGCACTTAGAACCGCACGGACACTACGGCTGGCTATTTCCGTCATTGCTTCTTCGATGTACAAATTGAACAGTAGGGGCAAAAGACCATATCCCTGTCTTGTGGTCTTTTCAGTCGGATGATCTTTGTCTTTCGTTCTTACTGTTTCATCTTGGTTGTTGAACATGCTGTACATTATCCATCATCCAAATAGCCCACCCCTATGTTTCTCAGAAATTCGAAATTTTTGTACCATTTACATTGTAGAATGCTTTTACCACATCAACGTGCTGCACGAACTCTCCGTGTCAGCAGCGGATTGTGTAAGGTGGTAGAGGCTCTGTAATGGTGTGGGGCGTGTGCAGTTTTAGTGTTATGGTACCCCTGATACGTCTGGATACGACTCTGACAGGTTACAAGTACGTAAGCATCCTGTCTGATAACCTGCATCCATTCATGTCCACTGCGCATTTCGACGAACATGAGCAATTCTAGCACGTCTTGTATCTTCTTTTCTGCTACCATTAACAACCGCAACGTCAGAACTGCCTGTCTCGTGCCATTACCTCCCCTAAATCCAAAATGATCGTCGTTTAACACATCCTTAACTTTTCTTTTCTATTCTTCTGTGTATTTCCTTGTCAGCATCTTGGATACATCAGCTGTTGAGATGACTGTAAGATAATTATCGCAGTTGTTGCCGCCTGCATTCTTCGGAACTGTGTGGATGATATTTTTCAGAAAGTCTGACTGTGTATTACCAGTTTCATACTTTCTAAACTGCAACGAGAATAGTCGGTTTGTTACCACTTCCATCGATGATTTTAGAAAGTACGTTGAAATGTATATCCAATTTGGCTCATTTGATCTCAAGTATTTGAAAGCCCTTTTAAATTGTGGTTCTAATACTGCATCCGTATTCTTTCCCTGTCGACTCCTGTTTCCTCCTCAACCTCATAGAGGCCTTCAATGTGCTCTTTCGATTTATCCGCCCTTCCTCTGTATTTAACAGCGAAATTCCCATTTCACTCTTAATTCGAATTCCATCGAAGGTTATTTTGACTTATGCTGAGTCAGTCCTTCCGACAATTATTTCTTTTTAGATTTCTTTACATTTTTCGCCCAGCCATTTCTTCTTAGCTTCCCCCCACCCCTGTATGATTAAATGATGATGACGTCCTCTTGGGTAAAATATTCCGGAGGTAAAATAGTCCCCCATTCGGATCTCCGGGAGAGGACTATTCAGGAGGACGTCGTTATCAGGAGAAAGAAAACTGGCGTTCTACGGATCGGAGCGTGGAATGTCAGATCCCTTAATTGGGCAGGTAGGTTAGAAAATTTAAAAAGGGAAATGGATAGGTTAAAGTTAGATATAGTGGGAATTAGTGAAGTTCGGTGGCAGGAGGAACAAGACTTTTGGTCAGGTGAATACAGGGTCATAAATACAAAATCAAATAGGGATAATGCAGGAGTAGGTTTAATAATGAATAAAAAATAGAAATGCGGGTAAGCTGCTACAAACACCATAGTGAACGCATTATTGTGGCCAAGATAGACACAAAGCCGATGCCTACTACAATAGTACAAGTTTATATGCCAACTAGCTCTGCAGATGATGAAGAAATTGATGAAATGTATGATGAGATAAAAGAAATTATTCAGGTAGTGAAGGGAGACGAAAATTTAATAGTCATGGGTGACTGGAATTCGTCAGTAGGAAAAGGGAGAGAAGGAAACATAGTAGGTGATTATGGATTGGGGCTAAGAAATGAAAGACGAAGCCGTCTGGTAGAATTTTGTACAGAGCATAACTTCATCTTAGCTAACACTTGGTTCAAGAATCATAAAAGAAGGTTGTATACATGGAAGAATCCTGGAGATACTAAAAGGTATCAGATAGATTATATAATGGTAAGACAGAGATTTAGGAATCAGGTTTTAAATTGTAGGACATTTCCAGGGGCAGATGTGGACTCTGATCACAATCTATTGGCTATGACCTGTAGGTTAAAACTGAAGAAACTGCAAAAAGGTGGGAATTTAAGGACATGGGATCTGGATAAGCTGAAAGAACCAGAGGTTGTACAGAGTTTCAAGGAGAGCATAAGGGAACAATTGACAGTAATAGGGGAAAGAAATACAGTAGAGGAAGAATGGGTAGCTCTGAGGGATGAAGTAGTGAAGGCAGCAGAGGATAAAGTATGTAAAAAGACGAGGGCTGCTAGAAATCCTTGGGTAACAGAAGAAATATAGAATTTCATTTATGAAAGGAGAAAATATAAAAATGCAGTAAATGAAGCAGGCAAAAAGGAATACAAACATCTCAAAAATGAGATCGACAGGAAGTGCAAAATGGCTAAGCATGGATGGCTAGAGGACAAATGTAAGGATGTAGAAGCTTATCTCACTAGGGGTATGATAGATACTGCCTACAGGTCAATTAAAGAGACCTTTGGAGAGAAGAGAACCACGTGTATGAATATCAAGAGCTCAGATGGCAACCCAGTTCTAAGAAAAGAAGGGAAGGCAGAAACGTGGAAGGAGAATATAGAAGGTTTATACAAAGGCGATGTACTTGAGGACAATATTGTGGAAATGGAAGAGGATGTAGATGAAGACGAAATGGGAGGTAAGACACTGCGTGAAGAGTTTGACAGAGCACTGAAAGACCTGAGTCGAAACAAGGCCCCCGGAGTAGACAACATTCCATTAGAACTACTGACGGCCTTGGAAGAGCCAGTCGTGGCAAAACTCTACCAGCTGGTGAACAAGATGTATGAGACAGGTGAAATACCCTCAGACTTCAAGAAGAATATAATAATTCCAATCCCAAAGAAGGCAGGTGCTGACAGATGTGAAAATTACCGAACTATCGGTTTAATAAGTCACAGCTGCAAAATACTAACGCGAATTCTTTACAGACGAATGGAAAAACTGGTAGATGCGGACCTCGGGGAGGATCAGTTTGGATTTCGTAGAAATGTTGGAACACGTGAGGCAATACTGACCTTACGACTTATCTTAGAAGAAAGATTAAGAAAAGGCAAACCTACGTTTCTAGCATTTGTAGACTTTGAGAAAGCTTTTGACAATGTTGACTGGAATACTCTCTTTCAAATTCTGAAGGTGGCAGGGGTAAAATACAGGGAGCGAAAGGCTATTTACAATTTGTACAGAAACCAGATGGCAGTTATTAGAGTCGAGGGGCATGAAAGGGAAGCTGTGGTTGGGAAAGGAGTGAGATAGGGTTGTAGCCTCTCCCCGATGTTATTCAATCTGTATATTGAGCAAGCAGTAAAGGAAACAAAAGAAAAATTAGGAGTAGGTATTAAAATTCATGGAGAAGAAGTAAAAACTTTGAGGTTCGCCGATGACATTGTAATTCTTTCAGAGACGGCAAAGGACTTGGAAGAGCAGTTGAACGGAATGTACAGTGTCTTGGAAAGAGGATATAGTCAAATTAAATCGGTTGATGGTGAGGGAATTAGATTAGGAAATGAGACACTTAAAGTAGTAGAGGAGTTTTGCTATTTAGGAAGTAAAATAACTGATGGTGGTCGAAGTAGAGAGAATATAAAATGTAGACTGGCAATGGCAAGGAAAGCGTTTCTGAAGAAGGGAAATTTGTTAACATCGAATATAGATTTAAGTATCAGGAAGTCGTTTCTGAAAGTATTTGTTTGGAATGTAGCCATGTATGGAAGTGAAACATGGACGATAACTAGTTTGGACAAGAAGAGAATAGCAGCTTTCGAAATATGGTGCTACAGAAGAATGCTGATGATTAGATGGGTAGATCACGTAACTAATGAGGAGGTATTTAATTGGATTGGGGAGAAAAGAAGTTTGTGGCACAACTTGACTAGAAGAAGGGATCGGTTGGTAGGACATGTTATGAGGCATCAAGGGATCGCAAATTTAGCATTGGAGGGCAGCGTGGAGGGTAAAAATCGTAGAGGGAGACCAAGAGATGAATACACTAAGCAGATTCAGAAGGATGTGGTTTGCAGTAGGTACTGGGAGATGAAGCAGCTTGCACAGGATGGAGTAGCATGGAGAGCTGCATCAAACCAGTCTCAGGACTGAAGACAACAACAACAACAACCCCTTAATTGTGTCGTTACTAAGTGAATTACGTTTCTAGTTCCTGGTTCTATGAATTTCCGTGCACGTTGCTTACTTTCTTCTTTCGTTGCTCATCTAAAGTATTTATTAAGACAGGAAGGAATTACAGCTGATGGCTGCGATCGGATATTTATTGAAAGGAATGGGAAGCGTTCAAAATTGGTTGCTGTTCTGGGTTTAGAACCCGGATCTCCTGCTTAATAGGCAGATGTTCCACTAAGCCAACTGGACACCGTGGTCACTGAAACTACTAATGTAGTGCCTATTGCCAATTATCCTCATTTCTCGCGGCAATTCACCGATTCTGGTGAGCTTCTGCACAGAAGAGATCATTGGTCTTTTGTTACGCAGTTCCTTCTTTGTACCTAGTTTTTACCGTCCTACTTCTGTAAATGCTATTGGAGAGATATCCATTCCTTAAGTGAACTGCCTACTGAGTTCATTATGGTGTTATGTAGAGCTTCAGAGAACTTCAAACACCTCTCTTCATTCCTTATTATTTGCGACTTCGCAATCTCTGGCTTACCAAGATGCAATTCAACCGGAATATTCCCCTATCGACTGGAATTTTACAGCTGTATCTCCTACAACTGTGAATGTTGACCAGAGTATTTTCTGTTACTAGCTGAAATTTTCTTCAGAGCATATTAGCCTTTCGCTCTGTCGTTCCCACTACCAAGTACTAAGTCGGCTTACTGAGCAAGCTGAATCGCCACAAATTTTGGAAAACCATCCGTTCGCAGATTAAAACTATGGGAAATAATGTCATTGATGCTACTATCCTCACATATCCAGTAGCAGCCCGTATACTAGTGATCCCACGCTCGTCCTCACACAAATCTCCGGATACCCTAGACTGAGAGGTATTTCCAATGCACGTATATGTTAATAACTGTGAAGTCTTGTCATGCGCTGTTGCCATTTTTCGGGGTGCACTCAGCCTCGTGATGCCAATTGAGGAGCCAGTCGACCGAATGGTAGCGGCTTCGGTCAAGAATACCATCATCACGACCGGGAGAGTGGTCCGCTGATCCGACGCCCCTCCTATCTGCATTCTCCTCTAAGGATGACACGGCGGTCGGATGGTCCCGGTAGGCCACTCGTGGCCTGAAGACGGAGTTTTTGACTTGATTTGAAGCCTTGTCAGATTTGCTAGTGAATCAGTAAAAAGAATAATAATTGCAGTAAAGTCTGAAAGATTTAGGATGATTCGTTTATTGAGATGTCGCAGGTGGTTGATAGTAAACTAATTTTACTCGAAAGAAGAGCATAATAGAACAAGGATGTATTGGCAAGTACTGACAAATATTGTGCTATGGATAGTGTCAAACTATAATCGATATATCAGAATTGGGGCAAAAACATATCCCATAGAGACTCACTACCGAAAAGAAGAGTACTGTTATTTACAGATATGTGTTTCCATCTGTGTACTTTTGAAAACTTCTTAAGCGTGAGAGAAAACAATATTGGGGTGTCTGTTACTCTTCCAGTCTCCTGTCGGTTTCCCCAAGAGTGCATCGTTGCCGTTCAATCTACACAGTCGTAGTAAAGCGCCGCTCCAGACACCTTTTAGAGCCGCGGCAGTCGCATCGCATTCTGCTGCCGTCGTTTCTGACTGCAGGCAACGAGCCACAAAAAGTACCTATCGCTGGAATGGAGAACAGTCTGCGGTCCGGATGCAGGTCGATCCAACGCAGTATTCCGCAGGAGGGAAGTCGGTATTCGCTTAAATGAAGCTTCACCTACACCAGACGCAACAGTATCAGCAGTATGGGGCGTCGAGGCAATCGTACTTTGTTTCCCGGGGTAGATTACGGCCAGTGTCCTGTGGGATAGTAGAAAACCCTAAGGGGCTGTTAGGAGAGAAGTCCTTTCGCCGTCCCACCAAAAGTAACACTGTTACCATTATACCGGGTGATCAAAAAGTCAGTATAAATTTCTAAACTGAATAAGTCATGGAATAATGTAGATAGAGAGAAACAAATTGACATACATGCTTGGAATGACATGGGGTTTTACTAGAACAAAAAAAAAAAAAAAAAAAAAAAAAAAAAAAAAAAAAGTTCGAAAAATGTCGACAGATGGCGCTTCTTATCATCAGAATAGCAATAATTAGCATAATAAAATAAGACAAAGCAAAGATGATGTTCTTTACAGGAAATGCTCAATATGTCCACCATCCTTGCTCAACAATAGCTGTAGTCGAGGAATAATGTTGTGAAAAGCACTGTAAAGCATATCCTAAGTTATGGAGAGGCATTGGCGTCTGATATTGTCTTTCAGCATCCCTAGCGATGTCGGTCGATCACGATACACTTGAGACTTTAGGTAACCCCAAAGAAAATAGTCGCACGGACTGAGGTCTGGGACCCTGGGAGGCCAATCATGACGAATGTGGCGGCTGAGCACACGATCAACACCAAACGACGCGCGCAAGAGATCTTTCACGCGTCTGATAATACAGCTTCACTAAAAGCGCCTTTTCAGATAAAGTCAACATGCTGGGACTGTCGGCACATCTGATTCTCTCTCTCATTACAGCTCATTTTATACACTATTGTCATGCGCAGTCACTGACTTTTTGCTGTCAAGTGCTATCTGTCGGACATTTTGTGAGCTTAGTTTTTTTTTGTTCTAGTAAAACCCCATGTCATTCCAAGCATGTGTGTCAATTTTTACCTCTCTATCCACATTATTCTGTGGTTTATGAAGTTTTGAAATTTATACTGACTTTTTGATTACTCGGTACACTATGTGATCAAAAGTATCCGAACACCTCCAAGAACATACGTTTTTCATATTAGGGGCATTGTGTTGTCACCTACTACGAAATACTCCAAATCAGCGACCTCAGTAGTCATTAGACACCGTGAGAGAGCAGAATGGTGCGCTCCGCGGAACTCACGGACATGGAATGTGGTTGAAGTGGTTTAAATGGCTCTGAGTACTATGGGACTTAACATCTGAGGTCATCAGTCCATTAGACTTAAAACTACTTAAACCTAACTAACCTAAGGACATCGCACACATCCATGCCCGAGGCAGGATTTGACCCTGCGACCATAGCAGCTGCGTGGTTCCGAGCTGATGCGCCTAGAACCGCTTGACCACACCGTCCGGGTGACTGACCGAGACCACCGACAGTTTAAGAGGGTCGTAATGTGTAATTGGCAGGCATCTATCCTGATCATCACACAGGAATTCAAACTGCACCAAGATCAACTGCAAGTACTATGACAGTTATTTACGAGACAAGAAAACTTGGATATCATGGTCGAGCGGCTGCTCGGAAGCCGCACACCGCGCCGGTAAATGCCAAACGTCGCCTTGCTCGGAGTAAGAAGCGTAAACATTGGACGATTGAACAGTGAAAACACATTGAATGGTGTAACGAATCATCGTATACAATGTGGCGATCCCATGGCAGTGAGTGGGTATCGCGAATGCTCGGTGAACGTCATCTGCCAGGGTGTATGTGCCAACAGTAAAATTCGGAGGCGGTGGTGTTAAGGTGTGGTGGTGTTTCTCATAGAGGGGGAGTACACCCCTTGTTGTATTGCGCGGCACTGTCACAGCTCCGGCCTACGTTGATGTTTTAAACACCTTCTTACTTCCCAATGTTGAGGAGCAATTCGGGGATGGAGACTGCATCTTTCAACACTATCGAACACTTGTTCATAATGCATGGCCTGTGGCGGAGTGGTTACACGACAATGACATCTCTGTAATGGACTTCCCTGCAGGAATTCCTGACCTGTATCCTATAGAATACTTTTGGGATGTTTTGGAACGCCGACTTCGCACTAGGCCTCACCGACCGACCTCGATACCTCTCCTCAATGCAGTATTCCGTGAAGAATGGGCTGCAATTTCCCAAGAAACCTTCCAGGACCTGCTTGAACGTATGCCTGCGAGAGTGGAAGCTGTCATCAAGGCTAAGGGCGGGTGAACACCATATTGAATTCCAACATTACGGATGGATGACGCCACGAACTTGTAAGTAATTCTCAGCCAGGTGTCCGTATACTTTTAATCACGTAGTGTAGCCCGATTTCAACCAGATGTGGAAGCATGTTTCAGTCGTTTACGGCTTTCATGGTGAAACAACACAGGGTAGTAAGTTGATGTGAATTGAGATGACTACAGGAAATCTAAATGGGAATATGAAATAGTACTTTCAACATTTTACCACCGGAACACCGACTAGACCAGGTCAATATAGGTACAATATCTGTGGCAGGTACGCCACATCTATCAAAAGCCTACGCTTGTCATTGAAGATCAGACACATACAGCTACCAGTATGCAGCGATTTTGATTGCTACGTGTTACCTCCTGTTCTAATGAGTACATATATTTTCCATGGGATTAACGTCGATTTATTTATCCCACGACCCCAGGCGTGATAAGTGGCCCGAATATTTGTCAAACGACGGAAGTGTTACGTGGATCCCTGTGAACACGGCTGTTGTTATCTTGGAAGACGAAAATATCTACAGAATACATATCATGAAGCAGCAGAAGGACGAGTAGAACATTTTCGTTCATGGTAACGGTATCCTCAAAATGGTTCAAATGGCTCTAAGCACTATGGGACTTAACATCTGTGGTAATCAGTCCTCTAGAACTTCGAACTACTGAAACCTAACTAACCTAAGAACATCAATCATATCCATGCCCGAGGCAGGATTCCAGCCTGTGACCGTAGCAGTGTTTCCGAAATGAAGCGCATAGAACCGCTCGTTCTCCGCGGCCGGCTCAAAGTCACTGTACGAAAAACACATCCAGAACATCACAGATCCACCTTCGACATGGTCTCCATTCACATCAGGTTAAACGTTTCACTGCGCCTTTAATGCACTCGCCAGCCCGTATCGTTTCAAAAACGTCACTATCACACATCATTGTTACACATTACCCCCTTCAGTTGGCTATTATATAGTTTCCGTGTTGTTCGGCCTACTGAAGACGTGCAGCTTTATCTACCGCTGTGAACAATATCCTGCTGCCATGTTCTTGCTATTAAACTTGTTGACATCGACTTACAATCACTGACATCAGCTATTCCCGTCAAGTTGAAAATCAGTTTCGGTTGGTATGTCGCGACACTGTTCTTAGGCAATGTTACGTACCTGCAAGTGGTACACGTAGGACGGTCAGCAGCGCTCATTCACAGTGTGGTCCTGGGAATGTCAAAACCGGACAGCTTTTTTCTGGCAGAGTGTCAAGCGTACATGTCGATCCTACTTACCGCTCTGATTCCGTAAAACAGTGTGCAGCGTACTAGCTACCTCACTAATATAGCTTATATCATTGGCTGAGGGTCACAGAACCGCCTGGAAGCAGTTCTACACAGTCCACAGCGCTCCAAAGTGGCCACTTTGCGACCTTTTGCAGGCGACTAGTATTTAATCTGGAGAGCTTAATCCCATTTGTTAGTAGCCATTCTTGTTTATATTTCGCTATTATGTACAAACAAGGTGGTTAAGAGTTGGAATTTCTTTCACAAAAACTGACACAATACTTTACTTACATTTTGATGACACACAACAAAATTTTGACGATAACTTTACATTGCTCACAATTTTCGGATTTACTGAAGAACAGAGAAACATATAGATTTTGTAAGTAGCCTGTTTTTATGTTGGCAGCTCTACAGACCATGTTAATGTCTTTGACTGCGCTCTGCGCCCTCGGCAAGGGATTCTGTGGTTGGATGGTCTAGCAGTTGGTTAGTCGATGAAGAAGTGTATGGACAAATGTAGCCGAGTGGTTCTAGGCGCTTCAGTCCGGAACTGCACTGCTGCTATGTTCGCAGGTTCGAATCCTGCCTCGGGCATAAATGTGTTTGATGTCCTTAGGTTAGTTAGGTTTAAGTAGTTGTATGTCTAGGGGACTGATGACCACAGATGTTAAGTCCCATAGTGCTCACACCCATTTGAACCATTCTTTTTGCAATTGGATCTGATGGCTGGAAATCGGTCAGATTGTGGGTCGGTCGTGAACCGTCCGTAGGTTGTACTGCCTTCTTTTATCTGACCTTAAAGCCTTGGCTGCGTGTCCCACTTAACTGCTACCGTAAGGGAACGTCACAGGCCGATCCTGGAGTATTTTCTGAACACCACTTGTTATGGCTTTAATTTGTGCTTTCCCCTTTTATAATTTTGATGTAGTGTGCTTGGCCTTCCCTAGTGTGTTAATGCTGTTTTAATTATTGAAATCAGGCCTCCAACAGTGTTTTATTTAAAATTCTTGTCGCTCTGTATTTAGGCTTTCAAGCGCATTTGTTTCAGAATCTATGACTAATGTTTCCCTTTAATTAGTCTGAATTCTTGAAAAGGCCTTCAGCCGTTTACTGTAAATGTTTATCTTAAGGTTGTCTCTAATTATTCTTGAGTAATTGTATGGGCCTTCAGCCGACAAGCTATTTCAAGTTTTATTAAGATGTTTTTCTGCTGTACTGTGTAAAAGCGTATCTTTAAAGCCTCTCTTTTATTATGTAAAGAATTTTTTTTTTTGGTGGGGGGCTTCAGACGAAGAATTTTCCTTAGTATGGCTTTTAGCTGGAATTGGTAAATGCTTGGTTCTTAAAGAATTCCTTAGCTGATCTGCAATATTATTTCGGCCTTCAGCCGAGAAGACATTTTAATATTGCTTAAGTAAGGACTTCAGCCGTTACATTAAATCCTGGCTTCTTAACAGCAGTCACTCAACCTTGTTCTGGAGAAGTTACTTGGGCCCTCAGCCGTGAAGTGATCTTTGTTGTTTTAAAGAGAAAGCTGTGCATTGGTTTGAGCAATAAAGTTGTTTGTGTTCTTGTATAAATAACAGTAACTTATCTTGCCCCTTTCCACAACCTTATTCTGATCCGCTCTGTATTGCGAAACCGGACTTCAGTTTGCTTGAGCATTAACAGGAGACTGAAAATGACCACAAATTCTAAGTCATCCATTTAGTTTCACTAGGACCATGAACTGAGGCTACTGGCTAGACGATGTTGGCGTGGTAACACCTATCCATACTTTGCTAACCACTGAGTTTTGCCTTAACTTACTCATGAATGACGAAAGGTACCAGGAAAGCTGTACAACAATTTGGCGCTGCTGGGTGCTTTAAGGTTGCCGGAACGGTAGCTAAGCGTGTTCGGCCTGAGACCTGGTTGGTTTCTGTAACAAAAAACTGAGTCGAAAGATCAACAAACGAACTTTAACGGATGTCATGTGACGCCCGCAACGACCAAACACAACGATCAACAACGAACAAAATGCAAAAAATAAAAAAAGGATAGATGGGTCTGCAGCCCTGCTGCAAAACCTAATGTAAGTTTAAACAGTTGTTTAAATTGGGCAGATAAAGCATCAAGCCCTTTTAATGGTATCGCAGTTGAAATTAGTTTCACCTGGTCCTGAATTCGAAAAGGAAAGAGCGCAAAAGCGTTTAAGCCAGAAAAATTGTTCAAGAGTTGACTGCTAACGCGGGTAGTTGCCGAGCTACTATACTGTAGTTAGCTTTTACTACGATCTGACTTTTCAACAGGATACACTGGCGACTGGTCGTCATCACCTTGTGCTGATGGGACCTCAGCTGTAGGGAACCAAAGCACCGGCACGTGTCCTCATTAATCAGGGATACGGCCGTGCCTCTATCAAACTGGAAATCGACCGTCACTCCATTAATGTCACAGTTGCAACACGAGCCTCTGCGCTCCGTCTGCTGCTCCCAGGAGCACCGAAACGATAGCGACAGCTTGTTGATGACCGATGTTGTTAACACACTTCGGCAAAGGCAGAAATTCGTGAGGTGCTTCGGCATGCAAAACAAGTGACGTCACGGAAAGGGCACTGACGCCTTTGATGGCGTGGGCCGCAACTGGGACACGATTTGATGGCCGGACCTGTTCTGGAATCTTTAACAACAATGGAGAAGGGACCGCTGCACGAACCTCCGTTCGCTCTGGGACATGCCGACAATGAAAGAAGCCTAGGCACTAACGCCTCTAACAGGAGTGACTGACACATTTGATAATATGCCAGATTAAGGGTTTCACTTAGAGTGGGCCACAGTGTTAACAGTAAAAATCACACTTGTACGCCAAGCCTAGAAAATTGTCACAGATGCCTCGTAGGATTGCTTACGTTGTTTGACATGCTCATTAAACTTGAACCTGCTTGCGACGGCGTCGTTTTAGTGGCCCTAATAGTAATTCAGCTAATCACAGACCTCACAAAAACTAAAACTACGGAGGTTCGAGAGTGGGCGTAGTTTCTGCACCACTTTGTAAATTTATTTTTAGAATTCCACTAACGTTAGTGTCAGTCTTTTGACTTGCCTTCTATTGAAGGACCAAACGATATAAATAAACCTTCCAATTCTCGTTTGCCTCGTCGAACCAGAGGAGTGGAAGAGGGGAAGGTGAGGAAACTGCAGCTGCCGACTGTTGGTGATTTTGCAGCAATTGTAACAGCAGTTTTTTCTGTTGATGCAGGAATTCCCATTTTCGTTTGTTTCTGTTGCGGCTGTTGCAAGTTTTACTGCTTGGGCTGCAACTGCTGCTGCCACAACTTCAGAAATTCTGAATCAGTGCACGGTTAGAGAGCTCTATTGGCCTCTTTTTTATCCTACTCTAAGTAGATTTAACGCAGTTTATGGTAAATCGCACCGGCAGTAACACAGAGACGGGCTTTACAAACAGGAGGTACCTCTGGTAAATGGCGGTACAGTTTAGTAAGGGAACGGCTTACCGATAAAACATCAGAGTAGCAAAGTCGTCTTAAGCGTATACATCGGTCCAGGGAGCAATCCGAATCAATAACGTAAAAAAAGAGCAAGCTGAAAACCGTGCTCTTCAATGTTGCCTGACTAAAGGGTTCAAAGACTAACAAGAGGCTGAGTGGGAAGGGTCCAGTTGCAATATTTACCGGCAGATTCACGTCAGTGGACCGTTCCATGTAGTACGCTTCTCGTGGAGGAGCCTCTTGCGGTAGCAAGCTTAAGCTTAAATATGTAGACCGAATGGGCTGAGCGGCAAATCCGAATTATTGTCAGATAATGAAGAAGAAAAGTTATGCTTTATTTTCGTCAACAACGTGGGCATTCAGGGCAGAGTATTAGTTCGTTTTCCGTAAGTATAGAATGGAAATCGATTTGCCATATTCAAAGGAACTTAACAAGCAGCCACGATAAACATGTCAAAACCGTCGAATGGGGATTTGAGCTCCAATTCCCTTCAGTGCCAGTCCAGTGTTTTAAAAAATGGTTCAAATGGCTCTGAGCACTATGAGTCTTAACTGCTGTGGTCAACAGTCCCCTACAACTTAGAACTACTTAAACCTGACTAAACTAAGGACATCACACACATGCATGCCCGAGGCCGGATTCGAACCAGCGATCGTAGCGATCGCGCTGTTCCAGGCTGTAGCGCCTAGACCCGCACGGCCACCTAGGCCGGCTTGTGGAGCGGAAAGGTAGCTCTTGACGCCAATTCAAATTACTGTTTTCATATTTTTTCTTTTGTCAGTGGATTTCCATAACATGAGCGGTCTCATAGACTTTGTTTTAGACGTTATTGAATAACGCTGAAACCTAATACGTATCGGAACTTAAATCTGTGTAAACGAAAACTCAATCGACAAAGCGATTTTTCTTTATCAGATTTCTCACTGTGCTACTATACTCGCACTTCTCTGGTGACGATAAATCTCTTTAACGCACTGCGTCGTCGGAAATAAGCAGCGTTGGTAGAGAACTGTATTACTTTCCTGCCGTGTTCCTGTAAAAGTAATGTGCCAATATTTCTTCCAATGAAACAGCAAGGAACAACCAAACACCACATCGGATACCTAAGTCAATAAAAGGTTTACACATTTTGAACTTCACAACCCCATTCACCTTCTGTACGCGCTCTTTCATATTTTATTTTTTTAAGAGAAAATTAACACGTAGTCATCTTGTTATATTACATAATGACGGGAGCACAGAAAGAAAGCTTAATGTGAAAACTTCTTGAGCTACTAGGGACTGCTTCAGTATTGACAGGGTTCAAAAATGGTTCAAATGGCTCTGAGCACTATGGGACTTAACATCTATGGTCATCAGCCCCCTAGAACTTAGAACTACCCAAACCTAACTAACCTAACGACATCACACAACACCCAGTCATCACGAGGCAGAGAAAATCCCTGACCCCGCAGGGAATCGAACCCGGGAACTCGGGCGAGGGAAGCGAGAACGCTACCGTATTGACAGGGGCCAGCAACAGGAATATACTTTTAGTTTCCGTGAAAGTCGTGCGTAACTGAAAGGACATACCATTAGTCTCTGTGGAGTACAGTGTTCCACATATTTTAAAAGTAAATTTTTTTACCGGAGCGGACACGAGACTGCGGTTCGAAAAATACATATCCCCTTAGTCAAGTGACTGCGCCATTTGACTTCTAACTCTGCATTTATTCGTCCTCCATAATTAGCGGTGGATTTTTAAGCCATTATCGAATACTTAAAGTTATAGAAAAGCAGAACAAGATAACCGTCAAGAAACGGGAATACAGTAGTGTGAACATAAACTAATGGAAAAGTAGTTTCCTAGAAAATGCTGCAATACGTATGAAAATGATAGTATTGTATATTCATATTATGTGTTTCCTCTCGTTTTAGTTTAAAAGCTGTATGGTTCTTGATGGTTTGACACGTGGTATTTGCATATAAGGAAAGAAAAATGTGCGAAGGTATGGCGCTGACCAAAGAATAAATCTGAGGACTAAGTTCAGAGATTTATGGACGTGTGTTTAATCGTATGCATAAACGAAAACAAAATAAATTGCAAAGAATAAAAAGAAAAAATACAACTTTTTTTTTAAATAAGTGAAACAAAATTGGAAGTTTTCACTTAGCGTGTGTGTGTGATACACATAAAAGTAATTAAAACCATCTTGAATGCTAACCAACAGTAAGTGATTTAAAAATATGAATTTTTTTTTTCAGAGACCGCTGTCAGTCACAAATAATTGTTGATTCTCTTACATTATTTAATAAAGCAACGTCAGGCTACAATGGCAAGAAAAAAACACTTAACGAAAATGCACATAGATTTTAAAGTTGGTCTATACAGTCTTTGAATGTTTTGTGGACTTTTCTTAATGTAAGCATCCCTCTATCAAATGAAGCAAATATTCCTTTCTATTACGTTATTCCTCTCTTTCTGCGCAGGATGTCGACGGCACGTGCCACGAAGTTAAGTAGCAACTATTTGAGAAAAAATTCACACACAAATAAAGCTCTCTGGGGGGAACTATAGTCGGAATCGTTACTTTTGTTTTGACTAGCTGTCTGCTGAACGTGAGTTAATTTTTCACGCAGCTTAACACATGATAACGACTTCGACATCTGTAAATAGTTTTGAAACTAAGAAGTAGTCTACGTAAATAGAGCCTAAGTGAAAAAAGCCCTCTCTACTGAACAAAGTTATGAGTGTGATTTGTTATACAAAGAATTTTATCACTTTATTTGTTTTCTTTCGTTTGTAGAAGTCAGTCCGGAAAGTTTGCAGCTGTCCTTAATGCACTGCTGCTTCCAACTTCTGAAATTTGTTGACTTGCTTTATAAGTATTAAAACGTTACATTGTCGGTCATTCAAAAGCTATAATTTTGACTATCGGAGTACAGCCAGGCAGGAAGGAAAATTAGTTTTTAACATCCCGTTGACAACGTCATCATTAGCGACGGAGCACATGCTCGGATTATTTGCAGGAATGGGGAACAATCCAGGCGTTTGCCCGGAGCGATTTGAGTATGCTCATGTTCGTAGGGATAGTTGACAAACTACTTAGATGAAATAGGGAGAGCATTCCGTTGAAAGGTATTCCATAGGCCAGTTAAAATTTTAACCTCAAGCTGCACTGCTTGCGGTAAGCCTGCATCGAATGTTTGATTAGTACAATGTGTGTGACTTAAAGACCTCTTTACATGAGACTGTTACTTACCTCCAGAGACCACGCAAGTGAGAGCAATGGTGGCGCCCTCGAAGTAGGGTCCAGCAACAGAGGTCACTTCCTCCCCCTCGTCAGTTACGATACGTGGAACGTCCGGCGGCACTGTTGGCAGATTGAACAGAAATGTGGATGAACAGTGAGGCAAGAGCCAAATTTCATAATGGGTATTACGTTCCTAGTGCTTACACATAGTAACACGCTTACTACCGAAAACGAGCCAATTCTCACAAGAAAAGAATATAGGCTGAGTCACCTAACGTTACCGCTGGATATATTTCGTAAACCACATCAAATACTGACGAATCGATTCCACAGACCGAACGTGAGGAAAGAGGCTAGTGTAATTGGTTAATATAAACCATAAAAATGCACGGAAGTATGTTTTTTTTAACACAAACCTACGTTTTTTTTTAAATGGAACTCCGTTAGTTTTGTTAGCACATCTGAACATATGGACAAATACGTAATCAGTGCCGTTTGTTCCATTGTAAAATGGTAATTACATCCGGAGATATTGTAACCTAAAGTTGACGCTCGAGTACCAGATGTACTGCGGCGTGTACGACATTCATTACGCCAGAGATTGCAATTGTGTGCAGCAAATGATGGCCACCACATTGAACATCTATTGGCCGGACATGTCGGGACACACTCTATTCCACTCCGTAATTGGAAACGGAAACCACGTGTGCTCGTATACCTCACACATCGTGTTAATGTACATGTGCGTCAGTGAAAAAGACCAATTAAAAGGTGTTAGCATGTGGGCGTAATGTACTGTTCCAGTCTCCTCTGTACCTAAGGTCCATCACCGTTCACTTTGGATCCCTACGTAATTCGGTGCTCTCCGATACACACGATCGAACAGCGGAGGACTGATACTCAACCGTCAAATTTAGGTTACAATATCTCCGGATGTAATTAACATTTTACGATGCAACAAACGGAACTGATTACGTATTTGTTTATATGTCAGATGTTCTAACAAAACTAACGGGGTTCCATTTAACCCACACGGTAAGTGCTGGTTAGTTCTGCATTCCTCACATTTGAAATAACTGAAAGAACAGTCTGCAATAGTGGATTTTGGTGTAAGGACGTGTTGTCGGTTTATTATATGGGTTTTGTAAATTTTTTCCCTGTAATACCAAGAACCTTCATCAGAAAGTATTTTTTGTTACTAACGTTTCATATCCCTAGATCACAGTCTAATAACCATTAAACAAAAATGACGAATGCTTCAATACCGGCAATGAAAGCCGGCATTATACGATCACTGGTACTTCCATTCGTTAGTAATGACCTATAATTTTTATAGAACTATTGCGGTCAATACACAAATGGTGGGTTATATTAGGAGAAACAGCTGAAATATGCTGAACAAGATACAGATTTGTTTCAGTTTTCTATCATCCATTAGTTCCTTTTATATAGTAGTTAGTAGTATCTGCTTCGAGATGTGGTCCGTCCGTGCCGTTCAACTAAATGCCACTAATGAAGGTTGTTTGCTGTTACGTCGTACACATTTCGCCTTTCCTTTTTGCGAAGCATCCTGAGTCGCCTCCAATACATGTTTGTTGGATGCATACAATAAATGTATTTGCATACGGTAAGAATATCACAGTTTTTTCGTGATTCTTTTATTATTAGTTGAGAATATTATTAAATACAATGAGCCCTTATATGGAAAAAGTAATAAAGTGGTACATTAACATAATTAACGGATCACTGATCATGTTAACTACAAAACAATAACAGACTGGGAAATAGAACGTAACCAAATTAAAAAACAGTGTACTCAATCGGGCCACCGTTGACACTTCCATAAGAAAAATATTGTAATTAGCCCCTAGCATTTCCGCTCTTTTTCCGGAGATTTTCCGAAAACACATAATAACACAGGGTTCTGCGCAACAAGCAAAAGAATATCAGAATTCATACAGACACCAAGAAGCAAACAACAGACAACGAAAAACACATAGCGGGTTAGCAACATTATCAACAGCAGACTTACACAAGCAACACACATTTCTCAAAAATACACAGTGTAAAAGTGAAGTACTATATGAAATGTAGTGCAAACGCTGGAAATCGGACATCCGGCTGTGGACAGGATGACGAGATACAATTCCATGACAACAACTAGTACATAATAACAATATTCGCAAAAATCATGAGTAGAGTCAGCCAGCAGTTTCAACTAACGAAACTTGGGCTCCAAAAAGTTGTTTCCTACTTAATTATAAAATAATAACGAAAAAACTGTAATATTGTAATATATCTGGAAACACATTTATTATGTAATTATGGACATCAAAACATTGCTTCTTAAAAAAGGAGTTAAATGCGTATAGCGTAAACACAAACAACCTTTTAATTAGCTGTATAAACGAAAAGCGTTTCCAAGAAGATATTAATAACAGTAAAATATGGAAATTGTGTCACATTTGTATCGTTACGACCGGGCTGGAACTGGTACCGAACGTCTACAGGAAACGACTCTATTTTATACATAGCACGATTATCATTTTCTCTAGTTAGTTAGCCTTTGTTGTGATTAAATGCTTAGGAATGGGTACTAGTTAAGTGTTCTATTAACGAAATAAAAGGCAATTAGAGATAAACGTGCTGTCGAAAAGTTATCATTGTAAAATGTCAACTTTCACAGCTGGTAATGTCACAATTAATAAAATATTCCTGTCTGTTATTCTGTGGTGAAATAGCTTTCACATAAAAAAAAAATATTTCGTCTCCATCGGCGGATGACAGCTTCGAGTAGTATCGAAACTTTTTCAGGTGAACGATTCACACCCTGGCTCGTTACTTACTGCAGCAAAATGTCGTTTACATTTGTTCACGTCGCATGCCTTGACTACCCGCGTACAATTGTCCATTGTCGGCTGCCATCGACCGCTGTTGCTGTTATCCCATGATATATATCTCCTTCAGCACCTGCATTCAAATATTATTCACGCACGTGTACTCTGCAGATTGATGTCAGGACCAGTTTAATGTGTCAAAACCAGGATTCTGCTAATGCAACAGTAGTGGAATTTCTGTTTACCGCGATGCGTGCTTGGTTTATACAAATGGGACCAAGTCTAGTGAAGGCGCAGGCAGTGCTTATTGGGTAACCTGAAGTAAACAATAACCTGAAGCAAACAACAAAGCCTGTAGAAGCTGGATCCACACTCCACTATTACAACAGTGGAAATGATTGCTATTTTGAAGCCCCACTATTCACGCAGACGTCCCCGTCAGAAACAGTAATTATCATGTCTCTTAGTCTGTCAGCTCTACAAATGACTCAAAACCTCCGTAGCAGTTGTACCAAACCCATAGTTGTGGCAACTGTCAACATCCTGTTTTGTGTGCCGAGCAACAAAAGAGAAGAGGAGGATCTTAGTGTTTAACGTCCGGTCGACAACGAGGTCATTAGAGACGGAGCGCAAGCTCGGGTGAGGGAAGGATGGGGAAGGAAATCGGCCGTGCCCTTTCAAAGGAACCATCCCGGCATTTGCCTGAAGCGATTTAGGGAAATCAAGGAAAACCTAAATCAGGAAGGCCGGAGACGGGATTTAACCGTATATGCCGAGCAACAGTCGCAACATCATGATTTTATGGATAAAAGGTCACTCTGGGATACCTAGAAACGAACAAGTAGATACCCTAGCAAACCAGGCATACCTGCAAAGGCTAATTAGATATTATAAACACAATCTCATATATATTATTCCTATGGTCAGAAAGAAGTTGTCATCCGACAGGCAAGTGGAACGGTCTCGGATAGCTAAAATTAATGGCACTTCCTAAACACTAATTCATGCTTCTATTCCAAGTGTACGGTAGTATAATAAGGCACAAATACCAAGAAGATTCATGTCAATTACAGCAAGACCGAAATTTAATCACTGTAAGTCCAACAAACACCTAACCGCCACCCGTCTGTGTGTTTACGGAGAGGAAGTAGAACCGAACCATGTATTTCTACAATGTATTCAGAACACGAACCATAAATAAATCCGTGTTATTAATCTTCAAGCTATTAGTCATCATTTGCCAAGCAGCCTCCAGATTTCGTTAGCATCTAACAGTGTTGCAACGTATAATCTATTATACGAGTTCGTCAACAGCGTCATAATCATGTTAAAGCTCCCTACGCTGTTATACTAATGCATCTAGGGGAAGACCAAAGATCAATTGACTGTAGCCGCACGCGCTACACTACAAAATACAGAACGCTCAGATTTTAAATGTGCATCACTATGTATCTCCTATGTGTAAGAGTCTGAATACAGGTGTAATTGTACGTTTGGGTCTAGCATGCAAATATGGTGCTTGTAAACTGTTCTCCTGTTCTGCCTGGATGGTATTATAGACCTGCACACGTATTCAGTTCTCTATCGGCCATTTTTGTAATAGCTCTCACAGGATGTCCGCAGAAAAGTTTTTTGATAATTGGGGTGCCTAGTCGTTACCGTGGATTGAATCTGCAATATCCCAAATGTGTACCATTTGCGATTTGCGATTTATAGTTTCTTATTGTGTTAATAGTAGTATTTTTATAGTATACGACCAGTGTGTATTCTTTGTTACGTTTCCGTCTTGTTTACTCGGTCTGAAATCTTATTTTGTGTCCAATCAGTACATTGTTAATAGTATGTTACAACGTACGAGGGTACGACTTAAATAATGCCTACACCATAAATTGTCAAATCCAATTGTAAAATGACACTTTCTCTAATTAGCTGGCTATACGGACAAGTTTCATGCTCTTGTCCTTCCTATTGAAATTCTGGAGATTTTAACAATCCCTACACTCTCTCTGTATAGCTTTTCATGATATCCGCTTGTGGCTACCAGCATTTCAGCCCTATCAAAATGAATGCTTTGGTCTTCTTGCTGCAAGTCTCGAAATTCGCCTATAGCTATTTAGCGAACGCTTAATTCTAATGTGAAGTCTGTACGAACGAATTGTCTTTTAAGCAATATAAATGCATTAAACACCTTTTGATTTTCATTAACCTCTTCAGAGAAGCAAAAAATATATAAATCGCCTCTTCCGACTTATCACAGAAGCATACTTCAGCTATCATTTAAAGTAGTTTAGAGAAGTAATGATGTACCTTGCATTATAGCATAATCTCAACAATCAATGTACAAATACATTCGTTTATGAGAAAGTAAGGTTGTCGGTAACTACTTAGATTATCCATCGTGGCACGCACAGCGTTTAAAATACCAGTGGGCGACGCGGCATTTTAACCTGTTGGTACCTGCGCTGTAATTCGGTTTGCTTTCCGCCATATGCCTTTCCTTTTAACTTTTCACAACTGCCCTCGCTGTGTATGCTTTCCAGTTAACAGTTCCCCGTTTCCCTGAAAAATGATGAGGGTATCCTCCACTGCCAACAGCGCCGCCGTTGCGCATACGCGCATACGCCTTTAGAATAAACGACCCTAAAGCGGGCTGTGGACAGCACAGTAATGTCTCCACTGCATGTCGTGGCTGTCACATTATGTAAATGACCCTTTAGAACTAATAGTTCAGTTTAATGCCGTTTGTTTCTACTATGTTACTCAACGTCTGCATCAAGTAATTTGAAGGATTCGTGACGAAGGCTTGCTTCTTGAGGGCAAGCGTGCCTTCTGCGCATTTAGACGGGGAAGCGAAACTCTTTTGTAGCTCTTCACAATGGCTTAAGGGAAATAGTGCAACCTAATGATTTAACTTTCAGGTAACTTTCTTTTTTTAAGAGAAATTTCGTTCATGGCTATCCGCGATAGTATCTAACAGATTAAGAACAGTATTTTGGTAGCCCAGTATCTTCAAACACATTACTATACTAGTGGAAAAATTCTCCTATCGGAGCACAAAAAACGCGAATTGGTTCCTGTTTCTTTAAAAAAACTCTGACTAAAATGTGGCGTACCAGCTGCCTCATTCAACCTTCCTCAGCACCCTCAAAAATTTTCCCAAAAGTTTTGGCGTCCGAAAATATTTGCCCTTTTTTTAACATGCCACTCACCCCAAACTCTCACATGTTCCCGAAATTCACTCACACTCACTATTCCATGTTAGTCACTCGTACCCATCCACTCCCAGCTGGCCTTTCTCACTCACTTATTCAGACCGTCTCATTATCGTTATCTCTTTATCTCCCTCTGTCATTTTTTTCCTCACAATCACAATAACAGTCCTACTACTACAGTCACCTCTCACTGTCACTATCTCTCTCTTGCCCTCTTACAGCTAATATCTAATTCATTCCTCCAAGCTGATGCTATTTCTTGTTCTATCTCTTCTCACTGTCACTCTCTCACTTCCTCGTTGTTACTGTCACATTTTCTATGTTGCATTACCACTGGGTTTCACCCACTTCTACGTTCTTCTTCTCCATATTCCTCTCCCCTCCTCCAACCCCTCCCCCCACCATTGTTTCCTACACCCTCTTCGTAGCACTATTCAGTCAATGACACTATGTTCCACTGACACAGTGTCTTTCCCTTTCTCTAACACCGCCATTGTCTTCTTTCCTCTTTCTATAACACAACCACTGTTTACTACCTTCCAGTATTTATTACTTTTCCGTCTCTTTGCCACTGCCACTGTCTTCTTCTCTCTCAGCACAAAATCGCAAATGTGCCTACATTCCAAAATTTTTGGGAAAATGTTTTAAAGGTGCCGAGGAAGTCACAATGAAGCATCTGTTACCAAACTCGTCGGTCAGTCTTTTAAGTAACATGAACTTATTCCCTTTTTGTGCTCCGATAAGGCCATTTCTCTACTGGTTCCCTTCTTTTCGCTACTAGAGCAGGGCGTACAACTCATATTAAGAGAAGCATGTTGTTCAGTGAGATGTAGACAGTTTACTTTCCTACTCATCAGACCTGATTTGATGTACAAGACCAAAAAAAGCAAACAAAGAAACAAACTGCATGTGCTTCAGTACTACAACGTAGGGTTCCCAGATGATAACGGAAATATTTTACACCATATTTTTCATTGGCACATCACTGTATACGCTACGTTTTCGCTTCACATCGGATTTTAAGTGCGTACTTTAGATGTGGAATTAGTGTAGCTTTGAACCTCTGTATTTGTGAAAAGGGTAAATGTGTGAAAAAAATTTTCAACCTTATTCGAGATATGGATCTTAGAAATGCTTGGTAAGAATTGCAGCCATTTCCTGACCATAGGTATCTCAGTATACGCGGCTCCGTTGTGGCACACAAAAAAAGGTTTTGGGTGTTTTTCTTCAACGGATAAAGATTTCGGAAAATGGGGAGATGAATGTTATGGATAAATGCCTGGAGTATATTTTGCTAAATTTCAACAATATTCTTCACTTATTTATTACTCAGATTTGGCCTCGGGTTTTACTTGTAGGAGGAGGGTAACTTTGAACCTCTGCACCTTGAAAGCGGATGAAAAATCAACTAAATTTTCAAGATTGTTCGAGAACTACATCTGAAATATATCGTAAAAATTTCGGCCATTTACGGTGCATAGCCGACTTGGAATCCTCTGCCCACTTGTGACAGAGGAAGTATAGCAAAAACCTTTTTGTGGAGTTTTCCGAGCAACTACTGATGAACTAATAGGTTGGTCTATAAGCTGCTTCTAGTCCAAGCGGCACATCGATGCAACTGGTCAGTCATGAGTTTTGCTGTAATAAGTTAACATGTGTTTGTGTCTCTCGTCACGGAAATGGAACCGCATAATATTTCGCAATGGTATGCCATTTCTTTTTGCGTTAAATGGGGTGAAAACGTAATGACAACTGACGGCAAACTTCAGAAGGCCTTTGGAGAGGAGGTTATGTCAAGAGCTCAAGTTTTTCGTTGACATAAAATGTTTAGTGAAGGCAAAATGAATGTTGAAGATGAAGACCGCAGTGGACGACCACCAATCTCACGGACGGATGTCAACTTGGCCAGGGTGTGTGAACTCGTACGATCTGATCGAAGATTATCCGTGAAAATTATTCGGAAGTAATGAACATCAATCGAGAAACGGTTCGTTTAGTAATAACTAAAGATCTTGGTATGAGAAAGATTTATGCAAAAATGGTCACCAAAAATCTCACACCACAACACTGAGAACCACGGAAAAATGTGTCAGCCTCTATGTTAGAGAAAACGGAAATCATACAAGAATTGTTCAACCATGTTATCACTGGTGATGAAAGTTGGTTTTTTCAGTACGATCCAGAGACAAAAAGCCGAAGTTCGCAATGGTGCTCAGAGGGATCACCCAGACCAAAAAAAGCTCGTGTGCCAAAGTCAAAAGTGAAATGCATGCATGTGTGTTCTTTGATTCCAAGGGAATTGTTCATAAAGAGTGGGTTCCTCCTGGACAAACAGTTAACTAACAATACTACAAAGACATTTTAGAAAGACTTCGTAAAAGAGCTCTACGTGTTCTTGCCAACATTGCTGATAGTAGGATTTTGCATCACAATAATGCGCTATCCCATACTCCTCTGTCATTACGCCAATTTTTAACCTCAAAACCATTTTAGTACCACCATAGCAACATTATTCAAAAGATATCGCTCCGTGCGACTGTCAAGGGACACCATTTTCAAACAACACAAGATATCCAAAAAGCTGTGACGAGGGTCTTGGAGGATATTACAGAAGATGAGTTCCAGAAATATTACCATCAATGGCAGAAGCGCTAGCAAAGGTGTGTGCAATCAGAAGGGAACTACTATGATGCAGGCAGCACTAAACTGATCTAAATCGGTAAGCAACATTTTTTCACATCAGTCTCATTATTTTCGCACCTCGTATGCTGCCTATATCCATCAAAATGTTCATTAGAGTATCTTGTAAAAATTTGAAGTAAATCGGTTTAGCACTTTTCGAGATTTTTGGTAAAAATTTTAGGCAAATGAGCCAAGAACATTTCGAGAATTTTACTAACAACGATTCCACTTTACGTAATGCATATATATTTACATACCATGTATATTTAAATATGTGTAACCCATTAGCGTTCGAGTGTTTGTTAGAGTATTGTACAAAATCTGGAAGAAACTCAGTGAAGATTTTTTTGTAGACTCTGGCTAACGATATTATTTACTCCTTATGCTATACATATTCTGTATGTACCACATGCATAAAAAATAGGAAACCTGTGTCCAGCAGTGTGTTTATTACAGTATCGAGTAATAATCTGAAGTTAAGCTGTAGAGGACCTGTCGAGTGGTATCGTAACGAATTTCTCCTTCACATAGTACATAGATATTTATACACCACATATATTAAAGCATGTCTAGTCTATGTACTTCTGAACCTTTATTAGAGTATCTTGTACAAATTAAAAGAAAATTGGTCGAGAACATTTTCAGATTTTTGGTAACAACGTTAAACATGGAGTTGTCTTTATACTTATGTATTTATGTACTACATGACACACAAACACACACACACACACACACACACACACACACACACACACACACACACTCACTCACACACCGAGAGAGAGAGAGAGACCGACTGGAAAGAACAGGAACATATTCAAAGTCTGTGGACGTCAAACCAAAATAGATGAAAGCTTGCGTCCTAACCACAGCAACGAAACTGGATGCAGTATTTACAAACGAGCTAAGGAGGAAACATGAGTAAACATTATCAAAATACGAAACATAATCCTTCATTAACAAGCGAGAAGAAATAGTTCACCTTACGTAAACTTCACAAACATTTATCTACGGCTACGGGTTGTGCTCAGCAACAGAGTTAGAGAGTTATTGGTATTCTGGATCAGTGCGGAAACTCTGGGTTACACTCGTTTGTTTTCTGCTGGGCTGATATGTTACTTGTAAGTAACTGTCTGATTCTAATAAGCCTCTCCTGATCTCTACATTGAAAACTTATTTGGTGTTCCTCCTGGAGACAGAAATATGGTCAATCTGGTACTCTCCTAGCGTTTCATTGGGTGTTTGCGTGTCTTTAGTTTTAGTGTGGGTTTCTTGAATTGTGCTTACATGATTCTGAGATTAAAATTTTGGCAGAAACTTATAAACTGTTCACCATTTTTACTGTTCCCATTAACACGCAAGTCGCTGAAGTGACATCCACTGAAAAGACTTTCACCAGGCGACCGGTCTACCCGATAGGAGGCTCCAGCCACACGACATTTTTGTTTTATTTTTCCCATTATGAGCGGTTTACGGTCTCGATATTCTCCTGTGTTTCGTTTTGCTAACTGTCCATTGATGTCAATTAGTAGAATCGTGATGTGATGTTTCGGAATTTTGTTGGTGATTTCTTCTAGAAGTTTCTAGAAGTCTTCTCCCACCCGTGGATCGTTTTTGTTGGTGTGTGCACGTTAATCAATGTAACGTCTTTCTGAATGCGACTTAAAATGAGTGTATGAATTTGTGATGGACTTGTGTGCTGCAAAAACTATGCCCAATTGTGTCGGTCCTTGTGTTCTATAAAGGAACACGTAATTCTCAAAATCGAAGAAATTTTCATATTTATATCGGGTTTCTCGCAGTGACATAAATTTGGTGCTAAATTTGTCTAGCGTATTCATTAGATATTTCAGTTTCCCTGGTAAAGGGTAACTACGCACAATTTTTGTTTTATTTGTAGAAGTTTTGAGATGCTCCGGTCCTTCTGTACCTGGCATGTCTGATCCCACAGAGTCCCATGAAGAACGGTAGTCTAATGTATAGATTGGGGCCTGGGATAGTGGAATTCTTCCCTGTAGCTCTGGCATGGTAGCTTCCAGTTGAAGAATGTTTTTGGGTAATCTCCGATAGAGAGGTCGAGGGTGTAAGAGATGAAGCCGTACGTCTAACAGCGGATGCAATTAGATAAACAAACGCTGGCCAAAAGTGGCTTGTTACCAGATCAGACGCTGAAGGATTTTGTCTTCTTGTGTCACGTTATCAGACAGTTCGTCTTACTCATCCAGATATTTAATGTACACTTTCCATCTATCAGCTCTTTCCTCTGTCTATAGCAGCGGAATTCCTCTTACAGTCCTACTATTGCCGCCCGTGATTTTAGACTTTTCTCTATGTTGAATCTGCCCTTCCGATGTCTATTTCTTTCTCGATTTCTTCACATTTCTGCTGCAACCATATTGCTTTATCTCACCTGCACCTCACGACTGTTGAATTCACTGTCATGTTTTGATAAAACTGCTTTAAGAGTAAATCCCTGAAGACCTAGACTACACTGTCTGGTGGTGTAATGCATATTGAAGATGTACCGGCGCCTTTTTTTTTTTTTTTTTTTTTTTTTTTTTTTTTTTTTTTTTTTTTTTTTTTGTCATCAGTCTACTGACTGGTTTGATGCGGCCCGCCACGAATTCCTTTCCTGTGCTAACCTCTTCATCTCAGAGTAGCACTTGCAACCTACGTCCTCAATTATTTGCTAGACGTATTCCAATCTCTGTCTTCCTCTACAGTTTTTGCCCTATACAGCTCCCTCGAGTACCATGGAAGTCATTCCCTCATGTCTTAGCAGATGTCCTGTCATCCTGTCTCTTCTCCTTATCAGTGTTTTCCATATATTCCTATCCTCTCCCATTCTGCGTAGAACCTCCTCACTCCTTACCTTATCAGTCCACCTAATTTTCAACATTCGTCTACAGCACCACATCTCAAATGCTTCGATTCTCTTCTATTCCGGTTTTCCCATATTCCATGTTTCACTACCATACAATGCTGTACTGCATACTTACATCCTCATCCTTAGATGACTAATGACGCAAATCTGGCAGCGCAAATCATTCCTACAATGTCGGGTACAGATACGTTCCCCGTCTGCACTGACTCTAGTAGCGGAAGTTTAATTATAAGGACGATCAAAATGCTGTGTTTGAAGATGTTGCTGCAACATAAATGCAACGTCGTACGACTCCGATGCCAGCTTATGAGCACCGACATGTAAGCAATGGATTAGTGTGGCATCCGTGTGCGGCGGTAAACGTGGAAACGTAAACTATCTCGATATTATTGCCAAATGTATCCAAACGTGACCAATGTGTGGTTATTCTTTTCTTGGCTGTCGAAGAACAAAGACCAGTAGAGCTTAATCGGAGAACGGAGAATGTGTTTGCGGCAACATGTCTGTCCCAAATTACCGTTGTGGAATTGTGCTGCTGCTGTGTGATAATGCACGACGCAATTCGCAAATGTCGTGAAGTAGAAGTTATGCTAGGTCAAGTGGCAAACACTCTATCACCCATCCTATAATCCTGATCTCTTTCCATGAGATTACCACGTCTCTGATCCCTTATAAAAGGCCCTGAAAGGTCGACGATTCCTGTCTGGCGAGGACGTGCAACAGCTAGTTAAGAACTTCTTCACGCAGCAGGACGCGGTGTTTTGCCAAATAGATATCTTCAGCCTGGTGCATCAGTGGGATGATTGCCTCAATGCAAACGGCGATTTTGATTGGCACTCGGATTCTCATACCGATTTTAGACTGCACGACCTTTGAAGAAAACTTCCTAATAGCCCATTATGCAGGGTGTTACAAAAAGGTACGGCCAAACTTTCAAGAAACATTCCTCACATACAAATAAAGAAAAAATTTTATGTGGACATATGTACGGAAACACTTAATTTCCATCTTAAAACTCATTTTAGTTTCGTCAGTATGTACTGTACTTCCTCTATTCACCTCCAGTTGGCCCAATTGAAGGAAGGTAATGTTGACTTCGGTGCTTGTGTTGACATGAAACTCATTGCTCTACAGTGATAGCATCAAACACATCAGTACGTAGCATCAACAGGTTCGTTTCATCACGAACGTGGTTTTGCAGTCAGTGCAACGTTTACAAATGCGGAGTTGGCAGATGCCCATTTGATGTATGGATTAGCACCGGGCAATAGCCGTGGCGCGGTACGTTTGTATCGAGACAGATTTCCAGAACGGAGGTGTCCAACGGGAAGACGTTAGAAGCAATTGATCGGCGTCTTAGGGAGCACAGAACATTCCAGCCTATGACTCGCGACTGGGGAAGACCTGGAACGACGAGGACACCTGCAATGGACGAGGCAATTCTTCGTGCAGTTGAAGTTGCTGCTGTACAAGGTAACGTTGAGCACGTCACTGTATGGAGAGTGCTACGGGAGAACCAGTTGTTTCCGTACCATGTACAGCGTGTGCAGGCGCTATCAGCAGCTGATTGGCATCCACGGGTCCACTTCTGCGAATGGTTCATCCAACAATGTGTCAATCCTCATTTTAGTGCAAATGTTCTCTTTACGGATGAGGCTTCATTCCAACGTGATCAAATTGTAAACTTTTACAATCAACATGCGTGGGCTGACGAGAATCCGCACGCAATTGTGCAATCACGTCATCAGCACAGATTTTCTGTGAACGTTTGGGCAGGCATTGTTGGTGATGTCTTGATTGGGCCCCATGTTCTTCCACCTACGCTCAATGGAGCACGTTACCATGATTTCATAGGGGATACTCTACCTGTGCTGCTAGAACATGTTCCTTTACAAGTACGACACAACATGTGGTTCATGAACGATGGAGCTTCTGCACATTTCAGTCGAAGTGTTCGTACGCTTCTCAACAACAGATTCGGTGACCGATGGATTGGTACAGCCGGACCAATTCCATGGTCTCCACGCTCTCCTGACCTCAACCCTCTTGACTTTCGTTTTTGGTGGCATTTGAAAGCTCTTGTCTACGCAACCCCGGTACCAATGCAGAGACTCTTTGTTCTCGTATTGTGGACGGCTGTGATACCATATGCCAATCTCCAGGGCTGCATCAGGGCATCAGGGATTCCATGCGACGGAGGGTGGATGCATGTATCCTCACTAACGGAGGACATTTTGAACATTTCCTGTAACAAAGTGTTTGAAGTCACGTTGATACGTTCTGTTGCTGTGTGTTTCCATTCCATGATTAATGTCATTTTAAGAGAAGTAATAAAATGAACTCTAACATGGAAAGTAAGCGTTCCCGGACACATGACCACATAACATATTTTCTTTCTTTGTGTGTGAGGAATATTTCCTGAAAGTGTGGCCGTACATTTTTGTAACACCCTGTATATCCACCCTGCATGTTCTAACGAGATAGGAAATGAGAAAATACTTCAAGAGGAAATCGGATTTAAATGTTAATATCGTGTTGTGAGAATGCATAAGATGAAGCCTAGGATGAGGCGCCATGTTAGAATGAAAATCGAGAGACCAACGGACAATTGACTAAAAGGAGTGAAAGAAAGTATTCATCACGTACGAAAAGCCTGGTTCTGAGTAAAGATTTGAAGATGGTGCCAAGAGAAAATAGAGAAACTTGTGTTCTGTGCACTATGACAGTGGTGGAAAACTGTACAAGATGATGATGACGATGATTCAGTATGTAACTGCAATGGTAATAAGCGTAGATGAAGAAATGAGTGTGTTGTGCAACTCTCAGGGTGACAGTATAATTGCAAGCCTCAAAAAGCCGTTACTGGTATCTCATTTTATTGATTAAGACGACTGCACCTTCATCCACCACAATATAGCAAACCACATGAATAAGAACTTTATTTGCAGTGACCATAAGACAAACGTGACATAATCCATGTATAACGTCGTCGCGACCAATTCGATGCCATCTCGGGATTTAACACACGTGCAAACTCACAAACTTCCACGCTGGAGCTCCTTGAGTGGCTTATCGGCCAGGAAACCCATGCGAAGGTGTCATAGCTGATAACGAGTGGTGAGATAGATGTTCGAGCACGAATGTAGGTCGCTATACGACTTGTGGTAAGCATTCAGGGAGTAATTTTCAATAGAAGGACCCATTAAACACAAAATTATATGAAAAGATTAACTTCAGAGTACGCACAGCAAATAATTGAAGGCATCTGATATAGACGCCGTTCTGAATCGAAGAGACTGATGCACAGGGAGAGGAATTCGAGACAGGCCGTAACAAACCAGTCATACAAGTGATAATAAAGACAAAATGTAGACAGTATTAAAAAGTAAACGCAGAGACAGTTTCTTTTTATTTTCGGCATTATATTCGACCAGATGATAGGATTTGTATGATCATATGTGTATTTACACATGAGAGCGGCCGTTTATTGAAACTGTCCAATAGTGGTAAACAGACCCTCAGGAGAAGAAGGGAACCTTTTAACAGATTTAAATATAATGTTCACACTGTACGTATGGCTGGCTCTGAGCACTATGGGACTTAACTTCTGAGGTCATCAGTCCCCTAGAACTTAGAACTAATTAAACCTAACTAACCTAAGAACATCACACACATCCAAGCCCGAGGCAGGGTTCGAACCTGCGACAGTAGCGGTCGCGCCGTTCCAGACTGTAGCGCCTAGAACATCTCGGCCGTCCCGGCCGGCACACTGTACGTATGGTTCATCTCAAGTTTTCATATTCTTTTAATCAACATACAGGATGATTCCGCGATAATGTGACATACTTTCAGGTATGATGGAGAAGGGTATGTGCTTCAGTTTGAGGTAAGGGATGCTGATCCAGAAGCGACCGAGTCGAAAGTTAGAAGCGAATATTGTTCTGATATCTCTGGATATCTTCTACTGAATGCTCTTGGCTTTCCATGTTTAGAGACCAAACACGCAAAAAAAAGCAAAAATTTACAGTAAACGTGTCCTCTAAAGTGCAAGTTGTGAGCACTCGTTCATCTTTGCCACCATCAAACATATCTCTTCTAGTGAACAAGGCTCACAGCTCTTGAAATATGTAGTTTGGAGCCCATTTTTTTCTTGCTTTGGTCCATACTACATCCTCCCAAAATTGGGAAAGCAAAGAGCTTGTAGTATAAGAGTTCCACTGTCAGTCGCATGAGAAAGATTTTGGCTTTTAACTTCTTATTTGGCCATTGCAGGATCATGGTTCCTTACCTCACACTGCTTCATTTATTATTTATCATTTGCAACAGCATCCACATATGTCGCTGAATGTACCTACAAAAGATACTCGTATCATTTTACGAGGCGTAGTTCAGGAGATATGATGCTAAATACTGAGAGACGTGCAAAATTACTTCTTTACTCGGACTACCCTCACTCACAAAACATTTCGCAGACAGTACGCACATGCACTGGTGGATGTACCAGCAACTTTATATAACTGGACGACACATAGTTCAGGATATACGATGTTATAAAAACTGAGCTGCGAGAAAATGCAATTGCAAGGCTAAGTGAAGACGATGTAATGCTGTTAACTGAATGTCCAAAGCGTTGTATTAAGATAAGAGGATAAATTATTCCATCTGTTGCGGTGAAAGACGGGCTATTCACACTCCTTGTGAAACAATGCTACCATAAAAAATAATATTAGATACAGGTGAAATACATGTACAAATACTTGTGAAATATTCGAAAAATACCTGCAATCTATTTGACATGTGAGCACGCGGCCAAAGCCAAGAGTAGAAAGCTCGTCCCAAACACTTGGAATGATTTCAACCAAATTTGGTACACATATTACTTACGACGTGTAAAGATACACTGTGAGGGTAAGAATCACCAGCGTCCTACTGTGTGAGGGAGATAACCTGGAGAGAGAAGCGGAATGAGGAGATGGACAGACTGAGGGGAGAAGGAAACGATCAGACAGAGGGGAGTGGAAGGGATGGACATATAAAGGAAAGAGGAACTGGCGGAGAAAGAGGAGGAGGAGGAGGAGGAGGAGGAGGAGGAGGAAGAGCAAGGGATTAGTGTTTAAATTCCAATAGACAACGAGGTCATGAGTGATGGAGCATGAGATTAGGGGAGGATGCCCTTTCGAAGAAACCGTCCAGGCATTTACTGAAGCGATTGACGGAAATCACTGGGAAAACTTGCCTGCGAAATGCAAAGGTCCCGAGTTCGAGTCTCGGTCCGGCACACAGTTTTGCTCTGCCAGTAAGTTTCATATCAGCGCTCACTCCGCTGCAGAGTGAAAATCTCATTCTGGCACTGGGAACCTAAATCAGGATGGCCGGACGTGGATTTGAAACGTCGTCTTGCCAAATGCGAGTCTAGTGTGCTAACTACTGCGCTTTTCCCGCTCCTTGTGAGAAAGAGGTGGAAGCAGGAGTGAACAGAGGGAGGGGAAGAGGAAATGGCAGAGAAAGGGAAAAGGAGGAGATGAACTGAGAGGGAGAGGAGGAGGTGGATTGAGTAAGGAAAAAGGAGCAGAATAACGTGAAGAGAAGATGGACAGGGAAAGGGGGAAGAAGAGGATGGACACAGAGAAAGGGAGGAGGAGATCGAGGATTGGAGGGATGAAAGAGGGAAGAATGAGCAGACGGACAGACGGAGCAGGTAGGAGCAGATGGACAGAGAGTGGGTGGGAGGAGATGGACGGAGAGAGGGGCAGGAAGAAATGGAGAGTGGGTTGATTGGGGAGGTGAAATGAGAGAAGGGGTAGGAGGAGATGGACAGAGAGAGGCGAAAGAGGAGATTGGAATATTTTCATACCCGTGTAAGGCCCAATACTTAGATCGTATATAATATAAACGCTGGGTAAATGACGGGTAGTGGGTAAGGGTCGAATAAAATAATGAACTTTTATCGACGTGTAAGGACTGTGAGGCAAAGCACGTGAATAGCAACAACGGATGGCCGCAGCTGGACGAGACATGTACTCACCAATGACGGCGAGCTGAACGCGAAAGTTCCTGGAGGGCGAGCGCCGGAAGTCGACGCGGCAGCGGTAGAGAGCGTCGTCGCGGCGCTGCACGTCACGGATGGTGAGCGCCGCGACGCCGGAGGCCCAGGGCGTCGCCACAGGGCTGGGCGCGTCGAAGCTGGCGCGGTCGCCCAGCACGCGCCACTCCTGCCAATGCAGCGACGGCAGCTGCAGCTTGCCGCGCACGTCGTAGCTGTGCGGGGGACACACATACACGGCAGCTTTAGTTTTTTCGTGGAAGACATGTTCATCAGTTCATGAAAGAATTTTTACTGCTTCAGTCACTAATATTTACTAGACTGTTTCGTTTCGGCTACCCTCTGCCATCATCAGATGCATGTACCCGCTGATCAAAAAGTCAGTATATATTTGAAAACTTAATAAACCACGCAGTAATGTAGATAGAGAGGTAAAAATTGACACACATGCTTGCAGTGACATTGGGTTTTATTAGAACAAAAAAAGAGACACTCCATATTGCTAGATGCGTGAAAGATCTCTTGCGCGCGTCGTTTGGTGGTGATCGTGTGCTCTGCCGCGCACTTTCGTCATGCTCGGCCTCGCAGGTCACCAGACCTCAGTCCGTGCGATTATTGGCTTTGGGATAACCTGAAGTCGCCAGTGTATCGTGATCGACCGACATCTCTAGGGATGCTGAAAGACAATATCCGACGCCAATGACTCACCATAACACAGGACATGCTTTACAGTGCTGTTCACAACATTATTACTCGACTACAGCTATTGTTGAGGAATGATGGTGGACATATTGAGCATTTCCTGTAAAGAACATAATCTTTGCTTTGTCTTACTTTGTTATGCTAATTATTGGTAATCTGATCAGACGAAGCGCCATCTGTCGGGAATTTTTTGAACGTTTGTATTTTTTTGGTTCTAATAAAACTCCTTGTCATTCGAAGCATGTGTGTCAATTTGTACCTTTCTATTTACATTATTCCGTGATTCAATCAGTTTTAAAATTTATACATACTTTTTGATCACCCGGTACATTAATCTGAAATGAGGTGAGGATTATTTGCTGGGTGTGCCAGTGAGGTTTTGTACCGATTGTTAATGTTGTAGTAAAGAATTCATTTATTGGCAACATGTTAATTTCATAGATTTATAACACAGTCTCTGCCCTCAAACAGTTCAATACACCATGGTGAAGTAAAATTAGATATTCATCAATAGCTCAAGTTACAGCTCCAGGGAGGATTACTATAGCCATCTCTGGCGGCAACACTGTGCATTACAGACTTCTTTGTGTGGAAGTTTTCCCTAAAATGGAGCCCATTTGAGATCTCTAAACTTCTCCCCAACACCATAGAAACATCTGAGTCGGCGAGATAAAACGCCAGCAGCTAGCCCTTCCGACGTCTTTCCTCTAATCAGTTCTTAGAAACTCCCACACAGTATGGCGGCTCTGGAGAATAGATCCCACAGTACTCTTTTGTGGCGTCTTCTTAGAAGACGAGCCGCACCTTCCAGAATTTCCATTTGTGCTCAGTATAACTGGTCTACTCCAGTTCACATCCTTTTCCCCAGTTATCCCTCTATATATTCCAAGCTTTTCCCTCATGCGTTACAGCGAAATACCACAGTTTTATTTCGTCTGAGCTCTCAATGAAGATTTAATGCTTTGCACTGCAGCTAGAGAAACTCGGAACTTTCTATAGATAACCAGAAGCGACGTTTCACAGTAATGAACAGAATCACGATTAAATAATATTTCCAAGTACATAGATCGTTAATAGCCGTATCTAATTTTTCAGCGACACTTTTATTCTCATGAGTACTCGGCCACAGGTTTTGCTGACATTTGTGAGGTCTATTTCAAACAAGTGCCGACCTGGAACGATAGTCAGAAGCGAGGAGCTGTGCTCATTTTGAAATTAACCTGGTAGAATTTTGCACACTGTATCTAATGTACAGAGTTCTCGATTCACCATTTATCAGATCCGAAAACTTTTACAGAATATGATGGTATAGTAGAGTAAACGCACGTTAGAAGGAAGAGTGGACTTAAATGTTAACCTTTTTATCATATATTAGCTATGGGTTCCTGTGTGATTTCTTGGATTCATTATCTTAATAACCCTCAAGGTGTTTTAAATGTTTTGTCTTTCGTTTCTTTCATTGAATGGTTGTCATGAAATAAGGAAATATAGCATTTGCTTCCATAGCTCTAATTCTTGAGCTATGGCACGGAACGTGCACATTTAAATGATTTATTTTAATGGAAGCTCTGTTTCACACGGAGCGTGAAGTGGCACATCTTTCATCGCATAAGATGCATTAATCTAACCCCTTACTCTGTTAATGGAAGGCTTTGGCCATTCAGTTATCAGCATTGCATCGTCTTCACTTCTATGCAATGTGATTCCAGATTTACACGCTCTGCAGTTACGGCGAAAGAAGCCGGCAAAACCCCTGCCACATTATTAAAGACTTAAAACAGTGCTCTAGCCAGAAGGGTTTTTAAGAATTCCAGACAGCTGTGAAATTTCAGATAAAATTGTTATAATTAACAGCGCGATTGTCAGCGATCGACTTCATTTGGAATATTGTACCGATACTTTCTTGTAACGTGTTAACATATCCTTAGCAGTAGTGGGTGCTTTTGAATCGTTTGATACTGCTCATATCGCGATCTTAGAATCCAGTTACTTCAAACTATACTGGACTTACCACTTACCAACAAGTATACGTAATTGATATTTCCCAAATAAAGTGGCACTTAAATATGTAAAAAAAAATTAACTGTGAAACTAAAATATGAAGAGATGTTAACAAAATGAGGAAAGTAACCTGCGAGCTATGCGATAAATTGGAAGAGTTTGTAACACAAAAGTCTGGATTTAAATGTTTTTATTAAAAAACTTCCTGGCAGATTAAAACTGTGTGCCCGACCGAGACTCGAACTCGGGACACGAGTTCGAGTCTCGGTCGGGCACACAGTTTTAATCTGCCAGGAAGTTTCATATCAGCGCACACTCCGCTGCAGAGTGAAAATCTCATTCTGGAAACATCCCCCAGGCTTTGGCTAAGCCATGTCTCCGCAATATCCTTTCTTTCAGGAGTGCTAGTTCTGCAAGTTTCGAAGGAGAGCTTTTGTAAAGTTTGGAAGGTAGGAGACGAGGTACTGGCAGAAGTAAAGCTTTGAGTACCGGGCGTGAGTCGTGCTTCGGTAGCTCAGATGGTAGAGCACTTGCCCGCGAAAGGCAAAGGTCCCGAGTTCGAGTCTCGGTCGGGCACACAGTTTTAATCTGCCAGGAAGTTTCATATCAGCGCACACTCCGCTGCAGAGTGAAAATCTCATTCATGTTATTATTTATTTTCATTTGTTTCCTGGCACTGAATTTGGACTTGTTGTCTGTGTACCACAGAGAGTCGTTTTATTTCTGTTATTGAACTGATTGCGCATGTATTCTGCTCAACGTAATAGCAGTATTATCCTGCTATGTTAGATTATACTGTAGCTGCGTTTCTAACTGTAATATGTTAGTGTGTCAGTATATTACAAATAAGTTAGAAGTACACGATAAGCTAAGCTAAGATTAATACAGAGTGGTGAGACAGAGTTTCGCAAACAAAAGTCGCCTTTTTTTGCTGTAATATATTTATCCGTTGCAGACGCTCTTCGCTTTTACTTCAGGACGTCTGCAGTGGAATCTCGAACGAGACAGTTTTTATTTTGATATGCAAAATTAGTAAATTATTAAACAATTTATGTCTTATTTTTTACGTACGTAAGTGATTACATATAGATATTCGAGTTTTTCCAATTATCTGCACGTACTCTCATCTGGTCACGAACTGGAATTCGCATTACAACTTCACTTATAAAACATAGCCACAGTTTCACGTTACGGACTTTTTTATTCACAATTTTCATGTTCTTTGAATAGTTGCTGTGGATTACTGTTATTCTTCTGTCACTTGGGCCTATGTTTCATGAGAAAAGTTATAGTGTCACCTCCAGCTTGTTACTAGATGAGAGGAAGCGCAAATGCCAGCCCACAAACTCGAATAACTGTAAGTAATCTCTTACTTACATATAAAATATGTCATGAATCGTTTTATACTCAACAAGTACCCAATATCAAAACAAAACTGTTTCATTCTAGATTCCACTGAAGACAGCTTAAAGTAAATGGCGAAATGACTTTGAAACAAATTAAATACATTACAGCAAGAAAATTCGGTTTTCTTTGCAAAACGTATATTCCTGAGCTTACTGCAAATACACTTGACTGTCAGGAAAACTTGCAAAGGTGTTGCAGGGGAGGTAGGACTCAGATATAATTTTAAAGAAAAAATTTGATACGTTGCTTCATTTCCTTGTTATTTAGCATTGTAGTTTGCTAATATAGTCGTACCGCGCGCAAATTCCAAGACTGGCACGTGCTAAAATGCGGTAATGCACAGATCTTTGTTGGTCTGTGAGGACCACTCGTTCGAATATGTGTGAATTCCTAAGGGACCAAACTGTTTAGATCGGTCCCTACACTTACTTACTACTTAAAATAACTTAAACTAACTTATGCTAAAAACAACACAGACACCCTTGCCCGAGGGAGGACTCGAAACTCCGGCGGGATGGGCTGCGCAGTTCGTGACATGACGCCTCAAACCACGCGGCCACTCCACGCCGTACTTGTTCAAATGCTCGTTACCAGTTAAAATGTGCCTTTTTCGGAAGAGAAAAATAAAAGCTAGCTTACAAAAAGCTCAATTTGTCCGGGCTGTTTGGCTAAGTTCAACGCTGAATAATTCGGAAACGGCGCAAAGTATAGAATTTTTGTTAACAATTAATTCTGATTACAACGTGCCCTGCAACAGCATTACAAGTTTTTTAGACTGTATCTGACAGCCCTATATAGTTGAATTATCTATGCTGAATTTTATGATTACGACATTAGAAAAACTCTTTTATTACTGTTATACCACATTTATATCACCCCCGCACTCGAGGGGCGTGAAGAAGTATAAAGATGTTACTTCACCTCTCACTAAATATCAGCCTCTAGCAGGGTGATATGGCCCACATTTACTACTATTAGTGCATGTTGTGCTGTTTCATTCAACTGCGAGTCTATCAGAAGAGAATATGATCTTTTTTCCTCGTAGCTCTCCGCTTCACTGCCACTTCGCCTCGAGATTCTTCCTTTTGTGGCACTGGTTTCTATTTCCTTCGACTTCGGGGACAGGGCAGAATACCTGGAGTAAACCTTCGGCATATCTCCTCGACTATCACGAGTCTATGCCTGAAACGACCCATACTGTATATTTCGCGCTGGATGTGTCACGTTCTTACTGGATCAAGCATTCGAATTTTCTGCCGCAGTCGCACATCGCCGGCCTCGGAATATTAAGTGGCGTCCTAGGAGTGACGTACGCCCGGAGCTAGTTTTGCAAGTGAATACATGCTAGAGAATGTCTCTGTGGATTTTTCTTACAACGTCGACATTACTCGGACAACACATCTGTAACGTTACCGTTATCTGTCCTACAATGAAGAGTGACATGCTCCAGGGTTCCAGTGTCACACGCTTAGCCGTCTTCTTCTTCACACTTAAAGCATAGAAATGGAGCAGTACGGTCCATCCCCCAGATGAGGTGGACAAGACCTTTATTGAGAACTAAGTTGTTCATTCTCCTCTGTCCTATTGCCAGTAATGCACTTGTACAAATTTGTGGTCATTGTTTGTTTACTCATCTCGGTATTGCATTTCTACTGTTCAGCAAGTCACCACTTATTACTCGAATTTTTATTGTGTTTCCTCTTCGTAGCCAATAAATGATTCCCCTCCTTTGGATCTCAAAGACTGTGGGATACAGTTCCAGGATTTGTAATAGGGTCTCCATTTGAGTAGCCTTTAATACACTAGTGTGTTGCAAACGTATTCCCCTCTGCATTCTTCCGAAGATTTTCAACACTCTCCCTATCTCCATTTGTGTGCCCAGGTGCTCTCAACTACAGCTGTCAATATAGCTTCATTATACTTTCTCACTACGTCAGGCGGTGTTAAGCACTGGACTTTAACGATACTAGCAATCTCGTGCATAATTCCTCTTGCTCAATCGGACACTACCCTTAGGTGGTCAATAGGAGTCTGTCATTCATCTACATGCTGACCGAGATACCCACACACCTGCTGTTAATTGGATTTCTAATGGTCAAGTTCTGTGTGACAGACAATCTACCTTTCATGTATGTGATTTACTTCACTGCCAACTGCAAAATGTCGTCCAAGTGCCATCTCTGAACAACATCTGAAGTTTAATTATATTTATTTTTCATCTATGGTCTGAATTCTCCTGAGACAATAACCAGCAGCTCGTCTGCATATGGCGCAACTCCACTAACAGGCTGACTTCTTTCCAGCAGTCCAAGAGGGTGCTCTGTGCCCCAAAAATAGACCCACACATGGAGGCCTGTGACACTCCTTGACTATGTGTTTTTGTAATACACTTGAGTGCTCCATTCGACTTTCCGATTTTTGCAGTAATTTACCAGTCACAAATAAACACACTTTCCAAGACAAAAAAAGGAAGTAAATCGGTAGACGTGACGTATATGTACTGAAAAAAACCCTTTACAGTTTCAGAAAAACTGGATGATTTATTGAACAGAGAGTATTTCACATTCTGAGCAAGTTAATAACGCATAGATCCACTTCTGGTACTGATGCAAGCAGTTATTCGGTTTGTCATTGAAAGACAAAGTTGTTGTACGTCCTCTTGAGGGATATCGTGCCAGATTATGTCCAACAGGTGCGTTGGATCATCCAAACCCCGATATCATTGAAGGATTCTGCCTATGATGCTCCGAATATTCTCGGTCGGGGAGAGAGCAGGTGACACTACTGGCCAAGGTTGGGTTTAACAAGCAAGAAGACAAGCAGTAGTAACTCTTGCCTTCTGCGGGTGGGAGTCATCTTTCTGAATGCTCTCTGCGGGTGGGCGTCATCTTTCTGAATTATAAGCGTATGATGGGTTAGCATGGAGGGCAGCAAAACAGTCCGTAGGACTCGTTGACATACCGCTGAGTTATAAGTGTGCCACAGATGACAACCAACGTCGTCATGCCATGAAAAGAAATTTCATCTCTGACCATCAGTCCTGGTTGTCGGGCCGTATGGTTGCCGACAGTCAGGTTGTAACCCCACCGCTCTCTGTGGGGTCTCCAGACACGGCTTCGGCCTGGAGCCTCACTGACTGAAATGGAATAGTTAAAATTCATGGCGAAACTTTCGGCTGTCATTTACTTTGACCGTAAGTAGTAGCGAATTGTGCAATGATATTTATCAAACTTAGCTAGAGTAAACGGCACGGAAGTTGTAACATAATTAACACAATGTACTTCACTAGCTGTCGATGTGGACTTGTTTCTTGACGAAAATTATCGTACACAGGTATTATTGCGAGAAATTTCTTACTGACTATGGTGGGCTTAAAAGAGCAAATAACTTTCGTTTAAATTAAGGTATAAATTACCTGCCGTTTATGCCAGCTAAGCTTCATAATTGTCAAAGACCAAAATCAGTAGCGAATTGTGCAAAATAAATAACAAGTGAAAGTTTCCCCAAGAATTTTAACAGTTATATAGCGGCTGAATATTTCCATACATAAATGAAGTAGAATTCACAAGCTGCGACATCGGCGTGAGAAAACAGTGACCCTTATATGTAACAAGTTTCCTTTAATCTACGTCTATGGCCAAAAACTTTTTGTTAACAGATTACCGGTTTCGGTCTTTAATGACCATAATCAGATCTGCAGCAAGAATGAGAAAAAACATAAATACACTCGTAAACTGTATACAGCTTTAAAAAAATACATAGACCACAATGAAAAGTAGTACTCATAAAATTTACATTTGAGCCCTTTAAACATGAAGAGGCATACCTATTACATAAAAACAAAGCCCTAATGTACTGCAATCATAGTGGCATCGTCAAATGTTAAACGCGGAATCAGCACCAGCATCGTACGAGTCGAGTTGTCAGTAGTACAACCGTTTAAAACAAGATGCCGTACAGTAGCCACAAGATGATTGTGTTGTAAGTTCACCAGATGTCGCTAATGTCGGCATACACTAGTTTCCAATAATTAATTGAAACAGCGAAAATAAAGAGGGATACAATAGTTGAAGTCTGTAATAAGCTTATAACGTATAAAAGGCAATACAGTAACAAAAGGCAATAAAAAGAGGAACACGACAAAAGTAATATTTTTAAAAAGAGGAAGAGTTAAGAAACAGTGGTTGACATGTGCAATATTGTAGGTAATGGGTACACAGTATTGACTGCAGTAACTGTGACAAATATTATATCGGTTTAACAGGCCCCTCTTTTAAATTAAGGTTTAAAGAAGACTCACAGCCACGAAACTTAACGCCTTTGGGACAGCATTTATCTAATACTGGTCATTACATACGGAAAATTGAGAATTGTACGCGTATTCTTCACAAAGTGGAAATAAGCCGTGCCCTTAATTTATTAGAGGAGCTTAAAATTTATAAAGCAAGAAATAGAGAAACAACTAAACTGTTTAAGTGGCGAAATGACTTTGTGCCCAATGCCTACTTTGCTTTACTTCACAATATTTTACTCTAACCACTGCACGCCTTTGTTATATATAGTACGTTGATAAGTTCACCTAATATTGAATGCATCACATATTTACTTCGTTTTCATTCGCTTTACGCGTGACTCTAGTATGTTCTCGTTCCTTCTCCATTCATTTCATAGACTGCACTAATCAGATAATGTGGATCATCCACTGTTACGTAATTTTATCATTCTTCTCTTGCAACGGAGTACCGCAGGGTACGAGGAGCCCTCTGCCGATCCCGTTCCTCCAACCACTTCCCGCCTGTGCGGAATTATGGCGTTTGCGCAAACAGAAGGCGCTCATTATGTAATGCACTATGTTTTCTTTCGTTTGTGGCTCCTTTAGCGATTTGTTTTAAGGTTGTTTAATATTACTCGGTGCACTATCAACGGTGTTAAATATTTGTCATTATCTAGAATATTGGCACTAGAACACCTGTCAACCACTGTTTCTTAACTCTTCCTCTTTTTAACAATATTACTTTTGTCGTGTTCTTCTTTTTATAGCTTTTTATTACTGTAATGCCTTTTATACGTTATAAGCTTATTACAGGCTTCGACTATTGTATCCCCCTCTATTTTCGCTGTTTCAATTAATTATTGGAAACTAGTGTATGCCGACATTAGCGACATGTGGGGAACTTACAACACCAACATCTTGTGTCTACTGTACGGCCGGCCGCGGTGGTCTCGCGGTTCTAGGCGCGCAGTCCGGAACCATGCGACTGCTACGGTCGCCGGTTCGAATCCTGCCTCGGGCATGGATGTGTGTGATGTCCTTAGGTTAGTTAGGTTTAAGTAGTTCTAAGCTCTAGGGGACTAATGACCACAGCGGTTGAGTCCCATAGTGCTCAGAGCCATTTGAACCACTTTTTTTTTTTTTTTTTGCTACTGTACGGCAGCTTGTTTTAAACGGTAGTACTGTAGTACTAGTGACAACATGACTCGTGCAAGTGATGTTATTTATATGTATTTGACGATGCTGGTGCTGATTCCGCATTTAACGTTTGACGAGGCCACTAGGGCTGCAGTACATTACGACTTTTTTTATGTAACAGGTATGCCTCTTCATATTTAAAGCACACAAATGTAAATTTTATCAGTACTACATTTCATTGTGGTCTATGTATTGTTCTTACGCCGTTTATAGTTTGCGAGTGTATTTATGTTTTTTCCCACGTTTGCAGCGGATCAGATGATGGTCATTAAAGACCGAAACCGGTAATCTGTTAACAAAACATGTTTCTTGTGTCAAGTCTTCTACTTTGGTCCCCAGTTGACTTATATTCCTGCTATGCTGCGGAACACATTTTGCTTTAGCTTGTAGACGTGTCATATTGTAGGGACAGTGCCAATGGCACCAGCCATTCTAAATGTGAGTGAATCCGGGGTATTTTCACGGAAAACTGAATATAGTTGCTTGTTAGCACACTGTTGACACCTTTAGCCATTATTACTATTGTTACCACGTGCTCCTTACGTTCATAACTGTAATATCCCTTTTCAAAATAGCAATAGCCCGTTGCTACTTCTGGGGCTTATGCAGGTGATCCCACAAAGTTACCATGTTCTTGGATACATACTATATTTAACTTTAGTGCTTTCTCTATTTTCCATATTTCTCTCATGACAACTGTGCTTTGCATGGTGTTTATTTGCTTGGCCGTTATCATTTTGCTCTCCATCATAGGCAACATTTGGGGAACGGTTGGTTTGAATATGATAGCGGGATTTGTGTCAATAGCTGCAGTAAGTGAAGTAAATTCGCAGGGATAAATAAATTTGCATAAAAATCGCTGAACTGTATAGCCACATCATACTAACTGCAAGACAGTGAAGTACCAAAAATAATTTAAATTAACTGTCTCACAGGCCTAACAAGTCTATTGAATACATTCTGCCATACGTGATTTATGTCGTCAGACCTCAAAACCTCAAAAAAAATTGAGTAAAAAGAGCATGGAAGATTAATAGCTGCCAGAAATTCGCACAAAAATTCACAGAACACTGTGTAAGAATTAGTGTGGGCGCGAATATATCGAAGTATCTTCATGTCATTTGTAGGTTCCTGTGAGTAGTGTTAACAAAATATGACATTTTGATACAAGCACGTTCAGATTAGTTCCTTTTAACCATCTGATAAAAGGTAAATTCATATAGCACGAGATTTCCTTCTTCGAACTTCGTCATTGTAACTTTCTTATTGAAAAGTAACGATGACCAAGTGCAGCGTAGGTGAAGGTAATTGTATATCAGATGATTATTCAACGCGTCCCTACATCTTTAGCGGCAGAGCATCAAACGAGGACGTACGTGGACTATAATGTATCTTTGAAATTTCCTCTTTGCACTTTGAGACCGCTCGACTTAGAAGTTACGAACAGTCGTAATTTGGGAGTAGCCATGGAGTGCGCATGTACCAGCATGGTTCTGCGGCATAATCCGATTGAGGAATTCTTGCATAGACATGTGGTTTCTTGGAAGTGGATGTTTCACTATACTAGGATGAGGGGCACACTTCATACGCTCGTTATTGGAAGTGGCTTTTATGACGGTAAGATTACAGCCTGGTATGCCAAACTTAAGGAAAAATGTAAAATGGTTCAAATGGCTGTAAGCGCTATGGGACTTAACATCTTAACATATGGTCATCAGTCCCCTAAACTTAGAACTAGTTAAACCTAACTAACCTAAGGATATCACACACATCCATGCCCGAGGCAGGATTCGAACCTGCGACCGTAGCAACAGCGCGGTTCCTGACTGAAGAGCCTATAACCGCTCGGTCACAGCGACCGGCGAAAAATGTAAAATTGCTCTATGAAACTTAGAACAAACAGAAACAGATGCTACAGAATAGTAAAGGAGGTACCTGAACGATATAAGCAATGGGACGAATTGACACTGTTATTCAAAGAGAATAATTATGCTCAAGTCACAACGATCTTTGATGCTCCACTGGGCATTACGAAAAGCAGGGCATGTTCCTGTGTACTTCACACGATCCTACTTGTCGATAAATGACGGTAAGTTGAGCATTGTCGAACGTGATCGTTTTGGTGGGCCAAGTAATGGTGTGGAGAAGCATAATGCTGCACAAGCGTACTGGCCTCCAAATTTTTCAACACTTTACACACAACACTCAACGTTGCTGTGACACTGCACACCTTCCCCATGTGTGTCTTTTCATGGGTTGTTCGACCCTGCCTTCTTTTTTGTGAATGACAAAGCGCGGCTGCATCTAATTGCTCGGGTGGAGGAACTCTGGAAACGAGAGAATAGTGGCGAGTGGACTGGACAACCCGATCCTCTACACGTGTGGAATGCGTTGGAGAACCGCACTGCAGCAAGTCCCGATGCCCTAGTGACCATCCAGCAGCTGTAGACCACGCTGGTGGAGCAACAGATCGACCTACCACAGGATCTCCTTACCAACCTTTTGGGAAGCGTGGGGGCATACGGGAGAGCGTGCATTACCGTCCGTGGTGATGGCACGCCCTGCTAAGGACCCTGTCACGCCTAAGTGTTGTCAAGGTGTCCACCACAAGTCGTCGTGATTCCAGTGCATTTAGTGTCTTCCAGTATAAGTTTCATTTCTTTTCGCCTCATTGTGTATTTCTTTCAATCACCTTCTGTACATGCTGCAACAGCTCTCTCTTTGTATGGTCCACGTTTTATCGACTTTTATCACTGGGCAGTGACACATCATGGGCATGCCACTTTCGTCTTTAAGCTTGGCGCACCAGTGTAGTATTTAGGTGTGCCATAATAGTTCGCCCAAATTCATAATTTATGTCGGTGGCTTACAAAGTTATAATATTTTCCTAAGGTACGTCGCTGGAACTATGACAGGCTATCACGCACGTATCATGGTAATATTTCTTTTCATTTCTGTAGCCCATAAACTGATTTAATTTTACAAATATATAGCGTCACTCAACTATTTTCCTCGCGGCCTTTGTACCACAAAAGCTTTGAACATCCTCCCGGCACCCATGGGTTAAATGCCATTGCTCTCACATTTGAATTTAATTATATAGTTTTTCTGTACCGTCAAGTGGTTTTGTAAGGGACAGAATTAATACCAAAGTACCAACGAAGATTTTAGATGATTTTGATTAGACTGTTTATAGGCACTTTCCAGAGAAGACAGAAGAAGTTTTGGTGCTTTGGAACTATGTTCAAGTGAAGTAACTACTTTCATATAGGGAATACAACAGTTCTTCGTGTTTTTTCCTATTACTGCTGTTGTACTTGCAGACTTGAAATGAATAGAGCTATATTGTCCAGTGAAATGATATCATCGTCAGAGAACCCAGTTGCATCAGACATGACATATTCTTTGAAATGGAAACGCAATAAAGCTGAGCATACAATCTGTTACATCCACTTTCAACAAAAGATGTATTGCTATGAAGTAGGATAACAGAGCACCCTCCCTCTCCTTAAAAATGCCGCAACAAATATTAATTACAATGTGGTATACACGCATGACTAATTCAGAACGAAAATTTGTAGAAATCTTGAACTCACAGAAGCGTAGGAACCTTTAACTTGTGTTTACAGAGTACTGGAATAGTACTGTAAATGCGGATGATATGTGAAAAACATTGGCGAAGGGGCTAGAACTCTCTAAAACTGCGATTATGAAACAAAGGAATGTAACGCCGGGTCGGTCGTACGGTAGTTAATTTCCATTCAATTATCGGAGGCGTCGTCCCGATCCGTCATTTGCATAGTTTGAAGTCGAAGAGGAACTGTTTTACAATGTATATTAACTTTACCAACTTTCCCGAATGATACCACGAAAACGGAAGAGAAGGTGTCGTTATCTGTCGACGATGTGGAAAAACGTACGAACCAAGTAACTTTCCTCTGAAACGTTGAATATGTATAAGCGAGAGGTAAGGTGGGACTGTCACGTTCATTAATTACGCGTACAAATCCAGTTGATTTCTGATCGCTAATTATGCTGGCAATAGTGGGAAATTCTCAGATGCTTTGTCACACATGTTCATTTTGTTTTGAACGTACTGTCGTGATTCTACTAAACTTGTTCTGCTGTATTTCTTTATGGGTGACATTGTTTTATCGTGTTTGAAATGTGTGCACATTCTGGAATATATTCTTGAGTGCTGACGTTACATCTAGTCGTACACTTAACATGAATATCAGAGCGCCGAATTATTTTATTTACATTATTCGACCAAAATTCATATTAGTTTCTGTAGCCTGCGGCACATTGCTTCCGGAAATATTCGAGACTACAGCATACTCTTTCGAAAAAATTCTTACTTACTCCAAGTGATTATGCTAGTACGGCGATCTGTTTTGACGTCTCGAAAGTTAAGTGGGTGAATAGTGTGTAATGACTAAGACGTATTTTTCACAGGAGAATGGAAAGCAATTTAGTAGTCAATCAAATTAAGTTCAACGATGATCAAAGTGAGTATAATTAAATCCAGTATTTTTTTCAAAGGTATTAGAAAAACAATGTTTCCACTAACCCACGTGTAAGTCTCCATAACAGTTGCTCTTACAGCTGATCGTTTCCGGTGTTGAGCTTCCTAAGCACATGGAATCTGAAATAAAGCTACGAAATTTTAAAACCAGTAGTTTCATTAAATTTTGTAAAGTAGAAAATAAAATTGGCAATAACTTACGAAGGTGTAGAAATCCTACAAGGCAGATTGTTTCGGTACTGCTTAAACAGCTTGAAGTCACTTAGCCTGCATCGTGTATTCACTGTGACGTACCAAGATTGTGAGATATGTTAAGATTGTGCAGGTTATCGGAACTAAGATCACAGAATTTCGTGCTGTTAGAAAAATTTCTAAACTGTAATTAAAAATTGACGTGTTATTTTCCTTCGACTATATATGTAGAGTCAGGGAGCAAGGCGTTCGGTTAGTGTAAATGCCACAGATAAATATTTACTACACAATCAGTTATAGTTTACTCTACATGTTTTAATCCTGGCTTCTTTGCCGATTTGAAAACGGGTGTCAGAATACTATTCACGCTCCTATCTGCTCGCAACTAAACTTACTATACAACTGCAGTTGTTCTTCTGAGTATGACAGAAGTGATCCTCAAAGTATAGCATATGCAAAAACAATTTTCCACCCAGTAGCGAGCTTCATATGAAATTAGCTCACTACAGTATGTGATTTTATAAAATTTCGAAGTGGAACTTTATCAGATATTGTCCTTTCTATTAAAAGTAATTCTCGATTTTTAAACCCGATTGCCTAACTCAGTTGAATATTATGGTTTTGTAAAAGGTATGAGGCGGCGTTCATAAGTAATGCAACATTTTTCTTAAAGCACGTTGTTTTATCCGGTATTCCAGTAGACCATATTACTCCCCATTCTTTTGGAAAGAAAACCCTATTTTTAAATGTAATCTCAATTCGGTACGATAGCTTTCCACCATTCTACTGGGAGGGTGTCTATGCACACGTAATACCACCCTACTTAGTCGGCTTCGGAGACATGTCTTGCTGCACCAGTAATCTCATTCGGCACGTACTGCTTCCCACGGAATGCATCCTCCATTTGGTCAAACAGGTGGAAGTCGTAGGTGATGGATCCGGGTTGTAGGCTGGATGAGGAAGAACGGTCTGATGAAGTTCTGTTAGCTCCTCTCGGGTGTTCAGACTTCTGTGAAATCTCGCATCTTCATGGTGAGCGGGAAGGTCAGTCGCATGCTTGTGACGACGTACCCGCTCGGCACATTATACCTCAGAATTGATCGTGGCGCCCTGAAGGGGGATAACAAACAAAATACCACCTTCAGAGTGGCAGAAGACTATAGCCACGACTTTAGTAGCCGAGGTTGCGGTTTAGACATTTTCTAGGGAGAAGAGGTGGAATGGTGCCACCCCATTGATTCCCAGTTTATTTACGTTTAGAAGTCATGAGTCGATGTTCTATTATCTGTAGCGATATTCGACAAAAAATTGATACGATTAATCTCGTAACGCCCAAGCAATTCCACAGATGGTAATTCGTTGCTCTTTATGGCCTTCTGTTAGGCGGTGACGAACCCAGGGAACACACTTTTGAGCACCCACACTGGTAGGCAAGTTGTCAGCACTATTAACAAAGACGTCCAACTGTCCAGCGAGGTGTTTCATTGTAATCCGTAGATAACGTGTAATGAGAGGTTTGTTTTGTTGGTCTGTTTGGGGAAGGAGACCAGACAGGGTGGCCATCGGTCTCATCGGATTAGGGAAGGACGGGAAAGGAAGTCGGCCGTGCCCTTTGAAAGGAACCTTCCCGGCATTTGCGTGGAGCGATTTAGGGAAATCACGGGAAACCTAAATCAGGATGGCCGGACGCGAGATTAAAACCGTCGTCCTCCCGAATTCGAGTCCAGTGTCTAACCACTGCGCCACCCCGCTCGGTTCTAATGAGAGTGCCCGCACGTTCCAACACTGCAGGAGTCACAGCTGTGTGTGGCCGACCAGCAAGCGAAAGAGCTAACAGGCTTGTGCGACCTTGTTGCAATGGAGGCAGTCGCCTTGTCCAACAATTCGTCTTGCTTTTTTAAACTGCCAGGTATTCTCAAACACTCGGCAAGAGCCTATAAATACATGCTATACTCTGGTTTTCCCCCAAAAGGAACACAATGACAGCTGTCTTCTCGAAACGCATCCCCGTTAAAGATGCCATTTTGAAGGCTACGCATAGAACCACCACCAACTGGATCTTTGTGAAACAATACGGGCTGAAGTGCGAATATTTCGCAATGTCCCACAACAAACTCTGAACTTTTCAAACGAAATTCGCCGAGAAAAAAGTGTTGTCACTTCTTTAACGCCCTTCCTCCGCTTATAGCTTTGCTCATCTTTTTACATTCCGACTGCACGTGAAAGTTAAAACAGTCAAATGAATCCACTTGCAACGTCTAAAAACTGACCTTTTATGTTTAACACTTATTTCGAGCTGTAGCGGATATATATATTTGGCTAAATATTTAATGTTTTATTATGTAAATTTCAAAGCCAAAAGTGTAAAATCCAATGAGCGTCCGTAAATCTCTGAATCTTAGGCCCTAATATGAGCAATGAAAGTTGGGAACAGATAAATTCAAGCCAATAAAACATCGGCTACACAAAGATAATGAGGGGAAATAAATGAATACGTTGAATACGTGCATTTTTAGGTGTACTCACACTGGATTCTCCAAAACAGATGGTATAAAAGCAGAAAGGCGCGGAAGAAACAAGCCTGATACATATAAAGAAAATAACATATGCTGGCTGTCTAAAATGTGCTGCTAAAATTATGAAGATTGTACTAAAACGGAACTGCTATGTAATAAGAAAAATCCAAATCGGTTTAATATTGTATCACCGCATGTTGTTAAAATCGAAGTTGTAGGTGAGGTAAGAGAAAGCATTTAAAAAGACAGGAGACGAGGAAAGCGCTTACCAGAGAGAGCAGATAGTTGTTGAGAGGGATGTGTTGCATCCGAGGCTAATTGAATTTGTGCTGCCGGTAGCGAAAGACCAATCGCAAAATTTTAACTGGCAACACACGCATCAGAATGACAAATTATGTATTGTGGAATGAATCTGTAACGGAACTAATGCTACACGATGAACTTACACGAAAAATAGCTCGTCCAAGGGAATAGAAACGCTGTGTTACCAAGCTACCAATTCCACGTATTATATGGGGTTTTAGTATTTTGCCGAGACCTTACAAGCCATTCACACGGTTATATTGTCTGCAGTAGTATAGCGTGTCACTCATCATTTAAATCTCTGACGATGTTTGCATCATAGATAGTTTAACATTATCATAACGGGGACATCAATTCCAAACATGATAGCGTAAATCAGGAGCTATACCAGAATGATGTCTGATTTCTAGAGCTATCTGACGCACTCAACGACAGTGCGTGTTGACATAAACTGGTTTGCTTACTATTCCAAAACCTCAGAGCAACGATGCCGTAATACAGAAACATCATTAAGAAGGCACAGAAAACGTTTATGATTTTAAGTGAGCGCCGGTGGGACTCGAAGGAGGAACCATGAAGACAAGATTTCAGAACCTAGTCTCGGCTCTTTACACACTTTCGAACTGCAAGGAAACTTAAAAACAGGTCATATTCCGCTGCTGAGTGGAATATTCTAGCTCGAAATCTTTCATTCTTTTAAGAGTGTTATTACTTTAAGTGGTCGAACGTTAGTTATGACTAACGGTTTACCTCACCTTTTTCTCCCTCTATCCATTACTTCCCAAGCCGTCCATTGGGTCTGGTACCACATGGTACCATTTTGAAAGCAATACCTGGCTATAGTGTGCTATTTTGTATCCAGACATCCAGTTCATTATTCGAGCCTACTCTTAATAAAGCCCAGGGACTTAAATGACTACATGCAACATTCAGCTACTGATTACTGGTTTATGTCAATGGTTTTCTTATAGTCGCTTCCACAGTTGCAATTATTTGACTCCATGTCTCCTACTCACGTACCTTAGCATATTTATACACTATGCCTCAAAGTCAAGTTACTGAAGGTTATAGAAGTTATCATGTTGAATCAGTGGTGTATACTGAGCAAAGTGACGCCTAAATAATCTACACTATTTTTAATAAATTAAGGATAATGCTGATACATAGTGAAACAATGCTCTGGTGGGAGGTTTACGGCTTTAAATCACCTCGAGGTATGACCATGCGGTGCATTTGACCTACGGTCGTCGCACGGTGGGACTGGCAGAAGTCCACATACGCAGAGGTGTGTTGGTGCTTGACAGTGTACGGTGCAGCGATTACGTGTGCAGACGTTCTCAGACGTGCTAATGGTGACTGTGTGTTGAAAATGGCTCATAGAACACATACTGATGACGTCATGGGGGGTAGAATACTTGGGCGACTGGAGGCTGGTCAAACACAGCTGGTCGTGGCATGGGCCCTCCGTAAGCCATAAAGTGTGATCTCAAGATTATGGCAACGATTTCAGCAGATACTAAACGTGTCCAAGCGCTACAGCACCGAACGTCTACAGTGTACAACACCACTAGAAGACCGATATCTCACCATCAGTTCCCGCAGACGACCTCGGAGTACTGCAGGTAGCCTCTCTCGGGACCTTACCGCAGCCACTGGAACAGTTGTATCCATACACACAGACTACAGACGACTGAATAGACATGTTTCATTTGCCCGGACACCTGCAAGGTGCATTCCACTGACTCTTAGTCACAGGAGAGTCCGTAAAGCCTGGTGTCAAGAACACAGTACATAGTCATTGGAACATTAATGTCCTTGAAAGGGAACTGTATGGAACTTGGAGTTTGATTGTGTGGGGAGTCCGCCTTTTCAGGGGTGCAGTGGGTCCCACCTTCCTCCTGATGGATGATAACGCACGGTCCTACCGAGCTGCCATCGTAGAGGAGTACCTTGTAACAGAAGATATCAGGTGAATGGAGTAGCCTGCCTGTTCTCCAAACTTAAAACCCATCGAGCTCGTCTGGGATGCTCTCGGTCGACGTATCGCTGCACGTCTTCAAACCCCTACGACACTTCAGAAACTCCGACAGCCACTGGTGCAAGAATGGGAGGCTATACCCCAGCAGCTGCTCGACCACCTGATCCAGAGTATGCCAACCCGTTGTGCGGCCTTTGTACTTGTGCATGGTGATCATAACCCATACTGATGTCGGAGTACATGCGCAAGAAAGAGAAGGGGTGACATGAAGAATAAATAAACTCTTCATTATTAAATCATTTATTTATGTTTGTTGTTTTGATCCATAATTTATGATCAGATGATTAAGTTACCTTAGGGATAACAGCGTAATTGTTTTTGAGAGCTCATATCGACAAAGCAGATTGCGACCTCGATGTTGGATTAAGAAAAATTTGGGTGCAGGAGCCGAGCAATTTGTAGCACATGTCTTTCGGGACGGTTTTCTCAACTTATCACCAATACCGTGGACTCACAGATCTGTGTTGTGTGGGTTCCCTATGTGCCAATTTTGTGTAGTGCCACGCTGTATAGTACCACATTCTGCAATTATCCTAAATTCATGAGCATGAGTGTACGTTCTGTTAAGTCACTGCATTTAACTGTAACTGTAAGATGTCTTCGAGGTGTAATGTTGTTGCATGAATCTGTTAATGGAGTACCTGAAATGTCCATGCGAAAATTAAGCTACAGTCCATGAATAAACGAAAATACGACAGCTAAAGATGAAAGGATTCGTTTGAGAGATCCGTTCTAACACTGGGCCTAAGTTCAAAGAAAAATGCTACGATTTTGAGTTTTTTGTGCAGACCTTTTAGCTCTAAAGTATTGACGATCCACCACGCCCTGATTTCCTGCTTCCAGTGGGCCCGTAACTTTCTTGAGAATCTTCCAAAAGTCTGAAGCCGTATTCCTTTTCTTTTTCTCTGCTTCAAGTTTGATACCATAAGGACAGCAGGGTCGTATGACATCTAATCGTTGAAGCTCCTAACTTGCTATCAGAGATCATTAGTTTGATGACAGCGTAGAAGTGCCTGGATTTAGTCCCTGTTTCACTTCCTGTACGTTTTGAGAACCTGTTAGGGCCACTGAAAAAGAACGGAGCCGGAGGCTGTGAAATGTAAACCGCTGAAGGGATCGTAATGGCATTGTCTACGGAAGAACGGGTGGCCCCTGTAAGAGGGCTTGAGACCCCAAACTCGCCAGTACATGGAAATGGGCTTACAGCCACGAGACGACAGAGAGGGCACGGGCAGGAATCGTCCGACCACTGCCCACAGTCATGCTTATACAGCGAAAAGGAGCCGTCAAAAGACGGGCGAAGGGCTGTAGTGTCTTTCCTGACATCGGAAGAAGTTCAGGGAACGAACGTTTATCATATAACCATATATGTATATGGAGAGCACTACATGTCCACTGCAGGGATCAATGCGCAGCACAAGCGGTTCAAGGAAGGACGGAGTCGTTGGCCGATGACGCACCGTCTGAGGTCCTCAAGGTGACAGCTTCCCTTACATACATTGGAAACGTTTCCGAGCAAATACCGTAGAATACCGAAGGAACTCAGGTTAACGTGGACTTCAGTGTTTCAGTATATACCTGGGTGCTTTCCGGATCAGTCAGATACGACTAAGTGATTCTGAAGTTTTGGGGTTTGTAGAATTCCGTGCGAGTTTTTCTTTTTCTAGTTTGGTGAGACCGATTGGAGGATCACTAAGATCACTGGTTACGGGGTTAAGAAAATCGGGAATGCTGCTTAGTTTTACACTGTTCCTAAGATTTTTAAACATCTAGACCATTTACTTTCTTTCTCTTATAGGAAGTACCTCCCTGTTCTTGTGTTTTATATGTGAGTTTCGTTACTTTGGTCCATTTTAAACGGTTTTGTTTTTACTAACGGATCTATTCTTTAATTTCAGTAAAGTCTTCTTGTTTCAATTATTACAAATCTCTAACGTAGCTCTCTTTCACTCTTCTCAAACCAACTTTGGCTCTTCGTCGTACGCTCCTGAAAAGTGTTTTGCCATCCTCGTACCTTCTTTTTGCTTTTACTTTGATATTATTATTCCACCTTGTACACGCTCTTTCCCAACGTTTTACCTTTTTCAGACAGGTACTTTCCATCGTTCATCGGACCACGTTTCTTCCGTCAGTTATAGCAAGTCTCGTCTTTCGTTGATTCGATTAGGTCCGACCGGAAGCGCAGTTCAAAATTTGAACCTATGAAAACCCCGAGTGTATGTAAGTTGATTTTACTGAATTAGAATTAATCGTGGTACAGTCACACTCTTGAGAGTCAGTGCTGGAATTAATTTATGTAAAGGACTGATGAAATATTGTGGCCGTAGCACCAAATCTTGAGGTGGGAAATTAGCGTTTTGTCGTTGAAATATGTTAAATGTGATAGCAAAGAACCATGGTTTAGTTTGTAAATTTGTGTTATGGACTATGGGACCAAACTGCTAAGGTCATCGCTCCCTAGCCTTACATACTACTTAATCTAACTTAAACTAACTTAAGCTAAAGACAACACACACACCGAAGACTGGGGGAGGACTCGAACCTCCGACGGGGGCAGCCGTGCGAACCGTGACAAGGCGGCTCAGACTGCACGACAGAATTTAAAAGCCCTCTTCACTTCATTACAAAAAGTAGTAGAATTGCAAAGCATCCAAAACGGTAATGACATTAATAAAGTACAATCACAGATTTAACCACTAGAATAAGAAAAGTGGAACTACACGATGTTACTCGATCACATCAGAAATGCTTAATAATCTCACATATTACTGTGAAATTTATCACACACTGAGTATGTAGCGAATACAGTGACTTTGTGTGAATAGAGAACTGAAAGAATACGTAGATCAGAAGATGCACTGACAAATGTGGGACGGTGCAGTGTATCATTAATCTGAAATTCTATCTCTTGATTGTCCTGACATGCCGGTCCTGGTAGCTGGGCTCAGCATAATCTTTAGTGTAATGCAGGAAAAATGGTGACACGCCTCATGATCCCGTGGAGTTTGACGCTATGATCACTCTGCCAAGGATTCGAATATGTGACCCCAGTCGCCTCCTCCAGTTGAGAGCGCAGCGAATGGAGAACCGATGTGCTCAGTACCAAGCCCAGAGACAAAGTCTTTCTAAGTTAGTAAAGAACTGACTTGTCTCTTTCTCCACCAAGAAAAACACGATCTCCATTCCTCTCTTAAGATACATGTGACCACTAATGTTGTATTTGCTACTTTAAGATAAAATCCTGCCAAAAAGAGGAACAATTTCAAAAGAGCGGTTACCTGAATTTTCTTTTCTCTTTTCCAAACAAACTTCGTATTCCTTCTATATTTCCAAACGGTGGTCTCTCAACCAACTGTGCTCGAGAGTAGCTGCATACTATGTGGTATCTTCTGAAACTATAATAGACTATGTGATCAAAAGCATCTGGACATCTGGCTGAAAATGACTTACCAAATCGTGGCGTCCTCCATAGGTAACGCTAGAGGGTTGGGTTGGGTTCTTTAGGGAAGAAGACCACACATCGAGGTCATCGGTCTCATCGGATTAGGGAAGGACGGGGAAGGAAGTCAGCCGTTCCCATTTCTAAGGAACCATCCCGGAATTTGCCTGGAGCGATTTAGGGAAATCACGGAAAACCTAAACCAGGATGGCCGGACGCGGGATTGTACCGTCGAAATCCCAAATGCGAGTCCAGTGTCTAACCACAGCGCCACCTCGCTCGGTGGTAACGCTAGAATTCAGTGTAGTGTTGGCCCACTTGGTGACAGCTTTCAATCTCGCAGGCATACTTTCAATCAGGTGCTGAAAGGTTTCATGGAGAATTGCAGCCCATTTTTCACTGGGTGCTGCACTGAGGAGATTATCGATGTCGGTCGGTGAGGCCTGGTACGACGTTGGAGTTGCAAAATGTCCCATAGGTATGCTATAGGATTCAGGTCAGGACTCTGCGCAGGCCAGTCCATTAAAGGGCCGTGCATTATTAACGGGTGCTCGAGCATGTTGCAAGGTGCAATCGCCATCCACGAATTGCTCTTCAACAGTGGGAAACAAGATGGTGCTTAAAACATCAGTGTAGGCCTGTATTGCCATAGTGCCGCGGTAAACAATAAGGGGTGCAAGCTCTCTCCATGAAAAACACGACCACTCCATGACACCACCGCCTCCAAATTTTACTGCTGGCGCTACATACGGTGGCAGATGACGTTCACCGGGCATTCGCCATACCCACACCCTGCAATCGGATCTCCACATTGTGTACTGTGTTTCGTCACTCCACATAACGGTTCATTCGTCCAATGTTTACGCTTCTTACACCAAGCGAGGCGTCGTTTGACATTCACTGGCGTGATGTGTGGCTTGTAAACAGCCGCTTGACCGTTAAAGATAAGTTTCTCACCTGCCGCTTGTCACAGTACTTGCAGTGGATTCTGATGCAGTTTGGAATTCATGTGTGATGGTCTGGATAGATGTCTGCCTAATAAACATTACGACCCGTTTCAACTGTCAGCCGTCTCTGTCAGTAAACAATCGAGGTCGACCTGTACGAGGCCATTCACGTTTCCACTTCACTATCACATCGGAACAGTGAACTTAGAGATGTTTAGGAGTGTGGAAATCTCTCGTACAGACGTATGACACAAGTGACACCCAATAACCTGACCACGTTCGAAGTCCGTGAGTTCCGCGGAGCGTCCCAGTCTGCTCTCCAATGATGCCTAATGACTACTGAGGTCGCTGATATGGCAGCACAATGCAACTAATATGAAAAAGAATGTTTTTGTTGGTGTCGGGATACTTCTGATTACATAGGGTATGTCAGAGCTCTTTTGCAATCCTTTTTGGAATGGCGGGAGATGTTTATCTGCTGAAATCATTGTTCTTCATGTGAGTGCCTATCTCCTGCTGGCAGAGCTCCTTCGTCCAGAATGAATGCTTTCACCTCGACCGTTCGAAGTGGGTATGTGCAGTAAACTGTACAATAGGTCGGCTCTAGCCAAGACAACTACCCCCAAGACAACGCGAGATCAGATATATGTACTGGTCCCCCTCCCACTGTTGTGAGAATAACTGCGTTTCCTAGGCTCATCAGGAATCTTTTCGCCGAGCCTCTCCACATGTCACCTCTTACCCACAGCATTTCTCACTGTCCAGACTCAGGCAGGAAAAGGTATACCAACTCAGAATTCGGGTAAGGGAAGATTAAAAAAAAAAGGAAATATAACCAGGGTTTACAGTCATAGTAATCTCATCAATCCAGCTAAACTAACTCAGCTGCCCTCCAGTCGCGTTGGTAACCATAAATAAATGATCAACCAAATCACTTCTCGCTTTTCAAACATATTTTTGGCTATTTCATATTTTCAATCTTATACTTTTCGATTAATGCTCAAAACAGCGTAACAGACTGATTTAAATGTTCTATGTGTCACAATATATGATAAATTTTAGTACTTAAATTGGTCAACATTCTAGAATTTATTGAGCCCTTTGGTTTCCTTAGCACTCTGAAATGTCGAACAATAGTGAGAGGCCTACATTCCACTAGACTCACTTATTTTGTTTTGTGTGCACTCTTTCGTTCCAAAATCTGTGACAAAGTGATAGAACTGCTTACAATTTGGTGTTTGTATACGCGAGTGAGCAGCAACAACTAAAACACTAAAGCACGTAGATAATATTTTCGTATAAAATAATATGTTCAGAATGGCCCGAAAATTCAAAGGGTCCAAAAGTATCTTTTTTTTATCTTGAATTTGTGCAATAGGCTTGCGAAATTAATGCATGCGACGAAAAGAGAGCCACCTTTTTTTTTTCGAGTGTCCTAATAATTCCGTCACTGGCTTACTACCTGTCACGCAGTGCCAGACAACTGCGAAACGGCGAATCTGCCCTCGCAATATTTAAAGGGTGGGTGGGAAACGACGGCGAAATGAAAACCGTACATCAGCATTTTTCTCTCTGACATGTAAAATCCTGGAAAGGATTTTTTTCCGTACGTTACATGGAGGCGAAGTCAATTACTGCCTTTCACGCGGTTATTTATTAACATACACGGTTTCACGCGGTTTTATTGGTGGGCCGGTGTTGCTCGGTGCCAGCTGTTCCTCTCTGCCAGTGTAGAGAGCCTGTAGGCATCCGCGAGGGAAAAAAAAGTAAAAGGACAGGAACAAGCAGAATAACCGCATGGCAGCGCCGCTTTAGGTTTCCCATCGAACGGCTACCCAGTGCCCGAGATTAGCTGCTTGCGTCCTTAGTGTTTCAGACAAATAAATGAATATACATTACGAATTCTGAGCAAAGAGAATGGAAAAGGCTGGTAGTTTCTTGTTCTATACAAAGGATAACAGAGAGCTGTTGAGTTTTCTAGCCGAAAGAATATTTTCACGAAACAGTTGAGCGAGTTTGTAATGGAAAATATCAGTGACGCTATTTTCTTCATTTTTCATACTTGCCGGTACATACTGAGAATTTTACAACGTGATAAAAAGACATTTTTCTGAAAGTGCATAAATTTGAATTTGTACAGAATAAATAATAATGTATTATTTTACTTATATTCAACTATAAAAACTTACACTCAAACGGCAGACCACGCATTATTATCTGTGAAGCAACACACTTATTTTCATTGTATCCAAATTCATTTGAAGTTGTAATAACCTTTGAAATTACTGTCAATATTTTAATATTTGTAATTTATTCTGCAAAATTTTGGAAAGACTTAGCTGTGGTTCTCATGGGATCTTCCGTCCAGAGACTGGTTTGATGCAGCTCTCCGTGAGGCTCTCTCCTGCGCAAGCTTCTTCATCTCCGAGTAACTACTACAACCTCCATCCTTCTGAATATGCTTAGTGTATTTATCTCTTGACCTCTCTCTACGATTTTTACCCTCCACATCTCCGTCCAATACTAAACTGGTGATCCCCGGATGTCTCATAATGTGTCCTACCAATCGATCTCTGGTTTTAGTCAGGTTGTACCATAAATTCCTCTTCTCCCCAATTCTATTTAGTACCTCCTCATTAGATACGTGATCTACAAATTTAATCTTCAGCATTCTTCTGTAGCACCACATTTCCAAAGCTTATATTCCCTTGTCTAAACTGTTTATCGTCCATGTTTTACTTCCATACAAATACTTTCAGAAGAAGCTTTCTGGCACTTAAATATATACACAGTGTTAATTAATTTCTCTTCTTCAGAAACACTTTCCTTGCCATAGCCAGTCAACATTTTATATCGTATCTACGTCGACCTTCATCACGTATTTTGCTGCCCAAATAGCAAAAAGCATCTACGACTTGAAGTGTCTCATTTTCTAATCTAATTCCGTTAACATCACATGATTTAATTCGACTACATGCCATAATCCCCGTTTTGCCTTAGTTGATGTTCATCTTGTATCCTCCTTTCTGGACACTGGCCGTTTCGTTCAACTGCTCTTCCAGGTCCTTTGGAGTCTCTGAGAGAAGTACAATACCATCGGCAAACCTCAATGTTTTTATTTCTTCTCCAATGATTTAAATTCCTACTCAAATTTTTTCGTTTGTTTCCTTTACTGCTTGGTGAATATACAGATTGAACAACATGGGGGATAGAACGCAACTCTGTATTAATCCCCTCACAACCACTGCTTCCCTGTCATATCACTCGACTCTTATAACTGCCATCTGGATTCTGTACAAATTTTAAATAGCCTTTCACTCCCTGTGTTTTACCCCTGCCACCTTCAAATTTTTAAACGGACTATTCCAGTCAACATTTTCAAAAGCTGTTTTAGTCTACAAATGCTAGAAGCTTTGGTTTGTCTTTCCATAATCGATCATCTAAGATACGTCGTAGGGTCAGTATTGTCTCGGGCGTTCCATCATTCCTACGGAATTCAAACTGGTCTTCCTCGATGTCGGCTTCTAACAGTCTTTCCGTTAGTCTGTAAAGAAGTCGTATTACTATTTTGCAACTGTGGCTTATTAAACCGATATTTCGGTAAGTTTCACACCTGTCAACACCTGCTTTCTTTGTAACTGGTATTATTATATTGTTCTTGAAGTTTGAGGGTATTTCGCCTGTCTGAAGCGTCTTGCTTAACAGATAGAAGAGTTTTGTAACGGCTAGCACTCAGAAGGCTATTAGTAGTTCAAATGGAATGTTGTCTACTCCCAGGGCGTTTTTCCACTTAGGTCTTCTGTGATCTGTCAAATTCTTCACGCAGTAGCATATCTCCCATTTCATCCTCATCTACGTCCTCTTCGAGTTCCATAATATTGGCCTCAGGTACATCGGACTGGTATAGACCCTCTATATACTGCTTCCACCATTTTGATTTCCCTTATTTACTTAGGACTGGTTTTCAAAAAAAAAGTACAAATGTGTGTGAAATCTTATGGACTTAACTGCTAAGGTCATCAGTCCCTAAGCTTACACACTACTTAACCTAAGTATTCTAAGAACAACACACACACACCCATTCCCGTGGGAGGACTCGAACGTCCGACGGATTGGTTTTGCATCAAAGCCCTTGATATTCATACAGGCAGTTCTCTTTTCGCCAAATGTCTCTTTAACTTTCCTGTAGGCAGTATCTATCTTACTCCTTGTGATATAGGCCTCTACATCCTTAAATTCGTCCTCTAGCCATCCTGTCTTAGCCATTTTGAACATCCTGTCGATTTGATTTTTAACACGTTTGTATTCCTTTCTACCTGCTTCATTAACTGCATTTTTATATTTTCTTACTTTCATCGATGAGATTGAATATCTCTTTTTTTACCCTCGTCTTTTTACTTAGTTGATCCTCTACTGCCTTCACTATTCGATCTCTCAAAGCTACCCATTCCTCTTCCACTATATTTCTTTCTCTTGTATTTGTCAGTTGTTCCCTAATGCTCTCTCTGACACTTTATACAACCTTTGGTTCTTTCAGTTTATCCAGTTCCCATCCCCTTAAATTCCTACCTTCAGTTTTAATCTACAGTTCAGAACCGATAAATGTTGCTCAGAGTCCACATCTGCCCCTGGAAATGTCTTACTATTTAGATCCTGGTTTCTAAATCTCCTTTTAACCATTATACAGTACAATCTGAAACGTTTCGGTGTCTCCAGGTCTCTTCCACGTACACAGCCTTCTTTCGTGATTCTTAAACCAAGCGTTAGTTATGAATAAGTTATGCTCTGCACAAAATTCTTCAAGGCGGCTTCCCCTTTCATTCCTTACCCCCATTCCTAATTCACATACTACTTTTCCTTCTCTTCCTTTCCCTACTTTCGAAATCAAGTCTCTCATGAGTATTAAATTTTCTTCACCCTTAACTATCTGAATAATTTCTTTTATCGCATCTTTCATTTCTTCAACCTGTTCATCATCTACGTGTCTAATTGGCGTAAAAACTTGTACTACTGCAGTGGGCGTGGGCTTCGTGTGTATGTTGCATACAATAATGTGTTCACTATGCTATTCGTAATAGCTTACCCGCGCTCCTTTTTTTATACATTATTAAAACTACTCCTGCATTACCCCTATCTGACTTTTTACTTATAAACCTATGTTCATCTGACCAGAAGTCTTGTTCCTCTTGCCACCGAACTTCACTAATTACCACTATATTTAACATTAACCTATCCATTTCCCCTTTTAAATTATCTAACCTACCTGCTCGATTAAGTAATCTGGCGTTCAACGCTCCGATCCGTAGAACGCCAGTTTTGTTTCTCCTGATAACGACATCCTTCTGAGTAGTCCCCACCCAAAGATCTGAATGGGGGATTACTTTGCCTCCGGAATATTTTACCTAAGGAAGCCATCATCATTTAACCATACATTAAAGCTGTATGGTTAGGGAAAAACTACGGTTGTGGGTTCCCTTTTTATTTCACCTGTTCGTATTATCAGCAGAGCAAGGCCATTTTGATCAATGTTACACGGACAGGTCAGTTAGTCTTCCAGACTGTTGCTCTGAAACTACTGAAATGGCTGCTGACCATTTTGAGGAACCACACATTTGTCTGCCCTGTCAACACATACTTCTCCGTTGTTGTTGCACCTATGATATCGCTGAGGCACGCAAGCCTCCCCACCAACGGCTACCATGGTTACATATATACAAATGTCTCTAGACAGAGAGGAGTCGATACTTTGTAAGATCACTGTGCTGTCTGTAGTTGTATCTTTGTTGTATCTAATGAATACATAGAGTGGGCAGGATGGTGTAAGATTTAAGTGGTTGGAAGCACGTCGTTATTTAGTTTCAACGTATTTACAAATACGGAATTTATCAGTTTAATTTGGCGTTCTTATTTAAAGTTGAAATATATTGGGTCACTTATGATCTGTTGTGTTAAAATGCATGGAAAAAAACCTTGTTCAAGACCGCTGATTCTTTTACTGATTGCTAGTTCAGCTTACTGATGAACCATCTTCATATCAGTAAAAATTCAGTGTGTAGCAGCCACCCATGAGGCATCACACATAGTCATAATCGCTTTTGTTGTTGTATGCACCACAAACGTGTGGTTCCTGAAGAGGGGCAGCAGCCTTTTCAGTAGTTGCAGGGGCAACAGTCTGGATGATTGACTGATCTGGCCTTGCAACATTAACCAAAACGGCTTTGCTGTGCTGGTACTGCGAACGGCTGAAAGCAAGGGGAAACTACAGCCGTAATTTTTCCCGAGGACATGCAGCTTTACTGTATGATTAAATGATGATGGCATCCTCTTGGGTAAAATATTCCGGAGGTAAAATAGTCCCCCATTCGGATCTCCGGGCGGGGACTACTCAGGAGGATGTCGTTATCAGGAGAAAGAAAAGTGGCGTTCTACGGATCGGAGCGTGGAATGTCAGATCCCTTAATCGGGCAGGTAGGTTAGAATATTTAAAAAGGGAAATGGATAGGTTAAAGTTAGATATAGTGGGAATTAGTGAAGTTCGGTGGCAGGAGGAACAAGACTTCTGGTCAGGTGACTACAGGGTTATAAACACAAAATCAAATAGGGGTAATGCAGGAGTAGGTTTAATAATGAATAGGAAAATAGGAATGCGGGTAAGCTACTACAAACAGCATAGTGAACGCATTATTGTGGCCAAGATAGATACGAAGCCCACACCTACTACAGTAGTACAAGTTTATATGCCAACTAGCTCTGCAGATGATGAAGAAATTGAAGAAATGTACGATGAAATAAAAGAAATTATTCAGATAGTGAAGGGAGACGAAAATTTAATAGTAATGGGTGACTGGAATTCGAGTGTAGGAAAAGGGAGAGAAGGAAACATAGTAGGTGAATATGGATTGGGGCTAAGAAATGAAAGAGGAAGCCGCCTAGTAGAATTTTGCACAGAGCACAACTTAATCATAGCTAACACTTGGTTTAAGAATCACGAAAGAAGGTTGTATACGTGGAAGAACCCTGGAGATACTAAAAGGTATCAGATAGATTATATAATGGTAAGACAGAGATTTAGGAGCCAGGTTTTAAGTTGTAAGACATTTCCAGGGGCAGATGTGGACTCTGACCACAATCTATTGGTTATGACCTGTAGATTAAAACTGAAGAAACTGCAAAAATGTGGGAAATTAAGGAGATGGGACCTGGATAAACTGAAAGAACCAGAGGTTGTACAGAGTTTCAGAGAGAGCATAAGGGAACAATTGACAGGAATAGGGGAAAGAAATACAGTAGAAGAAGAATGGGTAGCTCTGAGGGATGTAGTAGTGAAGGCAGCAGAGGATAAAGTAGGTACAAAGACGAGGGCTGCTAGAAATCCTTGGGTAACAGAAGAAATATTGAATTTAATTGATGAAAGGAGAAAATATAAAAATGCAGTAAATGAAGCAGGCAAAAAGGAATACAAACGTCTCAAAAATGAGATCGACAGGAAGTGCAAAATGGCTAAACAGGGATGGCTAGAGGACAAATGTAAGGATGTAGAAGCTTATCTCACTAGGGGTAAGATAGATATTGCCTACAGGAAAATTAAAGAGACCTTTGGAGAGAAGAGAACCACGTGTATGAATATCAAGAGCTCAGATGGCAGCCCAGTTCTAAGCAAAGAAGGGAAGGCAGAAAGGTGGAAGGAGTATATAGAAGGTTTATACAAGAGCGATGTACTTGAGGACAATATTATGGAAATAGAAGAGGATGTAGATGAAGACGAAAAGGGAGATACGATACTGCGTGAAGAGTTTGTCAGAGCACTGAAAGACCTGAGTCGAAACAAGGCCCCCGGAGTAGACAACATTCCATTAGAACTACTGACGGCCTTGGGAGAGCCAGTAATGACAAAACTCTACCAGCTGGTGAGCAAGATGTATGAGACAGGCGAAATACCCTCAGACTTCAAGAAGAATATAATAATTCCAATCCCAAAGAAAGCAGGTGCTGACACATGTGAAAATTACCGAACTATCAGTTTAATAAGCCACAGCTGCAAAATACTAACGCGAATTCTTTACAGACGAATGGAAAAACTGATAGATGCAGACCTCGGGGAAGATCAGTTTGGATTCCGTAGAAATGTTGGAACACGTGAGGCAATACTGACCTTACGACTTATCTTAGAAGAAAGATTAAGAAAAGGCAAACCTACGTTTCTAGCATTTGTAGACTTAGAGAAAGCTTTTGACAATGTTGACTGGAATACTCTTTTTCAAATTCTAAAGGTGGCAGGGGTAAAATACAGGGAGCGAAAGGCTATTTATAATTTGTACAGAAACCAGATGGCAGTAATAAGAGTCGAGGGGCATGAAAGGGAAGCAGTGGTTGGGAAAGGAGTGAGACAGGGTTGTAGCCTCTCCCCGATGTTATTCAATCTGTATATTGAGCAAGCAGTAAAGGAAACAAAAGAAAAATTTGGAGTAGGTATTAAAATTCATGGAGACGAAGTAAAAACTTTGAGGTTCGCCGATGACATTGTAATTCTGTCAGAGACGGCAAAGGACTTGGAAGAGCAGTTGAACGGAATGGACAGTGTCTTGAAAGGAGGATATAAGATGAACATTAACAAAAGCAAAACGAGGATAATGGAATGTAGTCAAATTAAATCGGGTGATGCTGAGGGAATTAGATTAGGAAATGAGACACTTAAAGTAGTAAAGGAGTTTTGCTATTTAGGAAGTAAAATAACTGATGATGGTCGAAGTAGAGAGGATATAAAATGTAGACTGGCAATGGCAAGGAAAGCGTTTCTGAAGAAGAGAAATTTGTTAACATCGAATATAGATTTATGTATCAGGAAGTCGTTTCTGAAAGTATTTGTTTGGAGTGTAGCCATGTATGGAAGTGAAACATGGACGATAACTAGTTTGGACAAGAAGAGAATAGAAGCTTTTGAAATGTGGTGCTACAGAAGAATACTGAAGATAAGGTGGATAGATCACGTAACTAATGAGGAGGTATTGAATAGGATTGGGGAGAAGAGAAGTTTGTGGCACAAGTTGACTATAAGAAGGGATCGGTTGGTAGGACATGTTTTGAGGCATCAAGGGATCACAAATTTAGCATTGGAGGGCAGCGTGGAGGGTAAAAATCGTAGAGGGAGACCGAGAGATGAGTACACCAAGCAGATTCAGAAGGATGTAGGTTGCAGTAGGTACTGGGAGATGAAGCAGCTTGCACAGGATAGAGTAGCATGGAGAGCTGCATCAAACCAGTCTCAGGACTGAAGACAACAACAACAACATGCACACTAGGTAATCATGACGACGTACTTTGATGTGTACATGACAACAACGGTGATTCAGATAAAGATATCTGGCGACGTCGATTCCTGGTGGCTCATACACAGCGAATTAATTGTTATTGATCTGAAGATGGTTCGTCAGTGAACTGAAACTAATGATCAGTAAAATAAATGTAGCTATCTTGACCTAGAATTTTTATCCAGACATTTAAGTTCAATGTGAATTCAACAGGCACTAACATCTTATTATCGACTTAACATACCAGGAATGCTTTTTTCATAGACACACTAAAACATCAGTCTGTGAGACTACAGCGCCAACATTTAAAAAAAATTATGATGGACGTTCAGATAGAAGTTAAAATCTTTATAATCACTTTTATTGTTGCAAATAATGTACTAAAGGAGCTACTGTCATCTTCAAGGTAACTGCAGCTCAAGACCATTAACTTCTACGTAACAGTTGTATACGTGAGATTACAAAAATCATTTTTGTAATTGTTTAATACTTTCAGCTCCAGAGAAGTTAAGAAGTGAGGACCCTGTAAATTCGAATGAGACACTTTCTTTTGGTCTTTACTCTTGTCCAGTACTCTTTCATTGCTTATACCTGTACCGTTCACGTTTTTGTCCTTTTTCTAGCTCTGTTCTGACAACTTGTGACAGCCTGAATTTTTCATCTGAAATACACTCCATGAAATTGAAATAAGAACAACGTGAATTCATTGTCCCAGGAAGGGGAAACTTTATTGACACATTCCTGGGGTCAGATACATCACATGATCACACTGACAGAACCACAGGCACATAGACACAGGCAACAGAGCATGCACAATGTCGGCACTAGTACAGTGTATATCCACCTTTCGCAGCAATGCAGGCTGCTATTCTCCCATGGAGACAATCGTAGAGATGCTGGATGTAGTCCTGTGGAACGGCTTGCCATGCCATTTCCACCTGGCGCCTCAGTTGGATTAGCTTTCAGCGTTCGTGCTGGATGTGCAGACCGCGTGAGACGACGCTTCATCCAGTCCCAAACATGCTCAATGGGGGACAGATCCGGAGATCTTGCTGGCCAGGGTAGTTGACTTACACCTTCTAGAGCACGTTGGGTGGCACGGGATACATGCGGATGTGCATTGTCCTGTTGGAACAGCAAGTTCCCTTGCCGGTCTAGGAATGGTAGAACGATGGGTTCGATGACGGTTTAGATGTACCGTGCACTATTCAGTGTCCCCTCGACGATCACCAGAGGTGTACTGCCAGTGTAGGAGATCGCTCCCCACACCATGATGCAGAGTGTTGGCCCTGTGTGCCTCGGTCGTATGCAGTCCTGATTGTGGCGGTCACCTGCACAGCGCCAAACACGCATACGACCATCATTGGCACCAAGGCAGAAGCGACTCTCATCGCTGAAGACGACACGTCTCCATTCGTCCCTCCATTCACGCCTGTCGCGACATCACTGGAGGCGGGCTGCACGATGTTGGGGCGTGAGCGGAAGACGGCGTAACGGTGTGCGGGACCGTAGCCCAGCTTCATGGAGACGGTTGCGAATGGTCCTCGCCGATACCCCAGGAGCAACAGTGTCCCTAATTTGCTGGGAAGTGACGGTGCGGTCCCCTACGGCACTGCGTAGGATCCTACGGTCTTGGCGTGCATCCGTGCGTCGCTGCGGTCCGGTCCCAGGTCGACGGGCACGTGCACCTTCCGCCGACCACTGGCGACAACATCGATGTACTGTGGAGACCTCACGCCCCACGTGTTGAGCAATTCGGCGGTACGTCCACCTGGCCTCCCGCATGCCCACTATACGCCCTCGCTCGAAGTCCGTCAGCTGCACATACGGTTCACGTCCACGCTGTCGTGGCATGCTACCAGTGTTGCTCCGTATGCTACGGCAAACTGGCTGACACTGACGGCGGCGGTGCACAAATGCTGCGCAGCTAACGCCATTCGACGGCCAACACCGCGGTTCCTGGTGTGTCCGCTGTGCCGTGCGTGTGATCATTGCTTTTACAGCCCTCTCGCAGTGTCCGGAGCAAGTATGGTGGGTCTCACACACCGGTGTCAATGTGTTCTTTTTTCCATTTCCAGGAGTGTACATTCTACTGCAAAATAGTCTGTTCTCTTCTCATGTATTCCATATTTCTTTGCACCCGGTGAATCCAGCGTTATTTGGTGGTCTTGTTTATAAGAACATTCATGACATGATATATCAACCTTCCTGTTACCATTCTGAGGATATGTAAGAAGGTTAAAGTCCTTCTTTTTCTTAGGGTGGCTCAGTCCCTCTCTACGTGCGTAACAGTTCATGCTGTTTAGTTGAAAACTGGTTTGTTGAAATTCTGACTGTGTGAAAATACAGATTAATTACAGCAATAGAGTAGAAACAGCATGCAACCACTGCTAACAAAGCTGTTATTTTTGATTTTTTCTTATTTTCGAGTCGTCACTCATCTGACAATTTAATGTGGCCCGTGACGCATTTCTCTTCTGCACCAACCTCTTCCTTTCACAGCAGCATGTGCATCCTGCAACCTCAATTATTTCCTAGATGTGTCCTTCACTTTTTCATATTACCTCGCTACACTTTCCAGAATTCCCCTAAATTTTGCGCAACGTGTAAGTAATTAGTTCGTGGCAAATTACAGTCTGGCAATAACTTTTCATTGATCATATGGTTATTTTTATTGCTGATATTCGTGGTGAGTTTGTCTGCTAAATTCTTCTTGTTTATTCGTACTCCCACGCCTTCTTTTTCTCCCAAACCAGTCTCTACCTATTCTCCTAGATATTTTAGTATATCAAACTTCAGGAATTTCTCTTTTTCTATTGCCGAATGCCTAGGATTTGGCTTGATGTCCGTTTTGTATAGTGCCTTTTTGATGCAGATCTATAAACTTGCTTTGGTCACTTGTCTCTGTAGCTGGATGGTTTGAATAGCTACTTCTTCTAATGTCTCTGACAGTGTTGTTTCACGCTTATCTTGCAACATTTTTTTTCCGTCAAAACGATATGTACTTTTGGCTGTCCTCTAAAAGCAATTTTTTGTTACAGAATATGTGCTTGTTTTAAGCTTTGCTGTTACATTGGAGGTATTGTATCAGAGTGATATCGTACTTTCTCTTAGCTGGGTGGTGCAGGAAGTAAGATGATGACAGAACGCAGCTGCATCGGACCAAATGAGTCTAATGGTCACTACTTGAGAAAACTGTGAGTTCAAATAGCTCTGAGCACTATGGGACTTAACATCTATGGTCATCAGTCCCCTAGAACTTAGAACTGCTTAAACCTAACTCACCTAAGGACATCACACAACACCTAGTCATCACGAGGCAGAGAAAATCCTTGACCCCGCCGGGAATCGAACCCGGGAACCCGGGTGCGGGAAGCGAGAATGCTACCGCACGACCACGAGCTGTGGACGGAAGACGGTGAGAGCAGAAACTACGTTTGTTGACTTTTGCTGGAATTCGTCTCTCAGAAACTGATAATCCGTATTCAATAAGTTCGTGATCCTGAGTGAATAAGACAGTGGCGAATGACACACTCTACTGAATTTTCATCAGGTCTGTAGCTAATCGAACGGACCAACTATACCAAGAGTTAGCGGGACGACATTTTCCAAGTGTGCTTTACGAGGACATGCAGTTCGTTATAATTCTTCCATTGCATTCTCAAAACTTATATTTATGTGCTCTCCACTGAAAATCGCTCTGGCTGAATATTTAGACATAACTGTGGATGGTGGAATAAAAACAGATACCATCTTATCTCCTATTACTTACAACTTTTACTATTCTCATTTATTTTTTAGGGATACAGATTTACAAAGATTAACTGAAACACGTCTGTACTCTATTCATTTCTAGTGTTTTAGTACAATGACGTTTTCCTATCCAAAGTGTTCCCTCTCATAAGGGGAAAACCCATGTAGCCTGTAGATAATGTTAAAATGATTATTTCGATATAAGGGAATAATGATCAGAATTTACTACTTACATTTTTGTTACCTTGTTACAACCCAGGCTCGAGACCATTGTTTTAAATTGTAACTTATTCTCGGCATTGCGATACTGCACTGTATGGCTTTCTGACAGAAATGAAACATAATTCGAAAATCATTTGTCGTTATTCCTTGCTAATTTGATTTATGGCATGGGTGTGAATGCTACTGTACCAATACTATTCAAACTGCGATCTTCTAAGAGCAGGCTGACGGGAAGTTACTAATTAATCTGCAAATTGACCTGTTCTCTCTGAGTTTACAGAACCAGTTTCCTGCAGGAACTTTTCCACGGAAATATATTTCTACTGATGTAAATGAGGCCAGATGGAAAGGTTTCCTTCTCTATTCTGCGCTTTCCTAGCAACTACATGCTAATGCACTGTACATGAAATGGATGTCTGTAACATTATGTGACGAGTAATGTTCGATCTTCGATACTCCGTCACGCACGCTATATTGGTAATCTACACCGTGGAGAGATGGCAGATGATATAGGCAAAATGTTATGAGAATGGTTCTGTAATATTTTACTTCTGAGTATTTCCCGGCTCAACGTTTGAGACTTCTCATAATTCTCACTCAGCCTGTAGATAATTAATTAAGTTTCTTGGTTACTATCAACTTCATATCGATATGATAGAAGAAGAAAGTTAAGGTTACTTTCTCGTTTAACTAATTCATCTCTTAATGTGTTCGCTACATGTGAATTTATCTTCTAAAGTAAAGACAATCAACTTAAAGTTTTTAGGTATGTTATGTAATTCTGACAGTCAACTATGCAAAATATTTTCCGTACATGCAAGTAACACTTGGCTATGAATACAACTCCTCATCTAGGAGGAGGTTAATAAATTTGAAAATTTGTACTTGTGATATAAAAACAAAATAATTTTTTCCGCATTTAATGTTACTCTAGTAGATAGCAAATTGTATAGTAGTCGGCAACTTACAATAGTGTAGTATTACACTTACAAATGATATAAATTTATGACGGCAGGTCCTCATTGGTGGATGAACACTAACAATACCGCCCAACTAAACTGAACATAAGTATGTGAGCCTCAAATCGTAAATTTATGTAGATGTCAAAACAAAATGAAGATTTATCAAATTTTCTTTCTAGATCTGTGGTCGTTTTCTTTCTTATATATCAAAGGAACGAAGTATTAAAAAATTCAGTGTCCATAAAACAAGTGAAAAAACATTACCCATGTTTTAAGATATTGGTTCTAATTAGTAACCGGAATATGTAACAAAACTAAACATTGTTAACCTTTATAATTTACCACTGCATCTTCAGTTTTAACGGTATGAACCCCAAGATACTGAAAATCTCTAGTAGAAATTTGTGAATAATTTCAATCTGCGTGCTAATCGCATCTTAGAGAAGTTATGATGAACTTAAGGCATGAAAAATGACGTCAAAACGATATGAGGCAATTTCAGTAATTCTGTATGATCTGTTCTACAAATCACACTACTACACTCTTAGCGTAAAGAAATCTTCGCAGATCGCTTAACCGAAATTATATTAGCACATGCTAGTATTACCACATCATCCTCCTTTATTAGGAAGAAATACTAGAGCCCGTAAAGGACATTACAAGTCAGCCATTATTTCTGCCGCTATTTCGTAAGCAACCTTTAACTTTCTCACAGCCGTTCTCATACGAGTTTTCAAATGAAGTTTAGATCAAATACCACAAAAGCATCACTTTGATTTTTGTTTTTGTTTGCCTTTTGCTCTCCAGGATCGCTTCTTCAATAACTACATTCCGTTATTGCAGTTATTATTCTGAGCTTATTACAATATTTTCGAAGTTAAAATACAAAACAAGTTACGTTTGTGCAATAGCGTTATTGGTGTTGTAATGCTTACTGCTTTAATGGAGTTGTTCGAATCGAGTGGTATATACCAACGGAAAAAAGTGTAAACATTGCGGATATATTTTCGATTGGTCAATATTTAATCTTACTTTTGAGTAATTAAATAAATTCATGCGGGATCATTACGTGAAAAGTATTGTACGTGCATGGTTTACATTCATACTTTCAAAACCCGCTTTTAACAAAATAAGGAATATTTGATTGGTGGGTAAACGTTATAATCTCAAACACGAAAAAATTTGACTGTAACGTGACGTTGTGCTAGCTTTCATCGTGTTTGTTTTACGAACCTACGTCACATTGTGACTAACTTAAACTGCTTCTTCTGATTCTTTAAGTGCAGGAATTTCCACGTCTTGAAATATTTAAAAGTGCACAAAAAGATATAAAACTATGAAAATCACTAGTTATTTGCGTAAAAGTCTCAGAAACTCTACTGTAAATTAAAATTTAGGAAAGAGTAACGCCAACAGTTCAATTTAAATGACGAGTTGATCCTGAGATCTCTGAATTATTTGTCGTGATATGCGACAGGAAGCCAGTGACAGGGGAAACGAAACATTTAGAAGATCTGAATTAACGTACTAAACTATTCTTAACTGTGTCAAGTGGAATTAAATAAGGCTGGCCGGCTTTGATTACTGTTTGACGGGAAGTTGGTAGCGTTGGAAGATCCAGTAAATGGTAATGATTGCTGAACCGAGTCCTCTGAGTTTCCCAACCAGTAATGCCATACGACCGTACATTTAAGACAAAAGAGAGTTTATGTAATGACTTTTTATCCAGAGGCTTCTTTGTAAAATCGTCAACGAACTAGACATGCAGTGCATTTCACCAGACTCACTACTCAGTATAATGAAGATCGATGACTCTTCAATTTTCCCTGATAAGTGGATGATGAGGCAAGAGGCAAGAGTGATCGAGTGTACGGCCAGAATTTTATGTCTAACGTGAACCATATTTCGGCAAACGACTTAAGTTATGACCACCAGGTGCCGCGACCAACTGACTTTGATAGATGAGCACATGGCTACCAACACCACGCTCCAGTAATAACTGAATAGTCCTATGCCGAGGGGATGACAAATAGCAGGAAGTATAACTTGTTAGTGATGTGGAATTTATGTACAGGTTTTTGCAAAATGAAAATATTTCCATAAGACTGACACGGGGACGACCCTTGGGATTCAGTTCTTAATGCCACATTTATTTGTTAATGAACCATATTGAAAATACAGTGTCATCATGCGTTCTTCTGCCCATTAGCGTCATCTTAGTTCTTGCTAAATTTCAATTAGACTCTTCCGCCTAGCGTTCTCTTAATGTAATATCTCTGTGGTCGCATACTGTACTGCTGTTACCGTCACGCCCTTGTTTACGCAGGAAGAAAGTCGTGCACGAAATCTTATAAACATCTGTTTAAACTGTTTATATATTGTGTGCAGCACTAGCTATAATCATTTAATGGATGGGCTTACAACATTATTTAAGACATTGTACAATAGCGTTTATTTGGCAGCAGAAGATTCACCGCTCACGTCTCGAGCTAATTTTAATCCTAATGTTTATCATCGCCGAAGCGTTATTTTATTCTGTTACAGATGCAAGCACGAGGCTGTGACATTGCGGAAGGCAATATACAACATTTGTGTTCGCACGTTATCAGACTAAGCTGTTCCGTTAGTCCAAAATAAAAACAAAAACACTATCCGTTACGGGCAGCCGCAGTTCACCATTTGCCCTAGGTATTGGATGCTGATCTTCTCGAAGATAGTCCTCAAAGAAAATTATTTCTGTTCACCTTAGTAAAAAATCAGAGTTAGAACACATCGATTTCCGTGTATAGTCGTTTCTCTTTAACGTCTGTTTCTCCGTTACGATGCATTGACTTGAAAACATTATTATTTCCGAATCCATGTTTTGTTAAAAAACACTCCATAAATTTTGACCTCTGTCGTAAGCTTCCATAAAGTATAAAATGGTTCAAATGGCTCTGGGCACTATGGGACTCAACTTCTGAGGTCATCAGTGCCCTAGAACGTAGAACTACTTAAACCTAACTAACCTAAGGACATCACACACATCCATGCCCAGGCAGGATTCTAACCTGTCGCGCGGTTCCAGACTGTAGCGCCTAGAACCACTCGGCCACTCCGACCGGCCAGAGAGTATAACTAGGCCATACATAGAAAAAGAACAAGTTCTCTGTTTTTTATTATTGATCCATCACAGTAATTATAATGTTTAAGTAACTTTTAATACAGTGTATACCCCTCTGCAAGGTGAAAGATTAATAGTAGAGATATAAAATTTATGATATATCAGGAGACCAAGTGGTTGCATAATAATGACACACAGGCTACTGTGAGCAAGAGATGGCTGCGTGGTGGGCTTCAGAATTATTTCTATTCGAAATGGTTGTTTGAAAAGTAAAAATTATTCGTGTGCAACGAATAGCAGTACGTTGTTGTAAAACTAAATCTATACACACATTACGGTAATCGGATAAGCAGTGGTATTTCATGACATGCGTTGTTAAGTAATTAAGAAAGCCACTTTGAAATTTTAGACCTTCCTTTGAGAACAAATGTAGGGACGTGCAGAGATTAAACTCTGGAGACAGCCGACTGACCTCGCTCTCTGCGAACGCACATACATCATTTAAAGCGTGGTGTTATTCACTAACGTGCTCTTAGTATTAACTAAAGTGGAAAGCTGTGTCCAGGTCGAAGACTGTATGAATAATCGCTGAAGGCCGAGTGAAGTCCGAAGCCTCGATATCCCACGTGCATTTGAGCGAGCGTGTTTTCAGTGCAGATGCCGTAACTCTTTCTTAATTGAATTTAGCAACCTGTGATTCCAGAAATAACTTGGGAGTGAGTCTTGTATCGGTGTCCTCGAAGAGGACTGTGTAGTGGAGAACAGAAGAGTAATCGAATAGATTACTGATAATTACGGGACAACAAACATACCAGTTCAACGAAGGAAGTTACTAACGTAACGCTGTCAGGATAAACATCGGCGTTGTAGCCGTTTGCGTTAGAAAGGTGTCCTTAATAATCCTGGTCTCGCGGTTCTAGGCGCGCAGTCCCGAACCGTGCGACTGCTACGGTCGCAGGTTCGAATCCTGCCTCGGGCATGGATGTGTGTGATGTCCTTAGGTTAGTTAGGTCTATGTAGTTCTAAGTTCTAGGGGACTGATGACCACAGCAGTTGAGTCCCATAGCGCTCAGAGCCATTTGAACCTTAATAATCCAGAGCACCTGACTGACTTTCCAACGTTAAAACGTGTAATCTCATTCTGTATTGAGTATTTTACATGAGTCCAAAGAGGAGGACAAAATTTCTAACCTTGAAATCGAGCAAGGTGGCGTGGTACTTAAGGGACGAGAATCGTAATCGTAAGAACTGTACTTTAATTCTCTCTCCGGAAACAGAGATTAAAAATTCTCGTGAACTCACTTCAGCGAAACGACGGGGTGCTTCATTTGTAAAAGACACGGACAATTTCCCTTCTCCACATTTCTTCAGTCCAAACTTTTGATATGCTTCTGACGAGTTTTAAGTCAACTAGATATTAAATCCTTAATCTTTCATCCTCCGAAGAGCGTACTTCGTTGCCTACATGTGGCATTAAACGGGCAGTGATTGCGCTGCAATATTAAACGTAATTGTAAAAAGTGTATGCGCATGGCTTAAATGGCTCTGAGCACTTTGCAACTTAACTGCTGAGGTCATCAGTCGCCTAGAACTTAGAACTAATGAAACCTAACTAACCGAAGGACATCACACACATCCATGCCCGAGGCAGGATTCGAACCTGCGACCGTAGCGGTCGCTCGGCTCCAGACTGTAGCGCCCAGAACCTCACGGCCACTCCGGACGGCGTATGCGCATGCGCGTTAAACTCATGCGCTGGTAAAATAAAATGATTTATTCTGAAAATAAAAATTTTCTTGTTCTGTGCTTAAGTTAAAGTCCAGCTTAAGTTTCTACCGACATTCATTAGTTGGTATAGTATTCTAAAACAGGATGAACTTTTTCGTGTTGGCGTATTTTGAGTTTATGTATTATAAAATGCGTTAAACGTTGATTGGGGTGATTTGTACTGGACACTAACGGTGGTAACTAATTATCAATACATATCGATAGCCAAGGAAGCTGCCTAATCAGCGTTGTCGCGTAACGTACGAGTTGTGTTCTGGTAAGCCCGTCCTATTCCGTCGGCGGAGGCTGGCATCTACTTCTAGCCCTTAGCGCAAGATGTCTGCTCCACATGTTGGTTAATGTTTGAGAAATCATTAGCATGCCTGTTGATCTACAGCATCCGTCACCATCTCGTCTGTTCTGGACGTTGACAGTACGACATACTACTCGTCTTGCAAACAAAACCACATGACTGAAGTCAGCTTTCCCACGAAGCAATCAAAATCGTTTAAACGAATTATATAGGTTACCAAAACTATGAACACCGCTCTCAAGTTGCTGAGTTTCTCGTAGCCCCTCTGGTGACAGCGAATTTAGGATTCCATTTCAGATTTTGTAAGTCTTGTAACGACTAAGTTGGTGTTACATTTATAGAGATTGTTCTGTAACACGAATGTGCTAGCTATAATAATAGCTACGAGGTCGTGTTGGAAATTAACGCCTCCGAATTTTTTATACAAAAACTGTTAAGGCTTTTAGAATCAAACAAACTATGTTAACGTTTCACAACTCTTTTCGTCATGTCTACATATTAATTTGTCAACATAGTAACCCTGGCGACGAACACATTTCTCAAACGACAGACTAGTTTGTTGTCACCTTAGTGTAGAAAGTTTCACTTTGTTGACGGAGCTAGAACCTCATCTCTTCTCTCACCGTTCCATAACCATCAAAGCGAATCTTCGAAGGTGTTCTTTTGCTAACAGATATCAATCGAATGGGGTCAAGTAGCGGACTGGCGGATTATTTGAGATGTCGTGGCATTAGTACGTGGTCTTGCACCGTCTTGCTGAAGGACAGAATTATCCATGTGTGGACGAACTCTTAGAATTCGAAACTCGATTAGAGCAAGCAGTTTCTCACATAGCGACGTATTTACGTTACATACCATCATGTTACGCGCTGCAATTCAGAGCGCTCTTGCAGCAAAGGGTTGCAAATATGTAGAGATGAAGAATAAAGATGAAAAACGTTATTAAGCTTTGTTTTATGTTAGAAGCATTGGAAGCTTTCACGTACAAAATTCGGAAGCGTTACCTGTCAGCACACCCTTTCAGGTAAATATGTTTCAGCAGATTGATATTAGTAACACTGATACTAATATTATGAAACAATTTCTAGTTTGCGACACAGATACAATTACATTTACGTAAGATCAGTCTCTAGCATTTGAACGAATCACAATCTTCAGCAATGTGGTGTCAGCTTCATTGAGGAACTTCTGTTGATGATTCATAGACCTGGCATCAAAATTATCTGAAGACCACTTGATACTGTTGAAACAGGTAATACATGAGGACTATTTTCTCAAGAAATGGAAACCACAGTTTTATTTGCAACATATAGCTACACCTTCCTGTTACTTCCATATAGAGTCGCAGCTCCAATTTAGATATTTGTCGCAGCCCACTGCCTACTTTCCAGTACCTCCGTCATACATGCAACCGGCTGTGCTCTCCTTCACGCTATGCGGGCTGCATCCAATCGGACTCAACCCCTGAGCATGTAGAAATCCAATAACACCTCGTACTTCACATCTGCCGGGAGACTTTATTGTTCCAGGCATCTCTAACTGCACACTGTGCGCTCAGAACTGATAAGTGCGACGTGATGCGATCCACGGGCATATCACAGACTCTGTGCAATATATGTGCGCAAAGCTTTACAGTAGTAAAGAATGGAAAATGGTTCAAGCCACACCAATACCGAAAAAGGGAAGTACAAGTATTCCGCTGAATTACAGGCCTATATCACTAATGTCCATTTGCAGTATGGTTTTGAAACATATACTGTATTCGAACATTATGAAGTACCTCTAAGAAAACGATTTATTGACACATAGCACGGTTTCAGAAACATCATTCTTGTGAAACACCACTAGCTCTTTATACTCATGAAGTAATAATTGCTATCGACAGGGGATGTCAAATTGATTCCATATTTTTCGATTTCCAGAAGGGCTTAGACACTGTTCCTCACAAATTGCGTGCCTACAGAGTATCGCCTCAGTTGTGGAACTAGATTCGTGGTTTCCTGTCAGAGAGGTCACACTTCTTAGTAATAGGACAGTCGTCGAGTAAAACAGAAGTAATATCCGGCTTTCCCCAAGGAAGTGTTATACGCCCTCTATTGTTCCTGATCTATATTAACGACATAGGAGACAATCCTAGAGATGATTCTGTCATTTACCGCCTTGTAAAGTCATCAGATGATCAAAACGACTTCGCAAAATAATTTATATATGATATCTGTATGGTCCGAAAAGTGGCAATTGACCCTGAATAAGGAGAAGTGTGAAGTTATTCATTTGAGTACTTAAAAAAATCCTCCTAATTCCGATTACGCGCTAAGTCACACAAATCTGAATGCTGTAAATTACAATTACAAACAATCTAAATTGGAACGATCACATAGATAATATTGTGAGTAGAGCAAACCAAAGACTGCGATTCATTGGCAGAACACTTAGAAGGTACAGGAGGTCTACTAAAGAGACTGCTTGCAGCATGCTTGTCCGCCCTATTCTGGAGTATTGCTGTGCTGTGTGCGATCAGCATCAGGTGGGACTGACGGATGTCATCGAAAAAATACAAAGAAGGGCAGATGGTTTTGTACTATTGCGAAACAGGGAAGATAGTGCCACAGACGTGATATGTGAATTGTAGTGGTAATCATTAAAAGAAAGGCATTTTTCTTTGCGACGGGATCTCATGAAACTTCAATCACCAATTTTCTTCTCCGATTGCGAAAACCTTCTGTTGGCAACCACCTACATAGGGAGAAATCATCATCACGATAAAATAAGAGAAATCAGGGCTCGCACAGAATAATTTAAGTTCTTGTTTTCCCCGAGTGCCGCTCAAGAGTGGAACGGTAGAGACAGCTTGAAGGTGGTTCATTGAACCCTCTGCCAGGCCCTTTATTGTGAATAGCAGTGTAATCACGTAGATGTAGATGTAGATGGTTTTAATTTCTCGAGCTATCGGAGTCCTCCACCACCACGAAAAAAACACGGTCGTAAAAATGTGGATTACAAAGTGTTGCAAATAAAAGGTCGCAGATATCGATATAGTTCCTAAGTGTCTAATACTACCGTTACTCATGTCTCCTCGATTGGAGCCCACCGGTGGCTCAGGGATGCTCCATGACCTGAGTGTAGAAGCGTTCTGGCGCTTGACGATTTGGCACAAGGGCTCACCAGAGTGAGTCGCAGGGCAAAGTGGTGTGCAGCATATGACTGCAGAAAATCCGCGTGAAAATTATTGAGTCATGTTAGTTTTCTATGAAATGTGGGAGTATATATTTTACGGCGAGCAGTCTAAATTAGAAAAGCATCATCTAACTCAAGTGGATTTGTTGAAAAGTGGGAATGCTAATGTACTTTGATGAACTTTAGACAAGGCAGGCACGTTTTCCACAAAGGTAAAGCATAATAGATATAGTGTCTCGGAAAAAAAAAGTTCTGACCTCAAGAAAAGTTTCTCAACATATTTTATCTGTTACTGCATCCGTTTTGTTGAATAGCGAGGGCAGGGGGTTTGATGAAGCATATGTCACTTTGGCACATGACTTTATTACCGTGATACGTGTATCTTTGGAGTAAACCTATTCGGCAATCCTGCCCATATCAATACGATGCCAAACAACTATCGAAGCCAGTATGAGAGAAGCAACCTTTATACAAAGTAATAAATTGTACTGACAATCATAGCTTTCATGGACGTCCCCACGCAGTTAAAATGCCGTATTTAATAATTAGTTTACTTAGTTTAGGGAACAATGTGAGCGATTGGTACCTCTTAAGTGTGAAGTTACATGTTAAACAAGTGGACTGGGCCTGTGGGCAATAAATTACTGTAATCAGCAAATAACTGAAAGAAATCTACGATTATCTGGAGCAACTTGGAGTGAACTGATTCCATAAGACGTAGGCAAAATTTGCGGAATACTGAGATCCATTGAATCAACCAGTGAGAGATGCATCTCATTAGGCATTCGTTCCACCTCTTTATAAGTACTCCTCATCAGTGCTAAAGTCCATCATTAACATAGGTAATAGAGAAGACTGAAAGAAAAGCTGAACGATTCGTCACTTCGTTTAGTAATCGCAAAAGCGTCAGAGATTTGCACATCAAACTCTACTGGCAGACACTTCAGGAGAGACTTGCGTATCTAAGAGATGCTAACTTTCAACATGATGACAGCATTCCTTCCAAGACCTTTTGACCTATATGTCGCGAAATGACCACAACGGGGCTATTTCGTTATATTTGAGTGCATATTGATAGATATCGAGAATAGTTTTGTTTGTATGTTACACTTATAGATGCGGGTCGGTTTTACGTACATCCAAGGTTAAGTCTACTTAATGCGACACCTCCTATGTTCGATATCAACGTGCAGTAACCACTCACAGCCGCCAGTTAGCAAGACTACCAGTGGACGGCATGCAAAACGTGTCTCGGAGACGCAGAAAACAGTACAGTTGCAGTTATAATGTGAAAACGGAGTGATTTTTTGCTTGCGAAAGGAGCATGCTCCATGCTTTGGCTTATGAGCCAAGGGTGCAAACGTTTCCGAACCGCCTAAATTTGTGAACCGTTGGCCTTCTGCCTTGGTTAGAGTACGCTGTGCGTGGCAAAATAGCGCTTTCCAAACCCGGCACAGGGGCTACTGTGGTGTACCATGGGCCTTAGATTACGGTGGCGAACAATTGCTGCAAACATGTTTTGGGCGGTTAGACGTGCAACTGCTGAGCAGCTTAGCGCCAAGATGAAGGAAAGGGGTACCAACAGTGTCTCCTCAACGACCCTTCAGCAAACATTGCTATATATGTGCCTCCACAGCAAGTGAATGTCGTTCATCTGCGACGGAGGCTGGAATTTCCACTACAGCACCACAGCTGGCCATTCACAGAGAAGAGACAGATGGTCTTTTCAGATGAATACTTTTATGCTCCATAAGACAGATGTCCTTTGGCTTGTGCGGTGTGAATAGTCTAATAAGCAAACAAGGAGGCATATATTATTGTGGCTTTCTTCGGGTGATCTCGTCATTCTGGAAGACATAATTGATCAACATAAGTATGCATCTAACCTTGGGGACCATGTCGACTGCTAAATGCAGATTGTTTTTCCTCAGCACGATGGTATCTACCAGCAGGACAATGTAGTGTGTCACAACGCTGGAATCATACGTGTGCGGTTCGAAGAGGTCTAGGATGAGTATACAGTGATCTCCTGGCCACCAAACTCTTCGGAATTAAACCCAGTCCCGAATCTATGGGACCGCCGCAGTCCGGCTTTTCTAGACATGGCTCCTCTACAGAGGAAACTTGCGCATATGGCAACAGCAGTGGACTTGGCATGTCTCCTCATCCCTGTAGGTAGCATCGAGAATCTTACTGACTCTCTTCCTGGCCGTCTCGCTGTCGCCCACGCTGCAAAAGGTGATTCTTTAGACGTGGTCTAGTGGAGATGGCGATCAATAACAACTGTGTTATATACATATGTATGTGTGTGTGTGTGTGGGGGGGGGGGGGGGGGAGTCTCCCATTAATGTTGACCGCAAGAAATAACTGTTTGTCCCGATGCAAATTACAAAAAGTTTCAAGCAAATGTTCTTTAGCCGTCAGGGGGACATCAATCAGCTTGATTTCCTTCGTTGTAGCTTCGTTTCTTACAAAGATATGAACAGAAGTGTGACTTTTTAAATGCCACACTGTATTTTTTATTCAGTAATTCATTTCCTCTCCTAAATACCTATTCAAAAATGTATGACAGTGTACCAGTCACTGAAACACAACGTTATTAATTACATAACATAACATTAACTTTGACCCCGGGTTCACGAACTCTTCACTTACTGGAGTTGCCAGGAAACAAATGAAAACCAAGTAAACACGTAACACAAAATTGACTTTGACCCTCCTGTATCTCTGCCCAGGAGTAGAAAATTCAAAGGTGATCAAAGTGGTGACGCTGGACACCGGCACACTGGTGCACTCGTTGAGTGAAAGAATTATTTACTGCTTCCAGTGTTGCCTGCTGAAGAGAATTACAAGGAAGCATGATACGTTCCTGCATGTGCTCAGGAGTTGTTGGAGTATCGCGATAGATACCGTCTTTAAAGCATCTCCAAAGAAAAAAGTCCAGAGGATTTAAATAAGGAGGCCTAGCAAGCGAAGTAACTGTTGCTCCTCCACCAGTCCATCTGGAAGGATACCTTCGGTTCAGAACACGACGTGCACGCAAGGCATTATGTGCTGGGCATCCATCGTGTTGATACCACGTAAGCATATTGGTTCTTAGCAGCACTTCAACCAGAAAAGGCGGAAGAATTCGTCTGAGGAAGATGGCATACGCTGTGCCCTTTAGACTTAAATTGATGAAATAACGGCCAATAATTATAGTAACAAGCGTCCCACACCTTGCGTTAAATCTCCATTGACGCTGATGTTCGACCTGTCCAAGCCATCGTTGGTTGTCGCTGTAAAAACAATACATGTTCCTTGTATTTACCTGTCCTTTGTTTGAGAGGGAGCATTCATCGGTAAATAGAACATTGGAGAAGAAGTTCGGATTGGCGAGGATTTGCTGCTGTGCTTACTGACGGAAATTTACACAATTCGGGAAATCATTCCCATGCAATTCTTAATGTTGGTGTACATGGTAAAGATAGAACTGGTGAAGTACAAGAACACGATGTACTTTGGTTTTAGGAATGCCAATCTCGTGTTGAAGCTGTCGCGTGCTCACATGTGGATTTATAACAACGGAAGCGAGAACAGTAATTTCGGCAACTTCGTCCGTTCGAGTGCTACGACGATTGCGTTGTCGTGGGTTGATACTTCCCGTTTCCTGAAGCATCGCAATAAGATGCGAAAACATCAGTCGGGCAGGTGGGTTCTTGTCAGGATATCGCTCTCTGTACAGTTCCTCTCCTTGCGTAGCATTTATCCTACCTTGAACAACAACAATAAGAGAAACGTTATGTCGATGTAGTTTGTGGAAAGGAGAGCCTTTACTGTTTGCCTACTCTACACAACAATATTTAAAAGGTCTAAACTACTGTACTAAATGTGCCCGTAAATAAGAAATCAGTATTATAATTACTGTTCTGCTACTTACATCCCCAATAGATGAGTAGCATTTCTACCTTCTCTTCCCTGGTGTACATTCTATTCACACAAAACCGACGATGGTTGTCGGAATAGCGGGTGTGCATTCTGCTTATGTTTACATTTGCCGTCTGTCAACGTCAGCACGTGGATGTGTTCCATTACCCCGAGTACCTGCACTAAGCGCTGGGAACGTCAAGTTCAATGTGGTGTTATTTTCACATCTGGATAAACAGTTATTTATGGTGGTCAAGACAAACGGTGCACTATATATATATATATATATATATATATATATATATATATATATATATATATATAGAGAGAGAGAGAGAGAGAGAGAGAGAGAGAGAGAGAGAGAGAGAGAGAAGCAAGCGTGAACCCCCACACTTCTTGTTATCGCAATGTGATTGACGTACTAAAGATCGACAAACGCTGTACTTGTTGCTATTTACACTGTTAAGAAGTGGACTCTAAAAAGCAAAGATGTCCAGTCACACACAATGAAAAATAAGGAAAGGGTTTACTGGTTCGTGCTTTGTTAAACATTAATAGAATGGACATAACGGTGACGAAAAACCGAATATTACCTGCCAGGAGAAACACAATTAATGGCTGAATTTGTAGATGAAGTTTTACGTAGGAACTCACGTCCGGACGTAACCCAACGACGCTACAAAGTATCAAAGTTACATGAGTCTGTAAGTGCATGTTTATACGGGATGATTTCCGGACATGAATTCCTATGTAAAACCTTATCTAATAAGTCCCTCTAGAAGTGTGTAACATGAATTACGAAACACCAAATACATATTCCGTATTGCGAAATTCCATTTACGTCACAGATTGAAATCCTTATTTTCCAATGCCATGTGATAAATATTTACCTCTTTAATATGATTGAAGGCGTTAAGAACAACGCCATCGTCGTGCATAGTCTTCTGTTCCGTAGAGTTCCAGTTAGTTTGCTTATTTTTCAGTCTTATTCGTGACGGCATCAATTAAGCGTGTGTCCTCCGTGGTAATGACGTCTTCCGTCTATGGTGGTGGTGTCTCGATTCAAACCAATGTCAAAAACTGCAGCTCTGTCCTGTTAGCCCGTAACGATCCATTTACTGCCTAATTAACATTGTGCCCCTGATCTTTAAATTACTGATTTGACAATTCCCAACGTCATTCGCCACCGTACACTATTTTTTAATTGTACTTATAACCTGAAAATATTCCCTAGTTTTCTTTTCTTTATTTTTCAATTTACTAGGGTGAGCTTTAATGCGAGTCTCGGGTATGGTGTTTTTAATTCTGTGAGCCGATTACCTGTACAACATCCCATGGTAAATTATAAAGCTCATACGAAACATTTCATCGCTGCCCGTCAAAGCGTTTGAACATGTGAAGCTGCATTGGTGGGTTGTCATAATTAAATCCGTCTCTGCGTAGTGGAATGTGACAGGTTAAACCTGTCTGTCGCACGGGGAGACAGTTTTAACTCGACTCAGTCCGTCGACACAGTATAAACACTTCAAAGAGTAAATTAATTCTATCTGAGTAGCAATTGTGTATCTGTAGTTAAATGAAAATCACCGCTGCACCCAGTTCCCCGCCAATGCTAGTCCTACAGCAGTAAAGAAGCGATGCAGAAGGCTTTAGATGTGGCTGAGACAAACAGAAAGCTAACTGAAGACGCGTAGAGATCCATGTGAAATTCCAGAGGAAATAAGAAAATCAGAAAATATGAATCTCTGTCTAGTTCATGATTTTCTCTCGTCATTCTCTGTAAGTACGCATAAAGTAAAAAACATATCCAAATTAGCTCTAAAATGCGATTTCTTGAATGCCTTATCGTTCGCACTTTCCTATCATAGCACCGTTGGAAACATGTAAGTAAAACTCAGAAATTAACAAACGTATTCGATAATTTTAACTTCATGTCTGTTGACTGAGTTCATCCAGCTGAGTACTTCTTCAGTTTTCAAGACTAAAAGCAGTGTTGAAGGTTCGAAAGTTAGAAAAATACCGTTCTTGTGTTCTGTGCTATCAGCAAGGGATTGGAATTTCGATTAAATAGATCTGCGCAATAAATAATAGGAAGTGAAGATAATAAGAACCAGGATCGTTTTGAAATGATCTTATTGTCATGCGAAAAGAAACATTTAGAATTCCCTAAGGAGAACACTGGGAATAACAGTTATTCTTCCACAAGAGCTTTCCGTTTTCCTTATGTCCCGGAAGTCTGTATCGGTAAATGTGGCACCGTTGTGAGAACAAGGGAAAAATAACCGACCTGTTACGTATCCTTGAGGGGCAGAATAGTTCACGATACCTTAGACCAAACATATTTATTGAAGGGGTTACATAAAAGTTTTCCTGAAATGGTAACTGAAAAGTTTTCCTGAAATGGTAACTGAACTTTCCTACTACTTCCTCATCACTTTACTCATTATAAATCAGTGTATTTTGACATTAATATTGAGAGTTTTGAATCTTACGAAGGTTATACACTTGGGACCTTATGACCTCATCAAATAATTTCAGTAGCGAATTTCCGCAGACAGTTCTTGTTCATGCAGTGAGCTTTCATTTCATTCGTGCTTTGCATTACATTTCATTTAATTTAATGAAAGTCTGTTTGAATAAACTCTATCTATCTTATAAGTTGTGTGAATTGTACACCGTCGATACAAAAGGTTACAACACTGATTTTGTTCGCGCTGCGTAAGTACCGTCGGCATAATAACGACGGTGACATCTTGAACTAAGGACTGTAAACAACAGTAGTGCATTCGATAAGTTAGTTGTGAGCAGGCAATGTTAAGCAGTGAACGTGCGAGCGTATTGCGGTGCTCTTTTGTGTCGTAAATTACAGTGTACAACACCTCTAAATCAGATGTTCAGAAACATTCGACACAATATTTTGAAGAAGAGAAATGTGTGTGTAAATTTTTCCGTGCACATCTTGGCTCTAGAAAAAGAAAAGCAACGGCGCGTAGAAATCTATCCCCTGACTGAAATGCAAAACACTGACAGCTCTTTTCTGGAAAAAGTCATCACAGGCGAGCAAACTTTATTTTATGGTAAAGAAGCAACCAAAAAAAGGACAAAAGCGCAGAAATTCACTAAAGGGTGAAAAATTTGACGATGTAACAGTCATACGAACTACTACAAAACAGCAAGTAGGACAACATTCCGAAGAAAGGCCTCTCTGACGGTTTCACACAGTTGTACGAACTATCTGCGAGTTGTATTCAGTCTCAGTTCCGTGTGTTCTCGTAACTGAGATGATCATCCATAATACGCATATGGCTTAAATTAAGCCAATGGGATATGCATGGGAAATAGTAGACGATGGTAATTAGCAGCATGCATAATAGGCACGTTTACATCTATACTCCACAAGCCACTTTACAGGCGGTGGAAGAAGTTCCCCCACCGTCCTGTCCCATTTGCAAACACTGCGTGGCCAGAACGTATGTTGTTAGGCCTCAATATACCATTATGTTTCTCTGCATTGCACCGTCGTGGTCATCTCGTGAAAAGGTGTTGGGAGAAATAATATTCTGCCTCATTGTTCCTAGCAGCTAACATGTCGTAGTTCTATAAAAAAAGTTGTCTGGGATGCATGACATCTCTCTTCTAACGTCTACAATGCGTCTGACCAGTAAGACTGTAATGCGTTCGCAATTATTGACTGAACTCGTGACAAATCCTGCTGCTTTTCTTTGAATTTTCCCCACCTGCTCCATTAATTTTAAATGGTAAGGGTTCCCGACTGACAAACAAAATTCAAAACCGCTGGAACTACTGGTTTGTATGTTGCTTCAATCTAAGCGTAAGATTTTCTAGGAACTAGTCTTAGGTAGGCGATCCACTTTAGGTCCCTCCGGATGGTTAATCCTAGAATTTGATTATTATTATTGTTTCCAGTGACTTATTGTCAATAGTGTCATCAAACACTTATTGGTCTTTTTTGTTTTATTATTCGTAATACGTTACATTTCTATTCTGAGTCAAATTCTAGTACCTGCAGCTACGGAAACATCAGCTAATACACTCCTGGAAATGGAAAAAAGAACACATTGACACCGGTGTGTCAGACCCACCATACTTGCTCCGGACACTGCGAGAGGGCTGTACAAGCAATGATCACACGCACGGCACAGCGGACACACCAGGAACCGCGGTGTTGGCCGTCGAATGGCGCTAGCTGCGCAGCATTTGTGCACCGCCGCCGTCAGTGTCAGCCAGTTTGCCGTGGCATACGGAGCTCCATCGCAGTCTTTAACACTGGTAGCATGCCGCGACAGCGTGGACGTGAACCATATGTGCAGTTGACGGACTTTGAGCGAGGGCGTATAGTGGGCATGCGTGAGGCCGGGTGGACGTACCGCCGAATTGCTCAACACGTGGGGCGTGAGGTCTCCACAGCACATCGATGTTGTCGCCAGTGGTCGGCGGAAGGTGCACGTGCCCGTCGACCTGGGACCGGACCGCAGCGACGCATGGATGAACGCCAAGACCGTAGGATCCTACGCAGTGCCGTAGGGGACCGCACCGCCACTTCCCAGCAAATTAGAGACACTGTTGCTCCTGGGGTATCGGCGAGGACCATTCGCAACCGTCTCCATGAAGCTGGGCTATGGTCCCGCACACCGTTAGGCCGTCTTCCGCTCGCGCCCCAACATCGTGCAGCCCGCCTCCAGTGGTGTCGCGACAGGCGTGAATGGAGGGACGATTGAAGACGTGTCGTCTTCAGCGATGAGAGTCGCTTCTGCCTTGGTGCCAATGATGGTCGTATGCGTGTTTGGCGCCGTGCAGGTGAGCGCCACAATCAGGACTGCATACGACCGAGGCACACAGGGTCAACACCCGTCATCATGGTGTGGGGAGCGATCTCCTACACTGGCCGTTCACCTCTGGTGATCGTCGAGGGGACACTGAATAGTGCACGGTACATCTAAACCGTCATCGAACCCATCGTTCTACCATTCCTAGACCGGCAAGGGAACTTGCTGTTCCAACAGGACAATGCGCGTCCGCATGTATCCCGTGCCACCCAACGTGCTCTAGAAGGTGTAAGTCAACTACCCCTGGCCAGCAAGATCTCCGGATCTGTCCCCCATTGAGCATGTTTGGGACTGGATGAAGCGTCGTCTCACGCGGTCTTCACGTCCAGCACGAACGCTGAACGCTGGTCCAACTGAGGCGCCAGGTGGAAATGGCATGGCAAGCCGTTCCACAGGACTACATCCAGCATCTCTACGATCGTCTCCATGGGAGAATAGCAGCCTGCATTGCTGCAAAAGGTGGATATACACTGTACTAGTGCCGACATTGTGCATGCTCTATTGCTTGTGTCTATGTGCCTGTGGTTCTGTCAGTGTGATCATGTGATGTATCTGACCCCAGGAATGTGTCAATAAAGTTTCCCCTTTGTGGGACAATGAATTCACGGTGTTCTTATTTCAATTTCCAGGAGTGTAGTTATTGTTGCTGCCCATGCGGTGACCACGTAATGACAACTATTTATTTCGCGCCCCAACATCGTGCAGCCCGCCTCCAGTGGTGTCGCGACAGGCGTGAATGGAGGGACGAATGAAGACGTGTCGTCTTCAGCGATGAGAGTCGCTTCTGCCTTGGTGCCAATGATGGTCGTATGCGTGTTTGGCGCCGTGCAGGTGAGCGCCACAATCAGGACTGCATACGACCGAGGCACACAGGGTCAACACCCGTCATCATGGTGTGGGGAGCGATCTCCTACACTGGCCGTTCACCTCTGGTGATCGTCGAGGGGACACTGAATAGTGCACGGTACATCTAAACCGTCATCGAACCCATCGTTCTACCATTCCTAGACCGGCAAGGGAACTTGCTGTTCCAACAGGACAATGCGCGTCCGCATGTATCCCGTGCCACCCAACGTGCTCTAGAAGGTGTAAGTCAACTACCCCTGGCCAGCAAGATCTCCGGATCTGTCCCCCATTGAGCATGTTTGGGACTGGATGAAGCGTCGTCTCACGCGGTCTTCACGTCCAGCACGAACGCTGAACGCTGGTCCAACTGAGGCGCCAGGTGGAAATGGCATGGCAAGCCGTTCCACAGGACTACATCCAGCATCTCTACGATCGTCTCCATGGGAGAATAGCAGCCTGCATTGCTGCAAAAGGTGGATATACACTGTACTAGTGCCGACATTGTGCATGCTCTATTGCTTGTGTCTATGTGCCTGTGGTTCTGTCAGTGTGATCATGTGATGTATCTGACCCCAGGAATGTGTCAATAAAGTTTCCCCTTTGTGGGACAATGAATTCACGGTGTTCTTATTTCAATTTCCAGGAGTGTAGTTATTGTTGCTGCCCATGCGGTGACCACGTAATGACAACTATATATTTCTCTTATCCTTCATTGTCCTCCTAATCTTTTTCATTATCTCAGAACGAACGCTTTCCCTTTTAGTTTACTATTTGACAGCAGTTCTTTTTCTGTTGTTTTCGTTTCCTGAAAACCTTTGAATTTCTTGATTGCTAGTCCGAATTTGTCTGTGTCGAGTAAGGTGTACATTTCCTCTAAGCCCTTTTATGCCTTTGCCTCCCAGTCAATTTCTTCGTCTCTTTTCCTGTTTTGGAACAATCTTGTATGTTAATCTTCCTTGATTCTCTCTAAATGGTCATATGTTCCTATCCTTATGTGTTGTTTTAGGGCACAGTGAGTATAATTCCTTATTTGATCTCAAAATTCAGTTTCCTCCCTTGTTCTTGATTGGAGCTATGTTTTCCACAGATTCTTGTTTTCTGGATTTTTCGAATATCCTAATGCCCCTTTACCTCCTACTAAAGTATTATTTCCGACGAACAGAAAAGTCTTGTTTTTCAACTGTAAATGCCTAAATTTAATACATTATAAAAAAACTATTTTTATGAAACAGCTTTATTACTCTCATTTACTCTCTTTTAGTCTTTTCAGGCTTGATTTTAGGTCATACTTTTTCATTTTTTATGTTTTCAGCCTGATATATCAAGTATCCTGTTCCTTTGACTTTGCCATACTAGGTTTTTAAAAGTATTGGTGAGTTACTTCAATTGGTCATGTATTCTGTTTTTTGTACAACTGCCTTCTCTGCTATTTCTTTCAGAAGTTCTTGTCTTTTACTTGTATCTCTGAAGTTCCATGTATTATTACCAGATCGTCTGAAAAGGCCCAACAACTTATTCCTTCTTTCCAACTGCCCTTATTTTTCTTCCTCTACTTTACACAATCTCACAACTTATTTCATCACACATTGAATAATAATATTTAAAAACCACCGCCTCTTCTGACTTCTGATACAGTCTGAAAGTGACTAGAGGCTGTGCCCAGAAATTTAGATTTTTCAATTATTTCCGAAGTTTTCATGTCTACTGCGAATTCCTCAAGGGTTTTCTGGATGGAGTCTCTGTCTACTAAATTCTGTGCCTTTCTAAAATCAACAAATATTGTCACTACTTTTTTTGCTTGATATTTTCATATACCTCAGTATTCCCTTAAGGTTTAGAATTTGTTGTACAAAAAATGTGTTGCTCTTAAATCTAGCTTGCTACTATCCTATTTGTTTATCTAATTAAGGTTTCCATATATATAGAAGATCTTCCAGAAGATATTTTATTCTAAAAGTAGTAATGAAATTCCTCTCTAGTTATTAGTATATGTTTTTCATCGTTTTCATGAAATGGGTGAAACATCTACTGCGTGTGTTTAATAAAGATTTTTACGTGTATCAGAAGCTCCATGAAGGCAGAGGTCGAGATAATGAAAGGTCATCAAAGACGGAGTCTGGTTCGACAAGGACACATTGGGGAATCGGCTCAGCCTTTTCACAAGAAATATCTAAACAGCTGACAGTCTGAGCCCTCTGTCCTCCACCATATGACTCTACAACATAAGCAACGGCGTCACGTAGCTCGCTAGCTCGAGACAGTGATGCACTCTCCGTCAAAGCAATGACCGGTAAAGTGCTCCATTTGATTTCAAAGGTTGTCTGTAGGCGCAGTTTAAACTGCTGTTGCGTAAATATTGCGTACGCTGCCGCTGGTCGATGCTGGAAGCATACTGAAACAGCCGTTGGCTGCATTCATCTGTGAATGGTACCTTTACGTTCGTGACGCTACGCATAGAATAATATGTATTGACTCCTACACTGTAACGCGTTTTTCACCAGGAGGCGCATTACTAAGTGGTTGGTGGCGGTGGGAATACTTTGTGTGCACCATATAAAAACGGAAAAATAAATAAATTTGTTAATTGTTGTTGACTTATATTAAAAAGAACTTTTTACAGAGATTCTTATATAGATTACCAACTATATCGAAATAGACGACAGAGGGATAGAAAAACAATTAAAAAGCCGCTGGACCTGATGGGATACCAGTTCGATTTTACACAGAGTACGCGAAGGAACTTGGCCCCCTTCTTGCAGCGGTGTACTGTAGGTCTCTAGAAGAGCGTAGCGTTCCAAAGGATTGGAAAAGGGCACAGGTCATCCCCGTTTTCAAGAAGGGACGTCGAACAGATGTGCAGAACTATAGACCTATATCTCCAACGTCAGAAGTGTTGAACTGTAGACCTATATCTCCAACGTCGATCAGTTGTAGAATTTTGGAACACGCATTATGTTCGGGTGTAATGACTTTTCTGGAGACTAGAATTCTACTCTGTAGGCATCAGCATGGGTTTCGAAAAAGACGGTCGTGTGAAACCCAGCTCGCGCTATTCGTCCACGAGACTCAGAGGGCCTTAGACACGGGTGCACATGTAGATGCCGTGTTTCTTGACTTCCGCAAAGCGTTTGACACAGTTCCCCACAGTCGTTTAATGAACAAAGTAAGAGCATACGGACTATCAGATCAATTGTGTGATTGAATTGACGAGTTCCTAGATAACAGAACGCAGCATGTTATTCTCAATGGAGAGAAGACTTCCGAAGTAAGAGTGATTTCAGGTGTGCCCCAGTGGAGTGTCATAGGACCGTTGCTATTCACAATATACATAAATGACCTGGTGGATGACATCGGAAGTTTACTGAGGATTTTTGCAGATAATGATGTGGTGTATCGAGAAGTTGTAACAATGGGAAATTGTACTGAAATGCAGGAGGATCTGCAGCGAATTGACGCATGGTGCAGGGAATGGCAACTGAATCTCAACGTAGACAAGTGTAATGTGCTGCAAATACGTAGAAAGATAGATCCCTTATCATTTAGCTACAACATAGCAGGTCAGCAACTGGAAGCAGTTAATTGGTTGGTTTGTGGGGGTTAAAGGGACCAGACTACTTAGGTCATCGGTCCCTTGTTCCACGACCATAATAATACACGAAGAAAAGTCCAACAAGCAATAAACACATAACGGAGACGACAAGGGACGACACAGTACAAGAAAGACATAGACGAAGACCAGAGAAAAGAGATTAAAAGACACACAGAGTGCGACGGTCATTGGCCGACCATGAAAATAAAACTGGAAAGGCCAACAACCAAGGGACACATTAAAACACCACAAACTAAAACCCCAGGCCAAAAGCCACAGTCGACACTAAAAAAAATAAAAAGGGACTCTCATATTGAATGATAAAAAACCCCTGCTCGAATAAAACGGAGAACTAAGTCAGTCATAGTAGAGTCATCGGTTAAAAGACCAGGGAGTGTATCAGGCAGCGCGAACGTCTGCCTGAGGGCAGTTAAAAGTGGGCAGTCTAGTAAGACGTGTACCACGGTCAGGGCCAATCCGCAGCGACAGAGAGGCGGGTCGTCACGGCACAAGAAATACGCGTGCGTGAGCCGGGTATGTCCTATGCGGAGCCGGCAGAGGACGACAGCGTCCTTGCGAGACCCCCGCATGGAGGAGCGCCACACACTGGTTGTCTCCTTGACTGCCCGAAGTTTGTTGGGAGAGGGCAGGGTGCGCCACTCATCACGCCAAGCAGCAAGGACCTTCTGCCGCAATACGGATCGGACGTCACTCTCTAAAAGACCGATCTCCATGGCCGGGGAACTGACCGCCTGTTTCGCCAGTTCGTCAACCCGCTCGTTACCCGGGATGCCAACGTGACCCGGGGACCAAACAAAGGTGACAGAGCGGCCGCAACGGACGAGAGTATGGAGGGACTCCTGGATGGCCATCACCAGACGGGAACGAGGGAAACACTGGTCAAGAGCTCGTAAACCGCTCAGAGAGTCACTACAGATGACAAAGGACTCACCTGAGCGGGAGCGGAGAAGCTCTAGGGCACGATAGATGGCAACCAACTCGGCAGTGTATACACTGGAGCCAGCTGCCAATGACCGATGCTCACAATAATCCCGTAGAGTGAGAGCGTAACCAGTGTGACCAGAGACCACCGAACCGTCGGTGTAGGCCACCGCCGCGTTCGGAAACTCGGCCAGGATGGAAAGAAAGCGGCGGCGGAGGGCCTCCGGAGGCACTGAGACCTTCGGACCCTGTGCCAAGTCGAGCCGAAGGCACGGTCGGGGCACACTCCACGGGGGCAGACGGAGATTGGCCCGGAAAACAGGCGGTAGAGGAAAAAAGTCAAGGCCACGGAGAAGGTCCCGGAGGCGAACCGCAATGGGACACCCTGACCGGGGCCGCCTGTCTGGAACATGGACGATCGAGCGCGGGAACAGGAGACGGTAGTTTGGATGCCCTGGCATGCTATAAACGTGCGCGGCATAGGCGGCCAGAAGGCGGTCACGCCGGAACCGCAATGGAGGGACACCAGCCTCCACAAGTATGCTGTCGACGGGGCTTGTCCGGAACGCTCCCGTGGCGAGGCGGATCCCGCAGTGGTGTATGGGATCCAGCAATCGCAATGCTGAAGGCGAGGCAGAACCGTACGCCACACACCCATAATCAAGGCGGGACTGGATCAGCGCTTGATACAGGTGGAGGAGGGTGGACCGGTCGGCACCCCACCTGGTGTGGCTTAAGCAACGGAGAGCGTTTAAGTGCCGCCAGCATGTTTGCTTCAGCTGCCTAATATGGGGCAGCCAAGTCAACCGGGTATCGAACACCAGTCCCAAGAACCGATGCGTCGCGACCACAGCAAGAGGTTCACCGTCAAGGTAAAGGCGCGGCTCAGGGTGAACCGTGCGACGCCGGCAGAAATGCATAACGCAGGTCTTCGCGGCCGAAAACTGGAAGCCGTGCGCTACAGCCCATGACTGCGCCTTGCGGATGGCACCTTGCAGCTGTCGTTCAGCAGCGGCGATGCCACTGGAGCTGTAATATAGGCAGAAGTCGTCCGCATATAAAGAAGCCGCGACGGACGACCCCACCGCCTCAACGAGCCCATTGATGGCAATTAAAAACAGGGACACACTGAGGACAGACCCCTGTGGGACCCCGTTCTCCTGGACCCGGGAGGAACTATGCGACGCAGCTACTTGCACGCGGAAGGAACGATACGAAAGAAAATTCTGAATAAAAATCGGGAGCGGGCCCCTAAGGCCCCACCCATGAAGTGTGGCCAGGATGTGATGGCGCCAAGTCGTATCGTATGCCTTCCGCATGTCGAAGAAGACGGCAACCAGATGTTGGCGGCGCGCAAAGGCTGTACGGATGGCAGACTCCAGGGAGACCAGATTATCGACGGCAGAGCGGCCTTTACGGAACCCACCCTGAGACGGAGCCAGAAGGCCCCGAGACTCGAGGAGCCAACTCAACCTCCGGCTCACCATACGTTCCAGCAACTTGCAAGGAACGTTGGTGAGGCTTATGGGGCGATAGCTGTCCACCTCCAGCGGGTTCTTGCCAGGTTTCAATACGGGGAGGACTATGCTTTCCCGCCATTGAGACGGGAAAACACCCTCGACCCAGACGCGATTGAAAAGATCTAGGAGGCGTCGCTGGCAAGGCACTGAGAGGTGTTTCAGCATCTGGCTGTGAATGCGGTCTGGTCCAGGAGCCGTATCAGGGCAAGCAGAAAGTGCGCTCTGGAATTCCCATTCGCTGAAAGGAGCATTGTACGACTCCGCGTGGCGCGTGTGAAAGGAAAGCCTCCGACTTTCCAACCGCTCTTTCCGGGAGCGGAAGGCCAACGGGTAGTTCGTTGACGCGGAACACTGAGCAAAATGCTCTGCTAACCGGTCCGCAATCGTGTCGGAGTCGGTGCACACTGCTCCATTCAGCGAAAGCCCAGGGACAGAGACAGGTGGCCGATAGCCTTGGAGTCGCCGAATCTTGGCCCAAACCTGCGATGCAGAGGTACGGACGCCAATGGTGGAAACATAACGTTCCCAGCACTCCTGCTTCCGTTGGCGAATAAGGCGTCGGGCTCGGGCGCGGAACTGTTTAAAAGCAATGAGGGTCTCCAACGACGGGTGCCGCTTATGGCGCTGAAGAGCCCGCCGGCGATCTCGAATCGCCTCTGCGATCTCGGGCGACCACCACGGCACAGTCCTCCGCCGAGGTGACCCGGATGTACAGGGAATCGCAGATGCCGCCGCAGAAACGATGCTGGTGGTGACCGACTGAACCACCGCATCAATCGGATCAGTGGAAGGAGGTGCGATCACTGCGACAGATGTAAATAAGTCCCAATCAGCCTTATTCAGAGCCCATCTGGAGGGGCGTTCAGAAGAGTGACGCTGTGGCAGTGACAGAAAGACGGGGAAATGGTCACTACCACATAAGTCGTCATGGACCCTCCAGTGGATGGATGGTGAAAGTCCGGGGCTGCAAATAGAAAGGTCAATGGCCGAAAACGAGCCATGGACCGCACTAAAGTGGGTCGCCTCTCCCGTGTTTAAAAGGCAGAGGTCAAGCTGTGACAGAAGAGTCTCGACATCTCTGCCCCGGCCAGTAATCGCGGCGCTACCCCACAAGGGGTTATGGGCGTTAAAGTCGCCCAGCAACACAAAGGGAGGCGGCAGTTGTCCTATCAATGCAGCCAACACATGACGAGAGACATCACCATCCGGCGGGAGGTACAAACTGCAGACAGTAATAGGCTGAGGCGTCCACATCCTTACAGCGACAGCCTCTAAGGGTGTATGAAGAGGCACACACTCGCTGTAGATAGAGTTAAGGACGTAGACGCAGACTCCCCCAGACACCCTCTCATAAGCCGCCCGGTAGGGCAGGGGTCCTCATTGCCGGAAACCAAGTTTCCTGGAGGGCAATGCAGAAGAAAGGGTGACTGCTGACGAGTTGGCGGAGCTCAGCAAGGTGGTGGAAAAAACCGCTGCAGTTCCACTGGAGAATCACTTTGTCCATGGGCGAAATAGGCGTGAAGGGACCGAGGAGGCAGATCACGTCACTGGGTCACCTGCTGTCACCGATCGAGGACCAGTACAATCGGCGTCCTTGGCGTCTGAGGGTATGGCGAGATCCAGGTCCTCAGCGGACGCCAGGATCTCCACCTCATCCTCAGACGCAGAGCCTGTATGGAGCGGTGGGGTGGATGCCACCGCGCGTTCCTTGGCCTTAGAGGCCTTCTTCTTCTTCGTCTTCTCTCTCTGCTCCTTGGGCTTTACTGGCTGGGAGGGCTCCACCGAGTCAGTCTCCGGGACGGAGGAGGAGCGGGAAGCCCTGCGACCAGCCGCTGGCCTGCTTTTCAGCCATTGGCTGACGTCACCCTTCCCAGAGGTGGAAACCTGGGAGGGGAGGGACCCAAGGGATCCCTTGCGAGAGAGAGTCGCCGAAGAAGTCGGACGCTTCTCCGGCTTAGAGTTGGGGACTTGTGTCCCCGATGGTTGGGGGGTCGTTGCTCCTGAGGTAGGTGGTGCAGGAGCAACAGATGGGGAAGTGCCCCCCACCATCAAGGGGGCAGGTGTAGTATTCCGGCTCAGAGTGTTCAGTGGAATCGGTGCAGCAGATGACAAAACTACTGTTTTGGCAGCGGTGGCATAGGAGCTGGTCAGAGCCACAGGATGTAGCCTCTCGTATTTCCGCTTAGCCTCAGTATAGGTCATGCGGTCCAGGGCCTTATATTCCATGATCCTTCGTTCTTTCAGTAGAACCTTGCAGTCTGGCGAGCAAGGGGAATGGTGTTCGCCGCAGTTCACACAGATGGGAGGCGGCGCACATGCAGTATTAGGATGTGAAGGGCGTCCACAATCTCTGCATGTCATGCTGGAAGTACACCGAGATGACATGTGGCCGAACTTCCAGCATTTGAAACACCTCATCGGGGGAGGGATATAGGGCTTCACATCACATCGGTAGACCATCACCTTGACCTTTTCGGGTAGGACGTCACCCTCGAAGGCCAAGATAAAGGCACCGGTGGCTACCTGATTATCCCTCGGACCCCGATGGACGCGCCGGACGAAGTGAACACCCCGCCGTTCTAAATTGGCGCGTAGCTCGTCGTCTGACTGCAAGAGTAGGTCCCTATGGAATATTATGCCCTGGACCATGTTGAGACTCTTATGGGGTGTGATCGTGACGGAAACATCCCCCAACTTGTCACAAGCGAGTAACCGCCGTGACTGTGCAGAGGATGCCGTTTTGATCAATACTGCCCCAGAGCGCATTTTGGACAAGCCCTCCACCTCCCCAAACTTGTCCTCCAAGTGCTCGACAAAAAACTGAGGCTTGGTCGCCATAAATGATTCCCCATCGACTCGTGTACAGACTAAATAGCGAGGTGAATAAGGGTCGCTGCCAACCGTAGCCTTTCGTTCCTCCCATGGTGTGGCCAGGGAGGGGAACGATTGTGGATCATATGCCTGAGCGTTGTATTGAGGCCGAGAACGCTTAGAGACTGCTGGCGGCTGGCCGCCAGCAAGAGATGATGTACCACGCTTCATCGCGGGTCATCCGCCCTGATGCCACCTACTCCGACCAAGGGCCCTCCCCACGGGCGCCACCCAGCCTCAGCAACGACCACCTGGCGGGATGGCCATTGCCGGGAGTCCCGATGCCCCAAGGAGACAGGCATCTACTCCTTGGCATACGCGGGGAGTTAACGGCGCAGGCATCAGTAGAGCGATCACTGTGTTGTCAGGGGGCTACAACCGACAGGGTACATGGCGGCCCCACCACAACGGACTGGCTACCGTGCTGGATTTCAGGTGAAATGTAGTCCATGATCGTCATTGGCGCATAAAGCGACACAGCAGAGCAGACTGCAAAAACCGCACCCAAGAACAAAGCCACGCCCTAGAGATGGTGAGTGGGCGGGACAGCTATGCGACGACGACCAACCAAGCTAGAGATGTTAATGAGCGATGGACACATTGCACCTTGTAAGGCGCCCTTCCCCAATCAGCTCGCTCTTCGGAAGAATTTAGAAGATGGAGGTCAAACCCGGTAGGGGACCATCACATTAGGCCGAAACGTTTGAGACTCCTTTTAGTCGCCTCTTACGACAGGCAGGAATACCGTGGGCCTATTCTTACCCCCGAACCCACAGGGGGGAAGCAGTTAATTCCATAAATTATCTGTGAATACGCATTAGGAGTGATTTGAAATGGAATGATCATATAAAGTTGATCGTCGGTAAAGCAGATGCCAGACTGAGATTCATTGGAAGAGTCCTAAGGAAATGCGATCCGAAAACAAAGGAAGTAGGTTACAGTACGCTTGTTCGCCCACTGCTTGAATACGGCTCAGCAGTGTGAGATCCGTACCAGATAGGGTTGATAAAGGAGATAGAGAAGATCCAACAGAGAGCAGCGCGCTTCGTTAGAGGATCATTTAGTATTCGCGAAAGCGTTACGGAGATGATAGATAAATTCCAGTGGAAGACTCTGCAGGAGAGACGCTCAGTAGCTCGGTACGGGCTTTTGTTAACGTTTCGAGAACATACCTTCACCGAAGAGTCAAGCAGTATATTGCTCCCTCCTACGTATATCTCGCGAAGAGACCATGAGGATAAAATCAGAGAGATTAGAGCCCACACAGAAGCATACCGACACTCCTTCTTTTCACGAACAATACGAGACTGGAATAGAAGGGAGAACCGATAGAGGTGCTCAAAGTACCCTCCGCCACACACCGTCAGGTGGCTTGCGGAGTATGGATGTAAATGTAGATGTAGAACGTGTAGAGGGGGGTAGGGGGGGGGGAGAGGGCTATTTGCTTCACGCTCACGCAAAAAAAATTTCAAAATGCATATTACGTTAAATGTTGTTGGTTTTTACTCACAACATACTTTTTAAAACGGTTTTGAATGTAAGTAGCCTCATAAACCTTAAAATATTGAATAAGTCATTCATTGAAGAATGTGAATCAATTACTAAAGTTTAAAAAATGTGCGTAAAGTGTAGCGGAAAAACTTAAAAAATTGTTTCAATTTTGGGCTCCAAGTACAAATCTGGCGCTGTACATTATCTCGTCGACGTCGGCCCTGCGGTGCTCACATTGAAGAAATTGCGAAAGCAGCGGTTAAGAATAAAATAAACGTTATGCCTTTCTCACTTGTTTAGCCTTTTACGCCCACGTCTCGTTTTTAATTTATTATATATGGAAACATTTCTCTACACCTCTCTTGCATTCAAAATGTCTGATTTGCAACTGGTTGTCAAACCTGGAACTAATATTTTTACCGGCGTAAATTTCTTCCTCATTAATGGGATACAATATCTGCCAAGTTTCGCTACCACATGATAATTACAGCCCACACTGTGAGTAGCTGTACTTCAGTTATAACTACTCGATACATGTTTGGCTGCGCATTGGCTTACATTTCAGTGCAGTTTCACAATATTTGTAGAAATAGTATCTCGTACATTCTCTGTTTGGGGATTGGATTACATAGCGTTTCTCACACAGAAATTTCTTTTGAATGTTATTTCTTCTGAGAAAATCGTATATGTTTTGTCTGAGAATGTTCATAGGCTACCAGTACGTGTTCGATTTCGACAGTGAGTTGCTGCTGAGTAAAGAGTTCGAAGAGAATCAGCACTTAATGTTTGTGTACCTCATCAGTTTAAGTCTCGACTTAATTCTATGTGGAAGTGTCAGAACGTATTCCAAATGTTGCCGTAACGTCTTTCGGAGGCGGGATGTGGGTACCAGCCCGGTATTCACCTTGAGAGGTGTGGGAGATCGCTTAAATCCTGTATATATATCGTGCCTACTTAACGTTGTTTCTTACAAACTACCTTTACGGTGTTGCAGTTTTCATGGCCAGCAGTGTATAACTATAACATTCCAAAGAACACACTACCTTAGTTAACCCACGCGGTTCCAAGCGGGTACTTTACGCCTAACTTTGGAAAGTACTGTGAACGAGCGAGTCAGTTAATTTGTAGTGTAGTGTAGTTAGTAGTGTAATTTATGATCAAAATATTTGAAACAAATATTTTTGAATCAATTCTCCTAACAGCGAAAAATGATCCCACATAAAAGTTTTAACATATTTACCAAGTTTCGCTGCCGTACGATATTTGCAGCCGAAACTGGACCTCCGTGAGTACCTGCATTTTATTTATAACCACACGGTAGTGCAATTCATAGCAAATTTTACGTTCTTTGTGTCCAGCTTTTATGGTGTTGCTATTTTAATGCTATGTTGCTAACAACAGTATAAGTGGAAAATAGAAGAGGTCTCGAGGAAGGTGTTACAATGAATGAGGAACAATACTGTTTTAAAGTAAAGTAAAACCTTCTGTGTTGGAGTTTCATGACTATCTAAATTCCCAGTGTGAAGACACAATTTCATGTTGGTGATGCAGTTCGATACGGGAAGACTTCAATTAGATTACATCATGGTCAGACAGAAATTCCGAAATCAGATATTGGATTGTAAGGCGTACCCTGGAGCAGATATATACTCAGATCACAATATAGTAGTGATGAAGAGTAGGCTGAAGTTCAAGACATTAGTCAGGAAGAATCAATACGCAAGGAAGTGGGATACGGAAGTTCTAAGGAATGACGAGATACGTTTGAACTTCTCTAACTCTATAGATGCAGCAATAAGGAATAGCGCAGTAGGCAGTACGGTTGAAGAGGAATGGACATATCTAAAAAGGGCCATCACAGAAGTTGCGAAGGAAAACATAGGTACAAAGAAAGTAGCTGCGAAGAAACCATGGGTAACAGAAGAAATACTTCAGTTGATTGATGAAAGGAAGAAGTACAAACATGTTCCGGGATAATCAGGAATACAGAAATACAAGTCGCTGAGGAATGAAATAAATAGGAAGTGCAGGGAAGCTAAGACGAAATGGCTGCAGGAAAAATGTGAAGACAACGAAAAAGATATATTGTCGGAAGGACAGACTCAGCATACAGGAAAGTCAAAAAAACATTTGTTGACATTAAAAGCAACGGTGGTAACATTAAGAGTGCAACGGGAATTCCACTGTTAAATGCAGAGAAGAGAGCAGATAGGTGGAAAGAATACATTGAAAGCCTCTATGAGGGTGAAGATTTGTCTGATGTGATAGAAGAAGAAACAGGAGTCGATTTAGAAGAGGTATGGGATCCAGTATTAGAATCGGAATTTAAAAGAGCTTTGGAGGACTTACGGTCAAATAAGGCAGAAGGGATAGAAAACATTCCATCAGAATTTCTAAAACCATTAGGGGAATGGGCAACAAAACGACTATTCACGTTGGTGTGTAGAATATATGAGTCTGGCGACATACCATCTGACTTTCGGAAAAGCATCATCCACACAATTCCGAAGACGGCAAGAGCTGACAAGTGCGAGAATTATCGCACAATCAGATTAACAGCTCATGCATCGAAGCTGCTTACAAGAATAATATACAGAAGAATGGAAAATAAAATTTAGAATGCGCTAGGTGACGACCAGTTTGGCTTTAGGAAAAGTAAAGGCACGAGAGAGGCAATTCTGACGTTACGGCTAATAATGGAAGCAAGGCTGAAGAAAAATCAAGACACGTTAATAGGATTTATCGACCTGGAAAAAGCGTTCGACAATATAAAATGGTGCAAGCTGTTCGAGATACTGAAAAAAGTAGGGGTAAGCTATAGGGACAGACGGGTCATATACAATATGTACAACAACCTAGAGGGAATAATAAGAGTGGACGGTCAAGAACGAAGTGCTCGTATTAAGAAGAGTGTAAGACAAAGCTGTAGCCTTTCACCCCTACTCTTCAATTTGTATATCGAGGAAGCAATGATGGAAATAAAAGGAAGGTTCAGGAGTGGAATTAAAATACAAGGTGGAAGGATATAAATGATACGATTCGCTGATGACATTGCTATCCTGAATGAAAGGGAAGAAGAATTAAATGATCTGCTGAACGGAATGAACAGTCTAATGAGTACACAGTATGGTTTGAGAGTAAATCGGAGAAAGACGAAGGTAATGAGAAGTAGTAGAAATGAGAACAGCGAGAAACTTAACATCAGGATTGATGGTCACGAAGTCAATGAAGTTAAGGAATTCTGCTACCTAGGGAGTAAAATAACCAATGACGGACGGAGCAAGGAAGACATCAAAAGCAGACTGGCTATGGCAAAAAAGGCATTTCTGTCCAAGAGAAGTCTACTAATATCAAATATCGGCCTTAATTTGAGGAAGAAATTTCTGAGAATGTACGTCTGGAGTACAGCAATGTATGTTAGTGAAACATGGACTGTGGGAAAACCGGAACAGAAAGGAATCGAAGCATTTTAGATGTGGTGCTATAGACGAATGTTGAAAATTAGGTGGACTGATAAGGTAAGGAATGAGGAGGTTCTACACAGAATGGGAGAGGAAAGGAATATGTGGGAAACACTGATAAGGAGAAGGGACAGGATGAAAGGATATCTGCTAAGACATGAGGGAATGACTTCCATGGTACTGGAGGGAGCTGTAGAGGGCAAAAACTGTAGAGGAAGACAGAGATTGGAATACGTCAAGCAAATAATTGAGGACGTAGGTTGCAAGTGCTACTCTGAGATGAAGAGGTTGGCACAGGAAAGGAATTCGTGGCCGGTTGCATGAAACCAGTCAGTATACTGATGACAAGAAAAAAGAAAATGCAGTTCGATCTCTGTGGGCTCCATTTGCAACCATTCGTGCAACACATGTTATTTTACATTTTTTTGTATTTCTTTATGCATACGTCGGAGGTTGGTCGTCAAATGATGCTAATTCCCGTCTCCTACTTCGTGTAGTAATGTATTTCCTTCATTCTTTTCTCTGTTTGTGGAAACGCAGTTGTAACGAGAGCTCCATCGACATACGAGTACTATCAGAGGTGGTAGCGTGGATTTAACAAGCGCCGGCTGGTGTTGCCGAGCGGTTCTAGGCGCTTCAGTCTGGAACCTCGCGACCGCTACGTCCCAGGTTCGATACCTGCCTCGGGCATAGATGTGTGTGATATCCTTAGGCTAGTTAGGTTTAAGTAGTTCTAGGGGAATGATGACTTTCTATGTAAAGTCCCACAGTGCTCAGAGCCATTTCAACCATTTGATTTAACAAGAGAAAGATGTATAAAATGTTGTTGTTGTTGTCTTCAGTACTGACACTGGTTAGATGCAGCTCTCCATGCTACTCTATCCTGTACAAGCTTCTTCATCTCCCAGTACCTACTGCAACCTACATCCTTCTGAATCTGCTTAGTTTATTCATCTCTTGGTCTCCCTCTACGATTTTTACCCTCCACGCTTCCCTCCAATACTAAATTGGTGATCCCTTGATGCCTCAGAACATGTCCTACCAGCCGATCCCTTCTTCTGGTCAAGTTGTGCCACAAACTTCTCTTCTCCCCAATCCTATTCAAACTTCCTCATTACATACGAGATCTACCCACCTAATCTTCAACATTCTTCTGTAGCACCATATTTCGAAAGCTTCTATTCTCTTCTTGTCCAAACTATTTATCGTCCATGTTTCACTTCCATACATGGCTACACTCCATAAAAATACTTTCAGAAATGACTTCCTGACACTTAAATCTATACTCGATATTAACAAAATTTCTCTTCTTCAGAAACACTTTCCTTGCCATTGCCAGTCTACATTTTATTTCCTCTCTACTTCGACCATCATCAGTTATTTGGCTCCCCAAATAGCAAAACTCCTTTACTACTTTAAGTGTCTCATTTCCTGATCTAATTCCCTCAGCATCACCCGACTTAATTCGACTGCGTTCCATTATTCTCGTTTTGCTTTTGTTGATGTTCATCTTATATCCTCCTTTCAAGACACTGTCTATTCCGTTGAACTGCTCTTCCAAGTCCTTTGCTGTCTCTGACAGGATTACAATGTCATCGGCGAACCTCAAAGTTTTTATTTCTTCTCCATGGATTTTAATACCTACTCCCAATTTTTCTTTTGTGCTTGCTCAATACACAGATTGAATAACATCGGGGAGAGGCTACAACCCTGTCTCACCACCTTCCCAGCCACTGCTTCCCTTTCATGTCCCTGGACTCTTATAACTGTCATCTGGTTTCTGTACAAATTGTAAATAGCCTTTCGCTCCCTGTATTTTATCCCTGCCACCTTAAAAATATATAAAATATAAAATATAGGTAAAATATAAAATATATAAATATATAATATAAAATATAGGTATAGGTAAAATATAGGTATATAAAATATAAAATATAGGTTGTAAAATGTATATCGCTAGCCAGGACCACTTGGTCGATAGATGAAATGTGTTGCACAGTAGGGCGGAAGACAAGTGCTCATAGCTCTTAAAGTACTATTGAAAGTGGCTACCGTCGCAAGCATGATGTACACAGCTCTTGCAAAGACTATTGATGAAACTATAACGTTGTAAGATGGAACAGAAATTTGTTCATATTCGGAAATGAGGATCCACTTCTCCGCTCACACGACTGCACTCGACCATTTCTATTATCCTTGTAGTGTGCGGCTCTCATTACGCTGCACAACACGCTTTTTGCCCCATGCATGAATATCGGTGATTATGACTAATTTTTGTATACTGAACTCTAACTTGATTTTAGTTTTTTCGTTCATCACGTACAGTTTCTTCTTTCATTTCTATTTCTTTCTGCCACGGAAATATGCCTTCATTTAATTGAAATAAGTTTCAATGCACGTGAAAGAAAGAAACTTATTCCTCTATTTGTATTTGCATCTCTGTGCTTGTCTACCTGCTGTTATCTGTCGTAAAAAGAAATGACAATCCTGCCGTGTTCTGCCACCTGGTGAGTTTTCATGCTATTTAGAATAAAGAGTATTTGTGCTGCACTGTAATTGCAGTCACTAACGTATGGTGTGTTACGCCCATTTAAGGTTAGTGGTACACGAATATATTCTCAGAAATTCTTGTGCACAATTCTAGACAATGTTTGTATAATGTCAGTATTTCGTTACGTTTATAGGAAATATACTGTGAAGAGCGGACGACGTAACAAAACGTACCTTAGTGAAGAAGGCATGCGAGTTGCCCCTCATCTTATCGGGGCACATGTGGCTACTGTGTTGTCGAGATTTACTGGTGGCACGAACGGAAGGATCACGCCACTGACTGCTATATTTTCTCGACCGAAGGGAAAGTGTATTCTGCAAAATCAGAACATGATGTTCAACATCCAAACCTCCCATATCCATGCGACCGGTTCCTCACGACGCTTCTGCACCTCCTAAGCTATAATTAACTGGTCCATTGATGAACAAAGGATAGGTGTGCTATTCGACACCAGTGGGAGCCAAACAGCAGCAGCGGCCGGCACAGGAGTATTTGCTACTACAATCAAATCAGCTCACTGCATTACGCACGGAGAACTTAACAACCACTTTAGGGGCCTAAATCTGTCCCAGGCAGACTCTGAGTTACTGGCTTCGTGATTGTAAGAATAGTTCGCTCATATAGTTTAAGTGACCTCATATAGGAAGCGCCAGATTGAGTATGATACCTGTTTCTCTTCCTTCAACTCTTTTGTGTATTGTAGTAATATCGATGGATTATTTGAAGCACTGAAAATGTTCACAACTGTGAGGAATGAACACTCTTCTTTGATTTCTCCAATAATTATTGGCCTGAAATTAGCTTTTCACTCTGCATCGGAGTGTGCGCTGTTATGAAACTTCATCGGTGATTAAAACTGTGAGCTGGACCGAGACTCGAACCCGAGACCTTTACTAGCACTCTCGGGAAGAAACGATATTGCGGAGACAGGAATTGCTCACAGCATTTCCAGAGTGAAATTTTCACTCTACAGCGTAGTGTGCGCTGATACATAGTTTTAATCTGGCCTACAGATATCGCCAGGGAGTAAGGTTATCTTAGTGATTCATTTGTTCAAACGATTGTGAGACTTACCGAGCGTCAGAATATCCGGAATTATCTACAAATAGTCACAGCCTTATGAATGGATCACGTTACGCGATATGTCCTGCAGCCGAGATCAAACAGCAAACAAGCGCACCATCATAGAACAACGATTCCGTGAAGAGAAATTTAAAGGAAAATAAGTGTCACCAGTCTCTTGCGGCCAGAGCGTGTCGGGAATCAGTTGTTACAGAATTTAACGGAGTAAATGAAGCAGTGAATCGTGCGCTTTCTTCTCGTAAGCTGACTATGTTCAACACATGGAATAATGGCAGACAGGCTCCCAGTATTGAAACGTATTTGCACATCACATAGATTAATAGGCAAAGTTTGACCCTCCTCTACATTGTGTGTGCCACAAATGGAACAGTTCCTCATTACGGTAATTCCTAGTGAAATGATTCGGTCTTTTCCTGTATCATTGAAAGTTGACTGGCGAAATCATGTTAGAGCGAGTAACAATGCCTCTCTTTCAGGGCAACTATAGAGTTAAATATCAGTTGCCAAGTCGCTCTGAAAGACGTTGTCAATTACAGTGACTTCCCATGCTGTGTTCCTGCTGTTCACATTGTTTGAGCTATATACGGCAAAATAACCTTGGGACCGATTGCCGGCTTTATCACACTATAAACCCCAGTTACTATTGGAGGAGGTGCGATCTTACCTTTTGATGTAATTGAAGTGATGTATTCAGTGAGCTACAGGTGAATGCCAATCATTGAAAACTTTGGTGAGTTTCAAATATTTATCTCACTTAAGTGATATTAGCGTTAAATGACAGGATGAATCGCTGGTTCTACTGCGATCGAACGCCGAAACTTTGGACTACTGTTTCAAAACTTAGTTACTCAGCAAGCGAGCCACCGCATGAGTCTGTCTTGAAAACCCTTAATCAGATTTTCACAGCAATTTAGGGAGGTATTCTCTAATACTTGGAAGTTCTCTCGCTGTTTATAGACCGCGTAAGGACGAACACAAAATCGCCCTATTTCGTCTCTCTGTCTTTTTCCTACTTCTCGTCCTCTGTTTCTGCGTTTAAGTGCTTAGTGTAATAAATGTTATTTGCTAGACGTTTCACTTGTTTCCACTTGTGTTCAGACGTATCACGCAAAGCTGTTGGTAAAAAAAACCTTAATAGTTTAGACAGATAAAACAAGGTGTAACACTTCCACCTGCCACAGCACGGTCGCTTCCGTGTTTGCTGATGCTTGTATCATGAGCGATGCAATATATTCAGAATGGAGCCTACTAAGTATTATTTGCTATTGTGGAACACGCATCTCGTTCCACAGAGTCCATAACCGTCACTGCTTCTGAGTTACTATCTAATAGAGAATGTGGCTAATACGAACAGTGTCCACTAATGTAAACTAATTGACCCTACCTGTGCAGGTTGCGTTATCGTAGCAGTTAAATCAAAGTAATCTTGATAACTTTACCAATTAGTTATGTTTCTTATGATCAGTCCCAGTTAAGAATCATATCAGGTTTACGACAACATTTGCTTTTACTCTTTAATAATTGCCTTACAGGACACCGAAACTCCAAATTCATTCATTAGCAACATGCTCCACTAAATTATAGTTATCACTGGAAGCATCTTCAGCCTTATATTAGTTGCATTGAGAAATAATGGTTCTGCTACTGACGTTTGGCGCCGAAAATATTCGTTTTCTGGCTCACAGGCGTCAGCTGAGAAACAGTTTCTACGGCCCTGGTGTCCGTAAATAGATCATCAAGGTCTCAAAAGTGATCCTCAGCCTTGTAACGCACTGGCACTACGCCTCAAGCTACGACTCTCGCCTCATGTGTGTTACGTCTCACTGACACATTTCTTCTCTTGTGCCGTTGCTCCTCATTTAATCGAAATAAGCAGTAATCATCTTCAAGAATCTACACTGATCTGGAATTTCACATCTTCTCTTTCCATAGACAGTAAGACTGTCGGTCATTTGTTGATGGGTTGCCGCCCGTGGAAAATAAATAAAAAAATTACGTTCCTTTTTTAACAAAATTAACAAAATTTCGTATGAATACATCAGAACTCCAGTAACAGAGAAAATAAATATGCTAACGCTATGGTTTTTATAGGAAACAAGAAAAGACAACAAAAAATCGTACATAAGAAGCTAAATGATTATATATTCGATCTTAAACGGGCGAGAAACCAAAATCTGAAACCATTCAATATGTTTTGCAGGTGGTAGGCTGTAAGAAAATGTATGACAGCTGTAAAGCTACCAAAAGAAGTACAACTTATTAGCATCATCTAGGTTTGTGCAACAAATAAAAATTAGTTTTTCAAACCTGTATTCTAGGCCAAATTTTCGCTAGAGCATTAAAATGCGATATTTCGTATATTATTTAGGTGACAAGTGTCATCAGCTACATATGTAAACCAAAACAAAGCCCGACGTTCAATTATGATTCCTTTATGCGTATACAAAAAATGTTAAGATGAAATTACATGATTTCCAATTTCTAACAATTTTCCGGCTGTAAAAAAATCACAATGAAGATAGCACAAAAAGTGCTAAATATGTTTGCAAAAAGTGAAACAAACAAATATTGTCTTGCATATGGCGGAATATCTCACAAAATGAAATATACATTACTTAGTGTTTTGTTTTTAGCCATAATACCCGGTTTACGCCAAATTACGTCCTATGCACATATAAAAGCAGAATTAAAACACACAGAAACTTTAGTAATCACCTATACTCTACGTTGTTTACAGAATACATGAAAGAAATACATATTTATGTACACGTACCTGGTTGCTTAAAATACAGCATCAACAATATAATGTCTTGTTCTGATGCCCTAGGTATTTTTTTTCATACTGCGAGTAGCCAGTCGCAGGTTCCTACGCCCAATAGTTTTCGTAAGGAAAGCCTTAGATTTGTTTCGACAACGCTCACTAGGTGACGCTATGTTCATGGTATTATATTAGATTTTATTAGATATTGTTACTATAAGTAAACTTAGTGCTAAATAATTATTAATGTGTGGGTTTTCGTCATTCTACGTTTTGATTCATTATTACTTAATTCCACTGAAACCGATAATTGTAAGAAACAAATAATGTGTTGTGGACTATTTTGTTGGCTAAGCTGCAAATATGATCACTGTCACATCCTGTAACATACAATCGTCTCTACATTTATAATCGACTGTTATTACATGACGGCTGTTTAGGTTCAAACTCATACCTGCGGATAACAAACTGAGTATTTTGAGACCAGGAAATGGTGGCCGGAAGGAATTTCACTTGGTGCGACGATTTTCTTATGAGCCGTACTGAGTGTTTCGAGTTCGTAAACTACTTTTGTTTCACAATACACAGCGGCACGTTATGCGAGGAAATGAAACTGGATTCTGCTGGAAGAGACTGATCAACACTCACCCTTTCAACACACCATGAAATGCACAGAGAGCTTTTTTCTAAACACGATGTGATAAACAGAAGCGTACTACCTGACGAGAATGGGCATGTGCTGTGCTATACAAGCACAAACCAGACGCCCTTTAACTGGACAAGCACTGAACCTAACAAGCAACGCACAAAGACTGCCTCAGGAGAAGCATAAAAACTTCTCTCGTACCGCAGAGTTGTTAACCTTGTACAGTAAAATAACGAATACGAAAACTTTCGCACAACGTTCTGCAACACTCTTCCTTTTATTTCATTTTTTCTTTCTTTCTCTCTCGCTTTCTTAGTCTTCTACTTTTTTTCTCTTCTCAGACAAGTTGTTTGGTTTTAATTGCCGAATTCAGTATTTAATGCACACAAAGAAAAATAACGTCTTCCGGATTATTTTAGAAGCGAATGTGAGCATATCAGGTGGGGAAAAAATGAACACTGTGACACTTCGACTACAGACGGTCGTAGATGTCACATTCAGATACCGATGGCTACTGCACTGTGAAATTATTCTATTATTCTACAATTCACACCACTCTTATACTTTTTTTACTACTTGGTGAGATCAGTTTCAAACTAGTTTCACTATCTTCCACCCCTCCCCCCCCCCACCTCCACCGTCACTACTGCACTCTCATAAACGCATGTGGGCATAATTACTTTCTGGGCAGCTCCGTAAGAGCTGTAATATGAGGTGCAGTCAAAAGAAAACTGAAACCCACTACAACGGGACCATCCAGATCGATGAAGCGTAGCCATCGTCAAATTGGGAGTGTGGGGGCGGGAGTAAACATGCAACAGAATGACTTCGTCCGGCAGCTTGCCTCGGCGTTTTGTCTTTAACACGCGTCGCAGTTTCTGCAACGTATCGTCATAACGCTGCACGTTGATTTTGGTTAGATGTTCGAGGAACGCAGTGAGTAGAGAGCCCCTGTCATCCATGAAGAAGATAACCAAGCCTCAGTGCAGACGGCAAAGTCAACGTTGGAAACGTGCCACTCCTCTTCCGCTATAGAAATCCAAAGCTGTTCACCCAAGCTCCGGTAAGTAACACAATAACGCCCGCCACCACACCGACAATCGGAAGAGGGATATGCTGCTGCGATTTGGTTGGGGAATAGTGTAACATCCTCCGTACGGCATGGGTCTTTTATAGTGCGATTTTCACGTCTTTGACGACCTGAGAAAGACAAGCGTGGTTTTAGTCGGACGACGAAGTGTAAGAGTGAGGGCGGTTGAGGATCCGTCAGCGTCCCACCACGTTATACGAAACAGAAATTGATCTTTTTGTCTCTCACTGAGATCCGTGTCTTAAAACGTATTGCGATAACTTTTTCTTTGGAACCATTCCGTGATCCCGTTGTGGTAGGTGCTCGGCTTTCATTTCACTGTCCTTATACACTGACGGAGAAAGAAGAAGTTGACCGACATAAAAGAACGTTGGTAGATGTGTCTACGTCTGAAAGATGATGTCTATTCAATGACGTCTTTGTCGCCTTCAAGGCATCCTTGACTAACGCCGACTCACCAAGCTCAGTCGCAAAGGTAACTAACGCTCACGGTTGTTACAGCATATACACTCATTTTCAAAAAATGCAGAACACCTAAGCGACTAGAAAGAGGAAGTTCATATTCACAGGACATGTACATTAGTATCTCCCGTAGAAATGATTAGCATTACAGTTACCCCGGTTAGCACGTGTCCTCTTGCGTGGGATGCACATTGTCTGCCATGGGCTCTTGTAACGTATAAATTCATGTTCGATTGGTGACAGGTCTGGTGATCTGCAGGGCCCAGGGCAAATGGCTGACATCCTATGACACCAAGAAAGTCACGTGTTTAAGCGGCAACATATGGGTGTGAATTGTCTTGCTGAAAAATGGTTTCTAGGGTCCCACGACGTCATTCACCTAGGTCATACTGGTCACAGCGCCCTGGACTCGCACCAACTGTGATTTGTGGTTATACCCAATAGCATCCCACACCATAAGGTCTTGAGCTGGCGCTGTATGTCTTGTGCTAATACAGTAACTGTGATGTCGCTCCCCTGTCTGTTACGAATCAAAATGCAGCCGTCACTTTGAAACAAACAGTACTCGAATTCTTCCAAAAACACTACCTGATGCCGTTGCTGTCTCCAGTGATGTCGTTATTTGCATCATTTCCGTCTATCACGCTTCTGCACATTCGTCAAAGGTAGGCGGAGAAGAGGACGACGCGCACGTAACACATGCCATAACAAATGGCGACAGACTATTACCGCCCATAGTGTATAATGTGTAGCACTGTTTTACTGCTGCGTCAGAGCCGAGATTATCGCAGATGTATCGTGCAACGCCATTCGGATTCAAATGGTTCTGAGCAATGTGGGTCTTAACATCTGAGGTCATCAATCCCCTAGAACGTAGAACTACTTAAATCTAACTAACCTCAGGTTATCACACACATCCATGACCAAGGCAGGAATCGAACCTGCGACCGGAGCAGTCGCGCGGCTCCGGATTGAAGAGGCCGGCACGCCATTTGGAGAAGGTGTTGATCTTCTCGGGGGGTTTGCGGGTGTGTGTGTGTGGGGGGGGGGGGGGGAGTGGGGGGGGGGGGTTGGAGTGACCTCACCGAACTTGTCGTGTTCCACTAATGCGCCCGCATACACGTCTGCGAGTCATCCTGTACGGCTGCTCAAGTTATACTCGCCAGTTACCTTCGGTTTATAGCGACAAAGAGAACCGCAGGGACTTTTTACCAGGAGGTGGTGTTGCACCACGATATCGATGTTGACCTTGAACCTGGTGGCCGACTTGATTCAAATGCTGATCATCTCTGCACAACATGCTAATGTGCATATCCTGTGAATATGGACGCTCTATCCGTAGACGATCAACGTGATCTGTTTATTTTTTTTTCTGAACACGTTGTGCACGCTGTAAGGGTCGTGAGAGTTAGTTGCCTTTGAGATTGGACGTGGTGAGTCGATGTTAGTCATGAAGGCCTTTGAGGGACATAGACGCCATTATCTACACCTCACTGAGTTTGAACGAGGTCGTTGTAGGACGTCGACCAGCCGGATGTTTTTCTGCGATACAACAAAAGACTTGGCCTGAATGTAGCTACTATACACGATTGCTGACAGTGATGTACCATCACAACTAGACCGGACTCTGTACTGCCAAGTGGTACTGCCGAGAGGGAAGACCACCGTGTTCGTCATACGGTTCTGGGACTTGGTACTGCATCTGTAGCAGACATTTGAGCAGCCGTTGGCACCACAATGACACAACTAACTACTAGAAATGGGTTACTTCAAGGGCAGCTCTGAGCCAGACGCCATGTAGCATGCATTCCACTGATCCCAAATCACTGTCACTTACGACTCAAGCGAGCGCTTGAGAATGGGGTGGAATTCTGTTGTGTTCTCTGATGAAAACTGTTTCTGACTCAGTGTTAGTGAAGGACGTATGTGGGTTACAAGGTTGCCAGCTGAGAGATTTCAACCAAACAGTCTGTGTGTCTACATCTACATCTACATCCATATTCCGCAAGCCACCCGACGGTGTGTGGCGGAGGGTACCCTGAGTACCTCTATCGGTTCTCCCTTCTATTCCAGTCTCGTATTGTACGTGGAAAGAAGGATTGTCGGTATGCTTCTGTGTGGGCTCTAATCTCTCTGATTTTATTCTCATGGTCTCTTCGCGAGATATTCGTAGGAGGGAGCAATATACTGCTTGACTCTTCGGTGAAGGTATGTTCTCGAAACGTTAACAAAAGCCCGTACCGAGCTACTGAGCGTCTCTCCTGCAGAGTCTTCCACTGGAATTTATCTATCATCTCCGTAACGCTTTCGCGAATACTAAATGATCCTGTAACGAAGCGCGCTGCTCTCCGTTGGATCTTCTCTATCTCTTCTATCAACCCTATCTGGTGCGGATCCCACACTGTTGAGCAGTATTCAAGCAGTGGGCGAACAAGCGTACTGTAACCTACTTCCTTTGTTGTTGGATTGCATTTCCTTAGGATTCTTCCAATGAATCTCAGTCTGGCATCTACTTTATCGACGATGAACTTTATATGATCATTCCATTTTAAATCACTCCTAATGCGTACTCCCAGATAATTTATGGAATTAACTGCTTCCAGTTGTTGACCTGCTATTTTGTAGCTAAATGATAAGGGACCTATCTTTCTATGTATTCGCATCACATTACACTGCTTGACACTCAGGAGGTACACCTGGAGGTTTGGTCTGGAGTGCGATTTTGTATGACAGCAGCAACGCTGTCGCGATTACCCCATACATTCTGACTGCAAATATCTACGTCAGTCTGATGATTCGATCTGTTGTACTGCCATTCACCAACACCATTCCAGGGTGCGTCGTCCGCGAACTTCTAACATTATTCACTAGTTCATTAACATAAACGGTAAACAGTAGCGGCACATAATACTTCCTTGTGATTCTCCTTCAGTTACCTTCAAACGTGTCGATTTTGTTTTTGTGAGAAAGACGAGTTGAGCACTGCCTCCAAGTGACTCGTGAATTCGGTCTCAAATCTGATCAGATACTCGATAACCTCGTATATTGTTCACTGATCGGCAGTTCGGAAATGTGTAGAATGCCTGTGTGAAAGTAAGGAACACGACGTCGACCTGGGCGACATTTTGTGCGTCACTTTGGATCTCGTGGACGAACGGAGCGACCTGAAATTCGCGATGTCTGCTTGTGAAAACCATGTTAATTTAAGCAGTTGAGATTTTTTCTTCAAAATGTCATAAATCCTGAGCATAAAACATGTTCCCTAATTCTGAAACAGATCGGCGTCAATCTATAATTATGCCCATCTGTCCGACGGGCCTTCTTCAAAACTGGGACGACGTGGGCTTTCTTTTCCAATCACTGGGTCCCCTTCGTTGCTTCAACATCGTACGATAAACTGCTGCTAGAAAGTGAGAAAGTTCTTTCGCATAATCTCTCTAGAATCATCAATTATTTTGTTGTCTAAACATCAGAACACATCGCCATCTCTCAATTTCTCTTTTCTTCATCTAATTCCCTCAGCGTCTGCCCTTTTAATTTGACTACACCCTTTGCCCTTGCTTTATGTTTCAGTGTTCATCTCATAATCTCTTTCCAGGATATTATTCGCTCCGTTCAATTGACTTTCCAACTCTTTTGGCGTATCTGACATAAAAGTAGTCGTAGAGAAAAATTTATAAATTATTGCTCTCAAATGTTCTACTTTTTTTCTAATATTTAACAGTCGGAACTCTCTTCACATTTCTCAACGGATTCGTTCTGAAATTAAAAAAATAGTGTAAGCAATATACATAGCTACTACGCATACGAGCGCTGATTAATACTAGTGTTATATACAATACTGACGTGAAGGCAGCGTCATAGAAAGTGATCTGTCATATTTCGTTCCCAGCCATAAAAGTTTTGCAAATGCTGCGTGTAGTACCATTTCCCCCGAAAGCAAGATGAATGAATGGTCAGCTGTTTTATTGAACTGACAAGTAGCTAGAACAGCAAATTTGTAGCTGCAATCTGCAGTGCGAAGTTGCATAGTTATTACCTTCCGTGATTCGCATTCACTATTCTAGTTTGTAATATTTTCGGAGCTGTCACTGTGATATTGCGATGCACGCAGTGAATTTTAATCATCATGGATGAGATGTAGCCAGAGCAGTGAATTTAATGCTACGTTGTGAACACAGAACAGAAAGATGGCTTATAGTTAGTACACGAATTGTTTGTTTTCTGTAATGAGAAGTACACATTTAAAATAATTAATTTTTCTCTCAGATCGTCATCAATTAACAAGTGAAACGGGGTAGTACCGGAGTTCCATCCAAGCAGAAACTCCCCTAAAGCAGCAGCAGCAGCAGCTATATTCACGTGTCATGTCCACTAATAGAGATTAGTTTCCTAAGAACACCTACCTTTCCTTAATCAGAAACTATGCACGACTTATTAACAACTGCATGCGTGTACAGTTCTTATTACATCATATTTGGTAACAAAATTTCGTGAAGAACTTATCACAGGGTAACAATAAATCAACTGAAAATGCCTACAGAACCGAAATCGTAACAGTGTCCAAAATGTAAGAATAGTTTATTGGAGGAAGTGTTATATTACTCCAGAATTAATTTGCATATAGAGAGTCGATTATTAAAAACCCTTTTGTTTGGCACATCCTCTCACCAGGTTCTGCTCATTGCATTTATTGATCACTCACTGCAATGAAAGTATGGCGCCTGCTAGCTGATGTGTTTGTTTGTGTGTGTGTGTGTGTGTGTGTGTGTGTGTGTGTGTGTGACTTTAATCTGAGAATGGTTCACTGTTTGTGAAGTAGTATCCATGGAGTCACCGAATCCCTCAGTCCCATCCTACTGACAAATAACCATGAATATCTTACTCCCTTATACGTCGCGGTTTGGATTTTAGAGACATTGTGGCACACAGAATGGTGTCAAATTTGTACGTACTTACCTAATCTCTCCTTGATGTCACTAATTCATGTGATTTCTTCGCACTCAAGTATTGTTTAGGTTTTTATGTTGGTAACGCCACGTAGCGCTCTATATGAAAATCACTGACTGACTGTGCTGTGTGAAGTCTGTGGCTGGTTTGCATTGTTGGAATATTTGCTATTGTAGTGTTGGGCAGTTGGATGTGAACAGCGCGTAGCGATGCGCATTTGGAGGTGAGCCGCCAGCGGTGGTGGATCTCAGGAGAGAGATGGCAGAATTTTGAGAGCGGACGATCTGACGTGTGTCCATCAGAAAGAGTAAATTTGTAAGACTGGATGTCATGAATTTTGAACACTATTAAGGTAAATACATTGTTTGTTCTCTGTCAAAATCTTTCATTTGTTAACTATGCCTATCAGTAGTGAGTGCCTACAATAGTTAGCTGGCAGTATAGGCGCTCGCTGTATTGCAGTAGTTCGAGTAACGAAGATTTTTGTGAGGTAAGTGATTCATGAAAGATATACGTTATTGTCAGTCAAGGCCATTTATTTGTAGGGATTATTGAAAGTCAGATTGCGCTGCGCTAAAAATATTGTGTGTCGGTTTAGTGTTTATCAGAATAAGTAAAGAGAGAAATGTCTGAATACGTTCAGTTTTGCTCAGCTGTTTGAAAACCAAATAACGTAGAGCAAAGTCATTTATGAATGTTTCTAAGGGGAGCTTTCACTATCCTAGTGGGCTACTTCGGTGTTGAACGCTATCCAAAGTGCCTCCAGTGGTGCTTTGATACACTTAATATATTTGATTGACTTAACTACTGAGTGGTTTGGCAAGGATCAATCCTTCTGAATGTGAGCAACAACTCTTAGTGTAAGGTTTCAAACACGACGCGAGTGCGTTGGGGGTGAACAGATATCAGGCAGGTTCAAGTTGCAGCATGTGCTGTGGGCTTTTCCACTTAATGCCGAGTGACGTTTGGGTGTTAGCCTAACTAGACAAGTCGCTTTTGTGGTAAGGAAGTATCTCGCAATACGGACACAAAAGCATTATCTGTGAGCGTTCTTGTATTTCCCAGCGCAAAGTAGGCGAAGATATGTCCGTTAGTAGCTAGTTCTATTAAAAACTCTACAGTATATTGTTCATATGCCTCCCAGAAGTTATAATTTAGTGTTCAGGAATACGTCTAGTAATTCGTGTTGGACTAATTGCACGCCACATTTTGCATGGCACATTCGTAGTTTTACTTGATACACGGGCCCCTGATGTAACTGATGAGAACTCCACTATTTATTGTCCTGAAAACATAAAAAAAGTCTGGGTCTAACGGAGTGATTGGTGAATTGCTTGTTTTGAGAGAAATTAATTTCGGTAGACACTTCTTCTTCTTCTTCCTTTAGTGTTCAACCCTGAGGATGGTTTGCAGCAGAGCGCCATTCCTCTCTTCTGTCAGCCTTCCTCTTCATTTCCACGTATGTGTTACATCCACCGACATTCATGATGTGTTGCATGTATGATAACCTTGGTCGCACAGGCCGATTCGTTCCCTGTATAGCTCCTTCTGTTGTTGTTCCAATGATGTTGTTATGTCGTGGAATGTGCCTTACAAGTTCGTCTCTTCTTGCTTGGATGTGCGTCCACAGATATCTGTACTCTTATAAGCACCTCTTCATTTGCTACTTTGTCTCTGCAGCTGATTTTCATCCTTCTATAGCACCACATCTCCAGGACATCTAGCCGTCTTCTCTCTTATCTTCCAATTGTCCAAGTTTCACATCCGTGTAGGGCCACACTCCAAACGAAAGCTTTCATGATACGTTTCCTTATTTTCAGACTGATGTTCTTGCTGGTGAGTAAGTTCCTCCTCCGATTACATGCAATTTTGGCCTTTTGTGTTCTGCTCGCAATTTCTTTCGGGCTTCTATCATCCCCTGTTTTTCTACTTCCCAGGTACGTAAATTAATCTATCACATCCAGCTCCTATCTTCCACTTCTCGTTCTCAGAGGTTCATGCTCTGCTCCTGCAGTGCATGCCATGACTTTAGTTTTTTTCTTGTTTATTCTTATTCCAAAATGATTGCATAGAATCCTTTCCCTTGTTCTGAGGACTTCCTGTAGATCTTCCTTTGTCTCCGTGACTATATCAATATTATCTGCAAGTGTTCCTAATCACTGCCACCTCATTTTTATAGAAACTGTATATCACAAGAATGTCGTTGTCCTTCATTCCAGTTTTTGTCAGCACTCTGAACATCTCTTGCCAGATAACGTTATCAAAAGCCTTCTCCAGGTCTACAAAGGCAATATAAGTTGAGAACTTTTAGCATTGCAGCGCGTCAGTAACTGTGAATAATTTAATGATTATAAAGAATCCGCCTCCATTGCAAATAGTAACCGGATGCTGACCTAGCATAGTCACGCCTTCTTCGGAACACACTAAAACTACAATATAAGTGGGTTGATTTTTCTGAAATTGCTTTTCGATAAAGAGTGCCAGAATCGCTTCTCTTGTTCCCAGTCCCCTTCTGAAACCAAACTGATCTGCAGTCAGTATATCCTTCACCTTCCCTTCAATGCTCTTCAGAATTATTTTTAAGAGAATTTTTGATGCATTTGATATTAGGTTTAAAGTTTGGTATTGTTCACATTTTATAGCTGCTACCTTCTTTGGTATAGGAGCAATAATGAATTTCTAGAAGTCCGTCGGTGTTATAGATGGACCTAATAATTTTAAGCAGCATCGTTTTGATGCTGTCACCAGCATTCTTTCGTAGTTCTGCACGGATGTCATCTATACCCATTGCTACGTTGTCTCGTAGTTCCTTTAGAGCTTTGTCAAATTCTTCTTGCAGAATGTCATCTCCCTTGTCATCTTCGTCTACTTGCTCTTCTCTTCGTATTATTTCCTCTGAAAGAGGTATTGCGACATTCAATTTGTCGATGTATTCTTTCCATCTCGTCACCATGTATTCACCAAACAGCATTTTGCCCTCTTTATTTTCTATTGTGGCTGAGAGTGTTGTTTTACGTTCGTTAAAAAATTGATTTGCAGTTCTGTAGGCTATAAATTAGTTCTTCCGATTTGCATATTTTCTTCCAGTCACAGGTAATGTTAATTCAAGGTTGGCAGGTTCGGTCGTCACCGTCAGTGTTCGGACCATTAGACAGATTCCGTCCTTCGGTACAGCACAAAGGAAACAACATAGTCAAACAAGTCTGTTGTTCGGCGTGTTTCTTAGTTACGATCATTGCTTTCATACTTAATCAGGAAAAATGAGCATCTTATAAGGTACCGCTTCTATTCCAGCCACATTTTATTTCCTTATTTTCCAGTTTTGCAGTTGTGAATCGCGTCTGCAGACACCGTGTAGCATTCAATTACTAAAGTGGTACTGTATAACGCACACAATTGGGAGTAAGATTTCAGTTCCCATGTTGGCTGAAGCAGCCTATGAACAGTCTTGACTAATAAATATCTGCTAATACAGATATTAGGAGAAGCCTGTAGGTCGTACGTAATTTCTAACAAGAATATTACAACACCAAACTCGATTATCTTAATACATAAACGAATAGTGTTTAAGCTGACGAATATGTACGAACGGCTACGAACTATCACAAGGGTAAGCCCGAGAAACCGTCTGTGTGACCTAGTCGTCAGTCACCGATAGGGTGCCATCCGATCCAGTTCTGTCGTAAGACCATGCTATCAGTAAATTGCTAAATTTCAATTAATTGCCATTAATTGTGTCGATATTGTCAATTTCTGGTGTTTAGTACATAAAGACTTCATACACGCAAACGTTTTGAACGTTATTACGAATAATTGGGCTTCCTGCGTCATCACTTAGAATACAGGAAGTAGAATTGCACTTCAATGGGAACCCGAAGGCTCTCATGGTAACTGTGCGAGGGACATTAACTTCGAGAGCTTCTCGGCAAAACAGGTAGAAAGGATCCTACATGATAACCCCAGATGAAGCAAAGAATTTCTCAGACATCTTTCTAAGGTCTTTCTTAGCGCCTCTGAGATCGATATAAATTACAGGGTGTCCTTAAAAGAATGCCCAGTTACAAACTTCAGCAGTATCAACTGTAAGGACTGTACAGTGTTAGTTCAAGGTTTTAGAAATGCTCATTCACTGCTACTGCTGTGTTGTTTCCCCGCTTGTAGTACGCAGTGTAGGGATTCCTGAGCGTAAAGCACTTTGTGTTTAGCAGTTTTCTGATGACGAGTGTGTTAGTTCAGTTAAATGTTGGTATCCTTCAAAGTTTAATTGTGATCACCAGCGTGACAAAGACATTAGGTGATCATATCGTCAGACCGAAACGATAAGATGTGCAAGTAAAGGGGAAAACATGGGAGGACAAAACATAATGAAGAGAAAGGTGACTGTGTTAGAGCATCTTATCTTTGTAGTACTAGGAGGTCTGCTTGGAAAACAAGTCTTTAAGTTCAGTTACCAAGAATTACAGTGTGGAGGGCTTTATGAAAACTTTTACGCAATCATTCATACCGGTTACAGCTGGTACTTCAGGCTGCAGCGAGAAGATGACTTTTTCATCATGTGGTGTTCAGTGAGGAGGCAGCTTTTCATGTAAGTGGTACGGTAAATGCCTGTAAATGTTGGTTTCCTCATACAGCTGTACAATAGCAGTAACATTCCCTAAAATGAAAATAGTTCACCGCTACATCCCGATGTCAAGTTTACAGACCATTTTTGTTCACTGAAGCTACCATAACAGATGTGGCATACCTCGATATGTTGCAAATACGGCTCTTTCTCTGATCAAAAGGGGAACTTTATCTAGGAACAGCCTCGTGACGACTGTGTGTTGTGTGATGTCGTTAGGTTAGTTAAGTTCAAGTAGTTCTAAATTCTAGGGGACTGATAACCATAGATGTTAAGTCCCATAGTGCTCAGAACCATTTGAACAATTTTATCTGGGAACAAGACGATTCCTCTCCCCACTGGCGTCTCTTTGTACGAGATTGGTTGAACGTAAAAATTCCTGACTGTTGGATTGTTCGTCACGATCAATATGACACAGCTGTTCCGCTGGCTTCCCCATTCACAACACCTCACACCATTCGACATCAATTTGATACACGATTTGTTGTACACTCCTGGAAATGGAAAAAAGAACACATTGACACCTGTGTGTCAGACCCACCATACTTGCTCCGGACACTGCGAGAGGGCTGTACAAGCAATGATCACACGCACTGCACAGCGGACACACCAGGAACCGCGGTGTTGGCCGTCGAATGGCGCTAGCTGCGCAGCATTTGTGCACCGCCGCCCTCAGTGTCAGCCAGTTTGCCGTGGCATACGGAGCTCCATCGCAATCTTTAACACTGGTAGCATGCCGCGACAGCGTGGACGTGAACCGTATGTGCAGTTGACGGACTTTGAGCGAGGGCATATAGTGGGCATGCGGGAGGCCGGGTGGACGTACCGCCGAATTGCTCAACACGTGGGGCTTGAGGTCTCCTTAGTACATCGATGTTGTCGCCAGTGGTCGTCGAAAGGTGCACGTGCCCGTCGACCTGGGACCGGACCGCAGCGACGCACGGATGCACGCCAAGACCGTAGGATCCTAAACAGTGCCGTAGGGGACCGCACCGCCACTTCCCAACAAATTAGGGACACTGTTGCTCCTGGGGTATCGGCGAGGACCATTCGCAACCGTCTCCATGAAGCTTGGCTACGGTCCCGCACACCGTTACGCCGTCTTCCGCTCACGCCCCAACATCGTGCAGCCCGCCTCCAGTGGTGTCGCGACAGGCGTGAATAGAGGGACGAATGAAGACGTGTCGTCTTCAGCGATGAGAGTCGCTTCTGCCTTGGTGCCAATGATGATCGTATGCGTTTTTGGCGCCGTGCAGGTGAGCGCCACAATCAGGACTGCATACGAGCGAGGCACACAGGGCCAACACCCGGCGTCATGGTGTGGGGAGCGATCTCCTACACTGGCCGTACACCTCTGGTGATCGTCGAGGGGACACTGAATAGTGCACGGTACATCCAAACTGTCATCGAACCCATCGTTCTACCATTCCTAGACCGGCAAGGGAACTTGCTGTTCCAACAGGACAATGCACGTCCGCGTGTATCCCGTGCCACCCAACGTGCTCTAGAAGGTGTAAGTCAACTACCCTTGCCAGCAAGATCTCCGGATGTGTCCCCCATTGAGCATGTTTGGGACTGGATGAAGCGTCGTCTCACGCGGTCTGCACGTCCAGCACGAACGCTGGTCCAACTGAGGCGCCAGGTGGAAATGGCATGGCAAGCCGTTCCACAGGACTACATCCAGCATCTCTACGATCGTCTCCATGGGAGAATAGCAGCCTGCATTGCTGCGAAAGGTGGATATACACTGTATTAGTGCCGACATTGTGCATGCTCTGTTGCCTGTGTCTATGTGCCTGTGGTTCTGTCAGTGTGATCATGTGATGTATCTGACCCCAGGAATGTGTCAATAAAGTTTCCCCTTCCTGGGACAATGAATTCACGGTGTTCTTATTTCAATTTCCAGGAGTGTTATATACAGTTTAAACTGCGACTTCCTTTTATAGACATACTGTGGATCGCGATTGTAAGTTAGTGGGCTGGACTGCTTCCGCGAGGAGAGCAACTATGCGAGCGGTACTGCTACTGTCGGCTCCCACTGAGTTCCCACTTGCATTTCAGAAAGCAGTGTCTCCCTCCAGTTTTCAGGAAACTTTTCTAGTAGCTATTATTTCGAATATTGCCAAAAAAGACTTAGTTCCAGATGTAATTAAAATTAAGATCATATGTTTTACATGTCCGCAGCTCGTGGTCTCGGTATAGCGTTCTCACTTCCCGAGCACGGGGTTCCGGGTTCGATTCCCGGCGAGTCGAAGTAAGGCAATGGCAAACCACCTCCATTAGGATCTTGTCTATTACGGCGGTGTACTTTTCCCTCATCGTTCCCCTACGGTCTGTCAATAAGCTTGGACTTCATTTCCGTATTTTACAGTAAGTTGCAAAATATTTAAACAATGACATCTTCATTTGGGGATACTGAGTTTGTTATCTCATTAAAAAAGAACTCAGTATCCAGTTTTGCTTCCATATTCAGCATGTCTGTTAACTGTTTCCTTAGGCACATTTCGTATGCGTGTATTGTGATTTAATCCATTACCCGCATTTAGATAAGCTGTTACAGTTAAATACATTTCATCTGTGCTCCAGTTTTATAGCATCTTTCTGTCACCATACAGTAATAGAAAAGAATTTTACTAACCGACTAAGACAGCGTTAGAATATTCACCACATCCTTTTAAAACTTCATGTGGCACTAAGAACACATTTTCAAGCTCACATTAGGAGCAATTTTCAGCAACCGTGCTGGTGTAATATCGGAAACATACAACGGATGATTACAGGCTATTTAACGGATTCGCGTACACTTTCCGAGAACTGCTCAATATGGATGTGACCACCTCTGTCAGCAGTACAGACTTACCAATGATTGGGCGTGTTGTGACTGATGTCATTAATCTCTTGTCGAGGCAATAACACGCCTTCTTCCTGTACAGCTGCTAGCAAGTCTTGAAGGGTTTTTCGTGGATGCTGACGTGATGCAACCAGTCTCTTTGGTGCATCTCAGACATGCTCTGTAGGGTTCAAATTGGGAGAGGGTGCAGGCTACGCCGCGTGTGCTGTTTCTTCTGTTTCCAAGAACACACCGACCAGCCACGCTCTATGAGGTCGAGCACTATCATTCAACAATACGAAGTCTGTGTTTACAGCACCATGCAAAAACGAGGTCCCAAGATCTCGTCACGATACCTGACAGCAATTATTCTTGACGATTGACCCGTGCAATTTCATGAATAGGTGTTCGAGTAGTCAACATGATCCCTGCACACACCATTAGTGATCCTCTTCGATACCGGTCTCTTTCGACAATGTTGGGTCCAGAAACCGTGTCCCATGTTCCCTTCATATATGATTAAGCCGGGAATCACTCTACAGACGAAATCAGTGCTCATATGTCAAGCGAAGGTTGGCCCATTGTTCGACTGTCCAGGTGACATATTGAAGACTCCACTCTAGACGTTCCCTCCTGTGAAAAATTGCCAGAGGTACACATACAGCAGATCTCTAACAATAAAGGTCACTCTGCCCTTATGTATACAACTAACCTCGATACAGCACGTCCAGTGGATGCTGCGAGGTCATATGCCAGTGGCCGTGCAGTACTAAGGCGGTACCGTCGTGCTCTTACAGCGAATTAACGGTCTTGTCTTTCTGATGTCACAGGTGATCGGTCCTGCCGTGATCTTCGGGATATAGTTTAGATCTCTATAAACTGCAGCCGCTTCCGAGAAAATACAAAATTGTTCACATTAAGTCTTCGGGCCACATCAGTTTCCAACCGTTCTGTTTTCATACTTCCGTCGGCCCTGGTAGGCGTCTTTCCTGTGCCACCGTGCACAGCCTCTGATGGGTACTCAGCAATTGTTAATGTGAGAACAGCCGGTAAACACTACACCGTTTGAAAGGTGCCCTGACGCCAGCGTCGACGTTGATGTTGGTGGACCGGAATGCCATCTTCTGTGCAGATGGGGAAATGGTGGTTTGTTGCTTTAAATTTGGACACCAGTGTACAAAGAAAACAGCGTTGTCCTTAGACCATCTGTTCCTCGACAAACGGAATTCAAAATTTACAATATGATTTCAAGAAGCACATCGATCTCGCAAACGTCACTATATGTAGGAGAGTAAAAGAGATATTGATTTTATAATAATGGTACGAATTAGGAAGCTGTAGAATTCAGGAAACGCTCCCCTACACAGAGATCCTATAGATAAATATACCGTTTATGAATTTCGGAATTTCTACTGTATCTCTGTAAGAGGAAAAGAATTTAGCGACCCGTCCGGTTTGTGAGTTAATAATCGTATTGACAGTACTACAAAAATAAAGATATAGAACAAAAGCCTCGGTTTTCTGAACCTTAAGCTCAGCAAACGTAATGTCCATTTCCAAGCCACGTAATTTCCTAATCAGTTTGACGTGATACACATGAAGCAGTTTCCTGAAAGGGATAATCTAGTCCATTTCGAAAATGTTAACCAAACTTCGGTCATAACTGAAATGAATACCACTAGCTTAAAGACATCCCAGTAGTGGCCTATATCGCATGTGAGCTTCAAAGGAGTGAATTCTGATGTGTGAGCGACTTCAAAGAGATTACTTCTCGCTGCAGAGAAAGGACAGATCTGCAGACTGCTCTCAGACAATCGTGTTGTCGTGAAATTATTAAAGTTAAGCACCTTATAAACGTCGGATCCTAACTAATTTAAATCAGACCGATACACCATATGCCACATCAGCATACTATTATAGAAAATAAAAAGGAAATAGATGAAGAATAGATGAGAGATACGGTACTGCGAGATTCGTTTGACAGAAAACCTGCAGATCTAAGTCACTGATTTGATTTAGGTCATTCAGACTCTGAAGTAGACGACCTCAGAATTATTGAGATTCTTGGGCGAGCCGGACTTGAAAAAACTATCCCACTTGCAGTGCAAAACACGTGAGACGGAATAAATATACTCAAACTCCAAGAAGAACGTAATAATTCCAACTTCAAAGAAGAAAGAGCCGTCAGTTTAATAGATCATGGCTACAAAATACTGACTCGAACTATTTACAAAAGAATAGACGAACTGGTAGCAGCTGGCCTCGGCCAAGACCAGTGTAAGTAGGCTGTTAAAGGTTTTTTATTGGTAACACCACGTAGCGCTTTGTATGAAAATCACATACTGCACACAGCACAGCCAGTGATTTTCAAACAAAGCGCTACGTGGCGTTATCAATAAAAAAACCTAAACAGCCTACTTACACCATTTTACGTTTCGTAGAAACATAGCAAGAGCGACACGATGCTGACTTTCTCGCTTATCTTAGAGGATAGATTGTAGAAAGGCAAACCTATGAATAGATGTAGGTTAATTCTTACAAAGAAGAAAACAGCAGCCAGCCACTATTAATACTGCTATTTATTTAGGTAAATATGCCGTTACAGGTTTCGAATTGGCAATTTCATCATCAGACGGTTGTTCACATGATTTTCAAGATACACTTTACATTATCGTCCGTTTCCGATGTTTATTATTCCACTGTGGCGAAGCATTTTTGGTGTGTTGTTGCCCTACGGTAGAAAACAGTAACTAACCTCCAAACGATGGATATATTTTGGAATATTCGAAAATACAATCCTGCTACTTCGCAAGAAAACCGCGCGGAATTTTCGACATAAGTACCATAACCATTTAACCTCACATAATTGTTTACGCTGTATTTCATCGTTTGGAGGTTAGTTACTTTCACATAGTGTGTATCTAACACTGTTTTCTACCGTAGGTCAACAACACACCAAAAATATTTCTCCACAGTGGAATAATAAAAATCAGAAACGGACGATAATGTAAAGTGTATCTTGAAAATCATGTGAACAGCCGTCTGATGATGAACTTTCCAGTTCAAAACCGGTAACGGCACTATTTACCTAAATAAATAGCTGTATTAATAGTGGCTGGTTGCTGTTTTCTTCTTTATAAGAATTTACCTACATTAATTGTACACAGCCACGGCCTCACCTTGTCAGTTTTAGACAAAATAGCAAACCTATGAACTTATCCCAGATTTAGTAAGGATACAAATTGCAGACTAGCTATAACAGACAAGAATTCCCATGAAAGAGGCAAAGGTACTTGCGTAGAAAGTAGCCATGCACGAAAGTAAAACGTATTTGATACGTTGGTCACAAAAGAAGAGAGTATAATTCATAGTATAGTGTTGCTACATAAGAATGTTGAAGATTAGATGAGCAAATGTAGTACCTAATGAGAAATGACAGGATCTAAATTGACAAGAAAGAAATTTATGGAACAACGTGACTAAAAGAAGGATCAGACGTAGTATGCATCGTGAGACATCAAGGAATCCTGAACCTGGTAATATAGGGAGGTGTGGAGACGTAAAAATTGTTGACAAGAAACAAGAGATGAATGAAGTAACCTGGTTCAAACGGATGTAAGTTGCAGTGGTTATTCAGAGGTGAAGAGATAGAGTAGCTTGGAGAGCTGGAACGTAACAGTGTTTTGATTAAAAACCTTAACAATAACAACAACGACAAAAACATAGCACCTGCCTCTGAGTATGGAGGCGAAGCATACGAAGTGCTCTGAGTTTGCCCCTGCAGCGTTGTTTCCAGTTTATATTGGGACCCATCGAAAGATGAAACACCGTGTACATAGGGTGGGCAGAATAATATTGCCCTGGAAAATACTTTATGCAGCCTAGGGTGGGTAAATTTATATATGCCTGGATCTGTAGCTAATGTGTATCGGTCGCATAAAATCACTTACAGCAAGTAAATAATTACTTTATTAATCACAAATTATGCACGATGCGCTTTATAATTATTTCCGTCTTTAAAAATCCAAGTGCAAAGGTAAAAGAAGGAGAAGAGTGTTACCACTTGTGTACGTAGCATGAAACTTCCCGTTTAAAAGCTTCGCACCAGGCATGGGTGATGTAAGTTTTCCTGCTTATCTTAAGGTTGAGAACGAAGCTGTTGTTCCTCTTCCTGTAGCTATTCTTCACGAAGCTAGTGTTTCCTGCCGCCGTTCGGGTAAGCGCTGCCCACTCACGCAAACCTGTGCTCACAAAATAGTTCTCATCGCGACAGACACCCACCACATAGTTCGTAAACAAGGAACTTCTCCAATCACGGGTGGTAAAATCTGACTGCCCGTTCACTAAACTTCACGTGAGAGGGTACAGCTAATTCCTGTTTCTCTCGTCCCACTTATGGACCTGTCGTTCCAAGGTTCTGATTGGACGAAGCAAGTTACTCGTTAGGAGAGACTAAATGAAACTGAGATGGGAAATAGGTAAACCTGTTATGAAATTTGGCGGGGAGGTGGGTCTTGCTAACGTTGTTGTTGTTGTGGTCTTCAGTCCTGAGACTGGTTTGATGCAGCTCTCCATGCTACTCTATCCTGTGCAAGCTTCTTCATCTCACAGTACCTACTGCAACCTACATCCTTCTGAATCTGTTTAGTGTATTCATCTCTTGGTCTCATTCTACGATTTTTACCCTCCACGCTGCCCTCCAATACTAAATTGGTCATCCCTTGATGCCTCAGAACATGTCCTACCAACCGATCTCTTCTTCTGGTCAAGTTGTGCCACATACTTCTCTTCTCCCCAATCCTATTCAATACTTATTCATTAGTATTATTCATTAGTATCTAATCTTCAGCATTCTTCTGTAGCACCACATTTCGAAAGCTTCTATTCTCTTCTTGTCCAAACTATTTATCGTCCATGTTTCACTTCCATACATGGCTACACACCATACAAATACTTTCAGAAACGACTTCCTCACACTTAAATCAATATTCGTTGTTAACAAATTTCTCTTCTTCAGAAACGCTTTTCTTGCCATTGCCAGTCTACATTTTATATCCTCTCTACTTCGACAATCATCAGTTATTTTGCTCCCCAAATATCAAAACTCCTTTACTACTTTAAGTGTCTCATTTCCTAATCTAATTCCCTAAGCATCACCCGATTTAATTTGACTACGTTCCATTATACTTGTTTTGCTTTTGTTGATGTTCCTCTTATATCCTCCTTTCAAGACACTGTCCATTCCATTCAACTGCTCTTCCAAGTCCTTTGCTGTCTCTGACAGAATTACAATGCCTTCGGCGAACCTCAAAGTTTATATTTCTTCTCCATGGACTTTAATACCTACTCCGAAATTTTGTTTTGTTTCCTTTACTGCTTGCTCAATATACAGATTGAATAACATCGGGGATAGGCTACAACCCTGACTCACTTCCTTCCCAACCACTAACGTGTTCCAGTATTTCTACGGAATCCAAACTGATCTTCCCCGATGTTGGCTTCTACTAGTTTTTCCATTCGTCTGTAAAGACTTCGTGTTAGTATTTTGCAGCTGTGGCTTATTAAACTGAGGGTTCGGTAATTTTCACATCTGTCAACACCTGCTTTCTTTGGAATTGGAATTATTATATTCTTCTTGAATTCTGAGGGTATTTCGCCTGTTTTATACGTCTTCCTCACCAGATGGTAGAGTTTTGTCATGACTGGCTCTCCCAAGGCCGTCAGTAGTTCCAATGGAATGTTGTCTACTCCGGGGGCCTTGTTTCGACTCAGGTCTTTCAGTGCTCCGTCAAATTCTTCACGCAGTATCGTATCTCCCATTTCATCTTCATCTACATCCTCTTCCATTTCCATGATATTGTCCTCAAGTACATCGCCATTGTATAGACCCTCTATATACTCCTTCCACCTTTCGGCTTTCCCTTCTTTGCTTAGAACTGGGTTTCCATCTGAGCTCTTGATGTTCATACAAGTGGTTCTCTTTTCTCCAAAGGTCTCTTTAATTTTCTTGTAGGCAGTATCTATCTTACCCCTAGTGAGATAAGCCTCTACATACTTACATTTGTCCTCCAGCCATCCCTGCTTAGCCATTTTGCATTTTCTGTCGATCTCATTTTTGAGACGTTTGTATTCCTTTTTGCCTGCTCCATTTACTGCATTTTTATATTTTGTTCTTTCATCAATTACATCCAATATTTCTTCTGTCACCCAAGGATTTCTCTTACCTCTCGTCTTTTTACCTACTTTATTCTCTGCTGCCTTCACTACTTCATCCCTCAAAGCTACCCATTCTTCTTCTACTGTATTTCTTTCTCCCATTCCTGTCAATTGTTCCCTTATGCTGTCCCTGAAACTCTGTACAACCTCTGGTTTAGTCAGTTTATCCAGGTCCCATCTCCTTAAATTTCCACCCTTTTGCAGTTTCTTCAGTTTTAATCTACAGGTCATAACCAATAGATTGTGGTCCAAGTCTACATCTGCCCCTGGAAATGTCTTACAATTTAAAACCTGGTTTCTAAATCTCTGCCTTACCATTATATAATCTATCTGATACCTTTTAGTATCTCCAGGGTTCTTCCATGTACACAACCTTCTTTCATGATTCTTAAACCAAGTGTTAGCTATGATTAAGTTGTGCTCTGTGCAAAATTCTACCAGACGGCTTCCTCTTTCATTTCTTAGCCCCAATCCATATTCACCTACTACGTTTCCTTCTCTCCCTTTTCCTACACTCGAATTCCAGTCACCCATGACTATTAAATTTTCGTCTCCCTTCACTATCTGATTAATTTCTTTTATTTCATCATACATTTCTTCAATTTCTTCGTCATCTGCAGAGCTAGTTGGCATATACACTTGTACTACTATAGTAGGTGTGGGCTTCGTATCTATCTTGGCCGCAATAATGCGTTCACTATGCTGTTTGTAGTAGCTTACCCGCATTCCGATTTTCCTATTCATTATTAAACCTACCCCTGCATTACCCCTATTTGATTTTGTGTTTATAACCCTGTAGTCACCTGACCAGAAGTCTTGTTCCTCCTGCCGCCGAACTTCACTAATTCCCACTATATCTAACTTTAACATATCCATTTCCCTTTTTTAATTTTCTAACCTACCTGCCCGATTAAGGGATCTGACATTCCACGCTCCGATCCCTAGAACGCCAGTTTTCTTTCTCCTGATAACGACATCTTCTTGAGTAGTCCCCGCCCGGAGATCATAATGGGGGACTATTTTACCTCCGGAATATTTTACCCAAGAGGAAGCCCTCATCATTTAATCATACAGTAAAACTGCATGCCCTGGGGAAAAATTACGGCAGTAGTTTCCCCTTGCTTTCAGCCGTTCGCAGTACCAGCACAGCAAGGCCGTTTTGGTTATTGTTACAAGGCCAGATCAGTCAATCATCCAGACTGTTGCCCTTGCAACTACTGAAAAGGCTGCTGTCCCTCTTCAGGAACCACACGTTTGTCTGGCCTCTCAACAGATACCCCTCCGTTGTGGTTGTACCTACGGTACGGCTATCTGTATCGCTGAGGCACGCTGGCAGGCTCCAATTCTGGCGACCTACCTTAAGTGGTGCAGACTCAAAAAAAAAAAGCTCCTATGGCATTGTTGAGTCCCTGGGGCAGCTGAAACTGCTTCCACTCTACGGTGTCGGACGTTAGTTTTGGTAACAGTGGTATCACTAATACTATGTCAGGGTCCAGCAGATTTTTCAATCCGACGAGATTTTTAAGCCTCACGGAACTCATCGAAGCGGAGACTTCTCTTAATTCAACTAACCGCTTCTCTGTAAGTCATGAGTGGATGACCGATTCGTGATCGCTTTTTCATTTCTGAGCAAATTTCATTTTACCTTATGAATACTTAACTAACATTTACGTAGAAAAGTATAATCAAACAAATTGTTTATCCCGTTACAAACCTGGTTAGAATTCCGAAAAAAATGGCGATAAATAAGAAAAAGAAAGCTTGCGATAAGGAGTTTCGTTTAGTAGTTTGTCTAGTGTAATGTTGGGACTATTGAATCCCGGTCTTGAAAGCGACCAGCTGCTTCTCGCAAAGGCTGAATTGCAGGCGCAATACGTCATTAATTTGTGATGTGCGTGACTAACTTGCTGGGTTGAAAAAGTGGGTAGTTTAAAGGAAATGTTTTTCTTCAGTGAAATCAGACAGAAATTTTTTAACACGATAACCAGTCCACAAGGTATATGCTTAATTAGGAACATTTATTTCCATATTTAATCATTAAATGAAAATTTCATTTGGTTAAGTAACTTATGACCAGAACACAAGCAAACAAATTGTAAAACACGAGCAAAAAAGAGATATAAGGTTCAGATTCCAAGGCATTCCGCCTTATTTTTCAATGTATGACCACCCTGCTGGGGCAAATGTAATTTCGCAGACAGTGCGTGAGTAATACATCGAAATTACATTTGCTGAAGCAAGGTGGTAAACACCTTACAGTGCGTCCTTAAGTATGTACAGATATTTTCGCGAATCAGCATTTAAATGCAGTTACTAGCCGCAACTCCTGTTTTGAGACATTTTTAAGACACATTTGCAAAATCCTGTTATTTTCTTTGTCATTCGAAGTGGTTGACTTCTTGATACCTGGTGCAGTGGACTACGAGGAATCAAATGCTGAGGATGACGCAGAGAATACAAATGTCGGCGAGGAAGAAGATGAAGAAATAAATAATGATAAAGAACAAGAAGTACCAGCGCAACAGGATTAAGAAGACCTTTTCAATTTTGTTATTAATATACTCGTATATTTTCTTTAATGAAATAAAATAAAGTAAAAAAGCAGTTTTGTAATAAAGTTTACCATTAAAATTATAAATGTTCACCGCAAATAAATCTTATCCTCCTTCTCCAGATTGTTATCGCTGTATTGGGTCAGCCATTCGGAATATTTCTTAATTGTGATATAGAAATCGTTATCAGTAGTGTATATAACCCCATTATACTAATTTTTGGCAAAAACGGAGCATATTTTGAAATTGTCGCTGCATTCTCAGTATTCTGATCCACTGCGGGATGGGTCGCGTTGGGTTCGGCCGAACTCGTTCCAAGTGACGTTTTTCGTTATGTCTTGCTGATTTTCCTAGCGGCCCATCCACTAATTTATATGCTTGGAAGATGTTAATCAATATTCAAATGTCCGTTTTAGGTGCAAATAACTAGTAAAGTATGACAAATATCAAATTTAATTGTAAGAGGTCCATGATAAAGAAATTTGTTGCTAGCGCACCCGAGCAGATGTAATTTCGATGGCCAGCATTGCACTGAGCTGTGCCACAAAAATTTGTTATAGGAGCAGATATATACGCGTTATCCGGCGACTTTATTGAGGTGAGAATTTTCAGTTTTTATTCAGAATGATGTTTCAGGGCCATGACGCAGCGCTGCTGACCTCCAAATTTAGCAGTTTAAATTCACAGTCACTTATTGAAAGGTTATAATTGAGCCATAATTTTATTGAGAGATTAGTCACATTTTTATTATTGGTAGGTTACGGAATTTATCTGTTGGCCGGTTATGCTAAACGTGAATGCTCTATAATTTTTTTTTTTGATTTTACGCTAAATGTCAATGCTATAAATAATTATATTATATTGAGGAGAGGTTACGACAAGCGGCCACGATCGTATTTTGTGAATTTCTGAGAAGTAGTCAGATATATATCTGCTCCTATAAGAAATTTTTTTGGCACAGCTCAGTGCAATGCTGGCCAATCGATTTGTCGTATATAAAAAGAAACAACTGATTTTTCTTTACAATAATCGGGATGACCATGGATTGGAAAAATTAATAAATTCTTTAAACTGAGATGAGTGATTGTCAAAAGTTACTTTTTATAAGAAACATTATTATTAAGAGATATTTTTTAGGAAAATTTACATGGGACTTGATATAGCAATACTACATATGCGCGAGGCTGCTTTTACCTCATACTACAACGCTCAGGTTCCGCCATCGCTTCCCACGACCGGCCCAGCCAACTGGACACACACGACTGCTCGCTTGCAGCTACTTACTCCAGCTGCCACACATTTCCTACTGCTGACAATACTGTTCTCTGGTCTGAGATTCTCTTATAGGTTATATATCACAGGCAGCGCGTGAGGAATCCATCGAAATTACATCTGCTCGAGTGCGCTAACAAGAAATCTCTTAATCATGGACGTCTCACATAATACACTCCTGGAAATTGAAATAAGAACACCGTGAATTCATTGTCCCAGGAAGGGGAAACTTTATTGACACATTCCTGGGGTCAGATACATCACATGATTACACTGACAGAACCACAGGCACATAGACACAGGCAACAGAGCATGCACAATGTCGGCACTAATACAGTGTATATCCACCTTTCGCAGCAATGCAGGCTGCTATTCTCCCATGGAGACGATCGTAGAGATGCTGGATGTAGTCCTGTGGAACGGCTTGCCATGCCATTTACACCTGGCGCCTCAGTTGGTCCAGCGTTAGTGCTGGACGTGCAGACGGCATCAGACGACGCTTCATCCAGTCCCAAACATGCTCAATGGGGGACAGATCCGGAGATCTTGCTGGCCAGGGTAGTTGACTTACACCTTCTAGAGCACGTTGGGTGGCACGGGATACATGCGGACGTGCATTGTCCTGTTGGAACAGCAAGTTCCCTTGCCGGTCTAGGAATGGTAGAACGATGGGTTCGATGACGGTTTGGATGTACCGTGCACTATTCAGTGTCCCCTCGACGATCACCAGAGGTATATGGCCAGTGTAGGAGATCGCTCCCCACACCATGATGCCGGGTGTTTGCCCTGTGTGCCTCGGTCGTATGCAGTCCTGATTGTGGAGCTCACCTGCACGGCGCCAAAAATGCATACGACCATCATTGGCACCAAGGCAGAAGCGACTCTCATCGCTGAAGACGACACGTCTCCATTCGTCCCTCCATTCACGCCTGTCGCGACACCACTGGAGGCGGGCTGCACGATATTGGGGCGTGAGCGGAAGACGGCCTAACGGTGTGCGGGACCGTAGCCCAGCTTCATGGAGACGGTTGCGAATGGTCCTCGCCGATACCCCAGGAGCAACAGTGTCCCTAATTTGCTGGGAAGTGGCGGTGCGGCCCCTACGGCACTGCGTAGGATCCTACGGTCTTGGCGTTCATCTGTGCGTCGCTGCGGTCCGGTCCCAGGTCGACGGGCACGTGCACCTTCCGCCGACCACTGGCGACAACATCGATGTGCTGTGGAGACCTCACGCCCCACGTGTTGAACAATTCGGCGTTACGTCCACCCGGCCTCCCGCATGCCGAGTTTACGCCCTCGTTCAAAGTCCTTCAACTGCACATACGGTTCACGTCCACGCTGTCGCGGCATGCTACCAGTGTTAAAGACTGCGATGGAGCTCCGTATGCCACGGCAAATTGGCTGACACTGACGGCGGCGGTGCACAAATGCTGCGCAACGAGCGCCATTCGACGGCCAACACCGCGGTTCCTGGTGTGTCCGCTGTGCCGTGCGTGTGATCATTGCTTGTACAGCCCTGTCGCAGTGTTCGGAGCAAGTATGGTGGGTCTGACACACCGGTGTCAATGTGTTCTTTTTTCCATTTCCAGGAGTGTATATACAGGACTTCGAGGTTTTTGTAAGTAGTTACAACCAGCCAAAGGATCCCTTTTACGATTCATGAAATATATACCAGCCCAGGTGTATTTCATCTATTTTCTATATAAGTATACAACTTATATAGTTGTAAGTTCTGCGTTACTCAGTAATGCATTAGCCCTAGTTTTGCTGAGCACAGTATTCCTTTCCAGTGCGGGGTGCTGTGCCTCATGACACGAGCAGAGACCAAGGCGGGTGTACTGCCCAGACCCTTGGCCTACGCTGCCGCGGAGGAAGCTGGAGGAGTGCGATCGATCTCGGGCCTATTCCACGGGCGGCCACTCGGGTCAGTCATCGCGGCCCTCGGCTGGCGCGCGTCCAGGCTATATATAACAGCCGCGGAGGCAGCGTCTGCCGAGACCGGGGCAGGGGCAACGGACCGGCCGGCGCTCCCACGGACTCAATGGGCGCGTGCGGCCACCTCCCCAGGCTGCTTTTCATAGCGGACCGGTCCTCTGCCGATGCGCAGCTGGGAGGCTGGGAAGCTGGACCGAGGAGTCGCCTGCAATCCGACCGCCAGCCGTGTCAGCACTGCCACAGCAAGGGGGGCCTGATGTCATTGCGGTCTTGCAGCTGAATTAAATCGTGGGTTCCGGGAAGCAATTACTCGGTGCCGCATTGGTGCCAGCAGCCTGTTTCATTACAACAAGGGCACACTGGCGTCTGTCGGATACAGTTAAGTTTGCTTTTCCAGAACAGAATTTCAGAATCACATTGTTTCCGAGTTTCCTGTCCTCCACAAAGGCTCTGCAGTCTCTGCTTCTGTTCCCAGTATCTCTTTGGATACGGAAGCAATATGTAAACGACGAGGTATAATGCACCGTCAGCTTTAGGTGGTAGTTGTTACTTTGTCAGGTAACTGCGGAATTTTTGTTGTGGTACATGTAGTTCTTATGTGCCTTACTACTTTATTCTGAAAGTCTGTGTATCATCTTATTTTCCTGCCATAATTCCTAACCTCTCTGTCTTTCATAACAGAAGGAAGGTTCGTTGGTTTGTGGGATTAAAGGGACCAGACTGCTACGGTCATCGATCCCTTTTCCCAAAATCTAAAACCACCCACACAGAATAAAAACGAACAATGGACATGACAACAGACGACACAGGACAAGAAAGACGCAGACTGAGACCGGACAAAAGGAATTAAAATCACACAGAATGTGACAGTGGTTGGCCGACTATAGAGACAAGAAATGAAAAGCCAACCAGCGAGAAACACACCAAAACCTCAGACTAAAATCGTAGGCTAAAGGCCAAAAGCAACACAAAAGAGACAAACACCTAAATTGTGATAAAAGTCCTCTGCCCGAATAAAACACAAAACTAAGCCTGCCATAGCAGAGTCATCAGTTAAAAGGGCAGGGAGCGTATCAGATAGCGCAGACGTCTACCTGGACAGACCAACTCCTGGATAGCTAGCACCTGACGAGAGTGAGGGGAACACTGGTCGACAGCTCGTAATACCGCTCAGGGAGTCGCTACAGATGACGAACGACTCACCTGAGCAGGAGCGGATATACTCTAGGGCACGAAAGATGGCAACCCAAGCTTAGGTTCAAATGGCTCTGAGCTCTGTGGGACTCAATACCTGAGGTCATCAGTCGCCTAGAACTTAAAAGTACTTAAACCTAACTAACCTCAAGATATCACGCACATCCATGGCCGAGACACGATTCGAACCGGCGACCGTAGCGGCCGCACGGTTCCAGACTGTAGTCCCTAGAACCGCTCGGCCACAACGGCCTGCCCCAAGATTAGCGTCCCATCATCTTAGAGTTTAGTAAAAACGTAGCGGGAACTCGTATCTGCCAGTAACGTAGAAAGTACACTGAAGCGCAAAAGGAACTGGTATAGGCATGCGTATTCAAATACAGAGATATACAAACAGACAGGATACGGCGTTGCTGTCGGTAACGCCTATATAAGACAACACGTGTCTGGCGCAGTTGTTAGATCGGTTTCTGCTGCTACAATTGCAAGTTATCAAGATTTGACTTTGAACGTGGTGTTATAATCACCGCACGGCCGATGGGAGACAGCATCTGCGACGTAGCGATGCCGTACGACCACTGCATGAGTGTACCGTAAGTATCAAGAATCCGGTAAAACATTAAATCTCTGACATCGCTGCGGCCGGAGAAACATCCTGCATGAACGGGACTAACGATGACTGAATAGAAGCATTCAATGTGACAAAAGTGCAAAATTGCTGCAATTTCCATACTGGGCCTTCAACAAGTATCAGCGTAGGAAACATTCAATGAAAAATCATCGATACGGGCTTTCGGAACCGAAGGACCGCTCGTTTACCTTTTATGACTGCACGACATAAAGCTTTATGCCTCGCCTGTGCCCGTCAGTACAGACATTGGACTACTGATGACTGGAAACATGTTGTGTGGTCGTATGAGTTTCGTTTCTATTGTATCGACCGGATGGTCGTGTACGGGTATGGAGACAACCTCATGAATCCACGTACCGTGCATGTCAGCAGGGTACTGTTCAAGCTGGTAGATGATCTGTAATGGAGTGGGGTGTGAGCAGTTCGAGTGATATTGGACCCCTGACACGTTTAGATACTACTCTGACAACTTACACGTATGTAAGCGTCTTGTCTGATCACCTGGATCCATTCATTTCCATTGAGCATTCCAACGGACTTGGGCAATTCCATCAAGAGAATGCGACACCCCACTCGTCCAAAATTGCTACGAAGTGGGCCCAGGAAACCTTTCCTGAGTTTAAACACTTCCGCTGGCCACCAAACTTCTCAGACATTATTGCGCGTATCGTGGATGCCTTGCAACGAGCTGTTCAGAAGAGATCTCCACCCCCCTCGTACTCTGACGCATTTATGGACAGCCCTGCAGGTTTCATGGTGTTAATTACCTGCAGCACTACTTCAGGTATTTTGTCTATGGAGTGCGTGATCGATTCTTTTGTAAAAATTTCTTTTTTTTCTTTTATAGACCCACTCACATGTTTATGACACAGTCATAACAGTTTTCGGCCATACAATGACCATCTTCAGATGCTAAAGGCGGCATACACTGAACACAGCTTCATGCGTTGTCAGACTACTTCAGGCCTTAGTCTAGTTCATGCCACGTCGTGTTGCTGCACTTCTGGGTGTTACCGGGGTTCTACACGATATCAGGCAGGTGTATCAGTTTGTTTGGCTCTTCAGTGTACATTTCGCAAGTCATCCTGGCAGCCAGCACTTTTCTCCCAACAGAAGGCCAGTTTCTTGATACCAACACTGTAAATGTTTGATGAAAGAGCCCAACCTCACCTCTGCTTTAACTATCGCTATCAAAATGAAATCCTCGTAAGTTTCCTCAAGTTCTCACGTGGCTAAGTTGGGACTGTGTGGAGGATAATCGGCGACAGTGAACCCAAGGTGTCGTACCGCTCTTGTGAGCTCTTGGTATTGTCATGCTGAAGGAGGTGGTGCTCCACGTGTGGATGAACTTCTGTGCACTTAGTAACTCGATTACAGTATGCTGGTTCTCACGCACTGAAATGGTTACGTCAAACCCTGCCATTTTACACTAGCGGCAGAGGTTTACAACTTGTGTCAGAGAAGCGGGAAAGTAGACCGAGTGATATGTATGATGCATAATACATAAATCGGTACTGAGAACAGTATAAAAAATTCGGACGTATTACTTCGCATCACGTCCTCGTATGCTCTGCAGGCCATATTACAGTGTCTATAGGACAGTACTTTCGGTACCTCCACGTTCCATTCACCCCACGACTCCCATCCATCCCCCTCTATCCCTGTTCCGTTCTTTTCTTAAATGGCGTGTAGGACGAATAACTGTCGATAATATCCTTTATTAGCTCCAATTTTGCCGTCGTGGTCACTACGCCATAGGTACGTGGCAGGACGTACTCTCCTCTGAACTTACTGTCTTCTAATTTACTCATTAAATCTCTCGGTGGCACACAATGCTTGTCAAATAGCGTCTGCTGCTAGAGTTTGTTGACAATCTCCATGGCGCTCTCTCGTTGGCTACACGATCCAATGTCGAAACATGGCGCTCTCTAATCATAAAACGTAGGCTTTCACGCTGCTTAAACGATGAAGGCTTAAACACTGCCTGACGACAACTTATTTCCAGTATAACAACGAGTTTTACTAACAGATCGACGGGGTGGCGATGGGAAGCCCTCTCAGCCCAGCTGTTGCCAATTTATTTATGGAGCTCTTCGAATAGCGAGCGCTGTAGACAGACAGTAAAAAGCCTGCTAAATGGTGCCGCTATGTTGATGACACATTGGTAGTGTGGACTCCTGGTGAAGAAGAGTTGGATGTCTTCTTGGTGCACCGGAACGGCATTAACCCGAAGATACATTTTACGATGGAGAAAAAGAACCACAGTCAACTCAATTTCCTGGATGTGTCGGTAATTAAACGGGTGGATGGGACGCTGGGACACAAGGTATATAGAAAGAACTCTCACACGGATCGATACCTCCACAAGGAATCTAACCATCATCCTAGGCAAGAATGAGGTGTCATGAAAGCCTTGCTGGGCAGAGCCTACAAAATCTGCGAACCGGCTTACTTACAAGATGAACTGAATCACCTACGGTCAGCCTTCATGAAAAACGGATATACCAGTAAGGAAATTGATCAGCCCTCCATCAAAGAAAAAAAGAAGCCAAAAGTCCAGAGACACAACGGTCACCTACGGGAAAAGTTTTTCTACTGTTCATTAATAAGGCCACGGACCGGATCGGGAAATTGCTAGCCAAGTATGGGATCGAAACAATCTTCAGACCCACCAAGAATATTGAGGAATATTTAAGGCATCCCCTAGCAACACCTGGGGGTATAATAAATTCCATGCAGTTGTGGACAAGTATATATTCGAACAACGAAAAGAAGTGTAAACACCCGCTTAGCCTAACATAAAAAAAACTGTCGCTTAGGACACATCGAAAAATCAGCTGTAGCTGAGCATGTTTTACGAGATGGGAATCACGAAATTAAATTTAATGAGACAATCATTCTAGCACGAACATCCCATTATCATGCTCGCGTGTATAGAGAAGCCATAGAAATTCACACACACCATAACAATATTAATAAAAAAGAGGAAGTTTTAAAGTTGGACAAAATATGGATGTCGACGTTGCGCCAGCAGAGTGACAATCGATTACTCTTAATCGAGAATGATGACGCCTTCCAAAGATGGGCATACAGTCGGCATCATGTGACGAATGGTGCTGCCCTCTATGCGCTCTATAAATGCGAGAGTACCTAGAGCCTCAGTGGCAGTAGCCGGACGACAGAAGATGTCTCCCGCAGATGGAGACGAAACGTTAGGAGGAAATTTTATACATCGACCACCACCTCTTAGCCCGGAAGTTTCAACTGAAGATGCCGCTCTTTGATTTTCTCTATCTATTCTATTAATCTAAGTTCCTAGATCACGAAACAGTACCCAAGAATCGGGGTTTTTAAAACACTTTTTCCACGAATGAACTCCATTAAGATTCCACCAACCCTTCTTTCAGCCTGGCATTATCTTTTTCTTCTCTTTTCAGGGTTTATTGGCCAGCAGCGTAATCGACAGTAATGAGACTCTCCACCTGTTTATCTCAGTACATTCACTTAATGGGTCAGCTGCAAGTCCCTGCACCAGTCATGGATCCTTCTCGGATTTTCCTGTAGTTCGCTACAGTTTTCCTATAGCCTCAAACATCTGCCTGCGTTATGCACCAGATTATTTATATATGTCGTCAACAGTAACGGTCCTATAACACCTCTATCGAGCACACCTGAAATCTGTCGATTTTGTTCCAATGGGAGCAATATGTTGAGTTGTTGCTAGGTAATCCAGAATACAGTCACAAATCTGGTCGGTAAGTTCGTAGTTTGTTCACTAAGCGACACTGCATAATTATAGAAAATGTCTTTGCTAACGGGAGGTACGGTGTAATTGCCACTCGGTTGTAAAAATATCGGAGAAGACTGAAAATTTATTTCAAAATTATCTTAGCCTGGTGAATTAGGTGCGCAAATTCAATATGATAAAATAATCTTTTTCATCGCTTTCGAATTTTAGGCTGTTGAAAAAAATTAACATCCTTTCAAACCCGCAATTAGGAGTTGTTGGTTACCAAGAAATGCACTCACAAAAAAAAAAAAAAAACGTTTTAGCCAAAACGTTTTGAAAATTCAGAGAGTAGTAGCATTTCATTGTTGTTTTTTTTTCAAAGAAATAGAAATATAGCGACATTTTTAGCACTATAGACTTAGGAAAAGTGTAAATAAATTAAAAAAATAATACCTGACAAGAATTTTGCATAAAATAGGTTTACTAAGGCAACATAGAATGCTTGCCCCATTATGAAGGAAAAATAGAAAAATAGACGACTAGATTGTTTGAAAATTTTGTACTTTATTTTCAATTTACATATTGCAGCTCCCGCTACGTCCGTACGGGCAGGTCGTCGGCTGTGAGTACAATTGGCTACCCGGAATTTATGTGCGCCTGTTCTGGGTGCCAGGCCTCATGATGTCATAATTCGCTGGCCTTCTGCGTCGCGTTACAGTTTTCAGACTGCAGAGGCGTTGACCTGTAGAATGCATGAATGTACCGTGGATTGAATAAAATTACGTAAAGGAACTAAAACGTGTTCGAATGTTGATCGCCCTCTCGCCCTGCGAACCTCACACCACGCTGCCACCCATTCTGGATCAGAAACATTTAAAAATATTTACTTTCCAGTTGACAACCCAGTCCGCCACGAACGTAAATCGATACCTCTGAAAACTGTAAAAAAGAAAAAAATATAGACGATAGTTGCTCTTATTTATTTACATTGATTTCGAGTGCACATATAGATAGAGCACATATACAAGCACAATTGCGGATGTACGTACCGTTTATGCACATTGACAGACATATTCATATCAAATTAGTGTTTCAATTAAATATCTGCACTGCACATATTTATCTAGTTGTAGAAAACTAAATGTACTTCTAATTTTTTGAAACAAAAATAAAATAAACAGGCTGCAAAAAATGCTACTCCCTGCCAATTTTAAACTTTTTGGCACAAACTTTTTTAAGCGTCCATTTCGTGATAATCAATAATTTTACGTACGTGTTTGAAATAAATAATGTTTTTGAAAACTCAGATATTCATAAGTGATCAAAAAAATCTTGTTTAGCAAATTGGATTTACCTACTGAATTTCAGCCCCCTGAATATTTTTTACCACTGGGTTTCAATGTCATAGGTACTTCTCCTTAAGTCAAGGAACGCGGCTACAGCCTGGACACCAAACGAAGCGGGTCTCTAGATCTCGAGGACGAATAGAGCGAGCAGATTTTCGCTAGATCCCTCTTCTTGAAATCCAGTTTCATTGTTGTGAAGGAGATATTTCCACTGCGCAATGCAAATACCATAAAAGAACATCTAATACCCTTCCTCCTCACCCTCATATCCAATGACATCCTCCTCAGCCTCATATCCAATGGCAGCACTCCTCCATAGTATATTAGCTACCAAACTAGCGGTCATTCGGGAGCTAGCAATACACCATGTGGAAGGCGTCTTGCAATAATCGCCGAAACGTCGGAATTTTATAGTTGACAATGTGGATGTAGACAGTTTTATTGACTGGTGAAATACTGATTTTGATTTAACTGTACACTTCCCAAATTGATCTCTTTACCCTCATTTTGCTCTCGTTCCACTTTTATCGTCTTTATCCGCTTACAGTCACGCAGAAAATCCATGTAACACCTAAATGATGGCGTTTAAACAGTGACATAAATCTCCAATTTCCTCGATTCGCAGCTTTTCACTCATTAACCTCACTCTGTAGTGATGTAAAACTAAACAAAGCTCGGCTCTGTGATGTCATCGTTCTAATAGGATAATGGCTAGGTGACTGAGTGCTGCTTCAATTTATGGTAAAGACTTCAGTGAACCTCACACAAGGGAAAGCTTGCATGACCACATCCTATATGGAGCCACAAGTTCTGTTTCAAATGACTTCCGATTTGCTATACTTACCAGCAAAAAACGACCATCCTGAGAGCTTGGATAGTTCTGTCCTATCGCCCCTATCCCATACACAGACTGCATTGGCATGGTTATTACCGGATGTGGTATTTGACGGTGGTCGGATGCAGTTTCTGTCGTCATCCCTGAACTCCCTCCCTCCCTCCGCCCCCCTTTCGCCCCCACCCCCCACCCCATTTCCCGGGAGGGAATTGCTGTACGCCAACTGCCTTCCTGTCGCTATAGCCACGAGTTGGTCCTTAAAGTTTTGCGAATCGCGGAAGTGAGGCGGGAAGTTGAGTACCAGCCTGGCATTCACCTAATCGGATAAGGGAAACCACCGAAAAACTACATCAAGGCTGAGTGGCACACAGGCTCTCGGCGTTCATCTGCACAATGAATTTGATTCCGTGCCGGTGGGCCTTCCCGAATCCCGCAAGATGCGTGGTGCGGCTGTCTGTGCTGCTAGAGAACCTGGATCCTTCTTATAACCGTCAAACTGACTGTCCAGTGGCGGAGGTAGACATCACTCGCATCAATGGGTAAGATATTATCACATTCCATTCAATTCGGAACGAATGTGCTCAGCGACGGTGTTTATCTCAAGTTAAGCAAATTTACAGCAATCAGTCGCTAACAACCTGTTTATTGCAGATCATCTTTGGGGTAAGATGAAAATCAGATCATCACTAGTGCTAGTCTATACAAATACGCACTGGTAGACTATCCATGTCAGTGGGTGGTATTTGTATAGACAGCCAATTATGATGGTTTGACTTGCATCCTACCGCACTGATGATAGCCACACACTGGTGGGAATCTAAATCTGCAATAAACAAATTGTTGGAGAGTGACTGCTGGAAAATTCCTCATCTTCACATGTGAATTTAGTTTGCCAATATGATTACTTTAAAAAAAATATAGAAAGCTATAGTGCTCGCTTAATCATAACGTGCTTGGTTGTCTGGACAATCTTACATGTACATAACATGTGCCTGAAGGTATCGAACTGCACCCGTGTAATAAACAGAAACCGTCCCGTCATGTTTCGCTAAGAAACTAAAGTATGCACCTGGGAATGGTCAGCATGTGGGACCACTAGTACGATATAGTTTAAAGAACACAACCATCAAATTAGAAATGTAATTTCTCAAAATGTACGACAAGTAGTGATTCTAGGCAGTTTTTCTTATGTTCATTGTAATGTTCCCTGTCTTTTCTATTCTGGGGTAATTATATTTTCAGAGCGGATGGTTATATGTCACGTTCATTCCGTACTCTCTATAGTGTAGAACAGTACATATGTCTGATGGTACAGGAAAAAGACTAATACGTTCTTTACTTAACCATCACATTCACATTACGCATTCTATAGAAAACATATATGATGCTGGTCTGACAGGAATTAGTCACGATCTCTTCGAGCGTATTTATCTAAAGACCTAGCTCGCTGCTCGCAGTACAAAGCGCTCTCTTATGCGTTGTAGAATGTAAGGATACTGCTTGGATAGTGGTTGTATTTCACAAAAATACAGTCAGGAAATATCAGAGACTAAGATACTTTTTAGCTGCCCCACTGTTTAGTCCATTGTTGGTTTTAGTTTACATTACTGTTTCTCATTTTATAATCAGTGCCACACGATGGAAGCACAGTAACACTGTGTCACCGCTTGCTATATAACGGCTAGCAACGCCTGATAGTGTAATTTTAGGTTTACACTACCAGCCTAAACGTGAGGTGGGTAGGGAAACTTTTCACTTGCGACCTAGTTCTTGTCGATCAGACAATCTTCATCGTTTGTGATTTGCCGTCAGCAGTAAATGAGCTCCGACTTCGTTCCGATGCTATGGAGTGAAGGTGTACCATTATGTGATCCACCGAGATCTGGATCCACATCTACATATGTACTGCACAAAACACTGTACAGTGACTGGCGGAGGGTACATCGTTTCAATGTTATTGATTATTATACCGCTCTATTATCATTTCCAACGAAGTAAAAATGATTTATCTTGTGCCACTGCATGCACCCTAATCACACTTATATGATTCTAAGAAAGATTTACAAATTTAAGATAATGGCAGCATGCTAGTCATCAGTCCACTTCGCATATAGACGCTCTAAACACGTCGTATCTGATCCTAGTGTTCCCATTAAAGTTCCCAGAACAGAAGATGAGGGCTATTCAGAAAGTAGGGAACGTTTCCGTCTGATGCCACTAGACGCACGCTGATGGCGAATATTTTTGTATTAGCGTGCTCGGCAGCTCAGTCGGCATCCATCCGTGACAGCGGGAACGTCTCTGCACGTCTGGTTGTTTCGATATTCGAATTTGAAATGTGCGCTGCAATCGAAAATCGCGCCAGTTGTTAGGCGCGTTCTGTGATACGGTTTTTGTTGGCAAAAAACCTGAAACCTATAGAAATTAATCGGGACCTGTGCGAAGTGTACGGAAACAACGTAATGAGGGAATTTCCGTCCGGAAATGGTGCATGCTGTTTAAAAATGGCCGAACGAACGTTGATGCAGAGAAGAGTTGACACCCCAGCACTGTGACTGACGATCTTGTCGTTAAAGTTGATGAAATGGTTCGTGAAAACAGTCGCTTCACAATAATTCAGCATTCGCTTTCTTTTCCACAAGTTACGCGGACTTTGTTGTTTTAAATTGTCACTCAAAAGCTAGGCTAGCACAAATTTCGTGGCCGATGGGTGCCTATAATGCTTACAGAGCACGATAAAGAACAGCGAATAGGGGGGGGGGGGGTCAACATTGACGTTTCTGGAGGCGTACCACAAGCACGGTGATTCATTATTGAACCGGTGACGAGACATGGGTGAAACACTTCAATTGCGAGACAAAATAACAGTACATAGGGTGGGGGCACAGAAGATCCTCCCAAAAACGAAGAAAATGTTTGGAAACCTTGTCAGCAAGAAAGCTGACGGCGACAGTGTTTTGGTATAGGCAAGGTATGCTTCTCATTGATTTTCTCGAACGTGTTGCAACCATAAATTCTGCGTGGTACTGTCAAACTTTGCACAGCTTTAAAAGAGCAGTTCAAAACAAACGCTGAGGAAAGCTGACGTCGAAAATTTGGTTTCTGAACGACAATGCCCGACCTTACACGCAAACTCCACTAAAGAACTCCTTAATTCATTCAAATGGGAAATATTCCCTCATCCGCCCTACAGCCTCGATCTTGCACCAACTACTTGTTTCCCAAGATGAAGAACTGGCTTGCAACGCAGCACTTTCATGACGATGCAGAGTAACAGGCGGACGTGACTCACAGACTGAAGTCTCAGGCAGCAGAATTTTACGACGAAGGTCTTCAAGCTTGTCCATCGCTATGATAAGTGCTTCAAAGTGTTTGGTGACTGTGAAAAAGTAGTGTCAGTCGCTCTTTCAGTTTTATATAATAAAATGTATTTCTTGTACATAGTTTCATTTTAACGCCTAACCGTTCCCTACTTTCTGAATAGCCCTCGTATTACCCCATCGTATGAGCTATACCGGGTCTGCCTCCACAGCTGAGCAGTCAGTGTAGATGGCTGTCATCTAAGGATCCAGGTTCAATTCCCGGCAATGCGAAGTATGTTTTCTATGTCAGAAGACTGGTATGGAATGCACTCAACTTCGTGATGCAAAATAGCGAGTTACTGGACTGGCAAGTAGCGGCTCTAAGGTATGGAAAGTCTGCAAAACGGCCGCGACAGCTGTGTACTGACCATGTGCTGACCACCATATGATGCGGTATGGCATAGGATGACACGGCAACCGGTGGATGGCCTTTGCGCCTTTAAAACCTAGACAAGGAGTTTGTTCATAGGCAGTGCACCTCTGAATTCCCTGGATATCTGTTGTCACGTCTTGATAGAAATCAAAACGCTGAAATAATACAACTGGTCGAGCTAGCGTCTTATACGCATTATCATCACCAGCTCACTGTACTTTCCAGAATCCTTCCTTCTAATATAAGTCTGCCATTTGCGTTAGTGAAGCAGTTTATAACATTGTCGTCCCTTTTCGTGCCGTTTCTTAATATTGACCCTAAATGCTTATACTGTGTGACCGGCACCAGACGTTAACAGTCGGTCTTGTTATCGGGTATTATCGATTTCTTTCCCTTTGTTGTAGGAATTATCCAAACTTACACTGCCGCTCATTATTTTCAATAAACCTAGTAAGTGACATGTAATTCACTGTACATACCATGTAACACAACTACTGTGGTTGAGCGACCAAAGGAAGAGTTACCTAAAGATCTGTAACAATGCCAGTTTTATGTGTTTCTTTGCATCTGTATGCCATATTATCTGCAAGTGTATTGTATACATACAAAATAATAGGCTGAACTGTGTGACGAAAGGATGCCCATTCCATACAGATCTACATCTACATCTACATCCATACTCCGCAAGCCACCTGACGGTGTGTGGCGGAGGGTACCCTGAGTACCTCTATCGGTTCTCCCTTCTATTCCAGTCTCGTATAGTACGTGGAAAGAAGGACTGTCGGTATGCTTCTGTGTGGGCTCTAATCTCTCTGATTTTATCTTCATGGTCTCTTCGCGAGATATACGTAGGAGGGAGCAATATACTGCTTGACTCTTCGGTGAAGGTATGTTCTCGAAACTTTAACAAAAGCCCGTACCGAGCTACTGAGCGTCTCTCCTGCAGAGTCTTCCACTGGAGTTTATCTATCATCTCCGTAACGCTTTCGCAATTACTAAATGATCCTGTAACGAAGCGCGCTGCTCTCCGTTGGATCTTCTCTATCTCTTCTATCAACCCTACCTGGTGCGGATCCCACACTGCTGAGCAGTATTCAAGCATTCGGCGAACAAGCGTACTGTAACCTACTTCCTTTGTTGGTCCCTGTATGTTGTGTTGTCTGCAGTGTACTTCATGCAGTGGCACGATACATACTACATGTTTACTACCCTTCTGATCGTTAGTGACAGTTGAAAGTGTGAAGATCATTATAATGGCTCTAAAAGGGGAATTGCCCATAGACAAAGTGCTGCAAATGTAGCACTCACACGAGCAGGTCCATCTACGCCGTAAGTTAAGAACACGTCCTTCACCGCCAGAAGACAACAGGTGGCAATGGGGACATAGTACTACCAGGATGACCTCGTAAAAGAACTGACAAATTCATTACAACTAATAGTGAGATAAATAGGCGCGAGAGAGCTACATAGATTCGCGCAGAAATGGTAGAAATGTACAAGAAAAACTTGTATGTTATAACAATTAAAAGGAGATCAATTGATGCTAACTTGAAAGCACAGATGCACGTAAACAAAAACAAAACAAAAACAAAAAAGGGTGCCACTCGAATAAACCAGGAAGCACAGTAAGTAGATACATGAATTGCAGAAAAATTTGCTATTCACAGATGAGTCAAAATTTTAGTTTTTTGATATCAGGAGGAGGTAATTTATTCGTCAATCTGCAGGAGAAATAGTTACCGAGCAGTGCATTCTACGTGCTGTTAAACACTATAGGGATCGTACTGTGGTTTAGGTGTGTTTTCTCAGGGGTAGAATTGGCGGCATTGTGGAAATAGAAGGATGTATGCACGGGAAGCAATACCATAGTGTACTTCAGTATCAGACGATAGCGTATGAAGAGCGCTCAACGGTGAAAGAGTTCACATTACAATAGCAAACGACCCAAAACATCTGTCGGTGTGCCGTAGGAAGTTTGTAGCAGGAAAGAACAAACAGAAGTTAGTGAAAGGCTGAAAGGTGTAGCGTGACCGTCCCAAAGCCCCGATTGTAAACGTATTGAAATGATCTGGGATGAAGTGGCCAGAAATATCCAGAAATGTCACATAACAGACAAGGAACATCTCTGGAATGTCGTTAAGGAAGAGTGGAATAGCATACACTCGCAATACCTACAAACACTTACTGACCACAGGCCTCACACTTGTGAAATAGTCATTAAATCCAAGGGAGGTTACTGTGATGAAAGTGAAATATAATTTTTATGTTTGTATTATACTTATTTAAATCGATATAACTATGTCTTGGAGAAATAAAATTTTGCTTGTGTTCAAACTTGAATTTCAGGTAACAATTATGACTTACATAAATTAATGAGCGGTATTGTAAACGAAGCTGCCTTTCATTGCACGAAGTATACATTTTCTCCAGACCTTTGCGCAAATCCTTTCGATTGGCCAATGACAATGACATCCTGTAGATGTCAGCATCGGCAGAGATCAGTCTCTTAGTTCAGTTGATCCTGATAATTCTATAACATATCTTAGAAATATTACAAGCGATGTTTCTTTGAGAGAAGCTTGTTTTCTCCCAGAAACGTCATAACCCTTCAGTTTCGAATATGTTCAAATAGCCTGTAACAGAATGGCCGCCAGCGATATTGACCTTCACTTCTGTGCATTAGTGCTGTTCCAGACACGCAAACTTATGCAAGAGATTCCCTATGAATAGAAGAGAGTAAAGATGCCAGTTCTGCAGCGTACTCAATTTAAAATCTAGATGGAGTCAATCAGGGTCTGGAGTCTTTTTGTCTTTAATCTTTTTTTATATGTTTTCTTCTTTATTCGTTGGTCTCTTTTTTCCGCACTAACACATATACAAGTTTTATAGGCCAATTGCCGTCGATAGAAACTGTAATAAAAGTCTTATATTCCATTCTATTTTCGTCTTCCACGTGTATGCGTTGAGAGAAAAGTATACAGAAGTATGAATGTGTTAAACGAAGCAAAAGTGCTGTTTGCAAATGCAAGTACTCAACATATACACGTGGAAAACGAAGAAAAATGGAATAAACAACAAAAAACAACCTGATATCTTAAGGTGTTTTAAAATAAAGCGAAGCGCGTCTAGTCTTAATAAGACTTTATAGTTTAGTTGCTAAAGACGACAATGAACTCCACAACTTAGTTTCCTTTATATACTGGGTATGCTAATAAGAATATCTGCGATTTGTAAGTGTATACGGTGTTCAATCATTGGTACGATAGTATCCTCATCTTCAGACACTTTTTAAATTCGGTAGTTCATATTTCTGCTATCTGTTCACTGCATGGATAGACGAACCCTGAATGGAAAGTTTGGACCTCACCATAGATTTTACTTGTCCAGATCGTACTAAAATTTTCTAACATTTTTCTCACCACGATCTTAATGTGAATTTTTGTAAATTCACGCTTGACCCTTCCTATCGATGCACTAGTTCCTATTAAGTTTTCTGTTTCCCTGTGGTCTGTTTCGTAGTTAGAACTTTAATCTCTGTTTTTGCGAGAGTCTATGAGTGACTCCATTAAACCAACGTGTATCTTTGCGGCGGTTTATTGCTTTACTTGATACAAATGTACCTAGAAAGAAGATTATGTCTTGTACCTTCAACCACAACTAATGATCTCCAGTAATCTGATAGAGGTTATCTCATCGGCCAAACTTAAATATTCTCCAAGTTTCCTTGATAGTCTTTACCACAATGCTCGCTAATCCCACTTTCATTTGTGATAATTTCTTAAAGAACAGATCTACTTGTTGCCACGAGGTCTAAAATATTTGTTTCGCACTTGGGTTGTCGGACTACATATTCGAGGCAGATGTGCGAGGGTAAAATAAATATTGTGAAATCGTACGTAAATCATGCAAAGAAATAATTTGAAAAATACTAAAAATGAGTAGGTCACAATCCTGTGCAATAGTTGAAGACAATATGACGTAATGTCAGTTACACATTTAGCGATTGTGGACGAAGGAAAGCAGAGAGATACGAACGACTCCACTATATGTTTACAATCCTCCCAAAGTAAAACTTGTTAAGAACTTCGCTGTTCACTAACTGAGAAAGCTGATGTATCATGAGTATTTCTTGAGCCGTCATACAGAAGAACACTTGTTTCACTATGGAGTTTGAGGAGTGGCATCCCTTTCAGATGCACACAGTAACTTGCCCCTTGTCATATTTTTATCTTACTCTGAGTAATTCGATTTGGGGAAGTATGGCCGAGTACTGTCATTACAAGGCTAGTATTGAGAACTCAGAAGATACGAATATTTTCCCCTCTAATTGCATGTGGTAAAAAGTTGCTATTGCTTCACACGCGGACTTCCCACGCAGCGTCTCTCGTCACCCAGGTGGTCCGGTGACAGGCGGGTTCTGCTGATCTTGAAGGGGTTATGCCGACGGGTGAGAGGGAGTCGAGTGCATGCTGTCCAGACGCCGAATTGCCATAAGCGTGGGGGCAACACGCCCACAGCGGCCTGAAGGAGCAGCTGGGGCTAGAGATTCCGTTACTTCGCAGAAACTTAGTGAGAACACTTTCTGACAGTCTACCAGTGAGGCGTGGGAATGATTTGTGTTCCCAGGCAGTCTTGGCGGGCAAATTCCCGCGTTTTCTGCCAAATCGTAACTGTGATTGGCTTGCTCAGGGCATAGCTCCGTGATGTAGCAAAATCGGCGCAGAAATTGGGGCCAAGTATCTCCATTGGTGGAGTAGTAGTGCTTCAGTAATAGAGTGGAATTTTCCGCCGGTTTTCGAGTTGCTGATTGGCACGTTTAACCACGGCCACTGTTGTGGGGGCGGGAATGATCTTTGGTCGGCGTGTACAGGTGCTCTTGAGTGAGTCTGCTCTCGCCTTTCGGTAGGAGTAGGTTACAAGACTGATCTCTCGCTGTTCTAGACAGCCTACCTTCCGTTGGCTGTCTAATATATTTTCATTTAATTGTAACTGTTTGACGAATTTCCTGAAGTTTCGACTTCAGTGTAACTTTTCGAGTACAATTGGCAATTGAGCTTTCTGCGTAGATGTGGCCTATGTTGTCCGTCTTGAGCGTTTTTGGCTAAAGTTGACTGTATCGGAATTACTGTGTGACTTCGCTCGTTTAAATCAGTCACTGTACATCAGTGCTTGTGTAGCGAGCCTTCTTCGTCTCCCTCAAAGGCGCATTTCTGTTGCTAGGAAGTCTTTCGTGTGGAGCAACTAGACCAGGATAATTTGTTTCGCGCTATAGTCGCAGCAGACGGCTTGGTAATGTATGTCCGCAGCACCGGCAGATTAGGGAATTTTGCTCTGTGACAATCAGCAGAACTCAGCAGAGCGAGGCTGTTCCTGACTTTTCTAACGTGGTTCTGTCTTGGGTGTTCATTTTCTAAATTCTCACTACTGTAGCAGCAATTAATGTTGGGTTGGCTGGGTGTTTCTCTTAAGATTTGAGTTGCAAGGAATTGGCTCCACATACCACTTGGTCATAAATGTCACAATCTAGTGTATGGAAAACTTCACGTTCACAGAATTTATTTGAGTATCCAATTTGATGTATTGTAAATGTTCCATGTGTTTTGTTTAGTATTTTGAGTTTACTCATAATAAATCAAATTATTATTATGGACGAACTTTCATTCCGTTGATCGGTAGAGCAACCCTTTCATTTCTCACTACGTTAATGAAACTTTCCTTAATCAAATTAAATTATTGTAGGTGACAAACTCTTTTCCACTCCACTTCCTGGGTCGACAACAGTCAGTTCGCGTTTCTTCTTAATCCATGTGCAACAGCAAAAGTCGGAGTTAGAAAAGTGGGAGCTTACAGCATCATTTTCATATGAAGATTCTATAAGAATTTAGTGTTAAAAAGACTGCTAGCAAGCCCCAGCATTTCGCAAGTTCATGGATAAATAAAAGTTCTTATTTTGTTCCTGTGGCGTACCTCGTTCAGTTTCCATCGCCTGCTTCTCTGGATATCTCATCTTACGAATATTAAATAGGTTGCGTACGAAGAACGAACACTCCCGCAGATGTCCAAAGTCACAACGACCCCCTTGTCTCGGGTCAAAAGTTGTAGTTGGGATACTTTATCATTATGTGTCCCCTGACAGTTACTCGCCCTTAACGGCTGTAGTGAAGTGGACAAGTTGGTAGAGCTTCCTTCACGTACATACCTTCATCATCGTTACTGCTAAATACGTAACCGCACATCGCTACGCTGTAGCAACTACATACAACGGCATAATTAGAAGTTAATCCATATTGACTTCGTAATTCTAGTTGCACTTGACTTTTCACTTGCTGACTTTGTCATATTTATTCAATTATCACGTGCAGTAGTTAGTAGAAATCGCAACAAAATTTTTGAAGTTGTTCTTTTAGATGCAGCTGTTGGATTCTTTCAGTAGAAATTGAATAACTCTTTATGAAAACAAATCGGAACAGATGCTGCAATAAACTTTGATAAATGAAAATGATTTATTACAAAATGTTATCAATAAAATCTTCCCGCTTTACAAGCTGCGTCATTTCAAGTAAAATACTCGAAATTTGTACACATATCTCCGCCGTCTTGAACAGCAGTTGTAATCACTGAGTGCCGGGGCTGTCACTGTGGTCTGCTTCATTATAATCTTGTATGGAAGTGTTTTTTTTATATTTTGTTCCACTTTCTATGTAGGTGACTGTCAGTTGTGATGACGATATCGAAAGCTCTAGTGTTTTTTGTAAGGCTAGAACATTTTACTGAAGCATGCCACCAAGGAAGAATTCTAAGACGCAAAATTACATCTGAGACATCATAAATACGCTGCGTTCTTTTAATGTCACTCATGTCGATATACAGCTGTAGTCTGAAAATGAAGATGAATAAAATTAAATTCTCTACAACTGGGCACTTGTTAAACTCTCTTCTTCTGTTCTGCGTTCCCACTGAAATGTAGGAAATTCTTTTAAAGACGATTCCATTTTCCAAATTACCTTTTAAGACAAATTGTATTTCAATAAGTTTATGGCTGTAGCACCCGACATAAGAAAATTAATTGTAGGAAAGCTGATTGTTTGTATGACCTCAAAAAAGTCGTAAAGTTAAGGCTTTCGTGAGCGGTTGTCTTAGTTGCTGGTAAATCTTTCCGATGGTTGGGTAGTGGTCCAGAAATTGACGCAAGTACAGTTCTTCGAACACGTGAAGAAATTCAAAGGACACGGATGGAAAACAACAATGAAAAAATACAGTTTTTCTCCCTTTTGTTAAAATCGTAACTGATCAGATGGGTAATAATAATAATAACAATAGTCATCATACTCACAATAATTTCATGTGGCTTTCTACTGGACGCCTCTTCGACGACTTGGATGTCGCTAACCGAATCCCAGTTACCCAATTGTGGAGAGGCTACCTACATTTTAACGTGGAATACGAACCACGTATTGTTTCCGGCGGTTTCTCATAACGTTGAAGATGAAGGCTAGGTTAAAATTAAGGTCAGTCCATGGTTCGACCGATATTCGATGTCGCGACTTCTCGATTTCTCAGCATGAGTTTTATATCTAGACCGCCATGCCCGACATATATTATACAGTAACATACTGTCAGAGCAGTTTTAAACTAACAAAGAAAATATGTTCTCATGTATGTAAGAGATGTACGCCCTCCTCTGTGCGGAATGTATCAAATTTCATGTACGTGAGGTTAGACATACACTGGAACTTCAAAGAAGATCGCGAATACACGCCTGCAGAAACACAAAATGTTTTGTCGTTTAGAAAAAGCAGAAAACACTGCTTATTACAGCATGCTTCACATGAAGGAAACAATGAAGTGATTTTTTTCCGCAACCAATATGTTTTCTGCAATAACGAACAATCTTCTGCTGCTTTTTAGACAAGCCGTAGGAATATTTACACGGGGAGACAACTGCAACAGAAAAGAAGAAGCCAGCAGGTTCACATAATTGATAAATTTTACCTTTGACATACGGCCTTTCAGTGCACAGGACCTTAAGGTGAATGTGTGTGCAGTTTAGCCATTTTGCCTATAGGAATCATACTGTCTCGCGTATTTCAACTTTTGAGTACGTTTCCAGTTGATGCGGAATTTCAGTCCTAAAGTGAGACCTACCTGTTATTCCAACCCCCGCAGAAATTTGTGTGCCGGTATGGGCCACTCTTCTTGCACATTGGTCTTAGCTTGGAACAATATCTGTAACTTAATTTTCGAAGTTCACTCTTATATATTCGCCACCTGAAGGTGGCTTTCCTCTCATAGCAATCTCTCTCAATCACCAAACTTGCAATATCAACACTGTTAGAAAGTAGCACTTAACACTTAAATACAGAACTCGATTTTCCTTGATTGTTCTGTTTTCTTTCATTCCTCTGGATTGTAACTAATAAAATCGGACAAGTAGCTTTCTAAAGTGTCAGTCCAAATTCGATTCCTTGTTATGGGCCAATTTTTCTGACAAGAGGTGTCGGAACGCCATCTTAGTTCCGAATAAGCCCGAAAGTCTCGGTCCATTCAACTTAAAATTCTGCATCTATATCAGTACACTGCAAACGACCGGATGGTGTGGGGCGGAGGCTACTTCTGGCACGACTAACTAATCTCTCCTTCACCGATCAACTCGCAGATGGCGCATGGGAAGAACAAGTGTCGGCAAGCATATGAATTAGCTCTAATTTCTCGAATTTCCTCATCGTGGACGTTTCATGAGATTTATGTGGGACCGAGCGAGGTAGCGCGGTGGTTAGCACACCGGAAATCGCATTCGGGAGAACGACGGTTCAAACCCGCGTCCGGTCATCCTGATTTCGGTTTTCTGTAATTTCCCTAAATCACTTCAGGCAAATGCCGGTGTGATTACTTTGGAATGACACGGCAGACTTCTTTCCCCATCCTTCCGTAAGCCAAACGGACCGATGACTTCGCTATCGGTCCCCTCCCCCAAACCAACCAACCAACCCCAGTGCATAAAGGAGAAAGTAATATGTAGTCCAACCCGTCGAGGAAACTACTGTCTCGAAATTTCAGTAGTAGCCTTCTCGGTGATCCATTATGCCTCTTTTTTACCGTCTGCCGCCGTAGTTTGTTGAGTGTCTCTGTAACGCTTTCGCGTCGATCAGCCGATCCCGTAAAGAAACGCGCCTCCCTTCGTTGGATCATCTATATCTCTTTTATCAATCCTATCCGGTAATGGTTCCTGGTTGATGAACAATACTCAAGGATCGGTCGAACAAGCGCTTTGTGGAGAAGGAGATTAGTGCTTAACGTCCCGTAGACGAAGAAGTCATTGGAGACGGAGCACAAGCTCGGGTTAAAGAATGATGGAGAAGGAAAGATTCCTCTAAACGCGTAGAACGGCAGCGTGTGGAGAAGACCCCACTGGTGGGGCAACTTAGAAGAAGAAGGAAGGGAGACTGAGTTCAACGTCCCGTTGACATGGAGGTTGTTAGAAACGAATCACAATCCTCGATTGTGTCAAAGATGACGGAGAAGGAAATAGGCCCTACCCTTTCAAAGAAACCATCCTGGCATTTGCCTAACTCTGAATGGCCGGTCGCTCGTTTTAACCGTCTGTCTCCCGAATGTGAATCCAGTCTGCTAACCACTGTGCCATCTCGCTGAGTAGGGAAACATGGAGGACATCCAATGCGTTTTGAACCAAGGCAAGTGGAAATACCAACTTCAGATGCGCGGGTTTTAGTCTGAGTTCAAATCATTCCTTCGGGCACACCAACTCTGCAGTAATATAATGCATTAGGTTGGTGTCGATTTTCGTAGCATTTATCTTTAAGTATTGGTTTTCTGGTGGCTGTTGGTTAATTTATCGATTGTCATTTTTTATTTGTCGTTCACATTTGCCATTTGATTTTAGATATGGCCATTTGTTTGTTTGGAGCTGGTGAGTGGAGCTGTGGACGCTAAAAATGGGGTGGATAAATCTGAACAATTTCGACATATTCTTCTGTTTGACAACAATAGAGGGGTGACAGCAGCGGAAGCAGCAAAAAGCTTTTCCGCCGTGTGTGGGGGTAATGTCAATGGACAGAGCACGCCCAGATGAAGATTCTCTCGTTTTAAGAGGGATCGTTTTGAAATTAACGATTCTCAACGTTCAGAATGACTTTCAAGGTTTGGCGAAGATCGTTCAAAGGAATTAATCCGCAATGATCCACGACAGTGTACTCGAGAACTGGAAAATTGTGATTACTGCTATCATTCCACTACCGTGCAAGATTTTTGTGCCATGGGGAAGGTTCAAAAACAGTGACATGATCTAAGGCAAAATCACTAAAATCAGCTGGTGGCCAATTGTGCATCGCTATCTGCTCGTCCTCAATTGGCTCGTGAACAGCAGCGACCATTCATATCATGTATTCTTACTGGTGACGAGATATAGTATCTTTAAGCTAATATGAGGTAAAGAAAGGAATGGTTGAGGCCAAGAAAGCAGCATCTTACCGTACAAAGACGTGCTTGCATCCACAAAAGGTAATGTTATGCATCTGGTGGAAGAGCGACGGTGCGGTGCACTACAAGTTGCTTCCCCGAAATGTAACCATCATCACTGAAATTTATTACCAACAAATGAGACGTCTTGCCGACTTAGTCCAAGAACAGCGACGAGAAAGAGTGCATGGACTGATATTACTTCACGATAACCCCCGCTCGCATTCTACTAGAGAGACAAAAAGCAGTATACAACGGTTACGAAGCCATCCAGCACCTACCTTATTCACCTCTGATCTTGTACCCGCAGATTTTTACCCTTCCCGCTCTCTATCGAACAACATTCAAGAAACTTCATTAACGGACGAAAATGCTCTCCCAACAGTCTTCAGATGGTTCAAATGGCTCTGAGCTCTAAGGGACTTAACATCTGAGGTCATCAGTCCTCTAGAATTAGAATTTCTCAAATCTAACTAACCTTAGGACATCAGACACAGCCATGCCCGAGGCAGTTTTCGAACCTGCGATCGTAGCAGCGGTGCTGTTCCGGACTGAAGCGCCTACAACCGCTGGGCCACAACGGCCGGCCAACACGCCTCAAAACCAAGTGATTTCCATAGTTTCGGAATGGAAAACTTACCTCAGCCTATGCAGACTGTTGTAAATAATAAAGGAGAATACATAATTGAAGAATGAAGTCTCTCTTAACTGTGTCTGTTGTGTTTGTTAAACTTATGGAAAAAAAAACTACCAACTTATGCACCAAACCTAAGAGAACAGGATCCAAATATAAGAGTTGGCGATACTCGTTGACATTTTATCTTTCTGAAAATGTACGCGTGCATGAGCCATGATCAGGGTGCTGAAGAGCCGTATGCACCTCGCGAACCACGGCGTGCCGACCTCTGGAGTCGTAATTCGAAGTGAAATTTAGATCGAATTTCAGTGTAAAGTATTTTCGTGTTGCACTGTAGCTAATCTAAGAGTTTCAGAAAGTTAGGTAGAGATGCAAGGGAACGTTGGATAGTTATTCTTGTGATTATTGCGCAGATCTGGAGGGAATTAACGATAACTGTTTGCAACGTACCATAATATCGCAAGAGAAGTGAAGACGAACGGTTTGAAATTGTACACTTGTGGATTGTCACGACGGAAAAGATCCCTAATTGGCTTACAAATCCTATTTAAGCCATGCGATATTCTGAATATCCTGTCACCTTCTTACACCACGTACTTATTCGGTCAGTTTCTTCTTAATTTTTTTATTTCATTGATATCAGTACCGTAGTAAAACATTCACTGTGTTAAAATCGGAACACAAGAGAATCTAAGCATTTGAGATGTGGTGCTACAGAAAAATGATGAAAATTAGATGGACTGATAAGGTCAAAATGAGGAGGTTCTGCGCAAAATCGTAGAGGAAAAGAGTATGGGAAAAACACTGAAAAGAAAAAGGAGACGATTATATGACAACTCTTACGACATCAAGGAATTACTTCAATTATACTAGAGGGAGCTGTAGAGGGCAAAAACTGTAGAGAAAGACAGAACTTGGAATACACCCAGCAAATAATTGAGGACGTAGTTTGCAAGTGCTACTCTGAGATGAAGACGATAGCACAGGAGAGGAATTCGGGGCAGGCAGCATCAAACCAGTCAGGAGACGGACGGCTCAGAAAAATATTTGTAATTTAAACTCTCCATCGAATATAATAAACGGAAACAGTATGTACAAACTAATTGCGTTTACATTTCGATCTAAATATAACCCTTACAAGAACCGTACTCTCCTAGTAAGAAGACCGAAGAAACAAAACGAAATAATTGTTAAGCTGCTAAAAGTGACAAAACTGGATGGAAAGATTACCCAAGGAAGTCAGTTTTACAGCTTATAGATGCACAAAGTAGACGAAGTATAAATTCTGCTACCTTAGAAGCAAAATAACCCATGATGGACGATGCAAGGACATAAAAAGCTTACTAGCACAGGCAAAGAGGGCATTCCTGACCAAGAAAAGTCATGGTATCGAATATAGGAATAAATCTCTGAGAATGTATGTTTGAAGCACAGCATTGTGTATTACTGAATCATGGACAGTGGGAAAACAGGAACTGAAGAGAGTTGAAGTGTTAGAGCCATGGTGCTTAAGAGAAATGTTCAAAATCAGGTGGACGGATGAGGTAGGGAATGAGCAGGTACTTTGCAGAATCGATGAGGAAGAGAATGGACGGAAAACAATGACAAGACGGGACAGGAAGCAGGGACATCTGTTGGCGCAGCAGAAAATAAGGTCCACGGAACTAGAGAAAAACGTCGAGGTAAAAACTGCAGGGGAACACAGTGATTTGAATACAGTCAGCATACAATTGATGTCGTAGGGTGCAAGAGCTACTCCGAAATTTAGATGTTGGCGCAGGAGTTCGCAGCGGGACCCATCAAACCAGTGAGAAGACATGACTTAAAAAAAAGAAGTCGCGTTTAAAGTAAATCCAATTTTTTAAAAAAATGTGACCTAACAGGAGGCTTCAGTTCAAGGGGGGAAAGACACATAACCGATTGAACAGTCCATGACTGCAGTTATTCATACACTATAGCGCGCATATTCAGTCTGGGTGCTTCATTGCTATCTGTGTAATGTAAACCTATCTATCATTAAGAGCCGACCGGAAATTTTGGACCTCGTCTGAAAAGATCAATATTCTACACATCCTTCTGAAGAGTCAGAAATGAAAACATTATAATTTAAATACATCTATCTACTTATCCATTTACTGGAAGCAAATTCCTTCTAGATTCTTAGGCTACATTATTTTGAGTTCACCCTAAGTAGAGACGCTTGGGATTCCACATTGTTTGACGAATGTATTGACCATTATACCGATGTTCACATGTTCAAATGTTTTGAATTCCTAAGGGACGAAACTGCTGAGGTCATCGGACCCTAGACTGACACAATGAATGTAATTTAGGCTGAAGTGCTGAAAATATTATATTTCTGTGTACATACTCCTTATTAATTGGAAAAGGACATCGGGGATAAAACGACTTGCATTTATTTACACATATTTAAATATATAACGATCGTTTCGTAGTTACCTCATTTTCTACAGAATTCATAGCTATACGCCAGGGGATTTGAAACATAGAAACCGTGAGAAAAATGTCATATTTAATGACTGGTTTTCAGTAGCACCAGTTCATGATCGAACTTAGCATGTGAATTTTAACTGACATTAACTACATGTCGCAAAAAAATCAGGACGGCTTTACACAAGGCAAATGTGGCCATTCCTTTGTTACAACTTATTGCTTGATATCTCAAACTTGTCTTCTGCTCTTTTCCTTATCAGTTTGTTCTACATATCGCTCTCCTCGCGTATCTTGTGCAGAAACTTGTCATTCTAGATCTTATCAATCCACCAAATTTTCAGTACCTTTCTATTGCTTTAAATCTCACTCTCTCCCAATCTCTTTTTTTCTGGTTTTGGCAGAGTCCATTACTCATTTAATCACGATGGTATACTCCAAATGTACATTCTCAGATATTTTTTCATGCAGTTAAGGTAGATGTTTGACACTCTTTGCCTATGATAGATTACTTTTCCTGGTCATGTGTCATTTTGCTTCCAAGATTGCAGACTTAGCTTTTCGTGGTACTACGTTTATTACTTATCAGTGTTCATTCTATTCAACGCGTCCTGTAACTATTTTTCCCTTTCGCTGTGAACAACAATCCCATTTGCGAATCTTATAATTAATATAAAATCAGCCTTATTTTAATACCACTCATGAAACTCTCTATCGTTTCCGCCACCGCTTCTTCGATCTACAGATTGAACAGTAAGGGCGAAGGACCATATCCCGGTCTTATATTCTTTCTAATTAAATCCCTTCCTTATTTTGTATACCATACTTATTTTGTTCTCTTGGTTCTCGTACGTACTGTATGTTACCCAACTTTCCTTATACCTTATACCACTACAACAAACTACTTCACATTTTTTACCTTTGCTTTTTTTAATAACAATTTCAGATTATAAAAATAAATTTTAAGATTTATACTGTCAGCCCTACGTATTAGAGATATTCCTGCGCAAATTTATTATAAATAATTTGAAAACAATGTTGTAAATAATGTAGCGGACACGTTAGCAAAGTGAAGGTTTTTGTTGCATAGAGAAACCTTCCCTTACCAAGGATAATGTCGGCATGGCTCCAACATTCTTGGTACGTGATAACGCGCACACATAAATGCTGTCGTTGACAGTGAATGAAGTCGGACATGAGTAAGTTATCGTGAATGCATGTTCAAACGTTGGCAGTTAACTTCGTGATGATAAAAGGTTCGAGGCAGTTTAAGGATAACGAGGAACAATATGGGCAAGAGTATCGTAATTATTTGAGAAGAGATTCAAAAGTGTTAATAGGAGCCGGCCGCTGTGGCCGAGCGGTTCCAGGCACTTCAGTCTGGAATCTCACGACCGCTACGGTCGCAGTTTCGAATCCTGCCTCGGGCATGGATGTGTGTGATGTCCTTAGGTTAGTTAGGTTTAAGTAGTTCTAAGTTCTAGGGGACTGAAGACCTCCGATGTTAAGTCCCGTAGTGCTCAGAGCCATTTGAACAATTTTTTTTTATTAATAGGAGAAGAAACATCGTGGATAAATGTATTTAATTCTGTTCGTAAGAAGATGAGCCATTTGATATTGAGGTTTGGTTTTGTTGGGTGCTCAACTGCGCGGTCATTAGCGTCCATACAAAGTCCCAATTTTTCACATAGTGCGATTTGTTTACTGAGTCCAATTCATCCACTGTCAAGAATGATGATGAAATGATGAGGACAACACAAGCACCCAGTCCCCGGACAGAGAAAATCCCCAACCCGGCCGGGAATCGAACCTGGGACCCGGATGAGCATTTTGACGAAAATTTGTCATCTCCCCACGCAGTGTCTGCAGCAGCTCCACCTCAAAGTAAGACCCTGCCAATTAAGAAATTTAGAAATATAAAACTCTTGCCAGTGTATAATTATTAACACCTGGACACTATAAATGCATTTAAAACTTCTACGTTATCCAGTATTAAAAATTACCCATGTCAACTTTATCAACAAGCTGAACAAAGTGAATATTATAGTGAAGCAAATTTTTCTATCATTGTCACACAGGGCGTCAGAATTACTATAAATACCTTTGATTTCAGATTACTACAAAGTGTTCATTGTCATGTTAACTGCCTTCAAAATATTTTACATCTTCTTCGAGTTTCAACCGGACTTTCGCGGGTGCACTGACCGTTATTGCCGACGTAAATTTCAGTATTTATTGTATATTCTCACTTAACATAGCCATTTTTATAACTTTTACTTAAATACTAGCAGGCAACATTATTATTTCTTCAAATACTTACAGTTTGGCAAAGACCAGTTCTAAATTAATAACACTTTCGTTAACTATTTCATCAGTATTTAACACAATTACATATCTTCTTACTTTCGATCGTTATTAGCGCAATGTGTTTCGTCTGTATAATAATTTTCAGTAATACACGTGTTTACGTTCTGCTGGCACAAAATTCTCCGGAATGGATGCCTTTTCTGAAAATCCTAAAGCGTTATGTACTCGTGTCATTTAATTAGCAGAGACTGTGTATATGTTATAAGTTGTCACCTATTTTACTGTGTAACTCTAACATTTTGCACCGTATTACACTGTGGAACGCTTTTTCCAAATCAAAATATCCCACGAGCTTTTCTTGATTTGTTGCAGCTCTTGGTTCCATTATATAGCACATTGTCAGAATTGTCTCTGTTGTTCCTTGACCTTTCCTAATTGATTGTCACTAACAGAACTCCATGTTTTCTTATTTTTATGTTTATTTCTATTTTTATTTATTTATTTGTTAATTTTTTTGCAGCGACTGTGATGATGATCTGTTCAACTGATGTGAGAGACTCCTCGCATGTATCTTTCGTCGTTATCTTGAGGATTCTATGGGTGATATTTTCCGCCTGAAGACTCATATCTTCTACTAACAAACTTAAATAGCTGTTTGGCATCGATTGCCCAATTCAGATTTAATGTTAACTTATCCTTTCGCCTTATTTGAGTTGCACTCTAACAATTCCTCAGTTGCATACTTTTGGTACACTACATACATGACGAAGTAAATTGTAGGATTACTGACAGTACTGGCAGCATTGGTAGGGTCATAAACATTGCAGAGTGTGTAAGAGAGATACTGAGAGCTGACGACTTTCTTGTGTTTTTGTTTATTTATCGGTTTTTTCACATAATTAGAACCGCGCATCGTTCAGTAATTGTCCATTGTATAACCTGTAGCCTTACAGAATATTAATTGGACGCGTAACGCCTCAGCTTTTATGTAACCAAAGCAATTAGTTTTGATTCAAATGAAGCCTGCATGCAACAGAAAAACAAAAACAAAAAATATATTTATAGATATTGTTATTTTGTACTCAACAGAACGTTTTTCATTATGATAAAATACGAGAACTTTCTGTTACTGTTAATAAATGGAAGTTATTTATGAATAACAGGACCATGTCTTACGTAAGTTCGACGAAGTATTGAGGGGTAGTTTTAGATTTCTTTTTATTTACCTTCCTGTTGAGGAAATTGCGTTTTCTAGAGCTATATGATAAATTTGTATTGCTTCCATTATTTTCACGTTATTAATCAGCAATTTGCAAATAAGACAATTTCAATCTTTCTATAAACACTGATTACTTGTAAGTAACAGATAGGAGGACGAATGTGTAAAACTACAATGTCCTGTAGGCTGCCCAGGCCTCAATATTTCCTTGTTCAGTTTCTAGACGGTTCACCACTTTCAGTCTTTTGGGAAATTTAGTGAGACGCTGATAACACAATAAAAGTGCGAGATAACGCCCAAAATGTGTGCATCATAACTGATGGACAAGCAATGAAAGCACGAACTTAACTGACCAAAGCTTCAAGGAAAACTACCGTAATCTGCGTTTGCTCCCGGTAGTCTACAGTAGTCTGGTCATAAGTATTACAAATTCTGACCGAGGAGTGTGGCGGAATGGTTAGCACTCTGGACTCCCATTCGGGAGAAAATTTGTATTCACCCTCCAACCATCAAGCTTCAGGTTCTCATGATTTCACTAAATAGTTCCATGCAAATGTCAGGACGCTCCCTTTGAAAGAGTAATGCCGATATCCATCAGAAATTTTGAAACAGTCAACTCGTGTGCTCTACGAGTTCATTGTCGACGGGACTTTGAACCCTGGTCCTCCATCCTTCCTCTTTTTCCAAAGCCGTATTAAGCTCTAACTCTAATACTATATCTATTAACTCTAATACTATATCTATTATCTCCTCCAAATGGAAGAGGGTGTAGGCTTCAGCATCAACGAGAACTTAGATAGTATCAGTCCTTTGGAGTCAGACCTGAACGTTCACGGGGAAATGGATCACTTCGCTCGTCAGTGAGAACGAGTCCTGGCCTACCAGTCGTCGCGGAGCGGTCGCCGCCGTAGCGGAGCTGTACGTCGTCGCTCCTGCTGGATGCCCCCCAAAGCCGCTCGCCGTGAAAGTGCTGAGTGCTGCGGCGGAGCAGACGGCGGCCGGTGGCCGGGCTGAGTGTTTCTTGCAAAGTGCCAGGCAGCACCCGGGGGCAGATAACTCAGGCCGGCTGTTTCCGGCGCGGAAGCCGCCCCCGGCCGCCTCTTAAGAAGCGCCGCTCTGGTCGCCGGTGATTTGTTGCCTCCGGGCGCGGCCCCCGGCTGCACGACACGCCCCGCAGGTGCTTTGCTCACCCGCCAGCCGGCGCTCAGCCGGTCTCCGTTTCGACAACGAGGCCGCAATGTTACCACTGCATTGCACCACTTCTCGCTGCAAAACTATTTCTCTGCAGCATTCCATGTAACTGTACAGACTAAACTGATCGGTCAAATCATCATAACCACGAGCTTAATAGCGCGTTGGCTCTCAATTAGACCACCGGGCAGCAGCGAATCTGCCTGACAGCGGTTCGACGAGTCCTCGCTATGTTTGCAGAGGTACGTAGCAGCAGGTTTCTACGCACTGGGCATCAAAATCCCGTAATTTACTGGCCACTTGTTGGTGGGGGCTGATCTGGCCCCGAATGTGTCTCAGAGGTTTTCCATTGATAGTAGGTCAGGCGAATTTGGTATCCAATGCATCAATGTTTATTAAAATCCACTGTGTTGTTAGGCCACGTCATATTTCTTTAAAAAGACCATTCTATAGTAAACGCCACACGACCCTGAAGATAGCCCCTACATAAGGGTCGAAACTTCGATCGTTAAGTAGAAATGTGACGTGACCTAACAATACAGATGACATTTAACCTCAGAGACAAAGGACACAGAAGCCTACAGAATTACATGCACTGAGGAAGCAGAAGTCGTAGGGTCCACAACTCGTGGTCTCGCGGTCGCGTTTTCGCTTCCCGAGCACGGGGTCCCGGGTTTGTTTCCCGGCATGGTCTGGGATTTTCACCTGCCTCGGAATTGGGTGTTGGCGTTGTCGTCATCATTTTCTCATCATTCATGTCAGATATGAGACTGGACTGAGCAAAAGTTGGAAATTGGTACGGGTACTGAGGACTGCGCAGTTGAGCGCTCCACAAACCAAACATCATCATCATCAGAAGCCATAGGACAGAGAAATGCACGCATACAGTGATGACGGTAGTATTGAGTATACAAGGTATAAAGCGGAGTTGTCGTATGTACTCAGGTGATAAATGAAAAAAGGCTTCTGACGCGATTATTGCCGCACCACGGAAGTTATCCTACTTTGAACGCGAAATGGTAGTTGGAGATAGGTGCATGGGGCATTACATTTCGGAAGTTATTAGGAAATTCAACATTTAGAGATACATATTGTCAACAGTGTGCCGCCGGTCGCTGTGGCCGAGCGGTTCTAGGCACTAGGTTAGTGAGGTTCTAGGCGACTGATGACCTCAGAAGTTAAGTCCCATAGTGCTCAGAGTCATTTGAACCAATTTGAACGATGTGCCGAGAATACCACATTTCAGGCATTATCTCTCACCAATGACAATGGAGAGCAGCGGCTTTTGCGTAGAATGTCAGTGCTAACAAACAAGCAGCATTGCGTGAAATAAATGCAGAAATCAAAGTAGGACGTACGGCGAAATTTGTCGTTAATGGACCACGACATCAGTCGAACGAATCGAGTGCCCTTGTTAACAGCTCGACATCGCCTGCAGCGCTTCTCGTGGACTGTTCACCATGTGGGTTCGACGATAGGAGACTGGGAAACCGTGGCCTGTCAGATGGTCCAGATTTCAGAGTGTAAGAGCTGATGGTAGTGTTACGAGTGTGGCCCACATCCCAAGAAGCCATAGTTTCAAATAGCTCTAAGCACAGCTGAGTTCATCAGTCCCTTAAACTTAGAACTACTTAAACCTAACTAACCTAAGGACATCATACACATCCATACCGAGGCAGGATTCGAACCTGCGACCGTAGCAGCTGCGTGGTTCTGGTCTGAAGCGCCTAGAACCGCTCGGGCATCGTGGCCGAGAAGCCATTGACGCAGGTGGTCAACAAGGCACTGCGCAAGCTGACAGTGACTCCATAATGGTGCGAAATGTGTGCACCGGCTCCTCTGACCAAGTGAAACGAACGTTGACTGGAACTGATTATGTTGACTATTTCGAGACCATTTGTTGCATTTAGTTACTTCATGTTTCCAAACCTAGATATAAATTTTATGGATGACTGTACGTCGTGCCACCAAGCCACAACTGTACCCGTTCGTTTTGACAAATATTCTGGACAAATCGAACGAGAAACTTGGCTACCCATTTGGATAGACGTAAGTTCCATCGAATATTTACGGGATATAGTCGATAGATCAGTTCGTGCACAAAATCCTGCTCCGGCAAAACTCTCGTAGAATGTATAGAGGAAATGTGGCTCAATATTTCTAGCAATACATTCTGTGACACTTCACTTGAGTAGCGCTTTTTGTTTCCGCAGTATTTTCGGTGCAAGTTTTAGGTGATTCATCCTATGTTGTATATGGTCCCACGACCAAAGCGCCGTAATCTGAATTAGAGTTAATATTGGCCATTGTTCAGACATAATGTGTAAATTTGTCGCCATAACGCTTGATTAGTATGAAAGTAGAACTGTTATGCACATGATTAGAAAGGGAGGGACCACGGTTAGTATTTATGAAGGGAATGCATCATTGTGACCTCATATTTCTTCAACACCAGTTTGTATCAAAAATATTGTTTAGTTCATTTAATTTTCCTGCAGCGTTTAGATCACTTTTCGCAAAGCCTTTTAATGACGAAAAATCACACACCTACAGCTGTGTACTCTTACTTTATCAGTCTTCGTATTTTTTTATGGCAGAGGTTGTAAACCAACACAGATTTACAATAAATGCGAAAAACCGCTTGAACACCACCGTGAGACTGACCGATATAGCACACGTTTAGTTATTTAACTGGTGCAGGTCTTCTATCCAGACATAGCCAACTTTCATGATATGTAAACATCAAGCTGAGAGCTAAGTACGAACAGCTCGCACTTCATGTGACATGATTTCACGTACAGTTCCTCGACTTGTTCTTTATTTATTGTGTTCTTTTGATCATTCTACATTCTTCCTTTTATTTTACATTGGTAACTTGTGTGAACATCAGCTGTTTAATGCTACCTGCCGCTGAGTTGCACTGTCTCCATTTACGGCTGGCTGTAAACAAAAGAAACAGTCTTCCGTGAATGCATCTACATTAAAGGTACTGTAGCGAAAGAGTCAATGAGAGTGCTACCGAACCACACTCGACTCTCAATAATTAAGCTTCCGATTAATGTGGGTAAACGTAAATACCTTTTGATGAGAAACGGAATGTGTTGAAACTCAGCTCTGCACCAGATACCTTCCCGGATGTTGGTGCAGTTCAGTCTTTCGTATTTGGTGCTCATTTTCATTCATACCATTCAGTAACTTGGTCATTCCTTTTGCCCTTTTCCTCTTAATAACAGCACAATTCAATTGTATCGTTACATAACAGGGCGTACAGTTTCGAAGCTTCCTTTTACAAACAACTTTTGAACGAATCCAAGATACGACGTTGCCGCTAACGGCAATAGAACCAATCTGATTTGTCTGGTCTTCTAATTTGACGGAATATACGGTTATCATCAGTCTGTTTTAGTGCTTAAGACTGGAAAGCACAGCTTAGTTAAAAGAGTTTATACATGTCTATAAATAATCCTTTCTCACGTTACAAGGACGAACAAATAGATTCATGTCTTCATCTCTTGCGTTAACATACACGTTTGTAACGCAGGTTTTCTGTGTTTTATGCTACTGACGTTCAGAGCTTACATGATAAAATAACTCGATGCTACACTGTTTACAAAGGTATCTGACTATTATTGTAATTGCAGTAGAAGATACGTACATTAACTGGAGGTACTTGCGGTGACACATCAAATCGATAACATGCTATAGAATCAGAAGAATTAGTCCTAGTTGCTTCTAAATTAAAACAAGAAAGAAGGAAAACAGAGGAATGGACCAAGTGAAGTGAGACAACAACCTTTGTTACTCATAAGAAAACATCAATATTAGTCCTAAAATTTATATTAAATATTAGAATCAGACTTGATTAAGGTAGGTTAACATTCTGTTCTGTTCAGATGTAATCGTTAGGTGCATATTGTTCCCATAGACAGTAGGCTATAGTGCATAAGTATCACTGAATCTGCTAATTGTAGCTCGAGATCATTTTTCCACAGCACATATAAGTATGCATTATAATACAATCTAAGAGAAGAACATAAAATTTTATACCATGTCTCACTCACCTGATTTTGAAGAAAGTTGGTCTTAAAATTCAGCTACAAAGTGAGACGCATTTATGGTCGCATTCGGAATAAGTGCAATTCAGAAATCTTTCACAGTATACAATATTACGGTTTCGTGGTTTCATTGAATCGACCGCGACTTAATTCGCAGTACTTGCACAGCAATGATGTCTACAATGACCTAATTTTCGATTGGACATTCAGTCTTTACACTCCTTCAAACTACGACCATATAAATAGCGTCACAGATTATCTCGAAGTTTCATCGTCCCTTTGGTTCCTCGCCACTTCCATGAGGTTTCTTGGAACCACTTTCATCAAGCTGTGTAACTGGCCACTTCAAGAGAAGGGCCACCGTTTAAAGTTTTCCTCCATAACGCCGTAATGCTAAACATTACAATCTAGGTAACATTTCATGTTAAGGATCACACCTCTCTTGTAAGGAAATGCTGAATATTTTTAATCGCTTTGTATCCTCTTTAATGCTTATGGCAACCACAAAGTCTGAGCTGTTGGGCTCACAGAATATGATTATCATGAGAAAAATAAAACATCTTAAGCGCCCAAAATTAATCTTTCTTGTTACCAGTCAACGGTTCTATATTCCCACAGCGACATTTCGTCCAAGCGTTGAAACGATATAAAATCAGAAATGACAATAGTCGAAACACTATATTTTGGTAGCATTTTTTGATAGTAATATTTGGTATAAAAACAGTACATTGTACTCTACAGTTCCATAACAGATAACTTGAAGCAGACTATTATTTTTCTGTAGCTAATGTTTTCACAAGATTGGACTGGTGCTGTCGTTTTCTTTTTTGCCTATGACGCGTAAGTATTGCATTCAGAGACCAATTTCTGTATTTATTGTAGTAATTCTTCGATAAATTAAATTTTGTAGTCTCGCTTTCACTAAACGCATATTTCGAATTTCATAACCGCGAGAGGAGCTCCATGTTAACTGCTTCTCCTTTTTTTTTTTTTTTTTTTTTTTTTGTTATTAGTCGTCTAGTCATCTGACCAGATCGGTGTGTCTCGCCACTAATTCCTTTGCTGTGCCAACTACTTGAACTACATGCAACCTAGGTCCTCAATTATTTGCTGCATGTATTCCAGTCTCTGTCTTCCTCTACAGTTTTCGCCCTCTACAGATCCCTCTAGTACTATGGAAGTCATTCCCTTATGCCTTAAGACCTGTCCATTATTTGTCCATTCTCCCTGTCAGTGTTTTCCTCAAATTCATTTCTTCTCTGTTTGTGCCCAAAACCTCCTCATTCCTTGCCTCATCAGCCTACCATTCGGCTGTGAGTAGAGGAACGTTGATTGTTGACCTGCAGCCTGGCTAGTGTGTTGCTTTTCGTTAAAAAGCTTAAAGAGCTTCGTAGGTTTATACCTTTTTGTAATGTTCAGCGTAACAACCTCTCACGTTCAGATAGGGTGAAAGTAGTCTGGTACTTCAAGAATAAATCTCTCCTTCAGAGTGGCTGTTACATTTTATTAAATGTCACCTACTGAGACAGATATTTGGTTTTCGTGTGTAAAATGAAACTTAGTGATCACTGGTACTTATGCCATAGGCATCACCACCATCATTATCATCATTAGTCATGTCATACCTGCTTATGTATACAGGTCTCCTCTAGAAATTTTTGTAATTTGAGGGCCGCATCAAAACGTACCCACGCTGCTCCTGCGTGTATTATATATTATTTGGTGTGTTATACAATTTTTGTACATTCAAGTTATACAAGAACATAAATGTGTAAATGTTTTGCCTGTATCTTTGCTATAACATAGCGTGTTTCCGGTTATCGAAACTCAACAGTCAAGTGATTTGGCTGTGATTACAGGAGCATTGACTGTTGATTTGGGGCCTGGGTAGTGTGTTGCTTTTTTGTTACGTATAGACACCGACGTATAAATCAATATTTGTATCATATCCTATGAACTGTCAAAAGACTCTGATTCATACTGACTAAACAGTAAACTGTGCCCTCTGGTTTCTGTAAGAGTGGATTCGGACAGTTTTCGCATATGCAATGGACGCAGGTCATTGGGTCACTACTGGAACAATGTGTGTGCACGACATCAGGTTTGATCGTTTCGGTGACTGTGTTCTGATGGACATCAACCATGAACTGAGTCGTACTAATCACTGAACTGAAACTCTTTGGGGAGTGTTATTCTATAGAACATATTTTTCGTAGATTTGTGGCATAACCTGACTAGAAGAAAGCATCGGCTGGTAGGACACATCCCCAGACAATAGGGGATCACCAACATAGTACTGTAGGGAAGTATGGCGGGTAAAAATTATAGAAAGAGACCAAGAGATAAATACAGTAAGCAGATTCAGAAGGATTTAAGTTGCAGTAGTTACTCAGAGATGAAGAGGCTTGCACAGGATAGAGCAGCACAGACAGCATTATTACGCTACTCTTTGAAGTGAACACCGCCAAAATGCGACAAAAACATTTCAAACTGTACACACTTCAAATGCCATTCCATATCCAGCTCAAGAAAACGGCTGTGACAGTACCACAGTCCTACCATTACCAGTAACAGATGTATAATGTGACCAAGTAGAAACAGCATTCTGGATTACAAGAAGCGCAGTTATTTTCATTTCTAGATGTTTTGTATGCATTAAATCTCTCTTCAATAATCCAAGTTTTAGACTGTCTCCCCCTTTTGGATTAACTGCCGTCTTGAAAAACCGCTACGAAAAAGCCACTTACTTCAGTTTCACCAGTGCAGTTTAAGCAAAAATACATAAAAATCATTCTTAGAGAAGTTAAAATCGGAGCAGCTACTGAAATATGAGGCTGTGAAAATATACAAAAATAGGAAGAAACCGCAGAAAGTTCGATATGTCAGTTGCTTTTCCTTAATAACTTTTTGTGGGTGTAGCTTTGTGCAGAATCTTTAATAACGATTGTTGTAAAGCATTTAATTTCATTCTAGAGTGATACAAAATATTTTTGTCTAATCTCTGAACACACTGAAGAATACTGTATTAACAATTTTGATGAAAGTGCACTTGAAAGTGAAAATAATATCTTCAGGCAAAAGCAGAACTCATGAATTCTGTTTATTCATGTAGTTCATAAGTAATTTCTGAGCAATAAGTCTTTTTGGAAAATGAGTACATATATTATCAACACTTGTACATATACTTATAGGAAAAATGGTTCTTAAAGTTTATTTTAAAGATACGTACAAAACTTCAACTTACAAATGCCTCAGCTTCTGTTGTTTTACCTCAGATGTGTTTAATGTATACCTTACTTGAAAGGATATGCTAATGGTTTTTCACATATTTCTCAAACAAAAATTTAAGCCCATATTTAAACGAGTACAGCAAGGGTGGACATGAGAACTGGCTGCATGGTTGCCTGTGAACATTGTGAGCTGTGAGGGCAATGCTGAGCAGCTGTGAGGGCATGTAGTGGAGGTAGCAGAGCTGTTTGATGTGGATGGCCACTTGGTCATGCTCACGTCATGTGGGGCAACCGTGCTTTTGTGAGAGGGCTTTGCACACACAGCTTGGTATGGACGAGCTAACGAGCATAGTGAAGGTGAAACACTTATTCATTCAAGGTCGCTTCTTGCGTATGTGGTGCCTGTAAACTCGGCAGCAGTACATGGTTATTAGGAGGCAAAATGTGTGTGGCAAAACATGCACGATTGGTATGTAGGTGTAAAACATGCTTACCCAAAGTTTGTGTATCCTGTACCAAGCAACAGTTGGGCAAACGGATGAAACACAGTTTAAAACCATTGTAACATGTTCTACTTTCATGGCCCGATTAAGATTCAGATGTAAAGGGTTAGGAAGCGAACACATTTGTATTGTATACGTTACCATTTATTTACACAGATGTGTGTAATTCTGAGGAGGGATACTATGTATGAATAGGACCTAGGCATTAATTTACATAATCCTGGATGTTTTTAAAATGATTTGTACTAGTATCCCAATATTTGGTGTGAAATTCCTGTCATTAGGAGCACTGCACCATGTTTTTAACGTTAACTGCAAAAGAAGTCCTTAAATATACAATCAAAAATGCCTTCCAAAGACTGTAGGACCGTTACAGACCCATCAAAATGTTCTTTGAGCCTCTCCTGTTCCAAATTGTTTGCACTGGCAACTAGTGCAACACACGACATTTGTGACAGTTGCTTTGCCCTCAATAGCAGTTTTTTCTTCAGTGCCAAAACAGTGTCAAACATTTCGCTAGTCATCTTCTTTCTACCTTGAAAAGCAACATTCGAGTTATACAGATGCTTAGCTATGTCCATTAAAATCACAACGTCTAAAATTCTTCCAATTCTCTCGCCAATTTTCCTTTCACATCCATAAGTAGCGCTACATCTTTACGTACATTAAAAAATCTTTTCAAAAACAACACCTTGACTCCACCAGCGTACTTCACGAAAGTATGGAACATCGCCATATTCACACTCGAGATCTGCCAAGCACAATTTTAATTGTCTGTGTCCAAAACCGTGTGATCTGAGGATGTTAACTGTTTTTATAACCACATCCATGAAGCCAACTAGTTTGGCACATTAATACAGTGAAGAGTACAATGTATAGCTTGCAGTTCCTACTGGACACCGACACCTTTCAACTTCTTTTGTATCATAGCAACAGAAGCAGACTTACAAGTATATGACCAGTCATTGCAGGCATCGCATCTGTTGCAATCGATAAACGTTTTTCCCAACATAGCTCGTATTTCTGTATTATATGCTCTATGCACAGAAATATATCATAGGTCATTGTTGTCTATTGCATTGGCACTAAGTCGAGGAGTTCTGCAATCACATTAAACTGAGCATCAGCTCCTCACGAAAAGACTGAAAGTTGAGCAACATTACATGCATCAGTGCTTTTGTCCAATGCTAATGAAAAGAAAGCAAAATCTTCGCTCCTGTTTCGCAATTGAGCTTCCACATTGTGTGCCATTTCTTCAATGCACCTGCAAACCTCTCTCGATGAAAGAGGATCAGTTTCAGAAACAGGAGGACTCGCTGGGCACAAAATTGTTGCAGCAGCAACAAAATATTCTTTCACAAATTCTCTATCGCCAAAGGACTGTGCTGTTTAAGCTATTGTGAGTACTGCATGTTAATTTAATGTCATCGCTGCACCAATGTGCATGACGGGGTTTTTGTCCTGTAAATGTTTACAGGAGGAGGTAAAAGTGATGCAAAATGCACATAACATATTATTAGTAACCGTAACAATGTTATGAATGTCATACTTATCTCTATGTATACATATGTCTTTCTTCCTTTTCTGCTTCAGTTTGGTGAGTTTGGCTTTTCTTTCTTCATTATACGTACAAACAGACGACATACTTCTTGAGAAGCAGTTGATGATCTTGTTCATATTGTACTTCTTCCTTGAAGGCAACGTTGCATTGCATGTCAAACACATAGGCTCACATTGTATTCCGTGAAAAAAGTACTGCTCTTCTGACTGTAGATTAACAATTATGAGTTCAATACAATTTCGTTTCAACGATTTTAACTCCTCCTTGGCCATTTTCTACCCACTAGTTCTTTTCTATCACTAACACTGAATGTGATGTCTTCAAAGTCAACAGAAATGACAGGAAGTAAATTGACTGAGTGTCTCTGCAGTAGTGATGTGCATGGCTAATTGAGTAGATGGTGGGGGTACTGCTGTCTGACAGCATGGGGGAGAGTTGCAGGCAGGCCTTGGAGGCATATGCAAGTGCCCACACTCATGAAATCGTATTTGCCCAGCACTAGAGTAGAGTAACCTCAAAGATAAATTATTGAATTTACTTTACCGACAGGAGGTGAACAATAACTCCACAATTGTAATGATTATGATTTTATTCATGACTATGTCGCTGTTGCCCTTCTTAAAACATAGACAGAGATTTAACAATCAAGGAATTTGATGTCTCTGAAAAAAGTTTATGCAATAGCTCCTAACACACAGTCAATAAGAACAATGCACAAACCAAATTTTCTAACTGTAAGAATAACAGATTCGATTAAAGCTGTTACAGTTGATGTAAAGTTCATCATATTTGGTGAAAAGTTTTAATCATTTTCTGTTCTATATAAATAGGGAATCGTAAACACACTTACTGACTGAAATGTAAAAAGTTTACTGAAACACATAATTTACATAGAGTAACAACTAAACAGGGAAATGAAGGTCTTCATTCAATTTATAAAATTGAAAAAAATGAAATTGGTCAAAAAGAAATGTAGGTAATGGGTTAAGATTTCGTGAAGAAATTCTAAAAGAGAAAAAGTAATTTATTTTGGAGTAAATAATTTATGACAGGCAGATTTAGTTCAAATGGACTACATAAAATGAAAAAGAATTTCAAAAATAAAGGTATAAATGTGTAATAACTGTCATAGAACATTTTTTAGAATTTCCATGGGCTACTCCAGTTGAAGATAAAACGTGAAAATATTGTTGATCTTTTAAAAAAGATTTTGAGTTACGAAAACCAAATAATTTACAAGGAATGGTAAATAATTTTGCAATAAAAAATCTCAAGATTGCTGTAAAAGTTGATATTAATCATTATTCAACTTTTAGTCAATTAAAAGCATCTGTTGATGCTCAGTTTATTAGAACATTAAAAGGAGAAATATAGAAAAAAATTTTCTTACAAGAATATTATACATGTGTTGAACTAGTTATGGAAATAGCTGATGAAAATGATAATACGAAGTATTCATAGAAAGTATTGAACGGAAGGAAGTAAAGAAATAAAATGAGATATTTTTATCGAATGATTTTTATGTAACAAAGTTGTTAGATACTAATGCCTAGTATAAAATTTGTGGCAAAGTAAGTTTAAGTAATTAAAGCGAACTTTAGTACTCTATAAGCAGCAAAATCGTTAACAGAAATTTTTGAAAGAGGAGACGTTATTCCTACTAGCCCATGCGAATGCAAATTGAAAGAACTTAACCAAGAATCAATGAAAGAAAATTTATATGCACAAAAACTGTTGATACAGAATTTTCTTAATGTTTATCTTGTTGAAAAATTTTTAAAGAAGAAATATGATACAGCATATGTCAAATGGTAAGGTTTTGGTATTTCACAAACTAGTTGGATAAATAAAAGTAATGCATTAATTAAAAATATTTTAAAAATTCTCATATAAGTGGAGATAGTTATTGAATATTTAAATAAGTCAGGTTTTGAATATAATTTTCATTGTGCATTTCGATTTTTTGCTAAAGAAAATAGGGTATATATTGACATTGAAATAAAAGGTAATAAAATTAACTTAAGTTCAGAAATAAATTCATTTTTATATTTTAACAAAGTTTGCTAGATAAGTTATATCATCACACACTTGTTCTCATGAATAATTGCTCAATGTACTGAAATAATTTCGACAATAAATCATTCTTAAAAATTTCTTTCATTCATTAATATAAATAAACTGCATTTGGTACATAGTAAGTCTTAAAAATTCTTCACAATTTCGATATTTTATTGTTCTAATATAGTTTTAATCTTTTTGAAAATCTTTAAATTTTGTTTGTAAACAACATAATCGTTATTATACTCATCTAATTGTAAGATAACAATGTAAGTCATAAATTTCGATCATTTGTCTGAGGATCAACATGATGTCATAAACTATATTTTATTCATTTCCTTCACATAAAATTTGTACAAATTAGTCATAAATTTCCATCTGATTGAAATGTATTTTATTCCAGTCTTTGATCAAAATATGAGTTCCTTAGGTGATGACCGGTTGTAGTCCATAATGACCATCCTCAGAACGTTTTTACACTATGTCCTAAAGTAATAGCATCTTCAAAACATATAAATATAATCTGCATAGCATTGTCATGTACATCTAAAATAAAGTGTAGAATATGTCACATCATTCACACAGTCACTATCTGATTCATATCTACTATTGTCCTTATCATTATTATTATATTTAAAAAAATTATTTCAACTTCATGCACTTGTTTTACAACAATCTTTATTTTATATCCACAATATTTTGTTATTGAACGTATAATTTCATGAGTATCCCATTTTATAAATTGTTTTACTTCTATTTTTATTTTAATATTAAAGAATATCATCCAAATTAATTAGTACAACCTGTCTCTTTTTCATATAAGTTAGTGCTCTGAATTAGTGGGTCCTAAATTTTATACAATTCGTTTCTCATTGGTATCCATGTGTTTAAATTTATATTAATATTTTTTTTATTCTGAAAGTTTAGCCACATATTTTGAACCTTGTCATTAATAATCATCAATATATTATAGCATTATATATAAGTTTTTCATTGTTAGATCTAGAACTGAATCCGTTCACATTTAACAAAATGTTATATATTTTGACTAAAATGTTCTTGGTTTATAAATGGAAACTCCAATAAAATGATTTGTCCATAAATTCATAAAGAAGAAAATTAACAAAATCAATATACCTAGAAGAATGTATTTTAGCGATTCTATATAAAAACAGTAATATGCAAAAATAATTGTGAATACATAAAGAACTTGATAATAAGTGGAATAAAACATATGTGAAAATTGTAAAAAGTAATTAACTATTCTTCTAACTATATTAGTCATTTCGACAATACTTGGCGAAAATAAGAGAAAATAGCTTTCAATTATATATAACCTACAGAAAGCTATTATCATATGTAGAACGTTTTTGTGGAAAATTTCTTGTTAAAATGTATAGAAAAAGACATAAAACATTACCACACCAAAAAAACTTCTGAAATGTTAATTTTTAGTAGAAGGTCAATTTTTTAATTGTTTTATTTGTAGCTGTGTTAATGTTCTTTGCATCTGCAAATTCCTATAAGAAATCATTGTCATTATCTAGCCTTCCATTTGGGTTTAATGTATTGTAATCATATACTTATATATTAATTCCATCTTGTAATACCACATGTTTATTATCATCAGAACTTCAACCAGTTTTTCTTCATTCAAACATGAATAATTCATATTTGTATGATCTAATTAAATTCATTTTTGTATACTGTATTACTTAAATAGCTAAATAATTTTTATCATGAAAACTTATTTCACTTTGTATAACAGATTTCTGCTTATTGGATTTTTCCTCTTCTTAACCACCAACTTTATAAGGATACATTTCCAATCTCAAAGTAATATGCTACAACTTTCTTTCCACTATTTTTCTTACATTTTTAATTTTTCCTAAAACATTCCTGCTTACATGTGGCATACTGTATTCATTTTCTTTCAAATAATAGCTTGTTTGATAATCGTTTATCATAGGTTTGATATCTTTTTAAGACCCTTTAGTTACTATATCATATATAGTGGCACCTGCATGTATTTAATATAAACCAATATTTTCGCCATATTTTCTTTTTGTAAATATTTTCTTTTTAAAATTAAAATCTTGCACAATTACTTTTGAAATATCTAGAATATTCAATACAACATAAAATGACTTATTCTATTTTTGCATTCAAATTGCAACTAGATCCTCTGAATATACAGTAGAATTGTTATAATTTTGTTTTTAAACTATATTTTTGTACTATCTGGATCTCTTACTAACTTTAATTTTTTGTCTATTTCTTGTATTTTCATTGTTTTTTCAAATACTGACTGTTTATCAATTTACCGAATTCTTTTCTCAAAATCGTTTTTGGCTATATATGGATATTGTGTTTTTTTGGCTTTAGTTCAAATTTCTATATTAAAAACAGTATTTCTTTATCCAATCTGATTGTACAATAATAAGATTCTATTGAATGTCCTTGATTTTAAACCTAGATTTAAACACTATTTAAGACATGTATAATAAAACATATAATTTTCTTTACTGTCTAATGTTAAAAAAATTTTCCTCCTTCAAGTGCTCATGGTACATCTTTATGTAAATCATGTAATCCTTTTAGACATTCTAACATAAAACCACATCTATTATCAATTTTTTATTTCAAGTTTTTTTTAGAATAAAAACCATTTGACTCCAGCCATTGAAATCTCTAGATGGTCAAAATTGAGACAAACATATAAATTATTTGAAGCTAATAATTCAATACCATTTGATTAGTTTTCTGGCTCAAAACATTTCATATGATTATTATATGATTTAGTATATCTTTAAACATTTTCAATAATTCCACCATTAATTTATTTTCAAGAAATAAAATCATTTAATGGATATTGTGATTTCAGGCATTCTCCAAGGTAGTGTTATAGGCCCTTTGCTGTTCCTTATCTATATGAACGATTTGGGAGACAATCTGTGAAGCCGTCTTCAGTTGTATGCAGATGACCCTTGTTGTTTATCGACTAATAAACTGATCAGAAGATCAAAACAAAATGCAAAAGGATTAAGAAATCTTCATCTATTTTAATAAACAAGTACAATTTTCTTCATTATTGGGAATAGCATTAATATCTCTTTTGTGTATTCCTAATACTTTGATAAACTATGAACATTGTAACTTGATAAATTATGAAAATAAAATGGAACAAAATTAGGAATTTCATAATGAAGATTACAATCTTCTTGTGCGGATCCACTAAATTTTCCTGTTAATTGACAATACTCTCATACCTTCTTTTGTCCTCAAGTAAATTCTTTTCCACAAAAAAATTTTCTTTTTTTTATAATTTATTTTGTATTTATTGAATTATTTTGTTCAAATATTTATAAGCAATTGCTTTTGCTTTTTCTGTTAACACTACAAAAGAATTTTTTGATATATCTATTAGTGCACTAACATAATCCTATTTGGATTTTTTATATAATAACTAAATGAAATTGGTAAATATGCTGATATTTATTATAATAGGGTTTTTAATCATTTGCTTAAAGGAGTTAATACATTTTAATAAACAATCGAAATGTGGATGAATTACAAAAGGTATCCAATTTCTTCATTTTCTGCAGGTGTATCTTTTTCAACTATTTATTTTCTTGTGACTCAAAATATCTTAAGCATCTATCACAAGGATAAATTCTCTAATTTGTTGGCATAGTTTTGTACTAATTTAACTTGGGAGACTTTTTTTCTTATAATGAGAATTTTTTATCTCAAATAAAAATAAAGTGAAATGTTTTAGTTTTATATGGCAAATTTGATAATCAATAAATATATCACCATATGACTAAACATTAATTCTTTTTCAAACTTCAGAATATCTGTTAATTGAACTGAAAAATTAATTTTTTTCTTCTTCAGAATTCTCATCTAATTCATCAAATTTCCTCATCATGCTCTGATGGATGCAGAGCTTATTTTATTCAGTAATGAAATGTCATGTGACGAGGGGCTCCTGTTGGGTAGACCGTTCTGGTGCAAGTCTTTCAATTTGACGCCACTTCGGAAACTTGCGCGTCAATGGGGATGAAATGATAATGATTAGGACAACACAACACCCAGTCCTTGGGTGGAGAAAATCTCCGACCCAGCTGGGAATCGAACCCGGGCCCATTGAATTGACAGTCTGTTGCGCTGAACACTCAGCTACTGGGGGCGGACATTTTATTCAGTAAAGAAGACATTTTCAGCGAGTAATTTTTACATTATTTACAGTTTTTTATTTGTTATTTCTTTTGTTAAATCAATACAAAAAACCTAAAACTTTATTGTTCCTATTATCATTTAGTTCAACATTATTTAATTGAAGTAAACGCTAACCAGATTTTTTCTTTGAATTTATTCCATTTCAATTAATTGTTTGTTTGTTGACTTTTTAAATATTTCTCTAAATTATTTGTTCTTAATCAAGCTTCATTACTAGTTTTATCATTACATTATTGTATTTAGTTTTTATTTTCAAAATATAAAAGAAATTCATATTAGCTTTAATTGCTCTACTTTGTATTACATTTTTTTTAATTTGATGGTTTATTCAATTTGATTAAAGTATCATGTGGTTTATCAATATTATCATTATTGATAATTACATAAGCTATTATCTTGATTGAAAAGCAGAAGGTTTTCTATAGATGCATTTAGGTATTTCAAAAATTCATCATCCTCTATAAAATTGAAACTGAGAATTCTTTTCGATAAATTTTTTGTTCAGTATCTTAATATTAATCTACTAGAAGGTGTTGAAAACCATTCTTGTTATCGATATTATTAATACTGCCCTCGGATGTACTGATAGGGTCTCATCTCCTACCTTCCAAATTTTACAGGAGCTCTCCTGCGAAACTTGCACAACTAGCAGTCCCGAACGAAAGGATACTGCAGAGACATGGCTTAGCCACAGCCTAGGGAATGTTTCCAAAATGAGATTTTCATTCTGCAGCAGAGTTTGCGCTGAAATGAAACCTCGTAGCAGATTAAAACTGTGTGGAAGGTAGGAAACGAGGTACAGGCAGAAGTAAAGCTGTGACGACCACGTGTGACTCGTGCTTCGGTAGCTCAGATGGTAGAGCACTTGCCTGCAAAAGGCAAAGGTCCCGTGTTCGAGTCTCGGTCAGGCTCGCAGTTTCAATCTGCCAAGAAGTTTCATATCAGTGCACACTCCTCTGCAGAGTGAAAATCTCATTGTGGAAACATCCCCCAGGCTGTGGCTAAGCCATGTCTCCGCAGTATCCTTTCTTTCAGAAATGCTGGTTCTGTAATATTCGCAGGAGAGCTTCTGTAAAGTCTGGAAGGTAGGAGATGAGATACTGGCAGAAGTAAAGGTGTGAGGGCCGGGCATGAGTCATGCTTAGGTAGCTCAGATGGAAGAGCACTTGCCCGCGAAAGGCAAAGGTCCCGAGTTCGAGTCCCGGTTGTGCGCACAGTTTTAATCTGCCAGGAAGTTTCATATCACCCCACATCCCGTTGCAGAGTGAAAATCTCATTTTGGAAACATACTCCAGGCTAAGTCTAAGCCGGGCGTGAGTCGTGCTTTGGTAGCTCCGCTGGGAGAGCACTTTCCGGCGAAAGGCAAAGTTCCCGAATTAAAGTCTCAGTCGAACACATAGTTTTAGTTTGCCAGGAAGTTTCATAGATATATTATGTTTAATAATACCCATATATAAGAAAAAAAATTTAGAGTTTTTTTATTTCTTAAATAAATGATAATTTGATTTGTGGATATAGAGGAAGATTATTTTAGAAAGCTTCTTCTCCTTCTTTCGTTTTGGACATCTTAGTAATACATTAATTCGATTCACCTTAATTTCTTCTGGTCTTTCTCCTTTCCCAAGATTCTTTAATTCTGATACTTTGCAACCTTCTTCGTTCTTCTATCCCAGCTGATTTTGTTCTGCTTCTTGTTCTGTCCCTGAATGCTTTTCTGCCTGAATTTTGATTTAAGAATCATTTTGTATTATATCTCTGGTTGGTGTATTCTCATTTCTTCTGGAACTCTTATATTATTCTTACTCCAGGTGCTGACAGTTAGGTTATATGCTAAGTCCATTTTGTTTATTGACGCTCACATCCCTTCTTATTTGGTCAGTACAATGTCTACCCATTCTCCGAGGATTTTGAAGCTGTCCACCTTCTGAATTTTCCCTCCTTCTACTGTCATCCATCTAGGAGCTGTTGTAATATTTGCCACATATTGTGTCTTCTCGATAGAGATCTTTAGGCTTGCTTTAGCTTCATGTCTCTGCAGTTCTGTGGTTTGGTTAACTGCATCTTCTCGTGATTTGGACAAGATTACAATGTCATCTGCGAATGCTAGACAATTTACTGGTACTCCTTTACTCTTACAACCTAGTTGTATTCCACCCATTACTTTCATTCCTTGCAGTCACTTTGTAATCATCTTATCCAGGACTTAATTAAAGAGTAAAGGAGAGAGTCCATTTACCTGTCTCACCCTGGTCTTCATTTTAAAAGCCTATGACAGTCTTTCTCTGAATTTGACCAGGGATGTTGTAGGGCTTAGGGTCTGCTTAACCAGTTCACAAGATTTTCAATCCATACTCATCAACCATAAAACCTACAGAGTCATACACTTTCTTGAAAGCTACGAATTTAAGCACAAAGGTTTTGTTCCTTTGTTATTATCAGATTCAGGATATGTTCTGTGCATGATCTTTTTTTTCTGAAGCCTCCTTGGTACTATCAATTTGCGGATTTATTTGTTCTTCCACTCAAATTAGCAGTGCTTTTCAGAATACCATATAAGTCACAGGTATTAAAGAAATACCCTTGTACTTCCCAGGTTCCACTTTACCGTCTTTCTTTTGTATAGGAAGTATCAATGTCTATGTCCAAGCGTCTGGAAGCTGCTCTTCTTTTCAGATTTTTCGTGTAATTTGTGTTAGGTCTAGGACCACATACTTTAAGAGTTCTGCAATGATCCCATCGTCCCAAACTGCTTTATTATTTCTTAAGGTTCTTATAATGCTCTTAACCTCTTGTATAGTTGGTGGATTCGAGGAGGCACTTCATAATTCAGGAGATCTTCAGAGTATTCTGCCAAGGTATGACTGTTTTCCATGTCTCCATACACTGTCTCTTCTTCGTTCTTAAAGCTGAGGTCTGGAAGATCATAATTTGCAAAGGAGCAAATTCGGTCCTGAATGTTCTACAGAAGTCTCACTTGTTTATCTGGAAGTCTCCTTCTGTTTGAATTAAACGTTCTTACAAATATTTCCTCTTAAGATTTCAGATAATTTTACCCGAGGATTCATTATTTCTTGGAAGTGCTCTAGATGTTGTGGTGTTTTATGAAAGCACTAATCAACCCACACTTTCCTGCGCTTTTCGACTGCTTTATCCCCTGACCACCATGCATGTTTCTTCCTGTTCTCCAGGTTAACTGTTTCCTTTGTGGTATCAATCAGTGCGTTTTTAACTGTCCCAATCTTGATAGTTCTTCTGTTTCAAGCTCGCTTTAAGATTTTTGCTAGTTCTAAGTTTCTCTGTATCATACTTCATAATAAAAGTAGTGTTTTTTTGTCTCATGGGGTATGGTAGACTTCTGATTTTTATTTTGGATAGAAAGTGATCTGTGTCTAAATCTGCACCCGTAAGGATTTTGATGCTTTCAGTTTCTTTCGCTGAATCTCTTGATATTGCTACATGGTCAAGCTGAAACTCTCCTAGTAATGGATAGGGGGATAACTATGTTTTCTGTTCTCTTGGAAGGTGTTTAATTGCCGCTGATTTCATTATCACATCAAAGGTCTTACAATTTTCCAATAGTCGTTCACCATTCCTATTAGTCTTGTTGTGGGCTGGATAGTTCCCAATTGCTTCTGAATTTCCTCTCTATCCCTAGCTGAGCATTGAAGTGTCCTAATAGTGTGCTAACATTTTTAGTTGGAATCTTGGATAGTGTTTCCTCCATGGCTTCTGAAAATTCTTCTACTTTCTCTAGGTCAGTTCTACTAGTCTCATTTGTGGGAGCATGTACATTGACCATGGCATAAGACTTATTTGCTCCCCTAGAGGTATAAGTTTAAGGTCTACTGTTTCTGGAGCTGAAGTCAGTGACGGCAGAAAAGAATTTTTTTATTGATTGTAAAGCCTACACCCAGTTGAGGTACATTGTTCATTACTCTCTTGGTACGTTTATACTTCAGAATGTGATATTCTAGAGATTCAAATACTACTGCACCTATATATCATGTTCCTTCTAATTTAGTTAAAATATATTTTGATTTGCCCACGTATCACTAAGATATTTCAGTTTCCCAATTTAGAGGAGTGAGTTAACTTTGAAGGAAGCAAAGTATGACATTTTCTTACTTTTCAGTCTTTTGCATGTTTGTATGAGCTCCCCAGAATCCGTTGGCTCACTAACGTTGTCATTGACAACGGTGGATTGGTTACTACCTGCGGTAGTGCTTACTATAAGCGAACTTGCCATCATGCTGAATCGAATGATTTATCTTGAGGGCCACACCTAGGTTTTGACAGGATAATCACTGGGGTAGTTAGCTTCAGAGGTGCCTTGAGATGTGACTTGGCTTCTCATTTGCAGCTTATTTGGGTGCCAACCATCCTCCTTTATCTGGGCTTGGTACTGGCAGCAGCACTTCAGAAAGATTATTTATAAAGAAACAGTTTATTTGATTTTATTTTTTAATACATGAAAATTTGATTTGTGGATATAGATAAACACTCTCCTGGGGAAAATATTTATAAAAAATTATTACAAATATTTTTTAATTAAATGGAAATGTCTTTCAGGAATATGGTAACTTTTAACAGGGGGAAACTGCGAAATTAAAAATCTTTGTTTCATGTCAAGAAATTTTAAAATGGGGAAAACACCAGTTTTAAAATATTTGTTTTAAATCTGAGTATTGTTAAAAAATTTGCTCTTAGCGCCAGAACCCCCATTTATAAACTGGTGGATTCGCTATTTTCACTCGCCAACAATTTATGTATTTGCATATGTGGAAACATAAACTGAACTTCTCCACAGGGTTGTAGCCTGGATCGACGAGCTCTTTGGGTGAGGTCTGTGCTCCTTTTATTTTCTTCTGCAGGGTAGTCATCGAATACTAACACAGCATTTGAGCATGGTGTAACTAGACGTAGGTCACAAATCTCTTAAAAGTAGCAGCAAACATATGCTCCGATTCCAGTGAACTTGTATGTAGAAGGAAGGCACCACCTACATCAGATTCGGTCTTCCCCGTTTCTGTGTCTCTTGGTAAAGGCATGACGGCAGCATAAAATGTGCATCTAGCCCCTTTGCAGATGCCTCCACCGGATATTACGTGATTTTCATGAACTACTTGTATATAATTTTTGCGTTCATAATGACTCAAGGATGATATTGCATTCAGGAATACTAGAATTGGGATGAAATTTTCAATTTGGAGTGCACTTTCACTAAAATTGTTAATGCAACATTTCTCCGCGTGTGTAGGGCGTGATTACCAATGTTTTGCATGAACCTCGAATGAAATCCCTACAACAATGGTTATTATATGTTCTGTACAAAATTACACTTACGAAAAATTGTTAAAGGGAAATCACTCACGTTTTTGTGAATTCTTGACGTTTTTGCAGAGTTTCACAGCCTCGTATCTCAGTAGCTGTTCCGAATTTTCCAATGCATTATGCATGAAACTTGCGGTAATTTAACGCTTTCTGATACAAATAGAGGTGTATTTTTACATAAAAACACTGGAAGCGAGATGGGCAGGTAGACAAGAACTGGCTATTCGTAAGCGCTTTTTCAAGATGTCGGATTACGCTCAAGAGAATAAAGTGGTAGAACTTTGATTTTTCAAGAGTAGGCTTAAAATTACAACATACCTGAAAATCAAAATTACTCCACCTTTTATACCCTAAACCCTTTCTTTCAGAGCTATCCGTACCGGGCTATGCGTATTTGATAATAATTTCAATGTAGAATCGCGAAAACTTGCATGGCACGTCATCGTCACCATACTGTCAGTAAATCGTGCAACGATGTGATGCCCGCCAGTGTCGAAACATTCAGGTAAAAATCGCGAAAGCAGTTCAAGCTCGCAGTTTCAAAAGTAATATGGTAACTACTTTACCTAGAATGTAAAATGTTGCTCCAGTAATAGATCTGTAATTCTTCTATATACGATAACTTTGTCGTTATCAGTATCAATGTACAAATGTAATGTGTGCTCTACCTCCTCACAATTTTACTGCTATCAAGTAAAATATAGCCACGCCTGTTCCCTTTCATTCAGTGTGTATGCCAAAATCCGCAAATTCGGATATCTCACGTTATAAATAAATGATACGAATCAGATTTGCAGCCCACCATAAAATGGCATGCGATCGACCCTAGCGCACGTATGCTTTGTTATTATTGTCCGAGAACCGCAGGCCACGCGTTATTCGAATTTGACAGCCAACGTACTCATGTTTTTGACTGGTTCGCCTACGATATTGCACGAATTGTACGAGTTGCAGGCGTCACAGTTTATTTCGAATAACAGGGTGCATTTGTAGGTGGTTAAAAGCTTATTACGCACCATCATTGATTCTACATACCTGTGACAATATTAAATGCCAGAATATGTTTCTTTAACCTCTTCATCCAGGTTTTCGCACATTTGAGCAAAGTTATACGACGAGTATATGAGAACAGTTTTATTCCTTTTGATTTGTACAGTAAATTTAGTTTCATATATTGGTCACAATCATTCCAGTGTAATTAATTAGTGTAACACTCGTACGTTCAAGCAGTGTAATGTAAAGAGATTATAAGAAATTATATTTCCTTTCGGGCAATTGGTTGCTGATTATTTCAGCTAATGGAAATACAGTTTCTGAAAACCAACAAAATACTAAAAGTAACTAGACTAAGTTACCATCTGATTTCAAAGTAAATTACGGTATTTAAATGTTGGTAGACCATTACTATTGTGTTGTAGTTGTAAAGATCTCCTCTTATCACATAACTTATATTCCATCCATTCAGGTGTAAACATGTGTCGCCTGCATCCATTTCATTTTCGTTACATCATTAAGTGTCTTCCTTTCTTGTCTAATACACTTGTTTCAGTTTCCATCTCTTCTAGTAATTACCAAGACGCTTGTCTTCATTTATCGTTGAGTGACCGTCGGATCTTTGGTAAAGATTTCACTGCCGTAAGTCGAATCAGGTAACATACTGATTCTATGTTTTTTTTTTCGGTTCCCTCAGAGACATAGTTGTGATAATCTTGCACAGTGTCCAAAGGACACTCGAATTAATTTTGCCTCACTTTGTATTTCATTCACTGCCTTCAAATGGCCAACACATAAGGCGGCATTAGCTGGTACTGTGTAATCAGCGTTAAAATCTGGTAACTTATGGCTTTGGACGTTATTTTGTACTGTAAAAGGCAGTCATACCCACTTTAAAACTTCTGCAGTTAGGATCTTTCAGTATTTGATCAAATTTACCTACATTATGTGCGAGCTGTACTATTGTATTAACATAACATCACAAAATATGGGTGGATTAGCCATTTTCATTAACATTTAGGCCGATTTACTCTTCGGGTCATGAGTTTAAATAGTAAAAAAAAATTCTAGGTCTGGATATGGAACCTCTTTGGTCTGAAAGCTATTTCAATTGTGACTTTCTCATCATCTCGAGGAAAGGTAATGGAAGCTGTAGCAGTGACTTCCGCAAGATGAATCCGTTAAGATTTTTAAAAAGTTCCAAGGACGCTGAAGAAGGTTAAATGTATTAGTTTGAGGTAAGGGACCCTAGTCCGGAAACGACAGATTCGAAACTTATGGGCGAAAATCTACTCAAGTCCTGCCTTATCCCCATGCAGTGCTCAAACTAAGGACATCAACGTCTGACTCCTGGTCATGACGTACATATTTCCCGCTGAATACCCTGAGGTAGTTCCCCCTTTTGTAGGACTGGTAACGGTACACATGTCAGAGAGAGAGAGCGAAAATCCCAAGTCTGCGGTACAGTCATCATGAAATCTAGTTACGTGCACAAGTTCCACAAGCTGCTACATTTACAACATATTTGGAAAATGGTAGACGCAGTGTCAATGCAGGCATGGCATTGGCGTACAGTGTTGTGTCGCACCAGTTTTCGTATCCTCAGTGTCTTTTCCACAGTGTCTCAGGCAGCGAGAATTCTTGCCAGATCATCTTCACTCCCGACTGGCGGCTCATACGCAAGACTTGTCACATGCTCCAACAAGAAGAAATCAAGTTGGATGAGATCAAATTAACGTACTGTCCACGAATTTCCACCTCCTCCGTTGCTCAGGGAATGTCAGATTCAGATTTTGAAAAACCCTCAGTCGAAAATGTCGGGGGTCTCTAAGTTGGAACCACATCTGCTGACAAATAGCAGGTGGAATATGTTCCAGGGACCTCTTTTAAGCTCTGTGTACTCTGGCGCATTTAAGCGAGCAGGAAGAAGATGTAGGTGCAGCACGTGATCGTTTACTATGCCTACACCCATACGTTGATAAATAATCTGTGTCGATGACTCTTCATAAGTTTAGCGTGGGGTTTCTCATCTGCCCAAATGTAACTGTTGCCACTAGTTAGCAACCTGCCTCTGGGGAAACAGGCTTCATCCTGAAAAGTACGCAGTAAAGTGAAGCTAGACATTAACGCACTTTAAGAACTATTAGCTGAACATGACACGAAGTCAGAAGTCATCAGGGGTTAGAGCATGCACGTTATGTAGATGGTAGAGGTGTAGCATCATCCTCCGCAATATTCGCCAATCAATACGCTGTGAAACATTCATTTCATTTGCAACTGATCGACTTTTGAGTGCAGGCGTCTAAGCTGTTCAAGTAACCACTGTGTCTTTGAAGATGGCAGTTCGTGTATTTTGTCGTGCTCCTCGGTCGTTGTACAGTAGTACCAGTTGTCTGTTTCACTAAATCGCTGGAACAATCTTGGAAACATTGGGTGAGTCAGATGTCTTCTAACGGATATTTGGTTCTCTATAATTTTTCCACTTCCCTGCTGCTTCTATTTATTTGACCACAAACGAGAATCATGTATGCAAGTTCCGACACAGGGTGGTAGGGTGGTAGTATTTCAGCTTGTGAACACATGGAGCAATATACTACAGTACAGACAATGTACGGAATTACTGGACTATTTATTGTTCCAGCCTCTACACCTAAGTGTCGGTCGGGATTGACTACCCAGTGATCTTAGCCAAAATAGTATTGGCAGGTACAATTCACTGTCACACATAGCAGAGCAATTTTCGCTTATACCTTTCGGCTCAGTAGATATCCGAAACGTGTTAGTAACCTCAAGTTGATAGATGAAGAGCACCGTCTCAAAACGTATTAAATGCATCCCAGATCCCAATATAGTTTGATGCGTTTTCACTCCAACTGTGGTATGCTCTTGAACGCAGCTGAATGAGAGGGGGTCAATTCGTATCCTTTCCCACAGTAATTTAGCGTTGAAAAATACGAATCAGATCTAATAGTATTGTGTACACCACAAACGACTGTTCAAAACATGTTATGTTCAGGACAAGTTTGCCAGCCTGCGTTAATAACTCGACCTTTTGCCTGCCGTTTTCACTGTTTTCATCCTACATCTAACAACATTAATTATACGACTGTGCACCTTCGATCACCGTGGAGGCATGTTGACCCATGAGATAGCGATCGAAAGGAAGTAGAAAGGGAATTATGGTTCCGAAAACTAAAGGACAGCGTGAAAAGGAAGCTCAGTAAGTAATAACACTTGATGTATTTCATCAATGATTATTTTCAGTGAAATTTGTAATGTCGATGAACTGATGCGTCATTCGCGTGGAAATATTACATCTATGCATGTTTTTTATACTTTCACTTAGTTTTACTATCTATAATTATGGAATGACGAGGCGTATATGGGTTTAGCTATTTTAACAGAGATCCCCAATTAAATAATTTCGAACCGCTTTGTAATCATAAAGAAGTCAGAATCAAGCGTGGAAACACTCCAGGATTCTAACTGTCGAAAGCAATAAATAAATAAATAATAAAAATAAAAACCAAAAAAGGAAAGAGTTTTTCAACGTACCGAACAGCGTGGAGCAAGATTGCAGCCTCAGTTATGTGATGAAATGATGAAAGTCACATCTCCGAAACAACAAAGAGCTGGAAAGCATTAAAGCGCAGTCGAAATTTCATAGATAAACAGAGAGAATTAACTAACAACAAGATTTGGAGACAACTGGAAAGTGGTTGATGGTTTACAATTTTATGTTTCGGCACTAAACTTCGATCAGACATCAGCTGAAACTGATGGGCCGATTCATAATGACAATGAATGTCACTGTTGGAACGAAGAAGAAGGACTGAGTGCGATACTATAACACAGGGGTCTAACTTAAACAACACGTTGGTAACTTAATTTTTTTACTTGTTCAACAGTAAAATCGGTAGAATACTGAAATGAACTTTTCAAATCATATTAAGTGAAAACATGATTCGATCATATCGTATTTTGCTACGTGAATATGATTCAAAACGGATTATGTGCAATCAAGAAGTTAAAGTGGCACCTTAATATAGTGGGAAATGATTTCAGGCATGACTGGTTCTCGAACATAATCTAAACACACTGGTCGTGCCGTCGAGAATTTCGACATATTTCATTTGGTTACGAAGAGAAACAGTATTTAGCTTGCTGTAAGATTTTGACCTATGCACTGAATACGATTTGACACGACGCTTCTCACATTTACCCTTCTCAACAATGTCTGAAAATTTGTAACATAATCGCGGTGCATTCTGAAGTGTACATAACGAGGTTTAATCAATGCCTCGTTTGTCGTGGTCTGTTAGCGCATACTTTGTTGAAGTTGACTCGAAAGCTTTTACCTATATCCCTGAATCCGAGGAAAAATTGTAATTAGTGCTCATTTCTCTATTTCACTACTTTGTTGACGACCTGCGCTGCATCGAGCATACCTGCTTGTTACTTTGACGGATTACAATATAATGCTGTATGTTTTGCGAATATTGTAGGGAATGTTTTGTACATTACGGAGCTTTTTAGGTTTTGACTGTTTTGCTTGTTATATAGCATATTGATTTTTGATTAACTGCATTCCTCATCAGAAATTCTGTAATCTGTTTTGCAAATTTCTTTCCTCTGACTCAGTTTGCAGCCTTAACGAAGACTATGTAACATTCTCAACTGCAATTGTCTTACATTTCTTCGTACCTCGCATGGCTTTGAACAACTCATGTAATACTTTCGAAATATCGTTATCACGATGTTAATGACTGAATTACTGACTCATCTATAAACCCATACAATAATTTATATACCTTGTAACGCTCCACAATCTTCTCTCAGCTTTTAGTCACTGGGATATATGCTTCTTAACCAATGAAATACAGTTGTGCCCAAAATAATTCCTTGTTTGGTTTCCTTTACAATTTTGTTTCCGATTGTTTCTCACAGTTCAGTGTATCCTCTCACATTTTCTGGAACATGAATTGTTTCTGGACAAGCGTTTCTCTGTTTTCTTGTAGCGTCAGATTACGTTGTATACTCAATTTTTAAGGGCTTATGCAGTCGTCACTGTTCGGAGTTAGCTGTCGTAGAAATTCAGTTAAACAAATATAATACAAATATGTAATTAATGTAACAACACTTACATTTTATGTTTACACAGCTTTAAAGATGATATCTGGCAGATAGCATCCCTTATTCTCAACATATTACGTTAGTCGAAGTTGGAAGATTCGTTCTACACTTTCCTGCTTACAGGCTGGTATGTTTGCGACACATTGACATATGCTGTTTTTCAGATGACCCGTGGTCCTAGTACGACTACTGTAAAAAAATAATTTTGTCCAGATCCGTAAAAAGTAGTCGCAAGGGGCTAATTCAGGCGACCGTGCTGGCCATTGCAGATCGCTCCTCAAGGAGATGAGGTATCCTGGGAAGTGTCTCCGCACAACAGTCATTGACACATGCTCTGCGTGCCGTGTCACCGTCCTGCTGGAACCATACACCCTCCATAACCATCTCGCTGAGTTCTGGCAAGAAAAGCTTAATATGTTGACATAACTGTCAGAAGTTATGCCCTTTAACTTTGTTCAAAAAAATATATTGTACAGTTGCTCCAACGAGCGCATACCAAATAGTTACACCTTGTGAATGTAAGGAACTCAAAGTTGTTTGGGCGTAATTGGGCTCCGACTGCGCAATTTCTGTTTACTTGCAGATCCCGAAAAATGGAAGTGAGCCTCGTTACTGATGAAAACAAGTGTGTGGTGAAGCGTGGCAAGAAGCACCTCACATGCTTTCCCTCGAGCAACAAAATCTCCTGTACCACACTAATTTTTAGGGAAGAAATTTTATTTTTTCGTGAAGTATTTGCTGACAGAACAAGCAGACACCCTAACAGCAGCTGCAAGTTTGGGAGCAGAGCACTGAGGAATACGAAAAGTAAAAAACATTAACATTTCCATGTTTGGAGGCGTTTTTGCTGTTCCATGAAGCTCAGTTTTCTTCTCCTTCACATCACTGGTTTCCCTGCCCTTATTTACCTCTGAATCAACCGACTGCCGGCCAGGAAGGCAACCACGGGATACAGTACAGATATCGGTACTGAATGCACCTTGCGTGGCCATGACTGAGCTACCGTTGGGGAAGTGTACCTCGACAGCGAAAACGCGTTGCACTTTTGTCCACTCCATGATGCTAACTAAACCAAGCGGAGCTACAACTTTCCGCTCCACACTCTTTAATATGCCTATCCGCACCGTTCTGGGAGCAACCGTCGCTTCAGGGAGCCAAATTCAAATAAGCAATTTGTTCTTCCACATCCTGTACTGTGGTGTGTGGCACATTCACAGATTTCCTACGAAAGCGGAAGCAGTTGCATTGGTCACTCAACGCACGTGATTTTGGGAACGCTACACAGAGCACGAAACCTTATTAAGTGCCACGAGTTTGACTATTCTGACAAATTTCTGATGCTTAACACAGAATTACAAGAAAAGTACCATTATTTAGGACCTTCGGCGTACCGCAGTTGAAATATGTCATACTTTCAACGGAATTCCATCCATTTTATCGCATACCATCATGTGGGATTCAACTAAAGTATTATTTATAACTTGCCCCTGCATACTGGGATTCTGTTGTCATAATGGCCGTTGAGATCAGAATGTGCATGGAACAGGAGTGCTCGATCCTGAAAGTCGAGGAGACTTGCACCACTATTCCATAGGTCCTTAGAAAAACTGGTCTCTTGCTGTTAAAAATTATTTATTGACGCGTTTCGGACACTCATCATTCGAACATCTGAATAACAAAAGTACAGAATCATAAACACAAGTTCTGTAATTTTCTTTTGCAGGTGTGCGGATGATGGTTTGTGCCAGAAACGCATCAATAAGTAATTTTTGAACAGCAAGAAACCACTTAATCTAGCGATCTACTCAGCAGCGGCATAAGTCTGCTCAAGATTACATCATGGTCGCAGGCCTCCTGAACGACTATATGTCGCACGTTAACTCGATCCTGAAGAGTTACAGAGAAGTAATCAATCTACCATCAAAAGCCAGCTACTAATTTTCCTACACCGCAGACACCGACAGAATCTCTGGTAGCGTTTGCAAGATTAAGGGCGTAATTCGGCCAACTACATACCACACCAGGTGCAGCGCCCAGGGTTGTCCGGGATGTTTAATATCTGTCACACAAAGTGACTGGCCCCTTGCCTTGTTCACAATCATAGGGAATAAAAGCTGCTATCGCTTCAAACTGGAGGGTTTGTTTGAATCACTGAATGTCAACTGCACTCCTTAACGTTTGTGTGGCACTGCTGATTTTAATAATAAAAATAACATTCAAACACTAAAATATCTTATAAGGTGTATGTCGTATGTAACAACGGCAACTAATCAATTAATAAGAGTTCTCGATCAAGTTTCTCTCCAATTCTCGAGCTTTCATCGCCCTGGGATATAGTGACTTCTGACGGCGGTAGCTCCCAGACAGGTATAGCTGAAATAATTATTCTATCTATGGGAATTATGGTCCGTTTTCTGATATATTCCTTTTGTTAGGAATTTAATTTCACATAAAGTTTCTTCATTGTTTCATCTGAATCAAGAAATTTGAGTGAATCGGCCAAGAACTTATCGAGATTTTTGGTAACAACATTCCTCCTTTATACATGTTATAGGAATATATAGCCTATGTCCGCACAAAACCATCGTTAGGGGCTCATGTAGATATCTGAAGTAAATCGACCAAGAACATTTTGAGAGTTTTGCTGACAACCTATTCTGTTTGTATGTTACGTACATATATTGACAGTTATGTTAATAGCATAATTTATGATATGAAATTTATTTAAATAAAAATAATGCTATTTTCGTTATTCATTAAACGTTTTGATTGTTGGCAGTGTGAACTGTCTGCAACCTTACATAATCTGTCAACATGGGAAGTTGTGAACTTTGAACATAAGAGTTCAACTGCGAAAATGTATTGCAAAATCTGACTGCGAGACAGTAACTTAAAAGTGAATATCTGTTCCTCTGTCAACACTTGTAATCGCAAGAGTACAATCTGAATTCAGACTGTGAATAATCAAACATTTAAATTAAAATTTTGGCCCTTGAAAAAATCTGTGTTTACTGTTTTTATTATTTAGTTTCGACTTACCTGTTGCACAAAGGAAAAATCGTGAAAATGTTCTTGTCTTTAAAGAGTGTCGTATATGCCGAGCTGCAACTAATTACTGAGGAGCGCCTCGTGCAATGCACCCTCACGTGAAAAAAGAAAAGCAAAACATACATGGTTCTTAACAAACGTGATAACAAATAGTTTGGTATGGATCTCGGATGTGGTCAATGACTTGGTCTAAATTGTAGCATACAATGTATTGATTTTCTGATTTCAAATGTTCTATACTGAAAAGTATCTCTTTCGGTACTTCAGAAACAATAATACAAAAAAATTACCGTTCTTCAGCCCACAAACGTAGCTAGTCCTTAACATTAAATGAGAAATTTCGAAAATGAAACTTGTAAAAATGACATTAAATATTCAACTGTTATTCTTAACACAGAATCAAATTTAAAATTATTCATGGGTGTTTATCTTCCCTGTACTCAAGCCTCTGGTTGTCTGAAGAATGGATAATGCAAGCTGCCGCTACAAAGTAGAAATTCTAAAATCAATTACCTTAAATTAAATCTTCTTATATTACTCATCAAAATTATCATAGTAAAATACTCTTCTGAAAATGTTTCAATTTCTTTTCTTACCTCAAATAATTAATCAATAAATTAACATGTTCCACTTCCTCAGAATACAACTGCAACCGTACCACTGGGCCAATCCATTACTACCACTCATGACACACCACTGCCGACAACTGAATCTATTCGTATCACGATTAACACTGCGCATAAACTCCTGCTCATCTTTCAAAGTGGAGGTGGTCCAAGCAAGTCTCCAGGTGACACGGCATCTCCGACAACACTGCGCGCTTACATTCTCAAACAGTACAAAGGCGACTACGCGTTCATGGCATCCAGATAGAGAAATGCCCATGAAATTAACTACCGCCCCCTATCAGTGTGAAGTTAGATTACGGGGTTTTATGTAGACAATCATTATCTTCTTGTCTTGAAGGTAAGCTGTCCAAAATTTCATCAAGATCGGAATAAAACGGTAAGTTTGTATGATTAGAAACAGATACTCGTCTTTATATATACAAGCACTCCGTCTTCAGGCCATGAGTGGCCTACAGGGACCATCAGACCGATGTGTCATCCACACTGGAGGATGCAGTTAGGAGGGGCGTGGGGTCAGCACACCGCTCTCCCAGTCGTAAGACGGTATTCTTGACCGAAGCTGCTTCTATTCGGTCGAGTAGCTCCTCAATTGGCATCACGATGCTGAGTGCACCCCGAAAAATGGCAACAGCGCGTGGCGGGCTGGAGGGTCACTTATCCAAGTGCTGACCACACCCGACAGCGCTAAACTTCGGCGATCTCACGGGAACTGGTGTATCCACTGCAGCAGGGCCGTAAGACAGTCACGCTTTTATTATGATGATGATGTCAGAGGATGTCGTTAAAAGTTAGAGCTTGGAGACAAACTTATCGTGGCAATGATACAGAGAAATTCGTATCCTAGAATGTTGTTCTGCAAACTAGTTCCTCACCAAATATGTTACTTAATTGAACATGTGCCTATTACCGCTTTGCTTTATATTGTTGCTGTTTTAAAACCCGCCTTACTCAATTTGAGATATTTTTTCTCTACACAGTAGCTGATCATGTGGATTTAATGTCCATAATCTGAGAGTATTTCGTGTAAGCGGAGATACTACCTGCGTGGTCCTTTTAAACAAAGTTAGCCAAGAGATTGGTTAATCCCCTTCTAATGAAGCCACAGGCACACGGACTTTAAAACAATAAAAACGAAGAGAAAATATTTCCACAGCTCTGATGAAGAGTGTAGGGTGGGTAACACTGCCTTAGTAAGAGCTTTTTCTGAAGCTCTGCTCGCTCTCTTAGTCTGTGAGAAAATGACGGGAAAAAAATTCGTCTCTCATTTTCGCGGCGCGCATGAACGCAGAAGTTGCCAGCCGTAGGTTTTTTTTTCCCTTGCAGACTGGGGCGGCCCAAGTTCCGGAGAAGGCGCAGGTATCCAGGGGAGTGAGCACCGAGTGGGCGCCAGCCGAGGAGCAAAACCCGATTACTCCCTCCTGACAGCTTGACTTTAAATCCAACAGGGCCTCCCTCCTGCAGAAAAACAAATAACTTTATGGATTGTGGACTTTCGCTCAAAGCCGGCTTAAACAACTTGGCGAGTTTATCCCGACGGAGGCAAACAGACGGAGAAGACTAGCAACAGGCCGACGTGAGTGCGTGAACTTGAAGCCGAGCGCGAGGCAGAAGTTTAAATAGCTTCCCCTCGCGCGTGGGGCCCAGCCTCCGTCTGGAGATGCCCCCTGCACTGCTTGCGTGCCTAGGTCGGGCACGTGTTGCTGGCTGCCTCTCTGAAAACATGTTCTCTCGCTCTAAATACAACACTTCTTTTGCGAAGGCCTCTAGGAGCCTCGACACCTAACATCTGGGTCTTATGCTTGGACACGTATCCCATTGCATCTAGGTGATATGTATTAGCAATTTCATTTCATCTCATTGTATAAATGTATGAAAATAGTAAAATAGCATTATATTTATTTTCAGAGTCATTCCATGACAAGTGGTCTAGAGATTCTCACAAGACCATCACTTGTTTTCACGAAATTTGTTATGAACATTCGCATATATTCCTAATAAAGATTGACTAAGTTTCAGGAGCACTAGTTTGATACTTGGCGCAGATTCAGTCGTTTGTTTGATTCCATAACGCAGCTTTCAATAGTGCGTCCCTCAGTTTTCAGCAACTTCGAGAGTTGCGAGTACCTATGGTAGCATTTTCTTGAAAGAAGCGAAAGTAGATCATCATCTTGTACAACTTCTTGCGTTCTCATAAGTATAATAATAGAGAAAAGTTTACACGAACAGTTTCCATCTAGATAATACGAGGCAAAGTAAGTGAAAAAATAGCTATTTGAAAAAAAATAAAGTGTAGCTTTTGCATATGATAGGTTATTGAAACAAGGTTACGAATATAAAATTTTATTCAACTGCAGCTTTACAGTAGTTTAGAAATTGATAGCAAAGCTGATAATTTTTCTAAAAACGCCCAATACTGGTATTTTCAGCCTTCTTCTTTCACAGAAGAGTATTTGCTGAAAACTCTTTTGAACCATTTTCATAAGAAATACCATCAATAAAACTAGGTTTAGTTTTGCAGTAAGAGCATATATAACATCCTAACTAGTAATGACAAAGTGAAGGTGCAATGAAAATAACGTCCATATTATGCTAGGGCTCAAATCTTTCACAAATTTCAATTTCACAAATCTTTCAATTCTTTCACAGAAGAGCATTTGCTGAAAACTCTTATGAACCATTTTCATAAGAAGTACCACCAATAAAACAAGGTTTGGTTTTGCAGTGAGAGCATATATAACATCCTAACTAGTAATGACAAAGTGAAGGTGCAATGAAATTAACGTCCATATTATGCTAGTGCTCAAATCTGACATTTTTTTACTGTGTTTGACTATCGTTCCATTCTTCATCATCAAATGGTTCAAATGGCTCTGAGCACTATGGGACTCAACATCTCAGGTAATCAGTCCCATAGACTTAGAACTACTTAAACCTAAGGACATCACACACGTCCATGCCCGAGGCAAGATTCGAACCTGCGACTGTAGCAGCAGCGCGGTTTCGGACTGGAGCGCCAAGAACCGCACGGCCACCGCGGCCGGCCTCTCTTCGTCATAATGACCATCGTTTACAAGCTCTATTTTCTTCGATGTGGTGCATAAGCTCTCACCATCTACTTCTGTCTTTCTGTGGCCGAGCGGTTCTAGGCGCTTCAGTCCGGATCCACGCGACCGCTACGCTCGCAGGTTCGAATCCTGCCTCGGGCATGGATGTGTGTGATGTCCTTAGGTTAGTTAGATTTAAGTACTTCTAAGTTCTAGGGGACTGATGACCTCAGATGTTAAGTCCCAAAGTGGTCAGAGCCATTTGAACTTTACTTCTATCTTCATACGACTTATGTTCAACTACAACTTTCCATTTGTGTCCCTTCCCACCCACATCTCATCTCGCAGTCTACATCTAGCGTGTTCTTGTTCTTCTTCGTGGTCTTTTCCCTAAGAGGTTCAGGCTGACATACTTATTGCTGGGTCTGTCGCTGCTCATTCCCCTTATGTACCATGCCACTGAAGCCTCCGTTTTTTTATGACACTGGTAACAGGAATCTGAATACCAGCTACTTTTCTATTCACCTCATTCCTAGTTTTGTCCTTTCTAGTTGTTTGATTCATAGTTGTAATGAATCTCATCTCTGTTGCCTGAATTCTGTTAAGATCTTTGTTTAGTAGGGTATACGTTTATAAACCACATGTAAGGATTGGTGCGAAATAGTCGAGGAACATTTTGACGATTTTTACAAAAAACGACACCTTTTCCGTCAATTTGTAAAGAACTGGGAAGCAGTAGACAATGAAGTGTTATATTCGAAGACCTTGTTTTGTTAAGTTGCCACATGAAAAGTTCCAGGTATATCACGCGCTTACTTCCGCAGATATAAAATGCAAAACTACCCGTCTTTTATTTACGGCTATTTTTCTGCCGACTTTGCTTCAGATTTATGAAAACTTTTTATGGTATCTTCTTCTATTACTCTGTAAGGTGTCAGGCCAATCCAACACCTTCCATGAAAACCCTGACATAAAAGCAAATCTAGTAGTATGTCACATAGCTCCGAATAAATCGTGACATTAAGTTAACCAAAGTAATACGAGTAACGAGTGAGCAAATGCAATACCACAGACTAACACAAGAATGCCTAAATGGATGTCGTACCTTCCCACAGTGAGACCGACGCAGTTCAGAGGGGAGAAACGAGAACAGAAGCCGAGAGCAGAACCGTGTTAGGCTAGAAGGCCCTACGATAAGGGACGGACTGGACACCCACGTCGCCAGCCTACCTCTAAGACTACCACCCGCACATTTTAGTGTGAGACTTTTTCGCGTCTCTGTTGCGTCAAGGACCACCGCCCAGCCCATGTTAAAAGCTAAAGCCCTCCATAAAAACAGTATAGATCTTACGATAACGCTAAAAGGACCACACCAGCTGCAGGTTTTAGCGTGAGACATTTTAGCGTCTCTGTTGCGTTGCAAACTTTAAAAACATTGCCCCACCACGAAAAGTATAACGTTACTCATTGGATAGACAGAATTTTTTAGGTGGAGCTTAGGGTTAACATTGAGACCCTGATTGGTCAGATGAAAACACAGCCAGATAGTTTCTTTTTAAACCAACTTCGGTAAATGTAGTAAGGAGAAGTTAGAGAAGAGTTGCTTCCGAGATGGCGAGGTGAGCGGAGCTGTGTGCCGGCCGCTGCCCCCCCCCCCCCCCCTGATGCTGCCTAAACACCGACAAGGTAATGAACGCACGCGATGCCGCATTTTTGAGCGCATAAGGCTTCACTCAGAACTGCAGAAGTCTCATCTATTACACACCCTTTTTGCGTAATACTAGTGTCGATCGTTAATTAACACTCATGGTGTTCACATTTGCCACTTGAAGAACAGATCAAGAACGCAATGATTTTTGTTTTATATAGTTATTGAGAAGCCACATCAGCTACTGTAATTTACAACAAGATAGATAAGTAATTAAAGATAATTGAGGGTCACTGTAGACCATTTTGATAGTTTTCTCTTTTGTGAAACTTAATTTAAACCTAGATGTGATATGGCATAGGTCATCCTTCGATCGTTTGTAGAACTTGGAAACCCGTTCAGGGAATATTCGTTCACATTTTTGTTGAACGCAGTTGGTTTTTACCATCCTGTATTAAAACATTTCCTTTTATCAATAGTGCAATTTATAAATGATGTTTTGTGATTAGAATAAATTTCCAATGGTAAACTTAACTGCTTTTTCGACGTTATTTTACCAGCTAACTAAAAATAGGAAAGCCTTGAACCCCTCCTACTAAATTCAGTTTGTATTAAGATTCTTTTACAGGGAGTGCAGTGGAGCTGACGCTGAGATCATTAAGTATTTGGTTATATCATCGCTAGTCTCACTGAACTCTTCTGAATTCTACATGTCATATGTGGTCTGGCGTCTCGTGTGTGTGTGTGTGTGTTTGAGGTTTACGGGCGCTAAACAGCGTGGTCATCAGCGCCCAAACGCATAGAAACAGGAACACAAGCGGTGAAGGGACGAAGACGGACGCCGAACAAGGAGAACAGCTAAAAGACACAGGCCTGACGCAGTTCCAAATGCGCACATACAGAGGCAAAACAAGAGGAGAAGAAACACACTAAAAAAGGAAAGAAACACAAGGAAAAGAGAACAGATATCGAAGGGAAACAAGGAGGTAATCGTGACTGGCGGACCTCTTACCTAAAACTTGGGTGAGCCAGTCACCCAGCAGCACATTAAAACCTTCTCCCTAAAATCCGAGGCAACAGATTGGACAGGACACAAAACCGTAAGACCTTAACCACAGTCGCTGCGTCGTCTTGCAAAATAGAGGGCAAATCCGGTGGCAAGAAAACCACCGCCCTCTGGTCAGAGAATAAAAGACAGTCAAGTAAAATGTGGCGGACAGTAATCTGGACGCCACAAGCACTGCAGATTGGGGGGTCCTCCCGCCGGAGTAAAAAACCATGCGTGAAGGGACTGTGTCCAATGCGGAGGCGAGTGAGGAGAACCTCATCCCGCCTGTATGACTGGTAGGACGTACGCCATGGTCGCTTAGTGGTCTTTACCAGACGCAGCTTATTGTCAGAAACTGCCAACCACTCCTCTTCCCATTGATGCATAACACGAAAACGCAAAAGGGAGGTTACAGCATGGAGGGGGACGGCACATTCAACAACGTGAGGGAGGGAACATGCTTCTTTGGCAGCCACATCCGCCAGTTCGTTTCCCCTAATACCCACGTGCCCACGCACCCAGCAGAAAGAAACCTCCTTCCCCTGCCGTTGCAGGTGGAGTAGGGCATCATGGATGTTCTGGACGACCGTATCCGCTGGGTACAAGTGTTGCATGGTCTGAAGGGCACTCAGGGAGTCAGAAAAGATGAGGAACTTAAGACTGGTAACACATCTCATCTGCTCCAATGCCCGCAAGATTGCAAACAATTCGGCATCGAGGATGGTAAACGCCGCAGGAATCCGTAACTTGACGACTCGATCAGGGAAAACAACAGCACAACCAACAGAGTCCCCCTGTTTAGAGCCATCTGTGAATACAGGTACATGGTCCGGATGCTGGTTTAAAATATCGTAAAATAAGGAGGTAAAAACCAACGCCGGAGTGCAGTTCCTCCGGTACTCCGACAAGTCTAGAAGGATGCTGGGCCTCTGGAGCAATCAGGGAGGCAGGCGAGTAAAACCTTGTCGTTGGGGGGCCACACGCTCCACACCAAGGGACTCAAGCAAATGCTTGGCACGAATCTGGCGTCTCCTTACCAGCAACAGGTCCCAGGTTCAAACTAGTCAATTCCCTAAAAAACATGCTCAGAGCGTCGTTGCGTGAAAGTGGTAGGGAGACACGATATAGATCAAACAGACACCACCATGAATGTTTAGAACTCCACATAAGACAGTGTAAGAATTAGTACAAGCAGGCCTAGTCATTTTCACTCAAGGAAATATCGTCCGGAAATATTGTGTCTCAAATTTTCTGGATACCCTGGATTCTCGAGTGTGCTATTGAAAGCCGTATTATAGGTCAAACAGGTGGCTGGATCTCTGCGTGTATTAAACTAGTGAGAGTGAAACTTGAGCAGTCTTCATTGTGGAGGTGTGCGAATTATCACATGAAATTACATCAAAATCTGTGATGCTCATCTGGGAACTCTTTCCGGAATGGGCTTTTACTAAACATTTATTCTTTCCTAACCATAACCCTTCCCACCCGCTGACTCTTTAAAAATTCGGACTACCTTGCACAAAAACAACATCAAAAACCTTGTAACAGGACAAAAGATTTAACCTGATGCTGTGGGTGAGAAAAAGTTCATAAAAATTTGAAGTTGTTTTTAAAGATTGTTGGAAGTTGCAAATTACTCTCATCATCAAACACTGGATCTGAATTATTTACGCTTCGTTTTAAGAGAAGTTGCTAATTACTTTCATCATCGAACATTGGATCTGAATTATTTGCGCTTCGTTTTAAGAAAATGATAGGTACTGGTGCATTTCACTGTTTATGCGCCATATCTTCTGAACTATAAGCCGTACAATCGAGTAATTTTTCAGTTACATTCATTGGTATATGTGAATAATGCTTGCAATATGTGTTGCGAATAGAGTAAGTGGAAAACAAAATTTCAGATGTCATGCCTGACGCTAAAGTTTACTGCATCAACAACGACAATGTAGTAAATGATACTGTTTTCTTCCTTTTTTTAGGGGAGGGGGGAGGAGGGCGAGGTGAAATGATATTACCTAGAATAAGTTTCGAAAAGGTTTGAGGATGAATATAAAATTTATTGGAAGTCGCTGAATTCGCATGCACTGGACGAGTATACTATGGGCAATTTGCGAGCTGTGAGTTACGCTACCTGAAACAAACACAACGTCATCATTGGTTTCCGAACGTTCCTATATAATGTGGCGCAGGCCACAAGACCCGCCAGTGTAAAAGCAGGTGATCAGCCAGTAGAAAAGCAGTAACACCACAATGGGTCTGTGAGAAGAGCTCGATCTCTTCGAACGGAGACTAATCATTCTATGCCGCCAGAGCAACAAATCCATCAGAGACAGTTGACCCTCCTGCCAAAGTCGAATGATGGTGACGTACGACGGAACAAGCGCAACTATAGGAAAATCAGGCAGAAATCATGTATTGACGGAGAGGAACCGTCGATCACTTCAGAGAGTGTTTGTAAAAATCGCCCACTATCAGTGGACGGAATCATTCATGAGTTCCAAAGTGCTGCCAGCAGTCTAGCTAGCACGATGAAAGAGCGGAGGAGGTTAAAAATGAAGCGGTAGAATCTTCGAACAGCTCTGTATAAGCCACACATTCTTGTAGTCAGTTTCATGCGATGCAAGAGGGACGCCACTGGACAGGAAATGAGTGATTTGGAGGGACGAATCACGCTATATACCGTTGCTATCCAACGGAACGTTTTAAGTTTTGTGAATGCCTTGAGAACATTACCTGCTATCGTGTATAGTGCCAACAGCGAAGTACCAAGGACGTGGTTTTAGTGTTCAGGATTTGGTCCTCTAGTTGCACTTGACAAATTGCTAATTGGGAAAAGATACGAACAGATTTCAGAGCACAGTGTACTGCGTACATTAGAGGAAGGGTTTCGAGACGGTAATTACACATTGGCAATAAGCGCTATCTGTGAGGCAATGGTTTGTGGTCACTAATATTTCTGAAATGGGCACCAGAGAGGCAATCCTGACGTAGCGGTTGATAATGGATAGAAGACTAAAGAAAAGTCGAGTCACGTTGTCGACTTGGGAAAAGCGTTCCACAATGCAAAATGATGCAAGGTGTTGGAAATTCTGAGAAAAATATGGTAAGCTATAGGGATAGACGGGTCATATGCAACTTGTTCAAGAGCAAAGAGAGAATAACAAGAGTGGACGAACAAGGGCGATGTGCTTGGATTAAAAAGGGTGTAAGACTGGGTTGTAGTCTTTCACCCCTAATGTTCAGTTTGTACATCGAAGAAGCAATTATCGAAATGATAGAGATTTAGGAGTGGAATAAATATTGAAGATGAAGTTTATGATATCAATGATACGATTCGGAGATTGATTAGTAACATGAGTGAAAGTGAAGAGCAATTACAGGATCTCCTGAATAAGGAGAACAGTGTAATGAGTACAGAGTAGGGACAGAGTAAATGGAAGAATGACGAAGTTAATGAGAAGTGGCAGAAATGAGATCAGTGAGAAACCTAGTATCGGTATTGAAGTTCACAAAGTAGATGAAGTTAAGGAATTCTACTAGCTAGGAAGCAAAATAACCAGTGACGGACAAAGTAAGAAGGAGACTAACCCTAGCAAAGAGGTCATTCCTGGCCAAAAGAAGTCTACTAGTATCAAACGTAGGCCTTATTTTGAGGAACAGATTTCTGGGAATGTACGTTTGGAGCACACAAAAGGTATGGTTGAGAAACATGCACTGTGGTAAAACCGGAACAGAGGAGAATCGAAGCATATGAGATATGGTGCTACAGAACAAAGTTGAAAAATTAGTTGATAAGGAGGAATGTGGAGGTTCTCTGCGGAATCGAGGACAAGAAGAAGGGACAGAATGGTACGCCATCTGTGAAGACATCAGGGAATGGTACTAGAGGGAGCTGTAGAGGGCAAAAAACATCCAGTAAATAATTGAAAGCGTAAGTACTACTGTGAGATGAAGAGGTTGGCGCAGGAGAGGAATGCGTGGCAGGTCGCATCAACAAACAAGTCAGACGACTGCTGAATCAGAAAAAAAAGGACCACGCCACAACAAGATCAATACAATAAAATTATTCAAAATTCGTTAGAAGACTACCAAAAAAATCGCTACAGAATAATTTGTAGTAAACAAATAAATAGATATTACTCAAACTGCATTTATAATTTTGTAACTTAAGCATGATATTATTTAATTATGTATGTACTTTTGAGGCGGTTTATAAGGAACCTAGTTAAAAATCTTAATTGTTCGAGCCTTTTTAAAAGTAGCAACAAATGTAAGGAAGGGCGGAGCTAGGTCACTGTTATACCAAATGAGCAGAAGTCTGCGAGGGTAAAAACAATGCTCTCCGCGTCCTCACGTTAACCTTTTCCTCATTCGCAATTCTTTTATCCGTACCCGTGAGTATTAAGGTATTTCTGTTCAGTACGCTTGCGCTTGGTCTGAATTATCGGCTGCTAAATTTCCCCTCTTTTGATTGAGAAAATGTAAGTAAGTCGTGACCACATTTAGCAGAACATAGTCTGTCATACTTTGTAGGCTTCTAAAGTTAGTGTTTATTTATCTAAAACGCACTGTGGGAAATTATGTGCAGAGTATTTCTCTAACACTGGGGAGTTCAACGAAGTTCTGTTGCTAGTTGTCGCTACATCATACATACTGTTTCATAGCGGTAAATTTAGTTTCTAAAATGTAGGTTAATTCGCTATAAGGTTAAACGGGAAGGGTAATTTGCTACCAAATCAGAATCAAAACGATAAACACCATGTTACATCAACTTAGCATGTATTGTTTATTCTAAAGTTGAGTAGGTGCGGAGACTTTCATTTTTGGCAGCACATATCTGTTTACCCACTCGTATCTCGTTTCGGCTATAGTTCGGGAACCACTGCGTCCTATTTCCGAATTTTTGGGCGTACCATTACACGGGAATTTTTGGTCTAACCGATCGGTTTGTGGGGAAGTTGCACGTCGCGTGAAGCCATATGTACCATGATCTTATCCATTCGACTAACGTCAAGTTTTATAAAAGTGTATGCTCATAGGAGTTGAACGTGTGGTACCACCTTTTCCCCCTTAAATAAAATAAACACATTCGTTTTTTCAGGGAAAGAAGGACTCATGAGAATCCTTCATAGGTATGCAGGAGTAGCTTGCGTCCTCCGCAGCTCACCGGTCGCTCGGTATACCGGTCACGCACCAAATGTTTGTCTTCAGATCCCTGTCTGGGATGAGCTGCTGTCCCCTCTGCGACACAAACACAAGACGTGTGAGACCATGTGTTTATGCATGAATTCAAAGACATTCGGCAATGAAATACATCCTGCCTTCAGTATGTGCTGAGGGCGTACTGCACACGAGTAAAGGCTGTGACTGTGTCCTTACACGACTAACATACACAGTAGAAACAACGTCAAGTGAGAACCAGAACTGCTGAACAGACGTTTAAAATGTCTCCTGTTTATGTTGCGTATATTGGATGAAAATTTGATAGAACAAGGAGATACGTTTTTTTAATAGGTCCAAATTATTAACTCTAAACATTCTATTCACTGGAGCCGTGTATGAGAATAAACTTTATACAGATTGCTTCGTGTTATACTGCTATCAACCATATTTTTCTTATAGACTGCAGCTTACACAGTACTGTTTGGCTACATCGATACGTGAGCACAAATGTGTGGTACGTCTGACACAGTTACGAAATGGCTGCCATTTTCACTATGTTTACTGCTTCTCCCACTTAATTTTAATTTCAACTATGTAGCTAGTAAATTATTTATGTAACTAATGTATGCCTCACTGGACTCGAGTCGAGTGATTTCTTCGAAATGTCGCGAAGTTTCGATGAGTGTCTTTCCTACAGACTTCAGGAGACGTGTCGAGATGTGGTTTTAGTTATCCACATATAGGCTCTGCTGCACGCTAGCTGCTGCCACCCCCCACCCTCTCACCTCCCACACTCCACCCTCCCCTACTCCTTCTACCTCCTCGTCGACCCCACCACCTCCCACACTCCGCCCTCCCCCTGCTCCTTCTACCTCCTCACCGAGAAAGACAAGGAGGTCGTATTAATACAATATGTACCAATCATAGAACATTAGATTAACACGAAGATTTGCCCAAATGCTGTGAGACCTGAGTTCCTCGCAGCGTATAGAATGTTCAAACAAGTTACGGGAACGCATCCGGGTGACATCGTCAACAGGTGATCATTTCGTGGTTTTCAAGGCAAAACTACTGCAGGAAGGAAGCACTGTGCAAGTGAATTTAAAATCTCGATTTACAGATTAATTACAGATTTATGGGTACCTTGCCCTTGGCAGTCGCCTCCATGAAGTCTGGGTAGGGGATAATCTGGAACCTTTGATGAATCGAGAGATCATCATGATACTTTCCCAATACAGGCCACATGTCCTGCTGATACACAGTGTGTGTCTTTAAGGCAGGGCACAGTATCCGTCAGTAATTTTTGGTCTCTTCCCAGACCGAGTATCGATATGGAGGGATAGTAAGAGATTCTCCGGCTTCATACCACGACCGTAGTTTACTCCTGTAGGAGACGCTGCCATCGCCGCAAGCCAAGTCATGTGCGCCCACTCACTGATGCGACCATATGCCCAATTTCCGCTCATCTTCAGTAGTTATCGCTAGTCGCTGAGGTCTCCAACATGTGATTCTGATATTAGAGTGTTGTACCTTGCCTGTGTTTACGTTTATCGATTTGGATCGCACCCTGCACTGCTGCTGCTAAAGACAACTTCCGTTGTGCTCTTAACTTTGCTTTTGGCTGCTCGATCACTTCCGGAATGCCGCCACCATCAGGCACAGGAATCGCATGTTCTACTGCTCTCCTCATCACCGCTAGTTCGAGTGATCGTAAACTGTGTTCTACCCAGACAGACTAGGATAGAAAACACTGAATGTCATTGCATTCTGCCTCCTCATGCCGTTGATCATTGTTGATTCGGTCACCTTTTAGGGGCAGTTTCCCAAGCGCAGAGCAGGATATTGCCCTGAAACTCCTTCAGTCCTCTGTTCTCTTTGTCATTGTCATTGACAGAATGAGGTTGTCTCCTTACACCGGCAGACTTCAGCAGTCACTGCTGATGATATTTATTCAAAATTTAAGTAGTGTCTGGTTTCAAACCTGGTAGCTAAATCGTTTTGATTTCTATTGAAAGACGCTACACCTGAATTACGGGAGAGTGGGCTGTGAGAAACAAGACTGCGAAAGCAGGTCATGTCTTGCCTGGATAATAGTCGTAACAAGGTTCTCTATATTCTAGTTACTCATTGACTCCTAGTTTTAAGTTGTCAAGTAGTTTCAGAACAGCGTACATTCCGGTGCAGAGTGGAAGCTTCATTCTAAGAAACTGGGCTCTCATTCGGTATCATCTCCATTTGAAAATCAACATTTTTTTCTTTGGTGCAAAAACTGCTTGAGACACACAGTGTTATGGTTCGTTTGAAAAATGTTTCAGTTTCGATGATCCGTTGTCAGCGATAACTGAAGCACTATACTTCGTTCTGTTCGCTTCCAATGATCTCTGATATCTTTATAAGTTCATATTTTCCAGCAAACACGCTCAGTAACAAGTTTGAGTTACAAACTCGAACATGTTGTATAAAACTGAATCACTGAAAAATGGTCGTATTCATAGAAATGCGATGGCCTTAAAATAAAAGACACAAATTGGACACTTTATCATTCATGAATAATAAATTATCACACGGGAACAGTGTATCGCCTCCTAATCTAGTTAGAGTGATATAAGTACAATGTAGGCTGATATAATTACAATGTTAGTTACTATCATGCACTTTGTAACAACGCGTTAACGTCAGCGTAAAATGGGCTGTAAACGCACTCATCCAACATCAGATACTAACAGACGATTAGAAACTAAGACATTTAATGGTATATAAAGGACAGTAACTTTTTCAGCTAAGGTTTTCACAGGATTGTCATCAACTTTTCATCTTACTTGCCAAGTCTTCTTGTATTTCTAAATGCCCGTATATAGGAGTGTTCTACAGTTTCCTTCTGTTTGGTAGTCCTGATATAACTGTCGAAGAACTAACAAAAGTTGTTAAGACTGGCTCGTAGCGTTGTTGTATGATTAATTTGAGAACAGAAACTTTAGAGTAACACGTGGGCGAGATGGGGGTAGCTTATTTCTGAATTTCATTGATTCAGTTGTAACAGTCTCGAAGTCTCTGTTGTAATACCTTTTTACGGATTATTATCTCGCTGATACAGGTATTAAATGACACACAGTGGTAGTATCTAGCGTAGTCACATGAGAACAACTCGAAAAGTTCTTCATTTCCAAAAGTTTGACGCAGTAGCTCATGCTGAATTATCGTAGGTTGGCGGAAAATGTAGTAATTCCAAATCGTGCACTTACAAACCAACAGATACATATCATTAGCACTTACAATATCTCTGGAGGCATATTTTCTGACAGCTGCGTACTTTCGGTGGATGATTCATGACGAGTTGCGCAAAACTTCTAGTTTACAGCTATAATTTTGGCAATTACATTAGCTTCAGAGAGCACTACATAAACAAGCTTTTCTGTTTCACATTGGAAAGATAATGTCTGAAGTGGCTCACCTGTAAATGGGTGTTGCCTCTTCCTTGAACCAGATGACCAGCGTGAAAGAGTCATTGTCAGCTGGCGGTGAGATATCGCACGGTAACCGTGCCGTACCACCCAGCACTGCCTCCACAATCGGGTAGTTTCCCACTGTAAAGAAACACAAACACGTAGTTAACAACACTATAGACAACAATAATAATGTAAGTGAGGAACCCTGCAGTGCTAGAAAACCTAAGAAATTAATAAAACTTTGCATTTCAACGTTGCAATTATAATGTCATTAATAGGGTTATCCTGATTTGCAGAGTAACATAGTTAACGTGTAGAATTCATGAAAGGCATTCTATTTCCTGATGTACACGCACTCATTAGCAACTACATTAGAGATATACGTTTAATATATGGGCTCATCGGAATGAGTCCTTCCATGATCTCCACGTGGAGAGTCAGTCTAAAGCGCGAGCACTTAATTGATTGATTTCGGGAAACTGTTTCGGGCTTGGTCAGAGGCCAGCAATTTTAGACAGATGGCTTCCCATTTGTGACAGGTATTTCAAAGGATGTCAGAGAGGGGCTATATGATGGAGTGCAAAAGCACCCCTCCCCTTTCCCTTTTTTGGGTTCTTAAGATCATTCTGATATAATTTGAGAGCAGTAGATAGTGTATCGACTTCCTCAGATAGTACCAATAAGACTGATTAAGCAGGGGGGCTGTCATACGTAATGGCATTATTATTTTCTGAGCCTGCAAACTACTAAGTACCTCCATTCCTAAAGATCCTCATGCAACAACCGTCAGATTCGAAAATTATATAATTAAGTTTTTAAATGATAAAATTCAGATATTACCGAAAAACTGCAAGGTATCAAATGCAGTCAGAACGTTGTAGTACATTTGCATTTTTTGTCGAATTTATTGTGTGGCATATGTCTATTTCAAGTTCTGCTTAAAAATGAAAGCAAATACTAATATTAGGTTCACCCATTGCTTCAAAAAGTGTCATAAGTCATATCCATTGAAACTTTTGTCTGTTGTGTGCATTTTGACATTAAAACACACTCAAACTAAACTGTTTGTAGTACGTCAAATATGCACAGATATAACAAATAATTTTAAAGACAACGTAAAAGAAACTACAAGGATTAATGAGTTGAAAACATACTAGGGAGTTCCTAACCGATTTTTATTTATAATTCGAGACCACTTTCGATTAAATAAAGATCCACAGACTAACTCTTCAGAGGGAAAGACGCAATGTAGCAATGAAAAAATGATTCTTACACTACACGATTGTTGATGAGACATGGTGTCGTTACGTTAACGTAAGGAAAAGAAAGGTATATCTGAGCCCAAACAAAGCAGCAACTCCCCGTACAAAGACCTCCGCGCATCCGCAAGAGATAAAATTATACTTGTGGTTGAACAGCGACGGTGTACTCTACCACGAATTGCTTCCACGAGATGTAACCATCACTGCTGACATTTATTATCATCGGCTGAGACGTCCTGCCGACGAAATTCGAGAACAATGACCAGGAAGACTGCTTGAAGCGATAACACCCCGCGACAACGTCCGCCCGCATCCTGCTTGACTGAAAAAAACACTGCAAACGAGTTGATTTGGAAAGTCATTCCGCACCTACCTTATTCATCTGATCTTGCACCCTCAGCTTTTCACTTTTCCGCTTGCTATCGAACAATCCTCAGGGAACTCCTTTCCCGACGAAAATGCCCTCAAAACATGAATCCACGAATTCCTTGACTCAAAAAAACATTTCCACAGTTGAGAGATCGAAAAGTTACCCCAGCCTTCGCAGACTGTTGTAAATAGTGAAGGAGAAAGGATTATTGAATATATTATTGATGACTAAAGTCTCAGTCATCTTTAGTGTTCATTAAACTTAAGGTAAAACGCTACGAACTTACGCATGAACCGAAGGAATAGTAGCCTTCGGGTAATCTATATAACCAAACTGGAGTCTACATACATCTACATCTACATTTACACTCCGCAAGCCATCCAATGGTGTGTGGCGGAGGGCACTTTACGTGCCACTGTCTTTACCTCCGTTTCCTGTTCCAGTCGCGTATGGTTCGCGGGAAGAACGACTGCCGGAAAGCCTCCGTGCGTGCTCGAATCTCTCTAATTTTACATTCGTGATCTCCTCGGGAGGTATAATTAGGGGGAAGCAATATTTTCGATACCTCGTCCAGAAACGCACCCTCTCGAAACCTGGACAGCAACTACACCGCGATGCAGAGCGCCTCTCTTGCAGAGTCTGCCACTTGAGTTTGCTAAACATCTCCGTAACGCTATCCCGCTTACCAAATAACCCCGTGACGAAACGCACCACTCTTCTTTGGATCTTCTCTATCTCCTCTGTCAATCCGACCTGGTTCGATCCCACACTGATGAGCATTATCCATGTATAGGTCGAACGAGTGTTTTGTAAGCTACCTTCTTTGTTGATGGACTACATTTTCTAAGGACTCTCCCAATGAATCTCAACCTGGCACCCGCCTTACCAACAATTAATTTCATATGATTATTCCACTTCAAATCGTGTCGCACGCATACTCCCTGATATTTTACAGAAGAAACTGCTACCCGTGTTTGTTCCGCTATCATATAATCATACAATAAAGTAACCTTCTTTCTATGTATTCGCAATAAATTACATTTGTTTATGTTAAGGGTCAGTTGCCACTCACTGCACCAAGTGCCTATTCCTGCAGATCTTCCTGCATTTCGATACTATTTTATAATGCTGCAAATTCTCTGTAAACTACAGCACCATCCGCGAAAAGCCGCATGGAACTTCCGACACTATCTACTAGGTCATTTATATATATTGTGAAAAGCAATGGTCCCATAACACTCCCATGTGGCACGCCAGAGGTTACTTTAACGTCTATAGACGTCTCTCCATTGAGAACAGCTTGCTGTGTTCTTTTTGCTAAAACTCTTCAATCAAGCCATACAGCTGGTCTGAAATTTCGTAGGCTCTTACTTTGTTTACCAGGCAACAGTGCGCAACTCTATCGTACGCCTTCCGGAAGTCAATGAAAATGGCTTCTGCCTGGGAGCCTGTATCTAATATTTTCTGGGTCTTATGAACAAATAAAGCGAGTTGGGTCTCACAAGATCGCTGTTTCCGGAATCCTTGTTGATGTATTCGTTCATATATTTCTGAAGAGCATAAGATGAAACATGTAGAGGGTATATACAGGGTGAGTCACCTAACGTTACAGCTGGATATATTTCGTAAACCACATCAAATACAGACGAATCGATTCCACAGACCGAACGTGAGGAGAGGGGCTAGTGTAATTGGTTAATACAAACCATAAAAAAATTCACGAAAGTATGTTTTTTAACACAAACCTACGTTTTTTTAATTGGAACTCCGTTAGTTTTGTTAGCACATCTGAACATATAAACAAATACGTAATCAGTGCCGTTTGTTGCATTGTAAAATGGTAATTACATTTGGAGATATTGTAACATAAAGTTGACGGTTGAGTACCACTCCTCCGCTGTTCTGTCGTGTGTATCGGAGAGCACCGAATTACGTAGGGATCCAAAGGGAACAGTGATGGACCTTAGGTACAGAAGAGACCCGAGCAGCACATTACGTCCACATGCTAACACCTTTTTATTGGTCTTTTTCACTGACGCACATGTACATTACCATGAGGGGTGAGGCGAACGTACACACGTGGTTTCTGTTTTCAATTACGAAGTGGAATAGAGTGAATCCCACTGGAAATGCGTCGACGTATGTGGTATCAGCATGATGATGCACCTGCACATTCCGCAATTAACACTAGGCTGACCCTTGACAAGATGTTCGAAGAGCGTTTCATAGGACGTGGAGGACGCATAAATTGGCCAGCCCGTTCTCCTGATCTTACACCTCTGGACTTCTTTCTGTGGGGTACGTTAAAGGAGAGTGTGTACCGTGATGAGCCTACAACCCCGAAGGATATGAAACAACGTATTGTGGCAGCCTGCGGTGACATTACACCAGATGTACTGCGGCGTGCACGACATTCATTACGCAAAATATTGCAATTGTGTGCAGAAAATGATGGCCACCACATTGAACATCTATTGGCCTGACATGTCGAGACACACTCTACTCCATTCCGTAATTGAAAGCTGAAACCACGTGTGTGCGTGTACCTCACTCTTCACGGTAATGTACATGTGCGTCAGTGAAAAGGACCAATAAAAAGGTGTTAGCATGTGAACGTAAGGTGCTGGTCGAGTCTCTTCTGTACCTAAGGTCCACCACCGTTCCCTTTGGATCCCTACGTAATTCGGTGCTCTCCGATACACACGATCGAACAGCGGAGTGGTACTCAAGCGTCAACTTTAGGTTACAATATCTCCGGATGTAATTAACATTTTACAATGCAACAAACGGCACTGATTACGTATTTGTTTACATGTTCAGATGTGCTAACAAAACTAACGGGGTTCCATTTTTAAAAAAACGTAGGTTTGTGTTAAAAAAAAAACATACTTCCGTGCGTTTTTTATGGTTTGTATTAACCAATTACACTCGCTCCTCTCCTGCCGTTTGGTTTGTGGAATCGATTCGTCAGTATTTGGTATGGGTTACGAAATATATCCAGCGGTAACGTTAGGTGACTCGCCCTTTATAGGGTACATTAAAATTTCCTTTAGAAACCTCTATGCCTTGTAGAGTGGAGTAAGTAGACAGTATTTTGAACTGGAATCCATGTTCGGAAATGTTCCGCTCCCACGCAACAGGTGTCTGAAATGTGTTTGCTAGGTTTGTACGCAACAGGGTAGACACGGTGGAGGTTGACTGTGCGGGAGCTTACGTCGGGTCAGCTGATGTCATTTCGTTGGAGCCTCTTCCGCCCGTCTGTGAGTCTTTCACGTTTGCAAAATACATAGGCACGATCCTTCTGCACGGCGAAGCTCATGGTAGCGCAAGAACTACTTGTCACCTTTACCAAGATCGCTCTCCGCAACATCCGACTCCATCGCATACCCTTTTCACCCCAGATACGCAACGTTTCGAGAAAGTGGTAGCTTCACCGTCAGCAGGCGTGGCTGGTGTGGTCCAAAGAGACGCCGCACGCCCAGATGGGAAGAGGCAGTGCTGCCTCACGTTGAAAAGAACCTGTCAAAGGGTACACCAGTCCGATTTCTTTGGTCATTAACGAGTGGAGCTGTAAAACAAGTAACGTTGTGGATCACGACTAATAAATTGCTGCTAAAAGTGGTAGCATCACTAGCATATTTTCAAATGGTTGTAGTAGGGAAACGGTGCATTTCTGGTCATAGGTTCCAATTTTAAATGTTATCTACTGAATCCCCTCAATAAGTTATAACAGATAGTAAGAGGAATTTTAGAGCACGATTAAGAATGAACAAATTACTTTTCTTGTGTTTTAAATGCTAACGTATGGAATATGTTGTACGATGTAATTATCATGAAGTATTTCTATGGAAGTTATATGGTCCACGTTTGCATTCAAGTTCTAAGGCTTCCGATTTTTTTTCGTTGGACTCGAAAGAGATAGAAACATGCGCTTTGTTTTAAAATGAGGCCGCGTTCATTGTCAATACGTCCCAGAGATGGCAGCACCATATGGCAGATGGAATTTTACCGCCAGCGGCGAGAATGAGGACTGTTTTAAATACTTAAAATGGCGACGTTTTCCTTACTTGAACAGCGTGCAATCATTCGTTTTCTGAATTTGCGTGGTGTGAAACCAATTGAAATTCATCGACAGTTGAAGGAGACATGTGGTGATGGAGTTATGGATGTGTCGAAAGTGCGTTCGTGGGTGCGACAGTTTAATGAAGGCAGAACATCGTGTGACAACAAACCGAAACAACCTCGGGCTCGCACAAGCCGGTCTGACGACATGATCGAGAAAGTGGAGAGAATTGTTTTGGGGATCACCGAATGACTGTTGAACAGATCGCCTCCAGAGTTGGCATTTCTGTGGGTTCTGTGCAATCAATCCTGCATAACGACCTGAAAATGCGAAAAGTGTCATCCAGGTGGATGCCACGAATGCTGACGGACGACCACATGGCTGCCCGTGTGGCATGTTGCCAGGCAATGTTGACGCGCAAAGATAGCATGAATGGGACTTTATTTTCGTCGGTTGTGACAATGGATGAGGCGTGGATGCCATTTTTCAATCTATAAACAAAGCACCAGTCAGCTCAATGGAAGCACACAGATTCACCGCCACCAATAAAATTTTGGGTAACCGCCAGTGCTGAAAAAACTATGGTGTCCATGTTCTGGGACAGTGAGGGCGTAATCCTTACCCATTGCGTTCCAAAGGGAACTAGGGTAACAGGTGCATCCTACGAAAATGTTTTGAAGCACAAATTCGTTCCTGCACTGCAACAAAAACGTCCGGGAAGGGCTGCACGTGTGCTGTTTCACCAAGACAACGCACCCGCACATCGAGCTAACGTTACGCAACAGTTTCTTCGTGGTAACAACTTTGAAGTGATTCCTCATGCTCCCTACTCACCTGATCTGGCTCCTAGTGACTTTTGGCTTTTTCCAACAATGAAAGACACTCTCCGTGACCGCACATTCACCAGCCGTGCTGCTATTGCCTCAGCAATTTTCCAGTGGTCAAAACAGACTCCTAAAGAAGCCTTCGCCGCTGCCATGGAATCATGGCGTCAGCGTTGTGAAAAATGTGTACGTCTGCAGAGCGATTCCGCTGTGAAGTAACGCCAGTTTCATCGATTTCGGGTGAGTAGTTAATTAGAAAAAAAATCGGAGGCCTTAGAACTTGAATGCACCTCGTAAATGTAACAGGAATATGTAGCTGCTAGGGATAAGAGATAAAACTTTCATATAGGCTCAGTCGTAAGAACAAAAGGTAGCAGACTTCGTTTAATTGGTAGAACGTTAGGAAAATGCAACAAGCCTGCAAACGAGCTTAGACAACGCGCCTATGGCACATCCCGTCTGTGGGACCCATATCTTATGGGACTAAGGGGGGATATTCTACGTACATAAAAAGGGCAACACGAATGGTCTTAGATTTGTTTTTTCCATTGGCCGGAATATGTGAATTGGCAGACGCTCACATACAAAATCCAAACGTCTGTAAAAGTCTAGCTGCGAAGTTTCAGGAACTATTTTTAGGTGAGGAGTCTAGAAATATAGCAAAACCCCTATTACTCCAATAGGTTGCCTGAAAACAAGGTTAAACTTGAAGACACTTATTACGTAAATGGAACACGAAGAAACTATAGTGGTCACTACAGGCTGGGACAAATAGAAGTGGCCTGAAAAACAGAGCTCCAGAGTACGAAGAATCATAGCAGAGGAAAGGAAATACACTATTAACGTGACTATAGAAGATTTATCTCTTGGCACATTTAAGGTCCTGGTCTGAAAGTTTCTGAAGCTGGATCGAAGCTGGACTGCCTTAATTGCAGCATTCTCATCCGAAATATTCTGCTGCAGTTCTTGAAGACTATGAGGGTTGTTGCGGCACACCCTCGAGTTAATGGCTCCCCAGACAAAGTAATGGCTCACTGACAGATCAGGTGGCCTCTACGAGCAGAGTAACTTCTGCTAACAACTCTGTGAGGCTTGAAAATTGTGTAAATGTACTCCAGGCTCCGACCGGCTGTATAGACCGTTACCCCATGCTGTTGCAAGTAACTGCAGGTCTTTTGCTCCTCCGGGCCACTTCATTGGCTCTACCGTGTAGAATGGGAGGCCCCTGCCATACACTTCACAATCGCTTGCAGAGGCTAAATGTAGTTGGAGATGTCCTTCATGTTGACACAATCGTCAGTTACTCTAGAGGTGGAAAGGGCGGTGAGAGGGAGGAGCGACGGGGGGGGGGGGGGGGGGGACGAATACTGTGTGCCACTTCTCTGTGAATCGTGTAAATTTTATTACGTGTATTGTCGTAATTCAACTCTTTGTGCATCGTATTGCGTGGCGCGTAGATTGGGGACCTGCCCAGTGGGTGACTTAACCACTTGGGCATAGCTTTCATTGTGTATGACATTGACCTTTTGTAAGTACTAAGAGATGTTCTGATTATTGCAGTGGCCGAAACGTCGAAATATTATGTGACATCGCTTTTTTTTTAAACCTTCTGAAATTTGCCGATGATAATGTAGTTTTGTCAGAGGCAGTAAAAGACTTGGAAGAGCAGCTGTACGGAATGGACATTGTCTTTAAAGGGGGATGTAAGATGAACATCAATAAAAACAAAAGAATGGTAATGGAAGGTAGTCGAAATAAATCAGGCGATGCTAACGGAATTGAATTAAGAAACGAGACACTTAAAGTTGTACAAGTGTTTTGCTATTTGGCCAGCAAGATACCCGACGTAGAGGGGACACAAAACGTATACTGTCAATGGTAAGAAAAGAATTTATGTAGAGATATTTTTAACTTAGAATTAAGATTTAAGTGTTAGGAAGACTGTTCTGAAAGTATTTCTCTGGAGTATAGCCATGTATGAAAAAGAAACATGGATGATGAACAATTAAGACAAAAGGAGAATAGAAGCTTTCTAAATGTGGTGCTACAGTAAAATGTTGAAGATTAGATGGGTAGATCACGTAACTAATGCGGGAATAGTGAATATCATTGGGGAGATAAGAAATTTGTGGCACACCTTGACCAAAAGAAGGGATCGATTGATAGGATACACTCTGAGACATCAAGGGATCATTGATTTAGCTGGGGAGGGAGGTTGTAAGTAGGCTATTTAGGTTTTTATGTTGGTAACGGCACGTAGCGCTCTGTATGAAAATCACTGGGTGTGCTGTGTGCAGTCTGTGGCTGGTTGGCGTTGTGGGAATATTCGCTATTGTAGTGTTGGTTAGTTTGATGTGAACAGCGCGTAGCGTTGCGCAATTGGAGGTGAGCCTCCAGCATTGGTGCATGTGGGAAGAGACATGACAGTTTTGAGAGCGGAAGATCTGGACGTGTGTCCGTCAGAAAAACGAAATTTGTAAGACTGGATGTCATGAACTGATATATATATATATATATATATATATATATATATATACTATGACTTTTGAACATTATTAAAGTAAATAAATTGTTTGTTCTCTACGAAAATCTTTCATTTGCTAACTATGCCTATCAGTAGTTTGTGCCTTCAGCAGTTAGAATCCTTTATTTAGCTGGCAGTATTGGCGCTCGCTGTATTGCAGTAGTTCGAGTAACGAAGATTTTAGTGAGGCAAGTGATTCATGAAAGGTATAGGTTATTGTTAGTCAGGGCCATTGTTTTGTAGGGATTATTGAAAGTCAGATTGGGTTGCGCTAAAAATATTGTGTGTCAGTTTAGTGATGATCAGAATAAGTAAAGAGAGAAATGTCTGAGTACGTTCAGTTTTGCTCAGCTGTTTGAAAATCAAATAACGTATGAGGTTTACCAGCACAGCAATTTATAAATTTTTCTAAGGGGCGGTTTCAAAGTGAGTGTGTGTGTGGGGGGGGGGGGGGGGGGGTTGTTAAAATTGTGGAAGGAGACCAAGACCAGAATACAATAACAAACTTCAAAGGATGTATGTTACACTAGTTGTTCGGAGATGACGAGCCTCACACAGGATAGAGTAGTATGGAGAGCTGTATCAAACCAGTCTTTGGATTGAAGACCATAGCTACAACACACAGCTTCATACGCAAAAATAGCCTTAAAACCACACTCCGGTTGGTTGCTGTGCTATGTCCACGGTTGTTAATCTCTGCGTGGATTTAATCTGTCTTGACTCACCAACCAGCTAGTGAACTGAATGTTGAGAAATATACAAACAAGTACTTTTAATATTCAAAGGAAAATGCACGAACATCCAACATAAATGCGACGACGTTTCTCGGGGTCTACGGTGTGTTACCGATCGATCGTTCACACGTCCATTGACACAATTTGCCTGGGCCGGCCAGACGGTGCCTTTGAAGTCTTTTTGTGAGCAGACAGACGCGGGGTCAGCCGGCGTCCGGGTCGTACGTGTGTCGCCCCACCAGGCCGCGCCGTGACCTTCCCCCCGTGTCACCCCCTCTACGGCTGTCCGCTTCTGGTCCCGCGCGCTGCCACCGCCGCCACTACGAGCGTGTAATTGCCCGTGGGACGGCGCCGAGGAATGCCGGGGTCGCTTGCGTCGCAGTCTTCCACCGCCAACTGGGGACAATTAGGTCAACAGGCGGCGGCCCCGCCGCTGCCACTGACGGCAAGACGCGGAGGTCCTGGTACGTTCTCTCCGCCACTTCTCTCCTCCCGTGAGGTGTTGCGATCATATCACACACACATTGCGACAAAGTCGCTTCTGGGTGAAGCCTTCAGAAGGAACTTCAAAAAGCGTCTGGACACATGTTGTAGGGCTTTGTTGGACGTGATCACTCTCCGAATTTATGACGGCTTGGACACTTTCAAATGATGTTCCTGAACGTCAGTGGAGAATGTCGCCGGCCAGAGTGGCCGATCGGTTCTAGGCGCTACAGTCTGGAACCAGGCGACCGCTACTGTCGCAGGTTCGAATTCTGCCTCGGTCATGGATGTGTGTGATGTCCTTACGTTTGTTAGGTTTAAGTACTTCGAAGGTCTAGGGGACTGATGACCTCAGATGTTAAGTCCCATAGTGCTCAGAGCCATTTGAACCATTTATTAGGAATGGCACTGTCAAGAACCAAAATCACCGAAGGTACTATTGGTAGATGCTAGGGTTCTGGAGCGAGGTCAACTTTTTTTTTGTGTGTGCATCGTCAGTCTTCTGGCAGCTTTTATGCGGCACGCCACGAATTACTCTCCTATGCCAACCTCTCCATCTCAGAGTAGCACTTCCAACCTGTGTCCTCAATTCTTTGCTGGATCCATTCCAGTCTCTGTCTTGCTCTGCAGTTTTTGCTCTCTACAGCTCCCTCCAGTACCATGGAAGTCATTCCCTGATGTCTTAACAGATGTCCTATCATCCTGTCCCTTCTTCTAGTCAGTGTTTCCCACATATTCCTTTCCTCTTCGATTCTGCGTAGGACATCCTCATTCTTTACCTTAGCAGTCCGCCTAATTTTCAGTATTTTTCTGTAGCACCACTCAAAAGCTTTAATTCTTTTCTGTTCCGGTTTTCCCACAGTCCATCTTCAATGTTGTGCTCCAGACGTATATTCTCAGAAATTTCTTCCTCAAGGCTTCTGTTTGATACTAACAGACTTCTCTTGGCCCTTTTTGCCAGTGCTAGTCTGTTTTTGAGATCCTCTTTGCTCCATCTGTCATTGGCTATTTAGCTGCTTAGGTAACAGTTTTCCTCAGCTTCATCTATTTCGTGCTCAACAATCCTGATGTTAGGTTTCATTACTTTCATCTTTCTTCGATTTACTCTCAACTCATATTCTATAAGCATTTGACCAGACCATTCAGCAGATCCCGTAATTCTTCCTCATTTTTACTCACGATAGCAATGTCATCAGCGAATCATATAATTTATATCCTATCACCTTGAATTTTAAGCCAACTCCTGAACCTGTCTTTAATTTCCATCACAGCTTCTTCGATATACAGATTGAACAGAAGGGGTGAAAAGCTGCATCCCTGACTTACTGCGTTTTTGGTCTGAGCACTTCGTTCATGGTGGTTCGCTCTTATAATTCCCTCTTGGCTCTTGTACACATTGTTTATTATCCGTCTCTCCCGATACCTCACTCATATATTCGACGTTGTAACTCTAGCCAAAGGTGTTCCGCTTCGTTGAGGTAGATATTCTTGGCAGCCTACTAAAATTCAGGAATATTATTGTTCATAAACCATTGTCTCCCAGATGCTCCTTTTGCCAGGGTGTAGTGTCACATCGATAAAAAGAATCATTATCTCTGAAGTGTTCCCTTTTAGTATGCAGTACGCAAAAATGTGCTCGGATGAGTCTTGTTTAATACTTTCCCATCGTCCGCCCGAATTAGGTCCCAGGGGGGAAGCACAGCGTTTGGTGACGATTTCTACCGCCAAATCATTGTATTGCATGATTACTCTGCAGGGGCGCGTTTGAACGTTTTCATCACTCTGGCTAGTCACCCCATTTCATGGTACAATGATTGACGATTTTGGCTGATCTGGTCCAGCTCATGATACAATGGCTCTTCCCGAATGAATTCTAACGTCGTCCAGGAGTGGTTTTGTGAGCACGAAGTTGAAGGGTCCCATCTCCCATGGTCGCCAAAGTCAGCGGATCTCATTATTATCCCGCGGATTGGGTGTTTGTGATGTCTTCACCATTTCATTGTCATCATCATCATTCGTGACTGTGGCTACATTGGACGGTGAAAAAATTGGTCTGAGTAAAAATTGGGACTATGTACAGGCGCTGATGACCGCGCAGTTGAGCGCCCCACAAACCGAACATCATCATCATCAACATATCATTATTAGTGGGCCTTTGTCTTCTACTTTCGTGAGAAGAGCATGCGGTCGTTATTCTCCTCCACTATCGTTGGCTGAACTTGCCACTATTCTTCAGGAGGAATTATATGATTCCCTTGATATCCGTACAGGACTTGTATTCGTCCGTTCCGAGACGATTGGTAGCTGTTTTGAATGCCAACTGTTTCGCCACACCATATCGGCATGGTAATGTGTTGCCTTTTAGCTTATTCCATACTTTTGGGACCCTGTATATGACAGTGTCGCATGCAGAGTGAGCTGAGGTGGTGTCGTGAATCCAAAACAGCCTCTTCGCTTCCCTTAACGTCATCAGCTTTCGGTAGTGACGAGCTCTGTGTACTCGCTTTAAACTCGGCAGAGTGTCCTATGTCATCATTACCGAGTCGCCCTTTCAGTGTGCTCAGAGAGTCGACTCGCCTTGCCTAATTACCCGAAAACCCATCACTTGAGTCTATTTTCAGGTACAAATGGACGAAAACGAATATGTTGTTCACGTTTTTCAGTGGTTTTGAATTCACCCTGCTTGTTTCCCTTGTGTATATCAAGAGGGGGGAGGGGAGGGGGGGAAAGGGGCTGTGGATAGTGGACGGGCAATAGCCCATACTCTACCACGAACTTCGTTGAATCCAGGTTAACATGCTAACCCCCCATGAAGATATGGAATACGGCCAATAAAAATAAGAAGGTTCTCTTATATCCTGGGGAATATATTGTCACAACAAATTTTAATATCACTAACAAATACAAAATAATGTCCACCACTGTCACAATCGTTTGGCAAATTTTAATCGCTTTACTCTCAATAATTTGCGCGACAGGTGGTTGAAGTTACAGAGAAACTGAAGGGAAAGTAACGCGGAATAGACGAGATATATTATGTGGCCAAGAGATTTTCGCGCGATTGTTCTTTTACAGCAATGTAAGTCTGATCTGGTGCGTAAACACCTCAGGGCCAGGGAAGGGACGCCGCAAACAAAGCCCACTTTAATTATCTTGGACACAAAGCAGTTTCGAATCGATCTCTCCGCTGTGTAGGGTCTTAATAAACTCGAGGCACGCCAGCGTCAGTCCAACTCCATTCACGGTAAGAAAAGCAGTTCATGCGCAAAATCATGCTGCATTTTTCTTGTTTCGTATTTCTTAGAATAAACGTTTTCCATTTGTAACCTCTTCATCGTGTAATTATTTATATTGGAGGCTTAGAAATTGGATTCCTGTTACCAAAGTGCCCTCAGTTTTATTTATGAGATGTACTTCTTTTCAAGAAAAAGTTTTCAGAAGCCTTCTTACATTATTAAAGAACTTGTAAAAAAAAAAGACCCTTGTTCGATGAGCAGCGGCATTCATGAATGGTAAATTATACTGAGGCGTCACTCTTAGATGATGGTCGCTTACATGTCGTTCACATGTAGTTGACTTTAATTAATGATTCCCATAAGAATTATGCTAGCTGGTAAAAAAAAATCTTGGTTTATCTAATTTTTTCAGCTTGTGTAGAAGTAAAATCATAAATTACTACGAGTTTTACCGGCTCGATTACTTAACAGTTTTAATTGTGGAATCTATTATTTGTAATGGAAGTATTACTTTCTCTTTGAAATGAGCGAATTATTGTTCTCAGTGACTTTCCAAAACAGTATTAATTTGTTATAAACCCTAAACCCACACTGTAGTACATCAGGAATTATTTTCCAGTTATATGTTCAACGTTGTCTTAAAAGTCAGCAACTATGGAGCGTCATGTTAATTCAAGTACTTTTCTTTAATCTGCAGAAATTTAGTTGGTTCTAGTAACTGGAAGAATTCTTTCTAGGATACTGCCTACTGATTGCCGTGTAATTAACCAATACCATGGTATGTCATTACGGAGCTCGTCAAGGTTTGTTTCTTCTAGGAAATTTTTAACTATCTGTGTGTTTTGGTATTTGAACTATTGTAGTCGACAGTTTTACAGATACCTGCGTAACACATGTATAATTAATTACTAGGCATTTACAGCGACATATGGCGACAAGAAGGTTACATAAAAAAGTCCATAAGAGCCGCACTAGGGTAAGACGCGAGACGCATGCAGTTCCCGGACCGATTTGCCTCCAGCACTGCTGTATGCTAATAACCGTGGCTGATCTCCGAATTCCACTATTTTTATCTTAATAAAATTGTCAAAAAAATGTATAAATAAAAGTGCACCATTATGGAAGGATAAATTTGTGTTGGCAGAGTGATAACAGCGTATTCTTTTCCAGCTACAACCACTGGCATCCGCAACTTGTGGTCTAGTGGCTAGAGTTGCTACCTCTGGATCAAGGAGTCCCGGGTTCAATTCCTGGCTGAGTTAGAGATATTCGCTGCCCGGGTACTGGGTGTTTGTGTCTTCCTCATCATTCCATCACCATTCATGAAAGTTGTTAGACTAGACTGTAAAGATAGGAAATCGGAGATATACGTCCCGGTCTCCCTATCATCTCTGTTCATCTTTCCCTCCTCCTTTCTTTGTCCATTTCCTCCTTCGCTCCTTCTGATTCACCTCTGACCCCTCTCTCTGTCCATTTCTCTAGGTATTGTATATTATATTAGCTTTGTGTCTAGTTACTGACAAATTAAAGAGAAAGACATTTTTTTAAACCCACTTATTAGACACGTTACGTAATACAGGAACATAGGTGTAAATAAACTAGGTCTTAAGGAAAGTTCGGTCAACAACATGAATTATCTAATAAGCACTACACATTTTTCTGTGTCGGTTAAACTTGGCAGAGAACTTGTGTTACTTAGTATAATTTTAATCCAGTGATTCTAAGCAAAAGCATAAGTCCTTGTTACTAGTTTAAGTTTCTCTTTTAGCTTGTTTTATAAACAGGAAAAAATTGTTACACACTTAAATATCGCTCATTTGTTGTTGTATAGGATGTCCCATAAAAGATTCAATTTTTAATTTAATAGTAAAACACGTAATTTATTTGAAATTTGCTAGTACTATTATGTCAATATGAAATAAAAAGAGAGCAATTGAACGAGACACAAAATATCAGGAAATTCTTGTCCGAGCTTTGCAGCAAACATCCACTCCGTGGACAAAATTTTACACGACTGTACAGCAAAGTTCCGCTTAAATGTGACCTATTACAGTCTAATTTCTGCCTTGAATTGTGGGATGGTTCATGGATTATTCACATGAACACAAGATTTGACGTACCACCTACACACACACACACACACACACACACACACACACACACACACACACACACACACACACACGAAAGATTCACATGGTGTTAAATCACACGATCTCGGTGGGCAGCTCTGATAGCCATCGCGAGAGATGGACGAGAGGAATTTCCTTCTCTCATCAACCATGTTGTTTCAGTAGCAATGCTTTACCAATATCGTCTACAAAAAGGTACGTTCCAATTAGTCCGCCACCCATAACCCTCACCAAATAGTGACTAGTTCTGGATAAAGACACTTTTGACGGACCATGGGAGGATGCTCTGTGTGCCACAGTGCCGGCAATTTCCTTTATTCACATTACCATTAAGCTGGAAGTGTGCCTCGTGACTTTCTTATGAAAAACACTATCGAGTTCTTGTTTTCTGAATACACAAACGACAAATGTTCGACCTTTCTGCTCTTATGTTAGTTGGTTCACAAGAGGATGCAAATGCAGACGTTTTGTCAAAATTCTTTGCAAACTGCTTCTCAGAATAGCTGACTGTTGAGGACGGCGGCTAATCATCGACTTCTCTGGACTTGTAGCGACGCTCTCACTGACAAGAGACACTCTACCGATCGGCGACAAGGACGATGTCCAATCGATTTGATTTTCTTTGTCGAGTCTTCAACTTTCCTTACCATTCTCTGCACTATTCACACATTAAGCGCATTTTGGCTACCACAAATTGCTCGAAGTCTTCGTGCGGTCTCTGCATAGCATTCCCCCTGCTTGAGACGCACTTTAAAAACCGGGATGCGTTGATCCATTGCTGTATTTTAGCTGATAACAATACGCACACGTGCCAGCTGACTATGACAGTCGGTAATCTCAGTAGTAACAGATCACAGTTGCTTAAATTCCAGGTCCGGCAACATAACAAACATAAGGAGGTGATCAGTTTAAAGACTGCTTTCTTTATGGAACACTTTTGTCAGGCGTACGCTTGCATATGTTCTAGCCCGACCTACCTCTTAACGTTGTGAAATAGCAGATATCGTGTTACAAATAAACAAGATCACTGTACAGCAGAGTGAACTTTCACCGTGCGCCGATCTGAAACTTCATGGCGGATTACAATTGTGCACCGGACTGGGACACCGTACGTGGGGCCCTGCACGCGAAAGATAAAGGTGCTGGGTTCGAATCGGACACAGTTTTAAAATGCCATTAAGTTTAAGTGTCTGACTGCTTTCCATATATGAATAATAAATACGTCGGATAACGACCTGTACCACTTCTAATCCTAAAGTCTTTGCACCAGCAGAGAGCCTGACAGGATGTTACCCGACAAAAAGAATGCGATTGCAACGAGACAAGAGGTAATGCTTCAGTTAAATTTCTCCGATGTCTGATTGCGTTCAAGAAGAGTAGGAATCCTGAGGCTGCAGACACGTGGGAATAGTCATTGCAGCAGTGCGCCATGACATAAACGCCTCGTTTCCTGTTGGTACGCTGTTTTTATAGGGTTTTCATTATATAAAGTAACATTCGCAGTTCATTATTTAAGTAGGTTTAACCAGTCGCTGCAGTTTAATTTAATGCAGCAGCTACTAACTGCAAATGATACATCTCCCTTGCTCACGCAACTGTTTCTCTGTCATCTGTTGCGAACCCATTACCCATTTTCAAACTAGTGTGCTTTCGGGTCGTGGTAGTCACCACTGCACAGGGTTATACAGGTGTGCCTGTGGCTAGATGACAACTGCAGATAAAACAAAAAGTAATTCGAAGTATCGGGTATATTTCGTGTATATTTCTAATCGTATATTTCGTCGTGAGAGAAGAGCAGCTGTGTGTATTTAAAACAATTCTCATTTATTCTGCAGTCTAAGTTCAGCATTTTAAATACATGACAATTTTCCATCACTCTGGATCATCTTCAGACCTGTGTAGTGGCGTCAATAACCCGCCCTGTCTGTGTCACAACCTCATATCAGAGTACTCTGTCACGAAATTCTGACACAGACACGACGGTTTACTGATGCCACTATATAGATCTGGAAATGATCCACAGAGATCATGTAAAATAGCAGTCTTGTGTTGTTACTCTCCTGCGACCCATGCGTTGCCTAAGTAGTCTGGCGGACATGTTACGTACTAACCGATATGGCGAGTTCTGAGGGTTGAAGTTTCCGCAACCTCTCTTTGGCAATCTTCGGTCAGTGAGCTACGGAGGGTGAATCTCCGACAAAAGCTAGCCACTCGTCAGAAAAACTACTTAATAACGGCCGTTGGACGAAGATCCTCGAGGTGTGCGACAGCACGCAACGCGATCTGCTACTTTCCCGTGCACGGTAACATTTTCTTGTACTCGTAATGTAGGTGAGATCAGTCGTTTTTTTACCATCGATTGAGGTGAGTGCGCATGCATAACTTGAATGTGGTGTTAAAATGTGGCGAGACCGGTTGGCTAGACATTCCACAGTAAACTAACAAACACATTCAAGTCATTGGTCCTTACATCCTATCTTATGAAATAGTGGGCTACAACATCTATATAACTATATACAAGTAATCTGAATAACGCTATTTAATTACAGAGTAGCACTCCTATCGGTACCCAACCGACGAGTTCATGTTCATGTTCATGTATAGATGCATATTTGTTGTTGCTTGCATTAGCCGTTGTCCCTTGTGATGACAGTTTCCTGCGGTTGCCGTGCCCTGCTGCAAAACTCGATGTGAGAAAAGGTCTATTTCCCCACAACTCTAGCTGATACGAATGTAAACAATAATAACAAATGTGTATCTACACACGCTATGTGTATAAATAAATAACATTATAAACAGCGGCTGGTTGTTGTCTTCTCTGCATGAGTCAACTAGTATTTTAAATCTTCATCTACTACATCTACGTAGGTACACTGCGAGCCACCGTACAGTGTGTGGTGGAAGGTGCCATGTACACCTCCTGGTCATTCCCTCTCCTGTTCCACTCACAAAGAGAACGAGGAAAAATCAACTGCCGATATGCCTCTGTATGAGCCCTAATTTCTCGAATACTATCTCCTTGGTTCCCTACCACAGTTCTGACATGTTTGTTTCATTTCCTATGGCTTTGCAACGTTACGCCCAGACATATTAGATACTGTGTCAAGCAGGAAACTAGTAATACTGTACCCGAACATTAAAGGTTTGTTCTTTTTAGGCATCCGTATTAATCTACATTTATCCAAGTTAAGAGCTACACAATCACGGTCTCACAATGTCAGTTTTCTACAAAATATGTCAATTTTGCGTACAACTCCGATGTACTCAGAAAAAGTTATGGTGATGAAGAAGAATCAGCTAACGGCTACATGAAAGAAATGTTCAGATATCATTAACGGAACAGATACCAGAAAATCTCTGTTCATCACCGCAGGATTAAGCAAACATTACACTGATATAACAAAATATTATATTAATACTATGGAGCAATCTTTCGCCTAGGCTGTTTACGAAAGGCGACTCAAAAATTTCCCTGCGCTTAATGAACTGAACAATCCAATTGATCAATCTGGGGATAACACTGTTGGCAGTTTTGCTGTTAAATGCAGGTTCTTTCGATTGTAATGTTGTGATAGTAGCTAAAACGAACAATATTTTATAGGAAAGAGCATGCGCAAGGTCTGCCACGCCGTATGAATGTCATATTTCGCTAAGATTATTTGAAGTGATTTCGGGACTGCACCGGTCTTCGTAAACTTCACTCCACGATATTTCGAATGGATTCCAGCCAGTCGTCTTCAGGTGAGCCGTCGAAAACTGACGAAGATTACTGGCAGGTGTGCAGTCGAAATATTGTCGAGTGAAGTGTACGACCACCGGCTGCAGTCCCGAAATCTCTGCGGACATTCAATTCGCCGGGAAAACTTCAAATTTCATTTGCTAAAATTGCTGGTGATGAGCTAGATACTGTACAGTTACTTCGTTAATGAGAGATAAATATATATATAATGCAACCATTAGTCGATGATCTCCCATGTAGATGATTTTCACTATCAATCTTATTTGATACTGACAGGGATCCTTAGTGAACATGATCAATTTATCAGACATCAGCCATATCTAAGATCAAATCTGTATGTGCTGCCAATCTGTCACCTGCTGCGACAAAATTAATTCCCGTCTCAAGAAATACCGTTCTTGAAATTGCGATTATAGCTTCGGTAGTACCTAGGCATTTATCATTCCTTTTTCATAAAGCAAATGTAATAAACTGTAATGTACTTGTTAAGACTAAAATATATAAATTCTTGTAATTGTGTCGGCACCACGTAATTTGGATATGCGGTTTCCATCTCAACGTTTGGTTTTACCATTCGTGGCTGTAAATACTGATAAATATTGCGCTGTACGCTATAATCCGTCCGAATATGATGTACGTTTGTTTGCAGTTCCATTTATTGACACATATTCGTTTATTTTTTGATGTTGCAGGATTATGAAATACGTTTTTAATGCTCTGTCTTCATTAATCCCGTTGATGGAACATTTTATCCGCACCACTGAAACAAAACGGCATCCCATCGTGCATAAGGTTGTATTTTCGTAAATCGGCTGCCACAAGAAAAAACAAAAAGCGACATGTTCCCTCGAGGATCCGACGCATTCACTCCTTCAATTGTCTGATTTATTCCACGAGAGCTTTTAAAATGTCAGCCCTGAATTTCCGGCAGATTTAAGACTCGATCTTGTTTTATCCATAATGAAAAGGTTCCTGAAAGCTTACGTCAGTGAAAAGAGTGGTTTTGGTGTGACAGACGCCACTGTCAACAATAAATATTGTCACATACAAGAAGGAGAAATTAGGTGAATGATAAACACTAACTTCACTTAACGAAGGTTCAGTCAGCACTTGCACACACAACAGTGCGGAGCGAAGTGCCTGCGACCAGAAAAAATGCGGTATATATACAGTTATAGAACATTCCTGTACAATGATTCATCAATTTTGTGCGTATTTCTAGAATGTCACCGGACCGAGTATAGAAATTAAAATTTTACAGTGCATGTAAGTTTTGATCTCACCACCCTCCATGCAACAGCCTCGTATAGTAAACACTACACCATGGTGACTGTGCTACTCAGTTTCAAAATGGTTCAAATGGCTCTGAGCACTATGGGACTCAACTTCTGACGTTATCAGAACTACTTAAACCTAACTAACCTAAGGACATCACACACACCCGTGCCCGAGGCAGGATTCCAACCTGCGACCGTAGCGGTCTCGCGGTTCCAGACTGTAGCGCCTAGAACCGCACGGCCACTTCGGCCGGCTGCTACTCGTCTGCCACAATATTTTGAGACAACCAGACAGTTTCTTAATGATTTCTACGTCAGCATTACGTTGCTCCTAAGCCTCTAAGTTCAGAAATAGGAGTAACAAGTGATTCAGTTTACCATACTTCCATCTGTCGGCTTTCGGATTCATAGGCTAATGCACTCGGTCACTTCAACAAGACTTGTTGCAACATGGACAATATAGTCATGCCATTTTCCTTGACTTCGGGTAGGCGTTCGATACAGTTCCGCACTGTCGCCTGATAACAAAGTGAGAGCCTACGGAACATCAGACCAGCTGTGTGCCTGGATTGAAGAGTTTTTAGCAAACAGAACACAGCATGTTGTCCTCAATGGAGAGACGTCTACAGACATTAAAGTAACCTCTGGCGTGCCATAGGGGAGTGTTATGGGACCATGAATTTTCACAATATATATAAATGACCTAGTAGATAGTGTCGGAAGTTCCATGCGGCTTTTCGCGGATGATGATGTAGTATACAGAGAAGTTGCAGCATTAGAAAATTGCATCGAAATGCAGGAATATCTTCAGCGGATAGGTACTTGGTGCAGGGAGTGGCAACTGACCGTTAACGTAGACAAATACAACGTATTGCGAACACACAGAAAGAAGGATCCTTTATAGTATGATTATATGATAGCGGAACAAACACGGGTAGCAGTTACTTCTGTAAAATATCTGGGAGTGCGCGTGCGGACCGATTTCAAGTGGAATGATCATATAAAATTAATTGTTGGTATGGCGGGTGCCAGGTTGACATTCATTGGGAGAGTTCTTAGAAAATGTAGTACATGAACAAAGGAGGTAGCTTACAAAACACTCGTTCGACCTATACTTGAGTATTGCTCATCAGTGTGGGATCCGTACCAGCCCCGGTTGACGGAGGAGATAGAGAGAATCCAAAGAAGAGCGGCGCGTTTCGTCACAGGGTTATTTCATAAGCGTGATAGCGTTACGGGGATGTTTAGCAAACTCAAGTGGCAGACTCTGCAAGAGAGGCGCTCTGCACCCCGTTTTAGCTTGCTGTCCAGGTTTCAAGAGGGTGCGTTTCTGGATGAGATATCGAAAATATTTCTTCCCCCTACTTATACCTCCCGAGGAGATCACGAACGTAAAATTAGAGAGATTCGAGCGCGCACGGAGGCTTTCCGGCAGTCGTTCTTCCCGCGAACCATAAGCGACTGGAACAGGAAAGGGAGGTAATGACATTGGCACGTAAAGTGCCCTCCGCCACACACCGTTGGGTGGTTTGCGGAGTATAAATGTAGATGTAGATGTAGATAATCATTATTTACCATGTACAGTTTTGCGCAAGGTACAGTGTCAGTAGATCGCGTTCATTACATCCCTTTCCAGGGCGGCAATCTTGTACTTTCGCCCTGCTGTCCACGACTAACAGACTACCTAAAAACGCCCATTTTTCATCTCCCATCGTTTACATACGTTCTTCGTAATTTGTGCTCGTCACATTTCAACACTTAAGAAAAAATTAAACCACTAACAACTCTAATAGGTAAAGCTTCCGTCATCATACTCATAACTGAACAAACAAAATCTATCCAGATAAGCTGAGAGAAATATAAGGGACGGTATTTTTCTCAGAGGAAAGCGAACGTGAAGTTGTGTACCAAATTAAGTAATGAAAATCTCAACAGTTATCAGTTATGTCAATACCGAGAAGCTAGTGTCACTAATGTTGTAGCATTTTAGATCACCCTTTATAGTGAGCCAAAAGGAGTCCACATACAAGTGACAGTCCACTTCCTAGAAAGTCCTCCAAGGTGCTGTTAGCTCACAGAGAAAGTTTCTTATCCAACTAACCGAAACAATGCTATTACATCACATCAGGAGGCTACTGAGCTGTTTACCGCTTCAGTAATAATTGCTTATCCCTCTCGTGATGGAACTGATAGCACTTCTCATCTCAAGAGATGACATTTTGCAATAAAGATATAGGTAGGTGTTACATATTGGCAGCAAGCGAGGTGGAACAGTGGTTAGCATACTGGACTCGGTTTCGGGAGGACGACGGTTCAAACCCTCGTTCGTTCCTCCAGTTTCGTTTTCCGTGGTTTCCCTAAATCTCTCCAGCCAACGCCAGGACAGTTCCTTAGAAAGGACGGCCCATTTCCTTTTCCATCCTTGATACAATCCAAACTCGAGCTCCGTCTACAATGACTTTGATGTCGACGGGACGTTAAACCTAATCTTCCTCTTCTCCTTCATATATCAAAGAGACTTGCTGCAGAATCCATTCATACTTACTTAAATTTATACAAATGACTGGGTCTAACAGTACAATCGTCAATATCAGTTTTTAATAATATTTGTCACAATTTTTCTATTTAGTCCACTATTAACCTTGTGGGCCCCTGATATGATATTCGAAAGTTATGAAGTTCATTTCCTGTCCTTAGTGCCTGTACATCTCTACGAATATAGCATGCTTCTCCTTCGACTTTTACCGAAATTTGTTACTTCACGTTCATACGTTACTCCATTTGAACTGTTACACGAATCATTACGTTCGACCTTAACAGGAAATTATCCTTCGACCTAATACGATCTACGCAGTACGTTCTCCATCAACATGTGCTTACATGCAGGTGGAATACATGTTGTTATTTAGGTATCGATCTGTCCAGGCAAGTATTAGACTATCGATGTAAAATCGGGTTGCTAACATCAATCTATACAAATATAAGAGATAATTTGTAATAAAGTAGCAGATTAAAATAATATTTTAGTGACTTGTTGTGATAATTCACGGAGGAAGTAGAAACTTCTCTTGGAGCCACACTCCACACCTGCATAGCTGAAGTGAAATAACATCTGGTTGGCAATGCCCGAGAAAATCGTTAACGGTAGAAAAATTGCTCCCCCATCAACAGCCTCTTGCACAAGCACAACTGATGATAAAGTTAACCAAATCTAACACCGTAGGTATTGATTCTTTTAACGGGAGGCGCTTATTTTCTGCAGATGTATGTTAAAAGATTAGGGCAAATATCTGTAACAACTCTTTTCGCAGTTGCGGCATCTAAAAGCCAGTTCATTATAGGATCCGACGAACGTACATCCTTGGCAACGCAATACAAATTAAGACACCACTGACTATAAAAATGTACGAAAATGTGAAGTATATAAAGTGACCATGAAACCACAGGATACAGATGTACAGAATGGAAGTGACATCATGCCAGAAGCATATAAATGGACAGCTAGCGGACTGGAATGTGCTTTTCAAATTCAACCCTGATATAATCAATAAAATTGTTGTAGGTTTTTGACCGCATTGTCAATATATGGGGTATATAAAACTATAGACGCTTCTGTCCCTGTTGCAAGCGACTTTCTTTTGAAGAAACCCAGAAAAATTTTACTGAATGTGACAATGGCCGCGGAAGCCTTCGTTTATATCTACCCTGGTATGTTTTTATATACTAGAGGTATAAATATTTAACAAATTTCCGTAAAGCAATAGCTCGTTAACTCACAATTCGGTGGCGGAACTGGATTCGGTGATGGAAGATGGCAAATGACTCTGAGCACTATGGGACTTAACTTCTAATGTCATCTGTTCTCTAGAACTTAGAACTATTTAAACCTAACTAACCTAAGGACATCACACACTTCCGTGTCCGAGGTAGGATTCGAACCTGCGACCGTAGCGGTCACGCGGTTCCCGACTGTAGCGCCTAGAAACGCTCGACCACCAAGGCTGGCGATGATGGAAGAAATTTTCATCCACCGGTATTTGGGCGGCACGGAATGGAGAAAAGATGGGGTCGTGTTCCTGATCATCTGATTTGTGACAATGTCCTGAACTAAATACGGAATTTTTTTGGAGTATCATGAGGTGAGAGCTACTGCTATCTAACAGGTGGCAGCGGATTTGACTTTACTCTTCTCCCTCTTTCTCTTTATCTTCGTTGCCAACAACACAGACGCAGCGCTGAATCTCCAAACCCACTAATCAGTCATCCAAATTTAATAAATTCTTGTTAGACCCAGCAGTCACAATTCACAAAGTAAAAGCTCTGAAGTGGACAAGAATGACTGCTGAAAATAGCAGCCGTTGGTCTCTCAGCAAAAATCTACGCATAACTTTGCTGTATCTCATGGTAAGGCTCTACATTCCCATCTCACTGAAAGCATAAGGAATCGTGATGAACATAATTTCTCACCGCGTGTGAAGAAATTGAACGTACTTCTTCGATGGTCTAGACTGTAGACCCATCGAGGAAGATGTGGATCGTGTACTCAGAGAAGGCGTCAGCGTAAACAGCTGTAATTCGCTCTCAGCCAAGTGCTCTATCAAAATTAGATGTAACAGAGTATTTTAGTTGATGTAATTAGGGGAGCTAAATTCATGTACAAAAACGTAAAACGTAAAACGTAAAACGTTCTAAGGCAACGTTATATCCCAGACCATGTTCCATGTGACTTTTTTTGTTTTGTTTCTAAAATTATAACATGATATGGGAGGACGCCATGTCGGTACCATTCATGAGAATGGAGACATTTCGGCACAGATGTTCATGGATATTCAAGAGAAAGTTTGCGTGTCTGTCTCACGACGTGTAAATGCTGCTGGGATTGTGTCTTAATGACTTTGAAAGAGACCAAGTCTAGGTGTCTGAAAGTTGAATAGAAATATCATTCCGAAATCTGGTAACTTCCCTTGCAGAAAGCAATGAATATATACCTTATCTGGGAACTCCATTTTGCATTCCACGTGATGATAAGAACAAGTATATCGTGTGCGCCTGGGTTGTCGAGCCCGTTGAAAAAAAAGTGATGCACTGTCATGCTGTGAAAACGTTTAAGTAATCCATAAAGTTTCGGGATTGCTGCCGGATGACGTCGAAGTCTTGACACGATATTTCGGGTCACGACCATTTAGCCATCTTCAGCTAGAGATTCCTAGTTTACGTCGCTAAATTTATACTAAAAATGGGAGCGGAGATGCATGAACAAAAGGGAGCTGTTACATGAGTAACCTCTATCGAGTTTCGGGTCCTCTACGAGTATTGAAACGGCTGCCTTCGTGCATGCGTAACCGCGTCAGTGCTTTGTTATAAAATTGGCGACTTGAACCAGCAACCGCCAGGGAAAAATACTCCACTGAAGATTACTAGATGGTTTCAGCCGAAACGTTGTGGCTAGAAGCCTATGTCGCCTGGCTGCAACCCCGAATGTTAATCAAACTCTGCCGCGCGGGGTAGCCGCGGCGTCTAGGGCGTTCCATGCGGCTCCTCCCGTCGGAAGTTCAAATCCTCCGTCGGGCGTGAGTGTGTGTGTCATCCTTAGCGTAAGTTAGTTTAAGTTATATTAAGTCGTGTTTAAGCTTAGGGACCGACGTCCTCAGTAGTTTGGTGCCGGCCGGTGTGGCTGAGCGGTTCTAGGCGCTTCAGTCTGGAACCGCGTGACCGCTACGGTCGCAGGTTCGAATCCTGCCTCGGGCATGGGTGTGTGTGATGTCCTTAGGTTAGTTAGGTTTAAGTAGTTCTAAGTTCTAGGGGACTGATGACCACAGATGTTAAGTCCAATAGTGCTCAGAGCCATATTTTTGAACCAGTTTCGTCCCATAAGACCTTACCACAAATTTCCTTAATGAAATTCTATTTATATTGGCAACATGTCAAAAATCACAAAGTAAGTAATGCGTTTACTGTTGATCCTTTAGTCTCTTGATAGTATTTCTTTTGTTAAGGAACTACTTTCTTATGTAACTGCTATCGGTTGTGTGACCGCTGGTACGTTCGTTGTTACCGATTTCGTCTCGGAAACAGGCCTTTCAGCTAGTAATGTGACTTTATGAAAGTGTCTGCGTGTACGTGAGTGCGTTTTGCATATTTTGTATACCCGTACACATTCGTGTGTGTGTGTGTGTGTGTGTGTGTGTGTGTGTGTGTGTGTGTGTGTGTGTGTGTGTGTGCAAGCACGGGTGTACACGCACTTGAAACGCACTGTAAATGTGCGCTTACCTGACATCTGCGGTGATGACTATGGCTGAAAGTAATTACTGGACAACAAAAGGATCTAATTGAATTTCGATTGCGCCTATAATGGAAGCTGTTAATAGCACACAGAGTGAAATGAATAAACTATTACCTTTGACCAATTTCCGTGTAGCTTCGGCACTACGACCACTTAATTGACATGTGTTAATTCTTTCGGTTGCAATATTAAAAACGAATCCGTGATAAAAGCTACATTTCTTCTTATCATAAATTCTGTTTGTTGCGCCATTCGTTGGTAGCGCGTAGTCTTTGGTGTTTTATTAAATTTCTCAAGCAAACATCAGTACGATATCGAAGTTCATTCCATCACACCAAAGCATAGGATAATGCAGCGGGTATCAGATAAAAATGAGCGTGTGTATAGAATTTGAATAGTAATAATCAGTCTCAAACGTACGTAGTGATAGAACACGGCTATATTAAAAACCTCCATTGATTCAAATACTCTGATACAAGAACGGGACGCGATAAATATTATGTTACTACGTCGCTCGTTGTATTGTAGATTGTAACTCAGTATATACTATCATTAACTTGAGAGAGGTCAGTTAAAATTATTGTAGCGACCTTAGTTTTGCTGCACTTTTCACTTTCTCTTAATTACTGATTCTATCTTACTCTTTGCTCCGTCTTCGGTTTTATACGATGATTAGAAGTATCCAGGCTATTATTAGCTGACAGAAACACGGGATGCTCGCCTTTCACTTTTATGACGAATTCAGTTCTTTTGGGGACACTGTCAGCGAGGTGTCTCTGTGTATGGAGGATTGGCAGCGCATTCATTCTCAAGAGCTGAAGCCAGACAAGGTAAAAATGTTGAACGCTTAGATACGGAGTGAAATTGACGTATCACTCATGAGGCATTCCAAGGGAGTTCCACTGGGTTCAGGCCCAGTTTTTGGGCAAGACAGTACATGTCAGGAATGCTATTCTCCAAAAAACAATGCTTCACGAATGTGGCTTTATGACAGATTCCATTATCATCCACATACAATCATCTTCTCTGATCTGTTGCTTCACTGTAGCAGTGCAAAGTACCATAAAATCTGCTTACATACTTTAGCATTTATCGAATCCTTAAGCGCAATAAGGAGACCGTACCATAATCAAGAAAGGCACACCCATACCTTAACACCATCTCATCTGTACTTCACTGGAAGCACTAAACTCGGTGGCAGGTAACGTTCAGTAGACATTCTCCGAGCCCAAACTCTTCCATCGGATTGCCGCAGAGGGTAGCGTGATCCATCACTCCAAATCACAAGTTTCCATTCATCCACAGTCCAGTATTGTCCCTCTTTACTCCACTTCAAGTATGGCTTGGCACTGACTTCAGAAATGTTCGGCTTAAGAGGGACTGTTGAACAATTGTCCCTCACTCTTTTTAACTCCCTATGCGCAGTTATTGTGCTTATAGGACTACTGGTAGCACTTTAGAACTCTCGAGTGACTCCTTCCACAGATATCATGCCATTTTATTACAATCACTCTCTGTAAGTCTGCACTTCCCCTGTCCAAAAGTACATAAGTTCTCCAGGTTCTTGGGTTATCGGTGGTTGTTGTTTCACGTATGCACCTCACAATCACATCTCCAACACTGTATCTGGGCAGCTTTGTAAGGTTTGAAATGGATTTGCTACTCATGTCACATCCAACGAATAGTTCTATTGTGAAGTCAATGAGGTCACCCAACTGACCCAACTAGCTGTATCTGCTTCTCTGCTGACAATTCTCCCTGACTCCATTAGTTCTGGCGGGTGCGTCTCTCGTGACAACTATTGGTCAGTTCCGCGTTATGTAGTGGTGCTCGGATGTATGTATGTTTGTATGTGTTAAACCAGGGACCTAGAAACGACGGAGAGACTTCGTTTCGCCTTAGCCCACAGTGGTTCACAACCCCACAACAGGCCTCAGCAGTCCACCCACCCCACCGACGAGTGTAACTCCAAATGTTTGCATGGCAGAATAATTATGGTGTGCGCGTACGTGGAAACGGTGTTTGCGCAGCAATCGCCGACACAGTGTAACTGAGGCGCAATGAGTTGAACCAGCCCACATTCGCCGAGGTAGATGGGAAATCGCCTTACCAACCACCCACAGGTTGTCCGGCACACCAGACCTCGACATCAATCCGCTGGACGGATTCATGCCGGGGACCGGCACGCCTTCCCGTTCGGGAAGAAGCGCGTTAGACCGCGCGGCTAACCGGGCGGGTGGTGTTTGGGTCCTTTTAATCAAACGGTCTGCTTGGTGTCCTGCGATGCCGCTAATTTAAAGTGTTTGCACTACAATTTATCTGAAAAATCAGATATAGTTTAGGTCAATTCGTACGTAACTTCATAATGATGAGAACAGTGGCCATAGAAGCCATTTTCTCCTTACACATCACTTCCACGAAGTTCGTTACGGTATAGGCTCCACCGCGAACTGCACCATACAAGTCGTAGGTAAAGTAGCTGAGAGACTTCGGTTCGTTGAGAGAACAATGGGATAATGTAGTTTCCAAAGTTGATTGATAAGGACACCCCCAGATGTGCGGAGACTATAGAAAGTAGCAGTAACAAGGGATGTTCGACACATAGTTCTAAGCGCTGAGCCTATATTTTTTAACGAAAAGTTTTTATCGGGGGTAATCTGCTCCTCGGACATGTACGTGTGTCATGTCCTTAAGTTAGTTAGGTTTAATTAGTTCTAAGTTCTAGGTGACTGATAACTTCAGAAGTTAAGCCTCATAGTGCTCAGAGCCATTTGAACCACTTTTTTGGTAATCTACTGTTCTAGGACCAAAATAAGACAGAAATACGAAATTTAAGAACTTCTGTGATTTATCAAAATACAAAAGTTGTGACATATTTCAAGAGATCCCGTTGATAGATTTTCTTTCTTTTTCATAAACCGACAACTCAAATACAGATTTTATTGAAAGTAACGATACACCTCCAAGTGACACATAAACCGCTGTCGGAAAGCTCTTTCACTCGTCAAATGCCTTGATTATATATATGCACTCCTTGGTCACGCAGCCATTCGATAACCAATGTGTGAAGGTCTTCATCGTCGGGAAAAGCGCCTTTACTGCGAATCAGTTACTCGACTGCCTGCACATTATCGTATGTGGTCGATATCGATGGCCTCCCTTCCTGATCAGCATCACCATCATTTGTGGGTCATTGATCAAGCAGTCTGTACCGTTTCACTGCGGCTGAACGCGACATTCTATTTGGTCCACATATCACCAGAAGTTGACGGAGAATGTTGGTGCAATTTACACGTTTCGCCCATCATAATCTTACTGCCCTGCGTTCTTCAGCTTCGGTGTACGTTTCCAGGTACGGCGCCATTTCTCTCCCATGCTGTGATGTTCTTTCATTCGTGCGCAGTATTGCCGTGTCTGCACGACGCACAGAATGTGTACTCTCTTTGCGCCACTCTTGTTGTTTAACAATCTTATCGTGGGTCGACTTAGGTAACTTATTTTTTATAGTCCGTACGTATATCCCCAATCCATTGCTTTTTATGGAATTGCAAATACAGTTCCTGTTTTCTTCGAAACAAAGATACATTTTGTATTTAGTGCGCTACACAAATAGACAATCATTATATCCAGGCAGCCCACATCATAAACGACTTTTCAGAGTTTTATTCTTCATCTCAGGTAGATGCACACCATGGAACGTCCTTTTCATTGGTGATGCACAGGCTTTGGTGATCTGGAGCGTTTACTCATTGGAAATGAACCGTGCATCGTCTTTGTCATCAACTTCTTCCTCTTCTTATTTACTTTCTTCTTTCTCTTGCATTCGCTGTTGGCAATGTGAAAGAAAAAGTTGTTGCCGAAAGTAGTTCTACCCCCCTCCCCCCCCAAAAAAAAATATAACGCCATATTGTTATGAAAGAAAGAAATAAACACTTTTTAAATGTCGAACGCTATAGTATCATATTCTAAACACATTGTAATTCAAACTTAAAGCAAGCAGAAAATATCCTTATTTCTCAAAACCATGCTACCATTGTGATAAATAATTTTCTTCAATCAGATGCTGAAGCCTCCTGGGAGCTTACAGAAACGGAAACAAATTATGCGCGGAAAGCACTTGGTGTAAAACGCCACCAGGCACCGCAAGTTGCATTAGTTGCCTGAGCTAGAAAGAAATGATGTAGTGTATTTGTTACAAGAGGATTCAGGTGGTTATAGGAAGAAGAGCACTATGAACGGTCATAGGTTTCCTTAGAATAGTGAGAACGAGTGGCACAGATGCTGAAAAAACTGAATTCACGGACACTTGAAACAAATGCCTACTATCCCATTAATGCCTGATTTGAAAGTCTCAAGATGGAGGAGGCTGGAGGAAATCGATTATGGGGGCGTGAGAGGATGAGGTGGACAGAGGGAGGATCGAGGAGATAGATTGACAGAATTGCAATAAATATGTACCCAGGCAACACGTGGTACCCAGGTACCATAAAATAAATAAAACAACCCTGTACTGGGGACAAACACCTGATTTTCTTTAGATGACCAGTATGTTCTTATATGCATGAAGACTGCGCAGGTCATTTTCTACGTTGCTCCAGATAGAAACAAGAAGCGGAAACTGGATATGTAACGACGTATACTCATCTTCAGTCAGCACAAATAAGCATTCGCTATTTTTAAGTAAGAAAGTATAAATCGTTCAGTGAAGTACTCGTATAAATCTCGGAGAGAACACAACTGCACATAACGAAAACTGTCCGTTGTGTTCCTAAACATCGCTTCATTATTATAAGACTATATCGACACTGCCAAAATACACTTCAAGTAACATTAAATACACACCACTTTTAATGACACTGGCTCATTAAACTATGATTATTACACCTAAAACTTTCTCCCCAGTATCGTATTACGTACAGTACACATTCTCCTAACTTGGCCCTTCTCCTGTCAAGTTTTCACTATCTTTCTCTTCTATTCCTACAGAAGTCTGTTTCATTATCTTCTTTATCACTATCGTCATCTGCTATTTGACATCCATTGGTGGGTAAACAAATCCGTTAGACTTTTCCATGCATTACGGTCGATTTCTCAAAACATTCTTAGTTTAAAAAATGTTCAAATGTTTTTGAAATATTATGGGACTCAACTGCTTAGGTCATCAGTCCCTAAGCTTACACATTACTTAACCTAAATTATTCTAAGGACAAACACACCCGCCCATGCCCGAGGGCGGACTTGAACCTCCGCCGGGACCAGCCACATTCTTAGTTTAGAAAGAAGGGATAGCCACTGAACAGTATCCCATATATAAGTAGCACAATGAAGTAAAGTTGCTCCAGAAAATGTAAAAGAGCGAATGGAGGGGAGACAAATCTGTGGTTCCAGATAGCACGCGCTGGCGCCACCATAAAGTTCTGAAAAACTTATTTGCTTTTAAAATCTCAATCTTGATAACCAGTGACTGATGACGAAAAACTTTTTTTATATTGATCCTGTCACGCTGTAAAGGTAAATCTTCGGTTGCTGGAACTAATGGGTGATATATGTCTTGGGCCTAGCCAAGAACTGAAATTATTACGTCAGTCGTGTATTTTAATCACATCAAAGCATAACGACCATTGTGCAGGAGACGACATATTTTTCCACACTCAGCTCGTTTTTACGAAAGACATATGATCACCATGAGTTTCCTTGAATTCCAAAGCTTTTATTACGTCATAATCCGTAGTCTCTGAAAGAGTTCGAGGACAGAGAGATTCGTATATTACTCTGGTAAAAGCAAAGAAGAAAATTAATGAAATAACGACTTTTTCTTGGCAGCCATTCACTAGTTATTTCATGTTTACCACCTACGTTATGCCCCAAAGGGAATAGCGGCGCTTTTTATGTTTCAGGAGGGAATCGATAATAGCTGACATGGGCACTCTGATAAACACGCATACTTGTGCTATACTCGTGCGTGACTTCACAGTTGCTGACATGCCTTGAATAATTAACGAGTGTTACAAATATTAACGGAGAAACCACCACTGGCAGCATGTAGTTTCCCACTTGTGTTTCGTAATCGCAGCCAGGTAGAAAGCAAGATTAGACAAATTTGTTACTTCCTACAGCGTTTTCATCAAAGGCGAAAGGATCTGCTTTCTTTTTTTCTCCAGTACCCATAGTTGTACAATCAGAGAAATGGAATGTCAAAATGAGTTTGGTTGAAAATATTTCATACATTTTATCGAATATATTTTTATGATCTACAGTGAAACTTAAAGCAACTATGCAGATTTAACCAAGAAAAGCCTAGGAATTTAGAAAACATGCAAAAGAATTCAACTTAATCAAGATCATCAGGAAAGAAATTGTGCTACCAGTAAGCTTCAGCCGCTCGATTAAAAAACGTCATACACTACCTGCTCCCGTCCTCATCCTTATCTTCAGGAACAAAATTTGAAATTCAACTCTGGATGTTACTAATATTGTCACTCGCTAGCTACATTCCACGAGTAGCCTCTTACATATTCAGTACTAATATACTGATAATGCTTTTACTGTAAAGATCGGAGTAGTATTCGTTTAACTCTCATATGCCCCTGCTGAAACAGCACGGGGTAGTACTAGGTGTTTAGGATGGTGAGAGCGGCGATTCTTTACCGGATATGGATATCTTGCAGCCGAGAAAGGATGCTCTTGTGTACACGAAACCCTTTACTGCTGTTTATTTGCTGTTTGTTTACGTTCGTTCACATTCCCGGGTTGTTGACATCCCAGTCCTGCCTTTCCTGTGGTAGTGCAGACCGTGCGCCGTCACTGCTGCTGTTTCTAAGAACGTTTCCCACTACCGGATCGTAGGTGGCCAGGCGTCAACTGCTGTCACCGAGAACACGGCTCAAATGGCTCTGAGAGCTATGGGACTCAACATCTGAGTTCATTAGTTCCCTAGACTTAAAACGACTTAAACCTAACTGACCTAAGGACATCACACACATCCATGGATGTGTGTGACCGCAGCAGCAGTGCGGTTTCGGACTGAAGCACCTACAACCGCTCGGCCACAGCGACCGGCACGGAGAACATGACAGACTGCGCCTCGCTCCTGTGGCAGAGAGCGATGGAGACCTTCGTTGGAACCTCGGCAGACGAAGGGATGGGTAGATTTTGAGATTATACAACCAAGAAGGCAACACAGAGAAGGACTGCCCAGGCAAAAAGATTGTGAAGCAGGCGACGAAGTTTCAAGACACAGAGACAGTGGTGGTGGTTGCGTCATCGGCGTGGCAAAATATCTGACAAAGATTCCGAGGAAATTCTGGTCGTATGTAAAATCTCTAAGCGAGTCTAACGCTTCCAATGAGCCGCTTGTTGACCAGTCTGATGTGGGAGTCAAAGACAGCCAAGCGAAAGCAGAAGTTCTGAATTATGCATCCAAGAAATCATTCACGCTGGAGAATCACGAAAACATATCGTCATTGGACCATCGGACAGACTACTGTATGGACGACATAGTACGAAGCATACCTGGCGTAGAGAAACAACTGAAAGAATTGAAAGCAAATAAAGCACTAGGTCCGGATGGAGTCCCAGTTCGGTTTCACGAAGAGTACCCTACGACATTGGACTCCTATCTAGCCTGCATTTATTGTGAATCTCGCGCCCACAGAAAGTCCCAAATGACTGGGAAAAAACGCAGGTGACTGCACTATTTATTAAGGGTAGAGGAACGGACCCGCCAAATTACAGACCAATATGCCCAACTTAAAAAATGGTTCAAACGGCTCTGAGCACTATGCGACTTAACTTTTGAGGTCATCAGTCCCCTAGAACTTAGAACTACTTAAACCTAACTAACCTAAGGACATCACACTCATCTATGCCCGAGGCAGGATTCGAACCTGCGAGCGTAGCGGTCGCTCGGCTCCAGACTGTAGCGCTTAGAACCGCACGGCAACTCCGGCCGGCTGCCGTTTTTCTACCGATACTTTGAACATATACTCAGTTCGTATACAATAAACTTTCTTGAGACTGAGAAGCTCATGTCTACATCTACACCCACATCTACATTTATACTCCGCAAGCCACCCAACAGTGTGTGGCCTAGGACACTTTACGTGCCACTGTAATTGCCTCCCTTTCCTGTTCCAGTCGCGTATCTCTCTAATTTTACATTCGCGATCTCCTCGGGAGGCATAAGTAGGGGGAAGCAATATATTTGATACCTCATCCAGAAACACACCCTCTCGAAACCTGGAGAGCAAGTTACACCGCGATGCAGAGAGCCTCTCTTGCAGAGTCTGCCACTTGAGTTTGCTAAACATCTCTGTAACGCTATCACGCTTTCCAAATAACCCTGTGACGAAACGCGCTGCTCTTCTTTGGGTCTTCTCTATCTCCTCTGTCAACCCGACCTGGGGTGAATCACACACTGATGAGCAATATTCAAGTATAGGTCGAACGAGTGTTTTGTAAGCCACCTCCTTTGATGAAGGACTACATTTTCTAAGGATTCTCCCAATGAATCTCAACCTGGCACCTGCCTTACCAACAATTAATTTTCAAAGATAATTCCACTTCATATCGTTCCGCTCGCGTACTCCCAGATAATTTACAGAAGTAACTGCGACCAGTGTTTGTTCCGCTATCATATAAGCATACAATAAAGGTTCCTTCTTTCTATGTGTTCGCAATACATTACATTTGTCTATGTTAAGGGTCAGTGCCTATCAGCTGCAGATCTCCCTGCATTTCGCTTCAGTTTCCTAATGCTGCAACTTCTCTGTATACTACAGCATCATCAGCGAAAAGGCGCATGGAACGTCCGACACTATTTACTAGGTCATTTATATATATTGTGAAAAGCAATGGTCTCATAACTCTCCCCCTGTGGCACGCCAGAGGTTACTTTAACGTCTACGAATAGCAAGATTTTAGAAAGAATCACTCGTGTGTAACTCAACTTCCCCATTTTTAACATGGTATACGAACGATGGATTAATGGCAACAAGCTGATGCCATATTTCGAGATTTAAGGAAATAATTTGACGCTGTACCCCACTGCAGACTCTTGACGAAGATACGAGCATTGCAGCAAGTAAATAGATATGTGACTGGCTCGAAGCCTTCTTAAGTAACCGTTCCTTGTCCTCGACGGCGTGTGTTAATCAGAGACTAGGGTATCGTCAGAAGTCCCCCAGGCAAGTGTGATTAGACCGCTGTTGTTCTGCGTGTTCATATAAGATTTTTCAGACAAGGTGGAGAGCTGTCTGCATTTTTGTGATGATGCTGTGGTTTACGGTAGGTTGTTGAAGTTGAGTGATTGAAGGAAGATACAAGACAGGTTAGACTAAATTTCAACTTGCCGTGATGAATGCCCGCTCTAGATGTATAAACTAGAAACCTATAATGTTCGGCTACGTTATTACTAGTGTCCATCTAGACACAGACGTTTAAACAGCAGGTCGTAACGTTGCAAAGAGATATGAAATGGAACGAGTACATGAGAAATGTGCTAGGGAAGGCGAATGGTCGACTTCGGTTTATTGGGAGAATTTTAGGAAAGTAAAGGAGTCCGCCTGTAGGACGCTGGTGCGACCTGCTCTAGAGTACTGCGCCAGTGTTTGGAATCCTCACCAATCGGGTTGAAGGAAGACATCGAAAGAATTTAGAAGCAGGCTGCTAAATTTCTTCACGGTACGTGTGAAGACCATGTAAGTGTTACAGACATGTTCAGGAACTTAAAAGGGAATGGCTGGTGGGAAGCGACGTTCTTTTCGAGGAACACAATGGAGAAAAAGTAGAGAACCAGGATTTGAAGATGACTGCGGAATGATTCTACTGCCGTAAAAATACATTGCGCGTAAGGACCGAGAATATAAGTAACGAGAAATGGAGGCTTATGTGGAGGAATTTTGACAGTCTTTTACCCTCACTCAATTTGCGCGTGGAACAGGTGATGGAATGACTAGTAGTAATACATGGTACCCTTCGCCACACACCGGACGGTGGCTCGCGGAGTATCCATGTAGATGTATATTTACGTAGAATTCTACTTTGAAATATATTCAGAGACTTTTAAGGATAGGAACACTGGGGGCGGTAGCCTCTGACTCGCTTGACGAGCTCGAAGGTCAAGTGACGCTCGCAGCTGTCTCACTGCGTCAGCTGCTGCAGAAGTTTCCCACTGAATTCAGTCCTGCGCAACGCCACGGCGTCGCGTCACAAGGCACTGTGTAACCATTAGCCTGGCGTGCTGTCATCGCCACTCTAGCACCGCAAGAGTCACTAGAGCAACCTTCGGGAATTTTTGTATGGCTGTTAGCTCTAAGAGCGTAGCTTTGAATGCCATGGAGAAAGTGAGTAGCGCTGATATGATTGTTCCATTTATTATTGCAACTGGGAATTTTCAGAGATACGCAGACGGGTTTTCCTAAGCTCATCTGCCCCCCATTTCATATACAGCATCGTTACTTACACTTGCACAACGAAAAAAAGTATATGTCAGTTCCTTTCGGTGACAGCTGGCGACTCGCAAACGATGTATTCTTATATCTATGTAACTATAGGCACTGTTTATGAATCCTGAGAGAGTGAAAGATCTCTTCCTTACACTCGTCATGTGAATGAGTCAATGTCTCCTTTCTTTGTAAGTGTTACTTCATTCCCCACAACCCTTGCTTTTTCTAGCTCAAGTACAGCAAGATGCTAATCGGAAATAATCTTTTATCTGTTACGTCTCTTTCAAATTTACCTTATAACTTTAGTATCCTAACGTTGACACGGTGTTACGGTACAGATCGATCTGTTAACACAAGCTTTGTTTCGCATTCGCAATCGTTTACTTAGCTCATAACGAAACTCTCGCCTTTCATATGAACACTGACTTCTGGCTACGCTACAGATCAATCTGTCGGCGTAACAAGATTTGAAGGTGAGGACGGGTAGTATCACACTCTAGCCCCTTTCTCCAGACCAGCTGCCGTGTTTTCCGCCGAAAAAAGGTGCAATGATGTGGTATAAGTAACTGGACGCAGTTCAAGCTGGGTGATTGTGAAATCGCCAAGGAACAAGAACATTATTCCTTATAATCATTTAGATGAGGTGGGAGGTGAAACTGTTAACTTCCTTCCCTTCTTGGAAACAGCCACAGATATAATTAAGAATTTGGTCTATATGTTAGTCGTCCAGCTCTAGACTTTATATTCTTGGAAGTCACAGAGTTTTTGTGTGTCATCCAAAGTGGAAAGAGGTGAGTCCAAGGGCTCACTTATTAGAGAATTTGCAGCGAAAGTGAGAGTCTGAGTTACAGGTTGCGGTAGGCCACGCGGGTTTAGTATTCCAAAGAGTACCAGCCCATTTGTCCGTCACTGTGGAAGGAGTCAGTTTAACCACCAACGCCTGATTAGAGTTCGTTAAACATCGCTAGAACCAAAGAATTGCTTTATGAAAACTGAAGCACTAACCGTTCGTATCTTACTAGTAAAAGCATCTTAGAAGCGGTCTTGCTCAGAATATCCTGCGCTAGCAGTATGAAACTGACAAGATAACAGACAACAACATTTCCCAGTATTTATTAATAATGACAATAGTTTCCTTCCCCTACAATTATGCGTTTCGATTCTTGCGTAAATATTGACATCTGAATTCTGTTGGCTACCAGCATACAAGGCACAACAGATTTACATTACCACTTGAGCTACACTTCACGAGAAATTAGGGCACATATGCAGATACATATACAGAAAATCGTTTGTCCCTACCTGTATCTGTGAGTGGAACAGAGAAGGATGTTCGGGCACCAATCTTCGTTACTGTAAAACAATTTCATTTTTAGTGTCAATAGTAAAGTCTTCCAGGTATGATTGGTTTCGTCGTTTAAGCCATCCACATACAGAAAACCCTGTAGCGGCTCTTTCTCCGACTGGGTACCTCATCATCCACCATCTTCCATAACTGAAAACGCAACCTGTTCTCGCCTTCCGTTCCGTACAGTAAACAAGATCCGAGAAATGAGTGTTTATTGTTTTTCTGTCAATATAGCCCAATAGATTAGCATTTTTGCTGTCGCGAAAGGTAGTGTGTATTTAATACGCTTTTGGCAATTAAATTCGCCAACTTCGGTTGAAATTTGTTTTCATACCCGTTGCCTCCGCATTTTTCGAATTTTGCTTTTTAATTTCTTTAAGCATCGCATTTATAAGGACGACGAAGCCTCACTTAAAGAGTGTTTGGGAGATTAGTGATTTTTACACTGCCAGTTGCGTAACAAGTGACGTACAGTGACTGTGAAGAATTATAATGATCAGCGACCAGCTGAATGCAGCAAGTTTTATTCCACTGTTATCAGTACAGCAAATAAATAAAAAAAACATTACAGAATAATTACTGGAGCAGATAACTGTTATATTGGCAAAAGATTAATGTATTTTATTCGTGAACGTAGAACTGAATCATACCATGATATCCAGTCGTGCTCAGGTAAACAAATTTCTAAAATATTTTTAACATGAAGAGATTTTTAAACTATTTACATGTTTAATGGCGTGTACCAATACCATGACGTCGAGAAATCCGTTCTTTAAGAACTTTACGACATGCAAACATGACCCTTTAATTATGGATCATTTCTGTACTGCTTTACTTCGGAAGCCACCGAACGATGTCTCGTGGAGAATACTTCAAATATCACTGTCATCTTCCAATTTTCTCTTGGTGAATGGATCGTAGCAGCCACGATTCTTAACTTTTTCCTTCCGATCATTTTGAAGAACTGTGTAAGTGGATGGAATATGTTGCTATGCTCTTATTGGAGCAAACAATCGTGAAATCTGGACAGATAACCTCGCAGTTACAGACAAGGATACTACTGAGTGTCTGAGTGCGTCTGTTGGACTAGTGGGTAACTCCGCGACGCTGACGTACTCGCTTAGGTTTTAACAACAAATTTATTTTGTCAACGAATATTTTATGTGCTCTTGCCACTATAACTCGTTCTGTGGTCCACGTTATTTTACGGTTGTCATTGTTTCCTGATTGATCATACGTTTTGTAAGCTAACAATAATAGGTACTTCTGCCCAGTTTTACTGAAAACGTTATATTTATTAATGTGGATGGACGAACAGATAACTTGGCATTATCCATTCGAACCAATATTTACAGAACCATCGCTGCTTTTCTGTGGTTCACAAATGCCAAATCTGAAGAAAATAAAACTAATACATGCGTCGAAGGTCATATTATAAAGTTTTATGGAGTTGTTTCAACCAAACGAAGCTTATTGGTAGCAAAATATACGGCAAGTTTCTGGTAAATAGTTTCCTGATAGATCCTTCCAATCACTGGCCTTCGTCCATTGGATAGAATTTGTGTACCCTATTTGTCTGGCTCTATACCTAGTGAACGCCTGCGAAAGTTTCTCAAACGTTTGCGATTCGTAGAACTTATGAGGGACGAGGATACGAGCCCGGTATTCACCTAGTCAGGTCAGGGACGTCGCCTAAACTCCAAATAACTGCTGCCCGACACAATGGAGTGCGTCGTTAATCCGCTTGGCGGAGACGATAGGGGGCTGGAACATGTCCCTGCGTCCCGGAAACGGCGTGTTAAGGCGCGCGGCAATCCAGGGGGCTACTGGGGGAGCGATGCAAGTGAATCTGGAGTACTTTTTGTTCCTCATATCTCCTGCATATTGCCGACAAGAATCGGGTAGACTCTCACGTGGGTGCTCGCTCCGAGTCCATGTGGCCGGAGCTCGTTAATGTAAGCAAAAACCATGACGATAATCATTAAACAAACCAGTGATCACACAAATCAATGGAAGATGAATTTGTGATCGCTGAATATGTGTACGTTCTGCTGGTAACATTTCCAAACGAACTGACAATTCATCTTGCCTATGTTACACATACAGTGGCGACCCAAATTCAACACTTCGTAGCATTCTAAACGATAATTTTGCATGTGATGATTTGGCTCCGTGGTGGTAAAACTGCAGCTAGTGGGCCACATGCGGCTCCAATCAAGTATTCATTCGGTCCGTGGCTCCCAGCCGTATTTAGTAATGACATGTATCTAGCATCTAACAGCCGAAACCATAAAGGCAACTAACGTTAAGAGTTTGAGAGTATACAGGGTGGTCCACTGATAATGACAGGGGCGAATATCTCACGAAATAAGCATCAAACGAAAAAACTACAAAGAAGGAAACACGTCTAGCTTGAAGGGGGAAACCAGATGGCGCTATGGTTGGCCCGCTAGATGGCGCTCCCATAGATCAAACGGATATCAACTGCGTTTTTTAAAATGGAAACTCCCATTTTTATTATATATTTGTGTAGTACGTAAAGAAATATGAATGTTTTAGTCGGACCACTTTCTTCGCTTTTTGATAGATGGTGGTGTAATGGTCACGAATGTATAAATACGTGATATCACGTAATATTCTGCCAGAGCGGACGTTATTTGCTTCGTGATACATTACCCCTGTTAAAATTGGCCGTTTACCAATTGCGGAAAAGGTCGATGTTCTGTTGATGTATGGCTATTGTGATCAAAGTGCCCAACGGTCTGGTGCTATGTACGTTGCTTGGTATTCTGGACGACATCATCCAAGTGTCCGGACCGTTCGCCGGATAGCTACGTTACTTAAGGAAACAGGAAGTGTTCAGCCACATGCGAAACGTCAACCACGACCTGCAACAAATGATGATGCCCAAGTAGGTCTTTTAGCTGCTGTCGCGGCTGATCCGCTCATCAGTAGCGGACAAACTACGCGAGAATCGGGAATATCAAAAACGTTGGTGTTGAGAATGTTACATCAACATCGATTGCACCCGTACCATATTTCTACGCACCAGGTATTGCATGGCAACGACTTTGAACACCGTGTGCAGTTCTGCCACTGGGCACAAGAGAAGTTACGGGACGATGACCGATTTTGTGCATGCGTTCTATTTAGCGACGAAGCGCTATTCACCAACAGCGGTAACGTAAACCGGCATAATAAGCACTAACGGGCATCGAAAAATCCACGATGGCTAGGACAAGTGAAACATCAGCGACCTTGGCGGATTAATGCATTGTGCGGCGTTATGGAAGGAAGGACAATTGGCCCCCATTTTATCGATGGCAATCTAAATGGTGCACTGTAGGTAATCTTCTACCGATGCTACGATGGTACTACAAGATGTTTCACTGCATGACAGCATGGTGATGTACTTCCAATATGATGGATGTCCGGCACATAGCTCGCGTGCGGTTGAAGCGGTATTGAATAGCATTTTTCATGACAAGGGGATTGGTCGTCGAAGCCCGCACGTCCACCGGATCTGACGTCACTGGATTTCTTTCTGGGGGGAAAGTTGAAGGATATTTGCTATCGTGATGCACCGACAACGCCTGACAACATGCGTCAGCCCATTACCAATGCATGTGCGAACATTACGGAAGGCGAACTACTCGCTCTTGAGAGGAATGTCGTTACACGTATTGCCAAATGCACTGAGGTTGACGGACATGATTTTGAGCATTTATTCCATTATTGTGGTATTTACAGGTAATCAAGCTGTAACAGCATGCGTTCTGAGAAATGATAACTTCACAATGGTTCATGTATCACATTGGAACAACCGAAATAAATTGTTCAAACGTACCTACGTTCTCTATTTTAATTTAAAAAACCTACCTGTTACCAACTGTTCGTCTAAAGTTATGAGCCATATGTTTGTGACTATTACAGCGCCATCTATCACAAAGCGAAGAAAGTGGTCAAACTAAAACATTAATATTTCTTTGCGTTCTACACGAATATGTAATAAAAAGAGGAGTTCCTATATAAAAAAAAGCTCATATCCGTTTGACCTATGTCAGCGCCATATAGCGGGCCAACCATAGCGCCATCTGGTTTCCCCCTTCAAGCTAGACAAGTTTCGTTCTTTGTAGTTTTTTCGTTTGACGCTTATTTCGTGAGATATTTGGCCCGGTCACGATAAATGGACCACCCTGTAATTTTCCTGCTCGGTAACAAAGACAAATATTTCCAAGGAAAGAAATATCTCTAGATGTGACTGATTTCAGTTAAGATGGTGAATTCAGCCGTGAAGTAAGTAAAGTCGGCCGTTTATCTCAGAGACAAAGGACTCATACCGGGGCCACTGCTGGTATGTGAGAGGATGAATGTTTTCTAGTTTGTGTTTCAGTGCTGATGGCTTATTGGCGTATGTGCCTCGTACCTTTTAAAAGGAATAACGTGAGTTCCTTAATGTGTCATCCTCAAATACGGAACATATTTGTAGCAAGGAATAAGATTTAAATTAGGTTCAAAACCGACTCTGAGACTTAACATCTGAGGTCATCAGTCCCCTCGAACTTAGAACTACTTGAACCTAACTAACTTAAGGACATCACACACATCCAAGCCCGACGCAGGATTCGAGCGTGCGACCGTAGCGGTCGCGCGGTTCCAGACTGTAGCGCCTAGAACCGCTCGGCACTCCGGCCGGAGAGAGGGTCCGTACATTTACAATAAACACTATATCTGGATGGCGCAGTGGTTAATGCAGCTGCCCAGAAATCAGAAGATTCCGCGATTCATTCCCGGTCCGGCTTGCATTTTCACTGGTCGCTGTTGATTCCGCATAAAGGCCCGCTGCAGCTCGTTTCAGTAATTCTTTACTTCTCCTATCACTTCCCTCAACCTTGAATTTATGAAATAGATCCTCATTATGTTGTGAGGGACGTAATCTTACTCAAACAGCCGTTTGTTGTATGTTGTCAAGCTGCTGTAGGACGGCAGCTAGTCGTTCAGTACTTAAAAGAAACGAGAGACATGGCTGCACGTTATCATACTAACGACGCAATTTTGCACGAATGGCAGCAATATTTTGTTGACAATGTTTCAAATCAGCACGGTGAATGTGTTTGATCAAGACTCGATTATCGACTGTACCTTTTTACATATCACTGCTTCGTAATAAATTGAATAACAGGAATGAAAGACCACATCCTTGTCGGACTCCTCTAATGGTGTTAACGAAGTCGGTGACCGGTAAGTGGTACTTGCCAAATATAGCAAAGACGCTAAGTTTGCACTTTGAAGAAATCTGGAAAATAGAAAAAAAATAGAAAGGAATGGAAATTCGGCTTGATACATAAACAGTATATAAACAACTATTGATGAATCTCTTTACTGCCCGTAGCGTATAAAGTAATTTCCAATGTGTTATTAAGCAAATTAGTAGTAACATTAGACAACCAATTAGATGAATATCAAGGTGGATTTTAGGAAAGGAAGGTCATACTCAGAACAAATCTTTAATCTCGAGTCATTAATTTGCCATAGATTACTTAATTCAAAGGACATTGCAGTTACGTTTGTGGATGTCAAAAATGCTTTTGATTCTGTTGACAGAGAAACTATAGATAAAACAATTCGTAAGTTTGCCTTAAAGTATAAACTGGCGAACGGAAATTGTGCCAAACTTACAGAAACAGTAAAGTAAAATTTATGGGAGAAATTTCACAGTTTTTCAAAATAACAGCAGGTGTACTACAAGGTGACGGCCTAGCCCTAATCCAGTTTAATAGTGTCTTAGGGAAAATGGTAAGAATTTGGAACGAAAAATTTACTGAACTCATAATCTCGCCTATAAGGTTAGGAAGAGGAAGCAAAAATATCGAAATCGATTGTCTTACATTTGCTGATGATTTTGTTATACTTTACGAAAATGTTGCATCTGCTATAACTCAAATAAATCTACGAGAAGAAATATCCAGCAGAACTGGCTTCATAATTTCAGCAGAAAAAACAAAACTTGTAACAATAGTTACGGATGCTCAAAAATTCCTGAAAACATACGAGATAGGGTAAAACAATTCAAATACCTAGGTGAGGTAATCCAAGACAATGCTTTGGAGAAATCCGTAATAGAGGAAAGGTTACATAAAATGTGGAGGTCATATGATATCAACAAAGAACCCTGCAATAAAACGTGCCTATCCAAAAGTGCAAAAATAACGCATTAAAACACAGCAGTGAATCCAGAATGCCTATATGCAAGCCAATGCCTGGCATTAAACTCTAATTCAGATAAATCAGAAGTATAGAGAGGCGAATTGTAACGAAAATATTAGAACCACAAAACACAACAGAAGGTTGCAAATTACAAAGTAAACCTGTACTATAGCAAAATATAGAGTAGGTTTCAAATGTAATGACAAAACAAGACTCAAGTTTTTTTTGACATTTATTTCGAGTGCAAGACAGTAGATTAACTAAAAATATTTTCAAACATTTGTGGGGGCAAACGAAGTAAAATAGGATTTAGAAAGGAATAGTGGCTTCAGTACGCCATGTTTAGTCCTTAGTTGATGGTGAATGGGTTATCACGATCCATATACACAATGCATCGGTTGACAACAACTGGTTTGCGCATATGTCGTCTCTCCAACCATCAATTGTCAACTGTTGACTGTTTATGGTTGGAGAGACGACATAACACAGGTAGTCTGCGTAAACCAGTTGTTGGCCACTGATGCATCATAGGCACGGCTCGCGATAAGCCCTTCAGCATGAACTAAGGCCTTAGGATGGTGCCCTGAAAAGTCAAAACTGGTAGATACATAATAAATGAGAACATGAGGACGGTTGTAGGTGTTTCATTTTCTTACAGTAGTGAACGGCCGTAGTCCCCCAGACTTCCTGGCACAAGCGTAGACATAAAAAAACTGGATATACCTGTATATCCATCGGTCTCAAAACATCTAAACCATGAAAGTGGACCGAGTGAAAGGAGAGAAACAGCCATAATGACACGAAGAAAGTATAAATGTGTGGTGGAAAAATTTGTGTAAGTGTTTAGTGTGGCTTCCTTTTTTTCTTATTTTATAATTGGAGGTCGTGTTAAATTATCGTTTCTGGTAATCACCAAATTTCGTCTACAATTGTTTAGAAAGAGGCTCCTAATATAGTCTTCCTATATCTCTTTATAACAGAATAGTGTTGTATTATGCACCCCTTGACACACCTTACAAGACTGATTGCTGAGTACATATCTGCACGTAAATGGGGGAATTGTTATTGAAGGAAAGAAAGTAAGAAACGATTGCACAGAGGAAGAACAATGAACTAGCGACAACTGAAAGCTCGTAACTATACGAGTTCGTTACTGGACATTTAATAACTGTCATTGTTTCCAGATACATTCCTGGCTCTCAATGTGTTTCTCAGAAAGGACAATTTAACAGTGAAACGAGAGACGCTGGAAAATGGAGCATTCCGTTTAACCGCCCGCCGTCTGTTTTCATTTAAGTGGCAACATTCGTAAGAGCGGGCGGATAGTCGGAGCCGCCCTGTTACTGGTTGCCGCCGGCCCACGCAGCGGTGACAAGAGGAATGGCACTGCGTCCTTCCTGCAGAGGGACAGACCGCGCCACTTCCACCAACCAAGACAAAACGCCTACGCGACGGGAGGCGGGAGGCGGCAGTCGGCAGCCTTTATGGTGTGGGCAGGGGGCGAGGGGTGGCAGCGGCAGCGACACCTGCACCAGCTGGCACAGCCTGCAACCCCACCCTCCCTTACCCAGCCAACGCCGGAACCACCTAGCCATGCCGCCGTCGCTATTTTTAATTAAGCGGACGCCTGCTATCCTGGAGCTCAGCGTGAGAGCAGCGTAGCACCAAAGCGCAACTGCCCACTCCTCCCTTAATTTCCTCCCACCCCCCACCCCCCCCCCCCTCTCTCACTCCATCCCATACACCATCCTCGCACAGCTATTCGTCGCCAGGTATCGTCGACCGTCTTGGGGCCAACTTAATAACATGGCCGGCGGTGGGAGGGGTAGTGAAGAAAAGGGATCGGGAGGAGGGGGAGGGAGGGGGAGGAGGTCCGTAATCCCAGCTCATTCATATTCATAACGGGCCGAATTATTCGTTCATTTTAGCGGAACCAGGAACCCGCGGTAGCGCCGCTACGGCCCGGGCGGTTTCCCGGTGGGATTAAGGTTTTCCCACACCCATCCCAGTTCTCAAGCCCCACCCTCTCCCACCCCCAAAGAGACATTTTCGCTTTGTTATACGCTAACCGATCTCATTGCTGGACACCGTCGCCAACCAGTCAGGTAACAGCGGAATAACTGCTTCGGGCCGCCGTACACTATATTTTAACAACTGTCTTCCTAGGCACCAATCATTGACTTAGTCGCGACCGCCAGATGTCACAAACAACATGAATCATAGTGAGAACATGGCGTAAAAAATGTATTTACTTATTTCTGAACGGCTGTAATCAGTCGCACAGGTTGTCGTAACGTAGATGAGAATACCCTTTTATTTCGTATTTTTCGCTATTGCACAGCTTGAGTCTGTGTCGCCAATTTCAGTTGTATACCATATCCATAGAATGGACACATTTGCATTTGCTAGGTTTAAACATACACATGAAAATATCCGTACATCGAAAACTGTGCAGCCGTGTAAAGCGTGTTTGGAAATTTCCGTTAAAGACGTCTGGCGCTTGTAGACGCAAGAAAGTACATAATATTTTGAATGCAAGCTCAAGTCCAGAAACGTCATCTAGCAACGCTTCAGAGCGTCAAAACTTCAAGCGCTGGCATCGGTATCTGTGTGTATACAGGGTGTTTCCGTAAGATTGTGCAAAAATGTAATAGGACGTAGAGAATGCTCCAGTGAACAATCTGAGATAGGGTACCTGGGGTTGAGAAGCCAGCTTAAGGAGATATGGAAGTAAACTTGTCTACCGCTTTGACTAGCAATACTGTTTTCTAGATTATTTACAACTAACACACATACAAGTTTACATGTCATTTGGTGTTAACTTACATGTACATTCTTTATTTAATGCAAGGAAACAAGGATGACGAGACTGATTACCACGAAGACGTAATACTGGTTTTGATTACTTTTCTTGTCCCTAAGGTGACTCTTGCATCGTTATATATATGAAAATGGTATTTGTTCTTTCGGACATGTCCGAAACAACAGATGCCATCGGTGACCATGCAGCTCGTTAGAATGAAATTTCAATGAAATGAATACCGCTAGCTACATACAGGAGTTGATATATGTCAACGGGGACAGTTGAAAATGTTTGCCCCGACCCGGACTCGAACCCGCTTACATGCACCTAAGCCACCGAGGACACAGAAGAAAGTGCGACTGCAGGTACTTATCTCAGGTACGCCTCCCGTGAGACCCAAATTCGCAACATATTGTCCCACACTATATTCATAGTGCCCCTGCCCATTATACACATTACTCACGGAACCGTAAGATGGAGCAGTACCGATGCATTATTTTCTGCTCTTTATACACTCCTGGAAATGGAAAAAAGAACACATTGACACCGGTGTGTCAGACCCACCATACTTGCTCCGCACACTGCGAGAGGGCTGTACAAGCAATGATTACACGCACGGCACAGCGGACACACCAGGAACCGCGGTGTTGGGTCGTCGAATGGCGCTAGCTGCGCAGTATTTGTGCACCGCCGCCGTCAGTGTCAGCCAGTTTGCCGTGGTATACGGAGCTCCATCACAGTCTTTAACACTGGTAGCATGCCGCGACAGCGTGGACGTGAACCGTATGTGCAGTTGACGGACTTTGAGCGAGGGCGTATAGTGGGCATGCGGGAGGCCGGGTGGACGTACCGCCGAATTGCTCAACACGTGGGGCGTGCACGTGCCCGTCGACCTGGGACCGGACCGCAGCGACGCACGGATGCACGCCAAGACCGTAGGATCCTACGCAGTGCCGTAGGGGACCGCACCGCCACTTCCCAGCAAATTAGGGATACTGTTGCTCCTGGGGTATCGGCGAGGGCCATTCGCAACCGTCTCCATGAAGCTGGGCTACGGTCCCGCACACCGTTAGGCCGTCTTCCGCTCACGCCCCAACATCGTGCAGAACGCCTCCAGTGGTGACGCGACAGGCGTGAATGGAGGGACGAATGGAGACGTGTCGTCTTCAGCGATGAGAGTCGCTTCTGCCTTGGTGCCAATGATGGTCGTATGCGTGTTTGGCGCGGTGCAGGTGAGCGCCACAATCAGGACTTCATACGTCCGAGGCACACAGGGCCAACACCCGGCATCATGGTGTGGGGAGCGATCTCCTACACTGGCCGTACACCTCTGGTGATCGTCGAGGGGACACTGAATAGTGCACGGTACATCCAAACCGTCAGCGAACCCATCGTTCTACCATTCCTAGACCGGCAAGGGAACTTGCTGTTCCAACAGGACAATGCACGTCCGCATGTATCCCGTGCCACCCAACGTGCTCTAGGAGGACTGGATGAAGCGTCGTCTCACGCGGTCTGCTTGTCCAGCACGAACGCTTGTCCAACTGAGGCGCCAGGTGGAAATGGCATGGCAAGCCGTTCCACAGGACTACATCCAGCATCTCTACGATCGTCTCCATGGGAGAATAGCAGCCTGCATTGGTGCGAAAGGTGGATATACACTGTACTAGTGCCGACATTGTGCATGCTCTGTTGCCTGTGTCTATGTGCCTGTGGTTCTGTCAGTGTGATCATGTGATGTATCTGACCCCAGGAATGTGTCAATAAAGTTTCCCCTTCCTGGGACAATGAATTCACGGTGTTCTTATTTCAATTTCCAGGAGTGTACATTTAAAATTCGTATGTTTGTTTCTAGAGACCTGTGTCAGTATTTACATTTATGGCATGCACTACGCATTTTTAGAAATGGTTAATGCAATATGATGGCTTAAACCATTTTAACCCTTACCCGTGAAGATGGTCCAAGGTTGAAATAATTCCCACAGCATCACCTGATTTAAATCTACTACATTCCATTACCCTCGTTTTACTTTTGTTGATGTTCATCTTAATATCCTCCGTTCAAGACACTTTCCATTCCGTTCAACTCTCCTTATAGGTCCTGTGCTACCTCTGGCAGAATTGTAAAACCACCGGCAAACCTCAAAGTTCTTATTTCTTTACCATGGATTTTAATTCCTACTCATAGTTTTTCTTTCGTTTCCTCTACTGCTTGCTCAATATACAGATTGAATAACATGGGGATAAGCTACAACCCGGCCCCACTCTCTCCCCAACCACTCCTTCCCTTTCATAACCCTCGACTCTTACAAGCGCCAGCTGGTTTCTGCACAAACTGTAGCCTTTAGCTCACTGTATTTGACCCCTGACACCTTGAGAATTTGAAAGAGACTATTCCAGTTAACACTGTTACAAGCTTTGTCTAAGATTACAAATGATAAAGACATAGGTTTGCATTTCCGTAATCTAAGATAAGTCGTAGGGTCAGTATTACCTCTCGTGTTCCAAAATTTCCACATAGTCGAAACTAATCTTCCACGAGCTCGGCTTCTACCAGATTTTCCATTCGTCTGTAAAGAATTCGTGTTAGTATTTTGCAGCCGTGACTTATTAAACTGATAGTAATTTTCACATCTGTGAACACCTGCTTTCTATGGGATTGGAATTATTATATTCTTATTTAAGTCTGAGGATGTTTCGCCTGTCTCTTACATCTTGCTCACGAGATCGTGGTGTTTTGTGAGGGCCTGGCTCTCCCAATGCCGTCAGTAGTTCTAATGGAATGCTGTCTACTCCCGGGGCCTTGTTGGCTTAAGTCTTTCAGTGCTCTCTCAAACTCTTCACGCAGTATCATATCTCCCACTTCATCTTCATCTACGTCCTCTTCTATTTCCATAATATTTCCCTCAAGTATATCGCCCATGTATAGACCCTCTATATACTCCTTCCACCTTCCTGCTTTCTCTTCTTTACTTACAACGGATTTTTCCTCTGAGCTCTTAATATTTATACAAGTGGTTCTCTTCCTCCAAAGGCCTGTTTTATTTTCCTACAGGCAGTATCTGTCTTACCCCGAATGATAATCGCCTCTTCATCCTTACATTCGTTCTCTAGCTGTCCCTGCCTAATTGTTTTTCACTTGCTGTCGATATCATTTTTGAGACGTTTGTGTTCCTTCTTGCCTGGTTTATTTACCGCTTTTTTATATTTTTTTTCCTTTCATGAATTAAATTCAATATTTATTCCGTTACCCAAGAATTTCTTCTAGCCCTCGTCTTTTACCTACTTGATCTTCTGCTGCCTTCACTATTTCATCTTACAAAGCTACCCATTCTTCTTCTACGGTATTTATTTTCCACGTTCTTGTCAGTCGTTCCTTAATGCTCTCTCTGAAACTCTCTTAGACCTTTGGTTCGAATGGTTCAAATGGCTCTGAGCACTATGGGACTTAACAGCTGTGGTCATCAGTCCCCTAGACCTTCGAACTACTTAAACCTAACTAACTTAAGGACATCACACACATCCATGCCCGAGGCAGGATTCGAACCTGCGACCGTAGCAGTCACACAGTTCCGGACTGCGCGCCTAGAACCGCGAGACCACCGCTGCCGCCACCTTTGGTTCTTTCAGTTTATCCACGTCCCATCTCCTTGAATCCCCACCTTCTTGCAGTTTCTTCAGTTTTAATCTACAGTTCATAATTAATAGATTGTGTACTTAGCACTATATAATCGATCTGAAACGTTCCAGTGTCTCCAGCCCTCTTCTACGTATACAACCATTTTTCATAATTCTTAAGCCAAGTGTCAGCTACGATTAAGTTATGCTCTGTGCAAAATTCTATCAGGCGGCGTCCTCTTTCATTCCTTACCCCCATTCCATATACACCTTCTACTTTTTCTTCTCTTTCCGTTCCTACTATCGAATACCAGTCCCCCATCACTACTAAATTTTCGGCTCCCTTCGCTATTTGAATAATTTATTTATCTCATCATACATTTCTTCAATCTCTTCGTCACCTGCGGAGCTAGTTGGCATATAAACTTGTACTGTTGTGGTAGGCGTGGGCTTCGTGACTATCTTGGCTATAATAATACGTTCACTATGCTGTTCGTATTAGTTTACGCGAGCTCCAATCATTTTATTCATTATCAAATCTACTCCTGCATTACCCTTATTTGAATTTGTACTTATGACCTTGTATTCACCTGACCAGAAGTCTTGTTCGTCTTGACACCGAACTTCACTAATTCCTACTACATCTAACTTTAATTTATCCACTCCGCTTTTTAAATTTTCTAATCTACCTGCCCGATTAAGGGATCTGACAGTTCACGCTCCCATCCGTACAAAGTCAGTTTTGCTTCTTCTGATAACGGCGTCCTCGTGATTAGTACCTACCCAGATATCCGAATGGGAGAGTATTTTACCTCCGGAATATTTTACCCAAGAGAAAGCCATCATCTTTTATCATACAGTAAAGCTGCATGTCCTCTGGAAAATTTACGGCTGTAGTTTCACCTTGCCTTCACCTGGATACCAGATGTGTGGTCTTGTGGCAGATATTTCCAATTATTTTTTTGCATCTTTTAGCTGAAGTCAGCCTAACCACATACTTCTCATCACGTCCCTCAATGCTCAATGGAAAGCGCCGGATTGTCTTCTGTTAAAAACCTAATGATTTTTAAACTGCAATTTTTTATGTGCCGACCAGTTCGGCTCTGACTGCTTCCCCCATGTAGACGTATTACTCGGTCGCTCCTAGAATACTGGTTACTCTTCATGTTTCACTGTTCCTGATAATGCATTTCGGTAAAAAGAATGTAGCACTACCCTGAACTGATAGCGCTCTATCGAATGAATATGAAATATTTTGATTTAAAAATTACTTTGTTTGGAACGGGAAACAAACTAGAAAATTCCGACGACGCTGCGGGTCGTATGGGAGACGAAATGGGCAGAATTCGTTTGATCCCATCTACACGTTGGAAAAAGCAAAACTGTTAGTATCTGCCGAAACGTCAGAGGAAATGCAACTGACTATCCATAGGAGAGATAGCTGGCAGACATATTTATTAGCTAACATGTCTAATATCTCACCAGTTCAAAATTCATAGGAAGAATGTAGCGGATGGCAATAACAGACAGACTTCTGGCTCGTAAGAAACATTCTGTGTGATTTGATTTTGTTTAAATACAGCGCCATTTGCATCATCACATACGAATCAAAAAGTATTACAAGCACTGTTGTTGGTTGAATATCAGTTTAAGACAAAATAATTGGACTAGAATAAGTAATTGTGTCTCTAACATCATGTTTGCTATTGTGGTAGGTATTCACTGAAGGTAAGGCTATCTGATGATGTGTCAGCAACTTAAATGTCAGGCGTATAAACGAATTAAAAATACCCCTGAAATTGACAATCTACACGTAGAGGAATACGTTAGATGAGCTACCTAGTCGTGAATACAATGAGTTCTGGTTTACTTAGGAGATCGATTGTTGTGAATCGATATCCTACCTGAATGAATACAGGAAGATAATGTAAAATTATTTTTTTCAAGCAACAGAATAATGCAAGTCTATATAAAGCACTCCGTCTTCAGGCTACAAGTGGCCCATCGGGACCATCCGACAGCCGTGTCGTCCTCAGTTGAGGATGCGGATAGGAGGTGCGTGCGTTCAGCACACCGCTCTCCCGGTCGTTACGATGGTTTTCTTTGACCAGAGCCGCTACCATTATATCGAGTAGGTCCTTAATTGGCATCACGATGCTGAGTGTACCCCGAAAAATGGCAATAGCGCATGGCGGCTGGATGGTCACCTGCCCAAGTGCTGGCCACGCCCGACAGCGCTTAACTTCTGTGATCTCACGGGAACCGGTGTATCCACTGCGGCAAGGCCGTTGCCCTAAGTCTATATACGAAATGTTAAATCCTACCTTTAATCCTTAACTCAAGAGTTGTGGTCTCTCAGACAACGCAAAAATTTTCTAACACCCTCTCTGGAGGTCCCTTGAAGCAGTATGCTTTTATGCTGCCCCTATCTTCCGCATATCATCAACCGTACAATGTTTCACTGTCGGTTGCATTATCCCGTCCTCTGATGGCTGCTGACTCGCACAATTGACACATGTTGTGATATCTTAGGCCACGCCTCGTGAATTACATACCTGTTTTCTGCAGTATAGTACAAAATGCTTTGGCAAGAACACGTCACTTTTAAAGATCCTAAGTTTGATGAAATTGTTAATCGGTCAACGATACACATCAAGAAATACGCATCAGTGATACGCATCAAGAAATAGACGATTTTGCAATAGCCAGTGATCATAGTACTAATAGAGGAAGAACTTCAGGAGAGTTGTTATGGGGACATCTCTGTTTCTCCAATGAAATTAAATGATCGTATGGCATTTATTGGCCGGGATATCCCACTCAGAGTTCGGCCGCCGTGTTTCAAGTCTTTTTAGTTGACGCCACTTCGGCGACTTGCATGTCAATAATGATGAAAATGATGATGAAAGACACACAACACCCAGCCCCCCGCCGGGAATCGAGCCTGGGCCCCCTTGCGTAGTAGGCGGCAACGCTACCGCTGCGCTCCGGAAGCGGACTGTTTCTCCGATAAAAATGTTTAAAGTGTTTCTTAAAATGTGTTCTGAGTGGTAATAAAGAAAAATGCAGACACCAGCACTGAATATGTGTTTTGGATACTTTCTGTTTGGATCTCAAGAGTGCAATTTTTAGGCGCATGTTAAACGATTGGAAATAAACTTTTTTGTGAATATTTACTTACTGCGTTGATACTAAAATGTTTCAGAATGTGAAATTTATTTCTGTAATAGTTCGGTTACGTGTACTATTTGAAAAAAAAAACCGGACGGAAGTATGTGATTTTATGTAATACACAGTAAAAAAAAAATTCTGGCGTTATTCAGAGCAAAAGAATCAACAAGGATTATTTAAAAAACTTAAATAACAATGAAAGTAATTGCCACACAACTTAAATATTTCAAATGATTCATGTCGTAATTCTCGGGTTAAACACAAGATTCCCAGAGACCCCACGTAGTATACGTTACAGAATAGTCACCTCGTGAGTTAAGTGTTAATCCAGCGCTGATACTGGGAGAATATCTGTGACATTCCTGAAAGTCGCGATCCCGTTTATTAAGCTGACAGACAAGCTGGTGGTACTGATTAACCCAGAGAGACGAAGGGCCTCCACCATGAATGGCACTGACACAAAGAGCACAGACAAAAAGCAAATATAGGTCAACATATTTACAGTGATTGTTCCTCTACCTGCCGGGCTGCAGGGCGAATCTCACCGATTGCAGTGCTGGGAGACGTGGCACTGCCGGCAGCGTATATCTTCTCAGTGTCACTGGTTGCCGTGCAGAGAATACACGTTGCGTACGTATAAATTCTGTCCACACTGTGGAAGCAGTATAGCGTCCGCACACTTCTACAGCTGAAACTACTTCAGTACGTCACAGAACTCGTGTCGAGATCTCTATGTGCTCGTAAGCCAGGATCTGAAACTCAACTCACCTGTTGTTGTTGTTGTGGTTTTCAGTCTTGAGACTGGTTTGATGCAGCTCTCCATACTACTCTATCCTGTGCAAGCTTCTTCATCTCCCATTACCTACTGCAACCTACGTCCTTCTGAATCTGCTTACTGTATTCATCTCTTGGTCTCCCTCTGCGATTTTTACCCTCCACGTTGCCCTCCAGTACTAAATTGGTGATCCCTTGATGCCTCAGAACATGTCATACCAACCGATCCCTTCTTCTGGTAAGTTGTGCCACAAACTTCTCTTCTCCCCAATCCTATTCAATACTTCCTCATTAGTTATGTGATCTACCCATCTAATCTTCAGCATTCTTCTGTAGCACCACATTTCGAAAGCTTCTATTCTCTTCTTGTCCAAACTATTTATCGTCCATGTTTCACTTCCATACATGGCTCCACTCCATGCAAATATTTTCAGAAATGACTTCCTGGCACTTAAATCTATACTTGATGTTAACAAATTTCTCTTCTTCAGAAACGTTTCCCTTGCCATTGCCAGTCTACATTTCATATCCTCTCTACTTCGACCATCATCAGTTATTTTGCTCCCCAAATAGCAAAACTCCTTTACTACTTTAAGTGTCTCATTTCCTAATCTAATTCCTTCAGCATCACCCGACTTAATTCGACTACATTCCATTATCCTCGTTTTGTTCACCTATTCGTTCGTAAAAGAAGCAGACTCCACAAGGAAGCAAAAAATCGTCTTTATGTTTACACAAAAACGCTTTACCTCACTCCTAGCGTCGAAACCAACACTTTCCAAATTCTAGCACTAAGACTCTTCACTCACCCTCGTGTCAGCGAAGACTAAGTCGCTCCTCGCACGATCCGTCCTCAGTGGTAGTCGCAGAATACACTTTTACACGCTGTACGCCCGTTTTCAGCAAGGCTCACGGTGTCCGTGTGTGCGCTCCTGCCACAAGTACCTGTGTCCCACTACAAGGGCATGAAGCTGCCAGATAATCACCTGCAGTGCATACTCCAAACAGAACAGTGTCCTAGAGCATTCTGAAACTCCTCCTATGAAGAAGAACTCAGCCAAACAAACCTCAGATTCACTTCCTTGCCTTACGGCAGGAAACGTGGCTCACCACATTTCGTGAGAAGATGTGCGAAAGGTCAACTCTCGTCCGCTGTTCGTGACTCCCGCGTATTCCGTGCTAAGAGTACGCCTTCCTCTCTTTTAAAATGCTATCGCTCTCCTCACCCGCCTTCCAGCACCTATCTGTTTTCACTGATTTTTAGCGGTAGGATTGCCTCTACCATCAGTTCATTGGCGTTGTCACGGAAGACCGCCCGCAGGCGTATAACGCAGCTGCCTCTTCTGTGTTCTCTTTAGAGAACTAAAACATCTTTCCCCGTGGATGAAGACACATATTATTTTCTAAACTCCCTTTTGCCTATCTCACTTCCATAGGAACGCTCAACTGCTACAGCTCCCTTCTGTCAGCGTACAGATCAAATTAATTCCCCGGCCCCGCAACAATTCATAAAAATGTTAGTAGGTGATGCTACACAGTATCAAAACAGAAATGATCAATTATCTGAGTACTCATATTCAACAGCCATCTTACATCGAATATAATATGCAAACGAAACGGGATAACATTACACGTATGGAGGTAAAACATTGCTACATTATACAATAAGATTCTGAAGCCTTTAATTCACTTGAAATTTATCAGCAGATCTTGTGTCTAGCATTATCTAGAACAGAGTTCCAGTACGGCACTCGTGGCTGCCGCATCGCGGTTGCGGAGCTGGGCCGAGGTAGTGCCAGATAAGATTTCTTTCTGACGATACTTTATGGATTTTTAATTTTAGCTTGACGATGTCCACTACGGACAAACAATAGATACTGTTATTCTGAAGAAGGTTGGATTATACCGAGTGAAACCCAGGTATATTCTAGGTAAACGGTACCACTGAGGCTGTTCATTATTAAAATTAACATTAATGGAAGATCGTCTCATCGCCCGGTCGTAAAGTGCTTTGGTAGAACATTACATGTACTGGTTTTTGGGAACGATGGCAGTTCAGATACCCCGCTGACCATCCAGGTAAAGTTTTCGTGGCTTCATTACATCACTTGAGTAATCATAGGATACGCCCCTTTGAAGACCGACTTACACCCAAATCATCTTTCCTTCATTGGCTGCAACAGGATTAGTTAATATATCGTTTAATTTTATGTCGATAGCTAAATTGTTTCAAATGGAGAAAAGCTCTGAACCGACAGGGTGTTAGCGCGAATTGCCAACGAGCTTCTCAAATAAATACATCTTGGTATTAGCAACTTAGGAAAACCACAGAAAACCTAAACCAGAATGGCCGGGGGGGGGGGGGGGGGGGGAGAGATTTGAACAACACTCTTTGATTGTCCATGGCCTCTACTTGGCATGCTGCTCTCTGGAAGAAATTATCTTTGAAGGGCAAAGAAAGGAGACAAATACTCTTAGAGCCAAAGGAACTGGTACACTTGCCTACTCTCGTGGAGGGCCCTCGCGAGCATGCATAAAAGCTGCAACACGACGTGGTATGGACGTGACTAATGTCTGAAGTACTGCTAGAGGGAATTGACATTATTAATCATACAGGGTTGCCCGTTGCCCATAGATCCGTAAGAGTATGGGGGTGGAACAGCACGTTGCAAGGAATCCCACATATGCTCAATAATGTCTGGGGGATTTGGTGACCAGTGGAAGCGCTTCAACTCAGAAGAGTGTTCCTGGAGCCACTCTACAGCACTTATGGACATGTGGCGTGTCGTATTGTTCTACTGCAATTGTCCAAGGCTGTTAGAATGTACAATGGACGTGAATGGATGCAGGTGATCAGACAGCATGCTTATGTACGTGTCACTTGCCAGGGTCGTACGAGGACTTATCAGGGGTCTCATATACCTGTAACTGCACATGCACCACACCATTACAGAGCCTCCACCAGCTTGGACAGTCCTCTGCTGACATGCAGATTCCATGGATTCATGAGGCTGTCTCCATACACGTACATGTCCATCCTATCGATACAATTTGAAACGAGACTCGTCCGACCAGGCAACATGTTTCCAGACATGTGTCGTGCCGTCATCAAGGGCACACGAGTGGACCTTCGGCTCCGAAAGCCCATTTCGCTGAATGGTTCGCACGCTGACACTTCTTGATGGCCCAGCACTGATACCTGCAGCAATTTGCAGAAGGGTTGCATTTCTGTCACGTTGAACGATTCTTTTCAATCGTCGTTGGCCCCATTCTTGCAGGCTCGTTTTCCGTCTGCAGCGGTGTCGGAGGTTTGAAGTTTTACCTGATTCTTGATATTCCCGGTACACTCGCGAAATGGTACGGGGAAACCCCCATTTCCCATTTCATCGCTACCTCGGAGATGCTGTGTCCCATCTCTCGTGCGCCGAGTATAACACCACCTTCAAACTCACTTAAATCTTGACAACCTGTCATTGTAGCAGCAGTAAACGATCTGACAACGCCATACACTTGTGGTCTTACATAGGCGCTTCCGACCGCAGCACCATATTCTGTATGTTCACAAACCTCTATATTTGAATACCCATGTCTATACGTTTCTTTGGCGCTTCAGTGTATATTAGCATCAAGGCTTTAGTGGTCGTTGCCACTGATGATACGTTCAGCCATTCAGAGAAACTAGTAATAGCTGCAACAACATCTCAGCAGAGGGCTCGAAACTTCACGCACCGAAGAAGTTTCAAGAGGAATATGGCGCATTCTAACGACTCATAAGATTTATCATCAAAGAAAATAAATGCTCCAAAAATGAATCAACTGCTATTTCATTTTTAATGTCAGTCTCTATGTAATCTTTACGTTTATGCACATTAGTCTTCAGCATTTCGATAACCCACCCTAATACTATAAATGCGAAAGTAAATCTGCCTCTAACACTTTCAAGACGAAACTGTTGAACCGATTTTGATGAAATTTGGTATGATGATATCTTGAACGCCGAAGAAGAATGTGGGCTACGTTAGAAAGTTTGGAGTACGACACAGCTGTTGATTTTAAGAATGTAATGAGAAATGGGGAAGAACAATTGCTCTTTGAAAAAGCTATAACAGTTTGACTTTTGAACTTTATCATCTGTGTGAAAATGCCTTTATTCTTCGATATGTTCTACATAATGTGATTCACCCTAATGAACCCAAAGCATATACAATCCTCAACTTATTTAATCCATACTTCCACAGCAGTATTAGTCACAAATCTCTCACACTGTAGTCACTGAGCGTCACATGTATCTTATACCTTCTGAGATGCTTTACCACTCATTTCGACGGCATCATTTAACGCTGTGGGATAAAGAGAGAGACATTCTGCCTTCACGTGTAGAATGTGGGAGGCTCTTAGTGTGCTTGCATTCCATACATTATGCAATGCTACCGCTTCCGCGGTAACAGGCAGACACATGTGTATAGCTGGAGCTATTGCATGGCCAAATATTATAAAGTTTGCCCTGCACCTAACTACTAATTATATACGTTTTCTATGTCAGTTTAACTCTTTCTAATAATTTTAGAAAGTTCACATTTGATTTTACTATCATGACCGTCAATAATCGTATCAAAACCTCTGATATTCATAAATTTTATCATCATTGATGCATAGGTCACGGAAGTTGTGTCAAATAGAAGACTTGCACCGAGTGACCGGGTTCTCTGGTCAATAAATCCACACATACATCCCATTTCACTTTACTGATAAACGAGCACAGACGTGGGTAAAAGCTAGAATCAAGTGCTTATGCAATCTTCAATGTGTTTCATTCATGCTTCTGTACTACCACTAATAAAAGCGAAAATAACTCTCTCGTTATGTTTTCACGACGAAATTGCTTACCGAGTTCAGTGAAATTTGTTATGCAGATATCTTCAATGCTGAGGAGGAGGAGGAGATCAGTATTTAATGTTCCGTCGACAACGAGGTCATAGGGACGGAGCACGTGTTCTGATTAGGGAAGGATGGGGAAGGGGGGAGGCGCAAATGAACCATGCCAGCATTTTCCTGAAGCTATTTAGGGAAATCACAGAAGACCTAAATCAGGATGGCTGGACACGGTTGGAACTGTCGTCCTTCCGAATACGAATCGAGTGTAACACTGAGAAGGAACATAGACTACTTTAAAAACAAAACAAAAATCGGCCCCTATTTCAACATCTCTGAACATAAACCACGTTAAAGACTTATTAAATCTGTTCGACAGTGTACCCATTGTGTCTTGAATAGATGTCCATGGCTCTGCACATGCACTACTCGGCTGCGACACTGCTTCTACTGCGCGTTTGGGAATTTGAGAGGTTAGGGAAGCGGGGAGACGTACATGAAGGGTTATGCTTGCCCGAACAAGCAGATACGCGAGAGCAGCTGACATTATTGCACGTACAATAGCTTAGTTACTCTCCATCGCTTACCATAACAAAACCACTGAAAAGTATGTGCCGCTGTGGGTAACATCTAGTGCTTTATATATGAGAAACTATTTTCTCAAATACAATTATCCTCTTTACTCCTTATTCCTCTACGCAGATGTCACACTAACCTGTCAAATTTGCCGAATAAAACTTTTTTTTCATCTTCCACAGTTTTTTGTTGATGTTTGCCTTTCTGCTACCACAATATGGAAACTATTTTCTTGAAAGGAAAAATACTTATGTTGTTCTCCCTCCTCTACAATGTAAGACAAGTGTTCTCCTTTGCTCTTTTCGCAACTTTCGTGCTTGCGTGGTCTACTTAGGTACAGTATGTGATCATTAAAATAATTTTTTTTTCACTTATAAACATTCCTTGTTCATCTTTTCGTGACACCAGTGCTTCTTAGATATTGCACGTGCGGTTCACTGTTAACTGTGTGCAGGAAAATACGTTTGTTCCTTATAAATTCTGTATATCTGTTTTTCGCATTTGTCGAGAGTCGCTAGCAATTCCGTGGCTTCAAAATAAGACAAACATACTTGGATATAGGCATAAATGTATCCGATATTCCATTCGTTTAATAATTACATGGAGGCTGTGGTCTCATGCCACGTCAAACAAAAGAGATATAGAATGTTCTAGCCCACATACCATATGGGTACACAAGTCGCAGCGCTACAAAATAGGTAATGTAGTGTAATAAAACGTCTGGTATACATTTGTGTAGGTAATATATTAGTGGTGGTGGTAGTTAGTGTTTAACGTCCCGTCGACAACGAGGTCATTAGAGACGGAGCGCAAGCTCGGGTTAGGGAAGGATTGGGAAGGAAATCGGCCGTGTCCTTTCAAAGGAACCATCCCGGCATTTGCCTGAAACGATTTAGGGAAATCACGGAAAACCTAAATCAGGATGGCCAGAGACGGGATTGAACCGTCGTCCTCCCGAATGCGAGTCCAGTATGCTAACCACTGCGCCACCTCGCTCGGTATATTAGTGACTAACATCGCAAGACCACAGGTGAAAAGGTGAATCTGAGCGTGAGATATGCTACTGAAAATATGAAATGCTGGTACATGCTAGAACAAGTGCAGAAAATCAGTTTGTGGGATGGAGTTCCAGGCCTTTTAAACCTTGTTGGTCAATACAGAGACGGTTATTGCTGTCTGTGGATGACGCTGGACTTTCCGCACAACGATGTGTTGCCTGCGCTCGATTGGAGTTAAATATAGTAATGGGGCATACCAAGGCAACATGTCGACACTCTGAAGAGCACGTTGCGTTAAAACAGCGGTATGCTGGCGAGCGTTATCCTTTTGGGAAACACCCATGTGATGCTGTTTATGAATGGAAGCACAACAGGCCGAATCACCAGATTGACGTATAAGTTTGCAGTCAGAGAGAGTGCTCCTGCTGTCATACTATATCGCGCCCCAGACCATAACTCGACGTGTACGTATACTGTGTCTACACGCAGACGGGTTGGTTGCATGCCGTCAGCTGGCTTCCTTCTAAGGAATCCAGGGGCATCACAGGCAACGAAGCAGAACCACTTTTGATCATAAAACACAGACGTCGACTTTGCCCCTCAATGAGCTCACACTTGACACCACTGAAGTCGGTAAGTGGAGGTGTTTTGTGGTCAGAGGAAGGCAGGCTACAGGGTACCTGGCTCGGAGTTGTCCTTGAAGTTACAGATTTAAAACAGTTCGTTGTGTCACTGTGCTTCCAACTTCTAATGAAATTGCCGCTGCAGATGCAGTACGATGCGCCAGAGCCATACGCCGAATGCGATGATCTTCCCTCTCTGTAGTGCCACGTGGCCGTCTGGAGCCGGACCTTCTTACGCCCATACGACGACCGCTGCCAGCAATCATGTACACTGGCTACATTCGTGCCGAGTATCGCAAAACGAACGTACAGCCACTCGTAGCGCCATTACACGACCCCGTTCAAACTCAGAGAGGTTTTGATAATGGCGTCTTTGTCATCTTAAAGGCAGCCTTGACTAACGTCAACTTACCGCGAACAACTCAAAGGTAACTAACTCTCCACCGTAGCAGCGTGTATCTGAGGCAACCCTAATTTGAATCTTCATAGTGGCGGTACTAACGCCATTCTTATGCGACAGGTACGAAATCTGAATAGACATCATTTTTCAGATGTAGAAACACGCCTACCGTCTTTCGTTTATGTCGCACAACTCCTTGGTGCTGCGATTTTTTTCCCGAAAGTGTATATTTTCATAATGTTCATTGTCTGAGGCAGTTGCGTTACATCAAATTTCCTCTTTTGGGAACTAATATACTACTTGAATCTTTGATTTTGAATATTTCACCCCAGATAAACCAAATAGTATCATTAATGATTTCGACTTCTTAGTAAGTAACCGATAGAACTGCTGAAGTCGGACCATTATGGAGTAAGGGGAGTAGCTTACAATTTGTTCGCCTCTTACTTTAAGAACAGAAAGCAGAAGGTAATTCTCCGCAATAATGAGAGTGGTAGTGATGTTCAGTCCCAACGGGGCACTGTTAAGTGGGGCGTTCCCCAAGGGTCGGTGCTGGGGCCACTGCTTTTTCTTATTTATATAAATGATATGCCTTCTAGTATTATAGGTGATTCAAAAATATTTCTGTTGGTGATTACACCAGCTTGGTAGTGAAGGATCTTGCGTATAATAATGAAACATTATCAAATAATGTCGTTCATAAAATAAGTTCGTGGTTTGTGGAAAATAATTTGATGCTAAATCGCAGTAAGACTCAGTTTTTACAGTTTCTACCTCACAATTCAACAAGAAATGATATTTTTATCAGATAGAAGGGGCATATTATAAGCGAGACGGAACAGTTCAAGTTCGTAGGCGTTCGGATAGATAGTAAGCTGTTTTGGAAAGCCCATGTTCAGGAACTAAATGCTGCTTTATTTACCATTAGAACAGTATCTGATATAAGTGACACTTCAACACGAAAAGTAGTCTACTTCACATATTTTCATACGCTTATGTCATATGTTATTATTTTTTGGAGTGATTCTTCTGATTCAAAAAGGGTATTTTTGGCTCAAAAACGGGCTGTTCGAGCTATATGTGGTGTAAGTTCGAGAACCTCTTGTCGACCTCTATTCAATAGTCTGGGAATTGTGACATTGCCCTCACAGTATGTATTTCCTTTAATGTCGTTTGTTGTTAGCAATATTAGCTTATTCCTAAGAGTTAGCAGCTTTCACTCAGCTAATACTAGGCAGAAATCAAATCTGCATGTGGAATGCCCTTCCTTGACTCTTGTGCAGAAAGGAGGGCACTATTCGGCTGCATCCATTTTCAATAAGCTACCACAAGAACTCAAAAATCTTAGCAGTAGCCCAAACGCTTTTAAGTCTAAAATGAAGAGTTTCCTCATGGCTCACTCCTTCTATTCTGTCGAGGTGCTCCTGGAAGAGCTAAAAAATTAACCAAATTTCAGTGTTACATTGTACATTTTCTTTATTTAAACTTACGAATTGTCACCTGAATACGTTTCTTGTATTTCATTCTATCTGTTTTTACTATCGTGTTATAATTTCATGTATTGACTCGTTCCATGACCATGGAGACTTATCCTTAATTTGATACCGGGGAACACTAAATAAATGAATAAATAAAAAAGACAAAAGGAAAGGAGGAACATTAAAATACTATGAAACTAAATTACAAGCGACTGTATACAACAGCATGTAACTGAATATGTTACATAGCAACTCGTTCTAAATTAATTACTTGCTTTACTACTTCCTTTAGCTTTGAAAAGTTGAAGGTTGTATCAAAAAGAGAATCCTCTCTGCTTCTACCATACTTCGTCCCAGCCCCCAATCCAGTTTCTGTGGCGTGGATATCACCTGGCTGGTAAATTTCACTCCGTCACGGCAGAACCCGCCCGCCTGCGGGCGCGGTGTCAGTCCGTACAAAGTTCTCACTCTGTGTTGGCGGAAGTTTTATTATCCTCCGGCAGGCCATCAGTTGACCCGTCGCAGGCGAGAAACTCCTGCGTCTCGCTTCACTTGAGAGGACAAGAACTAGCAGCGTACCTAAGCTACGGAAGCATTGTATCCGAGTCTCTGATCCTACGAGAAGAAAAGCGGTTTAGCACTGTTCTGCCAGTGTACATTTCATAACTTATCTCGTATTCAAACCACAAAGATACTAGAACACGCAACAACTGTGAAAACTTAAATACAGCAACGGATGCGAAACACATAGTTTTCTGCAGAAAATTTAAATTGAATCGTACAAGCAAAATCCAGGGATCAGTCTTACCACAAAATTATGAATAAGAATCGTCTGCATGCTGCAAAAACTGAAACGTGATAGCACTCACAGACTGTAAATAAACCACGCACTCACGAAGCTTGTAAACACAGCAAAGAATACTACCTGTATAACATCGTAGTGACGGCAGAGAAAGAGAAAAAATTTCATCTGCAGACCTCAACAAAATACTGTGAAAGTTGAAAAAGATTTTATTCGGCGTAATGGTTTGTCTGATTCTATGTTAAGGGATTATTTACCCAGATACAGGTCGTAAAGTGGAAAATTATATTGGAAGTTAAGTAGGTATGTAGAAATGTAAAGACTAAAAAATAGATAGCAACAGAGAAAGTACCAAATAAGAAGAAAGTCTGTCAGCTAAAAATGATATACGGTTAAGATGACCCATTATTCGAACATTCAAATCGTTTGCTTATCCTTCAATGTTAGGTACGCACACATTTCCTTCATCGACATGTCCCACTGGTACTGACACAGGACGCCGGAGGACTTCTATCAGAGTCCCCATCAGCTATTTTTGTTAAAATTTTCTGTGATTTGCTTAAATCACTGCAACAAATAACGCGATAATCCTCTATCGCAATGTTTGTAATATAGATTCTTGCCTGATCATGAGTAATATTGGTTATTGCATACGCAGTAAAGTAAAACTGAAATAATTTTTTTGTAACCGCAAGCGGAAACAACCACGTTTAATAACACTGTTCGAAAACGGTTATATTTCTGATATTAAAGTGTGTGCTTCTAAACTAGTTTACCACGGGAAATTCAAATATGGAAACGAAATACCGTTGTTAGGGATGCTTTTTATCTATGTGTGTGTATCTACAATTCAGGGCAAACGCGGGGACTTTATAGAGAGATACGGGTATGTTGTAGCTTCCAGTAGTGATGGAGCGTGAAACTTTCTTGTTCAGCAGCAGGTGGGAAGAATCAGACGTCACTGGGTTATCCCCAGCCACACCTATGTCATTAACACGAACTGCAGCAGCTCATTAACTCAAACGGCGACAGCCGGTGGCTGCCTCCGCAGTTGAACTTCACGTTTCCAAGAGGCAGGTGCATCTCGTTTACAACAGTGGTGTTAGCCGTAAATTGTATCAATGTTAACGAGTGGGTATTTTGGCTGACACGTAACAGTCTCTGTCATATTTGAGAGCACAGTTGAACTTATAAGTTCCTGTTTTTAAACGGATTTAGCCTGATGCTGAAGGTAAATCGTTTTCACATATCAGCGTTTCTCTAGTTCTCTAGTATTAACGTAGTACAATTGTATTACTAAAGAGGTATTCTTAAATTTTTAGAAATGCCACGTCGTCTTGAATGTTGATATTAGCCAGACAACTTCTGCTGTATCTGTGGGAAGCTCACCTTTGTCAGAAATAGGAAGAATATTTCAACAGTCATAAAGAAAGTATATAAACATTACTTCAGAGTGGAGGAAGGAGACCAAGATAAAGAATGGGCTACACATTTCTGTTGTGCTACATGTTACTCCAAGCTAATTCAGTAGTGGAAAGGTAAAGGGAAAGTGGCGTTGTTCGCTGTGCCCTTGGTGTGGAGAAAGCCCAAGGACTACGTTGCTGATTGTTATTTCTGTATAACAAAAATTCAGGGTTTTACAAACAAAAAATCGAAGAGGCACATTGCTTACTCAGATCTGCCTTCAGCGAGAATGCCAGTGCAGCATTCTGACAGCCTTCCAATACCTTCAAGAGGTCTAGCTCAAATTCGGAGTAACAGTGAAGTAAATAGTACTGAAGAAATCACAGATGATGATCCTTTAAATCAGTGCAAAAGGGAGTCATCGCAACATTTCTTAACACAAGGAGATTTAGATGATGTAGTATGTGATCTAGGACTAAGTAAACTAAAGTCACAGCTGCTAGGATGAAAATTACAAGAGTATAATCTACTCCACCAAAGCACTTAATCACTGTATTGATGCACAGAAAACATGGTTTTATTTCCTGTTTAGCAACTGACGGAGCACTAACATTTTCCAGTGACGTTGTTGGCCTAATGTAAGTGCTGAACTTCACAGATGTGGAGACTTTTCATAGATGCGTTGGAAACAACTTATAAAAGTGTTCTGCTCTATAGCGGAAATAAAGTACCCTCTGTTCCATTAGCTTACACCAGCTTGACCAAAGAGAATTACGAATTCGTAAAAAGTGTGCTAACGGTATTACAATTAAATGAATACAAATGGAAAATACGTGCAGATTTCAAAGTCATTGTTATGGTACTGGGAATGCAACATAGCTACACGGAGTATGCCAGTTTTCTTCGCGAGTGGGATAGTCGAGACAGAAATTCTCATTACGTGAAAAGGAAATGGCCTAGGCGGAGATGGAAAGTGGGCGAAAAGAATGTACAACGTGAAAGTGTGATAGCTCCTGAAGATATACTACTTCCACTGCTTCATTTCAAACTTGGCCTAATGAAACAATTCGTAAAGGCCACGGATGCAACAGGCAATGGCTTAGAATATCTAGCTACCAGATTCCCTCGTCTTTCAGCTACTTAAATAAAGGAAGTTCTATTTGTGCGGCCACACACAAAGGAGCTGCAGAAAGATGCAATTTTTGAGGCACGTTTAACTGACAAAAAAAAGACAGCTTGGGATCATGTCAGGAAACTTCATTGGAAGAAGAAGAGCAATGGTGAATGACATGATCAAATTACGACATGGGGTGAAATATGACTTTGAAGGTGCATACAATGAATGGAGTACTTCACAGAGATTTGTAGTGACGAATCGGATGAACGTGGTAAAAGTTTCCATAAAGACATTTCTACCGTAGAAAAGCGTTATGAACGGAAGTGGGTACCTTCTATGTTAGCAGATTACTACTTCAATATCATTCGAGAGAAGAAAGATTCATCTACATCTACATCTACATCTACAACTACATCTACATGGATACCTTGCAAATCACTTTTAAGTGCCTGGTACAGGGCTCATTCAACCACCTTCACAATTCTCTATTATTCCAATCTCGTATAGCCCGCGGAAAGAATGAACGCTTATATCTTTCCGTACGAGCTCTGATTTCCCTTATTTTATCGTGGTGATCGTTCTGCCCTATGTAGGTCGGTTTCAACAAAATATTTTCGCATTCGGAAGAGAAAGTTGGTGATTGGAATTCCGGGAGAAGATTCGGTCGCAACGAAAAAAGCCTTTCTTTTAATAATTGCCAGCCCAAATACTGTATCATTTCTCTCTCTCCCACATTTCGCGATAATACAAAACGTGCTGCCTTTCTTTGAAGTTTTTCGATGTGCTCTGTCGGCCCTATCTGGTAAGGATCCCACACCGCACAGCAGTATTCTAAAAGAGGACGGACAAGCGTAGTGTAGGCAGTCTCCTTAGTAGGTCTGTTATATTTTCTAAGTGTCCTGCCAATAAAACGCAGTCTTTAGTTAGCCTTCCCCACAACATTTTCTATGTGTTCTTTCCAATTTAAGTTGATCGTAATAGTTGTACCTAGGTAATTAGTTGAATTTAAGGCTTTTAGATTAGACTGATTTATCGTGTAACCGAAGTTTAACGTGCTCTTTTTCGCACTCATGTGGATGAGAACATACTTTCGTTATTTAGGGTCAACTTCCACTTTTTGCACCATTCAGATATTTTTTCTAAATCGGTTTGCAGTTTGTTTTGATCTTCTGATGACTTCATTAGTCGATAGACGACAGCGTTATCTGCAAACATCCGAAGACAGCTGCTCAGATTGTCTTCCAAATCGTTTATATAGATATGGAACAGCAAAGGGCCTATAACACTACCTTGGGGAACGCTTTAAATCACTTCTATTTTACTCGATGACTTCCCGTCAATTACTACGAACTGTGACCTCTTTGACTGGAAATCATGAATCCAGTCACAAAAATTAGACGTTATTCCATAAGCACGCAATTTCCATACGAGCCGCTTGTGTGGTAGAGTGTCAAAGGCCTTCCCGAAATCCAGGAATATGGAATCGATCTGAAATCCCTTGTCAATAGCACTCAGCACGTCATGTGAATAAAGAGCTAGTTTTGTTTCACAGGAACGATGTTTTCTAATCCAATGTGTGTCAATAGACCGTTTCCTTCGAGGTAATTCGTAATGATCGAACACAATATACGTTCTAAAATCCTGCTGCACATCGACGTTAACGATATGGGCCTGTAATTTAGTGGATTACTCCTACTTTCTTGAATATTGGTGTGACCTGTGCAACTTTCCTGTCTTTGGGTACGGATCTTATGTCGAGCGAACGGGTGTATACGATTTTTAAGTATGGAGCTAATGCATCAGCATACTCCGAAAGGAACCTAATTAGTATACATTCTGGACCAGAAGACCTGCTTTTATTAAGTGATTTGAGTTACTTCACTACTCATCTTGGCAGCTGTTCTCGACAATACAACAGAGAAAAGTTGAAACGTCCCCTTAGAAAAAATAGTGAATTACTGTGCTGATAAACCTCTTACATTATTTGATATTCAAACAGCTGAGCTAAACTGAATGTACTCAGACTTTTCGCTCTTTACCTATTGTAATCAACACTAAACTGACACAATATTTTTAGCGCAACGCAATCTGACTTTCAAAAATCCCTACAATGGCCCTGACTAACAATAACTATACCTTTCACAAATCACTTACCTCACAAAAATCTTCGTTACTTGAACTACTGAAATACAGCGAGCGCCACTACTGCCAGCTGAATAAAAGATTCAAACTACTGAAGGCACTGACTACTGATAGACATAGTTAGCAAATGAAAGATTTTGATAGAGAACAAACAATGTATTTACCTTAACAGTGTTCAAAAGTAATGATGGACACGCGTCCAGATCATCCGCTCTCAAAAATCCGCCATCTCACTTCCCTACATCCACCACTGTTGGCGGCTCACCTCCAACTGCGCAACACTATGCGCTGTTAACAGCCAACTGCCCAACACTACAATAGGCAACAACAATGCAAACCAGCCACAGACTGCACGCAGCACAGCCAGTGATTTTCATATAGAGCGCTACGTGCCATTACCAATAAGAAAACCTAAGCAGCCTACTTACAAAGTGAAGTGCATTACAATACAGAAGCTCATTTTTTGTGAATTTTCTGTAATTTCTCATGACAAATAAATGCTACAAAGTGTATCCACAAAGATTACTCTGTTATGTGTTAGATCTCACCCTTCATTAATGGGATGAACTTACAACATCATAAAAAATGGATTTGTTTATCGAATGTCACCTCATGTTTGCTGCACTATATCAGAAACAGAAAAGAGAAATAAAACTGCGGTTACACGTAAACTATCCCTGAAAGAAAAAAACTAAAAACTGCTTTGAATTCAGCACTTGAAGTACAACTAGGATCACAATGCATTTTTTTTCAGAAATAGAATAAAGTTTATATCGTTAAAGATGCAAATGAAGGCAACAGATACCTTAATCCATGCTAATGATTTGCAATCTAGGTATGTGTAATGTGGAGTCAAATGGAAAGCAAACAAATGGGAAATTATAATTAAGTAGTTCATTTTTTCAAAAGTAATGTCCATAATTGTTAATACATTTAGACCACTAAGAGACAAGATGTTCAATGCCTTCGCGGAACAACGTCAGCTACCCTATGGAACCATGATTGTAACCAGAAGTGTACCTCTTCGTCTGAAGCAAATCAACGACCAAGAATTTCTTCAGGGCTCCACAAATATGTAAATCGCGTGAAAGAGATCGGGGCTGTTCGGAGGAAGTTTAACATTTTCCCTGATAAACCCTGGTAATGTATTCGAAACCACCTTGTGAAGATGTAGACGGGCCGTCATGTTATCAAAGTTGTTTCGACTATAGTCATAAACTCTTCCCATGCGGTTTCAAAATTTTTGGAGGCCTGAAGGGAAACATTCGTTCCCGTCGATTTGCTTCGGATGAAGTGACGCACGCCTGGGTACTATCATAGTTCAGTAGCAACCGTAAACATTTTCTTTTCTTGAAAGCATTGACCGTCTTGTCTCACAGTGGGTTAAATATGATGACAATTACTGCGATTACTTTTGAAATAATAAACAGTTTACTTACTTTCTTTCCATCTGTCTCGTTTCATTTGTTAGCACATTAGATTATCGGTAAATGTTTTACAGGCTGCAATATTAACAGTGCCTGTAGTCTCACGATTAAGAGGTACAGTATTTTTTTCGAGACTGTTATTTAAGTTAATAATAATTTCAAGTAGGTCGTTACGCACATGCCTGAAGTTTCTGACTCTGAAACAGAAGCAATCGCTGCCCCTAAGCAACTCTAATCATGGATGAAACTACTCGGACAAAAAGATGTTTCGCAACAGCTATTATCGTTTTCGTGGAGATGCTAAAAGAACCAGAAGTTTAGCGTTGTGTAAGCGACCAGCAATACAGACAAATATAGCGTCCGCGTGAATACGAGGTGCCACAATAAAGTAATGAGACTAATTTTCTTTGCAAGATCTGGCAAACCTGCAGGTTTGCATAAGCACAATATCTTTGACCTTGGTCTATAAGCTGCTTCTAGTCCAAGGGGCACATTGATGCAACTGCTCAGTTGTGATTTTTGCTGTAATAAGTTAACACGTGTTTGTGTCTCTCGTCACGGAAATAGAACCGCATAATATTGCGCAACGGTTTGCCATTTCTTTTTGCCTTAAACTGGGTGAAAACAAGACGACAACTTACAGTAAGCTTCAGAAGGTTTATGGAGAGGAGGTTATGTCAAGAGCTCACGTTTTTCGTTGGCATAAAATGTTTTGTGAAGGCAGAACGAATGTTGAAGATGAAGACTGCAGTGGACGACCATCAACCTCACGGATGGATGTCAACTTGGCCAGGGTGCGTGATCGAAGATTATCCGTGAAGAACTGAACATCAATCGAGAAACGGTTCGTCTAATAATAACTGAAGATCTTGGTATGACCAAGATTTGTGGGAAAATGGTCCCCAAAAATCTCACACCACAACAGCGAGAAACACGAAAAAATGTGGCAGCCGATCTGTTAGAGCAAACGGAAATCAATCCAGAATTATTGAGTCGTGTTATCACTAATGATGAAAGTTGTTTTTTTTCAGTACGATCCAAAAAAAATGGCTCTGAGCACTATGGGACTTAACTTCTTTGGTCATCAGTCACCTAGAACTTAGAACTACTGAAACCGAACTAACCTAAGGACAGCAAACACATCCATGCCCGAGGCAGGATTCGAACCAGCGACCGTAGCGTTCGCGTGGTTCCAAACTGTAGCGCCTAGAACCGCTCGGCCACACCGGCCGGCAGTACGATCCAGAGACAAAATCCCAAAGTTCGCAGTGGTGCTCAGAGGAATCACCCAGACCAAAAAAAGCTCGCATGTCAAAGTCAAAAGTGAAATGCAGGCTTGTGTGCTTCTTTGATTCCAAGTGAATTGCTCATAAAGAGTGGGTGCCTCTAGTGCAAAAAGTTAACCAATACCAGCACAAAGAAATTTTTAGAAAGACTTCGTGTCCCTGCCAACATTGCTGATAATTGGATTCTGCATCACGATAATGCGCCATCCCATACTGCTCTGTCAGGTACAGCAATTTTTAACCTCAAAACAAATTCAGTACTACCACAGCCATGTTATTCACCAGATATCGCTCTGTGCGACTGTTTTCTATTTCCAAGAGTCAACACGGCTGTCAAGGGACACAATTTTCAAACAACACAAGATGTAGTAAAGCTGTGACGAGGATCTTGGAGGATATTACAGAAGATTAGTTCCAGAAATGCTACCGTTAATGGCAGAAGCGCTGGAAAAAGTGTGCGCAATCAGAAGGGAATTACATCCAAAAACACAACACTAAACTTGACAAAAGCGGTTAGCAACATTTTTTTTTTTCACATCAGTCTCATTACCTTAGTGTCGCACCTCGTATGCAGAAGTTCCACGGAGAACGTACGTTCCGAGGGGACATTCGTCAGGTGAGCCGCTACGATTAACGAAATCTGCTACACATTTGACGCAGCAGCGGTGATGTACCCAGATCTACCATCCAAGACGACACAATGACAGCCGGCCTAGGGTCATTGTTGCTGCCAGAGGTAGCAGCTCTCTGTAATGTATTTCACACTCCGTATACCTCTCAAGGAGACTTAAATCATGTATACTCTTTACAGTATGTATATACATAATACTAAATTTTCGTTATTTACTCTCCTCGCTGCATCTCAAATTTTAACGAACAGCAGTGTAAACCTGAGTGTCCCATCGCGACGTAGTCTACTAATTACATGTCTTTCTTTCTTTAATGTGACGTTTTCACTGATAAATGAGCGGCCTAATACGAGTGGCTGTTGCAGATAGGGACAGAAAGGCGCTGCGTGGAGCTCAAAGACGGCCAAACCAGTAACAATGACGCCGACGGTGGTGCGTGACGCAGGCGCGACGCGTTATCACGTCGTTAATAAAAAGTTATTTCGGGTCACGTATGGAAGAAATAAATCAATGTGGCGTGCCACTGGGCCCGCGGGCTCTGGCAGTTATGGACGATAAACAGTGAACGAATGTATGAGCTGCAGCGTGTGAAGGACTGTTTGCTGTAACTGTGTTTGTAGAGCTAATGGCGTTCTGTGATCCCACAAACTGGCGTCACTGATTCTGAAATAGCACTTACAGCCTGGCACATATTTCGCTGCACAATGGCCATTATTTTTTAAGATACTTCCATAGGATTAATAGCTGTCAATTTGATAAGCTAAATTTCAGTCATTGTTCGTTGTGACCGTGGAATTAACCAAAATTGGGGATTAAACTGAGCTTTGGAATTAGGATCTATGTGTAGACAGGCCTGACACTGATACCACAGACAGGTGTGTCGCAGACTGGAGAGGGTGTGGAAAATTAAGGATCTTCCATGTTTCTCTCCAAACGTGGTGAACATACATACCAGTGAGGTTTTGAGAAAGTGACACTCACTGCCACTTCACACAATCATTTCGGTTTTAGCAAACGAACTACTTGTATAAAAGAATAATCGATAATAATTGTATACGATTATTTATTACCGTGGCTCGTCGTCAGTTGCATTAGGGGCGTTAATCACAGAAAACCGATTAAGAAAAAGTTTTAATTATATGGCAACAGTCAACCAATTTTATAGTTTAATTCACATGGTAACTGTCTTATTTAGGGAGTGTAATCATGTGATAGGGTAAGTCTTATGACATGCTATAGAAAGAAACCCACAATGTATTTTCGCATCCATAGTCTAGGGGTAAAGTCTTTGTTTAGTAATCAAGAACGTGCTCGGTCACGAGTTTGAAACCATTTCCGGCATAAGAAGTCACACTTATTTTGCCAAAGGCTATGTCAGGAGCCGACAGAAGTTCCCCTAAAGGCGAAAGAGCCAGCAATGACCGATGGCCTGAGGATGCGAAAAGAGATGGAAACACATAATGCGTATCCACAGTATATTTTGCCTGTAACTGAAAAAGAGTCATGATGATATCTTCTAGGCAAAAGATTCCGGAATAGCCCAGCATTCAGAACTCCGCCGGTGACCTGCCAAAGGGGAGATAACCACGAGAAAAAGACTAAATAACCAACAAAAGGATAACATTCTACAAGTCGGGGCGTGGAAAGTCAGAAGCTTTAACGTAGTCGCGAAGATAGAAAATATGAAATGGGATTTGCATAGCCTCAAAGTACATAAAATTGTGGTCAGTGAAGTGAAACGAAAAGAAGACAAGGATTTCTGGTCAGATGAGTATAGGCTAATATGAACAGCAGCAGAAAATAGTATAACTGGATTAGGATTCGTTATAAGTAGGAAGGTAGGGGGGAGAGTGTGTTACTGTGAACAGTTCCGCGACAGGGTTATTCTTATCAGAATCAGCAGCAAACCAACACCAACAACAATAGTTTAGGTTTATATGCCGATGTCACAAGCTGAAGATCAAGAATAGAGGAAGCATGTGAGGATATTGAATGGGTAATACAGCACGTAAAGAGAGATGAAAGTTTAATAGTCACGGGAGGCTGGAATGCAGTTGTAGGGGAAGGAGTAGAAGAAAGAGAATATGTACAAGGAATGAGAGACGAGCAAGACTATTTGAGACATGCAACAATTTTCAGTTAATAATAGCGAATAAAAATAGCGAATATTCTGTTCAAGAATCAAAAGAAGAGTTGCTATACTTGGAAAAGACCGGTTGATACTGGAAAATTTCAGCTAGGTACAATTAGATACTTTACTTTAAGGTGCACCCAGGAGTAGATATAGACTCAGATCACACTTTAGTTGTGCTGAAGAGCAGGAAAAATTTAAGAGATTAGTCAGGAAGAATCAATACGCAGAGAGGTGGGTACGGACGTACTAAGGAATGACGAGATACGCTTGAAGTTCTCTAATGCTGTAGATACAGCAATAAGGAATAGCTCAGTAGGCAGTACAGCTGAAGATGAACGGACATCCCTAGAAACGGCAATCACAGAAGTTGGAAAGAAAAAGACAGGTACATAGAAGGTAGCTCCGAAGGAACCATGGCGAACAGAAGAAATGTTTCAGTTGATTGATGAAAGAAGGAAGTACAAAAATGCTGAAGGAAATTCAGGAATGTAGAATTATAAATCCCTGAGGAATGAAATAAATAGGAAGTGCAAGGAAGATAAGACAAAGCTGCTGCATGAAAAATGTGAAGACATCGAAAAAGAAATGATTGTCCGAAGGACTGACTCACCGCACAGGAAAGTCAAAATAACCAACGGTGGAATTAAAAGCAAGGGTAGTAACAAGATTGCAACAGGAATTCCACTGCTAGATATGGAGGAGAGATCGGCTAGGTAGAAAGAGTACAAGGAAGGACTCTGAAGGGGAAGATTTGATTGATGTGATAGAAGAAGAATCATTAATCGATTTTGAACAAATAGGGGATCCAGTATTAGAATCAGAATTGACGAAAGTTTTGGAAGACTTAAAATTAAATATGGCAAAAGGGAAAGATAACATTCCGTCAGAAATGCGAAAGAATACACTGTGAATGTATAAAACTAATGCATTATTGAAAAGCTCTCTACAGCCGTGCAGAAATAAAACAAGAGGATCACAAATACTCCGTTTAATTACGAACAGTACTTTGTTATTTAATAACATGATTTACATTTCCCTAAGATGAACAAAGTACGAGCCTACAATATGTCACACGAGTTCTCAGTAAATTGGTATGACTTAGAGCAGTGGTCGGCAAGGCATTTTAGATGGGTCTGATTAGTTCTGAAAATTTTTATCGGCCTAAAAGTCGTTCATAGCGCTCAATATTACTTTTTATTTTAGTATTACTCAAAAATAATTTAATTTGAAATACAATAGATACGCATAATTTTATTCAACCATCAATGCGAGAAATTATATAAACTGTTTTGACACATTTGTAATGTTAGATTCGCGCAGGTAGCAGGTGATGCTAATAGCGTCATCAAAGTGGGCAGACGTCAGTCTTGAGAGATACAGGTTCTTCCAAACTTCCATTTCTGGAAATGAAGTTTCATAAAATTTTGGACCCAAATGTAATAACCAGGAAAAAGAGGTAATTTTTTGTAGTTTACTTATTTTTCTTGGGCATGGTTTCTCCAAACTTTTTCGGCGAATGCAGTGTTATATGTTTGAGAGGAAATGTGTTTCTGCAAGTCTCTTATCTCCGTTTGTAATAAAGGCTTCGAAATGTCGAACTACTTCGCAGGCACATCAGCCTGTTCTCCCGCTGGAGAGACGTCAAAAGGCGATTTTAAAAATCGTGTCAACTTCCCTGTGTGAAGTCTTGGAAAATTGCTGCAAATTCCTTCCTAATATCGGACATAAAATCTTAAAATACTGCCAAGTCTATTTCAGAACCGTTTTCATATTCTAAAACTGTTGGAAAGCGAATAAATTCTAGAAATGCATTTTTTTTTCACACATCTCCAGCTTGCCAAAGGTACTGATCGCATTTCAGTGTTTCAGAATGTCTTTCAGTGACAGCAAAAATATTGCGTTCGTTTGCTAGGAGCTCCAGATGGTTCCTTGCTTCTTATGTACCCACGTTGTCTAAGCAGGAGGTCAGTTCAACCTTCATTTCTGCTACATAAGTTCAGTCACTTGATCTCCACTTAACCAATGAACATTGCTGAGCTGCAGTAAGGCAGGTTGTGCCGAATCATACTCAGATGGAAACTCTTTTAACAGTCTATGCTGAAGAGCAGAACGAGACATAAAAGTAATCGACTTGCGCAGCTGCTCTTTACTTCTTTCAGAGAGGCAGAAAGCTTAGCACAAAATACTGCCTGGTGGCTTACGCAGTGATACGATAGTAACCCAGAATTGTTATCTTTGATTTAGGTAACTAGGCCCTTTTCTCTGCCAATAACCGCTGCGGCCCCGTCAGTAGAAAGAGACAACATTTTATCATTCATAATGTTTGATTTTGTCATGAAGACATATAAGTTCTTAAATAAATCTTCTCCGCGAGTTTTTCCTCCAAACGGCAATAGTAATAGCAGTTGTTCTCTAACTGATTTGCTTACAATATCCAAAAATTGCACGTAAGGAGATATTAGTTTTTCACCAACAATGTCACAGGATCCATAAAGTGCCATTGCATAGTAATGCGTCTTCTGCAGAAGTTTGAGCAAAGTATTTCTATCGTCAGGGGCTAAAAGATCAGTTGTACTTGTATTACATCTTGCTGCCAGTGGAATACCTTGAAACGCGGCTCCAAAGTTCTTTTCCTCTTCAAAAAATGTGCATATCCAATATCAATTTTGTCACTGTCTTAGAATCTGAAAACCTCCCTCATTGCTCATAGAGCGATTTAGTAAGCAATATATATATATATATATATATATATATATATATATATATACTCCTGGAAATGGAAAAAAGAACACATTGACACCGGTGTTTCAGACCCACCATACTTGCTCCGGACACTGCGAGAGGGCTGTACAAGCAATGATCACACGCACGGCACAGCGCACACACCAGGAACCGCGGTGTTGGCCGTCGAATGGCGCTAGCTGCGCAGCATTTGTGCACCGCCGCCGTCAGTGTCAGCCAGTTTGCCGTGGCATACGGAGCTCCATCGCAGTCTTTAACACTAGTAGCATGCCGCGACAGCGTGGACGTGAACAGTAAGTGCAGTTGACGGACTTTGAGCGAGGGCGTATAGTGGGCATGCGGGAGGCCGGGTGGACGTAAGGCCGAATTGCTCAACACGTGGGGCGTGAGGTCTCCACAGTACATCGATGTTGTCGCCAGTGGTCGGCGGAAGGTGCACGTGCCCGTCGGCCTGGGACCGGACCGCAGCGACGCACGGATGCACGCCAAGACCGTAGGATCCTACGCAGTGCCGTAGGGGACCGCACCGCCACTTCCCAGCAAATTAGGGACACTGTTGCTCCTGGGGTATCGGCGAGAACCATTCACAACCGTCTCCATGAAGCTGGGCTACGGTCCCGCACATCGTTAGGCCGTCTTCCGCTCACGCCCCATCATCGTGCAGCCCGCCTCCAGTGGTGTCGCGACAGGCGTGAATGTAGGGACGAATGGAGACGTGTCGTCTTCAGCGATGAGAGTTGCTTCTGCCTTGGTGCCAATGATGGTCGTATGCGTGTTTGGCGCCGTGCAGGTGAGCGCCACAATCAGGACTGCATACGACCGAGGCACACAGGGCCAACACCCGGCATCATGGTGTGGGGAGCGATCTCCTACACTGGCCGTACACCTCTGGTGATCGTCGAGGGGACACTGAATAGTGCACGGTACATCCAAACCGTCATCGAACCCATCGTTCTACCATTCCTAGACCGGCAAGGGAACTTGCTGTTCCAACAGGAAAATGCACGTCCGCATGTATCCCGTGCCACCCAACGTGCTCTAGAAGGTGTAAGTCCACTACCCTGGCCAGCAAGATCTCCGGATCTGTCCCCCATTGAGCATGTTTGGGACTGGATGAAGCGTCGTCTCACTCCGTCTGCACGTCCAGCACGAACGCTGGTCCAACTGAGGCGCCAGGTGGAAATGGCATGGCAAGCCGTTCCACAGGACTACATCCAGTATCTCTACGATCGTCTCCATGGGAGAATAGCAGCCTGCATTGCTGCGAAAGGTGGATATACACTGTACTAGTGCCGACATTGTGCATGCTCTGTTGCCTGTGTCTATGTGCCTGTGGTTCTGTCAGTGTGATCATGTGATGTATCTGACCCCAGGAATGTGTCAATAAAGTTGCCCCTTCCCGGGATATATATATATATATATATATATATATATATATATATATATATATATATATATATATATATATGATAAGTTAGATATGCCTGGAGTTTTCCCTCGACAACCTTCACTATCCTCAGGAAAATTTTTATGCTGGTGATGAGTTGTTTCCGTCACTTTGAATTACCAATTTTAACCAGGGCGGCAACTTCATTGCATGTTAGGTTAACTTCAACACCCCCAGGAGTATCAGCCAGGGTAAAACAATACTTTTCATTCCACTCAGTCAAATACTACCTGTTTAGTATCCATATCGATGCAAAAGAACGTTATAAGCCTCTACAATAAGAGACGAATTAAGAACAGCCCCGTACGAAATCGCAACAACCACTGTAGATGTGATAATTTGTCTGCCTTATTTAGACGTTCTTCATAAAAGTACCGCCACAGACCTAAAGCTCGTGTGGACGCACCGCAGATGAGTTGCTTCTGTGTCAAAGTGTATGTCGATGCACGGAGAAGGAGCCGCTTCCATGTCAAAGGTCGTCTCTGCCGTGTACACCTGCCCAATGAAAGGGTCATTTCAGTTCTAGTTCCATAAAGTGGCGTTAAGCTTCCGTCCGAGTTATGTGCACGAAACTTGTGTTAGAATGAATGTGCTTGTTCTGATTAAAAGAGACTTCAGTGGTTCTCAGAATCAGAGGTCGGTTTATAAAATACCTTATTTCATTAAACGAAATTTCTGGTGTCCGGAGCCTTTGTGTGGTTCGACCTAAAAAGCTATACCGGCCTCTTAGCTTTTCCCCTTCTGACTCCGCTCTTCGGTGTACTCTCTGCACTACAAACCATAGCAACTATATTGTTGATGTTGTTGTTGTGGTCTTCACTCCTGAGACTGGTTTGATGCAGCTCTCCATACTACTCTATCCTGTGCTAACCTCTTCACCTCCCAGTACCTACAGCAGCCAACATCCTTCTGAATCTGCTTAGTGTATTTATCTCTTGATCTCCCTCTACGATTTTTACCCTCCACGCTGCCCTCTAGTAATAAATTGGTGAACCCTTGATGCCTCAGAACATGTCCTGCCAACCGATCCCTTCTTCTAGTCAAGTTGTGCCACAAATTTCTCTTCTCCCCAATCCTATTCAATACCTCCTCATTAGTTATGTGATCTACCCATCTAATCTTCAGCATTCTTCTGTAGCACCACATTTCGAAAGCTTCTATTCTCTTCTTCTATTCTCTTCTTGTCCAAACTATTTATCGTCCATGTTTCACTTCCATACATGGCAATACTCCATACAAATGCTTTCACAAACGACTTCCTGACACTTAAATCAATACTGGATGTTAACAAATTTCTCTTCTTCAGAAACGCTTTCCTTGCCATTGCCAGTCTACATTTTATATCCTCTCTACTTCGACCATCATCAGTTATTTTGCTCCCCAAATAGCAAAACTCCTTTATTACTTTAAGTGTCTCATTTCCTAATCTAATTCCCGCAGCATCACCCGACTTAATTCGAATACATTCCATTATCCTCGTTTTGCTTTTGTTAATGTTCGTCTTACACCCTCCTTTCAAGACACTGTCCATTCCGTTCAATTGCTCTTCCAAGTCCTCTGTTAGAGACAACAGCAACTATATACAGGTATTTAATTTTCCTACTAATCATTACTAAGTTAAATTAGTCACACAGCTGCCTGAGAAATACCACGAAAAATTATAAAAGCGGTACTCAAACTGACAGATCTACAGTACAATATTTTTAAACAGCTTACTTCAGTCATTTATACTATCAAAAAAGCCTTTGGCCGTCCACTTTCGATATTCCGGGGTCCGAATGTGGACGGCAGTCCGCCAAATCCCGACTGTCATAGAGTATGTATGGGGACTGGAAGTTGCATCTCACAATGAGCAAATGTAGCATTTGCTCATAATTTTTAATTTGGCTGGCGCCACAGTCATTGTAACTTTTTAATGATGGTGCCGCCATTTGACTGTTAGAATTATTATCATCATACAATCCATATTTCAAGTAGATAAAATTATTTACATATCGTTTGACACATAAGTTTTGTAATCCAGATTTCGGCCTTAGGACATTTTGAAGTAAAAAAAAAAAACAACATATTTATGGTTCTTCTGAATGGCAAATAAATTTTTGTACTTGAAAATGACCTAAGGCCGAAATCAAGAATATAACAACAAAACAAAAATTATTACATTCAAATCACAAATCATTCAAAAAAAGTATTGTGCATAATTACAGTGAAAGATCAGACACTGTATTAAGTCTAAGACTTTTCTTCCATCATATTTTCTCCAAGTTTGAGGCCCTCATGCAGAAAACTTAAAACACGTTTACGATTCAAAGTACTGGACATCACCGGGAACTACTTTCTCTCATCTTTCGGGCAGCATACGAATTCTGCGCCGAAATATGTAGACGCCTTATGATAAGATCCATGAATCGATTAAATTTTTTGCACTCATTCATATGACCGGAAGTGCCGGTCAGCCAGGTCGTGTGCCGTTGATAGAAAAAGGTAGTAGTCAGAGGGAGAAATGACTGGAGAATACGGTGGGTGGGGTGAGACTTCCCGTTTCAACGTTTACAAGCATGTTTTCATGGTTTTGCGACATGGGGTCGAGCACTGTAAAGCAACTAAGTCGCCTTCTTATGTATATCGATAAGTTGTGGCTGTTTGTCTTCCAGTGCTCGGCTCAGAAGCATTAACTGCTTTCGATAACGACCTCCCGTGACTGTTTCCGTAAGTTTCAGTAGCTTCGAAAATCTTCTTTCTCCCGTCGTCTTTCGGTCTTCGAAGTCAAAATCAGCGTTATTGAACTGTTGAAATAAAAAATGGTTCAAATGGCTCTAAGCACTATGGGACTTGACATCTGAGGTCATTAGTGCCATAGACATAGAACTACTTAAACGTAACTAACCTAAGGACATCAAACACATCCATGTCCGAGACAGGATTCGAACCTGTGACCATATTAGCAGCGCAGTTCGAGACTGAAGCGCCTAGAACCGCTCTGCCACAACGGCTGGCGAATTGTTGAAATCATTCTCTGCACTTCCTTTCCCTAGTAAGTCACAATGACGCGAACTGAAGTCGTAGGTTAACATATTCCATCGAGAAAAGCTTTATGGTGCAAATGTGAATCGTCTAATATTTTGATGGCGTTACGTTTAAAAATCCGTTTGCTTATTCTATGACACTTGCGACTTACCACCTGCACAACCACTTTCCGCTAGTGCCATCTATTGGAAAACGGCGAAAGCAAAGATGTAGACCTAATATGATTTGTACGACAGTCGAAAAATCACTGGATACAGTCAAATTCATTATACAGGAGTATACGAAAGGAGAGGTCTAAAGAAGAACAGACACACAAAAATAAACACAGAAAAGACATATGACAGACATATTCAGCGGCAGAACGCCATGCGTGAGGCCCACTCACGAAGGAGGTGGTCTACAAAACACTAAGGAAACAGATATTTGGGTATTCCTTGACTGTGTTGGGCCCTTATCAGGTAGGATAGATAGAGGAAATAGAGAAGATGCAAAGCAAAGCAGTGCGTTTTGTCAGAGATTCTATTAATAACCGCGAAGACGTCATCCAACTAAGAGAGATCCAAAGCAGAGCAGTGCGTTTTGTCAGAGGTGTTGTTAATAACCGCGAAGACGTTACAGAAAATTTTCATCCAACTAAAGTGGCAGATGTTAGCCCAGAGATGTTGTGCTTTGCTTTACATTGAAAATTTCGATAGTGTACATTCCAAGACGATTCTATCAATATTTTACATGCTCCTAAGCAGATCTGACTACGATACAATAAATATAAAATTAGAGGGATTGGTGCTTACGCGGTGGCTTATCAAGAAAAGGTTCTTTGAGCGCACCATCCATGGCTGATACAGTTAAAGGTGAATGTACTACATCATCTAAAGCAGTAGAAATATCCACACCGGTGATCCCCAGAACTCGCTGAAGTATAGCAATGTCACTGCTACTTCGCAGAATTCCCTCTTAGATGCGCTAACTCTGTACCATGTGTAACGTAATCAGCTGGTTAGTAGCCAGAGGGTGTAGCAGTATGTTCTGGTCTCGGAGAAGGAAGAATTCTCAACTGCTCTTCATACAGTGTACGATAGCTCCTAAATCTATAGTTTCGGGTACTACACGTTAACTGGTGTCATGCACTGACTATACTTCACCCAAATTACCTGTTGCTGTAATCAAGATTTAACACCTGGAAACATTAAATTGCCTCCCTAGCGTTTGAGTGTGTTTTTGTTTCGCAAGCCTTTCATCCCAGTTCTCCACGCGGCTCCATTTTAAATCTACTGACGTCTTATACTTCCTGTGTTCTTCTCAGTTTCGTTAAATTTCTATGTGTGTGATTTCTTATTTCTTTATTTCACCCGAGCTGAGAAATACTACAGTTCGAATTCCTCCTAATAGCTGCGCCTCATTTTTATTGCTGTATCTGAAATTGCTTGTAGTAGGAAAGCAAGGATGAAACAAAATACACATCACAGTCAATAATCTAGAGAAAATTACAAAAACCCTCTTTAATTATAAAGGTTTCATAAATCTTAATAATTCCTTAAAAACTACTGGAAAACAAACACTAATATGAATGTGAATGTACTTAGCATTAGTGTCAGTCACAATGTTATAGTCATCAGCAGGATAATGGCTTTATTGTAATTTCATGTCACACTTTGTATGTGCTGGACCAGGACTCTAAACTGTGGAAGGAAGTGCTCTGCGTGCTAAGCCACCGGACCACGACCCATCTTACCAACTTCACTTTCGCCAGTACCTCATCACATAGCTTACAGACTTCACAGAAGTTCTACTGTGAAACTTACGAGGACAGAACTGCTACAAGAAAGGATATTGCGGAAACATGACAGCCTCACGCTGTGCGATTGCTTTCAGAAAGAATTTTTAGTAACTAGAAAGTGTTGACTGATTTGAGAGTTTGTAGCAGGTTATAAGTGTGTGCTTGGGTAGCTCAGTTGGTAGGGCACTTACCCCTAAACGCCAAGATCTCAGTTCCGAGCTACGGTCCGGCACACTCCTTTAACCTTCCAGAAAGTTTCAAACCAGCGTATACTCCACAGCAGAGTGAACATTCACATGGAAATTCTTATTTGTTTTCGGTTCCTTCGTTTACGTCTTCTCTCCAGTTATCGAAGTTTTGTATTTGTACAGTAACCTGTTTAGCATGAACTGAAGCGATTCAGATGCTGAGCACTCAGGGTCTTTGATGAACTTTTTCTAATTGAATGTCGGTAAGGTCCACAGTAACTCGTTACTTCACTGTCTTATAAACTATCTAATACATTCATAGAGACATTATGAAGTAGATGGACTGTGACAGATGTCCGTTAGTATATGATGAGCTTCATTAACAGACAACAACTCACGTAGCGAACGTTAATAGATAATTTATCATTGTTGGTGTTCCCTTCTCCATCTGAATGGTGGAGTATTACTTTTTGCCCTGTCTGTGCATACATGCTTTACATCTAAGATTTAGAAGTTAGAGTTCGGCGAGCTGTGCACTTACTATGAAAAACGTACGGCTCAGGTTAATGTAATACGACCAGACTCGTCCAGAAAAGTTGCAAACAGAGGTAATTCCGTTCATCTCTCTGGGTTTCCTCTGTCGGTTACTAAATAAGGACGATAACGATGTTGACATAATCATCCTAAAATACCAGTACATCTGGAACGTTTTTTTATAAAATTCTCCTGCCTTCATCCACCATGACATCCTGCCCTTTCATCCAATACCTTTCATATAAGACCACGGATCACGAATTCTCCGTTTCTACACAACGACAGGTTTCGTGTATGTATTAACCACTCTCCGTTTCCCCTGGTGAGAGTCACTGGAAAATCGTAGCGAATATCTACACTGAAATATTAAGCTTAAGATGGTTTCGTACACAGTTTTTAGTCTACGACAATTAAAACTGCAAGCGTTTCAACTGTGACCATTAGTATGGAAATACACTCCTGGAAATTGAAATAAGAACACCGTGAATTCATTGTCCCAGGAAGGGGAAACTTTATTGACACATTCCTGGCGTCAGATACATCACATGATCACACTGACAGAACCACAGGCACATAGACACAGGCAACAGAGCATGCACATTGTCGGTACTAGTACAGTGTATATCCACCTTTCGCAGCAATGCAAGTTGCTATTCTCCCAAGGAGACGATCGTTGAGATGCGGGATGTAGTCCTGTGGAACGGCTTGCCATGCCATTTCCACCTGGCGCCTCAGTTGGACCAGCGTTCGTTCTGGACGTGCAGACCGAGTGAGACGACGCTTCATCCAGTCCCAAACATGCTCAATGGGGGACAGATCCGGAGATCTTGCTGGCCAGGGTAGTGGACTTACACCTTCTAGAGCACGTTGGGTGTCACGGGATACATGCGGACGTGCATTGTCCTGTTGGAACAGCAAGTTCCCTTGCCGGTCTAGGAATGGTAGAACGATGGGTTCGATGACGGTTTGGATGTACCGTGCACTATTCAGTGTCCCCTCGACGATCACCAGAGGTGTACAGCCAGTGTAGGAGATCGCTCCCCACACCATGATGCCGGGTGTTGGCCCTGTGTGCCTCGGTCGTATGCAGTCCTGATTGTGGCGCTCACCTGCACGGCGCCAAACACGCATACGACCATCATTGGCACCAAGGCAGAAGCAACTCTCATCGCTGAAGACGACACGTCTCCATTCGTCCCTACATTCACGCCTGTCGCGACACCACTGGAGGCGGGCTGCACGATGTTGGGGCGTGAGCGGAAGACGGCCTAACGGTGTGCGGGACCGTAGCCCAGCTTCATGGAGACGGTTGCGAATGGCCCTCGCCGATACCCCAGGAGCAACAGTATCCCTAATTTGCTGGGAAGTGGCGGTGCGGTCCCCTACAGCACTGCGTAGGATCCTACGGTCTTGGCGTGCATCCGTGCGTCGCTGCGGTCCGGTCCCAGGTCGACGGGCACTTGCACCTTCCGCCGACCACTGGCGACAACATCGATGTACTGTGGAGACCTCACGCCCCACGTGTTGAGCAATTCGGCGGTACGTCCACCCGGCCTCACGCATGCCCACTATACGCCCTCGCTCAAAGTCCGTCAACTGCACATACGGTTCACGTCCACGCTGTCGCGGTATGCTACCAGTGTTAAAGACTGCGATGGAGCTCCGTATGCCACGGCAAACTGGCTGACACTGACGGCGGCGGTGCACAAATGCTGCGCAGCTAGCGCCATTCGACGGCCAACAACGCGGTTCCTAGTGTGTCCGCTGTGCCGTGCGTGTGATCATTGCTTGTACAGCCCTCTCGCAGTGTCCGGAGCAAGTATGGTGGGTCTGACACACCGGTGTCAATGTGTTCTTTTTTCCATTTCCAGGAGTGTATTTCCGTGGACTTACTTCTTTACCTGGAATTATTTATGACCTGAGGGTTGCCTACATTCATGCAGACAGAACCGTACTACACAAACAACAGACCTCATAATTAAAACAAATTTATGTAGGTATGTACAGATGACATACGAGGGACTTCAAAATTTAAGCAAGCCAAATACATTTTATTAAATGCCGCACTACACGTTAGAGCGACACAGGTGCATGACGTTAGTTTTGAACATAATCTTCAAGTTTCTACAAACACGGTCAGAACGTTCTACCAGTCGTTCAATTCCTCGACGACAGAAATCCGCTCCTTGCTCACGGAGCCATTCGAGAGCCTCTGTGTGAGCGATTTCATTATTGGGAAACTTCCAACCCCCCGACCCCCACGACGTTCTTACAACTCGCCGAAAAGGTGGAAATCCTTTGGAGCAAGATCTGATGTTCCCAAGCAGCGTCACCTACGTTTGTGCGGCCTTTTCTGGTGGTGATATCGCATTTAGTCCATGTAATGATAGAATTTCACGGTAAATTGCGTGTACTTTAGACGTTTTTCCCACTAGAATCGTAATGTCCCGTCTATTTCAACTCTGGAGTACCTTTACAGCTGTTACGCCTTTCCAACCGTAACGCTGTGTTGCACCTATTAACCGTACAGCAGCAAAGCGGCGTCTGCAGGAAAGCAGGGGCATGTACTCTCTCCTGATAATGCTCTACTCCGTTGCGCCCTGTATTGATTGTGGGACTACACGTGTAACTACGTAGTACCTGGTAACAGATCCTCATAAAGCGTCAAGTTAACAAACAATGGATGTAGCTATTTTAAATCATCGAACAAAAAGGGTAACGAAGTGATATTGCTGCTTTTCCTTCTGGTTTCATTCAAGCGTTGTGTAATACTGACAATTAGTGATTCCTAAAAATACCGTCTTATATATCGTGGTATTAAAATTGCAGTTGGGACTAATTCCAAATGACAAACTTCTTAGTGGTACGTAGCAGTCACACATATGTCAGCTTGGCGGAAATAGTATACAGATTTCCGAAAATTTTGTGAAATCTTAAAAGCAGGTATCATTTGCGATAGTTAATAATCCTCCAGGATAGACGCGCCTGTTAAAGCCCCGATTCCGGGACGGTGAGGTGTGCCGGTCCCGGATCGAATTCGTCTGGGGGATTCACGACGGAGGGTCGGTGTGCTGACCAGCCTGTGTGTGCTTTTAGGTGGATTCCCACATGCCACTATATGATTATCAGGCTAGTACCAAGGTCCTCCCTCAGATACACTATTCATACATATTCTAAGGACTTTCACTCGCTTTCGTGTGTAGAATACTACACGCAGACAGTTGGGATGTATATATTCCATCCCAGGGGTAACGGTGTGGTGACAGGAAAGGTATCCAGCCGCGCCTTAGTCTAACCATTCCAAACCCGTGAATAACAATGTCAATGAAGTTCCGATGCGGGACAGAAGCATAAGGAAAAGAAGACGACTCGCGGCAACACCGATATACAGACTCGTAAACTGAATATGTTACAGCCATGCTCCACAGAACTATCCCATGAAAAACCACCTACGTTGAGGACTTCATGCTTAGGTGTAAGTCGCCGTCAATCAACTCACTTAACCATCTTGGCCTCGTAGTCAAATTTTTCACTGGACTAAACACTATGAAGATTGTTTGCTTTAATCACAAAACTTTCTTATCGTTGCTGTCTTCAAACGTTAGCGATGCAGCTACATTTACAAACCGGAACATCAAAATTCCTTCGGGAAGCTTATTGCTACCAGTAGACCAGTAGTGGCCCTTCCTAGACAGCAGTGAGAGCATGTCTGCAAAAACAATGGCTTACTCTATTTCTGAACTGTTAACAGTGCAACACTCAGCTGTAGGCGCTTATTACTGCTAGGGTTAATTTATAGTCACTATTGGATTACGCAGGCTAAGATAAAATAAGCTATGTTCACGACAGAGTTACAGTTCTTCCCGAACGCAAAAATATCTGCTAAATTTCTAAACTGTAGTAAAATAGAAATCATCTGAAAATAAGAAGTATTAGAAATAGTTTTGTTATAAGTACAAGATACACACTGAACGATGATCATGAAGTAGAATTTTATAGGCAATATCTTGTCAGTTCACAACTGCGTGGATATTGTCTTTGACGTTCAGCCACTTTAGAATCTCTGAAAACGTTTCGTTGAACTTTGCAAAGATCTCCTTATTGGCCACTATTGTTATATAGGCAGTATTTTCTGGAATTGTGAGTGGAATTAACTGACCAGGTTCGAAGTTATGTAATTCTCTTGGCCACCGTCAGCAAACATCTCGTAAGTAACTTTACTTACCACAGTAGTGATTACGCCCAAACCATTTTTGATGAAGTAATTTAAGAGATCAGTTTTAATGTGCGATGTCACTGAATACAGCCTTTCCTACTTACGCGAATTTAATGAAGGTGCCTCAACACAATGTCGGAAACGATCATCTTTCAGTAAAATTCGGAAGATCGCCCGTCTCTTGCAGCAGCATAAACTGACATTCCCTCATGGTTCACCAGCCTTGTTGGTTCCATTAACAAATTTCTCAGATATTTGGCAAGTCTTATCTTTTCTTTTGGTATACTCGGTAAATAAGAAGAAATATTTTCTGAGACTCATGATTACATGGTTGCCTTAAAGGAGAAAGTAACCGAAGGAAGAACCCAAATTTTATATATAAGCAGTATTTATTAACACACCGTGTTTGTGAAAACACAGAAATCTAGTTTCAGCGCAAAATAATGGACCGTGCTTACATGTTATCTTCGCAAACGTAGGTAATTTGTCTCGTAATTAAGTAAGCGAAGTGCAAGATATAACAAAAAATATCGATGTTCCTGCATTACAAAATGTTTATATATGCCATTACTCTAAAATTATCACATATTTTGAACACAATGTAATTGTTCATGTTTTCCGTCGTTCCTAAGATGCTTCTATATTGTTGAGATGTGGTTTGTCGAATGAAACTAAATGGAAGCATGTTTTTATTATTTCGTAGGTACTTCGTTCTGTTTTATTTGTGAATCATTTCCGGTACTGTTCGTTTTTGTACATACTATATGTTTTATATATGACTTGTTACTACGTTAGAATTTCTTTATTCTTTTGTTGTTAGGTGAGAAATAACTTTTTCTAACTCAAGATTCGTGATGTTTAATTAATATTGTTTGTACTCAGGATTTGCGATCTTGTTATTGCCTATGTACCGTTCTGGAGTATAACATGAACCATCAAACATGCAAAAAGAAAGGATAGTTGTTAGGATGAATATTCACAACAGAAAACTCCAGATATTTTGGAAAAGCTGTCACGTATAAAGCGTCCCCGCTATGGACAAAAATTTAATAAATGACGAAATCAATGTAACTCATCGTTGATATTGTTATCCTGTAAAACACGGGGCATAAGCACTAATTAGATCACAAATCACAGGTAGAAATAAGTAGTAATTTAACACCACGAAACTTACGCTTTGAAAAGTTATTTCACACCTAATATCAAAATAATAATCAAAAACTGTGATGTAGCTACAAACCTATAATTATTGTGCAACATAAATATTATATAAAAACTCTATTACAGCCCACTGCTTCGCAAATAAAAAAGAAGCCAAACGCGTATGGCAGAATAAAAAATGTCTTTCATTAACTGTGTTACTCGAACCACATCGTAAGAAATTAGTGCGCATACTGTTGCAGCTTTTGAAAAGTATGCTTCTTAAGAAACCCTCTCGTACTTTGTCCAACTTCGAGCTCAGGAACGCCTCGCGCCAGCGTCTGTGATGTTGCAGGTAACTATGAGCTAAAGTGGTTCGTTTCCTCACCGACCGGTGTGTAAGAATGAGTCCGTAAAATCATGTACATTTTCGTCTACCATGTATGAAACGGTAATTTATTTTCCTACTACGTTCCTAATATATTCTAAGGTCGAATATAAACGTTTTCGAGGATTTTTTTCATATTTTACATATACCAGGTCATATGTACCTTAACTATGATTAATCACATTTGTCACAGAAATAAATTGTGTAATTGTTGTTCTTGATTAATCCTTTACTTACATAAACCTATGATCTCTCTAGTACAGAATTTTTGATTCATTTTTTAGTTTTCTTTGTAATATATTTTGCAGAATCTACCCTCCGGTGAAGTAATAGTCACCAAAATATAAAGCGTACATTGGTTATGATGCTCGAGCAACACTGAAAAATCCTCGTTCGCTGTTTTTCATGATCTTTCAAGCCCAGTTCAGAAAAGTTCCACTGTCGATTCCCTCCTACTTCCTTATCAAACAGATTTTGTTCTCCGCAACTTATGACCTTGGGTCGACGGTACCTTAAAACGCTGAAGTAGTATTGCAGTTTATTGCCCTTAATATAGATAGTCCATATATTCTCTGACCTGCACCGATGGCAACATAAATTCGCAAGAAGTCGTTCTCTATAGATAACAGTGGCCTGTATCTTACATTTGGTGCATGTGACCATTTAATATGCTTCCATTCGGGATCTAGTTTCCTTATCGATTGCGCAGACGTTGCCATGTACAGTGCACTCCACTAGTTATAACAGTATTTCAAAGCAGCAATTTCCCTGCTTCAGTACAGAGGCGATCTGAATAACGACGCATCGGCATGCAACATTCTCTGTTATTAGCATTCAGGTCAGTGGCAAATCTGTTTTCCAAATTTGAACCCTTCGAACAATTGACCAATCAGCCGACACTCTGTAGTCGGCAAGCATAAAACAGCGTATGCAAAAGCGTTTTAACACCGGGAATTAGCTTTGTGTGTTCCACGTGACGTACAACAATGCCCCAGCTGCCTAGCTCTGCACCTCTCATTTACGTAGAGCGAGGCGGATTAGGTATCTGCTGCTTCACCAGTTGTTTTCTTGCAATTATGCTAGTTAGATGAAAGAATTACCTCTACAATTTTAGTGTAAGAAATTATTAGTTTTTCTGTTTGGTGAACAATTCTGCATCAAAATTTAGACTTCACTTTGTTATCGATTTTTGTTATTTGCTTGCGAACTAAACACAGTAATACATACTGACGGAAAAAACTACACACAATAATTAATTTCGGGAATGCGTCTGTGGAGGTTTATTCATTTAAGCAAGATCACAAGTGACTGTAAGCAGGAGATAACTCAGTGCAAATAAAGTTTGGTACATTAATAATAATCGGTGTAATCGCCAGAGTGTTGAACGCAAGTATGCTTGTATTGCACAGGTGGCGGATGTCAGTTATGGGATGGAGCTCCACGCCTGTTGCCGTTGGTCGGTCAATAAAAGGGCGGTTAAAGCTGTTTAAGGATAACGCTGGAGTTATCACCTGATGATGTCCCGTATGTGCTCGATCGGATAATGAGTTGCTGATCGAACCGACCAAGGCAACATGTTGGTCCACTGTAGAGCAAGTTGGGTTACGACTGCGGTATGTAGGTGAGCGTTATCCTGTTGGAAACACCCCCTGGAATGTTGTTCAGGAATAGCAGCACAACAGGTCCAATCTCCAGATTGACGTACAGATTTGCAGTAAAGATGTTAATATAACGAAGAAAGTGCTGCTGCTGTCAACCATAACTCCATGTGTAGATCCACTCTGTGTAGTAATCAGACAAGCTGGTGGCAGGACCACAAGTGGTCTCCTTGGAATCAATATACGGCCATTACTGGCACCAAGCCAGAGCGAGCTTTCTCCAGAAAACACCACAACCCTCCATCCTGTCTTCAAATGAGCTCTCGCTTGACACTACTGAAGTCACACATGGCAGTGGTTTGCAGTGGAATGCATGTTACAGGACTTCTGGCTAGGAGCTGTCCTTTAAGTACCTTATTTGTAGCCCGCCCGATTTGCGGGCGGGAAGGCGTGCCGGGCCCCGGCCAGAATCCGTCCGGCGGATTAGTGTCTAGGTCAGGTGTGCAGCACAATGCGAGGGTGGTTTTTAAGTTTTCCATCTGCCTCTGCGAATGCGGGCTACTTCCCCTTATTCCGCCTCAGTTACACTATGTCAGCGATTACTGCCCAAATACTGTCTCCACGATGGCGTTTACCATAATTACTCTACTCTGGTGTGAGACGTTCCCGGAAGGGTCCACTGGAGGCCGTACCACACAATTACCCTGAGTTCGGTGTGGGGTAGCGGTGGGGTGAGTGGACTGCTGTAGCCTGTTGTGGGGTTGTGAACCACTGAGGGCTACGGCGGGGATCAAACCTCCCGTCGTTTCCAGGTCCCTAGCTCCATACAATACAATACCTTGTATGCAACAGTCCATTATGTTACTGTGGTGGCATCTGCTGCTGCGGATGCAGTATGGTATACCACAGTGATACATCCGACAGGATTGTCTTCTTCATCTCTAGTGCCACGTAGCCGTTCAGAGGCTGGTCTTCTAGCGACCGTACTTCCCGTACGCTGCCAACAATCATGTACAGTGGCTACGTTCATGCCAAGTTATTTTATAGTATCGCAGAGGGAACATTCAGCTTCTCGTAACGCTGCTACACAACCCAATTCAAACTCAGGGAGATGTCGATAACGGCGTCTTAGTCGCTTTAAAGGCATTCTTGACTAACGTCAACTCACAAAGACGTATTTCCAATGCTAACAAGCGCTCACGACACTTTCTGCTTTGCTTAAAACAAATGTGATTTGCATCATCGTAGTGGTACTTTTAGACCCCCTCTTACGTGACTGGTGCCATATCTGGGTAGGTAGCATCTTTCAGACATGGAAACTTTCGTTTATCTCGCACAACTCTTTCCTGGTGTCGTAATTTTTTTTTTCGTTACTGTTTACAGGGCAACAAATTTGTACGAGCACTAAACTGGTTCAAGTGGAAATTAATACCAATTTTTTTTTAATATGACCATTTCAGCATATATAATGCTAACGTATCATGCCTACTGAAACATTTTCATATGATTTCTTAATGTGCTTATTTTTATTTTTCTTAGACATTATGCGTTATCTGAACTGGAAAGGCATATTATTATTTCGGATTTGGTAATGTCAGTGTGGGAAGCTGCCCGGATGGGCTTTCTGTCGCCACTCCATTGCATATGTGAACTACATCTGATGGCGCCTAGTAGTATGACCCACGAAAGGTAGCGAAAGTTTTGTAAATGTTAGCGAATAGTGTAACTGAGACTGGAGATGGAAACTAGACCGGTATTTTCCTAGTCGGAAGCGGAAATCCACCACAACACCACATAGAGACTGGCCGGTACACCGTCCGTCGCTATGGATTCGCTCCTGGTCCGGGAGCCTCCCTGAATCACAAAAGCAGTGTTTTAATTCGCGTGGCTGTCCGAGTGGGTCTTTTTTTTTTTTTTTTTTTTTTGGAGGGGGGAGGCTAATTTGATGAAGACCATCACGAATTCCTCTCCTGTGCCAACCTCCTCATGTCACAGAAGCATTTCCAGTTATATTTTCAATTATTTGCTGGATGTATTCCAACCACTTCCTTCCTCTACAGTTTCCGCGCTGTGCAGTCCCTCTGGTACCGAGGAAGTCATTCCCTGATGTCTAAACAGATGGCCTATCATCCTGTCTCTTCTTCTTGTCACATCCCTTTCCTCTCCGATTCTGCAGAGAACTTACTCATTCCTCCCTATGAACTAATTTTTGGACGTTGTTCTGTAGCACCATATCTCATATGCTTCGATTCTCTTCTGTTCCAGTTTTCCCACAGTGCATGTTTCTCTACCAAACAATCCTGTGGTCTAAATGCAAATTCTCAAAAAAAAATTCTTCAAATTAAGGCATTTGTTTGATACTAGTAGACTTCTCTTGGCCAGGAATGCCCATTTTGCCAGTGCCAGTCAGCTTTTGCTGTCCTCCTTGCTCCGTCCATCATTGGTTATTTTGCTGCCTATGTAGTAAAATAACTTATTCTATTTCGTGAGCGCCAACAACTATTTCTTACGTGCTAATAATGCTATTATCATGCAATATGAAGTAAGCCAAAGTATTGATGCAGCCGTTTAAACCAGAACGTTGAGAATTAAGAGCGCAATGGGCGAAGGAGTGGGGACTGGAATTTAGCGTCTCGTGTACCATTCAGTCATTACAGGCTTACAAGATTCGGGTCCGACAAGAATTGGAAAAATATTCGGTCTAGGTTTTTTCACAGAATCCTTCCCTGCATCATCATAAGCAGTTCAGCGGAACCACAGCAAACTTAAATTTTGGAAGGCGGACAGTGATCTGAATCGTGAATTCTCTCGAATGTCAGCCAGATTCCGTAAGTACTAGACAAATCTCCATTCGCTCGTGTTACCAAACAGCCCATGTACATCAATAACTGGGAAGAATGTCAGGATTTCAGAGACTACTATGTATAAAAGTTGCTAAGAAGTGTCTCAACTTTTTGACCCCAATTAGACATTCTTAACAATTTATAAAACATAAAGGATTGCTAGAGAACACAGGAGCAAATTTTCACAAAATTAGACGCAAAATGTTTTGAAAATGAGAGCAACTTGTGTGTGGGAGCAGTGAAGTTCACCTTCCTTGCCACGTCCTGCAAATTTGTTGAATCTATAAACTTTCACTTGATATTTAACATACATGTCAGCTAGCTGTTTGCCTACAAACATGCAAGAAATTTATATCGCTTTTTAACTATGCAATGGAATGCCTTTAAAAGAAAGACATTTGTATTTAAAGGACGCATAACAATAAAAAAAGATAAACTGCAGGGACAGACTCCCGACTTGAAGTGGAGGAAAAAAGGTGCTGTGAACATATGTCCGGAAACGGACTGCGTCCGTGTAACGACAATAAATCGTGTCGGAGCACAGTACAGAGCTGCATCGCATCCAAGTCAGAATAGATCTTCAAAGTGGCCTGTTTGGGATTGAAGATGATGGGAATAGTAGCGGTTGTCATGCACCATACACGCAATAGTACTTCGCCTTAGACCATGTTGGCGCATTACTTGCCTGGAGCTTGTACTAGTGTTGGTCTCAATATCCTGTTGCGCCCAGTCCATCAAATCTGGCGTAGCGCTGGGTTGCATACACGCTGCAACAACGATCTCAAACGAAAACCTTCCAAACGTTCCTTACAGATATCGACATACAGAGTTACATATTATTAAAAGAGATTTTTTGTTTCGAAGCGCCCATAGAATGTTTTTAATCCGAGTTAGCCACAACGAATGGTGCAGCACTGCATTCATATTAGACGCTTCAGACAGTTTAACTGTATACATTTCATATTGATCGACTTACTGTCTGTGATCAATGTTACGCTACAGGTGAACCTAAAGAAGGCTTAAGTGTCCAAACCGATTGGTATGCAGGGTAAACTGCAAATCTTTATCTGTAATACACAAGTCACTCTATGATGTGTAGCGATAATATGTATTTTAGCAGAATACAGTATTAGGAGATAATAATCTCTCTCTTATCTCCGTATGTTTCAACATCTTCGTGATACGCAACGTTTTTCGAGTGAAGGACCTCATTCTGAGCCTAAAGCTCCGTTACTTTTATGACACTTCAGGTAGCATGTATTGATATGCCCCGAGGGGAAAACATTTTAAGTTACTATTTTTATATGCTTTGTTGTGTTCGTTTGTCTTTTTGTTACATATTCTTCTTTTAGATCAACATATACACAAATTCGTACACACGTCTATTAGAAGTCTTATACGCAAGTTAATACGCGACATTCACGTATTTTGTGGGCAACAATTTCCACCACCACTGCACAATAGTACTTGTTGGCTCTAAGTACAAACCTAAAATTTGATGTTCACGATGATTCTACATAAACTGTATGTTGATGATACTTTGAAACAAAAGATTATTGGTTCGAGAAATGACGTCTTTGGTAGGTGGTGCTCCACAATATTTGCAGCTATAGTGGAAGATTTTGTTTCCCGACAAAACGTGCTATTAAAGGCTATAGTGTTGTAACCAGTTCCTGCTGTTAGTTACAGTATCCGAAAAGATTCTACGAACTGAGCTCTAATGTCATATTCGTGTTTCTGGAGTTATGAGAAGTGGGATTCTACCTCTTGCACTTATTTACTCGGATAATGTAATTACAAAACCCCTTATTCTTGATGATCATCAGTAACAATCGAAACCGACAGCCACAATCACGAATTTGATAACAACTTATTGCGATACATGATATTCGAAAAATATAAATGCTATAGGAGGGGAGAGTGTGACTACTCAAAAGATAGCAGATGACATTATCCTTCCAACAGAAAGTAAGTAACGATTAATACCAATTTCTCAAAGGACAGGACAGTAGGTTTTCACATAAAAGGGGATAAGGATAGACAAGGTAAATTAAGGTGCCATGGAAAGAAGAATAGCTGTTTCTGGAACATCGAAATAAGAAACGGGATCATCATATAGTCTTAACTATCGCAAGTAAATATTAAGTTATGTAGTTAAAAGCAGTAACGGAAACCAGGGGCAAATTTACGAAGACAAATAAGGTTCACAACCAAGAAAAGAATTTTTTGGCGTTTACCGATGACACTGTAATTCTATCACAGGCAGAAAAAGACTTGATAATATAGTTGAAAGGAATAAAAAAGATATCAGATGAAAACCAACAAAAGTATAGCAAGGGTAATGGACTGTGGTCTAATTAAGCCAGGCGATGATGGAGGAGTTAAATCACTTTCTGAGACAGTGAATACAGTATATGAGTTTTGTTATTTGAGAAGAAAAGTAACTGATGATGGCTGAAGAGAAGAGGATATAAAATTTTGACTTGTTATAGCAAGAAAAACATTTCTGAAAAGAAGGGAATTCTTTTATAATAAAATTTTAACTGATTGTTAATTTTTCTGAAGATATTTGTATAGAATATATGCTTGCGCGTAACTGAAACGTGGACGATACACTTAAGCAGTTCTGTTAAGAAGAGAATATAAACTTTTGAAATGTTGTGCTTCAGAAGAATGCTCAAGATTAGATGGGTAGATTGACTAAATAATGAGAAACGGGGGAGAAATGAATATGACTAACAGATGGTATTGGCTGACAGAACAAAGAATGAGATATCAAGGAATAATCAGTTGTCTAATGAAGTGTGGAATGTTAGTTGTGGAAGGAGACCTATGCATGAATACCGGAGTAGGCTCAATTGGATGTATGTTGCAGCAGTTGTACGCAGATGTAGAAAATTGACAGGGATAGACTAGCACGGAGAGCAGCATCAAACTAGTCTTCGAACATTTAATAACAAGAACGACACAAGAGTAAACTTCAAAAATTTGAATACCAAAGAAAGACAGATTATAATGGAAATCCTGAACACAACAATTGTGGGAAACAGTGTCGCAAGGAAACCTATTATGATAAGCGTGGAATAATTATGATGGGTCATGGAACCGGCGTAAATGATACTACACGAGGCGACAAGTCCTTTTGCTTTGCGCAGAGTACCAAATTAACGTGGCGTCAACAAGCTGATGAAAGTTTCTGGAGAAGTATTGAGCCATGCTGCCTCCACAGCGATCCTCATTTTCGAAAGTGTTACAGGATTTTGTACACGAACTGACCTCGTGATTAAGACCCACAAATTTTCGTTGGAAATCATGTCTGGCGATCTGGTGGCGAAATCATTCACTCAAATTGTCCACAATGTTCTTCAAACCGATCACGAACAATTGCGGTCTGGCGACATGGCGCATTGTCATCCATAAACATTCCATCGTTGAATAGTCATAAATGGTCTCTGAGTAGCCGAACATGATCGGTTTACTTAGACTGGAGGACCCAGTCCATTGCATGTGAACACAGTCCGCTCTTTATGGAGCAACCACCAGCTTGCACAGTCCCTTACTGATAACTTCGTGACTTCTGAACCACAACCGAACCATGCCATCAGCTCTTACCATCGACTCGTGATGACTGGGTGTTGTGTGATGTCCTTAGGTTAGTTAGGTTTAAGTAGTTCTAAGTTCTAGGGGACTGATGACCATAGATATTAAACCCCATAGTGCTCAGAGCCATTTGAACCATCTTACCAACGAAATCGGGACTCACCTCCCGACGCTATGGTTTTCCGGTCCTCTGGTGTCCACCAGATGTTGTCACGAGTCTAGGAGAAGGGCTGCAGCCAATGTCATGCTGTAAGCAAAGGCACTCGCGTTGGTCGTCTGCTCCCGTAACCCAGTAACGCCAGTTACAGCCACAAACTCCTAATGGATACGTTCGTCGTATGTCCAATTGATTTCTGCGGTTATTTTACGCAGTGTTGCTTGTCTGATAACTCTGTCGCCTGTGCGCAAAAGCTGCTGTTCTCGGTCGTTAAGCAAAGACCGTCGGCCACTGCCTTGTCCGTGGTGAGAGGTGATGACTGAATTTTGGTATTGTCGGTACACTCTTGACACTGTGCAACTCAGACACTTGATTTCGGAAATGGACTGTCCCATGCGTCCAGCTTCAGCTAACATTCCGCGTTCAAAGTCTGTTATTTCCTGCCGGACGGGGTGGCAGAGCGGTTCTAGGCGCTACAGTCTGGAACCGCGCGACCGCTACGGTCGCAGGTTCGAACCCTGCCTCGGGCTTGGATGTGTGTGATGTCCTTAGGTTAGTTAGGTTCTAATAGTTCTAAGTTCTAGGGGATTGATGACATCAGAAGTTAAGTCCCATAGTGCTCAGAGCCATTTGAACCATTTGTTATTTCCCGTCAAGTGGCAATAGTCACGTCGAAGACCTTTTCACATGTGTCGCCTGATCATAACTCACAATTCCGTCAATTCCCTTTTATACATTATGTGTGCGATATTACCGCCATCTGTTTATGTGCGTATCGCTATCACATGGTTAATAAATGTAAACAAGATTCTTAGAAGGCTGTAATGCGATTTTTGTTTAGTTGTGCAAATACCCAGTTTCGGCTACGTGTCATTGTCGAGCACCTCACATTACGATAAGACATTAGTGCACATATTTCTTACAACATGGTAACTGACAGCCAGCATGTAACTGACAGTTACGAAGAGGTTGTAATAAATTTGTGGAGGAATGTTTTATCTTAATGTTAGTACTTGGCAATGACAGAACGTCGAAATTAGCTAATCGCACGTTTAAATAAAAATCGCACTACATCCTACTATGGAACATGTTTACGTTTATTAAACATGTGGACGCTGTGGATCTCCACAAGCACAAAATTTGAACTATCCCACAACTTTGGTCACTTCATTGTATAGAGATGTTAGAAGTAGCACACGCTACAAAAAGGTGAATGACGGATGAAAATTTGTAGAAACGCCTGTAAGTGGAACGAATAAGCTGTAGGTGATAAATGAATAATAGCAAGTTCTTCACGACTTTCTAAAACTTTGGTATATTTTTGCGGACTCTACGACGCATTCGGGGAGTTCGTGTTCAATTACGCGGTAGCACGGAGAAAAGGAAACGAGGAGTGCTGCAACATTTGACATTCACCGTAAAGTCTCTGCAGCCAGAACGGTTTCATGCAGGAGTGAATGGCGAAGCCCTGCACGTCCTCCACAGCGGTCCAAAAATGGCTGGCTTACCATTTAGTAGGTCGGCGCTTTTTCGCCGGCCGTGTTCTGTGTGGGGGCGCAAAAGGCTGGTGGGCTGGCTGGCCGCGTGCCTGCGGGACGCTATTAGTCTTTGCGCGCACGCACTCGACCCCGCACAAAGGCGAGTATAAAACAAACGCGGAGCCGGCCGTTTTATCGTGGCGCGGCGCCGCTCCTGATATACACACCCGCATGGGGTGCTGCTAGCTGTAGCAGCCGGCTGGCTGGCTTATTCCTGGAATGCCGGCGCACGCCGCAAGGGTGGCTCCACCCCCTGCCGCCCTCCCGTCCTGGCATTATAGTGGCGTAGCCGCGCTGCGGTTGCCGCCGACCGCGGCCGGGCACTGCTTGATACCTCGCGGCGTTGCTACACGCTATGGCATGTTAATTGTTACGGTTACTTACCTTCCCTTTGGGAAGGCTCCGCAGCAAGCAGTCTCATCTCTGACCAACATACACTCCGTCGAACGGCACCGAAAATTTATTACGTAAAGAGTGCTTGAATTTGGATAACTGGGCATTGGGACTGTACATGGAGACAATTAAAAATATGTATTTTTCTCTCTTGCAATGCTAGTTCACGGATTATATGTTTCAAATGCATCATGCTGCTTTTAGCTGTTACTGAATTCATTATAATATTGAAGTTTTGACATTTTTGCCATTCTCAAGCATCTACCAAACATAACACAACTTATTCTAAACAATAAAATACGTGTACAGGATGAATACGACATAAAAACAGTTTTGCAATTTGTTGGCATTTATGTACTTACAAGATTGACGGTGTGAAGAGATTACAACATAATATGCATGACAATCAAAGAGCAACCAGTGAGCGATACCAGTCAATTATCGATCACGGCATTTCATTTTATGCGCTTTAATTTTTAGTAGATTGTGTTTAGCACAAAAGGTTTGGGTTGACAATTCTGGAAGTGCCTGGTGATACATAATACAGAGAGAGAGAGGGGGGGGGAGGAAGTGATGGATAGTCAGATAGGAGGAAGGAGGAGATTGATACAGGTATGGGGAAGGAGATGGACAGAGGTGGACGAAGAGAAAACTGGACAGAGGAAGTGAAGCTGAGATAGTGAATAGGGACAGAGGTGTGAGGAGTGATGGAGGAGAGGGACTGACTAGCAGAAGCAGAATATGGGCAGAGAGATGGCTAGTAGGAAATGGACAGAGAAAGGGAAGATGAGGTTCACAGAAAGAGAGAAAGGCCAGGAGGAGATGGAGAGAGGAAGGAAGAGATGTTAAGGACAGGATGGACAGTACATGCGGGAAGGGGAAAGGGGAGAATGGATGAGGTGGAGATAGAAGTTGCAGGAGGAGATGGGCAGAGGGGGAAGGAGTAGATGGACAGAGGAGGGAAGAGACGATGGACAGAGAGAGGGAGGAGCAGATGGACAGGGAGAGGAAGGAGCAGATGGACAGAAGGGGTGGGAGGAGAACATGGTCAGAGGAAGGAGGGAGAAGAAGATAGGGGTAAACAGCAGATGGACCAAAGAGAAAGTGATGATGGACAAAGTGGGTAGGTGGAAATTTTATACATCGACCACGGCCTCTCAGCCCAGAAATTTTAACTTAAGAAAGTGGGTAGGCTTAAATTGATATGAGGGGGGGGGAGTGCACTGGATGGACAGAGGGGGAGTAACAGACAGAGGGAGAGGAGCACATGGGAAGAGAGGGTGAAGGAGCAGATGGACGGGGGGGAGGGTGGAAAAATATGGACAGAGGGATTGGGGAGGAGCTCGACAGAGAAAGGACGGTGCTGCACTTAGAGCGGCAGGAGGAGGTGAACAGAGGGACGGAGAATGAGAAGATGGGTTAGTAAATTAGGAATAAATATAAACCTGACAATACTTGGTGCTCAGCTATTTTATACAGCAATGCATATGGATGATTCCAAGGAATTCTGCCATTCACCTCTAGATCGCAATGGCATCTCAGTGCCAGGTGATATGTGGAAAGAGAAATCGCAACTTTTATTTATTTATTTTCCAGGCACTGACGATCTGATAAAAAAACGCTGATGCAACGGCAGAAATTTCAGTGGCGACGAAATGATATCCGAATGTATCGCAACTTTCAGACACAGTATGGAAACGGACCAACGTCCTGACCAAACTAATGGCATATGCTTACCATAAATAAGGGGCTGGGCACCTGTCACTTCAGATGGCAGCATGTGAATGTAGGTTTGGAGCAAGGAGCCCGACAAAAGCAGTTCATGTGGTGACCAGAAAGTTGGAAATGCATGATCGACAGTGCGCAAAGTCTTCCGTAAGGTCTACAAGGTGCAGCTGCTTCAGGTACTAAAGCTGACAGATAAGAATTAGCAGTGGGTATTGTAGACAACACTAACGCAAAGACATGTTGGGAAAGATCTGTTTCTCCCATTACTGAACTACTTATATATGCGTCACACTGATCCGTCATAACGTTCATATATAGATTTCAGATTGTCGTGAAATTACACATTAAATGGAGACAGACTGTTCTAAGAGAAATTTTTCGTGAACACTTATGTACAGTTGCATAACTGGTTAGTTCATATCCATTGGCTTTAGCCAAAAGGCATATTTCCTAGGACAACATACAACAGCTTGTCGTGCTACAACTGGAACACCCTTAACATGACGTCATTGTACTACAGCAGGATGGAAGACAACCTCACCGCTCCTTAAAAGGCCGTTTTATGGGTGCAGTTTTTTCAGGGTAGTTGAATAGGATGTACCGATTCGATATCCGCCGCTAACACCTGATGTCACACCATTTATGAAGGACCAGATGTACCGGATCACGGTTCTATACTAACAAGTCTTGCGAACAAAGATTCGCAATGTATTCGATGGTGGGCCGTACGTGGAGAGACACTGAATACTGAATGTATGTTTATCGAGCCACTGGCTGACTAACAGTATATGCGATGATGTGTATGAACGAGGAAGCAAAACATTATAAGTTATCTCGGCCACCACAAACCATCTCGTTTACCTTATGTTGCTACCAGGTTTTGAATTACGATTTGCACAAACCCACACTTATATTCCTACCCTTGTCAGTCATCATGTAATTCACGGTGTCCATAAATTATTCTCTCAACGCTAGACACCATTAACTTAAGAATCACAGTAGAAAACAACGTGTACTCGTAGAATGAAATTTTCACTCTACAGCGAAGCGTGCGCTGATATGAAACTTCCTGGCAGATTAAAGCTGTGTGGCGGACCGAGCACTTGCCCACGAAAGGTAAAGGTCCCGAGCTCGAGTCTCGGTCCGTCACACAGTTTTAATCTGCCAGGAACTTTCATATCAGCGCATACTCCGCCGTAGAGAGAAAATTTCATTCTAGAAACATCCCCCAGGATGTAGCTAAGCCATGTCTCCGCAATATCCTTTCTCTCAGGAGTGCTATTTCTGCAAGGTTCGCAGGAGAGCTTCTGTAACGTCTGGAAGGTAGGAGACGAGGTACTGGCAGAAGTAAATCTGTGAGGACGGGGCGTGAGTCGTGCTTGAGTAGCTCAGTTTGTAGAGCATTTTCCCGCGAAAGGCAAAGGTCCCGAGTTCGGGTCTCGGTCCGGCACACAGTTTTAATCTGCCAGGAAGTTTCATCGTATACTCGTGTTTATACATTAAAGGGAAGAGAAAACGTTGCTGATAATGAGGTCAGATGCACCCCTGTGGAAACGATAGCCTGTCGACATGGAACTGTGTAGCTATAAGCTACCTTGCCCCAGCTAAACAGTGCCGTTGCTGATTAAATTAACTAAAGATAATGGTTCCATCTGATTATACAGAGTTATGGATTGGTTCAAATGGCTCTGAACACTATGGGAGTTAACTTCTGAAGTCATCAGTCCCCTGGAACTTAGAACTACTTAAACCTAACTAACCTAAGGACATCACATGCGTCCATGCCCGAGGCAGGATTCGAACCTGCGACAGTAGCGGTCGCGCGGTTCCAGACTGTAGCGCCTAGAACCGCTCGGCCACCCGGCAGGCACAGAGCTATGGGAAGTCTAAATTCCTCAGACAGAATAATTGTATGTTTCTTTCATTTTTTCTGGGTAAAACTTACCAATAAATCAGTAACTTTAACAACACTGAATTGCCATTAATTTATTAAGTAAATAATCCCTGCTGTTGAAGCAGCACATCAGTAAGCCATGCCCACTAAGAAACGTCCGCGTACCGTACGTACTTTAGCGAACCCATCTCCGTTCTACGTTTCTGTTGTTTTATGGCCGCATCTCCACAGTAGTGCATTTCCAACCTACAGTTACCTGGAAAACTTTGCTCTACTTGCCGCCTCCTGTCCAGCCGTGACCTTATTAGCAAGTTGTTTTCCTTCCCTCTGTAAAATGAAGGATTGCTGATGTATCACGTTTCAAATTTCCTCCGTGTTTCAGCTGCGGGAAGGCGTGAGAGTCCCGCAACACTCAGGCCTCTGCCGCCGGTCACGTGATCCAGCAGCGTCACGTCTTCACACCCACAGCCAGTCTACCGGCTGAAACGTGGAACAACTTTATGCACTCGTCTCCAGGGCATCTCCTGTGCTTAACCTGTTTCGTGACTCTTCACAGAGCTGCTTCTGATATAATAGCAAAATTAATGCAGTTATCAACAAATTTGTAAATCATAACATGACCTTCTTTGATAAATAGGAAACAACGGCAGAGTAAATTAATTTTCAATTTATTTAAAACCATTACAAATTGTTAGCACCCAATAATGATAGCGGTTATTTTAGAGCACACATTGCACCTTTACGCATGTTTTGCAGCTCTGTTATCGCAGACGCGCTGTGATTATGAGAGCGGTTTCCACAGCATTATCCAGTGCGACCCAGAAAAGGGAAAGAGTGTATAAAACAGATTATTTCTTTACTTAAATTTCACAACGAGCAACTTTACTTCCAAAGTAATCAGATCTTGATCGTACTTCGTACTGAGACTGTGTGATAACAATAAATTTCAAACAAGCATGATTTTCTTAGAATTATTATACTAATATTTCTCTCTCTATGCCCGAAGTTATTTTTTTCACCAATAGTTAGCATTAGGCTAGCTAATTGTATGCGCACCATTCAAAAAGGGAACTCCAAAGTTTGGTATGAGACAGACAATTAAGATTAAAAACACAATCAACGTCCAAATCCACTTTCACTAATGTAAATTTAAACACATATCTTTCAATGTGAACTAGTATGAGCGGATATATCCCATAATCATGCCGAAATACAGGCTCTTCGACATATACAAGAAACTACATGCCAACAGTATCAGCAGCCATAGTTTCCTTGGACACATGAGGCCATCATTGCCATGCTTGTATAAGTCATTCTATATTTACTTCAAGGGCTTTGACAAATTAGGCTAGGTTGATGCGGCTTAAAACTGATCCAACAAGACTTCAGTCGAACAATCGTGGGAGTCAACATTTTCGCGAGATTGAAACAATCATTATTCAAAAATTGACAAACGTAATTTTTATCTTCTGAAGCTATCGATTTCGGAGAGGTGGAAGTACACCAGTTTGCACTAGTCTCCACAAAGTGTGGAGCAATTTCAATTGAATAGTCCTTTCACCAGAAGCGAATAATATTACGCAAAGCAAATGTGCCGCAGACTACGTTTGCTTCAACTTTTGATTGTGCTATCAGATCTGGATCTAATCGGGTAAAGTGAAGCGCAGAAAACTGAGTTTCTGAAAAAATCAGTGATGTTAATACATTAGTTTACCTTAATTCAAGAAAGAAGTTCCTTCTAAGGCCAGAGCCTTGTTAGTTACAACAAATTTTAGATTCTGCGAATTTGTCTATTTATTCTATGTGTGTGTGTGTGTGTGTGTGTGTGTGTGTGTGTGTGTGTGTGTGTATGAAATGGTAATGATCATGAAAGTGAGACGCAGGAGAGGGTGAAACCCGGTGCTGGCACATAGCCTAATCCTCACGAATAATACCTAGGATGCCACCAGGGTTAACGTCCCCATCCGACGGACAGATCACCATCGACAATGTCACATGCCCCCACTTCATGAGACACTGCGGTGAAGCTTGGTATTTATGCCAGGCCTTTGGCACAGAGACTGGTGTTCAAGAACTTTATGCTACCATCTCTCCTCCCCTTGCCAGCCACACGTTGACAGGGAAAGTTTTTTCCACCACATGTACTGTATATTAAAATGATAAGTAAAATTTTCGGACGACAGTATAGCTGTGAGCATTTCTCATTCTTGGTTTGCAAGTCAGGGCGTATAGCTCGAATGTACTCATGCTAAACGCGACAACATACAGAGATCTGGCCTTTGCTTCCAGCTTTTTGCCACTTTGAAAGCCATAACGTGCAGAGAGTCTCTTCTATTACAGGAAAGCCCTAGTAAGATATATCTGAGGATCACGGTGGATATTACACTGGTGAATTTTGTTTTTAACCCAAATACTATCACTCACTAGCTGAAAAAATCACACTAGTATTTACAGTGAGAGAAAACTTATTCCGAAAGTGACGGTTATAATCCTGTTTGTCACCAGCCAGACAGGACAGCTGTATAGTCAGATTATTAAAAAAGGGTTTTGTTTTTTCAATCATTCAAGTTACTTTTGGAAATGCTTCCTATTCGCATGTGATCCAGTTTGTCAGTGTTAAAAGATGTCTACATACTCTGCCCACTGTGCTCGCTTCAAACAGCTGTGTCTGTCTCTGAACCACGCTAACCAACTTCTTTATAGAGCCAGTTTCCCTCTAGTCCTATTTCAGTAGCTACTTTTATGAAGCTATTTCAGTCGGAGTTCGTCTGAGGAAAGAGGTACCACCAAATGAAATTCGTTGTTGGTAACAGAAAACGCCCGACAGAAACGTCTATAGTCAGACGGACAAGAGCTTCTGGATTGTAATAAATACAACTGGAATTAGAATAGCAGTAAATACCCTTAATAAGGACGATGCTGGAACATGTGCAGCGGAATAAAACTGGACACAAGCGACGTCACGACCGATAGCATGGGTATAATAGGTAGTTTGTCATCAACGATATGTCCGTACCTGCAGGAGGCCGCACATAGTTTTCACAGCAACGCAGATGAATGGAAAACAGTAAGTGAAGTAATAGTACGCGCAAAGGACTCAGCCTGTTAATAAATAGTCTTCTATGCAAACCGGACAGACTGACAACAAACGACAAAAGATAAATCACGTTCAGGTGCTCTACGTGACATCACGCATCTCACACGAATGAGATTCCAGTTGCCAAAGCCGATAAAGCCCGTGTCGAAAACTCGTCAGAAATTCGGAGCACCTCTCGCGATGGAAGCCAAAATACAGGACTGGTTCTCTTGCTCGAGGTTAAGCAACAGAAAGGAGTCACTGATGCAATACGATGTAGGTATTTCTTAAGCAAATGCAACTGAGATCAGAAGCTCTAATACGGATTTACTTCGTTGTACTATCTGCAGATTTTATGCAAGCAAAGCCCGAATAGAGAGCAGTACTACTGATTTTAGGCTCACCATTATCATCAAAATCATCATTATAGTCAGTAATATGATATCCACTGTTGAACAAACTCTTGCTACTGTGTGTAATCGAACACGATCCACTCACAAGCCTTCAGGTCCTAGTCTGACATTTGATCCTTTGAAAAATGTAAAATTTGAATAATATATCGCGCTGGTAAGGTTTTTTGGTAACCAGTCTTGTACGTGATCTGATATGGCCAGCTACGTGTTCCTCTCCTAAGACAACCTTTTCATCTCAAAGCGTAATTTCCACTCTATATTCTCAATCATTTGGTGGCTGCGTTCTAATTTCTGTGTTGCCGTACAGTGTTTACCCTCTACAGCTCCTTCAACTACAAAAGAAGTTACTCCCTGCCCTATCATTCTGTCATTTTCGTGGATCGATTTCCTCACCCATTCCTCGGAGAACATTCTTCTTATTTTATCAGTTCACTTCATTTTCAGTATGCTTCTGCGGAACCACGACTCAAACGTTCTGATATTCTACTATTCTTTTTACCGCGGGAGTGGCCGACGGTTTGAGACGCTTTGTCACGGATTGCTCGGCCCCTTCCGGCGTAGGTTCGAGTTCTCCCTCGGGCACGGGTGTGTGTGTTGTTCTTACAATAAGTTAGTTAAATAGTGTGTAAGTCTAAGGATCGATGATTTTAGCAGTTTGGTCCCATAGGAATTCACACACATTTGAACTTCTGAACTATTCTTTACGGCTCATAGTCTGTGTTCTGCTTCCATAAAATGCTGCATTCCAAACGAACATGCTCAGAAATATCATTTTTGAAAATAAGAAAGGTTTTCGCTACCAGTACATTTGTTTTAACGAAGAATCGAGTTTTTGCCTCTGTGAGTTTGCTTTTTGTGTCCGTCCTGTGTAATATTGTGTCCAAAGTGGCAGAAACTCTTTGCATCATCTACTTGCTGGTCTCCTGTTTCGATGTTAAGTTTATTGCTCCTCTCACTTCTGCTGCCCAGTAATTATACTATCTTCGGTTTACTCTCGATCAGTAGTGTGTACTTATCGGAATTCATTCCATTCAACAGGTTCTTGCAATTCGTCCTCCCTTTTACTGAGGATAGCAGTGTGATTAGGGAATCCTGCTGCTGAAATCCTTGTACCCTCAACTCTACTTTCACTCCTGAAACTTTCATTTATTTACATCACAGCTTCATCGGTGTTCAGTTTGAGCAAAGATGTAAACAGAATATATATGTCTTATACCTTTGCAAACCAAGCATTTCGTTCTTTGTCTTTCATTCCCTTGGTTCTTTCTTTCTTGAAAATTTTCTATATTACCCGTCTTCCCGTATAACTTAAACTATTTTTCTGAAAATCACTATAATTTTCACCATATTACATCTTCGACACATACTGTGATCATGTGTTGCTCTCACCATCAACCGAAACGAGAGAACTGCCTCTCTGGTGCCCTTAGCTTCCTGAAAATCCAACATCGTCATCTAACATGTCCTCAAATTTCTTTTCCATTCTTCTCTGTATTATTTTTATGAGCAACTTGGTTGCACGAGCAACTAAGGAGATTGCACGATAGTTCTCGCAGTTATCTGTTCTGACTATCTTCGGGATTGTGTTGATGATATTTTTCCGTATGTTTAATGGTGTGAACCCTGCAAACCAACTTCAATAGACATTTGGTTGCCTCTTTCGCTCATAATTTTAGAAATTCCTAAGGAATTGCTGCTGCTTCTGTGCCCTGATGCCAGTCTTCCGTCATCTTGTTGTTACTGGATTTACCATTGAAATAAATAGCTTCAGGTGAGAAATGGTAAAATGATATCTGATCTGTTGGGAGATGGGAGAGGTAAATACCAACTCAGGCCATTTATTTAGAAGCGAATCTGTCGGGAAGTCAACGTTGACAGAGGACATGATATATGCCGCTGTGGGAACAACACAGGAGAGGACTGTCGCGCGGTCCTGCGATATTAAACGGCGTGTCCACGGTTCGTGTCGCCAGCAGGAGACACCTGCGTGACGCCACTACCGTAATGGGCCTCTAGCACGCGAATAGCACGTCTGTGTAATTGTCCCGAGCTATGTCGCGCACACCCTTCGTCCTATCCTCTCTGAAGAGCCAGCTCGGCGAAATGTATGGAGGATATTACACTTACATTTTCCATAGCGCTTTTGCATAAGACGTTTTACTTTAAACACAGAACGCACTTCACGTTCTGTTTTCGAGTAGAAAGTGGTGTATCATTTATTGCCATTACCGTATTTATAGGAAGCAAATGGGCTCTTTTGTGTTGGCAGAAGAGCCAACACCGTGTTACAAGTCCGTTTTAGCTCACGGACGCTGGCGTGAAGAGGGAAGAACTATACTGACGTGAGGTCTGAAACATAACAACGAATGAGAGTTCAGAAAGCGGACATAATTAGTTTGATACTTAATTTTAATCCATTAATGATAAATGTCGTTCTTGACGGTACATGAGCCACAATATTATCTGTTCAGAATACATTCTTGAAGATTGTACTTATAGTAGCTGAATATGGCGCCTTGGTAGGTCGTAGCAAATGACGTAGCTGAAGGTTATGCTAAACTGTCGACTCTGCAAATGAGAACGTATGTAGACAGTGAACCATCGCTATAAAAGTCGGTTGTACAACTGGGGCGACTGCTAGGGAGTCTCTCTCGACTAGACCTGCCGTGTGCCGGCGCTGGGTCTACTATCACTGATCGTGACGACACGCGGGTCCGACGTATACTAGCAGACCGCGGCCGATTTAAAAGCTACCTCCTAGCAAGTGTGGTGTCTGGCGGTGACACCACAGGCTCAACAACTGCTCTATCAAATTGCGAAAGGTAACCTATGACGTGTGCATGAAGGTGTCCTACTGAAAATAATGTAAGCAGATGGTACAACACCTGCAGCTGCTTCGTTAATAACTTCGGGAATTAGTCTCTTGTCAATGGATCCACATTCAGGGCAGTTGTTGAAAGGACGTCATGTTCCTTTATTGCTGTCATGGATTTTATTTTAGCTATGATGATTTCGTTGTTAGCTTCACTTTCCAGACTCTATACGCTGCCTGATGAAAAGAGTGAAGCGCCCAGAGACATGGTAGCAGGTCAATATAATTTCTTACAGGTACGCAACATCGGCGGATATGTAAATGTTTAGAGTTGCAATCCTCTGTCACAGGTAGGACTCCCACCAATGTGCATTAGTGTTGCTACCAAGGCTGGTAGGGTGTATAAGAGGAACGAACAGCGCCAGATCTGAGTGAGGGGAAACGGACACGCCGCGAAATCGTGAGAGACAGTGATATAGGCATCTCACAGAACTCGAAACAGGCGTCATTGTGGAACTCTCTTTGACTGGTCGAATCGTGCAATATCCGTACTCGGCTTCATGACTCCGGTTGACCACGACTGACAACAAAATTGGAGAATCGCCGTGCTGTGCACAAAAATCATTGTAGCACCTTCATATATGCACCTGCATTCCGAGAACAACTAATAGACCTTTTGCGTCATTCTGTACAATCCATCACTATCGGTCGGAGATGAGCTGGCTCTTGGTATGATCTTTAAAATTAATCTAAATATATTGATTAACCAGTTTTTATTGTTTTAACATTCCTCCCTAACAGAAATAAATTTCTTAATATCATTCCTGTGCTAATTATGAAAAGGAGAAACCAATTGTTGTATATAAGTGAATTCCTGGTATCTTAAAACGTTTCAGTGAAAGCAGAAAGAAATAGAACTGATGTATTCTATTAGCTTCAATGAAACATGATGTCTGTTATTTGAGTTCTTGGAAAGAATGAAAATATAAAATGACCGTCAACCTTTTATTTTTATAACGGAAATTTAATTGTACTATGTAAAAGTTACATCATTCTGCATCATGAAAGCGGAGCACATACCAAAACTACAATCTAATTTTATACCAAGGTATTAAACATAAGACGCTATGCTCTGTGTTGCATGTGAGGTAAATTCAGCAATAATTGGGTAAATTTTTTCAAATTTTCCAAGAAAGTAGTTGAAAATTAATAAACACGTTCAAATTATTTTGTAAACAACTGAAAATATTAGCACTAATTAATTTGTGCCACGAATGAGAAATCATACGGTTTATCTGGATACGATTACTAGTGACAGCAGTTTAAAATGTCAAACCAATCACAGAAAGGGCATCAGATGAAAACGTTTGTCCCAAAACCTGAACAACGTAAGATATATGATTTATTTATCTCTAAATGTTATAACAGAAAGTTCTGTTGTTGTATGTACGATATGGTCACAACTCATATCGAATATTCAATTGTGCAAAAGTACACGCTAACAGAAACATTGAGTCGCCATGGAATTCAGCAGAAATATTGACCTATTTGATACAAATGTATCTGACATGTAAACTATTCTAATAGTTCCCCATCTAATTTGGGTTCGAATCTCAACTGGGATAATTTTTAGTACTGAAGATTCTAATGGCTGATAATTAGTCACTGGTAATTATTTGCAAAACGTCTTTTCTGGACCCATGTTCCATCGAACGTTTTTTATTAGGTTACTGTATACTGCCAACCGTGCCAGCTTTTGCTACAAAAACTATTCGCCTTGCACATGAATTTTCCTCTTGGCATCTCTGCCACCGTTCCCAGCTTGGCACCCCAAGCGGTCGCTCGTTTCACTTGAACTACAACGAACTGCTAAATTTCGCTAAAATCAACGATACAATTTTGTACTTAAAACACAGTTTATATGTATGTAACGAATTAATATCCTTTTTCTAATGTGAAACAAAAATTGTCTTCTTTGCCTTTCTGCCTGCAGCTATTGGAAGATCAGTTTATGTAACTGGTACACTCTTGAGAATTTCCAGCATTATTAAGTAATTGTGACTTAATTATGTTTCATTTGGATGTGCTACAATATCTCGATGTACTATAACCCTATGATCTTCAAAGTGATGGCATTTTTGATGTAATTTACAGCGTGACAAATTTGTTGCTTGTTGTTAGGAAACAGATGCCCAACCAGTTACCGTCGTGTCAGAGTAGGGCAATGGAGAGGCTATGGCAATGACAACCATCAGTGAAACCACAAACACTTCAAAGTAAACAAGGCATACTTGCATAAAGTTCATGTGCAAAACCATACAGTTTATTATCTGTTGATCATTTTAATTTATTTCTACATATATTACATTAATATTCGCATGAATGACTACGTTATGTTCTCTACCTTATGGAGGATAGAATACTAAAACTATATCAATAGTCAAAGAATAACGCGCAGTATTATGAGTGTGATGGAATATATATGCATACTGGCGTTGTGCCTGTCGTCACAGCTTAATGCCCTACAAGTTGATACAAACTAGCGAACACAAGAACAACTTGTAAACATACTGAGATGGTGAGCTTAAGAAATTTGGAATCATTAGAAGACTAGAACGTAAGATCTGAACAAAATGTGAGAGAAAGACTCGCATTCGTTTGACATTAAGGTTGACGAAGGAATTTCCCAAGTTTAGAATCAATGTAGGCAATCTTTAGAAAGTATAAAATGCCAATTAACAGAGATTTATAAAAAGGTAGTTGTCTGAAGCAAACGCAGGATTGTTAAAAAGAATATACACTCCTGAAAATGGAAAAAAGAACACATTGACACCGGTGTGTCAGACCCACCATACTTGCTCCGGACACTGCGAGAGGGCTGTACAAGCAAATGATCACACGCACGGCACAGCGGACACACCAGGAACCGCGGTGTTGGCCGTCGAATGGCGCTAGCTGCGCAGCATTTGTGCACCGCCGCCGTCAGTGCCAGCCAGTTTGCCGTGGCATACGGAGCTCCATCGCAGTCTTTAACACTGGTAGCATGCCGCGACAGCGTGGACGTGAACCGTATGTGCAGTTGACCGACTTTGAGCGAGGGCGTATAGTGGGCATGCGGGAGGCCGGGTGGACGTACCGCCGAATTGCTCAACACGTGGGGCGTGAGGTCTCCACAGTACATCGATGTTGTCGCCAGTGGTCGGCGGAAGGTGCACGTGCCCGTCGACCTGGGACCGGACCGCAGCGACGCACGGATGCACGCCAAGACCGTAGGATCCTACGCAGTGCCGTAGGGGACCGCACCGCCACTTCCCAGCAATTTAGGGACACTGTTGCTCCTGGGGTATCGGCGAGGACCATTCGCAACTGTCTCCATGAAGCTGGGCTACGGTCCCGCACACCGTTAGGCCGTCTTCCGCTCACGCCCCAACATCGTGCAGCCCGCCTCCAGTGGTGTCGCGACAGGCGTGAATGGAGGGACGAATGGAGACGTGTCGTCTTCAGCGATGAGAGTCGCTTCTGCTTTCGTGCCAATGATGGTCGTATGCGTGTTTGGCGCCGTGCAGGTGAGCGCCACAATCAGGACTGCATACGACCGAGGCACACAGGGCCAACACCCGGCATCATGGTGTGGGGAGCGATCTCCTACACTGGCCGTACACCTCTGGTGATCGTCGAGGGGACACTGAATAGTTCACGGTACATCCAAACCGTCATCGAACCCATCGTTCTACCATTCCTAGACCGGCAAGGGAACTTGCTGTTCCAACAGGACAATGCACGTCCGCATGTATCCCGTGTCACCCAACGTGCTCTAGAAGATGTAAGTCAACTACCCTGGCCAGCAAGATCTCCGGATCTGTTCCCCATTGAGCATGTTTGGGACTGAATGAAGCGTCGTCTCACGCGGTCTGCACGTCCAGCACCAACGCTGATCCAACTGAGGCGCAAGGTGGAAATGGCATGGCAAGCCGTTCACAGGACTATATCCAGCATCTCTACGATCGTCTCCATGGGAGAATAGCAGCCTGCATTGCTGCGGAAGGTGGATATACACTGTACTAGTGCCGACATTGTGCATGCTCTGTTGCCTGTGTCTATGTGCCTGTGGTTCTGTCAGTGTGATCATGTGATGTATCTGACCCCAGGAATGTGTCAATAAAGTTTCCCCTTCCTGGGACAATGAATTCACGGTGTTCTTATTTCAATTTCCAGGAGTGTACATAAAATGGAGGTAGGAAGTTTCTGTTGTAGAATTTATTTCTGAAAATGATCATAAAGTTGTAGACAGTAAAATTAATACAGAAAGGGAAAATTATTTCACATCTGCAGTAACTGTGTGTGATCGTGTGGAACAGATAGAATCTAATTCAGAACAGCAGACTAAGTAGGTTAATAGAGAAGAAACAAAACTGCTTGAACAAGACAGCAGACTGTCTAAGGTAGAGCGTAACATTATAGCTGGTGCTAATAGTGGTGTAATTTGGTCACAGAATCATCTGAAATAACATGTATCACTACCAAACAATATTTAGGTTTTGATATGTCTGAATGGTGCATTCAGATGAATTTAGGAATGGTTTTGAAATTTTTTTGCCTAGTTTTCTGACTGATTGGCAAAATACTGGTTTTGTTACGTCAAAATTCTTGGTTGAAGCTATAAGGCGTGACTCCTACTGAACGGTATGACACATTATAAAGCTTTAACGAAGCCTTTAGCAAAGAATATTGAAGGAAATAAAAGCAGATGGAGTTGAAAAATAGTTTACGCGGAGTGGAAATGTCTAATAGCAGAAATGTAGGTGCAGATATGTTTGCACTGATGTGGGTTACTAATTGGTCTACTTAAATAATAAATAGAAGCCTGAACAAATGTTCAGAGGTTTATATGTAAAGCTGTCAACGAACTAGTATAATAACATTATGCCTGCTCCCAGGGTTGACATTAACGCGCCGCGCGGGAATAGCCGAGCGGTCTCGGGCGCTGCAGTCCGGAACTGTACGGCTGGTCCCGGCGGAGGTTCGAGTCCTCTCTCAGGCATGGGTGTGTGTGTTTCTCCATAGGATAATTTAGGTTGAGTAATGTGTAAGCTTAGGACAGATGACCTTAGCAGACTTCACACACATTTTTTGACATTAACGCGCTTGGTAACTACTTGCAGACGGTGAGAGAATTATTGCAAAGAGAAGAGCAACGTAACAGAAATTTTAGACCACGGGGAACTGTGGAAACCCACCAGAATGTAAATGGAAACTGAATGGGTGCATTTTGTGATGATAATGGTTTCAAATGGCTCTAAGCACAATGGGACTTAACTTCTGAGGTCATCAGTCCCGTAGACTTAGAACTAGTTAAACCTAACTAACCTAAGCACGTCACGCACATCCATGCCTGAGGCAGAATTCGAACCTGGGACCATAGCAGCAGCGCGGTTCTGGACTGAAGCGCCTAGAACCGCTCGGCCACAGCGCCCGGCGTTGATAATAGAATTAGAACCGAAAGGTGGCGACATACTACGGTAAACAGACAAATTAAAAGAGAGTAAGGGTCTGTTTATACATTGCGTTGTCCGATCGTGACAATAACGATGTTCAATAAGGCAACATGTGGGAGTACAAAGAGGAAATGAAGTAGAGTCATAGAGTATGAGAAACTAGGTCCCGTCTATGAAGTGGCTACCATTCGCAGAATGGGTAACAGTAATTTGAACCTTCTTGCAATGCTATTTGTACACCATAATATTAAACTAATTGAACTTGAAAGTAATAACAGAGGTGATGCAATGGAGGCAAATGAGATGAATGAACTCAGGTTGCACATATTTAATTAGGGCTTGGAGGACTTTTTCAAAAGAAGGATGAAGTATTCACTGCATTACAGAGAATTTGCTAGATGGTCTCAAGGAAAATGACGAAACATGACATGTTCAGGAAAGCATGTGCAGAACAACTGGCGAAGAATTTAGTCATGAAGAAAGGAGTGACACACCATAGCGTAGGATTGTAGGAGTTAGATGAGGAAAGGTTGGTGGAAATGTCGACGGTAACTAATGAAGATTTATGTGTAGCAAAGGGAGAAGAACCGGCAGGTTATGACCATAATGGGGTTCAGTCAATTAGTAAGAGTGCGAATGAAGATGAAGAGGATGCGGAATTTGCAGAGTCAACGAAAAATTTGAGAAGTGCTTTGAACCATCATTAACGCATACATTGGCAAGTGCTAAAATGATGTATGGCGAGTGCAGTCCTATAAATCTGCGTGTAATCCCTAGCAAGGGAGGAAGGTTGGCAAGTGCTGACAGGATGTAAAGTCAGTGCAGTCCTATAAATATGTGTGTAATCCCTAGCCAGGGAGAAGGTTTTCACAAAAGGGAAATGTTACACGTTTTGCTGGAGGAAGAGGAATTCAATAATTTTAGAGAAAAGACAGGACAGCCAGTAACTACTTTTACGTGAATACGTGGTGTCTGCTGTTTTGAACACGTGCGAAAGAACAGAAACAGCGGGGAATCCGAAGGTGTGATACGTTAAACGGTGATTGGGGGGGGGGGGGGGGGGAGAAAGGAAAGGGAAGGGGTTGTCGATGTCAACTGCATAGGGGCTTTTCAATACATCAGCGGCGACGAGTCCAATGCGTGCCAGATTGGGATCCGATCCTGTGGTCTCCTGCTTACTATGCAGTTGTGTTAACCACTGCACCACCCAGTCACAATATTTTTCCACCTGCGCGGACTATATCTACACGTCTCTGGGGCGACTCACACTCCCATCTAACACCACCTATCGACAGTACCTGTCCATATCCTCCATGCACGCTACTGTGAGATTTACACACGAGATCAGACGTAATTGCGCATCCGCTGTTCTTTCGGACATGTCAGAAAGATCAGACACCCTACATTTTTATAACTGATTCGCCCCGATGGCCAACTAGTCCACCTTCTTCAGTGCGGAGCACAATTACGTTTGACCCGACGGAAATCTCACAGTAGCGGACATGCAGCACATGGACAGGGACTGCAGATGGGTTCCACTAAGTGGTGGTGTGAGCCAGCCGAGAGGGGTGCCGGGACAGTTTGTAATAAGTTGTGAAACAATAATGATTACTGGATGTGAATTATAAAACAATGATTATGTATGGAAAGTAAAGAGAGAAAAGATATGTAACTGTACATGGATGTACTATCGTGATAGAAAATGAATACTATGATTTGAATTAATAATGTAGAAAATAACCTGATGTGACGGTAAGAATATGAGAAATGTTATAATATAAAAAAATTTAGTGGATGTATGGAACGGATTTCATAAAGGGCAGTGAGATGGAGAATTTTATAAACTATTTTATATTTTAGAATATAATCTCTTTCTGTATTGCGTAAAATATTTCATTGCGTCGATTTTGAGAGACATTGTGAAATAGTGTAGTAAATCTAGAAAACGAATTCATTAGCATGCTATTTTGCTGAAGTTACTGATTTGCGTCCACTTTCATAATAACAGTTTTCAACGATGTTCTAGTTTAGAATACTTGGGAACTCCAGTTACAGAAAATTATTTCATCGTCATATGAATGATGAATTTCGAAGTAGTAAGAAGAAAAATTTGGAAATAGAAAACTATCTGTCGAGAATATTATAGCATCTCTTAATTACTGCTGATTTAGTACGTTTAATTATAGTTGTGAATGAAGGTGTGAGTGCAAAATAATATAACAAATGTGTTGTGTTATGTCCATTAACTGAGTATACGTTAGCGTGAGAATTGCATCTCTACAGAGAGTGAGGGGAAATTTGTAACGTATGATTAGTCAGTCCGTGGCACTGGGAAACAAAAAGCACTTTTCTTCTTGTTTTCAGTCTTGAGTCTTCTGACTGGTTTGCCGATTCCTCTCCTGTGCCTTCATCTTCATCTCAGAGTAGTACTTGCAACTACATCCTCAATTATTTTCTGGATGTATGACAATCTCTGCCTTCCTCTAGCTTTCACTCTGAACAGCACCCTCTACTACCCTACAAGTCATTCCCTGATGTCTTAACATATGTCCTATCATTCAGTACATTGCTATTGACAGTGTTCCGCTCCAATTATGTGTAGAACCTACTTATTGCTTACCTTATCAGTCCACCAAATTTTCAACATTCTTGTGTAGCTCCATGTAAGGCGTCCTCATTTTACGGACCTTACATGAGCTTGATCCATAAAGACAGGACGAATCAGTATGAGATCCTCAGAAACAAATAATTACATTATATCAACGAAAGGCAACTGCAGTTAATGTCATGGACCGAAAACTAACAAAACAGTATCTATCAATATATGGATTGGTATAAACAAACAAGTTAAAATGAAACGCATTTTGGAGACAAACCGAGGAGGTGGTTAGTGGTATCATAAAACTCCCATTTAGTAAGAGAACGGCGAGCCTCAAGGCAGAAAGGGATAGTGCCAGTACAATACATTATTCCTTTTAACGTAAATAAATCCGGGACCGAGGGTAACGGGCTGCGCGTCATTAACAGGGCTAGGCTGCAACGCAGCAAGGAAAATAAAATTGTTTATTCGTCTCTAGTGTGACGGTGATTGGCTGAAGCCACACTTGGTGACGCAAAGGCGACACAGTGGGGAGATCCCCATTATATAAAAGCAATTTGAGACCTTAAAGCTCTATGTCTCTCTCATGTTGCGCCAAACCACATAAGTGTATGAAAATAAGAGACGATGTTCAGAGCTTTTCTCTCTGCTGAGTGAGGACGATACTCTTCACATATTGTGGCGACAGATACAAGGCGGTAGTTAATTATTCCTGCGAGAATGTTTGTGGGGGAAGGAATTGTGCACGTCACTCCAAAGCATAGCGAGTGTGTAATAGCCATTATTTTGACTAAGGAAAGATTAACATTCTACGGAAAGCAGGAATGTTGCGACTGAGCGAATTCAGTCAAGGCCAGAGTAGGGAATTAGCACTTCAGATCCAGCACAAAGACAAATCTGTTGCAGAAGCCGCTCGGTAAAGTATGACTGCGAATTAGGCCACAGGAAATGTTGACTTGATATTTCTCACTCCAACTTGCGTACACTTCGACCATTGAATATCAAAAGCTAGGATACAGACTTACCCTCACTTTGAGTAATGGGAGCTTTTTCTTTGGGTCAAAAAGTAAATTTATTCCCCCCCACCCTCCTCCAACTCAGTACATTGACCAGCTAAATGAGCTGTTGAGGGTTTTAGTAATCATTCTTTCCCGTAATAAAATTTTTTCATGTGTAGAGATAACGGTTTTAATAATCGATATTTCAACATATCCAAGAATTTAATATTTTGTTGTTGAGTGTCTAAAGTAATTGAACATGATTGTTGTTTATCATTTGACCCCTCAAAGCAACAGACGATGAATTATATATAGAATAAAACAGGAAATAGCTGTTTTATCTTTCTAGAATAGACCCCAAACTATCACTTTTATTATTTCGTGCATTCTAGGCACGTGACAGCAGCATTTTTAATGTTATTTGTTACGATCCGCACCTGATATTAGCTATCTTACAGGTCCAGGATCATATTTATTTACAATGCCTGTTTAACAACCTGAGCTTCAGCAGAGAGTTCAGATGTTTTGTTCATTTGCGCGCTAAGTGGTAAGCTAAGTTTTCACACATTAGTACACTCACTGTGCAGATACAAAGGTCGGACATACAACAAAATGGTGACCCTGCCAGAATGCGAAATTAGACCATTCTGATAGACTGAGGGTTAGCTTTCGATAGTTAAAAAACACATATGTCTCCCAAACAATAAGCTGACGCAAACTGGAGCAAAAAAAAAAAAATTAAATGTAAACGTGACACAACTGTGTAGTAAGTTTTGTTCTGACTAAACTCCAGTAACCATAAGGCTATATAAGAGACGATGAAACAGATTCACATATTGAATATAGGACTGTGGATGATATTTTGGGGTACAATCAAGTCTTATGATCAAATGTTAACGCGTAGTGGGGTTCGGAAAATTCTAGAAAAGCAACCCTTAGTGGAACGCCCAAAAAAAGACAGAAAATAATATATTAAAACACCGAGAAGTCATGGAATATCTTGATAGGATCGAGTTGGACACGCCACAGGTAGGTCAGCGCTTACAACACAAGAAAGAACAGGTAGAAACACAGAATTAGACCGAAAATGCAAGACATAAAGAGTGGACATGAAAACGGCGATGCTAATGAATTAGACGCTGAGTCTGTAGATAGTGATTTACGGTGTATTGAACCAAACGTAATCATATTGAATCAGTCAGGCTTGCAATTGCATGAAAGAACGAGTGTTAGTCCTCCTACACTATGATCGGAAGTTGAGGAAACGATTCACGAAAAACGAGATAGGGAACAGTTGCATCAGATGACAACTGGCGAAAATAGTGTACATGAAAACGCCAACATATTTGCAATATCGCAGCGTTTATTACAGCAATCCCAGGAATCAGAAAAGCTTGTAGAGAGGCGCATAACACATTTAACAACACAGTTTTAACAATCAAAAAAGCGTAGAGAAGGACGTGTAAGACAAGGGCAAAAGAATTAGAAGTGCGCATAACACTGAAGCTAAAGGAAACTAACAAGGAAATACAAAAAACGCGTGAAAATATTCAAGGCCAATTAGACCAAATGCGGACTGAAGATAAGGAAGCGCAAATCACACGGCCAACGCTCGTTACAGGGCACAGACCACTGAGAAGAGGCATTGCCACTGTTACGTTGTATGGACATACGCTGCAAAGTGTCAAAAAAAGTTAAACAACAGGTCGAAGCTTTTGCCATCAAAGCGATTACGAAGGCGAAACATGTCATTGTTGAGACGAGGTCTAACAAAAGTACGACGAAAGGGTCATTAAAGAAATTCGATGCTCGTATCTCAAAAATACAAGAAAAACACGAACACCAATTCCAATGGCTGAGATCGTAAGTTTCACGTTAGATCTAAACTCGTGGTGACGTAGAAATCGTTAGTGAGGAGTCTCAGACGACTATAGAATCCATTTTAGTGTCGGTAGATACCACTGTGAATATTGCAAAATCAACAGTGGCCAATAATACGACAGAAAGGGTACCCGAAATTACGGGTGACGTAAGACGGAAAGGCATATGTGCATACCAGTCCGAAACTGCAAACCGCGAACGAGATGTTAGTGCAAACCAGCGTAAGCCAGAACATCGCGGTAATAGTAGGAAACAGTTTGGATTGCGACCACTTGTTCAAGAAAGAATAACAAGTCATATTCATCATTTGGATTTGTAGTTCTTTGTGTTTCTCGTGTTTGCATTTAAAATTGTAGGATGTGAGGTCCGCCAGTTATGCATAACAGCGTTTTTCCTAAAACGGTGTTTTGCATAGCTGGCGGACCTCACGTCCTACAATAATCTGCTTTCTCTTCATGGTCCTGGAGATCGCTGAATAAAGTCAGTCTGTCGGTTATCCCGAGTTTGCCAGTTTCAACTCCTCTTTTCGTCTATATTACTTCCCTTTCAAGCACTATTAAAACCATATCCAATACATTGTGGTCTGTATTTCCACTGATCCACTTTCTGCAGCAACGTATGACAAGGCGTCCGCAGCAATAAGAATGTTAAGGTGTGACGTACAAGAATCGGAATTGGGAAGAGCAACGAAAGAAAGATCCGCACAGATACTACAAATAGGGAGAAAGTCACAACTGAGGTGTTGGAAGGAGGTACGTTGGACTGACACTGACGATGATGTATATGGTGCAGATGTTAGATTCTGCACAGACGAAAAATGGTTTTCAGCAGGATAATATATATCTTACTGCAACCTGTGACGCTACAATTGATCAAGACAATGGTATTGACCCACAAAATACGGCTAATACAGGTCATAGAGAAAAGAAAGAAGCACGGGTAAGTACACCTGATCAAAAGTTCGACACGCTACAGGATCTATTAAAATCCTTCCACAAAACTTTGTAAGATAAAAGGATGGTTCAAATGGCTCTGAGCACTATGGGACTTAACAGCTGTGGTCATTAGTCCCCAGTAACTTAGAACTACTTAAACCTAACTAACCTAAGGACATCACACACATCCATGCCCGAGGCAGGATTCGAACCTTCTACCGCAGCAGTCGCACGGTTACAGACTGCGCACCTAGAACCGCGAGACCACCGCGGCCGGCGGAAGATAAAAGGAGTCTGAGGCATTGTGGACTGCGGGAATCGAGCAAAATCGTTAAGAACGAGCCTTTAATGGAAGGAAAATAACAGGGAAATTATTCCGTCGTGATCGAAAACGAACCAGATTATAAAGTGTGTGAACAATCTGATAAATCAGATTCAAACGTATACAATTTTGGCACAAACGAGGACTTAGTTCGGCAGTATTACCGAGAATTTTCCATCATCACACCAGACACAGAAAACAGCATTGCAATAATTGACGACACAGGTGAAAATTTTAATCTACAACTCTCAGTGGCAGATAACAAATATGATAATGAGTTGAATCAGAGTGTGAGTACGGACACACTTAACGGGAATCTCACGACACACCAGAATCTAAGAGTGAAGTACTGTCACACTTAAAACATACTTGCCAGCCTCTAAAATCCAAATTAAACATGATTACACAGACGTGTGACGAGGAGACAAACTTAAGGGAAATAGCAACGTGTGAATATGAGGATTTCGAATCTAGATGCGTTACCTCAGAAGCTGATCTAGAAGCAGCGAGATTAAAGTTAGACAATTTTAAAAAAGGAAGTACTTCTCCCCAAACTCTCGATGAAGACCATCAAATGTAAATGTAAAATGACGTAAATATGGATGTCCATAATTATCCAGTTTTAACAGAACGAACACACATACATCGGTTAGTACCATATTCATGTAACAGTGAAGGATATTGTTGTTAATTCAATAGTTGATAGTTGGAGTGAGTTACGGCGAAATCAGAGCCGTTATTCAATCGTTGTAATGGTGAGAATGACTTATTGGTGTCAAAAACACGAAAGGTCTAACTACTCAGACTAATTATGGGGCGTTTGTCGAACGTCACAAGGCAGACAAGACTTGCATTTGACTCCAAGGGTCATGTAGTAGAAACAAATTTGGTCATAGTACCAACGATGTCAGTCGATATGATAATCGGAGCTGACTTCCTCAATCAACAAAAGCTGTGTTGGATGTGGGCAGAGGAAGTGTCGCTTTAGGAGAAATCACCTGGAAATTCGAGGAAACCCAAGGCATGAAGAAATGTGTGGAAATTATACACAGTTACAAATTCAAGTAGCTGGAGATATTGTTTGTCAGAATAATCCGCGATATCTAAGGACGAACGAGCCAGTGCATATGGATTTGGGAATACTTGAAGGCATTTACACAGAGATTGAAAAACAAAAGTGGATCAGCGAAGGTTAGAATTAGATAGAATACTACGCAAACGTGCGATTGTCTTCGAATCGAAGCCCGGAGCAAAAAAAAGATCTACAATACAGATTCGTGGGTAAGGACCATAAGCCCTTAGAGTTGCTCTATATCAACATCCCATTGAGTTACCGACGTGCTGTATTCTTGGAATTAAAGAAGATGGAACAGAGGGGGTTGCTGAAGAGGTTGCCTTAAACTTATAACAGCCAGTTTTCCAGAAACAGATCGAACCGAGGGACTAGAAGACTTGCTCCATAAATTCCACAATGTAAAAGTATTCTCAACACTAGATTTACGATCAAGCTTTTGGCTGATTGAATTAGCCACTGAATGCAGGAAAATCACTGCATTTACTGCTTTTGGAAGGTTTTATACGTTTAAAAGACTCCGCTTTTGATTGAACATTTCATCTGCAGCTTTTATGGCTCTGAGCACTATGGGACTTAACTTCTAAGGTCATCAGTGCCATAGAACTTAGAACTACTTAATCCTAGCTAACCTAAGGACATCACACACATCCATGCCAGAGGAAGGATTCGAACTGCTACCGTAGCGGTCGCGCGGTTCCCAACTGTAGCGCTTTGAACCGCTCGGCCGCCCAGGCCGGCTGCAGCTTTTATTGGAGATCTAGGAAGTATTCTACCTAAGGAGCTGCAAGAGCGTTTGACATATTATGTGGATGACATACTCACAGCAGTCATTGTGGGAAAAACATAATGAAATTCTGGATACCTTACTGAAAACACTTTGAGAACATGGGGTAATGGTAAACTTGAAGAAATCCAAATTTGGAACACTATACATAGAGCTCCTAGGACATGTCATATCTGCACAGGGAATCAAGCCGAGCCGGCCGGTGTGACCGAGCGGTTCTAGGCTCTACAGTCTGGAACGGCGCGACCGCTACGGTCCCAGGTTCGAATCCTGCCTCGGGCATGGATATGTGTGATGTCCTTAGGTTAGTTAGGTTTAAGTAGTGCTAAGTTCTAGGCGACTGATGACCTCGGATGTTAAGTCCCATAGTGCTCAGAGCCATTTGAACCATTTGAATAAAGCCGAACGACAACCGCATCTCAAATGCTTCAATACTGTTCTTTACCTGTTTTTCTTCGGTCCATGTTTCACTATCATATAATGCTGTGCTTCAAACGTACATTCTCTGAAATTTATTCCTCATATTATGGCCTATGTTTAGTACTTGCAAACTTTTCTTACCTAGGAAAGCCCTTTTTCCCATGGTAACCTAACATAGGATTTTACTCCATACTCAGTAGATTAGGGCAGCATTTAAAATGTTTAAATTTGATCAATAACTACACGAAGTATAAAAAATCGTATTTTTGTTGCCTCTGCAAGCTGTTATACAGGTTACCTGCAATCGAGGTTGGGTAGTCGCTTAGTAACAGAGATGTTAGTGGAAGAGCAGAGATGGCAGTATACAACTGTGACACCAGCACACTCTCGTGAAGATGCTGTTGTCGCCTACGTCTCCCCTACAGTTTTCTCACTTTGACTGCTGCAGCCATTAGCTCGCGTAGCTCGTTAGCGTAAGCAACAGTTTTTTAGCCGGGTTGACGCTGCAAAGAAGTGCTATCCACAGCTTCCCCTCCTTAGCGCGAGCACCGTTGCTAGTTAATAATTACGGTGCGACGAGTGCACGGCGATAGATTAGGAAGGGTGCTGCTAGCCGGACGGACCTGGAATGGCCGACTGCCAACACAAAGCAGTCCCGAAACACGGTGGAGTGTGCTCGTCGCCGTAACCCCCCGCGCTGGTCGCTGGAGGAAGGTTTTTGTGCGATGTTTGGGGGGGGGGGGGGGGGGGGGGAGGAAAGAGGTCGGCTGGCGTGTCCATTCTTTTCTATGGCCTTTAAATCGCGCGCAGGGCGAGCGCGGCACAAAGAGGAGAAACAGTTGACGGTGCTTCTGACACGTGAGGGTGCAGCTGTCTGCAATGGCCCTCGTCGTCTCCCAGGATTTCCTACCATCTTTGTTAGCAGGCTCGCACTTGCCGTTCGTCTGCTACTCTTGACGTGTAGGAAGATGCCTCCTGCAAGCCATCTAATATGTGTAGGGTATTGTCAGAGAGCGATTCACACATGTTAATACCTGTATTTTCTCCCGCGTAGCGTGAACGCCATTAATATTTCCGAAGCACTTCCACATCTCGAAGTGATCGTTCTGATACCGCAACAGCGGTGGCTGTTTTCTACTGTATTACACATATCTAAATGCTTCTTTATCAGTTTTCTTTTATAATACTGGTGTATACACTGCTCAGTAAGAAAATATAAATGCCTACCTAAAAGCCGGTATGTCAGCTTTTGCCACGGACAACAGAGGTGACGCGTCAAGGCATGGAAGTTATGATACCTTGATAGGTCGCTGGAGGGAGTTGGCGTCGCATCTGCACATAAAATTCTCATGATATCCGTAAATTCCTGGGAGGAGACGATGAGTTTGACGCCATGTTCAATCACATCCCAAATATTTTCGATCGGGTCCAGGTCTGGCTAATTGGAAGGCCAACACCTCAATTGAAACTCAGCGTTTCTCGAACCACTCCGTCAGACTCCTGGCCTTGTTGCATGGCGCATTATCTTGGGAAACGCCACTGATGTCAAGAAACATGATCGTCATTAAAGTGTGCACGTGGTCTGCAACCAGTATGTGATGCTACCTGGCCGTCATGATGCCTTGCACGAGCACCAATGAATTTGTGGATGCCCACGCGAATATTCCCCAGAGCGCAATGGAGCCACCCCCAGCATGTCTCTGTCCCACAATTCACGTGTCAAGGAGGTATTCCCCTGGAGGACGACGGATTCATACCCTATCATCGCCATGATGGAAATGGTATCGTGATTCACACCATCCGCCACAGTTCGCACCCTATCCAGTTTTCCCAGTCTGTCCAGCCTACATGGATGGCTGTCCAATCCCACGACGTCTGGGTTTGGTTTCACCAATGTTTCGCCACGTGTTGAAGAGACTCACTGTAGTACTCTTCGAAGTCGTGCGGTTTTCGAAATGCTCATGCCAAGTCTCTACACCTACATCTACATTTATACAACGCAAGCCACCCAACGGTGTGTGGCGGAGGGCAGTTTACGTGCCACTGTGTGGAAGGTAGGAGACGAGATACTGGCAGAAGTAAAGCTGTGAGTACCGGGCGTGAGTCGTGCTTCGGTAGCTCAGATGGTAGAGCACTTGCCCGCGAAAGGCAAAGGTCCCGAGTTCGAGTCTCGGTCGGGCACACAGTTTTAATCTGCCAGGAAGTTTCATATCAGCGCACACTCCGCTGCAGAGTGAAAATCTCATTCTGGAAACATCCCCCAGGCTGTGGCTAAGCCATGTCTCCGCTATATCCTTTCTTTCAGGAGTGCTAGTTCTGCAAGTTTCGCAGAAGAGCTTCTGTAAAGTGTGGAAGGTAGGAGACGAGATACTGGCAGAAGTAAAGCTGTGAGTACCGGGCGTGAGTCGTGCTTCGGTAGCTCAGATGGTAGAGCACTTGCCCGCGAAAGGCAAAGGTCCCGAGTTCGAGTCTCGGTCGGGCACACAGTTTTAATCTGCCAGGAAGTTTCATATCAGCGCACACTCCGCTGCAGAGTGAAAATCTCATTCTGGAAACATCCCCCAGGCTGTGGCTAAGCCATGTCTCCGCTATATCCTTTCTTTCAGGAGTGCTAGTTCTGCAAGTTTCGCAGAAGAGCTTCTGTAAAGTGTGGAAGGTAGGAGACGAGATACTGGCAGAAGTAAAGCTGTGAGTACCGGGCGTGAGTCGTGCTTCGGTAGCTCAGATGGTAGAGCACTTGCCCGCGAAAGGCAAAGGTCCCGAGTTCGAGTCTTGGTCGGGCACACAGTTTTAATCTGCCAGGAAGTTTCATATCAGCGCACACTCCGCTGCAGAGTGAAAATCTCATTCTGGATCTCCGTAACGCTATCACGGTTACCAATTGACCCTGTCACGAAACGCGCCGCTCTTCTTTGGATCTTCTCTATCTCCTGTGTCAACCCGATCTGGTACGGATAGCAAACTGACGAGCAATACTCAAGTATAGGTCAAACGAGTGTTTTGTAAGCCACCTCCTTTGTTGATGGACTACCTTTTCTAAGGGCTCTCCCAGTGAATCTCAACCTGGCACCCGCCTTACCAACAATTAATTTTATATGATCATTCCACTTCAAATCGTGCCGCACGCATACTCCCAGATATTTTACAGAAGTAACTGCTACCAGTGTTTGTTCCGCTATCATATAATCATACAATAAAGGATCCTTCTTTCCATGTATTCGCAATATATTACGTTTGTCTGTGTTAAGGGTCAGTTGGCACTCTCTGTACCAAGTGCCTATCCTGCTGTCAATCACAATCTTCCCCTGTTTAAACTCAGATATATAGCGCGCCGTCCCCATTTAATACACCGACAGCACGCTGACTGATACCACATGCACCGTGCATCGGTCTGGCTAGCAGTCTTTCACCTTCACTTGAGGCTGCAATCGCCTGTACGGGTTTATATCGATAGCAGGTCGGTGTCCTTAATGTTCTTGCTAATCACTAAACTATTTCAAGATTTTCCTTACAGCCCGGCATTTTGGAAGTCTATCACACGCTCCAACTCTAAAAGTTTGATACTGTTAGCAAAGAGACAATGTGCGGAAGACTTTACTGAAATTAGAGCAGCTACGCAATTACAAAGAAAACCTAAAACATTAATTGGCAGAGAACAGAAAAAACAGAAAATTCGGGAACATACTGACGGGACGAGGCTGTTAAATGGGATTCTCAGTTGTGCTTTTATGAATCATCCGGGAAAGGCATGGCCTAAAATTCAAAAAGGTTCCTGGTTGGAGTTACGGCCCGGTACGCAGTTTCAATCTGTCATAGATTTTCACACAGAACTCAATAAAATGACTTCATAAGATGAAACTGGGTGGATGTGATGCCTAATATCTGTTGAGTTGTAGAGAAAGTGAACAAGCGCAAGTGTGTTTCCAGTGATAACAGAAGTCTCTACGAAAAACCTCACAGGACTTGTAATTTCCTTATGACGATACACAGAGTACTCTGAAAAGACTTCAAATGTTCTACTATCGATTACGCTTATGCCAGTATCTAGCTGATATGATTTCATCACACTTGTAGATAAATCGATATTTCTTAAACACGATTGTATACATCGTTATACAAAGATTTTAGGGGGAAGTCAAAGACAAAAAAATGGTTCAAATGGCTCTGAGCACTATGGGACTTAACTTCTTAAGTCATCAGTCCCCTAGAACTTAGAACTACTTAAACCTAACTAACCTAAGGACATCACACACATCCATGCCCGAGGCAGGATTCGAACCTGCGACCGTAGCGGTCGCGCGGTTCCAAACTGTACCGCCTAGAACCGTTCGGCCACCCCGGCCGGCAATTCAAAGACAGCCAGACAGTAATATAGCACAATTTCTGAAAAAAAATTGTAGTTGAGAGCCGGCAAGCTGATACGGTGAGACTTGTATAGCTTCATTAACTACATCCATGTGACTGCCCTTCACATCTTACTGCGCAAACACTTTGCAGTATTGCTGCGTGTTGTCACTTACGTTTGCTTTGGAAGCAGTCTGACTTCTTCATATACTGCATAACAATATATATTACAGGCCCATACAAACTAACTAACAATCATAATTATATTGTGCCGTACCCACACGCCGTGTGTTACTGAATCAAGGGGTGAGACATAGTGACCTTGCGTATGTTCGTTTTCTTAATGCTTTTGTTGTTGTCAATATTTCTGGAACTTTCAATAGCTAAACAGTTTAGCTGAACTTTTGATTTTTCGAGCATTTAAGTACTTATATTTGATTATGTGCACACATCCTCCTGCACGGTATCGTACGATGTTCTTTTTAAGCAATCATTTAATGCACATTGTATACCAGTTTATTTTCTTGTAACCAGTCCAGTCGTCGTCAAATGTGCTGCATACTTAAATGTATGCCTCTTGTTTTGCGTGATTTGAAATTACTATCGATTCTTTCATTTTGTTACGTATGCCGATAAAACTCACTCGTGATAATGTACATGTGCTCCAATACATCTGGATCCCTAAATGTGTAGTAAATTAATCATTAGGAAATATGGTGGCCTTGATGAAGGTGAAGTGTCAACCCCAATGAAATAATCACTTTATGTGTGACGAGTTCTGTAACAGTATACGAGCAGAAAGCTACTGACATAGTAGTGGGGAATTGAAATGCGATTGTATGGGTAGGAGTAGATGAAGGAGTTGCTGTTGAAAATGGACTACATAGCAGGAATGAGAGGAGAGAAAGACGAGTTCTCCATTATTTCAGATAGTATCAGTGAATAATCTGTTAAAGAATTACGACAGGAGAAGTTGTACTTGAAATAGGTGGAAATTACGGGAAGTTTCCAGTTAGGTTAAATGATGACCAGGAGGAGATTCAGAAATCAGATAGACTCTGATGACTGTTTAGGAATGATGAGGAGTAGTTTCCAGTTCAAGAACCTAGTCAGGAACAATAAATGGGCAAAGAGGTGAGATACAGAAGTACCAAGGAATGGAGACATACGCTTGAAGTTCTCTGAAGTTATAGATACTGCTATAAATAATAGCTCAGTTGAATAAGAATAAACATCTCTAAAACAACCTATCACAAAAGATGGGAAGAAGAAAGTATGTACGAGGAAAGTAGTTGCGCAAATACCTTGGGTAACAAAAGAAATAATTCAATTGATCGACCGAAGAAGGAAGTAAAAAAACGTTCGGGAATTCAGAAGTGAAATAAGTAGGAGGGTACGAGAAAATAGCTGCATGAAAAATATGAAGAAATCGTAAGAGAAATGTCTGTCGGGAGGACTGATACAACCTTCGGTGAAATCAAAAGCAGGGAGGTAATGTGAAATGAGCAATGGGGAATCCATTGTTAAATGCATAGGACCGAGAGGATAGTTAGAAATGGTAGATTGAAGTCCTCTATGGAGTGGGAGGACTTAACTAAAGACGCGATAACAGAATAAATTGGAGTCGATTGGAAGAGATCAGTGATCCAGTATGAGAAACAGAATTTAAAAGATCTTTGGAAGACTTAAAAAGAAATAGTGCACAAAGTATGGATAACATTCCATCACAATTTCTAAAATCATCGGGGGAAGAAAAACTAAGCGATACTGACGTTGGTGTGTAGAATGAGACTGATGATATACACCAGATTCTCGGTACAAAATCATGCACACAAGTGCGAGAATTAACGCACAATCAGTTTAATACTCGAGCATCCAAGCTGCTGACGAGAAGAATATAGAGAGTAATGGAAAGAAAATTGAGGATCTACTAGATAGAGATGAGTCTGGCCTTAGAAAAGGCAAAGGCATCCAAGAGGCAGATCTGACGTTGAGCTTGGTAACTGAAGCAAGACTGAGGGGAAAGCAAGACCCTTTCGCAGGATCTGTCGACCTGGGAAAAAACATTCGACACTATATAATAGTGCAAAGTACGCGAAATTCTGAGAAAAAAAGGTTTAAGCTATAGGGAAAGAGGGGTAATATACTATATGAAGAACTAAGAGAGAACACTAACAGTGGAAAGCCAAGAATGGAGTGCTCGGATTAAATAGGGTGGAAGACAGGGCTGTAACCTTTCAGCCCTACTGTTTAGTCTATATATTGAAGAAGCGAAAAACTTGAAGAACTAGAACGAAGTGAAATGATAATGAAATGAAGACCCTAAGCTGTCGACAGGCGTTGGTATACATCAACGGAGACAGGCGAAAATGTGTGTCACAAACGGGTCTCGAACCCAGGATTTCCTGCTTACATGGCAGACGCTCTATCCATGTGAGCCACCAAGGGCTCAGAGGACTGTGCCACTGCAGGGATTCATTCCTTGCGACTCTCCCCGTGAGACCCAAATTCCCAACTTAATGTCCACACACTACATTACTCGCGGCAGACAATCTTACCAACACCCGTAAGAGTTCGGCAATGTGTCTGCGTCAGGCAAGGAAGAAGAAGGTCAATGGCCAGTTATCCTTAACTATATGAAGCTGGTATCTGTTCTTTCGGACATGTCCGATGGTAATAGGTGATAACATCGGACCTCACAGGATAATTCTTCAGCGAATTATGTTTGGAGGCGAACAAAGAATGTAGATGATGTTTTTCCTACAGCATAATCCTCACTATGGTTACCGACTTAATGTGCCACCACACGACGAGTTTTCGTGATACATAGTACGTCTATGAACTCTGACAAAAACGACTACATTGCTGAATAACAGTAATCTCCATCCTCTTCTCCTACACACCTCATTTTCATTAATGAACCGGTGCCAATGGTAAGCATTAAAGGGTATCAGGGATTCTACACCTGCTTCAATGAAACGATGGTTCTTTTTTTGTCTAGACAGTTCTCTCTAGAGTCGGGGCGTTCCCAACGATTCTCCTCTCCTAGCTCTGACCATTGGGAGGGCTGATTTAGCATGTAGAATAGTCAGAACGACCAACGGTGATATGAAAAGCAATGTTGTCAACATTACGAGTGAAATTGTAATTCCATTGCTAAGCATTGAGGAGAGACCGGACAGATTGAGAGAGTGCACTGAAGGCCGCTATAATTGGGAAGAACTGTCTGTGATGTGATACGGGAAGAAATAGTAAGCGGGTCTTTAGAATGTATGATATCTCATAAAGCAGAAGGGATAGAAAAAATACCTTTGGAATTTCTAAACTGTCAACCAAATGACTAATCGATGTGCTCTGCAGCCCTACGAGTCTGGAGACATGCCATCCGACTATTGGAGAAGCATAAAACACACAACCACAAAGGTAGCAAGGGCATATAGTTGCCAGAACTACAGCAAAATTAGCTTGTGAGTCCATACATTTCATTTTTTGACAAGAGAAAAACACAAGAAAGAAAAAAATAAAAACCACTGAAGACATGCTGGATGACGATCGGTTCGTCTTTCGGAAAGATAAAAGCATCAAAGAGGAGTTCAGTTGACAACTAAAGGAAGAATGAAGGAAAATCAAGGCACGTTAATAGGATTTCTCGATCAAGAAAAAACGCTCATATTAAATAGTCTTACATTTCGAAATTTTCATGAAAGCTGGAGTAAGCTATAGGGTAAATGGGCAAGATGCACTATGTACGAGAACAAAGAGGGAACAACATGAATGGAAGGCCAGGAACAAAATGCTCCGCTTAAAAAGATGGTGTAACACATTAATTCCTGTTTTTCTGTATGTGCACCGAAGAAGCAGAGGCGGAAAGGAAAGAAAGGTTCAGGAGTATGTTTAGAATTTAGGGTGAAAGGATATCAGTGATGAGGTTCGCGGATGACATTGCTATCTTTAGTAAAAGTGAAGAATAATTACAGGAATTGTTGAATGGAACGAATAGTGTAATGAGGAAAAAAGGCATATTGAGAATAAACTGAAGAAAGGCGAAATTCATGAGGAGCAACATATATGGAATTAGCGTTAAACGTAACATCAACGTAGTTTACTAAAATGGAAACAAATAAGGGAAATGTGCTACATAGGAATCAAAATAAGGTATGGCGAATGAAGCAAGGACATTGAAAGCAAAATAGCAACAGGAAAGTTGGCGTTCCCAGCCAAAATGAATCTACAAGTTACCTTAGCACGAGGAAGAAATTGATGAGAATATCATTTAGGAGCTCAGTTTTGTACGATTGTGCATCATGGATTATGGGATGAACGGAAAAGTGTCGTTTAAGGCGAGGTGCTACTGGACGTCGTTGAAAACTAAATGGATTGATCATATAAGGCATGAGGAACTCCTCTACAGAATATGTGTAGGAAGAAACATATAGAAAACACAGAAAAAGAAGGGACAGGACAACTGGACATGAGGGTGTGACGTCCATGGTAGTAGATGAACTGTAGAGATTACAAACTGAGATGCACGTACTACTTTGGAAAGAAGTTGTTTACACAAAAAAGTAATTCGAGGTGGAGCATTTCAAACCAGATAGAAGACTGACAACGAGTAGAAGAAACAGAATAAGAGTAAGAAGAAGAACAAGAAGAAGAAGAAGAAGAAGAAGAGTATCGGCAAGAAAATGAAATTTTGAGTTAATTATCGAAACACCTATAAAACAACAAGTAATATTAACGCAACTTACGTGCAAAACACACTTCTTATGAGATTATATTGCTTCAGACATGAGAGGAACCAGACTATTCAGTGTGAAAAATGCTTAGAAATTCCTGACGACCAAGGTATTATCAATGTACCAGAACATCCGTATACACTGGCGCTACCTTTGTAACACGTATTCTAAGAGAAACGACAGTAGGTTACACAAATTTGATCGACTACACCTTTCTCTGACTGAACACAAGTAAAAATGAAATACAAGCACTGTTAAAAATCACCAGAAGTGCGGTAGGTAATAGGCGTTGAATTCCACTTCCTATTTGGAAGCGAATTAGATCCATTATTAACATCAATAATTCGGAGGAATATAAGCGGAAAGTTGTCGACTCCAACAAGTTACAGCGAGCGTAGCAAAACGAATCCGCAAATTAGCAGCCAATATAGTTGACCACTTATATGTCGTTAATTGTGCGATAAATTTACACTTTCCAATTGTTGATGTACATTGGGCAGTACATTTGTCCCACTAGGTCAGCGCGGAATTCCTATTTACACCTAATGCAATGTAATTGAACATGGTCCCTTTATTGGGTATGGTGTCGTGAAATTTGCAAATCAACTAAATCACAGAATTTCATATTTCTTAACCGACGGCATATTGGTAAGATTTAATTAACATTGTTCATTTCTATGATAAGTCAAGGGACGTGTAACCAGAGTGTCTACTTCTTTTAAAATCATAGTTAAGTTTCCCTGGTTCTTAAGCGGCTAGTAAATTATAAGTATTTCCTACATTTTCCTGATATTATGCAAAAGACGCTGTTCAGTTCTATTCGGCAGTCACTAACGACGTTCAACCCAGTACGATCGATTATAATACTTCTCGCAAATCAATCGCAGGAGCGCCATCTCACGAGGTTTCTGCTTCGAGAACCGGTGTGACAAAGAATACAGTCATAGAGGAAGTAATAGTAAGCTTAGAATAAACAGAAGTGAAAGAAGCCTTCATACATGTGTGCAGACCACAATCTTTAACAACAAGCAATTAATATGGTATGAAGAGCCGATGTAATGAAAATGGTAGTTAAATCACACAATAGTGTTTTGTTAGCGACAAAAATGATAGGTACCTTGCTGTAGTTCAGTAGTAGCAGTTTAATCGGAAACTCACGAAATGAAACATTCCTATAACAATGCAGAAGATAGAGGCACGACTTCGCAAAAACATAGAGTTTAGCTATAAACTTGAATATAAACTTGAAAGTCATCAACTGCCTGTACAATTGTAAAACTTATTGCAAATATACCGCTACCCTGTGCATAATGTCACTGTATGTGTGCTGTTTGCCAGCTGTCGATGTCCTCTACACAAACTGTGGATTATCCTAATGATCTCAGCCGAAACAGGCAATACAGATCTAGAGAAACCTCTATATTGGTATAAATATTTTTACACTCTTCCCTTTACACACCAGATAGCAGAACCGTTTTAAGATTTTTTTTTCGCATTCTGCAAAAAAAAAAAAAAAGTTGTGTCGTGCTATGGGCTGGTCTGTTTGTGTCCTAAATATTTGTGTTGTGTACGTACTTACGCATAGCAGAAAAGCCAAACACGTAGTGACCTATTCGATAATGTACTGGGATGGCCGTGACTGAGACACGGGTAATTACGGAGTGCTTAGCCACTGCAAACATGATTATTTTCCACACCCCGACGAGAATGAAAACGGCCCCGCTTTCTGGAACAAGCTGTCTGGGTTTATACGGAGTGCCGTAATGTACAAGAATTTCAGTAGCAACTTACTGACTTTGACAGGTGGTTTCGTTTATCAAGATTTTCAGTTTGAACCCCCAATCTAGCGGCGTCCCTAGTCTGTTAATAAGGGGAAAAAGAAACGGTCGGCGGTTTTAAAATATTTTATTAATGCGACTCTTCAATAATTTTATTAATATTTGGATTTAAAAATTTCTGAAGAGTTACATAGGTAGACCGTGAAATGAATTTGAAATAAAACTATTACTGTCTGTTTACAAGCTATCCATGAATCGTAATTGTTATTCGGAGCAGAGGCATACAACAGATTTGTAGCGAGTAGAAAATAATCAAATTTTGGACTGTAAACAACTGTTAACTGCGAATACAGTGTGGGTATATAAGCTAACATTGATGAAGAACATGATGAAATTCAAGAAGATCAAGGAAGTTAATACTGAAAGTTTAGGGCAGAATTAGTTGACGTGAAAATTCCGTAAAACAGTTATCAGTGGCCTAAGTAAAAACGTCGCTAGTAGTTCAGTAAAAAAAGTGTGGAACTTACTAAAGACGGAAATAATCAAGTCCGATACACCGAAAGTAGAGACAAATAAGACATGACCAGCTCCGAAAACACTCGAGTGTATGGACAGAAGAGGAATCTACAAGAATCTTAATTTCAAGCCTAAGCGTGCAATGACGCTGACTGCGTATCCATTACTTAACAGAAATTTCAGATTATATCAAAATGTATGAGATAAATATATCAATATACTGAGGAATATTTTGATGTCAGACAAATCGATGCGGCTTAAAGAAAAATCTAAGCTTCAGAGATGTAAATTGTAAAGGTTTTATACTACGAGGTGTAGGTGGAAAACTTCCCTTCCACGCAGAATAAATGGCAAATGGATTGCAAGATTACATAAAAGGTCTACAATGTGGGAGAACAGGAGAAATATGTTGTAGAAGGAGTAATTGACCCATTAATAATGTTTGACAATGCTCTAAGTGAAATGAGCTCAGAGAAGGCAAAAGGAGTCGCAGTTATTTAAATCTGTGAGCGAATCAGGAAGTAGGTTGACTCATTTGGGGTCACAAATATATGACGCATTTTACTTACCAACAGATGCCTAGAGAAGCGTTACCATCACAGTGTCAAAGATTTCATGAGCAGATAGCCACTCGGAATGGTCGCGCGGTATGAGGCGTCATCTCACGGAGGGCGCGGCACCGCCCACCAGAGATTCGACTCCTCCCTCGGACATCGGTGTGTGTGTTGTTCTTATCGAAGTTAGTTTAAGTAGTGTGTAGTTCTAGCAGTTTGGTCTCTTAGGAATTCACACCTATTAGAACTTGAGCAGATAAATGTGAAACCATTGAAACGAATCGTCGAACAAGTCTTGCTTGAAACTCGCTATAAAGATGATATTTAGGCGAATGTACAGAATTATTCGAGGCTTATTGAGGAGAATTAGTTTGATTACAGTAAGAGAGAATGAACCATAGACCCATTTTGGCGTGGCATTTTGTAGGAAGAGCCAAGTGAAAGAAAAAATATGAGACTTTCTCAGCCTTCGTAGGTTCAGGGGAAAGCACTCGCCAGATACTCTTAACCCTTACGAGATTGGGGCTGAAGTACAGCAAATAATATACAACAGTTTACAACATCAAATGGGGGTTCTAGAAGGAAGTAAAATAGGTTCAAAAGACAGAGTTGAAGATTATCATCCCTCTGGTTCTACTTGCACGACACAGAAACAATAAAGGAAGGAAAGAAGATTATGGAAGAGGAATGAAAGTGTAAGGGGATTGTGCGGCACCTCCCGCCAGAGATTCAAGACGTCCCTCGGGCACCGGTGTGTGTGTTGTCCTAATGTTGGGATTCTCAGAAATCGTTGCTCTTCTGGTCGGGTGTAACGAAGACTTAGAAGACGTGTTGAAAGCACTGGACAATCTACGTGGTGCAGAAAAGGGCTTACGGGTGAACATGATGGAGACAAAACTGAAGGGGAGCAAAAGAAACCAAAATAATTACTTGCTTAACGTTTACAATGGGAGAGCCACAGCAGTGGACGAAGTGATGGTATTCTTGTATCTAAGAAACGAGATCACACAGAATGGTCACAGAAACGAAGATAACAGAAGTAAATGCTTTCTGCAATAAAAGAGCACTAAAGAAGTATCTGATATGATGCTAAGCGTAGACCGTCGGAATCCGGAGACGAAGAAACTGGAAGTACACAATCCAGTCAAAAACATCCAGACACCGGTTAATGGGCATTTAATACGGGGTGTGCCAACCCTTCGTCTTTATAATTTTCAGTGTCGTGTCTCAATGATAGTGGAGAAATGGCAGCTCGTTCTACCTCAACAGTCGTAACCCGAGAATGTAATGGAGATTGGGGTCTACAGAAAATCTGAAGTGCTAATGTATCCGAAAGATCGGGTCTCTTGTTCACGCCAATCCAGTTCATGAATGTTACTGTTGACAGACCACTGCCTCATAAATCTGCTTGATCGCAGGGCGCATTGTCATGCAAATAGAGATGTTAGTCGTCTCCGAGCAGTTCCTTTAAAAGATGCAGCGTTTTCTTTAGCATAGTGTGAGGACGACACCCGAACATTGAAAACCCCCATACTATAGCACTACATCCTCTGTAACTTGCTGACACTACGCAAGATGGCAGGTGGCGTTCACAAGGTATTCGCCAAACCCAAATCCGTCCCTCCGTAGGGTATTAAGCGATTCATTACTCCAGACCACTAGTTTCTAGCGATCCACTGACCAGTGGCTTCGTACTTCACACTACCTCAAGCTTCGCTCAGCAAAGTCTTTAAAAATATGTAGCTTTTGGGGAGTTTCTCGACCACTGTATCGCACTCTTTTTTACTTACTACGCACAGCAGCTGTGATGTCTGGACTGCTGATAGCTCTTTGGAACGCAGGAATGAATACGTGAATGGCTTAATTTTATTTACCTACAACAACCCACCGCAGTATTCGACATTCCGTGCCCTGCAGTACATGAGATATCTCAGATTAGATTAGATTAAATTAGAGTATTGTGTTAATAGCGATTCTTCCTTCGCGTTCCTGATTCACTGTCACATCACCAACATTCAACCCGAGCAGAATTAGAATAGTTAAATTCGCCTCACGGATTTGTCACTAGGTGACATACAATGACCAGCCCACGTTTGAAATCACTGGGCTCTTCTGATCGACTGATTCCACTTCTCACTGACAGTACTCTCCGCCTTCTTTTAAACTGGAGGGTCAGCTTCTCGTGGTATCTGGTGGTCGAGTCCACATTACAAACGGATGTAGGGATATTTTGATAGGTGGAGTAATTGAAAGAAAATGTCAGAGGAATATTAAAAATTAAGTAGACAGAGAATACGAAATAAAAAAAGACGAAACATTGAGCTGAGTGTTGGAGGAGGAAGTCTATGGAAGACCCCCAAAGGAAAAAAGGACAGGTTAATGGAACAGGTATACTTCACCTGGAGCTAGAACGACGACAGAGGTGAGAAACAGTAGAGGCAGGGTGAAAATAGAATTTGCAAAACAGTTTCTAGAGTATTATAATGTTATAGCCACGTAATGATGAATATATTGACACGAGAAATGAATCCTAAACATTTGTGCAGTATTGAGAGTATGGAAGAATCAACTGAAAATGTTAAAACTCTGCCTCGCTCTATGAGGTGTACACGGTTAGTGCAATTATGTAGTGTAATCCTAGCGAAAGGCATGAGATTTGGGTTTGAGTTCCCGCCTCTCTCACTGACTGAGCTTACAGCAAATGCTCATTAAGGCTCAAACTAAATCAGAATGCATACAGATGCCATCTCAGGAATCTTACCTCTTGCTCGGATTTTTCCTATAATCGATAGCCAAAACCTCGTAAACAGAAACAAAAGCAAGAAAAGCAAGGCGATGCTTTTCTTTTTTTTTCCTAAGAATTTTCCGTTTATATACGGAATAACTGTACGTCTTATATCATCTTTACACATTAATCTACGGAGAATTTTTCTAGTAGCTAGATAATATGAAAGGAAATTTACAGGTTAGAGCCGCATGGATAATATCTCAGTCAGGAATTTTCGACCTGATACAGAGCACTGAGGGAAGACTGTCTGTACAGAAAATCCTCGTCTAACTTACCAAGCTCTGCAGTAATATCCCTCCATTCTCTCTTGTCCGGTTAGAGGAACTTCATGGAGCACTCTAATTGCCAGCGGTCCACTGGTTGAGATTCTTGTTCTAGGGGGCCATTGGAGTCTCTCAGGCGTTAATTACCTATGCAGAGACAGCATACAGGCCTTATCCTTTTCCTGCATTCCACGATTATCACAATCAACATATACGTTACGCTAAATCTACCGGCAACTGTTACAGCTAGGAAAAAATGATGTTTCGTATAAGGATCACGTAACGTGCGAAGATAGAATACAGTAATCCACTTCGTCACCACAATAATATTGTTACTTAAATATTATAGCTGCAAAAATGTCATGTCTTATCAATCTCAATACGAGTACTACTTCGTCACAGAGAGTAAGATGAAGACAGATGTTTACATGCTTTCCTCTACAATTGCTGTGTTTCAAAAAATCTTTCTACCTCTATGCTCCAATTATGTAACCTGTTATAGCCTTCATTAATAAGTGTATCTGAAAAATAGAAAAGTTTTATTCTCTTTCTGCTCAGATCTTCTGCTCACGAAAGCACGCTTTTGAAAAACAATACACACTATCAGAAACAGTTATGCACTTTTTTAGAACATACAAGAAGAAAGAAACGAAAGAGAGAGAGGTACGAAAATTTAAAGAACATTCTTGGCAAAAAAACACATTGTGCATAACAATCACACTGTAACTTTGAGATTCTTCATGTTTGCAACTGCCGTCACACTGACAGAAAGTGACATTGAGTAAACGCAAACAAAGAGAAAAATGTACAGTAACAAGCACGATGCGACACATGCAAGTTTGTCACGTAGTAGATATGTAAACGTACTCTCAACTGGTATAACTGAAATCTGAAAGGCGGAAAGAGTATATAGAGGTTCCATACAAGGGAGATGTGTATGACGGCAATATTATAGAAATGGAAGAGGAGGTAAATAGAGATGAGAGATATGATACTGCGAGAAGAATTTGATAGAGCACGATAAATTGAAATAAGGCCCAGAGAGTAGGCGACATTCCGTCAAAACTACTGATAACCCAAGGAGAGCCAACCATGAAAAAAATACCCTTGGGAGGGCTAACCCTTAAAAAATTTACCATCTTTTGTGCAAGATATATGAGAAAGGCGAAATAGTCTTAGACATAAAGAAGAATTGTAATAATTCCACTTCCAAAGAAAGCAGTTGGTGGTAGGTGTGAATATTGCAGAAGTATCAGTTTAATAAGTCACGGTTGCGACGTTCTACTACAAATTCCTTACAAAAGAATGGGAAAAGTGGTAGAAGCTGACTTCGGGGAAGATCACTTTGGATTCTGGAGAAACGCAGGAACACACTAGGCAAAACTGAGTCTATGACACCTCTTAGAAGCTAGGATAAATAAATACAGACCCACGTTTGAAGCACTTTAGGCTTCGAGAACAATGTCCACTTGAATATTCTCTTTGAAATTATGAAGATACCAGCGGTAAAATACAGAGAGCTGAAGGCTGTTAACAATTTATACAGGAACAAGACAGCAATCAGAAGAGTCGAGGGGCATGAAAGGTAAGCAGTGGTTGAGCAGAGAGTGAGATAAGTTTGTAGCCTATGCCTGATGTTATCCAATGCTTACAATGAGCAAGTACTTAAGGAAACAAAAGAGATTTTGGAGTAGGAATTAAATTCCAGGGAGAAGAAACAACAATGTAATTCTGTCAGAGACAGTAAAGGACTTGGAAGAGTAGCTGAACGGAAAATACATTTCCTTCAAACAAGGATGTAAGATAAACATCAACAAGGAAAAACAAGGATATTGTTATGTAATCGAATTAAATAAGGTGATGCACTGAGAACTGGAGCCTAAAACAAGCAACTTAAAGTAGTAGTTATGTTACGCTATTTGGCCAGCAAAATAAGTGATGGTGGAAACATACAGAATATAAAACACATATTGGCAATGGCAAGAAAAGTGCTTCTGACGAAGAGAAATTTGTCGACAACGAATACAGATTTATGGGGCTAGAAGCCTTTTCTGAAAGTATTTGTGTGGGTTATAGACATGTGTTGTTGTTGTGGTCTTCAGTCCTGAGATTGGTTTGATGCAGCTCTCCATGCTATTCTATCCTGTGCAAGCTGCTTCATCTCCCAGTACCTACTGAAGCCTACATCCTTCTGAATCTGCATAGTATAGTCATCTCTTGGTCTCCCTCTACGATTTTTACCCTCCACGCTGCCCTCCAATACTAAATTGGTGATCCCTTGATGCTTCAGAACATGTCCTGCCAACCGATCCCTTCTTCTGGTCAAGTTGTGCCACAAATTTCTCTTCTCCTCAATCCTATTCAATACTTCCTAATAAGTTATGTGATCTACCCATCTAATCTTCAGCATTCTTCTGTAGCACCACATTTCGAAAGCTTCTATTCTCTTCTTGTCCAAACTATTTATCGTCCATGTTTCACTTCCTTACGTGGCTAAACTCCATACAAATACTTTCAGAAATGTCTTCCTGACACTTAAATCTATACTCGATGTTAACAAATTTCTCTTCTTCAAAAACGCTTTCGTTGCCATTGCCAGTCTACATTTTATATCCTCTCTACTTCGACAATCATCAGTTATTTTGCTCCCAAACAGCAAAACTCCTTTACCACTTTGTTTCATTTCCTAATCTAATTCCCTCAGCATCACCCGATTTAATTCGACTACATTCCATTATCCTCGTTTTGCTTTTGTTGATGTTCATCTTATATCCTCCTTTTAAGACACTATCCATTCCGTTCAACTGCTCTTCCAAGTCCTTTGCTGTCTCTGAGAGAACTGCAATGTCATCGGTGAACCTCAAAGTTTTTATTTCTTCTCCATGAATTTTAGTACCTACTCCAAATTTTTCTTTTGTTTCCTTTACTGCTTGCTCAATATACAGATTGAATAACATCGGGGAGAGACTACAACCATGTCTCACTCCCTTCCCAACCACTGCTTCCCTTTCGTTTCCCTCGACTCTTACAACTGCCATCTGGTTTCTGTACAAATTGTAAATAGCCTTTCGCTCCCTGTACTTTACCCCTTCCACCTTCAGAATTTGAAAATGAATATTCCAGTCTACATTGTCAAAAGCTGTCTCTAAATCTACAAATGCTAGAACGTAGCTTTGCCCTTCCTTAATCTAGCTTCTAAGATAAGTATTAGGGTCAGTATTGCTTCACGTGTTCCAACATTTCTACGGAATCCAAACTGATCTTCCCCGAGGTCGGCTTCTACCAGTTTTTCCATTCGTCTGTAAAGAATTCGCGTGAGTATTTTGCAGCTGTGACTTATTAAACAGATAGTTCGGTAATTTTCACATCTGTCAACACCTGCTTTCTTTGGGATTGGAATTATTATATTCTTCTTGAAGTCTGAGGGTATTTAGACTATCTCATACATCTTGCTCACCAGCTGGTAGAGTTTTCTCAGGACTGGTTGTCCCAAGGCCGTCAGTAGTTCTAATGGAATGTTGTCTACTCCGGGGGCCTTGTTTCGACTCAGGTCTTTCTGTGCTCTGTCAAACTCTTCACGCAGTATCGTATCTGCCATTTCATCTTCATCTACATCCTCTTCCATTCCTAAAATATTGTCCTCAAGTACATCGCCCTTGTATAGACCCTCTATATACTCCTTCCACCTTTCTTCTTTCCCTTCTTTGCTTAGAACTGAGTTTCCATCTGAGCTCTTGATGTTCATACAATTGGTTCTCTTATGTCCAAAGGTCTCTTTAATTTTCCTGTGGGCAGTATCTATCTTACCCTTAGTGAGATAAGCCTCTACATCCTTACATTTGTCCTCTAGCCATCCCTGCTTAGCCATTTTGCCCTTCCTGTCGATCTCATTTTTTAGACGTCTGTATTCCTTTTTGCCTGCTTCATTTACTGCATTTTTATATTTTCTCCTTTCATCAATTAAATTCAATATTACTTATGTTACCAAAGGATTTCTACTAGCCCTCATCTTTTACCTACTTGATCCTCTGCTGCCTTCACTACTTCATCCCTCAAAGCTACCCATTCGTCCTCTACTGTATTTATTTCCCCCATTCCTGTCAATTGCTCCCTTATGCTCTCTCTGAAAATCTGTACAACCTCTGGTTCTTTTAGTTTATCCATGTCCCATCTCCTTAAATTTCCACCTTTTTGCAGTTTCTTCAGTTTTAATCTACAGGTCATAACCAATAGATTGTGGTCAGAGTCCACATCTGCCCCTGGAAATGTCTTACAATTTAAAACCTGGTTCCTATATCTCTGTCTTGCCATTATATAATCTATCTGAAACCTGTCAGTGTCTCCAGGCTTCTTCCACGTATACAGCCTTCTTTTATGATTCTTGAACCAAGTGTTACCTGTGATTAAGTTGTGCTCTGTACAAAATTCTATCAGGCGGCCTCCTCTTTCATTTCTTTGCCCCAGTCCATATTCACCTACTACGTTTTCTTCTCTCCCTTTTCCTACTGCCGAATTCCAGTCACCCATGACTATTAAATTTTCTTCTCCCTTCACTGTCTGAATAATTTCTTTTATTTCATCATACATTTCTTCAATTTCTTCGTCATCTGCAGAGCTAGTTGGCATATAAACTTGTACTACTGTAGTAGGTGTGGGCTTCGTATCTATCTTGGCCACAATAACGCGTTCACTATGCTGTTTGTAGTAGCTTACCCGCATTCCTATTTTCCTATTCATTATTAAACCTACTCCTGCATTACCCCTATTTGATTTTGTTTTTATAACACTGTAGTCACCTGACCAGAAGTCTTGTTCCTCCTGCCACCGAACTTCACTAATTCCCACTATATCTAACTTTAACCTATCCATTTCCCTTTTTAAATTTTCTGACGTACCTGCCCGATTAAGGGATCTGACATTCCACACTCCGATCCGTAGAATGTCAGTTTTCTTTATCCTGATAACGTCATCCTCTTGAGTAGTGCCTGCCCGGAGATCCGAATGGGGTATATCTTACCCAAGAGGACGCCATCATCACTTAATCATGCAGTAAAGCTGCATGCCCTCGGGAAAAATTGCGGCCGTAGTTTCCCCTTGCTTTCAGCCGTTCGCAGTACCAGCACAGCAAGGCCGTTTTGGTTAATGTTACAACGCCAGATAAGTCAATCATCCAGACTGTTGCCCCTGCAACTACAGAAAAGGCTGCTGCCCCTCTTCAGGAACCACACGTTTGTCTGGCCTCTCAACAGATACCCATCCGTTGTGGTTGAACCTACTGTACGGCTATCTGTATCGCTGAGGCACACAAGCCTCTCCACCAACGGCAAGGTCCATGGCTCATGTGGGGAGGAGGTGAAACATGGACCACAGACCGTTTAGACAAGAAGAGATTAGACGCTTATGAAATCTGGTCTACAAAATAATGCTCAAGATTACATGGGTAGATCACGTAATTGATCAGGAAGTACTGGGTGTAAATGGGGAGAAAAGAAATTTGTTGTACAATGTGACTCGAATGAAGCGATCGGTTGATAGGACACATTCTAAGACATCAAGCGATCACCACCAATTCAGCACTGGACGGAAGCGGAGTTGGGAGGGGTTAAAAGGTGGAGCGAAACCAAGAGATGAATACAGTAAGCAGATTCAGAAGCATATAGATTACAGTAGTCATGTGGAGATGAAGAGGCTTGTAGAGGATACAGTGACATGAAGAGCTACATGAAACCAGTCTTCCGACTGTACACCACAACTCACGCAGACAATAATTTTCGTAACTCGTTTCTTAAAGTTGTACTACAGAGTTTTGAAAGAGATCCAGTGCTTTTTACACTTAAACACTGATCCCACTCTCATGAGCAGTATTACGGAGAACATATTCGTGCTTATAAGTAAAAGATTTAATAAGAACGTCAATTGCGACAATGAATAAACGAACCAGTCGAATAGTTAGTTATATATAGTTTTATCTGATAACATTCTCCAGTCATCAGAATCACCACACATTTTAATTCCAGTTATTGACGAATAACCGCATTCTAGTGAGTGGTTTAGTCGAAGCATAGCACTTACAAGAATCGTTAAATAGAGCCAATTGGTCACCAGAAGCAGCTTCGCAAAAATAAGAGCTATACAAAAGTGTTCACTCGCCTTATTTACAACAAGTTGTGAAAAATGTTTTAGACTCTTGACGCGTTTCTTGAATGTAGCAGTCGTTCCTGTATTGTAGAAATTTATGCTATGTGCCTATTGCGACAGTAAAATATACTTCCAATACGGTTAACGACTGGAATAGAGTGCAATATAAATTCATTGTGGTACCATTTTTTCTCAGGAAGCAGGAGCCAATGGCGAAGAGACATTAAAGAAAATACGTCAAGAATTTAGAATGAGAGTATTAGTGGAAGAAGACAGAGAGGAGCATTGACGAGAAAACCGTAGCACTCGAAAATGGAGTTCAAAAGATGTATAACATAGAATTGCTAGCTTTCTTTCACAATGTTTAATATAACGAAGGACAGCATACGAGACATGGGTATAATTAACTTCTAGATTCTTAGCGCTGAAATGGACGAATTGTACGAAATACGCATGTAGGCAACATTTTTCACAAAACAAAGTTAGGTGATAACTAGGGTATACCTGTAAACAGAGCAGTCTTCATCCGAACAAATGTTGATCACGTACCTTCACCGGCAGCTCCGACTGAAACGAGTGAAATTATACATATGGAGTACAGCGTTGAGAGTAATGAATTCAGCGAGAGAATATTAACTAGTGACAAGCTGAAAAACGGAAAGAAGGTGACGCTAGAACTTATGAAATGTAATTACCACAAGACAAGACTGTTTGCGCTGGAAGCACAGATATCACAGAGAGAGGAACTGGTGAAGGGAAGCTTTGTGTCAAAGACTCAAAGTTCATTAAAAATTACTGATATAATTGGTTGTAACAGGTGGACCTTGAAACGGGACGAAAGGAGGTGGATAACGTAGTACAATAGAAATATTAGCGAGAGTTAAAATTAAATGCGAAAAACCAAGATGCTTTATTGGAAGATTTTTTTAGGAAAGTTTGGTCCGTCTGTAAAGGAGACAGTATGTAGGACACTAATGATACCTGTTCTTGAGTACTGCTCGAGTGTTTGGGATCCGCAGCACGTCGCAGTAAAGGAAGACACCGAAGTAATTCAGAGACGGGCTCCTGCATTTGTTACCGGTAAGTTCAAACAACATGCAAGTATTACGAAGACGCTGTGGGATCTCAGTGCAAATCCCTGGAGGAAATGCGACATTCTGTTTAAGGAACACAGTTGGGAAAATTTAGAGAACCGGCTCTTTCTGCGAGTGGAACAGGGAAGGAAATGAGTACTACTGGTAGGGTACCCTCCGCCACGCACCGTAAGGTGGCTTGCAAGTGATGAATATAGACGTATATGGAGATACAGTACTTTTAAGTCACAGTCGTCCTTATAATTTTGAATTATAAATTTTAATGCTTCTTTTACTCTCCGTATGCAAAATTAGTCAACTGGTTGTTATAAATCCGTTAGTCTAAGGGAGAGACGTTTTGATGGCCTTTTTCACCACCAGTTCTTGTTATTATTCAGTTTTCACTTTCCCACAGTGAAAAAGCTCTCATTATGCAGCACGCTTATACTATTAAATGACATATAACCGACGGAGGATGTGAAGAAAGTCATCACTATTCACAAATTATCTTATTATCCTTTCGTTTTAAGTGTTGTCAGTTACAAATGTAGATAACCCCAAAATACAGTGAATGATGTTTACTATCATTTCTTGCGTATTAGTCTTTAACAGTATCGGTGTGGCAAAATTCATTTGAATACAAACTGTATCACCAAGTTAGAGATTGCACTAACGTTTGTGTGCACGCAGGTTTTAATCAAACTTTATTTCGAAACTTCCTGGCAGACTAAAACTGTGTGCCGAACCGAGACTCGAACTCGGGACCTTTGCCTTTCGCGGGCAAGTACTCTTCCGTCTGAGCTACCCAAGCACGACTCACGACCCGTCCTCATAGCTTCAGTTCTGCCAGTACCTCTTCTCCTACCTTCCAAACTTCGCAGCTCTTCTGCGAACCTTGCAGAACTATTACTCTTGGAAGAAAGTATATTGCGGAGACTGGCTTAGCGACAGCCGGGGCGATGACTCCAGAATGAGATATTCACTCTTCAGTGGAGTGTGCGATGATATGATAGTTTCTGGCAAATTAAAACTGTGAGTCGTGCTTTGGTAGCTCAGACGGTAGAACAACTGCCCATGATAGGCAAAGGTCCCGAGTTCGTGTCTCGGTCCTGCACACAGTTTTAATCTGCCAGGAAGTTTCACATCAGCGCACACTCCGCTGCAGAGTGGAACCTGTATTCTATTTATAAACAGAACTAAAACGACATTTTCAGCTGAGTTTGAATAAAACATCTAATTCGCTACCTTTATTCAGTTTCATTTCACCCACAAAAAACAAAAACACAGTTGAATTTAACATCAGGAAAGTAAGTCAAAACGCAGCTGATGATTTGCAAAAGCCACACAGCATATACATAATCCTCTTGAACACGTGATGAAGAATTCGTACAGGGCATTGTGTCGATTCAGATTATTAAGGCTTGTTATACGTATCGCAGTGCTCTGTGTCGAATATTACTTTGATACCCCAAGTCAGAATTTAAACTTCCGCTTTCCAATCTATTTTTGTATATACATATTTTGATGAAGTATTGCAAGAACAACTCCTAGTGAATTTCCCTCTGAGACCGACCATTTTTTTTTATCGTCAGATTGTCAGGTAGACAGCTGATAAAGCTGTTATATTACTGTCTCTAAAGCAATCTGAGGGTGTGTGGTGACAAGCTCTTACCCTCGCTTGTACAGTAGCACACCGTCAGAGGCTCTTTGGTTATGGTTCGATAACTGAGAAGTGTAGTCTTGTTTTGGGTCAAAGGACGTAATAGTTGTTCAGAGGTTTCAAGTTGCTGAGAAATCACGTTAATCAAAGTTGATTGCTACCCTGTAATTTAACGTAATTTCCGTGATTCATGTTAGCGGCTGGATGGAACCTCCGATCCTGCACTGACAACCGGCCGGCACGTTGAGAGACCATTCTGACACTGCGCAGCGCCTCTAGCAAAACCTATTTCCAGCAGAAAATAGAGCTCATTTACCCTAACGACTTTCCGCTAGACACAAGGCGGGCTCCGCTCTATCTCCTTTCTCTGTTTCTCTCACTTCTTTTTCTTATTCCCTTTCTGGAGACGAAATGAACAAATCACAAGTGTCCTACAACTTCCAACCAGTTACTTGCTTCTTCAATCATGATGTCTTTTAAGACGAAGACTGTTTCGCACTCAAGTAGGCACAATTATCGGTCTCAGCGAAGGAACTGAATCCCGCATAGAAAGTGTTTTACAATCTATAAATTCATACGATTAGAGAAATTCTGCCTGGAATAAACTGCTTATACGAACTACACGTTGTGTGAAATCATTTTGAAGAGAATAGTAATCTGAAATGAGTTGACCAAAGCACACACTCAATAGTTCATCAAAATACTTTAACGCTGAGGTCAGCTCCACACAGTACATAACAATATCACCGAACAAAAGATTGTTCAGGGTAACCACAACCAGACGCAAATACTTTTCATATGTTGTGTTTTATTACTATGACGAGTTTCGGGGCAATGTTTACTTATCAGATTTGTCAGCATCATTTCGTAAGAGTATTTTAACACTAAGTACAACGTGGGTCAATTTTTATCGACGAAGTGTTTTCGAGGGTCCTATCCCTCCATAACCATCACAGGACCAAACGGTCTAGTGACTTTTCATCAATCATGGGGTTGTATAAGTCACCTAAATTTCATCACCATAGCCCACTTAGAAGAATGAAAAAATTACCTATTGTAGATTTTTGACCCATACGCATCTTAACGCAACTTGATATCAGTAACACCAATTTTCAGACACTAAATTGTTTCTGGGCGTGCTTCTACGTTATTTGCGAGACGCTGGAGTATATTATGACACTTGGGCTTAAAAGAAAGTGAAATACGAGGAATTCAGAGGTCGAGTAATACTTTAGATGAGGGTCGCTTTCCATTTTCTACAAACTGGTGACATGCGGACTACGAAAAACATTGTACCACAGCTTTACTTACACGTTTTAACTATTATTGATAAATGACTGTGGAATTTCTTCTGGGAAATTTGAAATAAAGAAACTTTATTTCTGAAAATTTATGTCTGGCAGTGCACTATTCATCTCTAAACTCTTCCCGAACGAACTGTCCACTTAGAGATGTCCGAAACCCAACCAAAATAGGAATAAAACGATGGTTTCCTACTCTGGGTCAAATATGACCATCTGGTACCACTTTATAAAAATATACTAATATGTATGCAATTCAAAACATATAAGTATAATGAGTTTTGTGCACTTACACTTTGTTCCAGAGAATATTTTATTCTTGAGCATTTGTGCAGTGCGAATTAGGGAGTGTACAAAAGAAACAAGCACGCACACATTACACAATAAACTATGGCACACGAACATTTCATAGCATTATTCATGGCAATTGCAGCATCATATACGCACCTCAAACTTACGAAGCAAAGGGTATCCATCAATTTATTTATTTATTTTGCATATGGCAATACAGCGACAATATTTTATATAAGTACAACAATATGTGAACTAAATGTATAAAGCAAAATAATGTGTAAATAGTACATGTGTAAAAAACAAGCAATAGCACAAAAGGATAAAGTACAAACACTCAAGATAAAATAACTACACGTTAAGAGCTTGGCAAGCCTGACTAGAAACTCATTCATATATTTTAAGATCAATATCTATATTGCACAGCCAATCCAAAGCAGAGGGTTTCACATATATAACCTCAGAGACAGGTCCGGCGTATCTTCTTAAGGGGCATTCCTCAATGTAGAAGGTCTGACAAGAGATAAATGTGACTACATAAGCAAGCTTGTTAACGATCATAAAATCGACATCATAGCACTCCAACAAACTCATCAAGTGCAGGAGCGCATAACAGCATGCACCACTCCAGGCTAGACACATTCATGGTACCCATCAAGCAAAGATATCACAGATGTTCTGACAAATAATGAGCTCAGTTAACTTTCGTTAATCATAGAATATGCGCAGAATGAGCAAGTTAAATACAGAAATAATAATTAAGAGCATATCCCATTTTGAACAAGTAAAGAGTACGTGATTTTCGTGACTTCTTTCAGGTAAAATAAAGAGTAATGCCAAATCTCTTGAAAAATGTTATTCCTTACACTTTTGTGCTCACGTCGGCCGCTCCAAGTAACCGTTGCGCCACGTGGGAAGACTCCTTGAAGGCGAAATGTTGGTCATTGGTGGGAATCGCCGAAGCCGTACTATTGAACACGTCACGAAACAATTTTCTGTACGACATTTCAATGTTTTATCTGTCGGCATACGCACGATACTTAAAAGATCGTTAATTTTGTTTCTGAATGACGCTGGAGTTGTAGTCTGATGGTGTCCCATATTTGCTCGACTGAAGGCACATCTGGTGATCGAGGAGGCTAAGGTAACATGTCTAAAATCTGTACTGCGTGTTATGCTACAACAGCGGTATATGGATGAGCATTATCCTGTTCGGAAACATCTCCTGGAATGCTGATCATTAATGATAGCACAACAGGTCTAATCACCAGATTCACGTACAAGTTTGCATTCGAGGTTGGTGGGGTAACCATGGGAGTCCTCCTACTCTCATACGATACCGCACCAAAAACCATAACTACTGGTGTAGGTGCAGTGTGTCTAGCGCGCAGGTCCCCAACTGGCCTCCTCGTAACCAGCACACGGCCATCACTGACACCGAGAAAGAACCAGCTTTCATCTGAAAACATAACAGACCTCCACTGTCAGCTCGGGTGAGCTCTTGCTTGACACTACTGAAGTCGCAGCAAATGGCTGTGGTTTGCAGACAGTGGAATACACGTTACCGGGCGACGGGCTCTGAGGTGTCTTTGATGTAATAAATTTGTAACAGTTCGTGGTGTCGCTGTGGTGCCAACTGCTACTCAAATTCTGCTGCAGATGCAGTACGATGCTCCACAGCCGTACGCAGAATACGATGGGCTTCCTTCTCGGTAGCGTCACGAGGGCATCCGGAGCCCGGTCTTCTTGCGACCGTACATTCTCGTGAACACCACAGATAGCAATCAGGTACAGTGGAAACATATCTTCCAAGTCTCTCCGCATTATCGGAGAAGGGAGATCGAGCTTCTCGTAGCCCTATTACACGACCTCGTTCAAACTCAATGAGCCCGCATCTCGTGGTCGTGCGGTAGCGTTCTCACTTCCCACGCCCGGGTTCCCGGGTTCGATTCCCGGCGGGGTCAGGGATTTTCTCTGCCTCGAGATGGCTGGGTGTTGTGTGATGTCCTTAGGTTAGTTAGATTCAAGTAGTTCTAAGTTCTAGGGGACTGATGACCTAAGATGTTAAGTCCCATAGTGCTCAGAGCCATTTGAACTATTTTCAAACTCAATGAGTGTTGATAATGGCAGCTGTATTGCCTTAAAGCTATTCTTGACTAACATAAACTCACCACCTCCAGTCTCAAAATTACCGAGCGAGGTAGTGGAGTGGTTAGCACACTGGACTCGCATTCGGAAGGACGACGATTCGGTCCCGCGTCTGGCCATCCTGCTATACCTTTTCCGTGATTTCCCTATATCGCTCCAGGCAAATGCCGGGATGGTTCCGTTGAAAGAGCACAGCCGACTTCCTTACCCATCGTTCCCTAATCCAATGAGACCGATGACCTCACTGATCGGTCTCTTCCCTTAACTCAATCCAATCATCCAGTCCTCAAAGATAAGTAACGCTCATGACCTTTACAGCATGTATTTAAAGCAAACCCGATACCCATCCTCAAGGTGGCGCTACTATCACCACTCATGTGCGACTGGTGTGAATTGAAACAGGCATCATTTTTCAGGTGCAGAAATACGCTTACCAACTTTCGTTTATGTCACGCAGTTCCTTCTTGGTGTTGCGATTTTTTTCCACCCTCAGCTCGAGAATTGTTCGAGTTGTCATGCTAACTGACGATATAACTAGCCAATGCGCAGCCAGTGCGAGATTTGATCCCGAGTTTGAGTCATCTGTTGAAAAAATGTTCAAATGTGTGTGAAATCATATGGGACTTAACTGCTAAGGTCATCAGTCCCCAAGCTTACATACTACTGAACCTAAATTATACTAAGGACAAGCACACACACACCCATGCCCGAGGGAGGACTCGAACCTCCGCCGGGAACAGACGCACAGACCATGACTGCAGCGCCTTAGACCGCGTCATCTGTGGAGCAACCTGTACATTTGCAACCGAGGAATACGAGCACCGAAGATCATATATCTCATGAAGGACACGGACGACAAATCAGGTGGACATGTTCCCCAGAAATATTTTTCCTAAAGCCCGATGAACTATACAACACATTAGCTATCAGGATGGAGAATTCTGCTTTAGATCTTCTAATTTTTTTTGTTTTTTGATTTATTGGCATTCCGTTGGCGCCCGTTAAGGCAGCTGAAAAATGGAATGTCAATGACCACGATAAAAACTTAACGACAAAAGTACTTCAGTCCCCGAGCCGATAAAATGCCCCAGTTGGCGAAAATCGAACCCGTGAATCTTCGCTTGGTAATCCGCAGCGCTGACCGCGCTGCTAGCGAAATGAACGATTTGGATGTTCTTCACAATAAGTTTGATGTTCACAGACTTATGTTTCCATGTAATTTTACTAAAAGTATGATCTTCACAGACTTATGTTTCTATGTAATTTTACGTCTGCTTCATCCCTGCAGTTAGCCATCATCTGATAATGATTGCGGTTTGAGATCCGATTTTGGTTTGCAGTGTGTATGTGGAAGACACAACTTCCTCGTCTTTGCTGAGCACTGATATGTTAGGCTGACTACGTCTGATTGTTTTATCGGTAATTATGCAGCAGTTTCAGATAATTTTGAATTTTTTTTCACCTGAAACAGTAACAGGATCGCAGCTCTAATATGGACGAAAATCTTTCATTATTCGCTATTGATTTCCCAACATCTGGTGGATTATGTGTGAGACCTCAAATGTGGCTCTGAGCACTATGGGACTAAACATCTGAGGTCATCAGTCCCCTAGAATTTAGAACTACTTAAACCTAACTAACCTAAGGACATCACACACATCCATGTCAGAGGCAGGATTCGAACCTGCGAACACAGCAGTCGCGCGGTTTCGGACTGAAACCAGTGTGGACTGCGGCCGGCAGACCGCAAATACCTTTTCATATAATCGTGCCTATCAAGGTTCCTACATGCAGATGTAATATTTGATACTGTGTCATTTCGATATCGACCCTTCTTGAATTTACCATCTGTTCCATATCCATTTCCGTAGCCGATGTCACTAACGTTCTGCTGTCCAGTGGGACTCGACTGGAAGGTACAAGGTGACAATCATTGAACTATATGTATAAAAACATAGTTACAAACTACGGAGTGAACACAATTTATTCGACCTGTAAACGTCACTACAGAAATTCGGATTTAGATTATGACAGCCTGCCATCATTGACGATGATGTGGCGCAGACGAATAGAAAATTCTGCATGGCCCGCTGAAGTGTCGGAACATCGATGCTGTCGATGACCTCCTGAATTGCTGTTTCCGGCTCAGCGTTTATTGCTGTACACTTCGTCCTTAATATAGCACGACAAAAAAGAGTTACACGTGTTCAGAACCAGGAATATCGCGGCCAATTTAGGCCTATGCCAGTGGCCTCTGGGTACCTCAGAGCCAAAATGCGGTCGCAAATTGCTCCTACAGCACATCAAGCACTCTCCTGCTTCTATGTGGCCGAGCTCTGTCTTGCATAAAACATATCTTGTCGAGATCACGTTAACTTTGGATAATGGGGATGAAATCATCTTCCAAAACCTTCACGTACCATTCGGTACGTTCCATCAAGGAATATCGCACCGATTATTCCGTAATTACGCATTGCACACCACTCAGTCACCAGTTGAGGGCAAAGAGACTTCTCGATCGCGAAATGCGGATACTTAGTCCCCCAAATCCGCCACTTTTGGTTACTGACGAACCTATCTAAATAAAAGTGGGCTTTGTTGCTAAACCAAACCATGCCCGTTCATACTAATTCCTATCATGAACCGGGACAAACCATGCAGTTTAGACGGTTTTATTTCGTATAGTTCAATAATTGTCACCCTGTAAGACGGTTCGAATCTCGCTGCTGGTGAAATTCTCGCTGCCAGTATTTGGCAGGCATGGGAAGTTCCTCTTCACAGTCTTTGCACCAGTCTGGACTGAATTCCAAACCTGTACGCAGTGCCGCATGAAATGAGTGCATATAACTTTGTTAACGGTGATTCGCCTGAGACGCTTCTACTAGGTCGGACAAAGAAGGCATGGTGAATGGGGACTGAGCATCATTCATTAATGCACGAAACACAATTTACTAAAATTACGAGATTCCATGAAACTGACCAAATCAGCAAATTTAAGAGTATGGCCTCAGAACCAAAGGTCATATTTACCAATTTCCGTACTGAGAGCACTATAAGACAGAGACATAGCTATGATGAAATTTACCAAATGTTTCTTACATCAACGAGCATTTCAGAATGAAATTCATGATATTAACGGAATAGGGTTTAAGTGAAATCAAACCACATTTAAAAGCTTTTAACACTGCGTGAAATAATGGATACAAACTCACAGTAACACCAAACAGAACCTTAACAGGGCACTTCCAGTGACATTTAAATCAATTTAAATAATGTTTTAAGAAAAGACATACAACAACTATAATAACAAATTTAAAGGTGGAAGAGTTACAAAATATTCTGAGCTATCCCTTGGCACTGCAAGCGGTTCGCACCGATTGGTAGCAGGCGTGACATATCACAAGAACGCGGCCAAGTGGCTCAAGGTTATTATCACAAACTCAATAAAATTAACATATGCAATATAGCGTGGCAACAAACAGCTGAATCTCGCAGTCCAATTTTTTCTGAAATTGTAATCTTTGTTCGTCTGTACATGCGCATCACATCCCGATTTCCGTTCCGTTAAGATAATTCCTTGCACCTGCTTCTCTCTTGTTTTCTTTTGTGTCTTGGAGTGTATACACATAAAGATGGTGAGATTCTTCAGAGCTCTGACTTAAATTGTACCAAACTGTAACAAGTCCCATCCGGCAAAACAAGTAATTCTGTCCCCCTGAAGAGGCAGTGTTTACGTAAAATTTTAGAGGCGAAGGAAAGATCGACACCGTGAGAAACACTTGTTTGCAAAATACGCCGATAATATCAACGTAAACAGTCGACGGCACTGGAGCCCTTAATACGACGCAGGCGAGCAAGCAGAACAGACTGCGCAGCGCGGGCTGTGGCAGCACGCCCACCTGATCGTTGTGGGGAACGGACGGCCTAAGTAACGGCGTAATAAAGTGCGGCTCAGGGCGCGGTAAACAGCCCGCTGTTTGCGAAGCTCCGCCACGCTAAAATCTTTCGGTCGCTGAAAGGTGCGCCCGGGACGGCGGCTTGACGTAGCTTTAAGCGATTCTTCGCCATTCATCTATATTCCTTTTACGTTCTATTTTTACCTCAGGCGTGTGCTTGCAACGTGACCAGTCTACCGATGGACACTGATCATAAGAATCCGTCTTATCAGTATGTACACTGTTTATCTAAAAATTTACGAAACAAATTTTATTCCTGGCGTATAAGAGCCGTCAGCGTAGTAGCTACGATGACAGCTTGAACTAACAACAAACATCGCACAGGCATTCGACCAGTCAGTTGTGAGCAGGAGGTGTAAAGATGTGAACGTGGTGCCTTAGTGTGTCAACTTTCTTGATTCACAAATCACAATGGAGCAACATCTCTATCCGAGTGTTCAAGGTGTCCTCCACAATGTTTTCAAGAAGAGAAATGTATGTGCAAAGTTTGTCTCAAACACCTTTAGTTCCTTGAGGGAAAACAACGACGCATGGATGCCTGCTGGAGCTTGATTAAATGATAAACAAAGAGAATTATTTTCTGGAAAACATCATCGCATGTGACGGGACTTTGTTTTACCAGCCTGGACCTGCCACACAAAGACAAACTGAAAAAATGCCCGTGAATTGTCAACGCTTTGACGACACAACTTACATTCTAGCCAAAGTGACGTTCGAATAGAACAACATCACGAAGAAGGAGTTTTGCGACATGTTTACATGGCTGTATAAACGTTCTATGAGTTTTACTGAAATTGTAGCAGACCATGCGAAGAGCTGTAGTATTAAAACCATCATCTTAACTTTTGCATATCTTTTATCGAACCAGCCTCGAAACCTTTTGGACTGACAGGGTACAGTCATTAAGAGTAATACAGTGTGCAATTGCCGTATCTACTTCTTCAGCTGAGATCACAATACACACCCAATGAACTCGATTATTTGTTGCAAATAGTGAAAAATTTGTTTTTCACTCCAGTTTCTGTCCTCAACTACTTCCTCCAGTACTGTGGGAGTTATTCCCTCATGTCTTAACACATGTCCTATCATCACGTCTTCTAGCCCGTGTTTGCCATCAACTCCTCACTTTGTCGGTTCTACAGAACTACTCCATATTTCTTATTTATTGAGTTCCCTTACTTTTCAGCGTCCTTCTGGCTTACCACTACTCAAATACTACGAACTTCTCTTTATCCGGTATTTTTCGCTACTGAGGAATGACTTTGTGTGTGGAATCCTCTCAGGCTGTAAATATTGCGGTAATGAATAATATATCAGGCCATTTTCATTTAGAGGGATCCGTATCTCACTCAGTAAAAACAGGACTATTATAGTATAACTCTATTTTCTGATCAGTCAGTTCGGCTGTTAAAAACCAGAAAGGGGTAGACGTATCAAGCTGAAGTTTATGCCATTTAGTAACGTCTATAGTCCGTTGGCGGATTGAGCCGGCAGGAGCGGCCGAGCGATTCTAGACACTACATTCCGGAAACGCGCGACCGCTATGGTCGTAGGTTTGAATCCTAATCCTGCCTCGGGCATAGATGTGTGTGATGTCCTTAGGTTAGTTAGGTTTAAGTAGTTCTAAGTTCTAGGGGGCTGATGATCTCAGATGATTAGTGCCATAGTGCTCAGAGCCATCTGAACCATTTGATTAATATAATGAGAATGTGCAGCCATTTATGTTAGATACTCGTATTTTAATATTCGCAAACTTTCACACTAAATCCTATATGTTACTTCCCACTGAACCGCAGTCATCAACATTGGCCAGAATATAAGAGTATAACTAAAAGAAAAGTAACATATTTGGCGTCTGTTCTTTCGGACAAGTCCAAAAGGACAGCCACCATTCCGGTCCTCCAGACATTGTGAATCAAGAAACAAAGAAGTTACAGACATTGGCTGCGAGAGGACATTAATTGTATTTCTTCTTCTTCTTTCGAATAACCCATCTGGAGGGTACGATGAATCAACTTTGGCTACTCTTCATTGTATTATATTTCCTCAGTTTCCAAATTTCCTTCATCTTTTTAGAGTGGTTCCCTTTCTTCTTGAGTACACGTTCGTCTAGTTATTTTCTTTCTCTCCTGAAATTCTGCCTTTTGAACTGCCTTTCTGAAATGTGTTCTGTTTTCTATTGTGTCTATTGTAACTCCAGCATTTTCAATGTCCTTTTCAGTCTCTGTGAACCATGCTGGCTTGGATTTGTAGCTATTGAGTAATGTGAATATCCGCTTGGTTAGTCTGTTGTTATCCATTCTGAATATATGTCCAAAAAACTGTAGTCTCCTCTTCCTCATTACATCAGTTAGTTTCTCCGTTTTCAGATATAGCTCTCTGGTCTTAACCTGTATTCAGCATTATCGTTTCTTTTAGCTCACAGTATTTTCATTAAAATTCTTCTTTCGACCTTCTCTAGTTTCTCAAGATCTCCATTTCTTGTTAGTTTAAGTGTTTCTGCCGCATAGAGAGCTTCAGGTCTGGCCACTGTTTGGTAGTGTCTTAATTTCGTGTTCCAGGACAAGGATTTTTTATTATAAACGTTTTTGGTCATATGAAACACTCATTCCATTTTGTGCATTCCAGTTTCTATAGCTATATTTTCTTTGGCATTGTATGTAATCCACTCTCCTAGGTATTTAAGGGAATCTGTTTTGTGTATTGTGTCGTTGTCAACTGTAATATTTTGAGGAGCATCACAGATGTAATTGTATTTAATGGGGATATTTGAAAGTTTGTGCCAGCCGGGGATTCGAACCCGATTCTCCTGATTACTAAGGCAGATGGTGTGACCACTAAGCACCTGCACAAAATATGCTTTCGCGCCTCACGTCAGAGTCAAATTCTCAACTTATCCACATACTGGTAATGTAGTGCCCCTCGCCAAAAATAATCATTATTCGCGACATTTCGCCGATTCCGGTAAGAGTTCCTGCGTGGTGTGCGTCTGTAATGACCAGATTAAGGCGACATTGCCATGATTTCTTCAGTGCAGGTGCCCACTAGGCTCGAGCACTTAAGAAACGGCGAAATGCCGTGAGTAATGAGGATGCTGGGCAAGGGGCACTGCATTAGCAGCGGGCGGATAAGTTGAGAATTTGAGGGGAGTCGTGCAACGGTATTATGTGCAGGTGCAATGACGACTTGTCCGGATTGCTTAGTGGTTAGAGTCTCCGCCTACTAAGCAGGAGACTCGGATTCGAATCCTGGTCCTGTACAAATTTGGAACATTCTCCATTACTTACAGTTAATGTCCACTCGCAGCCACTGGCTGCAATCGCTTTGTGTCTCAAAATAAAACATCCGAAAATGTGTTAATTTTCTGCTATGTCACACCAAAAACAATTCTTTGTACTTTGTTATCCGTCAAATTGAAATGTTATCGAAAGTCCTGGAGTTGACGGGACCTGTGTCTTGCCAGTTCATCTAGCTTCTCTATTCCAAATTTACTGCCCTTATCCATGCTTAAGTTTGTACAGAACCCTCAGCGTGCGAGTCACCCTCGCATCTGGCTAGTTTTTGATGTGTTAACGCAATCAGATGTCACTTTGTTAAAGTATTCAAAACTGTTTCCTATTTTGAGTTCATGACTCAACTTGCCAATATTCTGTTGACAGTCATAACCATCTTCCAGTCACAGAGAGATAATAGTTGTAGCGTGATAGAAATTGCATGATTTAATCCTATCTAATCTGAACCACAAAACCACTTCTTTTAAACTTCTTCATCTCTTTCTCGTGCCTTTGTCCCGCATCGGCGTAGGGTCTCCATGCTTATTAGGTGGACTTAGTATGCTTAATTTAAGTAGTGGCGGGAATCCCTTCGTGCCCCTCCCCCCTCCACCACCCTCTCACGCGAAGGAATATATGTACTTCAGCTGTCAACGTGTAGTGTTAATTTATTTGAAAGTGAGTGAGAAGTTTCTGAATGGTTGCGAATGGTGCGGGTGTGGGTGGACCTGGATACAAGACCGTTATCAATCTGGCGAGATGTCGGTACAGGCCTAATGACCACATGTTGGTTGACACATGCACCGACCTTCGTCGTCAACCCGTCAGGGGGATTCGATCCACAGCCAGCGCATCTCCACGTCGCGGAAGCGACACTTATCCACCACTGCTATTTGGGCGGGCAACCATTTCATTCCAGTTCCTGTGTACAAGCAACCCTCTGGTGTTATTGAGGTATTCTAGGAAACGAATACCTCAAGAGTCCGACACCATTCACCTAATAATATATCTCAATTATATGAATTAAATGAAATATTTTATATAGGCTGTCTAGACACAATTTCAAATTAATTTTCATCGTATCAAGTGCTATCGGTTGACATGTACATCAAATAAATCACTAAGTAACTTTCTTATCTGATTAACAATTTTCTTACTCTTTTCATTACGGAATAAAGTTCGTTACCGACATTTTTCTAACTCTGAAAGCTGGATACACAAAAACGCTATATACCTGATATGGGTGCTAAAGCGCTGGTGGGTAAAGGTTTGACCAAATAGAGAAATTTGGTGGCTTGGCCAATGACATCGTTTTAAAGTGTTCTTAAACAAGGTTTGTCGTGCTTTAACTATCTTTCTAGCAAATTTCTCTCATCATTGGTCTTCAGATTCACAAATAGGTCAAGTGTGGCCAATTTGAGAATATAATGAATCTTAGATCTTATATCGTCTTCAGGTCTTGAACAGAAAACTTTCAAGGGATTAAAAAACATGAATAAAAACATATAAATTACAAGAACGTTGTGAGAATTTTGTTGAAAAATTTCAAGAAGATGGACTATAAATTAGATGTAGAAGTCAACTACATTAACTCTCCTATTCAATATTTCACTGAAAATCTGGAACATTAAAGTGGAAAGCAAGGAAAACCACTTTGTCCGGAGGTTTGAGGAAGATGAAATTTTGATGGCCGTCTGTTGATTAGTGTTGAAGAGAAAAAGTAAAGGTGGCACTTCCGTACGTAAAACGTAACACAGTGGTGGAGAATGTTTTACCTTTAGGGCAGTGTAACTGGGCACATATGACATTTTGGTTCGGTGTTTCTATCTAGGGACGGATTTTACAGTCTGCATGAAACAACACACTCTACATAGCACCATCACCAGTTTCCGACATTTTCTCTTGCTTTTGGTTATGTGAGCCGTGAGTTTGTGTTTCGAGCGGCGTTTGTAAATTTTTCGAATTCTACCACATTGAGTGCTCTATACTCTATTAAAGCTCTTCGGTAGGTATTACTAGTTCTTCATTTACAGAATTTTATGGTGAGAAAATTCTGTACACTTTTAACATTAGTTTTATAATGGGTGGGCGATTAATTCACACTTCGCCGATCATACACTGTTTTGTACTTTGCATCGTACACTGTCTTCTGCCACAGAACATGTGACATTTGCAAGTAAAGTTGGTTTCTTTAATGCGTTTTCAACGGTATAAACTATGCGTAAAATTATTCCGTATCCAATAGCTTCTGTTTCAAAATGTATTTAACTTGTAACTCATATTTGAAAATACTTTTACTGAATCTGATTTGACTATCTGATTATTTGTGTGTAGTACACAGATAATGCAACAGACAATATTGACCAGATGTTCTCAGTTGCAATTGTTTAAAACGACCATGCTGTACCTCGGAAATTTTTTTCCATTTCATAATAGGTTACTGTAGCGGAATAATTTTCGTTACTGTGCAGAAAGACTTCAGCATACAAATTATAAATGCTAACATTTAAACAATTGAGAAGATATGTTAAACTTCTAGTACAGGGCTGAAGGCTGAAGCCTAAAAAGTTTTCCAAGGTAAAACACTCTGCCCTTTTCTCAATATTGCTGAGAGACCTGCTTGTAGCAGTGTTAGTATATGCAAAAAAAAAAAAAAATAATAATACAGACCTTGATCTGAAAGTTAATTTGTATTTGTGTTTCACTTACTTGTATTTTTAACATATGATGTGTTAGTTGGTGAAGGTCCTAGATGGTAAAACCAATTGAAAGTGATTTCCAGACTCAACATTACAAATTTATTACAGAACTCGTACTGTTGAAAATTCACGTAACAAAAAATTTTTTATACTCTATATTGCGTTCAAACTGTTTTTTATTTATTTATTTATGCATTTATTTTACCTGGAAAGATTAGAGCCTTCAGGCCCTCTCTTACACCTAACCAGGCATACTCAGATTGAACGAGTTACAGTTTCTACAGAACATTAAGGACATATAATGTATTAAGTATTGATGTTAAAGAAGAAAAATAGAGATTATAACAGTAGTATAACAATACAAAATTATAACAATCAAGAATAATAGTGATAATAATAATAATAATAATAATAATAATAATAATAATAATAGTAATGACTATGTATATGAAAGTAAACATACTTTTCTTTTGTGAATGTCAGTCCTATTGTTAGTTGGGAATTTTCTCTTTATGTTATTGCGGCTTGTGAGTTATTCTCATCGAGCAGAGACATAAGACGATAGAATGAGGTAAAAGAGATATATAAGAGGTAGATAGGTTAGAGGAAGAGAAATGGAATGGGAAAATTCGAAGCTGTGATGGAGAGGAGAAAGAAAGAGATGAGAGGGGCACAACAATGGTGGCTATACCGTCCCTAATATATAAGTTTTGAGTTCCCTCTTGAATGTTGAGTAGTTTTTACAGATAATACGGTCCTGTTCAGATCTTTCGCCACATTTTTGGTTTAACACCCTGTTCCATTGTACACTGAACAGTCACGTCATGTTACCATTCCAGATAGTTCCAAGATACGTTCCACGCGACATGTGAATGTAAACATTGGTACAAATGTGCACTTTTACTGTACAAGGCGAATCATCTGTTTTATGCAATCTCCAATGCCTTCAAATACCTTGCCAAGGTTTTCATGTTCTCTCACTTGCTATATGCTAACATTTAGCCCCACAAAAAATGAACAGGATGTTTTTGTAGGAAATTAAGTATGGTTAAATTTTGTAACAGGATGCATTTTCTCTAGATGGTGTAGTTTTCGAATTAGTCAAGAAAACCTTCTTAAATAACTCAAAAACTGAAGAAAAATTTCAAGAAAAACTTCTTAAATAACTAAAACAGAGAAGAAAAATGTCAAAAAAAACTTCTTAAATAACTTGAAAACTGTGACACCCAGTAAAAACTTATCCATGTACAAAATTTAACTACATTAAGTTTCCCAGAAGAAGGGTGTGTTCATTTTTTCTGCGGGACTAATAGTCTGTGATTAGCGAGCGAGAGAATATGAAAACTTGCTCGTGGTTTGTTAAGGCATTGGGGGTTGTATAAAACCTGTCAGTAGGGGTAGCTGAGTCACGCTGTGTATTTTAGAGCATAACAACTGACAAAGATCAAAGTGCTATGACATATGAAGACATATCAAAGTTACACAAGGTGCATTTCAGCTGCGTACATGTTTAATTGTGACAAACATGTTCGAACATTAATTTTTGACGTACCTATGGGGAATGTGTAATGTACTACCGACTAAAATATTAATATGGGCTGAGTGATGAACGGACTGTGGAACTTGACGTAAAACCAAAAGTGTTTTTGAAGATCTGAAGACGACAGTCTCACCTGTCGAGACCGATCAAAAACAGGCAGTTTCGAACGCAATCTAGGCTATAAAAAAGTGTTTTAAACTATGTACAGATCACTCCATCTTGTTGAAACGTCCCCTTAGAAAAATTAATGAATTACTGTGCTGATAAACCTCTTACACTATTTGATTTTCAAACAGCTGAGCAGAACTGAACGTACTCAGACATTTCGCTCTTTACCTATTTTGATCAACACTAAACTGAGACACAATATTTTTAGCGCAACGCAATTTGACTTTCAATAATCCCTGGAAAAGAATGGCCCTGACTAACATTAACCTACACCTTTCACAAATCACTTACCTCACAAAAGTCTTCGTTACTCGAACTACTGCAATACAGCGAGCACCCCTACTGCCAGCTAAATAAACGATTCAAACTACTGAAGGCACTAACTACTGATGGGCACAGTTAGCAAATGAAAGATTTTGATAGAGAACAAACAATGTATTTACCTTAACAGTGTTCAAAAGTCATAATATATATAGCAGTTCATGACATCCTGTGTTACAAATTTACTGTCTGATGGACAAACGTCCAGATCATCCGCTCTCAAAACTCCGCCATTTCTCTCCCCACATCGACCACTGCTGGCGGTTCACCTTCAACTGCGCAATCCTACGTGCTGTCAAGAGCCAACTGCTCAACGCTACAGTAGCATATACTCCAACAATGCAAACCAACCACAGCCTTCACACAGCACAGTCAGTGATTTCCATATAGAGCGCGACGTGGCGTTACCAACATAAAAAACTAAAGAGCCTACTTACATCGTTTACCATTACGAGAAACTTAAATCGTGTGACAAAACTTTTAGCATTGCAACCTTTTGTTAGTTGCAAGTGTAATGCACAGAACATGCTTTTTCTGCTGCTGCTTGTCTCGTCGTAATGGCCTTTGTTCTGCTTAGAGCACTTTCGGGCTCGTTGTTGGCCCGGAGCGGCGTACGGTGGTGGGTCCGTTAGGGACAGAAGCTCTGCGGGCGCCGGAAAGTGTTCCGAGGGCGGAGGGCGGCGGCCACCGTTGCCGCGAATACGAAACACATTCTTGCGAGGCAGCCGGCAATAACACTTGGACGGCGCGGGACGGGCCAGCAGGGCCGGCCACGCAATTGTCCGACGCCGGGGCGGCGGCGGAGGCGGAGGGGAGACGAGAGAGCGCGCTCTCCGAGCCAATCTCGAGCGAACGTCGCCCTGGAGACGGACGCTGGAATGTCCTGGCGCGCCTTCCGGCCCACACTTAGGCTCCGGGCCGCCGTGCTCCCCTACCAGCGCTTCTATGAGGATTTAGTGACGTTCTAAACAAAAGCCGATATTGAATTCGAAATTGATGATGTAAAAGGGGTGTGAGGGGTCATGTTTTATTCATGCGAGGGCGCCTCGCCGCGTGCCTCAAACGCTTCGTGCCCTCGCAAAAACGCGCTTCGCTTATTCGTTGTATTCGCTTCAAACTGTGAAACTTCGGTAGTAGGCCTCCGCTGCGGCATCTTATAAGATATCTCATCCCAAGCTTTGAATACACGTGTTTTGATGTATTCCACCAAATATATCCGGAAAATGCGTGAACATGCACCTTGAATGTATCATATAACTGATAATGTAGACAAAAGCAGTGAATTAAAACGTGTACCGGCATCGGGATTCGAACTTGTGCTTCCACGTTACTAGGCAGATCCACTATCAGTTACGCCGTTCTCCCACTACCAATATGAGTGCTTCACGGACTACCCTAGTATGTCTCCCTCAACGATACCAATTCCAACTCCAGCGTCAGCCCGTTGCTATTCACCTTCAAAAGTCGCATCACTATTGCCAAGGCTCTCCAATATTGAAATAGCACCTTAGCAATGAGCGAAATGGTGTTAATCCTGCTTATACGACAGGTGTAGGTAATACACACTAAAGAGCCTAAGAAACTGGTACACCTGCGAATATCGTGTAGGGTCCCACCGAGCACGCAAAAGTGTCACAACACGACGTAGCATGGACTCGACTAATGGCTGAAGTAGTGCTAGAGGGAACTGACACCACGAATTCTGCAGGGCTGTCCATAAATCCGTACGAGAACGAGGGGATTGAGGTCTCTTCTGAACAGCACGTTGCAATTCATTCCAGATATGCCCATTAATGTTCATGTCTCGGGAGTTTGGAGGCCAGCGAAGGTGTTTATACTCAGAAGAGTGTACCTGGAGCTACTTTGTAACAATTTTGGGCGGGGCGTTGCATTGACCTGCTGCAATTGCCCAAGTCCGTCGAAATCAGACAGGATGCTTACGTTCGTGTCACCTGTCACAGTCGTATGTAGATGTGTGAAGGGTCCCACTGCACACGCCAAACACCATTAGAGAGCGCCGGCCGCGGTGGTCTCGCGGTTCTAGGTGCTCAGTCCGGAACCGCGCGACTGCTACGGTCGCAGGTTCGAATCCTGCCTCGGGCATGGATGTGTGTGATGTCCTTAGGTTAGTTAGGTTTAATTAGTTCTAAGTTCTAGGCGACTGATGACCACAGATGTCAAGTCGCATAGTGCGCAGAGCCATTCGAACCGTTAGAGAGCCTCCACCAACTTGAACAGTCCACTGCTGACACAGGGGGCCCACGGGTGCATGAGATTTTCTCCATACCGGAACACGTCCATCCGACCAGGCAACATCTTTACAGTCAGCAACACTCCAAGGTCGACGAGACGAGGCGAGGTGTAAAGCTTATTGTCGTGCAGTCATCAAAGGTACATGAGTGAGCCTTCGGTTCCGAAAGCCCATACCGATAACATTTCTTTGAATGGTTCACTCGCTACCATTTGTTGATGGCCCAACATTGAAATCTGAAGAAATTTTCGGAAGGATTGCACTTTTGTTACGCTGAACGATTCTCTTCAATCGTCGTTGGTCCCGTTCTTGCACAATATTTCTCCAGCCTCAGCGATGACGGATATTTAATGTTTTACAGGATTCCTGATATTCACGTTACACTCATGAACTGTTCGTACGGGAAAACCCCACTTCGGAGATGCTGTTGAGTTTGACAATCAGCATGCAGGAACGACGCACAAACCGACAACATCACAGGACGTGGCCGACAACCAGGTTACCACGGGCAGCCCAGTACAAGAAGGTGCAAGTGAGACAGACGGCGTCACGGGGAGAGAGCGGCGAGCGGATCCGCAGAATGAGTATTGGAGTTGAGCAGAATGAACCCTCAACAGGCATCTCGAATAACGTCGATAAAAATGTACAAAATCGGCAGTGATCGTAAATTAAAGCCTCTAAGTGACACGCTGCGGGCAGCAGAAGTTGATATCGCAATGTTACAGGAGGTAAGAGAGCCGGACCTCCAGTTCTTGCGCATTTATAACGCTCATATACATCCTGGTTCCGCGCACCCAATGGGAAATGCAATCCTAACCAAAAAGGGTATCGAAGTTACGGGTGTCAAGTTCCTACCATCGGCAATTGGAACAGCACTTACGTTCGCCGACGTCCGACGTATCAATGCGTACGCCCTATCTGGCTCTAGCAACAGACGCGAGCAGGAACAATCATGTCATTCTCGGAGGTGACTTCAGCTGCGTGCTGGCACTCCACGATAGTACTCCGAATTACAACTCATGCCCAAAGCTCTCCACCATGATATGCGACATGGTCTTGCTGGACACATGTACGTTCTTACATGGGGACGCGCCGGGTTTCACGTACTTTAAGACTACGTCAGGGAGGCGAGTGGACCGCATATACACGTCGCGCGAGCATAGAATCAATCTTCAAAACTCGGAACTCTGGTCAACGATCTTCTACGAGCACTTGGCATATATCTGTAACATTATCACGGGGCACCAGCCCACCTATCTAATCAGAGGGTTGTGAGAGTCGAATGTAGCTGTTCTGAATGATCGAGGAACCTGGACGAAATGCTTACGTCCCCAACGTCCGCTCCTATGGTGGATACAGTGCCACAAAACGGATACGAGTCGGATACTAATGTACTGCTCCCAAGATAGACTGCGATGGTACGACGACACAGCATCCTCCGTGATCTGTACAGCAGTCCGAAACAGCAAACTGTTCACCTTGAAGAAATCAACCATGTCAAAGGCAAACTGTTGCACCTCATGCTCCAAAAGATGCAAACGACGGTCGGCACGGTCATTAGCACACGACAGGGATATGTGGTAGGACATCAACTACCCACCCTCCATGCGCCACACAGTGAGAGAAAAGAGGAACCCCTTAAGATAACTCATCACGACTTTTCGGTCAGAGGACTACCAGCAGTTAAAAACTCATGTTGTTTTTGTGGTCTTCAGTCCTGAGACTGGTTTGATGCAGCTCTCCATGCTACTCTATCCTATGCAAGCTTCTTCATCTCCCAGTCCTTACTGCAACCTGCATCCTTCTGAATCTTCTCAGTATATCCATCTCTTGGCCTCCATCTACGATTTTTACCCTCGAAGCTGCCCTCCAATGCTAAATTTGTAATCCCTTGCTCCCTCAGAACATGTCCTACAAACCTGTCTCTTCTTCTTGTCAAGTTGTGCCACAAACTCGTCTTCTCTCCAGTTCTATTCAATACCTCCTCATTAGTTATGTGATCTACCCATCTAATATTCAGCGTTCTTCTGTAGCACCACATTTCGAAAGTTTCTATTCTCTTGTTGTCCAAATTATTTATCGTCCATGTTTCATTTCCATACATGGCTACACTCCATACAAATACTTTCAGAAACGACTTTCTGACACTTAAATCTATACTCAACTAATTTCTCTTCTTCAGAAACGCTTTCCTTGCATTACGTCTACATTTTATATCCTCTCTGTATCGACCATCATCAGTTATTTTGCTCCCCAAAAATGGTTCAAATGGCTCTGAGGACTATTCGACTTAACTTCTGAGGTCATCAGTCACCTTGAATTTAGAACAAATTATACCTAAATAAACTAAGGACATCACACAAATCCATGCCCGAGGCAGGATTCGAACCTGAGAACGTAGCGGTCGCTCGACACCAGACTGTAGCGCCTAGAACCGCTCCTCAAATAGCCAAACTCCTATACTACTTTAAGTGTCTCATTTCGTAATCTAATTCCCTCAGCATCAACCGACTTAATTCGACTACATTCCATTATCCTAGTTTTGCTTTTGTTGATGTTCATCTTATATCCTCCTTTCGAGACACTGTCCATTCCGTTCAATTGCTCTTCGCAGTCCTTTTCCGTATCTAACAGCATTACAATGTCATCAGCGAAAGCCAAAGTTTTTATTTCTTCTCCAAATTTTTCTTTTGTTTCCTTTACTGCTTGCTCAATATACAGATTGAATAACACAGGGGAGAGACTACAACCCGGTCTCACTCCCTTCCCAACCACTGCTTCCTTTTCATGCACCTCGACTCTTATTACTGCCATCTGGTTTCGGTACAAATTGTAAATAGCCTTTCGCTCCCTGTATTTTACCCCTTCCACCTTCAGAATTTGAAAATGAATATTCCAGTCAACATTGTCAAAAGCTGTCTCTAAGTCTACAAATGCTAGAAACGTAGGTTTGCCCTTCCTTAATCTAGCGTCTAAGATAAGTCGTAGGTTCAGTATTGCCTCACAACATTTCTACGGAATCCAAACTGATCCTCCCCGAGGTCGGCTTCTACTAGTTTTTCCATTCGTCTGTAAGGAATTCGCGGTAGTATTTTGCAGCTGTGACTTATTAAACTGATAGTTCGGTAATTTTCACATCTGTCAACATCTGCTACCTTTGGGATTGGAATTATTATATTTTTCTTGAAGAGTGAGGGTATTTCGCCTGTTTCATACATCTTGCTCACCAGATGGTAGAGTTTTGTCATGACTGGCTCTCCCAAGGCCGTCAGTAGTTCTAATGGAATGTTGTTTACTCCTGGAGGCCTTTTTTCGACTCAGGTCTTTCAGCGCTCTGTCAAATTCTTCACGCAGTATCGTATCTCCCATTTCGTCTTCATCTACACCCTCTTCCACTTCCATAATATTGTCCTCAAGTACATCGCCCTTGTTTAGACTATCTATATACTTCCACCTCTTTTCTGCTCAGGACGGATCTTGAACCCATGTATAGACCCTCTATATATTCCTTCCACCTTTCTGCTCTCCCTACTTTGCTTAGAACTGGGGTTTCATCTGAGCTCTGCCTCTACATCCCTACATTTGTACTCATACAGAGATAAAGAAAAAGGGTTTGCGTATTACTATGTCCATTTGTGCTCGCCAAAGACTCTGGATGGAGCGACATTCGATGACACTGCCTACTTCACCGCGAGATTGCTGTTGAGATGGAAGCAGATGTGACATAGGAGGAGGTGGTGGCGGCTTTGGCAAGGGTCGCAAGAGTAAATCCCCTGGAACCGAGGGACTGCCCATAAAATTCTACACGGATTTTCAAGATATACTAACGCCGACCTTGCGACAGTTGTTCCAAGAGTTACGAAACCCCTAACTGACCTTATCTAGCGACTTTACGCAAGGCCTGATCATCCACGTTCCTAAGACATCATCAGGAAATTCTGTGCATCAGTTCCGGCCGATAACACATTCTTAATAACGACTAAAATGTCTCTGCCAAACCTCTGGCACTTCATTCAAAAGAAGCCCTTACAGTGTTGACGGGAAAAGACCAGACAGGAGTCGGTGACAAACGGGCTGTTCACATGGCATTATGTGACTACCCTGATCTGACTGCTATCGCAGAGCATGCAGAATTCAGGATGCCGTGCCTGTGGTCGACTTAGATAAAGCCTTTGATGCAGTCGGCCATGACGTTTAGCGCGCAACAATGGCGGCGATGAATTTTCCACAACGATTCATCAGGACTGTAATGCGGCTTTTTCACGGATCACAGCTAATGCTCTTAGTCAACTAACTTTTAGCAGGGCCAATACAGACACAATTATCTGTCAGATAGGGGTCTCCCCGTTTCATGGGCCTTTTTGCACTCACTATTGCGCCGCTGTTGATTCAACTCCACAAAACGCTACGGGGTGTCACTGTGCATTGAAAAATATTTTTCTACTGGGCTTACGCGAATGATATCGTCGTTCTAGTGAATGCGAACTAAGAGATTGACATGGCACTGGCCCTGATTGGGAGATATGGCAGAGCGGCTGCTGCACGAATGATCAGGCGAAACTCTGGAATTATGCTTATTGGTCCCGGATTACCCGCGCAACCGGAAGGCCGTATTAATGTGCTTACTGAAATGAAATGTTTTGTGGTCGTGTAATCTAAGGCTACGCGCCGCACAGTCAACTACAAATGCCTCTTGAACAATATCCGCTCCTGTATCCGTCAACACTCCTTACGGTCCGTGCATGCGCTGCAAAAGGTCGAATTAGTTAACGCCTACTTGGTTTAGAAGATTATGTATTTCGTAAGAATATTTTCGACGCCGCGAGCGACAGCTGTCAGACTCCAGGCAGCGTTTGGACACTGCGTGACTCAAGGACATCTCTTCAAAGTGAATTACATGACGCTCACTCTCCTGGTGACTGGTGGTGGCCTCGGACTCAATAATGTATACGTCATTGGCGTTATTCGAGTGACTGAACCTATGGCACTGGAAACGCAACCATAGCTATCTGATCTCATTTCTCCTTACGGCAACTGCGCCACCCGGCCTGGACCCGCTAAGAGATATTCACCGCATTCCTACAGCATTGTCATACTGCCGTACATTTCTGCTAGACTACAGTTACCTTTTAGCCCGCCTGGCTAGCCGCGCCGTCCATCGAGCTGCTTCCCGAGCCGGTCCCCGACACGAATCCACCCGGCGGATTAGTGTCGAAGTTTCATCGCCTGATTTAATGCAATTTGTTATGTACATAAATTATTTTTTATGATTACCAACGGACTAACTGTAGTAACGACACAGTAAGTTGGTCGCCGGGCGCCAAGTACTGATCGTTGAAAGTACGCCCCACCAGCAGCACTTCGTGTCCATATTCATCCGTTTCAGATTGCTGTCATCCTCAGCGACCCCGAATTTGTGACTCCGTAACTGTCCAAGTACTGTGTGAACGGATAATTAATTGATTAACAACGGTAATGTAATTATATTTAAATGTTTCATGCAGTATGAGAAGCGATCACAAATGTTATAAAACGTTTTGAACTTCATTTTACTTCTACTCATTGTGCTGCATTAAAACGGCCTGAATTTAATTTCACATTCCTTGATACAACTATGTATCACATAGATCCCTATGGCTAAAAGCATCCACAAACAGATGTTACTTCCGTATCGAAATTTATACCGTAGCAGTTGATAAGTAATTGCTGCTCACGACCATGAGTTGAAAATATCTACATCTACATCTACATCCATACTCCGCATACTCTATCTGTTCTCCCTTCTATTCCAGTCTCGTATTGTTCGTGGAAAGAAGGATTGTCGGTATGCCTCTGTGTGGGCTCTAATCTCTCTGATTTTATCCTCGTAGTCTCTTCGCGAGATATACGTAGGACGGAGCAATACACTGCTTGACTCCTCGGTGAAGGTATGTTCTCGAAACTTCAACAAAAGCTCGTACCGAGATACTGAGCGTCTCTCCTGCAGAGTCTTCCACTGGAGTTTATCTATCATCTCTGTAACGCTTTCGCGATTACTAAATGATCCTGTAACGTAGCGCGCTGCTCTCCGTTGGATCTTCTCTACCTCTTCTATCAACCCTATCTGGTACAGATCCCACAGTGCTGAGTAGTATTCAAGCAGTGGGCGAACAAAAGTAGTGTAACCTAATTCCTTTGTTTTCGGACTGCATTTCCTTAGGATTCTTCCAATGAATCTCAGTCAGGCATCTGCTTTACCGACGATCAACTTTATATGATCATTCCATTTTAAACCACTCCTAATGCCTACTCCCAGATAATTTATGCAATTAACTGCTTCCAGTTGCTGACATGCTATATCGTAGATAAATGAAAAGGGATCTTTCTTTCTATGTATTCGCATCACATTACACTTGTCTACATTGAGATTCAATTGCCGTTACCTGCACCATGTGTCAATTCGCTGCACATCCTCCTGCATTTCAGTACAAATTTCCATTGTTACAACCTCTAGATATACCACAGCATCATCCGCAAAAAGCCCCAGTGAACTTCCGATGTCATCCACAAGGTCACTTATGTATATTGTGAATAGCAACGGACCTACGACACTCTCCTGCGGCACACCTGAAATCACTCTTACTTCGGAGGATCTCCCCATTGAGAATGACATGCTGCATTCTGTTATCTCGGAACTCTTCAATCCAATAACAGTAGGTCTGAGAGTCCATATGCTCTTACTTTGTTCATTAAACGACTTTGGGGAACTGTATCGAACGCCTTGCGGAAGTCAAGAAACACGACATCTACCTGGGAACCCATGTCTATGGCCCTCTGAGTCTCGTGGATGAATAGCGCGAGCTGGGTTTCACACGATCGTCTTTTTCGGAACCCGTTCTGATTCCTACAGAGTAGATTTCTAGTCTCCAGAAAAGTCATTATACTCGAACATAATACGTGTCCCAAAATTCTACAACTGATTGACGTTAGAGATATAGGTCTATAGTTCTGCACATCTGTTCGATGACACTTCTTGAAAACGGGGATGACCTGTGCCCTTTTCCAATCCTTTGGAATGCTACGCTCTTCTAGAGACCTACGGTACACCGCTGCAAAAAGGGTGGCAACTTGCTTCGCGTACTCTGTGTAAAATTGAACTGGTATCCCATCAGGTCCAGCAGCCTTTCCTTTTTTGAGTGATTTTAATTGGTTCTCTATCTATTTCGATATCTACCATTTTGTCATCTGTGCGACAATCTAGAGAAGGAACTACAGTGCAGTCTTGCTCTGTGAAACAGCTTTGGAAAAAGACATTTAGTATTTCGGCTTTTAATCTGTCATCCTCTGTTTCAGTACCATTTTGGTCACAGAGTGTCTGGTCATTTTGTTTTGACCCACCTACCGCTTTTACGTAAGACCAAAATTTCTTAGCATTTTCTGCCAAGTCAGTACATAGAACTTTACTTTCGAATTCATTGAACGCCTCTCGCATAGCCCTCTTCACACTACATTTGGCTTCGCGTAATTTTTGTTTGCCTGCAAGGCTTTGGCTATGTTTATGTTTGCTGTGAAGTTCCCTTTGCTTCCGCAGCAGTTTCCTAACTCGGTTGTTGTACCACGGTGGCTCTTTTCCATCTCTTACGATCTTGCTTGGCACATACTCATCTAACGCATATTGTACGATGGTTTTGAACTTTGTCCACTGATCCTCAACAATATCTGTACTTGAGACAAAACTTTTGTGTTGAGCCGTGAGGTACTCTGAAATCTGCTTTTTGTCACTTTTGCTAAACAGAAAAATCTTCCTACCTTTTTTAATATTTCTATTTACGGCTGAAATCATCGATGCAGTAACCGCTTTATGATAGCTGATTCCCTGTTCTGCGTTAATTTTTTCAAATAGTTCGGGTCTGTTTGTCACCAGCAGGTCTAATATGTTATCGCCACGAGTCGGTTCCCTGTTTAACTGCTCAAGAAAGTTTTCAGATAAAGCATTTAAAAAAAATGTCACTGAATTCTCTGTCCCTGCCACCCGTTATGAACGTTTGAGTCTTCCAGTCTATGACTGGCAAATTAAGATCTCCACCCAGAACTATAACATGGTGTTAACGGAGTTAACGGAGTTAACGGCGCAGGCATCAGTAGAGTGGTCCCTGTGTTGTCAAGGGGCTACAAGCAACAGGGTACATGGCGGCCCCAACACAACGGACTGGCTACCGTGCTGAATTTTAGGTGACATGTAGTCCATGGTCGCCGTCAGTGCAGAAAGTGGCACTGCACATTACATGCCGGAAAGTGCACGCAGGAACGTATCCATGCCCAAAAGATGGAGATTAGGCAGGACTGCAATGCAACGACGAATAATCTGCCGAAAGTTCTCAACGCAAGATGGACACAATGCACCAAGTAAGGCGCCCTCCCCCAATCGGCACACTCTTCGTAAAAAATTTGAAATATGCAGGTCAAACCCGACATGGGACCATCACATAAGGGCGAAACGTTTGAGACTCATTTTAGTAGCCTCGCACGACAGGCAGAAATACCGCCGGCCTATTGTAACCCCAGAACCCGCAGGGGGCTAAAGTTTAGATTGGAACAACAAAGAGAAGCGTGAATACACGTCTAAAGCAACACAAAGTAAACAGAGAAATCGGCTGTAGAAGATTCAAATCGTTCAAATGGCTCTGAGCACTATGGGACTCAACTGCTGTGGTCATTAGTCCCCTAGAACTTAGAACTACTTAAACCTAACTAACCTAAGGACAACACACACATCCATGCCCGAAGCAGAATTCGAACCTGCGACCGTAGGGCTGTAGAAGAGAATGCTATTCTGCCAGTGATGTGAAGTTCTCTGAAAAAAAAAAAATGTTTATCTATGACGACGAACTGTTATCTACAGATATGTAGAGACGCCATTGAAAGGAATAAAATAGGGCTAACTTTAATAGGGAAGGAGAAACCATGAATCTTGCCGACATATGGAGAATAGCTCTGCAGAAACGGTAATAATTCTTTTTATCTTTGACAAGACGACATTCGGTAGTTATGTTTTATTTTTGGCAAGGATCACCTCTGCTTATCACGATTTACTCTGACCACGCGTCTTTTTCTACTAAAGACCCTGAAATATTTTGAAAATTACACATCAGATCAAAAAAAGTTATAATTCCCATATGTTTGTGCCAGAGAGGGACATCCAATGATACCACACTTGATCCTCCACCCACCGACCCACCCGTCCCCGTGCATGGGTGGCGTGTGGCAACTTTGAAATCATTAATGGGAAGCACCGTCTTTTTTATTGCAGATTACTATTCTACGGTGGAATATTCATACATTTTGTATGAATCAATTTCGTTTCGCCACAGAAGGAGCTGAAATCGGAGGAACAGAATAGGGTACACAATTGTAATTTACGAAATGCTACGAATTGCTACTTGAATATCAAATAGCAAATGGGACCCTGTCTCCATGCGGCGAGAGTAGAACAGGCTAGTATTTCAAAACTTCTAATTGGAAACCCCATTCATAATGTTACGATGACGACGAACGAGTCGTCGCCGATGTTGACTGGTGGCCAGTACTAAATGGAAACGTATAAATCACAGCTGGTTTGTCAGCAACGTCAAGAAGGTGCTGGTTGCATGGTCTGGATCTGTAACGACTAAAATAATTAGAAATAGTTGTTAAAAAAAACTGGCTGTAGAAGGTTCTTCTTGGCTCCCTACATATAATTATATACAAATAACTGTTGAGGCCCCACTTAGGCCATACGTTACTCAGCGCCTTGTTAGAGGTTCCTGCCTATCAGATGAAGGGTAGGCTACTTCAATACTTGACGTCCCGAGCAAGAGTGGACGAGAGCCCGCTAGGAACTTGATACAAGCCGCGGAACGGCGCTAGCGGCGCTGGTCGCGACTGGCGGGTAAAACGATACTAATACGGATTGCGGTCGGTAACTGCAACCCCTAACAAGTGTGGTATCGAACGTTGATACCACCCGCAAAGTCGTACTCCTCTGAAATATCGAACAGAGGACTACTCGCCGCGCCACTGTGGATGTGGTTCGAGGCGGACGCTACTCTACTCATCGAACTAGAGTAATGGTTCGAAAGTAGTACAGCCAATTTCAATACACGCTTTTCAAATGACCGTGTATAGTAAAGAACCGTTTCTGCGGGAATGTCAACACAGGCTTTTCTGATGAGGTCGACAAAGTCTTCACGCTATGTTGGAACTTTCTGGTACAACTTAAACACTACTGGCCATTAAAATTGCTACACTAAGAAGAAATGCAGATGATAAACGGGTATTCATTGGACGAATATATTATACTACCAGGTTTACCGGTATGAAATGAGCGTTAAGATACAAATGTGTCGTTAGTGAACATTTGTTGTGAACGACCCTTAATTTTTTTTGTTGGTATGACAGCTGTCAAAGATATTTAGTATACATAAAGTCATGTAACAAACCACATCATATGTTTTCATCGTGTTAACAATGTCGAATTTTGTAATAGAAAGTGATGATTCGTGGAAAGCATTAAATTTTGGTTTTCATTTGAAAAAAGTGCTGCAGAGTCGCATTGAATGCTTTTCGAGGCATAGGGTGATGACGCTCTATCAGAAGCAACATGCAAAAGATGGTTTCAGCGGTTCAGAAATAATTATTTTGATGTAAGAAATGAAGAACATGGAAGACCACCAAAAAATGGTCGAAGACGCCGAATTGTAAGCAATATTGGATGAACATGATACTCTGAGTCAGAAGAAAATGGCATCAATGATAAATTTTGCACAACAAACCATTACCGACCCTTTGAAAGCTATGGGAAAGATCCAAAAGTGTGGAAAATGGGTGCCACATAAACTGAATAAAATACAGATGGAAAACCGAAAAACCATTTGTCAAATTTTGCTTCAAAGACATATAGAAAATCAATTTTGCATCGAATTTTTACTGGCAATGAAAAATGGATTTATTCTAAGAATCCTAAACGGGAAGAATCATGGCTTAATCTGGGACAACCATCAACATCGACTGCAAAACCACATCGATTCGGCGAGAAGGCAGTGCTCTGTGCTTGATGGGATCAGAATGGAGTGGTGTATCATGAGCTTCTAAAACCCGCTGAGACTGTAAATACTAATCGCTACAGACAACAAATTATCAATTTGAACTATGCATTGATCGCAAAAAGGCCAGAATGGGCTAGAAGACATTTTAACACAACAATGCACCGGCACACAAAGTAAAACTGGTTCAGGATACAATCGAAACACTTGGATAAGAGCTGCTACTCCACCCGCCGTATTCACTAGACTTGTTCCTTCCGACTATCATTTGTCTTCATCAATGGGACACGCATTGACTGAGGAACAATTTGATTCCTACGAAGAAGTCGAAAATTAGGTGTCTGATTGGTTTGCTTCAAAAGACGAACATTTATATTGGCATGGTCTCCACAATTTGCCAGAGAGGTGGTCAAAATGCATAGAAAGCAATGGCCAGTCGTTTCAATAAAATGTTTTTACTTTTTAATTCCAAATTAGTGTTTCATTTTCACAAAAAGAACGCTCATTTCATACCGGTACTCCTGGTACATTTTCACTGCATTTGGGTAGATCCTGCGAAATCAGTACCAAGAACAACCAACGCTGGCCACAATAACGGCCTTGATACACCTGGGCATTGAGTCAAACAGAGCTTGCATGACGTGTACAGATACAGCTGCCCATGCAGCTTCAACAAGATCCCACAGTTCATCAAGAGTAGTGACTGGTGTATTGTGACGAGCCAGTTGCTCGGCTACCATTGACCAGACGTTTTCAATTGGTGGGAAATCTGGAGAATGTGCTGACCGGGGCAGGAGCCGAACATTTCCTGTATTCAGAAAGGCCCGTACAGGACCTGCAACATGCGGTCGTGCATTATACTGCTGAAATGTAGGGTTTCGCAGTGATCGAATGAAGGGTAGAGCCACGGGTCGTGACACATCTTATATGTAACGTCCACTGTTCAAAGTGCCGTCAATGCGAACAAGAGGTGACCAAGATGTGTAACCAATGGCACCCCATACCATCACGACGGGTGATACGCCACTATGGCGATGACGGATACACGCTTCCAATGTGTGTTCACCGCGATGTCGCCAAACACGTATGCGACCGTCATGATGCTGTAAACAGAACCTGGATTCATCCGAAAAAATGACGTTTTGCCATTCGTGCACCCAGGTTCGTAATTGAGTAAACCACCGCAGGCGCTCCTGTTTGTGATGCAGCGTCAAGGGTAGCCTTAGCCATGGTCTCCGAGGTGATAGTCCATTCTGCTGCAAACGTTGTCGAACTGTTCGTGGAGATGGTTGTTGTCTTGCAAACGTCCCCACCTGTTGACTCAGGGATCGAGACGTGGCTGCATGACCTGTTACAGCCATGCTGATAAGGTGCCTGTCATCTCGACTGCTAGTGATACGAGGCCGTTGGAATCCAGCGCGGCGTTCCGTGTTACCCTCCTGAACCCACCGATTCCATATTCTGCTAACAGTCATTGGATCTCGAGCAACGGGAGCAGCAATGTCGCGAAATGATAAACCGCAATCGCGATAGGCTACAATCCGACCTTTATCAACATCGAAAACGTGATGGTACGCATTTCTCCTTCTTACATGAGGCATCACAACAACATTTCACCAGGCAACGCCGGTCAGCTGGTTGTTTGTGTATGAGAAATCGGTTGGAAACTTTCCTCATGTCAGCACTTTGTTGGTGTCGCCATCGGCGCCAGTCTTGTGTGAATGCTCTGAAAAGCTAATCATTTGAATATCACTGCATCTTCTTCATGTCGGTTAAACTTAGCGTCTGTAGCTCTTATCTTCGTGGTGCAGCAATTTTAATGGCCAGTAGTATATTTTAAATATCCCCACAGAAATAAATCTGGCAACGTGAAACCTGGCGATCTAGCTGGCCAATTAGTAGGGCTACCTCTGCCGATACATCGAGTGCTTCACATCATGCAGTAGTATCGGTAGCTCCCGTTTCAAAGACGTTCGATATTTGTGTATGTTCAACGTGCAGTGATAAAACACATAGCAGTCGGTTTCTTCCCCAATTGCCACATCCCACGTTAACCGACCAAGGACGTTGTGGTCAATTTGCCGCAACCAAAACTGTCTATGCTCCAGTAATGCATGTTATTCCGGCTGTGTTGCCATGGTTAGTGAATGTAGACGCACCGGAAACTAGTGCCTCAGCAAAGAAGGCGGGGATATTTGTTGACGTGTCCATTTACGAAACACTACCTAGTTATAGAAATTGTCGCCATGAAGTTCTTGATGCAGTGACATGCTGTAATTATGATACTTATGACGATGCAGTATTGAGTCAATAATACCTATGGACATACCGGAAATGCGGTCTAATTGCCGGGCGCTTATCAATAGGTTTTCGTGCACTGACCTTAATAAGCTGTTTCATTAGCTTCAGCTCTAACACGTTTCCATCGTTTCGTTTTGCCGGTCTGTACGCTGTCATCAGACATAACGCTGTTCATAACTAAGTGAAAGGACGAACAAGAGAGAGGTTTTTCTGGAAAACGCTCGTCATACGAGGCAACAGTAGCCTCAGCATTTCTTCTAGATTCTCCGTGAACCTGGATCATTTAAATTTTTTCTTCTGTGTTTTCGACACCCATAGTCCAGCTGTAAGTCTGTTCTCCAAGGGATAGGTATGTGTGAAGGAAATAAACACTGTGCAAGTGCTGTAACTTCTAGAGCCGCTACCCATTCTGGGTCTGCACGATACGTGAGATCGGCTAGCAGTGTACTGCCTGCTATGATACATCATAGTTCGCTACATGGCCAAGGTGGCGTATTGAGTAGTCCTCTGTTGGATATGTCGGAGAAATACAACGTTGCGAATGGGGTTACCAGTTAGAAGTTGTGAGGTATTGGCCTGTCGTACCTTCGCAGTGTGGAGCTGGGGTCCCACGTGTCACTCGATATTCAAGGTCCATTGAGTAGCATGTCGTAAATTAAAATTCTGTACCCATTTCTGTTCCTCCAAGTACAGCGCCATCTGTTGCGAAATGAAGGAAATGCTTGAGACCAAATGTATGTAAATTTTGCCATAGAACATTTATCTGTAATAAAAAGACGGGGGTTCCCATTTTCCCATTGAAGATTTCCAAGTTGCCCCCAGCCAATCACGTGCGGTTATGGGTGGGAGGGTCGAGTGTGATATCGTTGGGTGTCCCCCTCCGAGACAGAGAAACTGGAGTCATAACTTTTTTTGATCCTATCTGTAGTTCTCCAGATATTTGCATGCCTTCAGTTAAAATGAACACGCTGTATATGTCGCTCCCAGGCGCGAGACCGCTCAGTTGGCAAGACTCAACGGAGGAGCAATGCCTCTGAAGATGTCCAGCGTATTTCTGAACGAAACGTTAGGAACAGAAGAGTTTCATGGACCACGATCTTATAATCCGTAAGGCTTCTTACAGACTTTAAGGTGGAAGATTTAATTGAGACTGTGTGATAACAAATGTTTCTGTTTAATAATTTTCTTTATAACTCCGTATTTTGGTGTTAAACTTGTATTTATAAATTATGTAATTTTATCAGAGTGCATTTGATAATGACGTCCTAGTCTCAAAACTTTTTGTACATAAACAAATAAAAAAGTCTACTAAAGTTGTGGTAGGTGTATTCGGGAAATAGAACATTGTTCATATTACTTCTGAAGAACTTTTCTTCAAGATGATTAGATCAGCTATTTCGGTTACCCATGATTACGCTACAATATACTTTTCCCATTAATATATTATATTATTGCAGAAAAAAATAGTTTAAGATTCCAGAGATCCAGTATATCTTCCGAGTACCTATTTTAACAGATATATGATATATGATATATTTCACAAGGTTGCGCTGGAATGCGACTATGAATTACTTCGTAGGTACCTATAGACAACGAAAGACGCAGGAAACATTTTAACATACCTTTGCGGCGCTTTAAAGATATTCCACCACTTAAATATTAGTCGTACAATGAACATATAAGCGGAATTATATGGAACTAGGAATGCACATAGACACAAAAAATAGCTAGATTTAGGAAAGGCAGTGACACTACTTAACGTTTAGTACAGTAGGTAGTAGAATATTTGAGAAGTAGCAATTATTCAGTTCCACATGAAATTTTTGTGTATGAGCAGAAGACGAAAGTTATGGACATAATACTTGAGTGACAAGAACAAAGAACGAGAAAAATTACCAGTAGACACTTTTTAAAGGCCATTATACACAGTAATAAATATGACGTAATATTCTGTACTGACGTTGTACAACAGATCTGTCGCACAGCGCGAAATGGTCATAAAGTCTGCCTAGCCTAAATTTCAGTTATGTAAATTCGACCATTCACAGGAAAATGAGGAGTAGAAATGTTTGAAATACCGTGCAGATTATTATTATTCATGACTGTGCACAATGAGTTTTATTAGCAATTTAAGCGTGTAATATACTTCGTGAGTGATATGATGCCTCAACCTACAGTTTCCTGAATTATCTCGGCTCTAATGAAGTCTGTGCAATTTTGAACAGTCTTTACTCCATCCATACGTTTATATTACATTATTTAATACCCTCAGTCAACATTGTACCTCTCATAACACATAATATTGCGAAAATTGCATTGGAAGGTAAAGAATAAAAACCTGATACTTTCGTTACTTCAACGAATAGGCACATATAATTAAACCCATGAATTTCTTACACGATACAATTTCAACTGCTATATCCTACAACAATATAATATGCATGGGAGATTTTTTTAATCTAAATAAAACCAAACATACGTCATTCTCTTTCACTTATTAGTCAGACTTTTCCAAATGCATCCGGATGTCATACATTCCCATAAAATATCGTCGTTCTTTCTTGTTGTTATTTACTTGTGACAACAAGGCGTAATCACTACGACTGTCAATTATAAAATATGTAATAGCCAAAATGTTAATAAAATTTACCCAACTGGTTGTGCATCATAAGCTTGCCGGTAAGACGACCACGATCTTAATTGGATGATTCACAGAGCCGCCGCTATTTGAGAAATAGTCTTGCTTCTCTCCCTTGTTAGAACAAAATATTTCCTTACGGTGCAAATAACAAGACTGATCGACCAAGTAGGCCGTACTGTTTCAGGAGCGACTTCTAACATCCTTCATCTATTGTTACACCCAAAATAGTAGCGGACAGTCTATTCCAGCATTTGAATCACCCCTTCGAACTAAACGTCACTGGCCCGTGTAACACAAAACTGGTAATCAATAATCATATTCTGTCTATTATTTACTGATATATGTATGTGTAGATACATTTAAGCTTTTACAGATTTTAATTATTTTTCGAGTACTTTCTTGACGTTTGTTCATAAAAACTTATCGCCAGGAACTTAGAATCTTACAAATTAGATTTCAAATTTGAACATTATTCAATTTACGGATGATATTTTCCATTCAATTAGTTAGAAAAAGATATGTTATTGGCTCAACTCATACATGAACTCTTTAGTACACTTGGAAAATCCAGCACAATCAGCGTGTATCCATTTTGAGCAGCTCATACACTTCAGCCACACATTCCTTTCTTTTGATCGGCTGTACAAATCACAACAGTAAATACAAGCAGTGTGCACTTCTTCATCAGTACTGATGTTTATATCTGCTACTTCTCCATCGGAGAGATACTGGAACTGGAAGGAGTTGGAAAAATCTCCTGGAAGATTGTGTCTGCACGCTCTGTGACTGACTCATTGATGCCACGAGTGCAAGAATGGTCAGATGTTGATAAGGTGGATTGGCGTGACGGATTGCCGTCCTTCGGGCCCGGGTTCGATTCCCGGCTGGGTCGGGGATTTTCTCCTCACATGGACTGGGTGTTGGGTTGTCTTCATCATCGTTTCATCCCCAACCACCACGCAGGTCGCCCAATGTGGCGTCGAAAGTAATAAGACCTGCACCAAGGCGGCCGGACCTGCCCTGCGAGGGGCCTCCCGGCCAATGATGACAAACACTCATTTCATTTCCATCAGTTATAGGAGTTGGCTGATCTGTTGTTCTCCTGGGTGCATACAAACGCTCTCGAAATACATCTGGGTTAAACGGAAATATTCCACAGATTCGGCAGCCAGATTGGCATGTTTTGGAGTTGCTGCTAGCAAATAGGCTTCCCAGGAAACCTTGGCAATTTGGTAAACGGAAACAACCCTTCCTGGGTTGTTCTTCAGCCATTTTCTCACTTCCTGTTTATAGTACTTGTCATGTGGTCCAAAGAATATTAAGTCTATGGTGCAATGTGGCGGAAGGCACAACAAAACAACCCCACTTTCTTTGGCCAGTTCAAGGACATGTACGTTTTTTGGCTACTATGGCCATCTATTATTAGGCACATTTTTCTTGCTTTCATTGGCGTCACTGTGGAAATGAAGTGTTGCAGCCATTCCACAAATAATTTTGCAGTCATGTAACCAGTTTCAATGTACAGACCCTCGGTGCCCAATGGAGCTGCATCGTAAAGCGTTGATTTCAGCTTCTTTCGAGGAAATATTATTGCAGGTGAAATGTACTGTCCACTGGAACTGCAATGCTCTACGACAGTCTCATGAACTCCACGCTCAGAATTCGTTTTATCAAGAAACCTTTTTTTTCCTTTTTCGGCAAAATTTCTTGGAAGTTTCTGAACTGTTGAGAATGCTGATTCGTCTATAATATAAATTCGTGTTGGCAGAATATTGTGGTCCTTGACTATTCATCTACGCAGAGAGAAAAACTGCAAGGCTTCTGGCTTATTAAAAGCCTTTGCACGTGCAGCAGAGGTTTGTTTTGGCTGCTGTAGACTGATCTCAGAGTTACGCCTTCGAAAACCTATCAACCAGCCTTTGCTTGCAATTTGACAGTCAGCATTAAAAGGAGAAGCAATGCCCATTCTCTGAGACAGATAATATTCCAGGCGTGGACTATCCCTACAGGTTAACCCAAAAAGTTGCGTTTTCAGGTCTAAAATAAGTTGAACTAGTAGATTTTCAATCTTGTGATCAAATACAGTACGAAATCGATCGAGTGTCTTCTTACCGTGTTATGACATTTTTTTTTTTTTTTTTTTTTTTTTTTTTTTTAGAACAGTGTCGTCTTAGCGTAACCTGAGGTTCACAGTACACTAAAGAAGCTATAAACCATCCCACGTTACCCTCCCTAATGGCATCAATCGCAGATTCCATGTAACTTCCATTCCACGACACTCTGTTTGAAGTCCATTGGTATTTGTACACCACTGTCTGCAAAAAATGTTTCAGAAAGTTGCACAAAAATTGTATTTTATTGTTGATAGTTATTTTGTTAATTTCTAATAGGCTTTTTATAAATAGGCACACTGCATTTTAGGAATTGATAAGCTATGTAGCAGAGTAGGGCAAAATGACATAGTGCTGTGTCATTTTGCCCTCTTCAACACAAGCGTAATCCTTGGCCATAACTTCGAAAATTAACAAACACACCATCAAAATATTGCCACATATTTAAAGACTTACCTTTATAAGATGTCCTCCTGATAGTAAATTTTCCTCACAAATAATCAACTTTGCACAAATCTGAAAGTTATCTAATAGAAATTTTGGTTTCGTTCACTTTAAAATATCGTTTGCCGCGTTTCACTTCAGCGAATGGAAGCTGTCAAATATTAATGGCTTGTGGCCAATGTGTAGCCACCACAAGCTGTCAAGAAAAACCAAAAATTAAGATCTTCTCAGCTGCCAAATTTAAAAAAAAGCCAATATGCCCTTTTGCCCTACTACGTAATGTTGGACCACTTTCCCCTAATCTTACGAAATCTGACGTCTAGAAAGTTTTTTCTTCTCTAACAGTACAAGAATAACAAAAACCTGTAATATCATGATATACCTGTAATAGTTTTATAATGCAACTCTTTCTATTTATAGAGCACCTTCAGTGGCCTTTAACAAATACTGAAAGATTCTCACTAAAAGTCGAATCAGTGTAAGTAATATGTTGGTTGCTATTTCGTTTTTCATTAAGAATCTTCACATAGTCATATTCTCATTACATCAATACGACAATGTAAGCAGCACCGTTAATACATAATAATCGGTAGTACGAGGTTATGGAAGAGGCTTCATTGTACATGGATTTCATAAATATCTTCCGTTGAATCTCGTGTTACTATTTGCTGTTCATACAATTACGTCTACGCCGACATTTCACTTTAAATTTTTTCGTATTGGCAGCATAATATATTTAACACGAGGGGTTGATTTCAGTGACCAACACTGCAAAATTACCCTACGTTGTGTACGTTGTTGTATTACAGTGCATTACATGTACTAATGGTGAAGACCAACTTCCAGTCTGTGCAACGAGCATTCTTCATCTGTAGGACTATATGCACTGTGTGACTTTATCTCGCTGTACAAAAATCCCTCGTCCGTGTGGACTCATATCTTTTATGTTTATCGTGAGTAATGTCAGTCCCATCGTACTTCTTCTTTGTGCGTCCATCAATATATTTATCTTAGCGCCTGTCCCTCTGTTGACAACGATTGCCTTCGGGTATTTTCTAAGGAGCCCTCAATCTACATACCTGGGTTGGAACTTTAGTGGTGACAACTATTTATTTACAACTTATATGAAATAGATATTTGTTTCAAAGTTTCAGTGTACTTCAGAGTATTCAGTAGCACTGTGTGTAATTGGTCTCCAGTGATGTGTAGGTCGTAGGATGCCTTAAGCAGCGCCTGTTACGAACCTCTGTAACAGTTCTGAAGGGAATGCCGTGAAGTGCTTCATTAGAGGAGTGGAGCTGAAGTAACAAGGTAATCACTCCGGGGCGTGTAGTGGGTGGTACAGCACTTCCCAGTCCCATCGATCCATCAAATCAGTCACACAATTTGAGTCATATGCGCCCGAGCACTTCCCTGCAAAATGATGGGCTGTTTCTGGAAAAAAACTGTCGCTCGATATTTCCCTGAGCTGGTCGCCGGCTGTATTTCAAAGACGACCAGCTTAGAGAACGAACAAGGCGACACGTTCTGCAGCCAATATATTGCAGCACAATGCTCGGTCGCTTCAGGCGAAAGTTGTGGCTGACCTAAGTCCCTGTCGTTCCAGATTTATTCCTAAACTCAAGAAAGCATTCACGTCAGAACTGCTACAGACATTCGACGGCCAATAGACTGCTCCACTCCTACTATCAACACAACTGTCACTGTCAAGGTTATCTACGACTTCCACGTCGTTAGCAGCTCATTACACACAATGCTGGAAGGATTATAAACAGTGTTGGAAGGCAGTAAAACTTTGTAACACGTATGTATATTTTTATGAACAATGCTGGATGGATTATAAACAGTGTTGGAAGGCAGTAAAACTTTGTAACACGTATATATTTTTTATGAACTTCCCATAATTGTTAACTCTATTAAAGTTCCTACCTTCATAATTGAGTGTTTTCTATAGCATGTCCCCCACTCACTATATTACAGAACTGATAGTATATAGGAAACTATTGGAAAGTCAGCGTTCATGAAAATTTTTATATGTAGGGTTTTCCTTAGCTCATCAACGAAACCGTCATGGTCTCAGAGCGTAAGTGCTTGGCAAATCCCTGACGGCTAACGGAAATCAAAAATCAACATTAAATATCAACGAAGTCGTTAGACTAGCAGAACGAAACACTTTCCCCAAGGATGGAGGAGGAAAGCGGCTGTTTCGTTTTCAAACTAACTATCTCACATTTTTCTTAAGTGAGACCACTCAGAACGTAAATGTGGATTGTTTGTCATGGATTTGATAGCTGACATTCTAAATACTTGTCCTTTATGTTACCACTGCGTCACCTCCTTCTGTTTGGTTCATAGACAGATGCATTTCAGTTTTAAAAAAAAGTCATCGTATAAAAACATAACACAATGTCCATCTAAAGTTCGTCAGACGTCGACAGTTTTTGTTAAAGGGCACAGACGTGGTAGGTAGTATATTCAAATCATGGTTTGAGTAAAAATTATTCTTGATCTATAACGACTAGGAGGCTACGATTGTATGTCAGTTTTGCGTTACACAGTTCACTTATTATAACAGTTCACTTGCGAGATGAATTTTGAATCCACATTAAGACTTCTGTGTCGTTAACCTGTGACATCATGCATACAACTTGATTCAAACTGTGGCGAGTTTCATTCACCATCTACAGATAATATGCTATGCATCATATCTTGTAGTCTGTAATAAAACGTACTACACAATTACACTGTACTTCATAATTTTAACAAATTTTCTTCCCGCAGTTTTGAGAGTACTTTCAAACCATTAACGTATTTTTCTTCAATTTATTGTCAATACTAATTATCTGAAGTATAGCAATGCAATTTACAAATCATATCAAAAGAATGTTATTAGAAATCATGTAGACACGTCAAAAAAGTCAAGAATTTTGCTATGTATCATAACAATCTCTGGCCAAAGATAATGTCGGACCTATACTAACATCGTTGGTGCATTAGAGAACGAACACTGTTGTTATTGCAAGTTGACGTTGAGTGAGGTCGGACGTGAGTAACGGAGAAAACGCGTGCTAAATTATATGAGCCAAACAAGTGGGGATAAAATGTTAGGCAAGGGGTTGTGAATCTAACGAGCAGTAGAATGATCCCCAATACAATAATAATCTTTGAAGAGTTTCAAGACTATTCATGGAAGAAGAAAACTGCATGGACAAATACATCACTTCAGATCGTAGAGAAAAGAAGGGCATTTTACCTAAGAATTGAGGACATCAAATTTTTACACTTCACCGGCAACTGCTTCCGCCTTGCAATTTCACAAAATTAAATGTAAGAGACTTCACAACGTAGTTGATTAATTTTTTAAATATTATTATTTTAGTTGAACTCTAATTCTAACAAAGTATTAATAATTTCCTAAGTCATCCCAACCAGTTGTACGACACTATCCCTATCACTTTAACAACGAGGTCCCACAGTAATGAAAAGGACCTGCATACTAAATTCCACGGAGAACCCAAAAAGGGCGTACGATTTGCTACTTCTGTCAAAAATTGTTGAAGCGTAATTGAACGTGCTTTTCCAAAACTTGTAAATATGACCACATTTATTATCTATCTCAGAAAGTACTAATCAAGTATGAAAATTAATGCTTCGAAAAATTTAAATTACTAATTAATGTTCATGAACCACGGTCAACGTATAAGTGGCCAAGTAAGTGGTCCTGACAGTCGGGACACCAGTTTGGAAGAAGGCTGCGCATCTCGGACATATTCTGAGTCGTGGTCACCTTTGTGTTCATACGGCAAAGACTACCAAATCCACCGGTTAGTCCCTCAACCGTAAGGGGTGAAACTCAATGGGACTCGGGGCAAGTAAGGCTAGCAACCTGCTTACCCGATACTTTAAATACGATGCTGGCAACAATCAGAGCAAAATGCCTCGGAACTTTGGAGGTGATGGAGTCCCACCTCTAACTCACAAACCAGGGACTCCTAAGATACGACTTGGAAAACAAATGGTAATGAGATGGGGAGCTATTAATATCAATGGGAGCTACTCTGGGAATAAGGTAGAGCTGGCAGAGGCTGCAGGTAAGATGGGGCTGGACGTTTTAGCTGTTAGTGACATTCGGGTAAGGGGTGAGAAAGAAGAGGAAGTGGGAGAATACAAGGTGTACCTGTCAGGAGTCAAAGCAGGAATAGCACAATGGGGTGTAGGGATCTACATCAGGAAAGAAATGGAACCCAGCGTAGTTGCAATAAGGCATGTAAACGACTGACTGATGAGGATAGATTTGACAGTGTCTAGCAAGAAAATTATGAGAGTGTCAGTATACGAGGCACTCAGTGATGTAGTTGTTAGAGTAAAGGACAAAGACAGTGTTCTGCTCATGAGTGATTTTAATACCAGGATTGGAAATCGAACAGAAGGGTATGAAAAGGTTATGGGTAAATTTGGAGAGGATATGGAAGCCAACAGGAACGGGAAACAACTCTTGGAATTCTGTGCCAGTATGGGCTAGGTAATCACAAACTCCTTTTTTAAACATAAAATCATTCACCGGTATACTTGGGAAGGCAGGGGAACCAGATCTGTCATTGACTATATAATAACAGATCAGGAACTCAGGAAGCCTGTGAGGGACACACGTGTATTCAGAGGATTCTTTGATGACACTGATCATTATTTAATCTGCAGTGAAATTGGGATTCAGAGGCAGAAAGTGCAGGAGGTCAGGTCCATATGTAGGAGGATAAGAGTGGAGAAACTTCAGGATAAGGAAATCAGGCACAAGTACATAACAGCGATCTCAGAAAGGTACCAGTTAGTTGAATGTAGTCAATTACAGTCATTGAAAAAGGAATGGACAAGGCACAGGGACACAGTACTAGAAGTGGCTAAAGAATGTCTTGGAACAGTAGTGTGTAAAAGTAGGATGAAGCAAACAGCTTGGTGGAATGACACAGTCAAGGCAGCCCGTAAAAGGAAAAAGAAGGCGTATCAAAAAAGGCTACATACTAGAACTCAGGTAAACAGAGAAAGTTATGTTGAAGAAAGAAACAAAACCAAAGAGATAATTGCAGCATACAAGAAGAAATCTTGGGAAGACTTTGGAAACAGGTTGGAGACTATGGGTTAAGCTGCTGGAAAACCATTCTGGAGTGTAATTAGCAGTCTTCGAAAGGGAGGTAAGAAGGAAATGACAAGTATTTTGGACAGGTCAGGAAAACTGCTGGTGAATCCTGTGGATGCCTTGTTCAGATAGAGGGAATATTTTTAAGAGTTGCTCAATGTAGCTGAAAATACGAACAGTAATGTTTCAGATTTTGAGGTAGAATGGGATAGGTATGATGATGGAAATAGGATCACATTTGAGGAAGTGGAGAAAAGGTCAATAGTTGGCATTGCGATAAAGCAGCTGGGGTGGGTGAAGTTAAGTCGGTACTCATCAAATACAGTGAAATGCCAGGTCTTAAATGGCTACACAGGATAATTGAAATGGCCTGGGAGGTAACTACAGAGGTATCTCTTTAATCGGCGTTGTGGGTAAAATCTTCTCAGGTATTGTTGAAAGGAATGTGCGAATATTAGGGACCAATTGGATGAAAATCAGTGTGGGTTTAGGCCTCCTAGAGGTTGTCAGGACCAGATCTTTAGCCTACGACAAATAATGGAGAAGTGTTATGAGTGGAACAGGAAACTGTATGTATGCTTTATAGATCTAGAAAAGGCATATGACCGGCTTCCTAGGAGGAAGTTATTGTCTGTCCTACGAGATTATGGAATAGGTGGCAAACTTTTGCAAGCAATTAAAGATCTTTACATTGATAGTCAGGCAGCAGTTAGAATTGACGGTAAATTGAGTTCATGGTTCAGAGTAGTTTCAGGGGTAAGACAAGGCTGCAACCTGTCACCACTGTTGTTCATATTATTTATGGATCATATGTTGGAAACAATTGGCTAGCTGGATGAGATTAAGATATGTGAACACAAAATAAGCAGTCTTGCATATGCGAATAACATAGTTGTGATGGCAGATTCGATTGAAAGTTTGCAAAGTAATATTTCAGAGACAGATCAGAAATGTAAGGACTATGTTATGAAGATTAGCATCTGCAAAACAAAAGTAATGTCAGTGGGAAAGAAATATAAACCGATTGATTGCCAAATAGGAGGAACAAAGTTAGAACAGGTGGACGGTTTCAAGTACGTAGGATGCATATTCTCACAGGATGGCTACATAGTGAAAGAACTGGAAGCGAGTTGTAGCAAAGCTAATGCAGTAAGCGCTCAGCAACGATTTACTCTCTTTTGCAAGAAGGAAGACCGGACCAAGGCTAGTGGGACGCGGTGGTCTCGCGGTTCTAGGCACGTAGTCCGGAACCGTGCGACTGCTACGGTCGCAGGTTCGAATCCTGCCTCGGACATGGATGTGTGTGATGTCCTTAGGTTAGTTAGGTTTAAGTAGTTCTAAGTGCTAGGGGACTGATGACCACAGCAGTTGAGTCCCATAGTGCTCAGAGCCAGTACCAAGACTAAGTTATCTGTGCACCGTTCAGTCTTTCGACCAACTTTGTTGTATGGGAGCGAAAGCTGGGTGGATTCTGTTTGCCTTATCCATAAGGTTGAGGTTACGGATATGAAAGTAGCTAGGATAATTGCAGGTACCAGTAGATGGGAACAATGGCAGGAAGGTGTCCACAACGAGAAAATCAAAGAAAAACTTGGAATGAACTCTATAGATGTAGCAGTCAGGGCGAAAAGGCTTAGATGGTGGGGTCATGTTACACGTATAGGAGAAACACGGTTACCCAAGAGACTCATGGGTTCAGCAGTAGAGGGCAGGAGGAGTCGGGGTAGACCAAGGAGAAGGTACCTAGATTCAGTTAAGAATGATTTTGAAGTAATAGGCTTAACATGAGAAGAGGCACCAATGTTAGCATTGAATAGGGGATCATGGAGGAATTTTATAAGGGGAGCTATGCTCCAGACTAAACGCTGAAAGGCATAATCAGTCTTAAATGATGATGATGATGATGACTAATTAATGGCATTAAATAATTGTATGTACTAATTTCCGTGTTGTGTGATTCTTTTCTTTCGTACTTCCGGCGTTATCTTTTTCCATTGCTACTGATTGTGACGTATTGAGTGTTCAGTTATTTTGTTTGTACTAACGAGTGTTGTTTATTAGACAGTGATTGTTAGTGAAACCTGCAGACAGTGAATATTATTGTGAGGTAACGTTGCACGGGTATTGTCCGAAACAGTACATAGTGCCACAAAGTTGCAGGCGTTTCCGCCTACATAATATTCAAAAATTAATATAGATTCTGATTTCGATAGTTATATGTGTAACGTGTTTTGCTGGCATTATAACTTTTCGTATTCGCATTCTACCGGCACAATTTTACCGATTCCGCAGCTACATTCCATACCACTATATGCGAATCGTAATATATTTCTATTAATGTTTGAGTGAAAATTATGTTCCAGAGAGTGACGCTGGAAACTAAAAATTCATTCGAAGTTTATCTGCTAGACAAATGGTTTTGGACTTAGACTATAATAAATAAATACACATAATTTCTAGTGGTGATTTGCCTAATGTTAGGCAGAGCTGACATAAAACTGAACATTCTATATATTTTGTAGAGCAAGAGTAACTCACTCTCTTGGTGTTTTACGGATTTCTGTCCAAGCACTGGTTTGATGTAGTTGTGCACGCTAGTGCATCCCATGCTAACCCCTTCATCTCCAAATAACCTCTCGAACGTACATCCAAATGAAACTGATTACTGCATTCATTTTTTCCTATTTTTTATAATTTTTACCCTCTCTACACGTCTACAATACTATATTCTTTATTATCTGGTTCTCAGATTGTATCGTATCAGACGATCCCTTCTTTTAGTCAAGGTATGCCACTAATTTCTTTTCTCTCCAATTCTATTCAGCACCTCTTCATTTTATTTTTTTGTCATTAGTCTACTGACTGGTTTGATGCGGCCCGCCACGAATTCCTTTCCTGTGCTAACCTCTTCATCTCAGAGTAGCACTTGCAACCTACGTCCTTAATTATTTGTTTGACGTATTCCAATCTCTGTCTTCCTCTACAGTTTTCGCCCTCTACAGCTCCCCCTAGTACCATGGAAGTCATTCCCTCATGTCTTAGCAGATGTCCTATCATCCTGTCCCTTCTCCTTATCAGTGTTTTTCACATATTCCTCTCCGATTCTGCGTAGAACCTCCTCATTCCTTACCTTATCAGTCCACCTAATTTTCAACATTCGTCTATAGCACCACATCTCAAATGCTTCGATTCTCTTCTGTTACGGTTTTCCCACAGTCCATGTTTCACTACCGTAGAATGCTGTACTCCAGACGTACCTGCTCAGAAATTTCTTCCTCAAATTAAGGCCGGTATTTCATATTAGTGGACTTCTCTTGGCCAGAAATGCCTTTTTTGCCATAGCGCGTCCGCTTTTGATGTCTTCCTTGCTCCGTCCGTCATTGGTTATTTTACTGCCTAGGTAGCAGAATTCCTTAACTTCATTGACTTCGTGACCATCAATCCTGATGTTAAGTTTCTCGCTGTTTTCATTTCTACTACTTCCCATTACCTTCGTCTTTCTCCGATTTACTCTTAAACCATACTGTGTAATCATTAGACTGTTCATTCCGTTCAGCAGATCATTTAATTCTTCTTCACTCTCACTAAGGATAGCAATGTCATCAGCGAATCGTGTCATTGATATCCTTTCACCTTGTATTTTAATTCCACTCCTGAACCTTTCTTTTATTTCCATCATTGCTTCCTCGATGTACAGATTGAAGAGTAGGGGCGAAAGGCTACAGCCTTGTCTTACACCCTTCTTAATACGAGCAATTCGTTTTTGATCGTCCACTCTTATTATTCCCTCTTGGTTGTTGTACATATTGTATATGACCCGTCTCTCTGTATAGCATACCCCTACTTTTTTCAGAATCTCGAACAGCTTGCACCATTTTGTATTGTCGAACGCTTTTTCCAGGTCGACAGATCCTATGAACGTGACTTGATTTTTCTTTAGCCTTGCTTCCATTATTAGCCGTAACGTCAGAATTGCCTCTCTCGTGCCTTTACTTTTCCTAAAGCCAAACTGATCGTTACCTAGCGCATTATCAATTTTCTTTTCCATTCTTCTGTATATTATTCTTCATTAGTAACGCTATCTACGCACCTAACCTTAACCATTATTCTGTAACGCCACTCTTATAAGGCTTCTCTTTTTGCTTGAGCTGCTCATCGTGCCCAAGGATGCACTCCAGACAAAAACCTTCAGGAAAGACTTCCTTACACTTTCATTTACATTAGAGGTTAGTAAGTCCTGTTTTTCAGAAACGTTTTTCGTTCCATGGTAGTCTGCAATACATAGCCTCTGTACTTCGACCATCATCAGTTATTTCGCTGGCCAAACAGCAGACTTCATCACTACTTTTAGAGTCTCATTTTCTAATCTAACACCTGCAGCGTCTCCTAATTTAATTCGACTACAGTCCATTACGCCTCTTTGATTTTGTTGTTGCTCATCTTATATACTCGTTTCAAGGCCCTGTCCGTTCCGTTCATCTATTCTTATAACTGTTCTGACACCATCGAATCTAAAGTTTTTAACTCTTCTCTCTGAACTTTGATTGCTTCTACGAATTTCTCCTTTCTTTCCTTTACTGCTTGCTAAGTATACCGTATGAATAACATCGGGGATGTTGAACTTCTTTCTCAGAAATGGCTGCTTCTCCTGCATCTCCTTCGCTTATTTATAACTGGCAACTGGTTTCTGTATCAAGCTGCCGGTAACGTTTCGCTCTCTGTGTTCTTCTCTCAGAATTTGAGAGAGTCTCAAGGTATGGGGTGAAAAAGTTACCTGTCGATGTCGGGTTCTCTTAAGCTACTGCAGCTTATAAATCAGCTGCCGGTGAAAATCATGTCATTTTAAATGGCTGCGAGAGATCGTACTTTTGAGTGTCACGTAAATTATGTTCTAGTGTCAGAGGTGATCTAGACTTCCAGTGGCAGAAGGAAATGCGATGGTTTCAACGTCGCTTAGTAGCGCGGCTCATCGTGACCGATGTCCACTACGGGTAGTGTGCCGTAATTGCGGAGCCTACAGAGGGCCGGGCGCGATCGTAACACGCGGGTGGGCCGTAATGTGCTTTGAAATCACAGGTAGCGGCTGCATTACGGCCTCATCAGCGCGATGATTGCGGGCAGCGGCAGCGCGCGCAATATCCAGAGCGGACGCCGGTGCCGGGCGGCTGTATTGGCACATCCGTCAATTAAGCGTGGCGTGGGGCCGGCGGGGCTGTCGTGGGCTTGTCCCTGCCATGAATCCATACCTGCCGTGCCGGGTCACGCGTGGCCGCCAGACTTCATTAAGACTAAGACGGCCCGGTGTCGCCTCAGCCGACGGCTGACACGTCCCACGCGTCGCCAAAGCCGCGTCTTTTGTCGCGGCGAGGCTGCTGTCGATAAGTGCTGTTTGTGCACGTCAACACGTCCTCGGCAGGGGAATATTTTCCAAACAACTTCGCCACCTTCTTCCTTCCTTCCTCTCAGCTGCTGTGTTAAATGACGTGCATGAAAATGCTCCAAAACCATCACAACAGTTTAAACTCGAAGCCAAATATTGTAAATTGTGCAAACTTATGAACTACAGAAATGTTATACATTTTAAAGAAAAATTTTTTTTGAAAAAAAGAAAACGATATGACGAAGTTACTTTGGGACCAGCGAGGCTTTATCAACTATATTGAAATGAATGAAAGCCCTCCTAAATTCTAGACAAAAGATTATTTAACCTCTAATTATTACCTCCTTATTAGAAATAAATGTAGCGCCTACGTGCTGGGTCCTTCAGCTGCCCCTACCAATTTCGTTTTCTACAACCTGCAATATCTTACTTAGTCTTGCTGTAACAACTTTTCCGTTATGACTAGGCCACCAGAAGTGGATGAGTGTAACTTCTGCTCTCTACAAAACTTTATAGCACTAAAACAGATTTGTAGAACACAATGGAAGTGTGATGTTCACTGCTAGTTTGTAACCAGTCCCTTAACCCATCAGGTATCAGCTTAGGAGCTCTAGATGTTTTGTGTCATCTTTATGCAGCACATCTTACTGAAAAATTAACCCAGTCACTTGCTCGCTACTATCAAACTATTAGTCCTACAGAATTAAATGTAGTCTAATTTTGTACTGGTGTACACCAACAGAGGCCATATTTTCGACTTATTCAGGAAAAACGGTCAAAACTGACTTTCAGTCTCATTCCCCCTGCCACATTCTGCCACCACCGGTCATGATTTCTAGCACTCTCGGATACCACTATACTAAGATTTTCCGCTTCACGAACTATTTCACGGAACTGAGCTTTTTGGTCTTCAATATTAAGCTACCGCCTTCGTCGAGCACTTGCAAACTCTAAAACTGATGTTTGTGGTAATTTTACCTAACACTTACGTTAATTTTAGCGGCATAAAATAACCCATTACATCGATGTATTTGTCAGGCCTTTTGACTATGAAATTACTGTGCTTGTAAGGATTAAAATTGCATCGAATTGTCAACTAATTAGTTTCAGTGTAACGTCTGGAAAATTCTTTTTTCTATCACTACCATTATGGTAACGTTTAAATTAACACCATCAATGAAGTAGCCGACTGTGCTTTTGGCTCAAGAGCTCAGTCAATAGAGAGCAAAAAAGATTGAATATCAGGAATAGTTCGGCAGTTGGAAATTTTTCTACAGTGGTACTAGGGAGTGACACGAATAACATACCAGAAATACTGACTAGCGAGAGATTAGTGTGCTGTTGCAGCTGCGTATGAACATCACTTTTGTAATTTTTGTTGAAAATCGCGAGAATCATTCTTTCCAGCGAAAACGTATCCCAGTACAAAATTTAACTATATTAAATTTCCTACGAAAAATTACTGCTAATTTTTTTCTGTAGGACTAACGGTTTCCGCGTAGCAAGCGAGAGTATATGAAAATCTCGCATGTGGTTTCTGAAGGCCGGATATAACATTACATGTCGCACGAAACGACATCGACAGGGCGAACCGATCATCATGTACAGGTATTGTAACCTACAGGATAGTTATATCAGCACACGTGATGTTTTTTAGTCAGCACGTGTCTAGTGACTGATTTTAGAAACATTGAAGGAACGCTGATTGAAGACTGTCTCCAGTAATTTCCACCATTTTTCATCGTATTTGTTGTTGTCAGAATGAGGTTGTGTTTTGTGCATTATTTGTAAATATTTCGCCGGCTGCGGTGGCCGAGCGGTTCTAGGCGCATCAGACCGGAACCGCGAGACCGCTACTGTCGCAGTTTCGAATCCTGCCTCGGGCATGGATGTGTGTGATGTCCTTAGGGTAGTTAAGTTTAAGTAGTTCGAAGTTCTAGGGGACTGATGACCTCAGATGCTAAGTCCCATAGTGCTTGGGTTGGGTTGTTTTGGGGGAGGAGACCAAACAGCGAGGTCATCGGTCTTATCGGATTAGAAAAGGAAGCCGACCGTGCCCTTTCGAAGGAACCATCCCGGCATTTGCCTGGAGCGATTTAGGGAAATCACGGAAAACCTAAATCAGGGTGGCCGGACACGAGATTGAACCGTCGTCCTCCCGAATGCGAGTCCATCCCATAGTGCTCAGAGCCATTTGCAAATATTTCGTCATATAGACATTTACGTGCAGTAAAAAAGTTAAAGCCATTTGAAATCTATCGTTAGTTCTTTGGGTATAGAATTTTATATTCAATAAACTACTTTATATATTTAGAACTATTTATATAATATGTGGGCAGTTAGGCACGTATTATCTTGTGCCTTCAAACAGACGTTGGTCTTTTTTCGTGGAACATGTTACACATGCGAATAAACTTAATATCTCTGATGTCTTAACAATAGTTCACCAGTCTTGAAAATGGAAATTTGTTGTAGTTTTCAATAGCCTCTGTTTCAAGATGTATTTGTTACTGGCCTATCAACATCTTTTTCTACAATTTGGTTTCACGTACTGACTACTGGTTGGTAATAGAGTAATGATGTAGCTCATGGGCGACTAAATAGTGTTCTTCTGTATTGAAACGCTTTTAAATTTCAGTAAAATATTTGTTCCTAGGTACACGATCATATTGTACCTTGCAACAAGTTTTCACATTTGGGAAAACCTTGTTTTTCAAAGTAATTCTTGGAATTTGAGAAAAAGACAGCTGCATTTAACAAATGAATGTCATCATTAAAAAATGCTGTATGGAAATGTATTAAACTTCTGTTACAGAGCTTGCTTCGGGGGGGGGGGGGGGGGGGGGGGGGGAGGGCGGACGTCTGAAATACGTCCCATAAAATTTCATCAGGAACGGCTAATTTTCTGTAGATTTCATTATAAGAAGGGTCCCTTATTTGATTAGTCAATAAATAAAGCCCTATGGATACTTTGTCAGTACTTACGTATTCTTAAGAGTTGGGATATGCCGACAAAATTACGTAGCATTTCCTTCACGTATACTATTTTTCTACATTCTGAGGCCATACGCCAGTTTTGCGTAAGAGCATGTATACAGCTGGAAAAAACTAGTACGTGCCTTTAGCAGTTTATATTTCACTTAATATTTATAACAGTGCATATGAAGCACATGGGCCGCCGCTGTGGTCGAGCAGTTCTAGGAGCTTCAGTCAGGAACCACTTTGCTGCTAATGTCGCAGGTTCGAATCCTGCCTCGGACATGGATGTTTGTGATGCCCTTAGGTTGGTTAGGTTTAAGTAGTTGTACTGGTGACCTTAGATGTTGTCCCATAGTGCTTACAGCCATTTGGACCACTTTTTGGAGCACATGAAATATTCAATTTACAGACCGGTAGCACAAGCGGTTCTGAGGTACTAGGTGTAGACCTATGCCGAAACACCCGTGTTAGTAGGTGCAGTATCCACGGGCAGCAATGTTGACGCTGACCATGGCACCCAGATCGCGAAAGCTGTTCTGGGATACGGTGGCACGCCTGCACGACCTGTTCATGTAGTTCAGTAAAAGTTGTTGATTGATGAGTCGCACTCGTCACTTCTCGTCCCATCTTGCCTGACACGTGCTCGATTGAAGAGAAATCCGGAGATCTGCTGGCCAAGGAAGTTGCTACACGTCTTACAGAGCAAGTTGCGTTTCACTGGCAGTATGTGGGACAGCACTATCCTGCTAGAACAACACATGACATTCGTGTTACAAGAATGGCAAAAGTACGGGTCTAACAACATACTGCATGTACCGAGCGCTGGTTAGCGTCCCATCCACAAACATCAAAGGTAAAAGAGGGTTGTATCTTATCGCCCCCCCCCCTACCCCCAACCCCACCCCCCTTCACCGACGACCGTAAGGCCTGAAGTGGGGCCTATGTGTCCTTGACGAACACATTTTAACAGACAGCATTCACCAGGTCTACGTCGAACACGTAAATGACGGTTACTTGGGTGTGGGCAAAATCTACTTTCATTGCTAAGGCCGGTATTACACTATCAAAATTTCTTTATCAAAGATTTGATCAAAGATATGATCAAATATTCCGTCAAATATATTTGACAAAGATCTTTGACGCAGCGCTAGAAGAGGTATTACACTCTCATCATATATTTCGTCAAAGTTCAAAGTGGGCTGACAACAACAACATGTTATTAACTGCAGCAGTTGCATGTACCACAATTGCACTGTGTGCACATGTGGAAGAGAAGTGGGGGGGGGGGGGGGGGGGGGGGAAGGAAACATACCTGGGTGAAGCCGTCGGTCTTACGACGACAAGATAAAAGCAATCAACAAAACTTGTTACGTGAGCTTATATTGGAGGACGTCAAGTCGTACATCAGTTACTTAAGAAAAGATAAGCATACATTTCTGTATGTGCTCAGTGATGTGTATCCTCATATCACAAAGCACAATAATTACTTAAGAACTGCTACATCTGCAGAAGACAGGTTCGCTGTAACACTCCGATTCCTTGCTACAAGAGAGGGTTGGGTTAGGTTAGGTCAGGTCAGGTAAGGTCAGGTCAGGTCTCCAATCTTCTTAATCTATTTTTGTATTCAGGGTGCCTCAGTTTAGAAAGCGCCTCATCAGCTTCATACATCTCTATTAAGGTTTTAGTTGTCGCCACACACCAATTGTATTTACCGGCAATGTTTATAAAAACACTACAGACGACAGAACGCTGGCAGCGATGCTAGCGCTCCATGTGGTAATATGTCACATTGCAGTGAACACAAGACAAGAGACTTCTTCGATCAAATCTACAGCAAGGCCCTAGATTTGATCAAATATTGGACAACATTTGACAAAGTTCCGTATTACACCAACAAATATCTTCGACAAAGATTTTTGACAAAGACATTTGACAAAGAAATTTGATAGTGTAACGCCGACCTAGACCACGGCGTGCATTTCATCTTCCAAGCACTAGTCGAGCCGCGCACTTTGATGCTGTGCTGTGGGTGGAAGATGGGCTGAAGGTGTGAGTGACCGCAGTCCCTCTGTAACAATCGATTCGCAACAGTTCTTGTCGACACGTCTGGACTCATAAGCCCGTATCTCCGTGCTGTAGTATCTGTACGATCTGCGACTGTTTGCCTTACAATACGACGATCTTGGCGAGCGTTTGTGCTGTATGGAGGTGCAGAACCTCGTATAAGGTTGTGAGTGTGTTCACGTGACCGCTGATACCAGCATCCGTCCACCACTGATGAAGCATATGCACCCTGTGTAGCGGTTCTCCGAAAACACCAACGCACCACTCGAAATGCCACAGCTTCACCCCTTTTAGCCTTGCTCAGTTGGCTGTAGGAATCACGTGTGCGTCTCTGTGGATTGTTGCGTTGTTTCTTCACACGTCTCCATCACACAGTACCTTCAGGCTGTGCGGATTTCCTATTAAAGGGTAGACACAGATGTCGCAGTAGTAGCTGTGTCATTACGCTATCTGCTGGCGGATGGCGTTGAAAGCGTTATCAGTGGTTTACTATCATCAGGTAGCAAGTGCCGTCATCGGATAAAAGTCTATGTCTTTTTTCAGGTGTACTATCTTTTTTACAGCAGTGTATTCTTTGTCAATAGAATCTCTGTCCTATAATCGAAGCTATGTTTTTAATGCATGAATTATTTTCTCACCGTCTTTAAAGTGTTTCCCAGAGAGAGAATCCTTAGGCAGATGAAGTCCGGGACTCCAGTTATGCACTATAGGGTGATGAGACCAATCCAATCTGCCGATCTGTAGCGGGTTCTGAGGCATGAGCGTGAGCGTTGTCGTGTTGGAGCAAGATTTATTTTGAATTCTTGTTAGACCGAACACATCTGACACGGTTCCTCAGTTTGTTCATAGGCTTTACGTACGCCCCTAAATTAGTGATTGGTTCATTTTCACGCTCAATCACGATTATGACACCATCGTTACCACTAAGACTGTTGTTATGACTTTTCCATCACAGGACGTTGAATGTTTTTTTTTTCTTTTTGTGTGATTGGGGACGGTGCGACTTCAGAAATGGTGTTTATTTCCGGCTCCAACTGATGTACCCAGGCTTCGTCAATTGAAGCGATCCGTAACTGACATAAATAATTCTCCATTCATCTCAAACTGCTCCAGCAGATCTGATACGACGGCTTTTCTTTGATTATTATGGTCTGTTGTGAGCATTGGTAGAAAAGGTCGCGAACACACTTTTCAGCATCCAAGAGTGGCAAACATTGTACACGTATGTCCATCCAATGCTCACAGATAGCCGTAGAGGCAATTATCGAATTGTGATGCTAGGGTGTGCACTAATAACACCATCCTCGCGGTTAATTGTGTTAGCAGCAACGACTGTGACTTTACGTTCCGAACTTGGAAGTCAGTCTTCTCGGAGGCTGACGCTCTAACTCAATTTACCAACTGCCCAACAGTACTGCTATCAACCGATTCATTTACCATACACTGTACACAATTTATGGGTGTTCACAACCGTTTCTTTTCCAGTACATTACTTATGCTAGTTCAGAAAGGGTTCAAATGGCTCTTAGCACTATGCGACTTAACTTCTGAGGTCATCAGTCGCCTAGAGCTTAGAACTAATTAAACCTAACTGACCTATGGACATCACACTCATCCATGCCCGAGGCAGGATTCGAAGCTGAGACCGTTTCATTTCGTGAAACATAGCTACAGCAATGTGATCTTAAAGCAAGTACCGAGAAACGTGAGAAATTTTCGAATTTCTAGGTTGACGGTAACATCCCGTTTCCACAAGACATCCCGGCGTAACAGCGCCATGTGATTTTATTGAATATCAAATTATTCAAATCTAAAAGCGATTTTGAATGGCAGTTATATATTCTACCAAGCAAAACGAGTTGAGTTTACCCATATATGAATGAACGAATGAGCGTGGTGAGCGGCTTTTAGATCCAAATAAATTCGCTGGATGCCGAATAAATTGGCGCCAGCTGTATTACGTACATAGGTTCTCCCTGCTACAGAAATATTTCAGTCTAATCTCTATCGACTGTCAGTCAAGGTCAATGTAAACACAAAATACGAGGTACTTGTGACTGCCAAAAAGCAACTCCTCCAAGAACGAGGCAAAAACACAGATAACAGGGCTGTAAATGTGCACAGTAACCTTTGTTAAATATACTCCGAATGCGAATGGAACTATTAGTAGGTTGAGAAGCTTAGTATTATGTTTTTATTTCACTGTCTAGATCCTATCTTTACGACTTTTTCAAGTGTTACACTGGAGTAAATTAACAACAAAAATTAGAAATAACAATAAGCAGGGTAGAAAACAATAATTAAAAATTGGTGTGCAAATGGCATGTTTTGTTACCATTATTTACACCTACCTGAGACTGGGACTAACATTCCGGAGGAGAACAGCTGAAATCCCCATTTGGTCGTCCAGATTTAGGTCTCCCAGAACTTCCCTAGATCGGAAGGCAAATGCCGAGATGTCTCATTTGATAGGAACGTGGCATATTTCCTTCCCTAATGACAGTTTATGCTCTTATGCGCTCGCTAACAACAAATTTGGAAGGTAGGAGACGGATACTGGCAGAAGTACAGCTGTGAGTACCGGGCGTGAGTCGTGCTTCGGTATCTCAGTTGGTAGAGCACTTGCCCGCGAAAGGCAAAGGTCCCGAGTTCGAGTCTCGGTCGGGCACACAGTTTTAATCTGCCAGGAAGTTTCATATCAGCGCACACTCCGCTGCAGAGTGAAAATCTCATTCTGGAAACATCCCCCAGGCTGTGGCTAAGCCATGTCTCCACAGTATCCTTTCTTTCAGGAGTGCTAGTTCTGCATGTTTCGCAGAAGAGCTTCTGTAAAGTGTGGAAGGTAGGAGACGGATACTGGCAGAAGTAAAGCTGTGAGTACCGGGCGTGAGTCGTGCTTCGGTAGCTCAGTTGGTAGAGCACTTGCCCGCGAAAGGCAAAGGTCCCGAGTTCGAGTCTCGGTCGGGCACACAGTTTTAATCTGCCAGGAAGTTTCATATCAGCGCACACTCCGCTGCAGAGTGAAAATCTCATTCTGGAAACAAGAAGCTAATTTCTATTCTTCCCCCTTAAAATAACGCTAAATGGAAGTGCGACGTACTTTTCTTTACGTTACTACTCGCCTTTTCATAAAATGACAACCGTCATGATAATCTGAAACGACTTCAGCACAGTTACACTGCCGTAAGTCAGGAGGATGGCGTACGTTTTCGGCTTCGGTGACTGCCCTAGTAGTTTCTCCTACGATAATGTCCACCTGAGTCTCGTAAACAGTAGCGATCCCGTTAAGTCGGAGCATCGTCTTCGCATTTTATGATCGAGGGCGTTGCCACGGAACAGCACGACCGCGACAGAACCCTATTATGGCAAACTGTGCAGCCAAGCAATTCATAGAGCAATGTCTGTCTGCATCCCGAGACGTGGCGCCTTAAACAGCGCGGAAACTTTGCGCAGCTGCAGTTGAACATGGAATGCGAACCACATGTATCTGCTTCCGACTTCTCACATCGGTAATAGGTGAGGGCCAAATTAAAGGCTGACTGTACGAATTTCTGCGACCTGTCTGTCTCTAGGCATGCGATTTACCGCTAGACTACCAGCCCTGACACCGCTGCGGATCAGACAGTAAATTCAAAGACCCCTGAGTACGTCATTCTGTAGCACTGGGGCGTTTTTAGAACACTTGGTGTGACATCGGTGTAAAATATACGAGTTATTCTGCAGGTTTGTTTTTCAAATTAAATCACAGTGTCCCGGATTTAAGACAGCCCAGTTTTACGCGCTCCCATACCCTGTTCGAAAATAAAGAAGCTATAATATATTGTATCTTCAACCTAAAACAATATACAATAACGCTTGAACTCTGTTTAAGATTGCCAAGCTGCAACCAATAAACACGAACTCATAACAGCAACCAGCCGATGTGGTCGAGCAGTTTTGGGCTCTTCAATCTGTAACCGCTACGGTCGAAGGTTCGAATCTTGCCTCGGGCATGGATGTGTGTGGTGTCTTTAGGTTAGTTAAGTTTAAGTAGTTCTAACTTCTGGAGGACTGATGACCTCAGATGTTAAAGTCCCATAGTGCTCAGAGCAATTTGAACAATTTTTCATAACAGCAAATAACGTTCACTCTCATATTGCGTATGGCATGGTACCTCATAGCAGCTCAACAGTCGAAATACAGTGCTGCAGTAGTGATCATCCCTTGCAAAGTTATAAACGAACCATTTAGTTCAGTCTTGCAAGTAACATCCCCACAATTGCAAAGAACCTACTGCAAACGTTTTGCATGCGTAAGCAATATTATTGTCATGTTTTAGTAAGTCAAAAAGTTATTCTGTCTTGTTGATGATGACGATAATGATGATGGCTGGTGTTTCGGGTCGCTAAACAGCGAGGTCATTAATGCCCTTATTTGGAATAAATATAAATGAGGGTTGTAAAAGAAATGGTTCAAATGGCTCTAAGCAGTATAGGACTTAACATCTCTGGTCATCAGTACCCTAGAACTTAGAACTACTTAAACCTAATTAACCCAAGGACATCACACACATCCATGTCCGAGGCAGGATTCGAACCTGCGACCGTAGCGGTCACGCGGTTCCAGACTGAAGCGCCTAGCACCGCACGGCTACACCGGCCGCCTAAGGGTGTGAAAAAAAAAACAAAACGAAAATATAACAAAATGTAAACCAGAGTGGTATCGACATACAAATAATGATACTATAAGGCTGTGCGAAACGAATATCAATCATAAGAAGCTGACAAAACACTCCCGAATAACCAGTAAAATCAAGGATAAAATATGATAGCAGACACAGTAAAAACTGGCCGTATGTCGTGGTCGGGTGAATACTTAGAAATAATGGGGACCCAGCCGTTCAGCAACACATTAAACACCACACCCAATCTTTTGGGGAAAAGTGCAAACGTCACACACAAATTTAAACCACCCTCGTCTCATTATCAATCAAAATAGAGGGCAGGTCTTGAAGGAGACGTAGAACTGCCCTCAGGCCATCATATAAAACACACTCGGCTAGAACATGTCGTATCAAAAGCTGCATTCACATCTGTTACACGCTGGTGGTTCGTCGCCACGTAGGAAAAAAAGGCAATGTCTTCCTCCAAGCCGTATAAGGACTACTTCTTCAGTCAAAAATATTCAGATGTATGTGAAATCTTATGGGACTTAACTGCTATGGTCATCAGTCCCTAAGCTTACACACTACGTAACCTAAATTATCTTAAGGACAAACACACACACCCATGCCCGAGGGAGGACTCCGCCGGGACCAGCCGCACTGTCCATGACTGCAGCGCCCTAGACTTCTCGGCTACTTCCGCGTGGCGTTCTTCAGCCCTTCGTTGTCGGAAGGAGGTTCGCGACGGTCACGCAGAAGGTCTCGCTGAACACAGTTTATTATTCCTCACTTCTAGCCGTTGAGTCTTGCACCAGTACATGCATTCTTGGCAGCAGCGTCTTTTTCCCGGATCCCTAAGTGCCCAGTTACCCAGCAGAAAATTACTTCCTTTTTCTTAATTTGCACGAGGAGAGCATCCTGCACTTTCTTGCACTATCCCATCTGTGGAGTACGTTTGACCAATTGTAAGAAGAGCACTTTAGGATTCTGTTTTCTTGACATTTTCTTTAAAGAAAGGCTCAGCAGCCATTATAACTTGTGTTACAGTGAAGGGTCAATTCATAGTAATGCATGGATCATAAAAGAGTTATGTCAACATGAGACCCAACCAGCATTGAAAAATCCTACTCTCAATTGTTATTTCTTCACGAATTGGCACTCTCCGTACGTGCAGAAACGGAGCCTCCTCTACAGACAGAAAGCAAAGCAAATTTATTAGTTTGGTAAAAAGCAGTGCCTATCGCAGTGCCACCAAAAATTCTTAAAATTCCATCAGGTATCCGACTACGTATCCATCTGGTGTTTTCCATAGACTCGCGTCCTTCATGGAGCCTTGAAAGAACACGCGGGCGTTAAGATAAAAGACGGGTTAGGACCTGTCACAGGATCGGATCAGCTTTAAGCTCCTCGGGATTAGCTTTATCCTCTGCATGATAGTAATAAAACATCCGATGGGATCTCTGATTCTGTGAAATGATGTCTCAAGCGACTGCCTCCACCATGTACCAACAGCGCTGTTATAATTGTTGTGGAGGCCCATCACAGAGCTTTTGTACAAATTCGTGCTACCGTTCATATAACTGCATTAGTGAGCATCGAGCAGTCGAAAATGGTTCAAATGGCTCTGAGCACTATGGGACATAACATCGGAGGTCATCGGTCCCCTAGAACTAAGAACTACTTAAACATAACCAACGTAAGGACATCACACACATCCATCCCCGAGGCAGGATTCGAACCTGCGACCGTACCAGCCGCGCGGTTCCGGACTGAAGCGCCTAGAACCGCTCGAGCACCGTGGCCGGTTCGAGCAGTCGGCCGAGGGATCGCAGCCCGGAGAGAAATCGGAAACCAGCGAATCCCACAATGTCCTACTCCTGCTCTAGGTACTGCCTCAGCTTGCTCTAAGTACCGATCGCGAGTTACCGGTCGTTAGGCATAGTTCTTTCAATGGTCGTGCCTTGCTTTTTGCTATTCATATCGTCTTTACGAAATTATTGCATCCGATGTCGTTTATAATGTTTCGCATTTCCTAATCTTAATCTGTTCCTGTTATTTCTCCGCTCTTCTTCTCCTTCCAGAGGCACTTAAATTACTCCTATGAGTTGTAGCGGATATACCGCTAAACTGTGCCTTCCTCTGATAAGCGTCTCCCACAGACTTCTGTCCTCACCTATTAGTCTCAGTATTTCTTCATTTTGTACCGTATCCGTCCCTTTAATTTGTATCATTCATTGACAGAATCACATTTGTAATACTTCTTATCTTTTTTTTTCCTCCATGTATCCAATGACACATTTCCCTCTCGTACAATGTTATGCCTCACATGTGAAATTTAAGATCGCCTTCTTCAGTTCCATAACTGTATTTTATAACAGTAATTTTGTTTTACTGAAACAATATTTGGTCGACTGTACCAGTCAACTGCTGTATTCATATACGACTCATAAAACACACTGGCTGCCCTACTATAAAACTACAAAGAAAATCCTTTCAGTGGCAATCATTGCCGAATAGCACGACTGTCACGTCAGCAGAATCAAGTACCTCAGCTGTTTAATCGAAAGAATCGCCAGTAGAACCAGCGTACAACAGAATAAAAATCGAAGGGTACTATTTCTAAATTCTTCATTGGTTTGGAAAATGTAATGTCAATCCTACAGGATACACCACGGTGATATCAACACAGTATATGAACAAATATGGAGAGCCCTTCAGCGTTAATTGCTCTCTCTTTCTGCTGCTAACTTCAGTTGTGAGATGTATGGTAGTTAAAATTACTGTAAACTATTATAGCAAGGGTTTCATTTAAATGTTTACACCTAGAACATTTTGAAGCAGCCATCGACCAAGCAATGTGTTGTGGGTTATTGATGATGATTACACATTAAATACGTTTGTGATCATAAACTTAAAGCGAAAATTTATGTTCTCCCTGATCCTCGGCTTATGCTCAACATGACATATATGAACATGCATGATACTCAAACAATAGAAACTCCAGGTTGGAGATACCGAAGATGACGGTCATAAGTGCGTGAGCTTTACTTGCTTGTGTGAAGGAATGTGTGTGTGTGTGTGTGTGTGTGTGTGTGTGCGCGCTCGCGCGCGCACGCACGTGCGAGTATGCGAGCGCGCTCTACCTTTTCTGACAAAGGCTGTGGCCGAAAGCCAATTTGTAAGTATATTTTAGTTGTGCCTGTCTGCAATTTAATGTGTCAACTTTACAGTAAGTATCAGTCTATCTTTTCCTTACATTGCTTCATGCGTGATAGTCCCAAGGCGTAGGTCTTCAGACAGTATGGAAAGGTTAATAGGACATATGGTTTGGGTCCATATGCTAGATAATAGTGGACAGCTAGGAACCACATTTGCCTCACAGTAGTTATTACGACCTCTAGCTACAGCTCTAGGTTTCATCTTCTCCTAAGAGCAATTGTAACTGACACTTTCTGGGCTTCTTTGGTGTTCTTAGTTATCACTCATATTGCTTGAATACGAGCCCATGCTCAAAAGATTATACCCAAAGGTAGTGTCTGATAGTTACTATATTATCCTGGAACTACCTGGCTCTTAATGTCATTGACTACTGCAAATCGCGAATTAATATATTGAGCAACATTTACACGTATTGAAATGAAACTGAAGACTTGAAGAAAGATTACTGTTTGCTACAAAGCTAACTCGTCTAACCAAGTGAAAAGGACGTTTTTCACTTGATTAGTAATATCGAGGGTTTGTGATCATAGTCTCTTGAATCCCAGCTTTGGCCTATTTGCTTCTCAATGTGTTGACCGGTGGTTCTGAGTAGTGTGTTTCAGCGCTCTGTTCGTTCTGTACTTCTTTCTCTATGAATAGATAGTTGCTCACAAAAGTTCCATTATAAGATTATGAAGAGAAGTATGAGGCAGTTTTGCCATAGTTAAGCTTTTATATCTTTTCACTTGAAGGCCTCAAATTGTGTAAGTCTGTCACGACAAACGCCGTTCGCCGAATAGAGCCCGCAGCTGTGGTCCGTAAAGCGAGGAAGACCAACCTGTGAATCACATCAGAGCCATGAAGGAGACCAAGGCGGCAACGAGACTCTTCATATTCAAATGATGCACTCCCCCTGCGGCCGATTGTGGGGTCTCTTCGTGGGAAGCGACGATGTCTTGATTCTCATCACGTTTGCGACGTATTCGCGTCGCTGCAGGCAGGCCGATTGGGCACCTCATTGGAATCAGAAAGCCCCCGATTGGAATTCGTATCTCTCGATTTGTGTTTCTCTCCTATTCACTATCGTACCTTTAATCATGTTCGGTGTTAAACGAAAACCAGATTGTTCCATCTGCGTTAGGGACTACAATGCCCAATGCAACATACACCAAATCGGCCAGTCACTACAAACGCGCGCTATTGTCACAGTCTCATTTTTATCGTGTCACCTCGTTCAAGCAGTATCGTAAGGGAATGAATCCTACTGACCGGAGGTCAGTCGCTAACACAGTTTCATGTAGCAACAGTGCACTTCGTTCAACAACTGCAAGCTAAACATCTCGCTCGGGTTCAACAAGGGAGTTATTCCTGCTGCCTTGCTATAGTGATGTAAAATTTGAAAGTGGGTACTGAAGTAAATATCCTATTTCACGGAACGCATTAGATATTTGCATATTTAACGGTGACGCGACGACGTAGCAAGTAAGCAGAAAAGATGGATAGGTATGTTGTGGGAGACATTGATCCACAGTAATTACGGAAAGTATTCGTTGATACTTATGGCACACATTTCATTAAAACTCAGTGAGAGATACGTGAAACACTGCAACAGGAAACACGCATACCAAAAATGGTTCAAATGGCTCTACGCACTATGGGACTTAACATCTGAGGTCATCAGTCCCCTAGACTTAGAACTACTTAAACCTAATTAACCTAAGGACATGACACACATCCATGCCTGAAGCAGGATTCCAACCTGCGACCGTAGCAGGCGCGCGGGTCTGGACTGACGCGCCTAGAACCGCTCGGTCACAACGGCCTTAGCACACAAACAAAACATGGCAGTCGATAGGTGGGAAGAGAGAAAGAAGTTTCAAAACAAAGACATCTCATACTTCACTGCTTCAGAGATAGTTTTCATCTAATTGCGTTGCCAGAATGTAATTTACTTCCTCTTCCATTCAGTATTTTTGCTGCTCCCCTGTTTCAGTTGCTAGATATGATACGTAAATAAAAAACCGTTCGACAATAAGCGTCTTGTAGCTGATGAATGATATTACGGGGGTTGTCAGACGTTGTGACTATTGACAGCTACACTCTGTTTTCAAGTACCAGATGAAGAAGTTTCGGTATTTCTAAGATTTTTTTTAAAGTATTGGTAAGATATGTTATCGAAATAATTGAAAAGCGTTGTCATACATGACAACGTCACTGAGTGCAGCATCTTACAAAGGCAGATTCAGCTAGTTAAAGACGATAAAAAAACTTAAGTATGAGTACGATTTAAAGCTGACGGATGTCAAAAAAGTAAAGCACAGCTACTACAATTGACGTCAGTAATATCTTCATTGAAATTTCTTCTTTCAAAGCAAAGAAGTGCGAAATAATTATAATAAAAATATAATTTCTCGAAAGGAATATTTTTTCGATTCCTTTACTTCTCATTAATTGTAGACGCGAAAGTAAAAGTTTAGGAGTAGCAAACATTTTTCGTTCTCATACACCATATTTAAAACATTGTAAGGTGGCTACCGTAAACAATAAGAGATATTTGTATGTTTCTTGAAGTTTCCCGACGTATCGAACATCTTTCGGGCTTGCATCCGGGATATTATTAATTATTGTTAAGATTCTTCTGTTGACTACATTTCTATCATTTTCAAGGTGAGTTGCTTCATATATTCAAATCACTTTTCAGAATAAAGTGAAGTAATCAAGCATGTGTCAGAAATAACCTTGCTTGTAGCAAGAGCTTCAAACATACACAAGTCCAAAAGCAGAACAAAACAAGCGCAGAGTCAGTGAATCTGTAGTTTATAAAAATTCTTTAGGTGATAATTTCGGATGACATGTGTTGGAATGCCAGGCAGTAAATCAATATTTCCTTTGAGAATGTAGACGTGAAATAAAGCGCTTCCATGATTTGTTGAGCTGGAACCATCGTCACGGTTGAGCCGGTTGTCTGCAAATTCTATTTCCACAGCTTTCTTGACCACTGATTCGCAGTTGGATGAGGCTGTGGTCAGTATTTTTACTATCCCGTAAGCCATAGAATGGTCAGTGAAAATACAATGCTCCATCAGTGCAAATTTATTGGACTGTAGAAAGCGGATGTATGACTGGTTCAATCCAACGTTCTTCTGCAGTGCGTATTGTTTTAGCAAATTCACGAAGAATTTCATATATATCCGCATCTGGTAAAAGCAGGTCGCCTTTGATATATCTCAGTAGTGCTGCCATCATGGACAGTGCAAGTAAGATCACATCTACTTTATTCTTCTTCAAAGTATTTGCAATTTTTTTGAGAAACATTACCCACACACGTTAGTGGATATTATCTTCCTTCCATCAAGGAGGACAGCAGCTCTTCTGGGATCTTTGAAATATTTCAATAGCAGACCACTCTGTGATGCACATCGCATGTCTTGTAGCGTCTAACTGACGAGTTTTTGAGAGTCTCTGTAACGATCTCACGCCGACTGTAAGCCCCAGTGACGAAAGGGGCATCTCGTCGTTGGATCTTCTCTATCTCTTCTATCTGTACTAGCTCGTAAGCGGCCACGCTGATAAACAGTACTCAGAAATCGATGCAAGAAGCGCTTTGTCACTTCCTTAGTGGATGAAATAAATTTCCTTACGATTCTCCCTATCAATCTGTCTGGCATCTCCTTTTCCTACCGTCTGCTTTATGCAGTCATTCCACTTAAATCGCTTCAGATAGCTGCTCATAGATATTTTGCGGTAGAAAATGTTTCCTGCAGTTTGTCATCAGTAGTATATTTGAGCAATAGACTCCCGGTTTATGCGCAATATGTTAAATTTCTTTACGTTCAGGGTCAACTACCAGTCTCTGCAACATTCTTCAGACCTCTGCAGGTCTTTTTGTAAACTGTTACTGTCTTAATGTGTTGCTACCTTCGTACAGACAACAGTATCATCTGCCAACAGCCTTAAGGAACTTTCGGCCTTTCTACTAGATTATCTGAACAGAGGGGCCCTAAATGCTGCGACACACTACAACGAGTTGTAGAGGGGGTCTTGAGGAACAACTCGAGAATAGGAAGCCGCGGCCGGAAACGTCATCTCATTAAAGAGCATCGAAGTAAGAGGCGCCGTTGCGTGCCGCTGGGCCACCTCCTCGACAGCACTCGTGATTTGGCAGCAAACATGATTTGACACACGGACGGACCGCAGGCGGAAGCTTTTGTAATCTCATTTGTTAGTGATGGCGACCGATTGCCAAGGTCATCAGTGAAGAAGAGAGAGCAATCTGCTGCGTAGACAGGCATGGTCTCCTATGAATGCGATGCTCTTTTGCCTCGGTGGATGACGGTTTCAAAGAAGGATTTCCATCTACAGTTTTTCTCTTCTCTATACTGAAAAACAATGAAGATTTTAGAGGGTTCAGAGCGAAAGATTAACTTCGGATGGGAACCCGATTCCGAAACCGTCATCCACCTCTGTGACGTAGGAAACAAGGCCTCTATGCAGCAGCTAGGTCCATCTTCTCCACTGCCGATCACTGAATAACAAACATAGCCAGACTTTCCGCCCGTGATCCGTCGCCGTACAAAGTCACGTTTGCCGCCGAAGGGGTGGCCTAGCGGGCAGGAACTGGCGGCTATAGCTTCGTCACTCTGTAGCGTCTTTGGGTGACTTTTCTGGACCGGGTTCCTACCCTCAATTTGTTCCTCAAAGCGCACTCTACAATCGCTCTAAGTTTATAGCAACATTTCTGGAACCACCTTCATTTATTAAGAACAGTTATGGACCTACCACATGTAAGTAGGCTGTTTAGGTTTTTATGTTGGTAACGCCACGTAGCGCTCTGTAAGAAAATCACTGACTGCGCTGTGTGAAATCTGTGGCTGGTTGGCATTGTTGGAATAGTCGCTATTGAAGTGTTGGGGAGTTGGATGTGAAAAGCGCGTAGCGCTACGCAGTTGGAGGTGAGCTGCCAGCAGTGGTGGATGTCGGGAGAGAAATGACGGAGTTTTGAGAGCGGATGATTTGGACGTGTGTCCATCAGAGACAGTAAATCTGTAAGACTGGGTGTCATTAACTGATACACATAATATGACTTTTCAACACTATTAAGGTAAATACATTGTTTGTTCTCTATCAAAATCTTTCATTTGCTGACTATGCCTATCAGTAATTAGTGCCTTCAGTAGTTAGAATCTTTTATTTAGCTGGCAGTATTGGCGCTCGCTGTGTTGCAGTAGTTCGAGTAACGAAGATTATTGTGAGGTAAGTGATTCATGAAAGGTATATGTCAGAGAATTTTGAAAGTCAGATTGCGTTGCGCTATAAATATTGTGTGTCAGTTTAGTGTTGATCAGGATAAGTAAAGAGTGAAATGTCTGAGTACGTTAAGTTCTGCTCAGCTATTTGAAAATCAAATAATCTAATTCATTAATTTATCTAAGGGGACGTTTCACACACTTCCTTGAGATATTCAGGAAATTACCTTTAAATTTGTCCGTTTGGTTCCGTCAGGAGCGATGTGGTGTTTCCTGTCTGCAAGGACGTCTTAAATCGAGGGGAAAACTAAATGGTATTTAACGAAAGTGACAGCAAAAATCTAAATATAGTGACAGACTGATCTGTGGCTACGTTGGAATGCGACTTGTTTGTTACAAGTTGGCGAAGCCAACGAATTTGGAAGCAAAAATCTGCATGAAATGTCTTTGACGCCGCAGAAATGTCAAAACATTCCATCTCCACACAGCTGACACAAACTTGTGAAGAAACGTGAACAGATGGCAGCGCTGGCGGTCGCGCAGGGTTCGCCGGCCGCCTGGGCGGCAGTAACCGCAGCGTCAGACGACCTTCGTCGCAGTCGCCGCGTCCGGCCGACGGCGGCGCCCCCGTCGGTTCCTGGGGTCAGGCCGCACACGCGAACGGTGTGCCGGCACGCCACACGCCACGACGCCTGGGGGGAGGGGGCGCCGCGGCACGGTGCCTGCTTCCTGGGGACCCCTCCCTCCCACCCTCCCTCACCCAACCGCTACCCGACGCATGCCGCCCATTCGTCCCTCTCAGACGAGACCTCCCTCTTATTGTTCTTTATGCTCCGCTCCTCGTATTTCCAGCGTTCGCGTGCACGGCGACGACATTCTTTTCTCGCCAGAGAGGAGCACTACTACCAGCGGAGCATTCTTTGCTGTAACGCCAGGCTCTACTTAGGACAATGGACTAAGCGAGATTTCCTTCGATTTGTCGAAGCGCGACTCAAATGCATTATGCGCTACCAGAGGTCTACGTGTTCGCTCTGCTATTGGCGGAATATGAAGACCATGAAGTAAGTTGTCTCTCGTGTGATATCAGGTAGTTGGGGTTAATCCGAGTGGCTTCCCCAGAAAGCTTGTCCGTTGATGGTCCCTATGGCGGTAACTTAGGGGCCGCAAATTATTCCATAGTCGCCTCATAATGAAAAAGTTATTAATAACGATACAAAATTGTCACACGTAAGACTGAAACGAGGCCAGGAAACGTCTAAAACACCCATCCTGTACTTGTACCAGCTTAAGGAGCAATCAAATGAAAACTAGACACCTTGAAAAAAGAAAGTGTTTATTATTTCAAGAGTAATCACCACAACTGTCAATACGTTTATTCTTTGGTTCCTCAAGGCTCTCGATACCACTATGGAATAAAGTTTGCGATTGCTTACGGAACCATGTTTGTACCCAGGCATGCACCTCTTCGTCCGATGCATATCGGCGGCCACGAATGTCTTCCTTCAGTGCTTAAAAAGTATGGAAATCGCATGGGAAGAAATCTGTACTGTATGGCGGATGTATAACAGCTTCCCAGCCAAATTTCTGCAGCGTAGTAGAAAAAATGGCGGCAGCTTATGGTTCCGCCCAAATAATAAACAGTTTACTTATTTATTTACCGCCTGAGTCATTTTCATTTGACATTAACTAATAACTGAGGTACTAACGACGAAAGATGTGAACATACACATTATTTTTTGAAATTAATAACCTTTAAGTTCAGTAAGTGATCTTAAAGGACGCCTGAACATCACTACCAGAAAACATCTTTACAGTTTTCATTAAAGCAGTACAGTCTGAGCTATGAGCAGGAATGTTGATTCAGGTGCTAAAAACGGCGGTTCAGTATCAAATAAACTGCATAAGAATACGTATAAGAGCAGTATTAGATAAAGCTCAAACTAACTAGTTTTACCTATTTCAGTTTCATTGGGTTAATGACAATTTTGACCATTTCTCTGTATAAACAACAAATAACCCAAAACCAGAACATCAGCGAGAAATAAATGACACCACGGACAAGTTGGTGTATAATGTATAATACGTACTTGCACCAATAATTTTAACGTCAGTTTTGTTTGTTATAAAGTTCATATCAACCAACAAAAAGCAATATGCTAGACTTTTAATGAAAAGGAGGTGGGATGAATATTTTTAATAGCTCAAAGGAAGCAGTTCGCGAGTGTCATGTAAGTGTATATGTTTTTAGTTTTTATAATAATATGTACAGTATGTGCAATGTTGTAGTAATGGCAGGAACATAAAGTCCCTATCAGGCAGTAAGCCGAGAGATAGGTGAGTAAGGACATGTGCTAAAGAGCGACATGTCAATCACGATTCGTGTTTGAAATTTTTGGAGTGGCGTCTGTAGAGACACATGGAATTTCTACAAAACTATGGAAACTTAGAGAAGTTTTTGGAGAAGTTTTTTACAGTTGCACTCGTGTGCATCAACTGTGAATAGCAACCTAGCACATGGTCCCTTCGCCCATTTATGCCCAATATGTTTGATTTATTTACGATCAGTGTTTACTGTGATTCCTGGGAACAATCACCGATCCTCTGCAGATCTTCATGCATTTCGCTACAGTCTTCTGATACTGCTATCTTTCTTCTCACAACGGCATCTGCAAAAAGCCTCACAGAGCTTACGACACTATCTATCAGACAAACAGTAAAAGTCACTTGCAGTACTCCAGAAATTACCTTAACAGCTGTCGATTGCATTCCATTAAGAATAAAGCATTGAGTTGTGTCTCATTGTACGAATCTTGTCAGACACTAGGTTAGGTCGTATCTAGATCACTATGTAACAGTTGGGAAAAGTATCGAATGCCTACCAGAAGTGAAGTAACACATTATCAACCTGGGCGCCTTTGGCTGCTTTGCATTTCTTGGACGAACAAAGCGAGCTGTGTTTCGGAAGGTGACTGTTACGGAATCGATATTGGCTTTGACACATGACATTTCTGTTTTCCAGAAGCATCATGATGTCTGAGTACAGAACATGTTCTATAAATCTAATATATATTAACTTCAGTGCTAAAGGCCTATGATCCAGTGCATAAATTTGACGACCCTTCTTGAAAACGGAAAGAACCCACAGGTTTTCCAGTCGTTTCATTCTTGCTGCGACCTACGATATGCAGTTGCTAGAAGGGGAGTAAGCTTTTTGGCGCAATCTTTGTAGAATCTCAACTGGTCCTGCTGTCCTTCAGTTACTGAACGATTTTAGTTAGTTGTATACTTTGTAGGAAATGCACTGACTGCGATTTACCAATGCTCCCAGGACTCACCACCGGAGTAGTTACATGTGAACTTTGCCGCGGTACAGAAGTGACGGCTTACGGTGCAGTCGCCGTGAGTGTCCTGCGCCTTATATGGGGAGCCTTGGCTCCATTTTATCAGCAATTGTTGAGAAGACGACCAGTTGAAACCCAGAAATATCGTTTCACTTTTATTTTCGGATCCACCTGTGCAAAGGCGACATAAAAAGGGTAAATCTGGGGTCCACCGACGGACGTTCAGAGATTTTTCAAGTAAGCTACAAAAAAAAAAAAAAAAAAAAAAAAAAAAAAAAAAAAAAAAAAAAAAAAACCAACGCATCAACGAAGCAATGGGGCGATAATCGATAGAGGTGACTGACATGTACAGTCAAGCAAGTGGGTAACTTATTCAAGAAAAAAAAGCATCATCAACTGTGCAAGTCAATATAGCGTTCGTCCTCATCCGGCCCTTAGTCGGCTTCGTGTTGATTGACATACTCAATGAAAGTCTTTCTGGGGGTACTGTGTCAAATTCTGTCCAACTGACAGATTAAATTGTCAAAAACCAGTGCTGGCTAGTTATCCCTGCCCATAATTCTGCAGACGTTCTCAGTGTGGAGAAATTAGGCGACCTCATTGGCCAAGGTGGAGTTTGGAAAGCACGAAGATAAGTATTAGAAGCTCTGTTCGTGCGCGAGGGGGCATTAACCTCGTAAAACGTAAGCCTAGAACAGCTTCCCAAGAAGGGCAAACAAACGGTATGCGAAACATCATCGATGTACCGCTGTACACTAAGGGTGCTGAAAGCGGCCCTCCTATGGAATGAAATAATATCCGAAACCATGACTTCTGTTTATCGCGCCTTAGGGTGGGCGAGGTGATGTTGGTATCCCATCTCTTCCCGGGGTGTTAGGAGACACGTCTCCGTTAGCCACCGGCCGTCAATTCGAAATGAGACTCATCATGGAATACTGCTCGAGTCAATGAGTTTCCAAGGCGAATGTGCAGGAAACCTTGAAGGTTGTCTCAGTGCTACAATGGGCGCTATAAAAAATTTACGGAAGTCGCGGGTTGTGTGGTGATTACTTTTTTTAATAATTCATATCGATTCATATATTATCAGATTAATCTGACGATGTATGCCATTACAGCAATGATAAAACCTTCAAATTACATGGAAAAAGGCTCACAGCTCTTAAGTGACTTCACGTCACACACGTGCACGACACGCCTGCAAACGGGATTTTTTGGTGTACAGAGGTGAATTGTAGCCGGTGCAAGGGGCACCGTAAGCTCAGCCTCCTTCTTGTAAGCCGCCTATTAATGGTCCTTGTCACCGAAGCACCAGTTGCACGTCGGATCGGTGATAATGACGACTTTGCTTCTCTGAGTGCCTCTCTGAGGTGGCTCGGTTCTCACGTTCTGACGTCTCTCTAGGTCGACCACTTCCTTCTTGAAGCAGTGGTCTGCCGTAGTTCACCCACACCTGCCAATATCGTCGAATAGGGGCACCGATCCTATTCAAATGTCAAGCGTTTCACCGATTCCTTCAAACGCCCTACTACAGGTCCTCTCTAAGATGCGGACCTCTGAGCATACAGTTCAGATGAATGTCGGCGAAGTATAGTTACTGTCCGACTAAATACACGGAATGAAATTCGCAAAGCCCTTACGACCCGCTATCAACATTTCCCCTGTTTACCGTCCTTACCACTGCGCGATGAAATTGCGCTGGAGCGTCACACATCCATCCATAGGCCGTTAAAGTTAACAATTTTGCATTTTCTGTCGATACCTATTGAACATCAATCTCTTACCAATCTCTTAGTTCCTTCGTAGGGCCTCGTTAATTTGTTTTTTCCTTCTCATAGACTGTACCTCTGTATCAGTCAAGAAACCTGTAGTACACAATAATCAAAACGTACATCGAATGAAGAAGAGTAATGTAACAATTCTCAGGCGGAAAGTACAGTGAAATGGTTACCGTCGGTGAGGGAACATCTAAACATGTGACACCGTGCCGCTCTTTCACTGTATTCAACGACCCGGTACACGAGGTGCCTATCGGCCAGCTCTTCACATGTAAACCTGTCCATGATACTGTTGTGTATCACGGTTGTTGCCCCTCTAATAGTGCCGGACAACAAAGTCGTAGACAGTACCAAGCAGTGCCAAATGCTAACTGGAGAGCTACGATGGGAATAGAGTACTGCTGTTGTCAACAGCAGTTACTCGCAGCCAATGGCAACACACTCGACGAATATACCGCGATTAGTAGGAGCGTTGTGTGATGTCCAGTGTAATTCAGAACTGGGCCAAGGAACCAAACGAAATGCAACAGATATGTAACAGCCGGAAGAGATCGTGTGTCCCTTAATCGTTTATACTTAGATTGTATCTTCGAACACCTATCTCTGAACACACACTAAAAGTTCGTTGGTGGAGCTCTGGTTTACCTTGTGTATCGCGGCAAGTCGATAATGGGGCGGTTTTCCCTGAAGAAAAAAAATATAGATAAAAAACTGAAGTAATTCCGTGGTATTCTGTAGTAGAACAGAGCCGCTGCAATGCTGTCGCGTTCTTTTCAAATAACTTTTATGTGTGTATGCAAACTAAAGCGACGAATGAAAATGTGTACCCTTCTTAAACCAAATTTACACCTCAGCTCTAATGGTGTTCCGCCTAAACTCGGACAGCATTGCAGAGGGTGCCCAACTGTATTGGAACAGCTGGTAGGGGAGGGGAGGGAGGATGCAAGGATAGTCCATGCAGTTATGCAAAGCCACTGTTAGGGTGGCACAGTGGCTAGCACCTACTGGGCAGGAGAACTGGGTTTGAATCCTGGACTTGGTACAAATTTTCATTCATTGTTTCAGTTAGCGTATGTGAGCCGGAAACCAAAATGGGACTTCTTGTCGGAAATTTTCTAGTTTGAGTTATTAATGGTTTCAAAATAAGGATTAAAATCTGAATAAGTGGATGCAGCAATCATGACTTCATTATTTTTTTTATTTTTATAGACATTTAATGTTTATTAAATGAAAATGGTCATTTTGAGGAAAACGCGTTCAGGAGTTCAAAGTAACCTAACCTTTATACTTTACATTTAACACATCGATTTAATACCAGAACACAGCTTTAAGTGTCCTCCTTTAAACAGTATAAAAATATGTTTCACAACAGTTCAGTTCGGCATCTTAAACGGAACTTTTTCGATGCTTCCTTGAGGGCCCAGAAACTACGTATTAATCTTAAAGTTCTGAACATGTTTGCGTGGTCAGCGACCGTTTACAAAGTAAAATAAAAGCATTGGCAGCCCTAGGTCGCAAAAAAGAAGCATTTTGACCTAGGTTTCGGCACTGCCACAAGTGCCTTCATCAGAAGTGAAACACTCAAAGTGGCATGTCACGTATAAAAGTAAATATCAAGCGATAAAGATTAAGACAAAATTTTTAAAACAGTATACATAGAAGGCAAGCCACTATGGGCTGCTCACACGTGTGGAGGTACGGTAGCATCAGAAAAAATTTGTGTGTAAAGCTTTATCGCTTGATATTTAGTTTTATACGTGACATGCCATTTTCAGTGTTTCACTTCTGATGAAGGCTCTCATAGCAGTGCTGAAACTTAGATCAAAGACTTCTTTTTTTGCGACCGAAGGCTGCTGTTGCTTTAATTTTACGTGTCGATCGTCAGGCTCTGGAGTGGCAGCTGCATTACTGTTGGTTTCGCAAAAGGTTCGAGTCCAAAATGAGAACATAAAACGTCTTTGAATTCGTCTTTACAGTATGGTCTGATGTATTCTAGACGTTTCCTTGCCATTCCTTCGGAGTCTCTACATGGGTAAATCCGTGAGATCCGTCTTGTAATGGTAAAATGTTGTGCTCTAATACATTCCCTGGTATGCCGATTTTGTAGTAGACTTATATTGGTTCCCTACATCGAACTATTAGTATGTAATACATCTAAAACTTTAACTTGATTTATTTCTACAAGACACCCATCAGTAAATCATAAGAAGAAACGTGGAACTGTATAATCACTCTTAATTTGAAGTAGACACTGGAAAGACAATTCAGAAACAAATGCAATCAGAAGTGTTGCTCCCCTAATCAATTTACAGTTGTTTGCCTGCTTACCAGTGCTTGTTGGCAAAAGCTAAATACAGTACGGTAAATGCTTAAAATTAATAACCATTCTTCTTAATAATCAACACTCAAAAAGAACTGCGCAGAGCTAATTTGAGGATCTGCAGTATCAATGGCATGTAAACCTACGAAGGTAAAGGTACCTGTGGCTGTTATCAGGAAACGTTCTTCTGTTGAGAGAAACCAATAATAGTTGCACCAATTGCCGCTAGCATTCCTTAGAGGTTTTCCAAGTGATATGTGTTAGCCAAGTGCATTAATTGAAAGGGACCTCTTGACGGCCCGTGATATTTCTCCATAAGCGACAGTCGCTAGGTTTCTCTAGGATTGATTTTCACTATTTTGACGACGAATCTGAGTGTTTTGTTTATGCGAAATTGTATCATTATCGACTGTATATTGTAGAGCTGAAATCTTTGTTAAATTACAAAAAATAATTAAAAGAGATGGTTTTGAGACAAATCACTTTCTTGGCGCACTGGACTCGCATTCGGGAGGACGACGGTTCAATCCCGCGTCCGGCCATCCTGATTCAGGTTATCCTTGATTTCCCTACATCTCTCCAGGCAAATGCTGGGATGGTTCCTTTGAAAGGGCACGGCCGACTTCCTTCCCTATCCTTCCCCAATCCATGAGACCGATGACCTCGCTGTTTGATCTATTCCCCAAAAAAGAACCCAACTACAAATAACTTTTTTCGACGATACTGAACAATTGGCTTTGACAACAGTGGTCTATAATTGTTTCCGCCCTTAAATGTACCTCGTAGATGTTTGAGACTGGGGTAGGTCTCTGGAACCATATAGTTCCATTTGATTAAAATATCGTCGGTTTAGATCCACTTTATGATGAATGCTCCATTTTGCTAGCTGGTTAAGATTGTTAAACGCTGGGTGGAAGTGAATGAAACGGCACTTCGAAGAGGACTATCGATACTAAACCGCTGTGGTGTTAAGAGCAATACACGAATTGATGATCACTCTAATATTCATTTCTAAACAACTAGCCAGTTAAGCATTTTCCCATCGAGCTCTCGTAGACGCGGATACTGTGCCCTCTGTGTGATGATCAGCGCCATTCGCCGAGGCAAAATTCGGTGTTAAATACGGCATATCGCGTGTTTGCCAATGTTGCGATGCCACTCTCGCTGTATTTCCAAAGGCGACAATTTAGCTTGTTATCCAGATACCCCTACCACCACTGCGAGAAATATTGCTCGGGACCGGAGCTACAAAATTCAACATGCGCCGAATTCGACCGTTGTGTAACCGAATGATACTGTGATGCTGCCGTGTTAATCAATCACCAGCCCGCAGGTCGCGCTGTCGGCCTGCGTCGCTCCACCAAATACGGAACCCCCTCTCGCAGCGCGGCCAGCGTTCGGCGGCTCGCATTATTTATTATGAGTCCCTTGTTTGTACGGCAGCAGTCATTTAATTTATGAAATAAATGCAGCATTTTCATCAGATGTAACATGCGAAAGAAAGGGCGTTTGGCAGTTCCGGTGGCAAGTGTAGTTCGAATTTAAAATGAAAAAAAAACAAAGAACGAAAAAGTTTGCTATAATAATGAGCAGCTGCAAGGCAGGCGGTAGTAATGAATATGCCTCAGCGTTGTACGCCAAACCGTAGTACGTGAAAAATTACTGCACGTGTTTCGCGTGGTGGTGAATACATTCCGGAAAACAGCTTTACAAATGCCACGCCGAGCTGAATGGAGTGTTTTCTTTTCTTTTTTTTCCCCCTGGCCCTACACACTACATGTCAGCCACACATAGAAGCAAAGTCGTTAAAATTTAGAAACAATATGGGTCTGTGGAAGAACATTCATTCTACCTCCTTCTGCCACTGAAAAAAAATTATTAAAATCAATCATCAAATGGTGAATTTGTCCTTATAAATACTGAAGTAGGTAAACTTCGTATTAAAGACCTTTTGAGACACTGAGTGCGTATTCGAGAAGACTCAGATTTGCAGACTTACGCTGACTTAATTTATGGTTACCATACTTACTTGCAGGATAATTAAAATTTATTTTGGCACAGTGGTCAGGTACAATTCTATCAGTTACAACCCACTGCGACGACTTGCGTCTCCATACCTTAACCCAGTTAGTCAACTGGTATAGAGAGGGCCTATAGTTTAACGCCGAATCCGAGCCACACGTCCCTCCTGGCGACTTCCCACCTCTTTGAAAGGTGTAGGTGAGATAAGAGCTAGACGGAAAACGTCGTTTGTTTGACCGGGATTAGGACCTGCAACCGGTCGCTTTCCAGGCACTTGTTTTACCATTAGACCACCAGAACAAAATATTCCCTGTTTATTAAAAAAAATTCACTCAGCGCACGTCACAGCACACGCCACTGCAGGTCCTACAAGCGCCAGCAGCCATATCTGAGCTTGATAATTCTTAAATGCCTGTTTCAATGCATACAACTTCTAGATAGTGCAAAAAGTTAAGACTTAATCGCTACCTTCTGAATTACATATTGATTTCCCGTGGGCCCCGCATGGATCGGAGCGCTCCCGTCTAGTATGACATCACAAGTTCGTTGCTCGGTCCGTATTTCTCGTTGGCCCTGGCGCGAGTGGCCAGCGTTATTCTCTAAACAGTCGCTCTCGCCTCCCTACAAGTGTCGAGCAACCATCTCTGCTTTCGCTTAATTCTCACTGACCGCGACCATGCAGTACTGCATACCACTGGTCTCTCTCAAAATTCTTACTGTTTATTCTAATTTTGACAACTTCCCTTATTTTATGTCAAAATCCCGATATGATGTTCGAGCGATGACTTCCCTCTTTTCAAATTGTATTTTAAGTCCGTTTTCCAGTTAATGATCAGCTTTGGCCAACACCTCAGGTGCACTTTCTTTAACAAAGTTCATTGTGGGGCCCTTATTTCTCGTTGTCCCCGTTGTGATATTCTGGCGTTATGCCCGAAATAGTCGGTCTCTCCCACCTACAAATGTAGTGCTGAGTACACACGACAATCAGCAACAGTGTGAATATACATATATTGAAGCGGCTAAGAAACTGGTATAGGCATGCGTATTCAACTACAGAGTATTCAAGTAAAGAGGCAGAATACGGCTCTCCAGCTGGCAGCGCCTATACGAGGCAACGAATGTCTGGTGTTAGATTGCTTAGGGCTGCTGTAATGGCAGGTTTTACAAATTTAAGTGGGTCTGAACACGATGTTATAGTCGGCGCGCGAGTGATGGGACACATGTCCGAGGTAGCGATGAAGTGGGGATTTTCCCGTACGACCATTTCACGTGTGTACCGTGAATATTAGGAATCCCGCAAAATATCGAATGTCCGACATCGCTGTGTCCGGAAGAAGATCTTGCAAGAATGGGACCAACAACTGAAGAGAATCGTTCACGTGACAGAAGTGTAACCATTCCGCAAATTGTTGCAGATTTCAATGTTGGACCATCAACAAGTGTCAGCGTGCGTGCAATTCAACAAAATCGATATGGGTTTTTGGGATCGAAGGTCCACTCGTGTACCCTTGATGAATACACGACACAAAGCTTTACGCCTCGTCTGGGCCCGTCAACACTGACAATGGACTGTTGACCACTGGAAATATGGTGCCTGGTTTCACGAATCTCGTTTCAGATTGCATCGAGCGGTGATGGAGGTTCTGTATTGGTGTGAGCCGTGTGCATTTTGTAGTGATATGGGATCTGCGATACGCCTAGATACGACGCTGACAGGTGATACGTTCGAAGGCATCCTGTCTGATCACCTGCATCCACTCATGTCCCTTGTGCATTCCGACGGATATGGGCAGTTCCTGCAGGATCATGCGACACCCCATAAGTCCAGAATCTCTACCGAGTGGCTCCAAGAGCACTCATGAGGTTACACACATCCACTGGCCACGAAAGTCCCCAGAGATGAACATTATTGAGCATATTTGGGATGCCTTGCAAGGTGCTGTTCAGAAGAGATCTCCATCCCTTCGTACTCCTATGGAATTATGGACAGCCCTGCAGGAGTCATTGTGTCATTTCCCTCCAGCACTACTTCAGACATTATTCGAGTCCTTTCCACGTCGTGTTGCGGCAGTTCTGCATGCTCACGGAAGCCCTACACGATATGAGGCAGGTGCACTAGTTCCTTTGGCTCTTCAATGTATACGCTGCCACATTCACTTCACACACCACACACATTGGCCACTCAAAGAGAAACATATCTCGCACCTAGGAGGCGTACCGAAACACTGTTTCAGTTTGAGTTTCTGCAGCACATCTCCTATATTGCTGATCGTTACTTCACAGTATGGAATGAATACAGCAGGCTTGACCCTTTGCACCGATAGTTCTTAGGCAGTGCCTGCTAAATGCAATGTCTATTTTGCCATAACCATTTCCCGTGATCACGCGTTTCAAGTGCTGCAATCCTTACTACAGGTCTACTGGTGCTAAAAAACCTTAGCACTGTATACGAGAGATTTCAAGACCGCTTTCTTGTGTACAGGGTGGTGAAAGCTATATGTGTTCAAGTACTGGTCAGTATGTGTCGGTTTCCTCTACACTGAATGACTAAGCGTGCTCCCCCTGCCTTGGATACAACTAGAACATCCAAGAATGACATTTTACAGTCGCTCTACGTATCGAAGTAAATTTAATTGTTGGATGGACCCTGTATATGTGATAGAAGAAGTCTGGGGCCACTAGACCATCACGTCCATCTTCCCATTATAACATACTACTACGGACTGCAGAAACATATTGGCTTTTATTTTCTCTGATTCAAATCATGCTTCCATAAATATTGCTCCCAATACAAATATCCTTTTCGGATAAGCCTGTACAACGAAACGAGGAATGCCTTTGGTGCCACTAAAAGCAACATCTGATTTCTTGGTCGTGTTGAGCATTATAGCTGTAAATTTTGATGAGTGATGAAAACCACCTCAGCTGTATAATAACACTTCTGCTGCTCTACGACCGGTTTCGTTCTTTGAATCTAAGCTCGAAATCTGTCGTAGCACAACAGATATGTGATTATACAGCGGTTGGAATGGCTCTGAGCACTATGGGACTTAACTACTGTGGTCATCAGTCCCCTAGAACTTAGAACTACTTAAACCTAAGTAACCTAAGGACATCACACACATCTATGCCCAAGGCAGGATTCGAACCTGCGACCGTAGCAGTCGCGTGGTTCCGAACTGAAGCGCCTAGAACCACGTGGCCACCGCGGCCGGCTATCTACTGTCGTCACTCCCTAAAGACATCACTATATTGAAATATAGCCTTTGAACCGTACCGTCGAGCCTCATTATTATGACCTCCTCCTCTTACCTGTATTAGCAGCAATCATAGCTTAAAAACGGACATTGTTGGTTGGAAGTAACACAGTCAGGTGCTCAAACCTGAAGTGCTTCCTAACAACTGTAGAAGACTGCGCTAAGGCGGAATAACACAGCAAACAAGAGGTATGGCGGTAAGGAGGGTAGAGAAGTAGGGGACGCAGAGAGGTGGCACAGTAGTTTTAAGACACAAGAAAATCGGCGGCTAGTGAATTAATGGAAAATCTTGCCCTTATTCCCGTTATTTGCGAATGTTGCAATACCAGTCTTACCTCTCGTGGAAAGATCTTTCCCTGCTAGAGAAAGACATCAAAGCAAATGGGTATGAAAGTCATCTTATACGATTAATTTGTGGTCAGTATTGTTGAGAGAGCTTTTAACAAAATAATGTTAGCCACTGATATCAATAGTGAGTACAGTTTTGCAATTCGGACTCTCAAAGTACGCAATAGTTTATCTACGGCACAGTTTCACTATGGAGACGAATTCCCGTAATGAGGAAACAAATTTGGAAACTGGTGGTTGCTATGGGACCAAACTGCTGAGGTTATCCGTCCTTAAGCTTACGTCCTACTTAATCTAACTTAAACTAACTTATGCTAATGACAACACACACACCCAAGCCCGAGGGAGGACTCGAACCTCCGACGGGGGCAGCTGCGCGGACCGTAAAAAGATGCCTCACACTGCGCTGCCAGCCCGCCTGCCCCGTAATGAGGTATGTTTCAGAGGCCCTCAGTACGATACTAAACATTATTACATATTGATGGAATAGTATACCCTAAAGAGACTGTACATACAAGGTAGTGTACGAATAATTGGCTCACTTTAAAATTGAACAAAATTGTACCTCTAGTTAGATTTCATCCAAATTTTCCTCCATCGCGTTTTGTCGGTACAGGTCATGTTGTTGCAATGTCGCTAGTACCTCGGTTCACAGTTAGCGTTTCGCCATAACCGAGAATGGCCGTTTATTTGTTCCGCAGCGTTTTAAGGCAGTTCATCTTCATACGGAATTGCAAAAGTGTCTCAGCAAGGCAAATGAGTTTTAGGACAATGATTGACACGCGCTGGGCTCCCTCAGGGGGACAGAACTCGATTAATGTGAAAATCTGAAGAAGGTAGTTTGTTAGAAGGGAAAGGACCTCGGGTACCGACTATTTCTTCTCTTCAAAGCATCACAGCGCTAAGGGGCAGCACTCAGCGAACTCCAAACAAGTAATGCCGGCAAGCAGCAAGGGGAATGGGGATATCTCGTCGTTCTGTACGAACAATTTTAACAAATAATCTTAAGCTCTTCTTTGACAGAATGAATGTGTTACACAAGTTAACTGAGCGGATTCATTATGGGCACAAGAAAGAGACGAAATAATTGTCGAGACATGGTTCTCAGATGAAGCTTATTTCCACCTCAGTGTAACAATAAACAAACAAATTGTTCTATTTTGGGGCAGTGGTTTACATGAAAAAAAGGCGCATGGGCAAAACGTCACCGTGTGGGTAGCTCTACGCAGTCATGACCTAATAGGAACACCGGTTTTGAATAAGGCTTTCAATGCTGACCGATGTAAGTCAACGCTGGAAAATTACTTCGTGCCATATTATCTTGCCACCAGTCTTCAAATGATCACACAGGGCCTTAGGAACGATTCCTCAACACCTCCTGTTCTGGATATTTCACAGGAAATAACAGCAATCGTATAATGTTTCATCGTTTCCCGCAGCGCCTTCATGGGGTATTCTTTTGGCGTCCTCCAAGTTCACATTTAAACGCATGAATTTCTTTCTGGGGCTATATCAATGAGCAACCCGCGTCAATTGTATTTAGTCCTCTGTATTTGGACCAGTGCCGGTTTAGTGGCATTTCTTCAGGTGAACATCTGCATAACAATAAATCGTGAAGTTTTAATATTTTTTTCTTTAATTTTTTTAACATATTGATACATATCTCAGGTTTGTTATTCTTTCTGGATTTATTGTTATACAGATGTTGTCTTACAGATGACTCCTTTTAGTGCCACCAAACTGGCAGTAATCCAGTAATAAAGGACTAAATACAAATGAAGCTGTTATTAATATCCAAGATGTCTTTCCCTTTGAGTTCACAGAATATTATGCAAGTGCGTGCCCGAACTGTGTATTTGTGCCATGAGATACTTCTGCCGCGGAGTTGCAAGGGATATGTGTACTCACCTACGCGAAGTAGTGCGCTGCAATAGAGAGCTTATCAAATACGTATGAAGGGAAATGAATTTCCACGGACCACACACTAACCGTGTGTAGGATTTGAAAATTTTCATTTCATAAATAAAAATGTTGTGACAATATAAAATGTGTCAACTTTTCGTGTCCCACCTTGCGTCAGTACTGGTCATATTGGTAAGTGAGGGGCTTCAATATCAAAAAGAGACTACAGACATCGATCGTGGCGCAGGTAAACCACCAAGACAGAGTGAAAATTAAGAGAAAGTCGGTAGACAGACGATGTTTCAGTTGGAAGAAAGCGAGATCTGCATGATGCTGTTATCGGCAGCACTGGCGTCAGTGCGGTGTTATTTCCAGCATCCTCGGGCTGTTTACGCGACGCGCGCAGCTATTCGGAGACTGGGGATCGCGTAAATTTGCACTCGCTGCGCCGTTCTGAACGGCTGGAGCTCTAAATTTAAGGCGGTCGGCCGCACGTCGCGTCAGCAGGCGCTCCGTCTGCCCGCCGTGAAATAGGAGACAGCTCGCTAATGGAAGGCGAGAGCCGCGGTGGACGCGGCGGGGACGGATGCGCCGAGCCACCTGCTAACGCCGCTTGCGGCAGCTAGCGGCGACATGGCAACAGCTGCCACACACGTCCTCTGTTCTTGCACGCGCTCACGATCTTTAGCGAAGCGCTCACAGTAACAACGTTGTTGCCTAATAGAGGTGAAGCCCTCAGAACTCGTTGTCGAATGACGGTGTAACTTCGTACATGGACACTAGATCGGTGAGTATGTTAATTATTAGAGTTGCGACTCACTCTGACAGCGTGTTTTCGTGTACAATGCTGTTCATACGGTACGGAATGGCATATAAAATGGGTGAACAACGTCAGATGTTGAATGATCACTGTGAAGGACTTGGAAGTGATGCGCTCTCGTGGGGGACAGTGTTATCACCATCTGGCAGAGGTTGGAAGGGAACCCACTATGCATCTTCATTTAGCGGACTGGTCGAACTGTGGAATATCCAGATTTTTGGGTCGTAAGGATGTGGAAATGGCTCGAATTGCTCTGCATGAGAAAATATATATTGATAATATAGGATTGTCCATTGATCGTGACTGGGCCAAATATCTCAGGAAATAAGCGTCAAACACAAAAGATCTCCTTGGCTTCGGCTAATACAATGTACTACCATGCGATGTATCAAGACCCACTCCCTCTGAAGATGATATTTTTAGAAATATCGAAAACTACGTCAAGGTCTAATAAACCTTTGTTTTGCAACTGGTTGACTGATTTTTTCAACCTCTTGGGTTTTGCAGAGACTCAGCAGCGTTACGCCTAGTGTGAAGGTGTGTCGAAACATCGAGTGCGACTCCAGGTTACGGCTGGTGGTGATACAGGAAACCCCGATGGCACAATCTTGCGACACCGATATCCTACGTCCTCAAGTGCTATCTTATAACGTGGTGCCTTTTTCAACAGGACAGCGATGGGCCATATAGGGTAAGTGTCTCTACAAACCTCTTGCATGTTGTTGCGTTTCTCCAGTGGCTAGCAACATCTGCAGATCTGTCTCCCGTAGAGCGTGTGTGGGACTAGCTTGGATGTCAAATCCGTTCCTGCGACGGTATCCAGAGGGCCACGGACCAGCTACAATAATTGCGGACCAGTTTGCCGCAGGAGGTGATACAACGGTTTTATGACACTTCCGAACCGAATAACTGCTTTCATCCAGATCAAAGGAGACGAAAGGTCATTCTGACAAACTCTTTGTAAATTTGATTCGATTTTGTGATCACTGAAATAATATCACATACGGTCCCAAGACGTGATTTTTCATTTCGTCTCCTTCTCCTCTTCTAGCGGACAATTTTTTTGTCAGGTTGTGTAGTTTGCCGCAAGTCACTGTAAAATGCCTATCGCAGGGTACTTATATCGCTTATCTCTCATATACAATGCACGTACTGTGCACAGTAAAAACGCATTTGTACAGGCCCTAGTCTCCCTTACTCTGTGGCCTCAAATGCGAGTTTAACGACAGTGGCAGAGTAATGATCTCATAGATTTCTCCGAATGCAGCTTCTTCAAACTTACCCAAGAAAGTATGAGGCCAGTGATCTTATTACTATTTCAATCAACTTTTTGTGTAATTATAGTGAAGTCAGTTTTGTGCTGGTACCATGAATTGTTATACGCGATTCTCTAATCATTTTTGGCTTGTGATTTTCAGTTTCTCCAATGGAAATTTGAATTCCATATTCATTTAATGTACAGCTTTTTCTTCCTGTGAAGGTGATCATTACGACCTAAATGACTGAAAAATAAATTTGTTCAGCTGATGACGAACATGCTGTTCTCCGAATATCTGACAGCTCTGTCGGCTCACCTCACTGAACTGTTAACAACTTATATTTCCTATAACACAAGTCCTATTCAGTTTTTTTCTCAGGGACTAATAGTTTACCATTAGAGACGGAGATTATACTGAAACTCTTGCGTGACGCGCTTGCACTTAAGTTGTTTTTGTAGGTCAGTTCGAATTAGTTTCCCGTCGTGTTAGATAACAAGTGTCCTACATCAAATTCTTAGACTCGACTTATTCTACATCATTATGATATGTTACAAACAAACGACGTTTCAACTTCTTCTTCTTCTTCTTCAACATCTTCTTCGTCTTCTTCTCCTTCTTCCTCAGCCTATCTGAGTCCATTGCTCGATAAGAGCCTTTTCCATATTTCTCCATTCTCTCCAGTTTTGAACATCTTGGTACCGTCGTGTTCTAGTCACCAGGTTCATGTCAACAAACAATCTTTTTAGAGGTCTTCCAATGCCTCGCTTGTGGTCCCGTGGTTTACAGTGCTGCGATCGTGTCGCTACGTGTCCGCCCTATTGCCACATCAATATTGAAGTTCTCTCTAGGACATTTGTTAACATTTTGTCACCTTGTAATGTCCTTTGATCGAATCCTAACCCTGACGCTGACTCTTTGCATCCGCCGCTTCATGGCTCCTCGGGTGCGCTTTGATTTATGGGCATTTGCCTTAACCGGAGTCATAGTTCCCCATCAGTAGGTTTTGACTGGTAGTATGTACATATTGTACATATTCTGCACATATTACAAAATTAATTAGCCTAAACGTTATGTGATATACCCTTGATCATCATCATCATCATCATCATAATTTAAGACTGATTATACCTTTCAGAGTTCAGTCTGGAGCATAGCCCCCCTTATAAAATTCCTCTATGATCCCCTATTCAGTGCTAACATTGGTGCTTCTTCTGATGTTAGACCTATTACTTCAAAATCATTCTTTACCGAATCCAGGTACCTTCTCCTTGGTCTGCCCCGACTCCTCTTATCCTCTACTGCTGAACCCATGAGTCTCTTGGGTAACCTTGCTTCTACCATGCGTGTAACATTACCCCAACATCTAAGCCTGTTCGCCCTGACTGCTACATCTATAGAGTTCATTGCCAGTTTTTCTTTCATTTCCTCATTGTGGACACCCTCCTGCCATTGTTCCCATCTATTAATATCTGCAATCATCCTAGCTACATTCATATCCGTAACCTCAACCTTGTTGATAAGGTAACCTGAATCCACCCAGCTTTCGCTCCCATACAACAAAGTTGGTCGAAACATTGAACGGTGTGCGGATAACTTAGTCTTCGTACTGACTTCCTACTTGAAACCGTCCACCTATTCCAACTTTGTTCCTCCTATTTGGCAATCAATCCGTTTATATTTCTTTCCCACTGACATTACTTTCCTTTTGGAGATGCTAATCTGCATAACATAGTCCTTAAATTTCTGATCTAGCTCTGAAATATTACTCTGCAAGCTTTCAATAGAATCTGGCATCACAACTAAGTCATCGGCATATGCAAGACTGCTTATTTTATGTTCACATATCCTAATCTCACCCAGCCAGTCTATTGTTTTGAACATATGATCCATAAATAATATGAACAACAGTGGAGACAGGCTGCAGCTTGTCTTACCGATGAAACTACTCTGAACCATGAACTCAATTTACCGTCAACTCTAACTGCTGCCTGACTGTCTATGTAAAGACCTTCAATTGCTTGCAAAAGTTTGCCACCTACTCCATAACCTCGTAGAACAGACAATAACTTCCTCCTAGGAACCCGGCCATATGCCTTTTCTAGATCTATAAAGCATAGATACAATTCTCTGTTCCACTCATAACACTTCTCCATTATTTGTCATAAGCTAAAGATCTGGTCCTGACAACCTCTAAGAGGCCTAAACCCACACTGATTTTCATCCAGTTGGTCCTCAACTAATACTCGCACTTTCCTTTCAACAATAGCTGAGAAGATTTTACCCACAACGCTGATTAAAGAGATACCTCAGTAGTTGTTACAATCCAACTTCTTCCCAAGATTTCTTCTTGGATGATGCAATTATCTGTTTGGCTTTGCTTCTTTCTTCGACATAACTACCTTAGTTCTAGTATGTAGCCATTTTCATACGCTTTTTTTTCCTTTTACAGGCTGCCTTGACTGTGTCATTCCACCAAGCTGTTTGCTTCATCCTACTTTTACACACTACTCTTCCAAGACATTCTTTAACCACTTCTATCACTGTGTCCCTGTACCTTGTCCATTCCTTTTCCAATGACTGTAATTGACTACATTCAACTAACTGGTACCTTTCTGAGATCGCTGTTATGTACTTGTGCCTGATTACCTTATCCTGAAGTTTCTCCACTCTTATCCTCCTACATACGGACCTGACCTCCTGCACTTTCGGCCTCACAATCCCAATTTCACTGCAGATTAAATAATGATCAGTGTCATCAAAGAATCCCCTGAATACACGTGTATCCCTCACAGCCTTCCTGAGTTCCTGATCTGTTATTATACAGGGTGATTCAGAAATGCATGTAAATATTTTAAGGGTGTATTTGTGAGGTAAATATAAGACAAAAATGTTCTATAAATGTTTTTCCATAAACGTTTAATTCCAGAGTTATCGTTAAAATACTAAAGTCATGTCCGTATCAAAACGACGTCAGTGCAAGCAGCAGGATGCCATATTCTGGTACGTAATGCACATACGTATCTCCCAACAGTTGATTCGAAACTGCATGAATAGTGTTTGTTTGTGTTTGCAATTGCTGTTTACTCCTACTGTACAGAAGATGGCGCTGATGTTGTTGGTAACGGAAACGTACTTCCTGTCGTACATTCATCGTCGGAAGGCTACAGGTTTCGTGCACATGATGTACTCAAACAGTGAGTATGCTGATATGCACCTTGTGTATGGTGCAGCAGATGGAAACGCACTTGCAGCAAGACGAAGGTACAGTGAGCTGTTTCCAAGACGACGGTTACCAAGTCATCAGACGTTTGTATCTGTGGACAGACGTATGCGGGAGTATGGCATTCGTCCTGGGCCACATTCAGGTCGACCACTTGAGCATGCAGTGAACGTCGAGGAACATGTTTTGGACCTGGTAGACCAAGATCCAGCCATCAGTACGAGACAAATTAGTGCAGCTGTACGACTTCCACAATCTACTGTATGGCGGCTGCTTCGGAGACAACAGTTGCATCCATTTCACCTGCACAAAGTGCACGAATTGACACCTGCAGACTATCCTCGCCGTCAGCAATTCTGCCAGTGGTTACAAGAGCGTCATTTGAATGATCCAATGTTCATTCGGCGGATATTATTCACAGATGAGGCCATGTTTACTCGTGCGGGTGTAATCAATTCGCATAATATGCACCAGTGGGCTGTCGAGAATCCTGGCGCGAGAATTGTGCGTGGATATCAACATCAATTCTCCATAAACATTTGGTGTGGTATTGTGGGGAATGACTTACTCGGACCTCATGTTCTACCTCCAAGGCTGACTGGGCACGCTTACCGCGAATTTTTGGAGGGGGAATTGCCTGGATTGTTACAGGATGTCCCTCTTGCAACACGAGCCACCTTGTGGTTTATGCACGATGGTGCTCCTGCCCATTACAGCCGCAACGTAAGGGCGTACCTCAATGATGCGTATCCACATCGATGGATAGGTCGCGGAGGACCAATTGCTTGGCCAGCCAGATCACCTGACCTGAACCCTTTAGACTTTTATTTATGGGGCCGACTAAAGACATTGGTGTATTCTTCTGCAGTACCGAACAGAGAAGTGCTACAACAAAGAATTGAAGGTGGTTGTGAAATTATTCGTGGAGAGTTGAACGGACTGTGTAATGTGCAGAGATCATTGCGGCGACGAGCACGGGTCTGTCTGCAAGTTCAGGGACAGCATTTTGAACATGCATTGCATTAAGATTTGTGCAAATACAGTACAGTACAGTCTGTAAATTCTTCACGTATTTTCCTTAGTTATTTTGCATTGATTTAGTACAATCAACAGGAACTAAAGTAATACAGTATTCGCGAGGAATTGTTTCAGTTTGTTACGTCACGTTTATTTACCAGTTTGCGTTTTTAGTCCAAATGCACTGTAATTAAACTGTGAACTCTGGGAAGTAAATACTTTACGTTGTATTGAATGTATTATCATGTTTTGTTCATAACTCTGTAATAAGCCAAGTATAGCAAAAATTGTATAGAACATTTTTGTCTTATATTTACCTCACAAATACACCCTTAAAATATTTACATGCATTTTTGAATCACCCTGTATAGTCAATGACAGACCTGGTCCCCCTGCTTTCCCAAGTATACCGGTGAATGTTCTTATGTTTAAAAAAAGGAATTTGTGATTACTAAGCCCATACTGGCACAGAAATCCAAGAGTTGTTTCCTGTTCCTGTTGGCCCCATATCCTCTCCAAATTTACCCATAACTTTTTCATATCCTTACGTTCGATTTCCAATCCTGACATTAAAATCACCCATGAGCGGAACACTGTCCTTGTCCTTTACTCTAACAACTACATCACTGAGTGCCTCATAAAAACTATGCGTCTTATCTTGATCTATCCCTTCACAATGCGAATATACTGACACACTCCTAATTTTCTTGCTAGACACTGTCAAATCTATCCACATCAGTCGTTCGTTTACATGCCTTATTGCAACTACGCTGGGTTCCATTTCTTTCCTGATATAAACCCCTACACCCCATTGTGCTATTCCTGCTTTGACTCCTGACAGGTAGACCTTGTATTCTCCCACTTCCTCTTTATTCTCACCCCTTACCCGAATGTCACTAACAGCTAAAACGTCCAGCCCCATCTTAGTTGCAGCCTCTGCCAGCTCTACCTTCTTCCCACAGTAGCCCCCATTGATATTAATAGCTCCCCATCTCATTACCATTTGCTTGCCAAGTCGTATCTTAGGAGTCCCTGGTTTGTCAGTTATATCCTTGATGGTCAGGAAAAATCTTAGGTTCTAAAAAGGCTGTATAGAACAGTCATGTTATGCAAGTAATTTCTGTATTTTTACTCTTTCTCCCTAGTTTAACTAGCGGCGAAGATAAATTTATTCCTCAATAGCCTCTACAGACTGGTCTCTGTAAGTGGTGGGTTGCCTGTGCTTAGTATCTTCATTTTATTAATGTTTATTTCAAAGGAAATTGTTGAAGAGCCAAGTTTTAGTCCACAGGCCACATTTTATTTCATCCAAATGTTCACTAATGAGCACAAACTATTACTTCGAATTATAGCTTGCACCCTGCATATTGGAAGTACTACTCGCTTTCCTGGGGGACATCCGATGATACTTACATTACTGTAAAACATTCGCCGGCCATTACAACGTACTGAATTCTATTAGTCAGATATTTATGGTGCCAATCATATATTCACATTCACTATCTGTGGTTAGCAGACGACCATACATTCATTCATTTCACAGACCTCACCAAACTGGATGTAGGGATTTATTTTGTGGGAGTGCACATGTGATCAGTTAAATGTGAAGACACTTCGTATGATAGTAGCGGACGACACGATACTCTGTTGAAAGGGTGGAAGTCTAGGTAAGCAAAATCAACCTGTCCAATTGAATCTATTTTTATAAAGCATATCGCTCGAGCCATTGAAAGGGTACAGCACCGCCCGACATTGAAAATAGGTACAACATACTTCATTATTCTTGTGAGAACAACATATTTTTTCTAATAATAACTCAATTTCAATTAATACAGCGAAGTCGGATACCTGTGTGGGAAGGAGTGAAATTATTTATTTAACTGATCACATGTGCACTCCCACAAAATAAATCCCTACATCCAGTTTGGTGAGGTCTGTGAAATGAATGAATGTATGGTCGTCTGCTAACCACAGATAGTGAATGTGAATATATGATCATCTTTGAGACGGTACTTGTGTCACCTTCGGTGGAACCAAAGAGATGAAATTCACCTGAGCTTCGAGCGCCTGAAATGTGGCTCACCAATACGGTAGCAAGGTGCTCCCCCACTTCGGCAGAGGTGCGAGAGTACTTGAAGAACGGCCATGTTTCAGCACTCTGTCTTAGGTGTGCTCCGTAAAGACAAAAGAGTGGAGACATGGTATGCACGTGAAATACTTAATAGTAGTTTAGAATAATAATTTCTCATTTCAGGAACTTTTGTAGGGAGAATTAAATGTCAGGCAGGTAATATTAAGCGGATCGTAGTAATCTTGGGAAGTGACCAACGGTCACAATGAAATCACGTGTAGCAATAAATTGAAATACTTCTGAGTGCTTAAGTTAAGCTGAATTACTAACGTGTGTACTATAAGTTGGAAATATTTAAGAAATGGCGTGTGCAGGAGACGAGTACTTCCACATGGTGAGTACTGTGTGAGTCTTAATCTGTGTATGAGACAAAGGATAAAGAGAAGTACTTGTCCATGGTATCAGTTGAGGGCTCGCGCGTGAGATGAATATGTTCTTAATATTACTTTGCGAGTTATGTTTCAATGTGACGCTTGATTCAAACTATAATACTCTGAAAGAGAAGCAAGGTGAGTCAGCCGTCTATCCAGCAACGCCACTTGGCTTGCATTGCACAGGAAGATGTGCATATATCCTCCAGAGTTCGTAGTAGGAAATAAAAGCTACGAAGTGGGGCAGTGTCGTGTGAAACTGGGATGAATACTAATTGAAGTGGGAAAGCTGAAAGTGATAATGTTGCGACTATTCCTTGTGTTGTACTCCATGTTGCAGTGTGGTGTATGTCATGTAATTTAAGTACGTGTGGTTTGCATGGGAGAGTGGCAAGGTAGTTTCAGAGGTAGTGGGTTATGCTTGTTCCTTTTGTACCGCTCAGTCTGGAGAAAAGTTTCGTGATGATGGTTGTGAGAGTCGGAGTGTGAGATATAGCAAAAGATCCACCATCCTATCCAGAAAGTGCACTGTGGCGTTAAATAATTACGAGACCATAAGATAGAGAACCACCATTGTAAAGCCATGTCCACTGGGCGGAATTTCTCATGTGTTATTGTTGTAGGTTACAGAATTTGTGTGTTTAGGTTATAGAATTTATCGGAATAAATAAGATAGTGAAAAGAAAAAGATTGGTGACTTTTTCCTTCAAATTGTATGTTGTCATGATATCCAGAATTTATAATGTGTGCGCCATTCATATTCAGTGGGATGGCCACGTGTTGATCAAAGCCGTTAAATAAGAAAGAAAATGTGGTATTGCCAGTGCGTAGTGAACAGTCAGAGTTCTGTAAATAACTGATAGTCAGATGTGCGTTTCCGTTGCGTAATATTCATACAGGAGGATAATTAGTAACTTAATTGTGAGTACGAGAGTTCATGTTATTCGATAAATAAGAATGAATCCACTCGCTTGGCAGACCACTGGTCTTGCAGGCCTCACTGCTTGATACCACAGTATGAGCAAGGCATGTGGGTGCCTCTCACCGTATTCCCTAAATAGCGGGTACATTGTCAACAAACATTTAGTTCATTGGTGTCAGGAGAACCGTTCTGCAGTCTGTAGCAGATGCTGGTTCTCTAAATTTTCTCAACAGCTCTACGCGAAACGAACTTCTTCCGTCCCGGAATTCACATTAGAGTTCAAGTAGCATTTCCGCAATTCTAGTGTGCCTATAGAAACTACCGGCAACAAATCTAAGAGCTCGGCGCTGAATTACTTCGCTGTCTTCCTAGTGGTGATCTGCAGCACTTAAGCAGTACTGAGGGATGCATCATACAAGTGGTGTGTACTCGTTCTCCTTCACAAATGAGCTACGCCTACTTCTTCTTTCCCCAATAAACAGAGGTCAGCCGCTGGCCCTCCCTGCAACCGATCTTACGTGCTAGTTTCGATTTGCAAAGTTACGCCTAGATGTTCAGTCGGTGTGACTGCATAATTTAGCACACCACTAACACTGTATTCGAGCATTCAGGGCTATTTTGTTTACTCATCAGCATTAACTTGCATTTTTTCACATTTACTGCAAGGTGCCATTCATCACACCAATAGAAATTCTTTCCAAGTCATGGTGTAGCTTTCTACAGTCACTCAACGATGACGCTTCCCCGTACACTAAAGCACCATCATCAGAAAGTGGAAGATTATTGCCAACCCTGCCCCTCACATTACTAATGTACTGTATGCAGGGTTTAACTAAATTTCCTTTAAAGACTTTGAAAGCAGCTTGCTTGCACTAAAACATGTGGTCTAAAACACATACTTCAGAAGCTATGAGCACTCCATCTTCGTTAATGTGAAACACCTCTTCTGTTGAACAAGTGCTCATATATTCTAAGATATGCATTTCAGAGAGAATGTTTAACGGACTTTTTTCTTGTTGTGTTCCATATTTTCTCCCAAAGTATGGAAAGCTTAGAATTTGCAATTTGCAGTAGAACATACGTGTTTTGCAGTATCGAAGATGAACAACTGCTCTTAGCTCTTAAGGTCTGCATTGCATTGTCAGTGTTTACTAGACTTTTCTTCTTGTTTTGATGTAAGGAGTCTAACCTTGTTCTCAAGGGATGTACAATCACTTTTCCTTAGGATTTTACAGTTGTAATTAGGCTGTTTAGGTTTTTTTTATTGGGAACGCCGCCGCCACGTAGCGCTCCGTAAAAAAATCACTGGCTGTGCTGTGCGCAGTCTGTGGCTAGTTTGCATTGTTGTCTGCCATTGTAGTGTCGGGCAGCGGCAGCTGGATGCTAACAGCGCGTAGCGTTGCGCAGTTGGAGGTGAGCCGCCAGCAGTGGTGGACGTGAGGAGAGAGATGGCGGAGTTTTGAAATTTGTAAGAATTGTATGACTATTAAGGTAAATAGATTATTTGTTCTCTATTAAAATCTTTCATTTGCTAACAGTGCCTATCAGTAGTTAGTGACTTCAGTAGTTTGAATCTTTTATTTAGCTGGCAGTAGTGGCGCTCGCTGTATTGCAGTAGCTTGAGTAACGAAGATTTTTGTGAGGTAAGTGATTTGTGAAACGTATAGGTTAATGTTAGTCAGGGCCATTCTTTCGTAGGGATTTTTGGAAGTCAGATTGCGTTGCGCCAAAAATATTGTGTTTCAGTTTAAGCACAGTCGTGTATAGTTGTTCTAAGGGGACGTTTCATATAGACCAATCTCTTATAAATTTTTCTAAGGGGACGTTTCACAGTCTCAGAGGAACAGTAGCTGTCCAGTGTAATATACTGATCGAGAGTGGAGCTAAAGCTCCGAAACATATTGGACGAAATTTGAAATGTAAAATATTTTGTCTAAAACGTACTACTAACAAAATTGTTCCTACTGTTACAAGTAAGACGCCATCCTAAGTCACTGCTTCTTCCCAATCTGCAGTTTGAACACAGAGACTTTAAAAACGACGGTTTCGTGCACGTTGAACCGTTTGAGGGGCCACCAACTCCTGCTCGAACTTTTTAGGAGGGACAGAGAAATATACGCCGCGTTAATGATGTAAGCGATTTTTTAACGTAAATAACGACCAAGGAGGGAGTAATAAGACACTATACCGAAAACATTCCCGTTGTGCCAGTAAGGCCTTCTCTCCAAAACAATATTTCTCTAAGAGATCATGTCCGAACTTTCGAGGAGAAGGAGGCAGGAAAAGAAAGGAGGGTCTTGCCAATCGATACCAATTTTGGCGCTCTTGGGTAGGAAGAAATACTGACTGCGGGAGTCAGAGGCTGTAACCAGGTTAGCTTATGTAACTTATTTCGATTATTCAGTCCTGTCAGTACAAAACAACAGCTGTGAGAAAGACGAATTTTTTATTCCATTCAACCTGCAGTTTATTCATCCTCACGCAGTTAATTTTGTGCTGAGGTCATCAGCATTTGGCAACGGCGTTCCAAATTCAGATTCTCGGCGAAGTGCCGAATATTGGTACTATAATCAGTAATATCAACAGATTAAGAACTTTCTGTTGACGCAATACTAAACAGGTAAAAAAAGTGTTGCGTTGGCATCAAACTCTTGTTTTCATAAAAGAGGTAAACCGCTTTTTTACCTACTCGTATCTGTGACATACCAGGATATCTGTAAACATGAGAAGCCATCTTGTGAATCACATATCTTGCTACAGTGGCTTTTACTGCACATGACAAAAAACTCTGAAATTACACCCTGAATAAAATATTACCATGTTGGTCACCGTATAAATTCGAACATGTCGTTATGACCATAAATGATTCAGTCGGAATATAAACGTAAATTTTAACATTATTTACACTATATGCAAGCTCATTTAATACGTGATTTTTTGCTGGTTTTAATATGGGCCAGAAAGTTTTATATTATAATAAAAGTACAGTCTGACTAATTGATCCATTCTAAACCATTTGCGGAAAGATTAGTTGTAGCCAGAGTGAAATAAAAAGTTGCCTTTCTTGAAACTGAGTGAAAGCTTAAGAAATTAAATAAAAAGAAAATATAGTTTCAACGGAACAAGACAGTTGCGAATAATGGCGAAACGCTAATACAGATGTATTACTGCATTAGCTATGACTGGAAGATGCGAACGAATGCAGACGTAGCCAAATGTGAAGATTTCTGTTTCTCGGTATCCAATGATCAAAGTGGCTATGAAACACTTTGAAGCTATCTTACCCATAAAGCATTTGGTATTGCAACTGCGGTATAGAGCATCTAGACTTTGAACAATGTACGTCGATGACATTGTCGCATTTCACAGAGGTGAAGTCTGTGCTGTACATACAGTCAGTTGTATTAGTCGTATAATCACGGTCTTGATGTTCATTAGGGGACGGCAGGTACGCCAAATTGAGGTGTCCAGTCTCTGGGTACTGTCCACCAGCACGGTCCACCAACGCCAATAGCAGATATCTGCCGAACAGAAGCTACCCAATATGTAGCCTCATACAGGAACTGCGGACGTAATTTTCACGTTTAGCAGTGTGGTGATATTTTCTCCAAACATAATCCTGATATTGAACAAAATAATAAAGAAGAGTATTTCTCCGTTATTAAGATACCCGGAAATTAATTTCTCGTGGGAATACAGGACGTTTGTAATATTCATACAAATTTATCCTGGTAGACATTCGGCAACGGAAGAAACAGGAGTCGCAAAAAAAAAAAAAAAAGAAAAGGAAATGAAGGTGTTGAAAGCATTTTTATGGAATCGAGACAGCGATCTCAATGGAATGATTTAAAATTGAAACAGTCTTGTCCGCAAAAAAAAGAAACATTTATTAAAAATGGCAACCGGTTTCCGTCAAATAGCAGCCGTCTGCTGAGCACTGACGTTCGTGCATCGACGATACCCGCCCCGTGCACCGCCCCAGTCTGCCCTAATAGAGCAAATGGTCTGAAGACAATGATGTTTTATCGATGACGGTTTCCTTTTTTTTATAAATATTACACTACGATCTAGGGTGTTTTAATTTTAATTTCAAAATAAAAATTTGCCAGGCTGCTTCTTGAAGCTACCTTTCGGAGCACAGATAGGTAGCAGAGATCCAATTAAAGTTAAGAGGGATTCAGTTGAAAGTGTGTAATTGTGAGCTACTTATTTGACACAGAGAAAACTCTCTAGGGGAAGAATCCCTTGCTCTACATGTGCATTTGAAACAGTAACGTGTAATCCTCATTGCTCTCGTGGAATACAAACTATATGCCATTTCACAAAACCACGGAGAACGAAAGTGGTAAACCGCTACATTGATGCTCATAGCGGCTCTTGCTGCACGGGAACCGAAACTGCACAGTACAAACAGCATATAGCCGCGACAGCTGTCGCTCAAGAGAACGCACTCCAGTTTGTTTGTCCCGAATGGGCTAAACCTTAATCTAATTTCGCTAACCTGTGGTGCTCCCTTTACACCCTTTAGACCCCCTCTAGCAAAAAAAAATTAAACGGCCGCCGCAGCTGTAGTAGTATCAAAATTGAGGCACTTTTAAAATTCATTTATTCATTTATTTCCCTGTGCACGGAAGTTAAGAGGAAGGGAAGCGTAGAAAGCAGCATCTCCTGTGCAGAAGCTCCCGCACAATGTCTGCATTTTCATTTAAATCACTGTGTGGAGGCTGCGAGATGAGAAACAGCCGCGGACAATAGCGCTAAAGCGGCTACTTTGACGCCGCCGCCGTCTTCACGCGATAACAAAACACGAGGGGACTCTGTTTGTTCGCAGCAGGTTTTCTAGCTACGGTTTGTTTCTCCGGGCGTTGTTAAGAGGCGCTCAATTGGTGGCACCGTGCGTATTACCGCGGCGCGATTCTGAAGCTGGTCGGGAAACAGGGCTCATTCTCGGAAACGCGATCTGTGCCGAGATGGTTCCTCCGTGTTAATACGACTGCCTTGTGGTTTCAGTTGCTCGTAAGGTCCGTGCGTTGCATGCTCTAGTTAGTTGCCTCGAACAGTCAATAATCCCCTACTGCAGCGATGGTCGTACATTGCCAATCTTATCCAAAAGCTTCTGAAACCACACTCAGATATCCACTCAATTTAATATCAACAATGTTTGAAACAGATTGTGGCTTAATTGAGAAAATGTCGGTCTGCAAAATTTATGGTAATACGAAAAATCTCAAAAGTCTGTTACAATGTATCCCTACAGTATCTTGTAATTGAAACCATCATCATCATCATCATTATAATTTAAGACTGATTATGCCTTTCAGCGTTCAGTCTGGAGCATTGTCCCCCTTATAAAATTCCTCCATGATCCCCTATTCAGTGCTAACATTGGTGCTTCTTCTGATGTTAAACCTATTACTTCAAAATCATTCTTCACCGAATCCAGGTACCTTCTCCTTGGTCTACCCCTACTCCTCCTATCCTCTACTGCTGAACCCATGTGTCTCTTGGGTAACCTTGCTGCTCCCATGCGTGTAACATTACCCCAACATCTAAGCCTGTTCGCCCTGACTGCTACATCTATAGAGTTCATTGTCAGCTTTTCTTTCATTTCCTCATTGTGGACACCCTCCTGCCATTGTTCCCATCTACTAGTATCTGCAATCATCCTACTTTCATATCCGTAACCTCAACCTTGTTGATAAGGTAACCTGAATCCACCCAGCTTTCGCTCCCACACAACAAAGTTGGTCGAAAGATTGAACGGTGCGCGGATAACTTAGGATAACTTAGTCTTGGTACTGACTTCCTTCTTGCAGAAGAGAGTAGATCGTAGCTGAGCGCTCACTGCATTAGCTTTGCTACACCTCGCTTCCAGTTCTTTCACTATGTTGCCAACCTGTGAGAATATGCACCCTAAGTACTTGAAACCGTCCACCTATTCTAACTTGGTTCCTCCTATTTGGCACTCAATCTGTTTATATTTCTTTCCCACTGACATTACTTTCGTTTTGGAGATGCTAATCTGCATACCATAGTCCTTACATTTCTGATCGTCCTCTGAAATATTACTTTGCAAACTTTCAATCGAATCTGCCATAACAACTAAGTCATCCGCATGTGCGAGACGGCTTATTTTGTGTTCACATATCTTAATCTCACCCAGCCATTTCATTGTTCTCAACATAAGATCCATAAATAATATGAACAACAGTGGAGACAGGTTGCAGCCTTGTCTTGAACCGAACTGTTACAAAACTTCGACATAATCATCTTGATCTATTGACAAATGTATGTGTGGTGTTGTAGATTTCATAGAATAGAGTGTTCCTTTTTGTATTTCATTTTTGTAAAATAGATACTCTTGTTGCTGTGGTCTTGATTCTGAAGACTGGCTCCCCATGAGGCTCTATGCTGTGCAACCCTTTCACAGCCGAATAACTATTGCATCCTACAGTACTTATAACAATACCGTATACATATCTTTTACCTATATGAGACAAAATACGGAGAAAGTCTACGTTCAAAAGTGGTTCAATTGGCTCTGAGCACTAAGGGACTTAACGGCTGAGGGCATCAGTGCCCTAGAACGTAGAACTACTTAAACCTAACTAACTGAAGTGCATCACACACATCCAAGCCCGAGACGGGATTCGAACCTGCGACCGTAGCGGTCGCGCGGTTCCAGATTGTAGCGCCTAGAACCGCTCGACAACTCCGGCTGGCCAAAGTCTACGTTCGGATACCATACTAGAATTAAATTATAGTAGCGAGCTGGCACTGGTAATTTCTTTCATTTTCTGTTGCGGATTTACTGATGCTATAATGATCTGTTTTAGCCACAACAATGACTTTAAGATTTGTGTTGCATGGTTACGATGTAATGAGTCACTTGGAATACCCCAGTATCTCAGTGTTGAGCTAACGGATGTCGCTATAGCGTAGCAGCTCAACTAGTAAAGACTATAAGGTTGTTCGTTAAGGCAGAATTCAGTGATAATCAATTTTGACTGCAATAATCATTTCAAGCCCCCGTCAATAGTTTTATCTCTCAATCAGCTACATTTATACCAGCATACTGAATAGCGTTCGACTTCGCAGTTAAGTGATCATCTCGTCCGACAAACGTGTGGAGGTCACGGGTTCAGTTCTCGGTATTGCAAGGGATTTTTTCCCCATTGGTTTATTGACGTGAATGGAATGTGCGCCGCCTGTTGAGAAACTATTTGAATGGAAAGCAGCCTCTCCAAGATACGTAAAGCTGCGTCGGACGATTCCATTAAACGGAGGATAATACGTCTGCCGGTCGGCATGATGTGACCCTCATCCCGGAGTACCGGAAAGCAAGGAAAAACAACACAAATGTTAATTTTCCTATTATCTGTTGACGAATTGGTAAACGCGTAATAGACATAAGGTCTTCTATATGCCAGGAGTTTTCTGGCTACACTTCTATAGCCTAATATTCACACTCTTTAAATCGTATCCCGGCATTACAACTCTTAGTGTGTGTGTGTGTGTGTGTGTGTGTGTGTGTGTGTGTGTGTGCGTGTGTGTGTGTGTATGCACGACAGACTTTTGTAACAGTATATATGCTATTGAGACTTCTGTTGCAATTGTTTCAGTAGAACTCTATTTTCATTTAGAAAGTTATTGCTGATTATGATTCCACGTCACAGGTGCACTGTTGAGTGGTTTGCTGTTCCATAGGAGCGAACGGTGCTGCTCATTAGTGTATCACTGTGTTAAGACTGTCGCAGGTGTCATCTGCGTTATCTAAGGGAACGCTGGGCGCACTATTTGACCCATCACAGCGCAAAGGGGCAACTGACCCTAATAAAGGAAAGTGTGAAGTTATTCACATGAGTACTCAAAGAAATCCGCTAAATTTCGATTACGCGGTAAGTCACGCAAATCTAAAGGCTGTAAATTCAATTAAACGCTTAGGGATTACAATTACAAACACCCTAAAGTGGAACGATCACAAAGATAATGTTGTGGGTAGAGCCAACCAAAGACTGCGATTCATTCTCAGAACAAAGTACAACAGGTCTACTAAAGAGACTGCTTACACATCGTTTGTCCACTGTATTCTGAAGTACTGCTGTGCGGTGTGGGATCCGCAGCAGATGGGACTGACGGATGACATCGAAAAAGTACAAAGAAGTGCAGCTCGTTTTGTATTATCGCGCAGCAGGTTAGATAGTGCGACAGACGTGATACGTGAATTGGAGTGGCAATCATTAAAACAAAGGCGTTTAGTGTTGCGACAGGATCTTCTGATGAAATTTCAGTCGCCAGTTTTCTCCTCCCATTGCGAAAACATTCTGTTGGTACCTACGTACATAGAGAGAAATGATCATCACATAAAATAAGAGAAATCAGGGCTCGCACAGACAAATTCAAGTGCTCATTATTGCCGCGCGCCGTTCGGGAGTGGAAGGGTAGAGAGATAGCTTGAAGGTGGTTCATTGAAACCTCTGCCAGGCGCTTTATTGGGAATAGCAGAGTAGTCACGTAGATGTAATTGTAGATGTAGATCATAATGTATTTTATTTTCTTCAGATGCTGTTTTATTTAAGTAAATGATTGGCTAGCTACTACGAGAATACAGCTTATCAAACCGTAAAAACGTTGAGAAATGAAGGCAGATGTAATCAGCACTAAATCCACCCGAAACGTCTAGAAGGCTCTAGAAAGCCGAAAAACACATCACTGCTATTAGTTGAACGTGTAACGTTTCGTTGGCTGCACAGATGATAAGTTTTTAAGTAATAACACTGCCGCATATTTAACTGTGTATTTAACTTCATTATTTCAACTATCATTATTTCGACTTTTCAGCAATTTTCAAGCGCACCTGCCAAACTGAAAATAACATAACTTCTACATGATAAAATGGAGGGCAAAATGAGACTATCTGTGAAAAACACTTCCGCATTGAGTGTTATTGGCACATAGCTCATACCTATATATTAAATCGAAAAGTCTCGTCATTTAATAAGAGAACAATTAATACACCGCAGATACACATTTACGTCAACAGTTGTATTGCTATTAGAGAACCCAGCGCCTTTCTATGGAATAAACACATCCAAACAAGAACTCACTGGCGACTCATCTGAGATAGCTCAGAGGTTGTTATTTAAGTGAGAGTGGCATAAACCACTGTATACGAGTATTTGTGTTACGTAGACTAACCATTGTTATGGCAGCATCACATTAAGGATAGTAAACAGGTGATTTATTCAAAAAATGGTTCAAATTGCTCTGAGCACTATGCGACTTAACTGCTGAGGTCATCAGTCGCCTAGAACTTAGAACTAATTAAAACTAACTAACCTAAGGACATCACACACATCCATGCCCGAGGCAGGATTCGAACCTGCGACCGTAGCGGTCGCCCGGTTCCAGACTGTAGCGCCTAGAACCGCACGGCCACTCCGGCGGGCGTGGTTTATTCGGCCTTGCGCTCAATGCACACGTAGAAAATATACAATTTAACCAACCTGAATTGCTTGGGCATCCATAATGTTAAAATACAAACTTTCTGAAAGAAATTAACCGTATCTCTGAAACAAAATGCCATTAAATCCCTGCCGGCCTGGGTGGACGAGCGGTTCTAGGCGGTAAAGTCTGGAACCGCGCGACCGCTACGGTCGCAGGTTCGAATCCTGCCTCGGGCATGGATGTGTGTGATGTCTTTAGGTTAGTTAGGTTTAAGTAGTTCTAAGTTCTAGGTGACTGCTGACATCAGAAGTTAAGTCCCTTACTGCTCAGAGCCATTTGAACCAGCCATTAAATCCCAAGCCAATCTGTCCCAGTAAGATACATACCGTCAGTGTTATTATTTGAAAACCTTACTACGACTTTACACCTCAATAAAGGACAGATGATCAACTGCTAAAGAACTGTCACTATCGTATACTCAAGCCCACCCGGCTGCTTAATCAGCGGGAAGGCGTGCCGTTCTCCGGCACGAATCCACCGTGTGAGTTAGTGTCTAGGTCTGATGTGCCAGCCCGCCTATGGTTGGTTTTTTAAGGCGGTTTTCCATCTGCCTCGGCGAATGCGGGCTGGTTCCCCTTATTCCCCCTCAGTTACACTATGTCGGTGATTGCTGCGCGAACACTGTCTCCACGTACGCGTACACCATAATTATTCTACCACGCAGACATTAGGGGTTACACTCGTCTGTTATGAGACGTTACCGCGGGATGGGGTAGGTCCACTGGGAGCCAAACTGCACAGTAACCCTGGGTTCAGTGTGGGGCGGGTGGACTGCTGTGGACTGTTGTGGGGTTGTGAGACACTTCGGGCTACGGCGCGACGAACACACTTCGTCGTTTCTAGGTCTCCGGTTCAGTGGACGCGCACAGACAATCATATAGCCAATATCGCCAGCAATGAAACTGCATTACTCTATGTGGCTCGTTGGATGAAGGTGCATATAAACTGTAGTTACAAGGCAAAAAATGACAGTGTGACGTGAGTCGTCTATCTAATTTTATTTACTCTCATTCTACGATAGTATCGAATTGGTCTCCAAGTAAATGGCGACAAGTATTACAATGTCGAAACTGCTGTTACCATAACACACACACTGATTTGCGTACGTTATAAACGTAACTTAAAATAACGAGTTATTCATGACTCTCTTTTAAACATGCTTCACGGTACTGCTTTCCACGTACACCCCTGTTTTTACGTGGGATATTCAAGTATTTAACCGTCAAACCACAGAAAAGTGAGGAAGCCATCAGTATGTAACATCCACGAGACAAATTTTAGCTACACTGCGACGAGAGAAAATTATGCCTCTAACACTTATAAACATTATCTATCCGACATATGAAAAACAGTGAAATAAATATTAATTATTTATATATTTTTTATGATGTAATTTGATATATCGATGTGTACCATACAATGACCACGATAATGGTAAATTCCTTTTATGCTCTGCGTTGGTCTTCCTTTGTTTTTACTTTTTCTTGGTTGGCTTCTGTAGGTTGCGGGCGCAAGACGCATATCAGACTGAGGTCTGTTAAGAAATTGTAATTATTACTTGAGAATGGAGTACATTATTATAATAAATATGAGTGAATAGTTATTTGTAACTTTAAATCATCTCTCAATAAGAATTGTCTGTGTTAATTAATTCTTCCCGCTGCAAAGAGCGCAGCCATTGAATATAGCGATTTGTATCACATTTTTATATGTTTTTCTTACGACAATGTCAAAGATTTGCTTGATGAAAATTAGTCTAAATAGTGCACAATATGAAAGTAAAGTTTAATAAGCACTTCAAATACTTAACCTGTTAAAAGAAAATAAGCTCTAACAATCGAAAGTCTCTATCAGTAGTCTGCCGCCATCTTAACAATTATCTCAGCGGCAAATTCAAATTACGCAACTCTGCAGACATAAATGCCGAAGGTAATAAAAGTTTGTAAAAATAAATGTGCACCGGTGGTCCCGAACTCATTTTAATGAAAATAGTTCTAATCAGATTGGTTCTTTAAAAACAGTGGTCATAGCACGATCCATATAACAAATTTTTCTAGCTGATGTATGGAGCGTAAATTAATTACGCACGAGTTGCGAAGAATATTGTTACACGTTACATACGTCAGTGTTGTGTACGGCTGATATTTGGTGGTTTTAATGATCATTTTGCTGAAGATAACTGTTTCCATCATAATCTATAGTCGTATAGAATCTTTTGTATGAACTGTGATTTAGTGACACACAACTTACAGACAACACTTTAACACAACGTTAACTTGGAGTTCATTAGCAACTTCACCAAATCTTTAGCCGGGAAAAAAAATCTTTAGTAGTTACTAACTGTAATAAAATGAGATTAGCATTTTCATTTACAAATTAGTTAAATACCAAACCACTTAATAACATAGCGAACGCCGTAAGTACTCCATAACCAACGCTCTTCATAACCTATACGAACTTTAACTATTAATCACGCACGCTTTTTTAACAGAGGTAATGTATTGTGTGGTGGTAAATATACGAAAACGATTAATAGATCCTTCGTGAAGTAAGACTTTATCTCAATTACAAGCAATTTCTTACAGGAAATCTGTAGTGAAAGCTTCTAATAAATAACTACCAAAGCAGCAGCGTCAACGGTGCTACAGCAAGCGCTGTTTTTATCTTCGCCTCACCGTTGACGGTAGTAGCAGCCGGCAATTCGTAAAGTCGCTTTCCTCCGTTTTACTCCAAATCGGGTTCTGTTCCGCCTTTTATCTGGCGCGGCGCTCCTAACAATACCTCCATTCTCTTTTGTTTTCTCGGGTGTGCATTGTGCGCTAATCGATTTTCTCGTCCTCAGCGCTCGTGATTATTTCTGTGTGGCTGCACATTCCGCAGCACGGAAGCGGAATTTCGATGGGATTGGTTAGTGGGGCACCGATGGCCAGTTGTTTCTGCCTCTAGAGAGGCGATAGTCACGTCACACATGCGTCAGCGGCGGCAAAATTATCCAGAAGCTGGCCTGGAATTCGCAGGTAGTAGGAAGGGTAGGTTCTAAATGGAACAACCGTCTAACATTTGATGTAACATCATGTCTGTCAGCACTATTGAGGTGAGCACTGGTAATCTATATTAATAATAAGTCCAAACGTTAACACAATACAAGTTGCAGGTATCGTAACTAACAGCTTTCGGTGCCGACAACAGTTTTGTTTTCAGCATTTCATATAACTGGAAGCCGAACTTTAAAATTTGAAGCAAGTGAAACGAAAAGAAGATACTGATTTCTGGTCAGACGAGTGTAGGGTAACGTCAACAGCAACAGAGAGTAGCGTTACCGTGAATATCACACAGTATGAACAGGAAGACGGCAGATGGTAAGCAACTGTGAACAGTTTAATAATAGGTTTGCTCTCATCAGATTCTACAGCAGAACAATGTCGGTAAAGGTAGTTTAGGAATACATGGTGACGTCTTCAAGAGAAGATGAAGAGAGAGAGAAAGTTTGAAGATACTGAACGGGTACTTCAGTATGTAAAGGGAGATGGAAACCTAATAATCATGAGGGATGGGAATGAGGCTGTAGGCTAAGGAATAGAATAAAGAGTTACGGGAGAATATGGGCTAGGCAGTAGGAATGAAAGATCAGAAAGATACACCGAGCTGTGCTATAAATTTCAGATGGTAATAGCGAATACTCTGTACATTACTCCGAAGAGGATATGGCATACGTGGAAAAGACCCGGAGACGATGGGAGATTACAGCTGCATTTAATCGTGCTCAGACATAGATTTCGGAAACAGATAGTGTACATTAAGGCGTACACAGAAGCAGATACAGATCTGACCACAACTTATTAATTATGAAGCGAAGACTGAAGATGAAGGGCATCGTCCAGAGTAATCCATGTGGTAGGAAGTAGGATACTGAACACAGAGAAACGATCATAAGCATTTGAAGTTAGCTAAGGATATATTTACTGCGATAAAGAATACCATGGTGTCAATACAACTGAAGATGAGTGGAGATCTCTAAAAGAAACAATAACAAATGTTGGGCAGTTGAACATAACTATAAGGACGGTAACTCTGAATATGCCTTGGGACACAGAGGAAAAACTTCGACTGATCGATGTAAGAAGGAAATACAAACATATTCATGGGAAGACAGAAAAACAGCAGTATAGCTCATTTAGGAACGAAATAAAGAGGGAGTGCACGGAAGCCAAATCGAAACGGCTCCAGCAAATATGAAGAAATCTAAAATGAAAAGGTATCGGAAAGACTGACTAAGCATTCAGTAACGTCGTAAAATCTTTCGGTGAAACTATAAGTAAGCCTGGTAACATTAAGAGAGCAGTAGGAATTACACTGTTAACCGCAGGGGAAAGATAGATGGGAAAGGTACACTGGAGGCCTCAATGAAAGAGAGGAACTGATTGATCTTATGATGGAAAAAGAAATTGACGTCGATAAGAAAGATGTAGGAGACGAATCATTAGAGACAGGATTTAAATAGGCTCCGATTCAAAAGAAAGCAAGTGCTGGCTGGTTTGGAAATTAATAAGTCACGGTAACAAAATACTAAGAAATGGTTCAAACGGCTCTGAGCACTATGGGACTTAACTGCTGAGGTCGTCAGTCCCCTAGAACTTAGGACTACTTAAACCTAACTAACCTAAGGACAACACACACATCCATCTCCGAGGCAGGATTCGAACCTGCCACCGTAGCTGTCGCACGGTTCCAGACTGAAGCGCCTAGAACCGCTCGGCCACAGCGGCCAGCCGAGAAAATACTAAAACTAATTATTCACAGAAGATTAGAAAAACTGGTAGAAGCTGACATCGGGGTAGATGAGTTTGGATTTTGGAGAAATGTAGAAACACGCGGGACAAAGCAGACCCCACGACTTCTCATAGAACATAGGTTAAGGAAGTGGGAATTAGCGTTTATAGCATTGGTAGACTTAGAGAAAGTCTTTGATGCTGTTGACTGGAATACTCTTTCAAATTTTATAGGTGGCAGGGATAAACGTAGGGAGCGAAATTCTATTTACAATTTTTACGGAAACCAGACGGCAGGAGGGACATGAAAGGATTCGGAATTGCGGTTGGAAGAGGAGTGAGACAGATTTATAGCCCATCCGCGATGTTATTTATTCTGTATTTTGAACAAGCAGTACAGGAAACAAAAGAAAAATATGAAGTAGGATTTAAGTTCCATGGAGAAGAATTTAAAGTTTCCACGTTTGCCGATTACATTGTAATTCTCTTAGAGAGATAAAAGGACTTGGAAGAACAGTTGAAAGGAATTTACAGTGTTTTGAAAGGACGATACAAGATGAATATCGAGAAAAGCAAAACGAGGATAATGGAATGTAGTCAAATAAAATCTGGTGATGCTGGGGGAATTAGGTTATGAAATGAGACACTTAAAGTAGTAGTCAAGTTTTGCTATTTGGGCAGCAAAATAATTGATAATGGTCGAAGGAGAGAGGATATAAAATATAGATTGGCGATGGCAAGAAAAGCGTTTCTGAAGAAGAGAACTTTGTTAGCATTGAGTATAGATTCAAGTGTAAGGAAGACTTTTCTGAAAGTGTGATATGTAACGATGCATAGAAGTGAAACTAGGACGATGAATAGTTTGGACCAGAAGAGAATAAAGATTTCGAGATGTGGTGCTACAGGAAAGATGAACAGTTTGGACCAGAAGAGAATAAAGATTTCGAGATGTGGTGCTACAGGAAAGTGCTAAAGATTAGATGGGTAGACCACGTAACTAATGAGGAGGTACTGAATAGAAGGGGGGAGAAAAGAAATTTGTGGCACAACTTGACTAGGATAAGGGACTGACTGATTGGACATATCCTGAGACATCAAGTTCTTGAGTGAATCCTGAGTGGATCACAATCGTAGAGGGATACCAAGAGAGGAATACAGTACGCAGATTCATAAGGATGTTGGTTGCAGTAGTTACTCGAAGATGAAGAGGCTTGCACAGGATAGAGCAGCATGGAGAGCTCCATCAAACCAGTCTTAGGACTGAAGACAACAAAGTTTGTGCAAGTTTATACTTTCGTCAACTGCAGAAAAGTAGAAGAACTAGGCCACACTCATAATATCAGTCGTAAAGGAAGTGATAGGTAGAAAACATCGATTCTTTCGCATCTTACAGTTTCACTTTATAACTTGTCTTTCGTGCTCATAGTCAGCATGATATTCTGAAATTAAGAAACCAGCAGTAGTTAATTTGGGGAGCTTGCAGTGAAAAATGTGTTCGCTTGCTATATATACAGTGGACTGTACTTGTACCATACATTACTGCACTTGAAATGCATACTGCACATCAAATGCAGTCGTCATACCGAAATTATTATTAAGGGTGGAAGGAGAGCCATGTCTAACCATAATATCCAATAAATTTAAGTCATGGGGTCATCACAGAGCGGTACAGTTGAAGCTGTCACCGTGCGCGCTATGCCAAAATCGTATATGTCCTTCTCGTTTCTTAAGCAGTTTATCTTACGCAGTCACAACTGAAATCTAAGTTATTACAGTTGCAGTGTACAGTAACAAAATTAAATTTAACAGTATTGTCCTTGTGACAAGTTCGTGTGAGTGCAAGGCACTTGACCAGTAATAGATTTGTCGTGACTTCAAATACATATTCAGACATTTTTTTTATATTTTGTTATTTTTCTGTAGGAAAAACCATGCTCTTCTACTAAAGTGCTCTTAAAACTGATGGCTCTCCTTCCAGTTAGCACTAATCCTGGTATAACATAACAAACCGTATGATTTGTAATTCATTTCTACGTGCATGAATAAAAAACTGAAAATTTATATAAATCATTATTCCCTTGTTTAGTTGGTTGATTGGTGTAATAAACTGCATTGGGGGCTCTGTCTCTGCTAAAAGACTATAGAACTGGAATCTGTGAAACTATCCCCAGATCTTCATGGTATCAAAGGAAAATACGTGAAAAAATTTGTGTGCATTCTTAAGGGACAAAACTGCTGAGGTCATCGATCCCTAGACTTATACACTACTTAAACTAACTTAAACAAACTTACGCTCAGATCAACAGACACACCCATGCCCGATGGAGGATTCAAATCTCCGGCGGGAGGGGCTGCGCAATCCATGACACTGCAACTCAAACCGTGCGGCCACACCGCGTGGCAAAATACATGTAATTTCAGAGTAACATCAACAATTTGGAAGGATTCCACAGGAATGAATTCGTCGGGAAGCAGGTAAGTATCATTAAAAGGAATTTAATATGACATAGTTCTACTGCTAACTCACTTGAAATGCGTAACAGCGTCGAAACTCTCAGAGCAAATACTCTGACAGACAACGGTAATTCTGGAAATGGAAGATAAGTAGCATTTTATTTAAGAGTCAATTGGTTGCAGACTGTTACTACCACACGGATAAGGTTGTGGTTCACGAACGGGTTTCTTTGCTGGCAAGAAGGAAACAAGTCTATCCGCTGTCTGGTTAAGGTTATTATTGCCGTATTAGAGACATCGTTGTCCCTACAGACGCCGCCGTCCCCACCACTGGCCTCATAAAAGTCGATAAGGTGGTGCCTTGTTTATTTTTTGGTGCGTAAGCAACTATCGACCGCATGAGTACAGGGCTTGTTGTATACCAGCCGGGAACTCTGCTCCCCACCACTGTAATTTGTCAGTCACAAATTGATTTACTAGGAGTATAATGAGGCTAATGGGTAGGAGCACTACACCAGTAGTGTGTCGGTACGTTGGGAATTTGAGTCCGCCAAGTTTTATGTCCACGTGGCTGAGGCAGTCACGTCAACCATTCGTAGGAAACGAAAAAATCCGGGTTCGAAACCCGGCCTGGTACAAATTTTCAACTTTGCCCAGTGATTTATTTCAATACCCTCTAGCAGCTAATGTGATTATTTCTTTTAGTAAATGTTATACAGGGTGTTACACAAAGGTACGGCCAAACATTCAGGAAACGTTCCTCACACACAAATAAAGAAAAAATGTTATGTGGACATGTGTCCGGAAACGCTTAATTTCCATGTTAGAGCTCATTTTAGTTTCCTCAGTATGTACTGTACTTCCTCGATTCACCGCCAGTGGGCCCAATTGAAGGAAGGTAATGTTGACTTCGGTGCTTGTGTTGACATTCGACTCACTGCTCTACAGTACGTTTGGGCAGGCATTGTTTGTGATATCTTGATTGGGCCCCATGTTCTTCCACCTACGCTCAATGGAGCACGTTATCATGATTTCATACGGGATACTCTACCTGTGCTGCTGGAACATGTGCCTTTACAAGTACGACACAACATGTAGTTCATGCACGATGGAGCTCCTGCACATTTCAGTCGAAGTGTTCGTACGCTTCTCAACAACAGATTCGGTGACCAATGGATAGGTAGAGGCGGACCAATTCCATGGCCTCCACGCTCTACTGACCTCAACCCTCTCGACTTTCATTTATGGGGGCATTTGAAACCTCTTGTCTACGCAACCCCGGTACTAAATGTAGAGTCTCTTCGTGCTCGTATTGTGGACGGCTGTGATACCATACGCCGTTCTCCAGGGCTGCACCAGCGCATCAGGGATTCCATGCGACGGAGGGTGGATGCATGTATCGTCGCTAACGGAGGACATTTTGAACATTTCCTGTAACAAAGTGTTTGAAGTCACGCTGGTACGTTCTGTTGCTGTGTGTTTCCATTCCATGATTAATGTCATTTGAAGAGAAGTAATAACATGAGCTCTAATATGGAAATTAAGCTTTTCCATACACATGTTCACATAACATATTTTCTTTCTTTGTGTGTGAGAAATGTTTCCTGAAAGTTTGGCCGTACCTTTTTGTAACACCCTGTATAATTGTTCTATATCTTGTTCTTCATTTGACCTGTTTCTGTCCCTATGAAAGGATACTTTATGTTCGATTATTCTGATCCTGCTCCTTTCGGGCTACAGAGAATCATGATGGTTTAACGTAACTTGCTTCTATTTTGCTACTTGAAAATTTTGACGCTAAATAAATTCTTTTTAATGTGAGCCCCACGTCAACACAACTGCTGGCCCGAGCTCCATTACACCTAAATCCCAAGCTACAGTGAAAATATAGTAAAAAAATATAACATTTATAAACAACTTTATGCATGGAAAAGTAAATATACAGTGTTTCATAGTGCTTGTGTTGCCAAAAATTTGTGCTGGCTATTAATCGCTGGCCGGCATAAATTACACAGAAGCTTATGATATTACGTAAGGCCACTTCTACAACTCTTCGAAGCTGTGGAACACAATCGACAAGTAAACTATTTACAGAGGTTATGGGGTCCTAACTTTTAGAAATTCACTCCTCGAAATTCCGAGTGCAGTATGTCAACGTACCGTATTGTATCTTGTGACACATCTGCGACTCTGCAAATAAAAGCGAACGTTTCCTAATTTCCCCATCTACCTTCATTGTGAAAGTCAAAGAAACTTCTTAAGCCGGGAAAGATATTTAATTCTTTTTTCTGTAAGTATCAGTTTCAGAGCCATATTTTTATTTTGATTCTATGTTTCGGAGTTGCAGCCCTGTCCTGAAGCATTCATTCTCACCCACATCAGGCAAGCTGTCATGTTGCAATCAGGCACCATCACTGTCTCTATTGAGGCAGTAGTAGCGAACAAAGAAAAAAAATAAGCACCTGTAGTTTAGTAATTAATGAAAAATTCGAATTCAGTTACGAATTCGCACATACCATTGGTCTTTGTAAGTTAAAAGAGAGTTACGTTAAAAAACCTAACCGAAGAATTGGATTAGTGCCCCGTAACACATTAATTTGAAGCCAGAATAATAGTAAATATTCCTGTGTGGGGAGTAGAAAAACGAAACTCGGAAGCCTAAATACCAGCACTCTTTCATTAAGTGTAGACAGAAACAATTTACAGCAGAACCAAAGAAGAAAAATATCACATAATGAAGCAGCCATCGTAAATTTAATTACACGGTTCAACAGCATTTATAAAAATGACGCCCATTTTCTAAGGAATGACACTCCACACAGATGGCAATCTGAATAACACTTAAATGTAACCAAGCCAAATCAGTCAACAGCATTGTCATCCCTACGCCGAGATCAAAGACCCAAGAAAATGTTGTTATAATTAGATGAAAGGAAAATATGGAGGAAAACAGTTCTCGTAACATGAAACAGAGGAGAAAGGTGTGGTGTAGCAATGTCGTTTATCAATTTAAAAAAAATGTATTAAACGTTTAAACTTAGCGCACAATATTTTATAAAACCAGCAAAAGGAGGACGTAAACGACCATAGAGGCGAGAGAACCTTAAAGTAACTTTGTTTCAAAGTGATGGGCATCTATCAGTGCGCATCATACGTGTTCGAAAGTTTTGCCGATGATGGAACACGTGGATAGCAGCCAAGCACATGCCGAGACTTGAACGTCTTCCAGGAATAGCCACCTGTGGTCGACATTTTGGCAGACCAGGACGCAAGGCAGACGTCGCGATAGCGGCAGAAATTCATGGAAACGCTGTCTTCAGTAAACACGTCGACTTCCTGTAGCAGACAGTTCACAGAAATATCCGGCAGCCAAATACGACACATACATGCCGAAGCCCAGCTAATTATTCGTTATAGTTTTCCAATATTCATTTCGTAGTTCACCGACTTGAATTTTTTTTATTTCTTTATGACTGTTAGTTCTGGTACAATTACGTACTAGAGTCTCTACATCATGTTCAGTAGTATGCAGCAGCTCAGATCACGCCATTCTAATAACTGGATAGCAAAAAAATGGTTCAAATGGCTCTGAGCACTTAACTTCTATGGTCATCGGTCCCCTAGAATTTAGAACTACTTAAACCTAACTAACCTAAGAGCATCACACACATCCATGCCCGAGGCAGGATTCGAACCTGTGACCGTTGCAGTGGCGCGGTTCCGGACTGAGCGCCTAGAACCGCTTGGCCACCAGGGCGGGCAACTGAGTAACACAAGCGTAAACATAACTAATAGATCCAACTTACACAAGGCAATGTTAAAGGTACCATTAATCCTAACGTTGATCACGTCAGTTTCTTAGTATGCGTTGTTCTGTAAGAAGTGGTATGTCACTGTCTTCCTACGACCTTCTAACTGCGTTACTCAGCCAGTTATGGGAAGAGCTACAGAGAAGCAGCGACACTGAAGCATGATAAGACTTTGCATTTCTCTCATTTACATTTGCCACGTGCGATAAAAAACAGGAAAAAAATGAAGTGATTCATTCCAAATTCTTACAGATATCTAATGGGTGCCTTACATCGTTAAATTACGACTTCTGTACAGTAAGACAACTACAAAAATAATTAAATAAAGGCTACGACAACATACTTAACTAATGCATCCAAATTCAAGCAACGTTTCTACTGTTGTAATGATGCTTATCATCAGTACAGTGTACATGAAGTCATACCTTGACTTAAATGAGAAGACAATTTTTAACAGATTCAGGAAGACGAGCTTCATATTCATATCCCCAAAGGAAAGCATCACTGGGGGACATAATACGGCAAACAAAACTAATAACGGGACAATATTCATACTATTTGCGAGTAGTCGAAACTGCAAAATCGGGTACTAACGAACTGTAAGTCTAACAAAAACCAGTAATGACGTTATCGTGTTCAACATGTTAAATACGTATCTACTGACCTGCAACACGCAGTTACGAAACATTTTTAACGGTGTGACTACATTTGAAACTGCAAGCAGTGTACGCTATGCGAACTATGCTCGAACACACATGATACAGGAAAGAGGAATCTTTTCGATAAAATAGTATCTCAGATACACTAGGCTGTAGTAAAATATACTTGTAGCAATAATGGTCTTCAGTTTTACAGCGCAAGGTCGTATCGGGTCCTCTAGGGCGTCAATGTCCGACAGATGGACGTGAGTACTATAAAGAACTAGTGCTCCATACGGAACCAGGAATGAGTGTAAGTTTCTGCACTTTGCTATGTCCACGTAAAGTTCACAGATTTCTAACTTCGGGGACAGTAATGATATGAGCAACTAGCGCTGCTCGACGTTCATAGATCTTAAAGAAATGTCGATACCGAGAGTTCACAAATCGGTATTTCAATATCGAAACTCATTTCTTTGAAACATCGCAACCTCGATGTTGAACATAAAATTGCAACCTGTGACGTTTCCAAGAAATTAAACTACTTGTTACCAGTATCAGTATTGCTTTTGCTATGTAAACAAACATTTTTGTGAATATGTTACGTAACGACGTCAGTGCTAAACATCAACTTTTCGAAGGCTGCCATGCCGTGGAGTTCAGAGGTGGAGGGAGCAACATTTTTGAACGAACTAAGGTAGCATGAGCCCAATATTAGTATAACTTTGCACCTGTCTGGTCAGGATACATGTACGGATTTGGTTGGAGATAGTGACATAAGGCCACAGTATCCTCTCTTGAGGTAAGCTGTCCCATAACTCTCCTTCATATCCTCGACACTGACACTGAACACTGGCACTGACACGGAGATGATGTCCGAGCTGGTTTCACACATATTTTACCAACGACAGATATGGAGATCTTGCCATGGACAGGAGTACCAGAAAATCACGCAGGCAGTTGGAGACACGTACCATGGGTGGATGGACATTGTCCGCTGAAAAATTGGACAAAGATGCACTCCCATGATTGATATAACGTTGGGGTGCAGGATGTCACTGACGTACCGCTGCGCCTTCAAGAGTTCCTTCAGTCGGTATCAGCCGTAACTTTAAGTCACAGAAGACCAATGGAAGAATGGGACCTCTTCACGGTCGCCGCTACACCCGGCGCAGTGCAGAACCACGATTTGTCGCTGAACAAAATGCGACATAATCAATCACATGTACACGCTTCCCGTTAACAACACCACTCCAAACGCAGCCGCCTGTTGCGATGTTAATGACAGCCTACGCGTGTGGCGATTATGTGTTAGTCTGGCTACTGACAGTCTCCGAACAATGTTGTGAGATGACACACCGTGTTGCACGGCATTCATTATTAGTTTTCGGGTGACAAACGCAAATGATAAGGGGTTACGGTGTGTCTCGTGTACAGTGCAGCGATACGCCCTTTTGGTGGTCAGGCCTCGTTGACTATAACCTTGACGACGAATATACCTCCCCTCACGTTTTCATAGATTTCAACATCGGCCAGTGTCACACTGGATGGCCCAGAAATTTCTATACTGCATGATTCGATCAACTGGCCAAAAGGGAGCCAGCAACGAAGTTACATTCAAACTCTGTCAAGTGCTGATAACGCTGTCTCACAGCAGTACGCTACCAGTACGCTGCACCCTCATGTCCTACACAGTTATCACTCAAAATCTGGCCCTGTTCACGTCCCTTGTATGCCCCACCAGCCATAGTAACAACACTAATCACAATGAACACCAGCGCGTTCTCATGCGCGCTGTACGTCACAGAGAAATGCATTCATATAACCTTGCTAAAGTATGCTACACAACAGTTTTAATCCCATGAAAATACTTTCATTCATAAGTGGTGAACGGTTTAGACATGACGTCGGTCATCTTCGGGACACACTTCAGTGATGACGTGTTGAAAACCATGGGGTGGTACCCACAGTTTTTGCTTCGTGCCACCGTACCCACCCGCCATCTCGGTAGTGTGGTACGAAATGACCCACATCGAGTCGAAACCGGTCATCACTGGTGAATAAATGAGTTCTTAACTGATCAAAGCTATTCCATATAATATTTTATTACTGTTCATTATGATCATTACTATGCCCAATATGTTCAAAAAGATTTTTTACATAAACTTACATCCGACAATGTCTTCCGAGTGCTTCACTTTCCCTGTCAGACTGCATATCGAGCCGCTGAGCGCGGTTAATGGTTACTAGAGGTAGAATGATATACTAGAAGTTAGCAGTGGGGCCAAGCGGCGGCGTTAGAACGTCGCACATACTCTGATTTTCATTCTACTCGGCGATCGAGTTGACTATTAGACAGGTGACATCTTAACGTTTCAGATTATAGTGCATATGCTGTGTGGCAAGCGCTATATGGTTATGTCTTGTCATCCACACTATGAAGAAAGTAGTTAAACGTTCTGAAACAGGTGCAAGCTCCACTTCAAGATATCGTTCCTGACGACCGCAGCCCTCAATGTACACTATTAAAACCAATACAGTAGTGTACGAGATCCCAGTTCAGAACATCGCTGTATGTCTTTTTAACAGTGACGAAGTAAAAACGCAATACGCCAGTGTCTTGCTTTAAGCGATTTTTAGTAGTATTGCAACCAGATTATTACTATTTACTGTCGTGAAATTATCTTTAACTGAAATACGAGATGGTATTGTGTAGGCAAATCGATATAATAGAGAGCCCGAAGACTTTACTCTGAACAGATAAAATAATTAACAAATAAATCATTTTCTGAGCTAAACTGTTTATCAACCACGAACGTGATGCCACCCCACTATTCGATCAACGCAGACGATGCTAAGCTTCTGCATGACATGGCATAACTGGGATGGATTGTCGAAAATGAAAAAGCAGTCGTTCATAATTGAAAGTACAAAATATAACGGGAAAAGCAACCGTCAGATCTCTAGTGTAGGCAGGCGTAACGCTTGTTGGACGTCTCCTGATACGAGGATGACGTTCCTAGTTACGGCAAGTGATTGACCGAGCCCATACTGTTGTTCATTGTCTCCTCCATTGTAGCATATACTCAACCGCAGTGAAATGGCGTTGCAGGAGCCGATAAAATCTCTCTAATTTTGGCCGGCCTCCAATATTCGAATGATCCGGCCGTATATCCAATTTCAGTGAGACATTCCACTTACCCAGACTTAAAGGCCGCGTGCGTAGCGCTTACAACGCGCAGCCAGAAGGCCCATAGTGAAGACGTCTACCAACAAAGACCGTTGTAGGAAAATTAAGCTGTCTCCTACCTGAGTGCCGTTTGTGACGTGTGTCTCTCAGGCCTACAGAGTGCCGACGTGACTTGCTGTTTCTCCCGGATTACGAGGATGCCTTACTTCATGAACTTGACTGCGTTACAAATGTCTAATCGCACCGAAATGTAACACATGTTACACACAAGTTCCTTTCAGTGATACCTGATCGAAGGTGACAGTTTCTTACATGTCACCGTCTGACACACTTTCTGAATGGCCAAAAGTCGTGGTAAGGCACCGTATGTGATGTACGGTCGCCTGATGCCGAATCCTGCGCAGTGCATCTCTCTCTGTGCAATTGTCATAGAAATGGGATCTTGATGCACCAAACTCAAATCGGCAGCGGGCCGATTTACAAGAATCCACTGATCACTCGTATGGTTTTTCTGGGGCGACGTGACATCGCTTCGTCAAAGACATGTGATCCTCCTGAGACGGTGGGCCGGGGTGACAGAGCAGTTCTAGGCACTACAGTCTGGAACCAAGCGACCGCTACGGTCGCAGGTTCGATTCCTGTCTCGGGCATGGATGTGTGGGATGTCCTTACGTTAGTTAGGTTTAAGTAGTTCTAAGTTCTAGGGGACTGATGACATCAGAAGTTAAGCCCCATAGTGCTCAGAGCCATTTGAACCATTTTGAACCTCCTGAGACGGGCAGATTCCAGTCAAATGTTTGGTGTTTGTTTTGTATCAGCCTCTTTGCTGTTTCAATACCTCATAATAAGAATCATAAAATTGCATGTGTCTTCCTTATTTTATTTTTTTCAAACTTCATTTATTTAGTGTGAACATGTTACGGAAAACTGTTATTTAAAACTAATACTTCTTTTTGAATAGCAGTTTTATTCTCTACGGAAATCTGCATATTGCTTTTGTATTTCTGGAAGCTTCGGTCCAGCAGAGAAAATATCTCCTATCTAAAATTATCACGAGGGGTCTAGATACAGATGATTAGGACAGTAGTTAATGACGGAATTATTCCGTGTGATGACGGTCGAGTGTAGCGAGTCATCGCAGGGAATGAAAGAAGTGTTTCTCGATTGCCATGTGTAGAAGGAGGAGCTTGGAGAAAGTGAATGTGCAACTAGGAAACAGTAAGTAGTTCAAGGTGGGGAATGGGGAAGGTGGGGCAGTGTCTAGACGGATCAGTCGCGAGTGTGGTGTGAATCGGTTAAAGGTTTATCTGAACTAAGGAAAAAAAAAAAGGTTAACTGCACATACATCATTCTGGAAGGCGAGTGATGCACTCCAGCAGCTCTATTTTTCTATATGTTGGAAAGAAATGTCAATTCCGAAGAGGATGCCCAAGAGCAGAAGACAGTAGGAGCACAAAGGAGAAATTAACAGCAAGAAAATTTAGAAAGTCACCCAGAAGATTCAAAGGAAACGAAGAGACTATAGATATTAGCAGCAATATGATTACGGGAACAGTGTAAACATGGCAGCGCAACCAGGCAACAAACCGAACGATTGTAAGTAGTAAAGGTTCATTCGCATAGTATGAATTGTTAGGAGACCTCGAAGGGCAGGTTCAGCCGCAAAATTTTAAACATTTTTCTCTGTTCTTCGAGCCTGCAGGATTTTGTGTACGTAAGTGTAACTGTGAAGTGTACGTAAGTGTAATTGTGAAGTGTAGGTGACAGAAATGTGTGCGTAGCGAAGTGTTGGAGATAATAGGAGACGGGAGAGGCTGAAGCTCGGCGCTGCACGTAGCCTACTCCTCGTGATTAGCACGAAGACTGCCGCCGAGCTTAACGACCGACAGATCACCGTCAACAGTATCACATGCCCTCACTTCATGAGACATTGTGGAGAGGTTTGAAATTTTACCCAGGAACTTGGCACAGTGATTGATGATCACGAGCTTCACACCACCACCTCTCCTCCTCTTTCCGACCAACCGCTGGCAGTGAAAATTTCATCCACCATCAGGATTCGACCCAGCGTAGTCCACAGGCGAGCGCCATTGCATAAGTGTCCGTTAGAGACCTCGGCTACGCAGGCATGTATTACAACTGGTGGGAACAGCACTGCACAAATACCGAATAGGTCACGTAATGAAACGTCATCAACTGGCGAATGAACGACAATATATTACCTCAAAGTCAGTCATTACGCAGCTCATGGCTCTTTAGTAAGCAACCTATTCAGGATTTGAGTAGTATAGTTCCAATCATACAATACTGTCGCATGCTTTCTGTGTGACTTTCTGTCGTTTCTCTGATGATAAGTGACACTTCTTCAGCTAAAAACAGAGACAATCAACGTTACCATAATACGGCATGACGACTTGGGACTGTTTGACTATTATTCAGTTCATGAAACTACTGTTTTAAGCGCTATATCTTAGTATATTGCAATGCATCTAAATTCTAACTGTTTAGTTCTAAACTAGTGTGAGATCCAAGCTTCCAAACAATTCTGAAAGCAGAAATGTGAAGGTGATAACACGTGTTCGCAGTACTGACCTGATGCAGCCCGGGCCGCAAGTTCTGAAATCAGTTAAAGCTCATGTATCTTGTCTTAAGCTACAAAACAGTACCCCGTTGCACCCATACGTTTTATTTTCTTAAGATTTTCGATCTTTATTTAATTAATTTTTCTTGAACCACCAGTCTTCTGACTGTTTCGACGCAGCCAGCCACGTATTTTTCTCCTGTGCCAACATCTACATCACAGAGTACCACTTGCAGCCTAAGTTCTCAATTATCTGTAGGGTGTATTCCAACCTCTCTCTTCCTCTATCGTTTATGCCCCCTATAGGTCCCTCTAGTACTATGGGAGTCACTCCCTGACGTTTTAACTAATGTCCTATCATTCAGTGCCTTCTTCTTGTCAGTGTGTTCCTTTCCTCTCTAGTATTGCACCTAACCTCCTCATTCTTTACCCTACGCTATGTGATCAAAAGTCCCGGAAACCTGGCCGAAAATGACTTAAGAATTCATGGCGCCATGTATCGATTATCCTGGAATTCAATATAGTGTTGGCCCACCCATAGCCTTGATGACAGCTTCCACTCTCGCAGCCATAAGTTCAATAACCCCCCCCCCCCCCCCATCAGAACCATGGACCTTGGCGTTGGTGGGGAGGCTTTCATACCTCAACGATACAGATAGCCGTACCGTAGGTGCAACCACAACGGAGGGGTTTCTGTTGAGAAACCAGACACACGTGTGGTTCCTGAAGAGGGGCAGCAGTCTTTTCAGTAGTTGCAGGGGCAACAGTCTGGAAGATTGACTGATCTGGCTTTGTAACACTAACCGAAACGGTCTTGATGTGCTGGTACTGCGAACGGCTGAAAGCAAGGGGGAAACTACAGCCGTCATTTTTCCCTAGAGCATGCCGCTTTGCTGTATGGTTAGACCTAGAAGAGCAGCTGAACGGAATGGACAGTGTCTTGAAAGGAAGTTATAAGATGAACATCAACAAAAGCAAAACGAGGATAATGGAAGGTAGTCGAATTAAATAGTGTGATGCTGAGTGTATTAGATTAGGAAATGAGATGCTTAAAGTAGTAAATGAGTTTCGCTATTTGGGGAGCAAAATAACTGATGCTGGTCGAAGTAGAGAGGATACAAAATGTAGAATGGCAATGGCAAGGAAAGTGTTTCTGAAGAATAGAAATCTGTTAACATCGAGTATAGATTTAGGTGTCAGGAAGCCTTTTCTGAAAGTATTTGTATGGGGTGTAGCCATGTATGGACGTGAAACATGGACAATAAATAGTTTAGACAAAAAGAGAATAGAATGTGGTGCTACAGAAGGGTGCTGAAGATTAGATGGGTAGATCACATAACTAATGAGGATGTGTTGAATAGAATAGGGAATCAGTTGTTAGGACATATTCTGAGGCATCAAGGGATCACCAATTTAGTATTGTAGGACAGTGCAGAGGGTAAAAGTCGTAGAATGAGACCATGAGATGAATACACTAAACAGATTCAGAAGGATGTAGGTTGCAGTAGATACTGGGAGATGAATAAACTTGCACAGGATAGAGTAGCATGGAAAGCTGCATCAAACCAGTCTCTGGACAGAAGATCACAACAATAACGTTCAATCAAGTGCTCGAAGGTTTCTTGGGGAATGGCAGCCCATTCTTCACGGTGTGTTGTACCGAGGAGAGGTATCGATGTCAGTCGGTGAGGCCTGGCACGAAGTCGGCGTTCCAAAACATTCCAAAGGTGTTCTATAGGTTTCAGGTCAGGATTCTGTGCGAGCCAGTCCATTACAGGGATGTTATTGTCGTGTAACTACTCCGCCACTGGCTGTGCATTATGAACAGGTGATGGATCGTGGTGAAAGATGCAATCGCCATTTCCGAATTGCTCTTCAACAGAGGGAAGCAAGAAGGTGCTTAAAGCATCAATGTAGGTCTGTGCTGTGACAGTGCCACGCAAAACATAAGGGGTGCAAGCGCCCCCCCCCCCCCCCCCCCGTGAAAAACAATACCACACCATAACACCACCGCTTCCGAATTTTACTATTGGCACTACACATTCTTGCAGACGACGTTCACCGGGCATCCGCCGAACCTCCCATCGCATCGCTACATTGTGTACTCTGATTCGTCACTCCACACAACGTTTTTCCACTGTTCAATCGTCCGCTGTTCACATTCCTTACACCAAGCGAAGCGTCGTTTAACATTTACCGGCGTGATGTGTGGCTTATGAGTAGCTGCTCGAAAATGAAATCCAAGTTTTCTCACCTCCCGCCCAACTGTCACAGTACTTGTAGTGGATCATGATGCAGTTTGGAATTCCTGTTTGATGGTCTGGATTGATGTCTGCCCTTTACACGTTACGATGCTCTTCAACTGTCAGTGGTCTCTGTCAGTCAAAAGACGTGGTACGATTTTGTGCTGTACGTGTCCCTTCACGTTTCCACTTCACTATCACATCGGAAACAGTGGACCTAAGGATGTGTAGGAGTTTGGAAATCTCGAGTGCACACGTATGACACAAGTGACATCCATTCACCTGACTACGTTCGAAGTCAGTGAGTTCCGAAGAGCGTCCCATTCTGCTTTCTCACGATGTCTAATGACTACTGAGGTCGCTGATAATTAAGTGGCAGCACAATGCACCTAATATGAAAAACGTATGTTTTTGGGGGTGTCCTGATACGTTTGATCACATAGTGTATAAGTCAACCTAATTTTCAAAATTTGTCTGTAGCATCACATCTGAAATGCTTCGATTCCCTTCTGTTCCGGTTCTCCTACCGTCAATGATTCATTACCATACTATGCTGTACTCCAAATTTACATTCTCACAAATTTCTTCCTCAAATTAAGACCTATGCTTGATACTAGTATACTTCTCTTGGCCTGGAACGCTCTTTTTACCAGTGCTAGTCTGCTTTTAATATCCTCTTTGCTTCGTCCGTCACTGGTTATTTTGTGACCTAGGTAGCAGAATGCCTTAACTTCATCTACATCGTAACCACCAATCCTGGTGTTGAGTTTAGCACTGTTCTCATTTCTACTATTTCCAATTACTTTCGTTTTCTTTGATTTTGTCACAATCCATACTCTATACTCACTAGACTCTTCATTCTGTTGATGAAATCCTGTAATTTCTCTTCACTTTCACTCAGGATAGTCATGTCATCAGTACATAGTATAATTGATATCCTTTCACGCTGAACTTTAATCCCACTCCTGAACCTTTCTTTTATTTCCATCACTGCTTTTTCGATGCTCAGATTGAACAGTAGGGGCAAAGAATATTTTCCTGTCCTACACCCTTTTCAATCCGAGCACTTCCCTCTTGGTCATTCACTCTTATTATTCTCTCTTGCGTCTTGTATATATTCTCCATCACCCCTTCTCTCCCTATAGCTTACCCCCATTTTCTCAGAATTTCGAACATTTCATTGGACTGTCGAACGATTTTTCCAGGTCGGCAAATCCTATGAATGTGTCTTGATTTTTCTTTGTCTTGCTTGCATTATTAACCACAACGTCAGATTTGCCTCTCTCGTGCCTTTACTTTTCCTAAAGCCAAACTGATCGTCACCTAGCGCATTCTCACTTTTCTTTTCCATTCTTCTGTATATTATTCTTGTAAGCAGCTTCGATGCATGAGCTGTTAAGCTGATTGTGCGATAATACTTGCACTGGTCAGCTCTTGCAGTCTTCAGAATTGTATTGATGATATTTTTACGAAAGCCAGATGGTAAGCCCCCTGACTCATACATTCTACACGCCAACGTGAATAGTCGCTTTGTTGCCACATCGCCGGTCGGAGTGGCCGAGTGGCTGTAGGCGCTATAGTCTGGGACCGCGCGACCGCAGGTTCGAATCCTACCTCGGGCATGGATGTGTGTGATGTCCTTAGGTTAGTTAGGTTCAAGTAGTTCTATGTTCTAGAGAACTGATTACCTCAGAAATTAAGTTCCATAGTGCTCAGAGCCATTTGAACCTTTTTTTTTTTTGTTGCCATTTACCCCAATGATTTGAAAAATTCGGATGGAATGTTATCTATCCCTTTGCCTTATTTGACCGTAGGTCCTCCAAAGCTCCCTTACATTATGATTCTAATAGTGGATCCCCTATCTCTTCGATATCGACTTCCGTTTCTTCTTCTATCACAACAGACAAATATTTTCTCTCATAGAGCCCTTCAATGTACTCTTTCACCTTTCCGCCCACTCCTCTCCATATAGCAGAGGAATTCCCGTTGCACTCTTAATGTGACCACCGTAGCTTTTAATGTCACCGGGGGTTGTTTTGACTTTCCTATATGCTGCGTCAGTCCTTCCGACGATCATTTTTTTTCTTTATTTCTTCATATTTTTCATACAACACATTTTGTCGTAGCTTCTTTGTATTTCCTAGTAACTTCATTCCTAAGCGACTTGTATTTCTGTGTTCCGGCATTTCCCGGATATTTTTGTACGTCCTTCTTTCATCGATCAACTGAAGTATTTCTTCTGTTCCCATGGCTTCTTCAGTGTTTCTTTCTTTCTACCAATGTTTTTCTTTCCAACTTCTGCTATTGCCCGCTTTAGAGATACCAATTACTGTTCAACTGTACTACCTACTGAGCTATTCCTTATCGCTGCATCTACATCCTTAGAGAAATTCAAGCGTTTGTTGTCATTCGTTAGCTTTTCTATATTCACTTCTTTGCATATTGATTCTTCCTGACTAATCTCTTAACATTCAGCCAGGATTCATCACTACTACATTGTGATCTGAGTCTGTCTCTGCTCCTGGGTACGCCTCAGTATGTAATACATGATTTAGAAGTCTCTGTCTGACCATGATGTAAACTAAATGCAATCTTCCCGTATCACCCGACCTTTGCCAGGTATAGCTCCTTCTCTTGTGATTCTTGAGCAGAGTATTCGCTACTACTAGTTGAAATTTTATACTGAACTCAATTTATCTTTTTCCTCTCTCTTTCCTTGTCCAAGGCCGATATTCTCCTGTAATCTTTTCTGTAGCAAAACAGATGTCATTACTTTTCTGGGACTCAGCCGCATCGCAACGACGGGAGACACCACACTGCAGTTCATCGCGAGGTTGGGACTCAGTGAGCAGCTGTCTGGCACCATCTCATAGGTGTGTCGTACAGAAAAAAATTCCGACAGCGGATTACATCTAAGTGCTCTGGGTCTAAGTGCGCTGGGCAGGTGTTATTAAACACAATATTAGTTTACTTCCTGTTGCGAGTTTCAATGTAGAGTCTGCTGTGAAGAATAACATAACATTGCATTCGGCTGTCAGATACTTTAAACTGGGATCACATAGCGAAGTATTATTATTAAACATTTGCACTTAAGACAGGTCAAGAATACAAAGCATTTCACTGTAGTTCACATCGATACATGCTTCTACTACACATAGGAATTTGCATTTTGTTATTAGGATCGAACTAAACTTCTACTCCACTGACCTGTCAATAAGCAAACGTAAACTATTCTCTTCGTTTACTATGTGCATAATATTTACATAGAGATATTTGAATTACTCGCCCGCTCTATCTATGTCCTATAGCTAACAGTTTACCAGCAGAAATCATCAATACCGTCATGCCTGAAGTATTTTTATTTTTGATCTATTTTTGTGTTTCATTGGTATATTGGTTTTCAAAAGTTATTGTATATGTGTTTTTATTGTTCATTTCAGTCAGATATAAAGAGAAGAGTAAAGTGCCAGGTAATTTCATATGTGCTTCGTTTCAATTTAGAAACTGCTCGGTTTAAGTAGAATTCGACTATGTGGCGTGTCATGTAAAGTTCATTTAACCAGCTAAAGACGGTAGTGGCCCGTTTGGGTGCTGTGATACTACGTATTCAAGACATTATAGCATACTCTTGTTATAAATACAGAGTGAGATCGATACTGGTTTTGCATTTACTTGTTAACTACAGTCGTATCACCGCTAATTCGCATAAAACTGACTTAATCTATATGGATACAGAAGTAGGAGTTAGTCAGCAGGTAGAGTAGTTAGGACCGTTCTAATACTTTATAGTAGTTTGCGCGATGGAAAGAATTGGAAAACTGAAGATCCACACTAGACACATTTACGTAGGAAACACGAGTTCTTGAGTAGTGTCAGATTTGCTGTGATCCGTGAGTCCTGTCACATTGAGAGTCGGTTAATTCGAAGCTTGTGGCAATGTTGAGTACATACCTGTCTGTAAACACTGCTCGCACGTCCTGTGTGCACTAGTTCTATACGCCGCATAGAGCTGCAGCATTTAGGTATCATACACGAGACACCTTTCAATGAGAGACCCCTACCCCTGACTTTTGACCATCCAGTTCATATAACGTGTACACTCAGACTAAAAAATTAATTAAATTGAGGCGATGATTCTGAATCTCTGTAAACTTTATTGCAGCCAGTAGATAAGGATACATGATGGTTAAAAATGCTTTGAGATTAACAAACGGAACGTATGAAACGGAAATAAAATTCTAAGCAACATATAAGTAAAATTAACAAAATAATAGATAGTGGATGACCTAAATAGTTATTCATGTTCACCATGAAAATTTCTGATTATTAAAACTGAAAGGGGCCATTTCTTCTGCATACGTCAGCTTTGTAGGATTTTCACTAATTAGCCGTAACGTTATGACCACTTATCTAATAGGCGGTATGTTCACCGCCACACAGTGTAGCCGCGTGGTCTCAGGCGGCTTACCACAGTTCGCACGGCTACTCCCGTAAGTGATTCGAGTTCTCCTTCGGGCATGGGTGTGTGTGTTGTCAAGAGCTTAAGTTAAGTTAGATTAAGTAGTGTGTAAGCCTAAGGACCGGTGACCTCAGCAGTTGGGTCCCATACGAACTTACCACAATAAATTATGTCCATCTTAGGCAGAGATAATATGAGCTACACATCTTGGCAAGTAAGTAGTGTAGCATTTGCAGGTCGCTGGAGTGAGTTGGCGCGACATCTGCCCACGCAAGTAACCTAATTCCTGTAAACGTAGGGAAGGCAGCGATGAGATCTGTCGCCACATTCAATTACATCCCATATGTGTTCGATGGGGTTCAGATCTGACGACTTGGAGAGCCAGCACTTCAATTGAAACTCTCAGTCACACTCCTGGCCTTGCGACACTGCACATTATCTTGCTGGAAAATGCCACTGCCGTCGGGAAACATAACCGTCATGAAGACGTGTACTTGGTCAGCATCCAGTGTATCGTAAAACCTTGGCCGTCATGGTGTCTTGCAGGAACTACTCTGGACACACAGGTGCTCGGGTGAGTGTTCCCCAGAGCATAATGAATCCACCGCCAACTTGTCACCGTCCAGCAGTACAGGCGTCACGAACCCATTTCCCTGAGAGACGACGAATCGCGCACTCCCATCGCCATGTGAAGAATGTATCGGCATTCATCAGATCATGCAACGCTATGCTGGTGAGCCGACGTCCAGTGCTGATAGTCACGTGCCCCTTTCAGTCATTGCTGCCTACCTCCTGGTGTTAACATTCGCACATGCATTGGTCGTCAGCTGCACAGCCCCATCGTTATGAGTGTTCGGTGCACTGTGTGTTCAGACACACTCGTGCTCCGCCCTACATTAAAGTCCCATGTTAGTTCCAGCACAGTTTACCGCGTGACCCGTTTTACCCGTCTGCCCTGCCTACGACGTCCGACTTCTGTATTTAAGGTCGGCCGTCCAACCCCACGTCCTCTGGGCGTGGTTTCTCCTAGTTTTCGCAATGTGTTGAAGACATTCACCACATCATTCCTGCATCCCCTGACAAGTTGTGTTGTTTCGCCGAAATGCTCGTGCCGAGCTTCCGGAACCTCACAATCTTGCCTCCGGTCAAGCTCAGACAGATTGCGCGCCTTCTCCGTTCTATTGTTAACTTCGTCACTTTCGCTGTCGCTTTTGTACGTCGCAGTCTTGGCTGGACATGGTAAGGGAGGCTAAGCCAAGGGGAAGTCAAGATCTCGCCTTCTCGCCGTCCCACTGGAGCACCTGGCCGATGAAATCCGAAGCTGAAAGAAGAGCGAGAAGAAGATGAAGACGCAGAAATGCTACAAATGCCAATAGCTTGGCCATGCAGCAATACGGTCGCGTGCATGAAGTGTGGGAAGGCACATGATACACACGACTGTAATAAGCCGCGAAATGCTTCTCCGAAGTCCGTTAACAGAGGTGGTACACAAGCTGCAAACCATCTTCGTTACAGCGACATAAAGAACTGGAGCAAGCAGAAGCGGAACAGGAAGACTGAGGCCGCTAAACCTGGAGAAGTGGCCCAGCAAGACAAGGCGGCCGCCCCGCCCCGCCCCCGTATCCAAGAAGGGGAAGCGGGCCGCGCCGCAGCGAAGAAGACAACTACGATAGTTGCCGCGAGTCGCTTCAGAAAGCAACGGGCGAAGCCGTTGCCGCGCTTATATCCGCCATGGCGGAGGAAAGGGCGTCCCTGAGGGCGGAAGTGGAAGAGGTTCACCGTCAGGTGTGGCAACCGACGGAGGCCTTGACCCTTGCGACTCGCAAAGAAGAAGCGCAGACCCCAATAAGGAAGGGGGTAGGTGCAGAAACTCAGACGACCGCCTCTGTGACCGACGCGGAAACGCAGGTTGCTGCAGAGATTGTCGAGGAAATGGAGGAGGTGGTACAGCAGCTGGAAGAAAGGGACGACTAAGAGGTAGCATAAATCACTGCAGTCATTGCTGTGGTCCAAGAGCAGGCTGCCAAATATGGGAATCATGACCACCTGCCGCTGCCGGACAACCCGCGAGCGACGAAGCTGGTGATGGACATGCTAGCGGAGTCGCTGCGAGATGGTACATATGCGTAACTTTACCACCCATATCCTTTTACCCCTCCCGATGTTCCCAAACCTCCTCTTCCCCACCAACCGTATGACTTTGGTTCCGTAGCTGCAAACCTGCACAATGTCATCTTTAAAAAAAGACCTAACTCTGATTAATTTCCATCCGATCTTCACGCCCCGGGTTTGGCAATGCATCATAGATGTGGTGCCAAGAGCCAGAACCAAGAAGAAACATCGCTAGATTTACTACCACATATTAATTATTTTATCCTGCCTCGCTCGGACAAGTCCAGTTATACCCTTGTCCCAGTTATAAACTCAAAACCCACCATTCTGAAGTAAATGTAATAGGACAGGGACTCTGGGAGGCTGTCATTCATAGCGAGCAGAGAGAGCGAGACCCGTTCTACACACGGACAATACGCTCACCGATACTAGGGGAACCGTGAGTATGTCATTCCTGGCCTGGACGGATTACATCGACAGTAGGTCGGTAGACATAATGTTCTGGCTGATCAATGTATTTTAGTTACCTTGGATGAAACACACACGCGATGGTGTGACATCGAGACATTTACTGTTGAGATTTTGGAAAAAAATACTGAAACCAAACGTATACTGCTAGTTATTTGGGCCGCATAATATATAAGTGGAATTTTGCAGAGATTAAACGAAGATTATCTTCCTCTTCTACCACTAGTTAACCGTAGGTGGCTGGAGAAATTAAGGGAACACACTTGTTGAAAAAAAGGACAGAAATAATTATACATCCATCGTTTGTAAATTTGTGGAACACAATGACGTTTACGGAGAACATAATTCTCCTCTATAAAAATTAGCATGAATTCCCTAACAGTGATTTTGCAACACCAGCGAACTAATTTCGCCCTTGAAGTCCAGAGGCATCCCAGGTGATGCCATCTTTAACTTCCAGGAGGTACTCAATAAAGCACCGCACTGTCGATCGATGATTAAAATACTAGGTTATCGAGTTCAAATGGTTCAAATTGTTCTGAGCACTATGGGACTTAACATCTGAAGTCATCAGTCCCCTATAACTTAGAACTACTTAAACGTAAGTAACTCAAGGGCATCACACACATTATTGGCCAAGGCAGAATTCGAACCTGTGACCGGAGCGGTCGCGCAGTTCCAGGCAGAAGCGCCTAGAACCGCTCGGCCACACCCGCCGGCGGTTATCGAGTATCGGATCAGATTTTTCAGGACGTTGTTCTTAGTTGGTCGAAATAGACAGATCGAAAGATAACTACGCAGTACACCAAAGTAGTCGTAACAACCAAACCGGTTTGAATTTGCATGCTGATGAGACAAAATATTATGACGATCTACTTAAAAGGGCGTTGGTCGACCTCTATTCTGCGAGACCTGAATTCGATTTGATAGATTTCCAATGGTTTGCGGCTTAAGATGTCTACACACAGGTCTCACACTTCCTTGTTCGACTGTGGGTGCGGACCTGACGCCCCGTAATGTCCCAGCTGGGATCTGTCGGATCTAGTTTAGCAGAATTAAATGGCCAAGGCATCAACGTGAGTTTAGCATCGTTCTCTTCAAACAATTGTAGCACTAATCTGGCTTTATGAAACAGAGAGTTATCCTGCTGGAAGATGCCATAGCTTTTGGGTAAGACATCAAAAATAACGGGTTACAGGTGGTCTCTAATAATAGTCAAGAAGTCCACAGCTGTATTGGTGCCTTCGGTTACTTCCGTAGGCCCCATGGAAGCCCAGGTGTATGTCCCTCCATAACTACTACCCCAGGCCTGCGTTCGTAGAGCGCTCCGTGATTAGTGCAGCAGTTCACTTGGATGACAGCGTATATAGACACGACTATTGATCTTGTATAACAATAAACTGAATTTAGTGGACCAGGCGACGCGATTGCATTCATCAGCGGTGCAGTCTCCATGACACCGTGTCCACTTTAATGATAATGGTGTGTTGGGTCATCATGGGGGGGGGGGGGGGGGGTCCGCTGCTGTGAACACCATGTTCAACATATGCGCTGGACGGTGTGCTACAAACACTTGTGCCTGCGTTAGCACTGGACTCTGTCGTCAGATCTCCCACCGATCGCCACCTATCGTACTTCACAGAGCGGGCAAGCCTTGGTCGCCATGTTCTGTTACGAGGCCACAACAACCTAGCTTTGGTTAATGTCTCTGCGTTAGGCATATTTTCGCATTTGCTCAACTTAACGTCGCTAAAATGTTCCACAGTTCGTCTCTGCTCCGATCGTGTGCTTCTCCTACGGCCTCAAGGGCCCACAGCGCCATCAGGAACCATACAACCTCGCGGTGGGCAGTGATGGTATTGTCTTGGCTCATCAGGATATACGCAGCTTTGGGATATATCTAGGGACACGAAAGTAGTGTCGTCACCTCCCCATAAAAAATTCAAAGCTGTACCCTCAACAGAAAATGTGATGCCCACAGCCATCTTGGACTTCGAAGATCGGATACTCATCGAATTACTCAAGCACGGAAAAACCATTTACAGTAACGTGTACTATGAGACACTCCTTAGCCTACGCAAATTCATCAATAGCAAACTCACTATGCTGCTCAAAGAGAGATTCTGCTCCACCATAAAGCACGTCCACACTTCTACAGGATCACACCAAGTGCAATGCCCAACTTTAAGTTAGAGCAGCTTGAGCGTTAGTCCCCTGTGAGTCATCAATCTCCTATATATTGCAGTCTGCGACGAACTGTGCCATCCTCCTCATCTCTGAGTAGCACGTGTAACCTACGTCCTCAGTTATTTGCTGGATGGATTCCAGTGGCTGTCGTCCTCTATAGTTTTTACCCACCAAAGCTCTTTCTAGTATCATAGAAGTTATTCCCTGATGTCTTAACAAATATGCTACCATCCTGTCCCTTCTCCTTCTCAGTGTTTTCCACATATTTCTTTCCTCTCCGATTCTGCGCAGAAGGTCATTCCTTACCGTATCAGTCCACCTAATTTTTCACATCCATCTGTAGCACCACATCTCAAATGCTTAGATTCTCTTCTGTTCTGGTTTTACCACATTCCGTGTTTCACCACCATGCAATGCAGTATTCCAAACGTACATTCTCAAAAGTTGTTCCTCAAATTAAGGCCTATGTTTGATATTAGTATACTTCTCTTGGCCAGAAATGTCATGTTTGACAGTCTGAGTCTGCTTTAGAAGTCCTCCATTCTACGCCCCTTATTGATGACTTAGCTGCCTAGGTTCCAGAATTCTTGAACTTTATCTACTTCTTGACCGTCCATTATGATGTTAAGCTTCTCGCTGTTCTTATTTCTCCTACTTCTGACTTCTTTCTTTTCTTCGAGTTACTCTCAATCCATATTCTGTACACATTATACTGCTCATTACATTCATCAGATCATGTAATTCTTCTTCAGATTCACTGAGAATAAGCAATGTCATCAGTGAGTCGTATCGTTGATATTCTTTCACGTTGAATTTTAATTCCACTTCTGAGCATTTCATTTATTTCCATCATTGTTCCTTCGATGTACGGAATAAACAGTGGGAGCGTTACACCTGTTCTGATCTGAGCACTTCCTTCTTGGTCTTCCAGTCTTACTATTCCCTAAATGTTTTAAATTGCTCCTCTTTCCCTATACCTTGCCCATACTTTCTTCAGAATTTCGAACATCTTGCACCATTTGATATTGTCAAGACTATTTCCAGGTCGACAAATACTGTGCACAGGTCTCAATTTTTCCTTAGTTTTGATTCTATTATCAGCTGCAACGTCAGAACTGCCTGCCTAGTGGCTTCATCTTTCCTACGGCCGGGCTGCTCGTCAACTAACACACCCTAAATTTTCTTTCCCATTCTTTTGTATATTATTCTTGTGAGCAACTTGGGTGGATGAGCTATCAAGCTGGTGTGCGATAATTCTCGCACTTGTCAGCTCTCGCAGTCTTCGGAATTGTGAGGAGTGATGTTTTTCAAGAAGTCAGATTTTATATCGTCCGATTCGTACATTCTACACACCAACGAGAATAGTTATTTCATTATAGCTTCCCACGATGGTTTTAGAAATTCTGATGGAATGTTATCAATATCTGCTGCCTTTATTGATATTAAGTCTCCCGAAGCTCTTTTAAATTCTGATTCTGATCTCTTCTAAATATACTCCTGTTTCTTCTTTTATGACATTAGACAAGTCTTTCCCTAATAGAGGCCTTCAGTGTGCTCTGTCTACCTAACTGCCTTCTCCTCTGCGTGTAACAGCGGAAATGGCTCTCATGTTACCAGCCTTGCTGTTAATTTCAACGAATGTGAATTTCGTCTTACCTTCCCGGCACTTCCTGTTTATTTCATTCCTCAGCGACGTACAGACTTGGCATATCGCCCTGGGGATTACGTGTGTCTGGTCCGCTCAGAAAAATCTCTCAGAGGGAAGCGCTACAGCTCAGACAAATGACTGAAGGAAACAGTGGAGGATTGTCTCCTGTCACAATCACAGGAATTCTGGGAACAGGGAATCATTCTGCTCGTGAAACAATGGAATGGTTGAGCCCAGGCTTCTGGTGATTACTTTAGAATAGAGTCTTCAGTTATACCCAGTGTTATTTCTAACGTTTCCTTGAACACATCTAACATACTCATGTGTGTGTGTGTGTGTGTGTGTGTGTGTGTGTGTGTGTGTGTGTGTGTGTTTGAACACATCTAATATACTTGTGTGTGTGTGTGTGTGTGTGTGTGTGTGTGTGTGTGTGTGTGTGTGTGTGTGTGTGTCCACGGAGGCTCCATGCGGCTGTATGCAGACGGTGATTTTGTTTACTTGAATGTTACAACGCCAGATTAACGAAATGCAGGAAGACCGGTGAAGGTTCAATAGTTGGTGTACGTAAATAGATTTAACGAAATGCCCAGCAACAGGTGAAGAGATGAATTACTTTTCAGATATGATATCACTGGAAAAAGCAATGATTAAGAAATGTATAGCTTCATCCGTTCGTCAACGAGTCCTAGAAGGTAGTAAATACCACCGCTCAGGTTGAAATCAAGTTCGTTAACTTACTGAAGGAAAAGGATTTCTGTATTGTAGCCTAATGAATACCATACGAGAGAGTGGAATATCAGACCATCTTTGTTAATGCATTTAAGAGTTACATATGAATGGAACACAGCACAGCAACGTTAATGGAGAGGAATCTTGAGATGTACAGCCTCTAGAGTGCCCGAAGGGGGTGTAAAATAGCCAGTTCCTTCCGCGGATGACTCTGTTGTATACAGAGCTACAAAAGAGTAGTGAATTGCAGATAAACTTCAAACGGAAACATGCCTCGATTAAGGTTTGGCAGATGGTCCTCAGCGTCAGAGATTGTAGTTCATTGCCCACAATTAGTCGGAAAGACCTGTTAGTGTATGACCACACACGAAGCAGTCATATCCATTCAGTAGTTAATACCCATATGGAGTGATGTTGATTGGATTGACCACATAAGATTAAACGTAACAATGATAGATAAGAACCATTAGTAGTTTCTTCAGGAAGTGTATTTAGTCTATAAAGGACGTAGCTTAAAGAACTCTAGTTCTATCGATGAAAAATGCTCGTCAGCCTCGGGACCATTCTAGAAAAGATCGGTACGACGAATACGGAAGATCCTAGAATGAGACGCAAACCTATGGTTTTTTTTAGCATGATCATCCAATTACAGTGGCAGAATTTACAAAAGGGGCGTTTTTCATCACGAAGTGACATACCATTAATATTGGCGGAGCATATTTTCCTTGTGAATATATCTCACGAAGAGACTATTAAGGTGAAATTAGAGTAAATCATGCTCACATGGAGCCTTACCAACAATTATTTTCCCACCAGTCATTCTGACTGGAAGAGGAGATGGCGGAGGTAACTGCGGGATAAAAAGTACTCTCTATTTAATTCAATGAGTGGTTTGCGGAGTAGCGATGAAGATGTGGAAATATTACGTATCCACGAAACTTCTACAAAACGCTCACTCCACCTATTATCGAATACTGTTCATGTATAAGAGACATTTGTATTGTCTGACAAACAGAGAACGGTCAACGAAGGAGCAACAGAGACCCATCTATGAGCTGCCCGTTTCATTACGAAAACGCTTAGTAAGCACGAGACCGTTACAAATACGCTAAGAAAAGCTCAGTGACTGAGCTTTCTTCCCAAGAAAAGTTGGGCAACATATTGCTTCCTTCCACTATGGCAACAGAATCACAGAAAACAGCTGAGTCGAGGTTGAGAGACAGTGGATTTTTCACACAGGGATGTGATATATGACATTGGTACTCTTAAGTTCCACCACCATACAATACTGTAAGGTGGACTGTTGAGTATACATACGAAGGGTTTTCAGTACGTAATGCAACACATTTTAGTCCTCTCCCATTTTCAACTGAAAAAAATCGGAATATTTTGTGGCATATCGCGAATTGTTTCCGTATTACACCCCCACAGTTTCATGTACGAGGTGCATTCAAGTTCTAAGGCCTCCTTTTTTTTTCTAATTAACTACTCACCCGAAATCGATGAAACTGGCGTTACTTCTCGACGTAATCTCCCTGCAGACGTACACATTTTTAACAACGCTGCCGCCATGGTTCCATGGCAGCGGTGAAGGCTTCTTTAAAAGTCTGTTTTGACCACTGGAAAATCGCTGAGGCAATAGCAGCACGGCTGGTGAATGTGCGGCCACAGAGAGTGTCTTTCATCGTTGGAAAAAGCCAAAAGTCACTAGGAGCCAGGTCAGGTGAGTAGGGAGCAAGACGAATCACTTCAAAGTAGTTATGACGGAGAAACTGTTGCGTAACGTTAGCTCGAAGTGCGGGTGCGTTGTCTCGGTGAAACAGCACACGCACAGCCCTTCCCGGACGTTTTTGTTGCAGTGCAGGAAGGAATTTGTTCTTCAAAACATTTTCGTAAGATGCACCTGTTACCGTAGTGCCCTTTGGAACGCAATGGGTAAGGATTGCGCCCTCGCTGTCCCAGAACATAGACACCATCAGTTTTTCAGCACTGGCGGTTAACTGAAATTTTATTGGTGGCGGTGAATCTGTGTGCTTCCATTGAGCTGACTGGCGCTTTGTTTCTGGATTGAAAAATGGCATCCACGTCTCATCCATTGTCACAACCGACGAACAGAGAGTCCCATTTGTGCTGTCGTTGTGCTCCAACATTGCTTGGCAACATGCCACAAGGGCAACCATGTGGTCGTCCGTCAGCATTCGTGGCACCCACCTCGGTGACACTTTTCGCATTTTCAGGTCGTCATGCAGGATTGTGTGCACAGAACCCACAGAAATGCCAACTCTGGAGGCGATCTGTTCAACAGTCATTCAGCGATCCCCCAAAACAATTCTCTCCACTTTCTCGATCATGTCGTCAGACCAGCTTGTGCGAGCCCGAAGTTGTTTCGCTTTGTTGTCACACGATGTTCTGCCTTCATTAAACTTTCGCACCCACGAACGCACTTTCGACACATCCATAACTCCATCACCACATGTCTCCTTCAACTGTCGATGAATTTCAACTGGTTTCACAGCACGCAAATTCAGAAAACGAATGATTGTACGCTGTTCAAGTAAGGAAAGCATTGCCATTTTAAGTATTTAAAACAGTTCTCATTCTCGCCGCTGGCGGTAAAATTGCATCTACCGTACGGTGCTGCCGTCTCTGGGACGTATTGACAATGAACGCGGCCTCAATTTAAAAGAATGCGCATGTTTCTATCTCTTTCCAGTCCGGAGAAAAAAAAATCGGAGACCTTAGAACTTGAATGCACCTCGTACTTTCGATACGTGTCATCACTACACGTAGCCTTCAAAATGGCATCTCTAGCGGAGGTGCTTTTCACGCAAAGAGCTGTCGTTAAGCTCCATTTGGCGGAAAACCAGAACATCGGACATGTTCATACGCGCTTGCTGAATGTCTACGGTGGCCTGGCAGTGAAACAAAAACCACAGTGAGTCGTTGGGTAAGGCGTCTGTCATCACCACCTCAAGTCACCATGATCTGTCCTACCTTGCGCGTGCCGGCTGGCAGCACACACCCTTAGGAAATTGAAGCAATGACCAGCATGTTCGCGGCCAGAAAAAGGAAACACTCTTCTTCTCCACGAAAACACAAAGCCGCACTCGTTTGCGCGCCCAAGAGGAACTCACTAATTGGACTGTTCTCCCTCATCCACCCTACGGCCCGGATGTCGCACTTTCCGACTTCCATGTATTTGACCCAACGAAGGATGCACACCGCGGTAAGCAGTACGTAGATTATGGGGAGACCATTTGATGCAGCGAGAAGTTGGCTCCGACGTCGACAAGTAGAACGGCGTCACGCAGGCATACATGTCGTCCCACTTAGGTGACGTAAGGACATCGAATTAACTCGAGTCTATCTTGAGAAACTGGGTTTTGTAATCGAAAGAGTTAAGAGTAATATGGTTTATTATAGTCCTGAATAAAACCAAACTGCTTTCAGAGAAAAATGGGTTGCAATTCTAACTATACGCCCCCCGGATGTGGATACTGGAACCGTTTTCGGAAGGAATGAATTGTATTCCTCGTCCGTGTATCATTCAGATCTTCCCTGATTTCTCTAAATCTTTTAATTCGAATGCTTGAATAGTATATATGAAGATACAGCCGTTTTCCTTTCGTACCCATGCAGTTTGCTGGCCTAAGTGACCGAACGGGTGTAGGCGCTACAGTCTGAAACCGCTCGACCGCTACGGTCGCTGGTTCGAATCCTTCCTCGGGCATGGAAGTGTGTGATATCCTTAGGTTAGTTAGGTATAAGTACTCTTAAGTTCCAGGGGACTGATGACCTCAGAAGTTAAGTCCCATAGTGCTTAGAGCTATTTGAACCATTCAAACTTTATTTTTTCTGTTTATGTGTTACTTCCAAACAAAACAGTTGAGTTCATCTAAAAATAGTTAATCTGTTTGAATCTGTGGAGTGTGGAGGAGTTATGTATCTAGGTATTGTGCAGGAATAATAGACGGAGATTTTCTGACACATGATTTAAAAAGCACAAAATCCCCTCTTATAAGAGTATTACAGCTTAAATTCATAATAATCTTACAATAGTGTATTTTGTGCAATTGCTGTACGCTTGGTAGAAGTCTACCAAAGCGAATGGTAGCAAATACAAGTTAACGAGCATTCGCAGATAATTTGCTAGTGTTCACTGACATCGGTTTGTTTTCACTACCAATCGTTTGTATGTGTAAACAAGCCTTCACGCTAGAGAGAACGGAAGCAAAGCCTGTGGAAACTGCATTACTAATTCCTGTTTCTGAGATTTGGCACACAGAAAATAACACTACATAGATAAAGCCACGATGCAAAACTTTAACATTTAAAAAGTGTTATTTAGCATGGCGGACACATTGTTTTCGACGAAGTCAGCGAATTGTCGTAGGAAAAGAAGAAATGAGGTGTCTAAATTTATGGATAAGCTTGAAATGCGTGGAGATAATGCTTTAACACTGAATTGCCGCTACATCATTCCTTAGGAATACATCAAACTTCACGTAGGTGTCGGTTGGCACTTTTCGCTGGCTTCTCATTACACTTGAGAAAAACATCTGAGAGCAGAACACAACATAATATGAAGAAAGTTCAGCATTTACATTCAAGCTATTAGCAGTTGGAAACATTAATGCTAGTGACCCTTTTTGCATTTCAGTAGCTGCACTATCTCACGCAGTTTCTGATGTCCGTAGTGTCATATGCGAATAATTTCCAGAATTTTATTAAAGTACATGGAAGGAAGATAATGTCAATCAAATAAGATTATCACAAAGGCTACTTCATAAAGTCTTATGTAAAGTTTGTTAAGGAGGTAGGTAGCTTTATTCCTGAAAACTCATCTGTATTTGACACCAAAAATAACTACCAGAAAGATGAGCCCTGTAATTGCAGATACTATGACGGTCATCAACAAGAATGATCACGTCTTCCGTAAATTTGTATTGTTATTTTTCATAACACATATATATTAGCACTGGTTTTCTTTCAAGGAAATTTATTGTACATTTCCTTTTTGATCAGAAGAAATAGAAAGCTAGTGCTTGTTCGGTGCTTTCAAGCCTGATCATCCATCTTACAAATTTATCGTCTTTCTATAATTCCCAGTAGGACCTTTGAGCGCTTCGGAAATCTTCTGCCAAACATATTTCTTTACTGTCTGTGATCTCACTCTGGCTCTCTTGGGTCCCAGAAGCAGATAAGTTACAAATATTTTCCTTGTCATCAGACCGTTCCTAAGCTCAAGCAATTCATCTCTATAAAAAAGCAGACAACTTTGCAACCGAAAGCTATCTGTACTGCTCATGCTGAAGCCAAGAGATGCGAATTTTTCCTGATGGTTCATTAGAAGTACGACAAGCAGCTGATCGTGATCAAGTTCGAACGCGCTCCCCTACCGTTTACGCCAAAGACAACTGTCAATCGTTCGTGTTCGTTTCAAAGTGAAACAGACTTTACCTCTCTTGCATTATCGCGTCGCACTGCTATTCAACATACGAGTCTAGCGCACCAGTGCTGTACATAATTAAGGAGCAGACTGCATTTACCCTCAAAGTGGAAGCATGTGTTACGACTCACGTTCTCGCTATTAAATGTAGTAACACAGGTTAATTAACACTAATGCAGGGTTCTCTCCTTTGTTATCCACAGTATCATCTGACACGTATGAATGCCTTTGATGACCTTAGATGTCATGGACGAGCTCTAATTATCACTGCATTTAAATTCCTGAAGGAAATAAAATTCTGCCGTTTCTGACATGCTTTGCCTCTTGCCAGCTGGTTCTATCTTCATCCATGTAGAAAAAAAATATCTCGCCGTGGGATAACTGTGTCCCATCGTCTAAAAACACTCACGGGAGAAGAATTCTCAGTTTCAAAAACCAGTAGGGCTACCTAACCGGTAATTGGTAGGCGTGTTTCTACATCTGACAGACGTGTCTATTCAATGTTTGGTTCAGTAGGATGCCATCACGTTTGCTTCAAACACTAGCTGTGACGGTCGTCAGCTCTAGTTATCTTCGAGTAAAAAAAAAAGTGTGTGAAATCCTATGGGACTTAACTGCTAAGGTCATCAGTCCCTAAGCTTACACACTACTGAATCTAAATTATCTTAAAGACAAACAGACACACCCATGCCCGAGGGAGGACTCGAACCTCCGCCGGGACCAGCCGCACAGTCCATGACTGCAGGGCCTTAGACCGGTCAGCTATACCTTTGAGATTAGACGTGGTTTGACAATGTTATTCAACAAAGTGTAAACGTACTGTTACTATTCCGTTACTTCAAGGACAGCCTAGAGCCAGATGCTCTGTAGCTCGTAATCCACTGACCTTAAACCATCACCATTTGCGACTTCAGTAGTGTCGTGCGAGATCTCATTAGAGGACATGGTGGAGGTGTGTTCCGCTTTGTCATGAAAGTATTTTCTGGTTCCCTGCCAGTGACCGCCGTGTTTCGGTCAGAATGATGCCAGGTGAATGCCTACAACAAACGTGTTTATGGCTAAGACGCATGCGACGTTCACCTGGCGCTATTGTCTGGGGTGCGATGTCACATGACAGCAGGAGCACTCTCGGGCTTATCCCACACACCCTGAAAGCAAATTTGTTCGTCAGGCTCGTGATTCAACCTATTGTTCTACCATTTATGAACAGCAGTCCAACGAGTGTTTTCCAACAGTATAACGCTCGCCCACATATTGCTGTTGTAGCATAACTTGCTCTACAGAGTGTCGACATATTGTCGGCTGCTTGGTCACCAGATGTCGCTCCAGTCGAGCACATATGGACGTCATCACTACCCACAAACAGCATTAACAGTCCAAGTGTAACTAGTGTGGAAGTCTAACCCACAAACACATTCGGCACCTGCAAACACGATGCACGCACGTTCGCTTGCTTGCTCTCGACCTTGTGACGGTTACGGTTATCTCGCACTTACACTAATCTCTGATCTTGCAATGTTGATCACTTTAGTATGTTACCTAGAAAAATGCATTACCGAAAATTTCATTTTGTACATTAACTACTTTTAATGCACGTGAGCCATGAGTTCATACGGTTCTCTTGGTAAGATAGTTTCTCCGTTGAGGTTTACGCGCTTAGCGGCGTCCTGGTTGGCCAGCGCCCTCTACTTAGTGGCTGCTCGCGGCTCGCGAAGTGAGAGGTGAGTCTTGGTCAGGGCCAGTGACGGAGACTTGGTCGGCGGCAGTGACAGAGGGAAGACAGCGCACGGAGCATCGCGAGTAGTTAGTCGGCGCTTGGTGTACTGCGAGGACGCACGTTTTTGGCATTCCGGCGCCTGGGTCTGGCGGCGAGAGGAACTGGAGTGCGAAAGCAGTCACCGGTCAACATACGCTCTGTGTAAGAGTCGTGTCTATCTGGAATCCTGAGGAGAGCGCGGGAGTTTAACCTGGTGTGCCTGTTAACAGTGAGCTCTTGGACTAACTTTAAAGGGTGAGCCATTTTGTGGCGGATCTTCTGGATGTGATTGCTACGTGTTGCCACTTTGATTATCGGCAGTCATTCTCTAAAGCATTTTGTCGTGGATCCGGGACACTTGGTATTGTAAGTTCATGTAACTGCGCTTTGCCTGGTTCCGTTTCATTTATCTTGAATTACAATTGTGGTGGATATTTGGCGAGTCCATTTTCCTTTTTATTGTTAATGCGTTAATTTTATGAATCAAAGGTTCTCTTCTGTATAAAACTGCAGCCACTAATTTATATTGGAATTGCAAACTTCTTCCTTTTTGGCAATTATGATAGTAACCGTCCAACGGTGCTTTGGCATTTAAGGTTGTGTGCGGATTATCTGGTCATTATCACCATGAACTAATTGTGGTGTATAAATTTATCAAGTGAAATTTCATGCCCTCAATGAACTATAGCTTTAATAGTAACTGTGGTTATCACATTATGACGTTTTACATCTCTTCCTGCATTTGGCACTACCCATTGCTTGACTATTGGTTTTATATTTTAGTGAAATGTGCATTTATACAGGGTGTATGTGTTCTAGAAGGCGTTATTGGTGTGCGCAGGCCCTCCTGCATGGTGTTATCACTTGAGCTCTCGAGTACGGAAATCAGACGTGCGGCCTATGTGAACGCGAAACGTCGAGAATGTGCTGATCGCTGCGTAGATCTTTCAGGCTATCGTAACTTCATATTGTCGAATGTTTTCCACAACAGTTAATTCACGTATTTATGAGATCTTGGCATTTGAATATTTTTTGAAACTTAATTCAAGAGGATGTAGGTTGCAGTAGGTACTGGGAGATGAAGAAGCTTGAACAGGTTAGAGTAGCGTGGAGAGGTGCATTAAACTAGTCTCTGGACTGAGGACCTCAACAACAATAGCTTTTACTAACTGTTGTTTTTCATATTCACACGACCTGATAATTGACTTAATTTCACATCTTGTGAGCTCAGATCTGTTGTTATGTTAAAGGCATGTATGTGTAGAGTAATTTTTTATTAATTTAAAATTGGGGACATAAGGCTGTTTATCTTTTAAATTTTTTTAATTAGTCACATCGATTTTATACAATGAATAATAGGTGTAGATCATCGCATTTTGGAAACGTTAATTAATCATTGTGTTGTTACGAGTTCTATTTTAATTAAGGTGGTGGAAATAGATTTTTGTACCCTGAATGGAGTCAGCATTCCACCCCAGCAGCGTATGTGCCCTGCTTACCAATACTATACCTTACCAGATGTGATTTTTTTAGGTCACCGTTAAGATCCAAAGATATCTTATTCTGTTTTATTTTTGAGTCTTCACTTTTTCGCCCCATACCTGGCGTTTGTGGAGCGATCCTATTACTATATCGCAGCTCGTCCCGCATTATTTGTTTGATTCTATTTTCCCTATCCATATGTGAAACATTATCTTAGTACCAATAACGTGAGCAGAAATTATGCGGGTTTCCCCCCTATCAGCGGACCATACTCTATATGTCGAAACTTGTGTGAGCCACACTATATAGACAACAAGATTTTACTATCGTATCCTACTCACGTAGAAACAGTAAAGCGTTCTTAATTGTGAATGCGCTCTTGGTTTTTGATTTAGAAAGTGTAATAATGGACTGTAGAGACACTGCAGCAGCAAGAACGCAATTTTGTGTACATTGCACTTGCCGCGTGCTGAGAACAATTGTCTTGTAGTATAATTCGATAAAATTTGTGTTTCACAAAACTATACAAACATATATATTTTGTTCGACATCAGTGGATGTAGTTGCTTGAAAGTACGAGGCCTATTTGGAAAGAGAGAACTGATCGGTCGCAAAATGGAAACCAGTAAGAAAAATCAAAAATGTTCTATTTTCAAAGTCTGATACACCTTCCTTCTACTTCTCGCCTGTCCAACTTAGATATTTACAGTAGAGTTGTACCAGTTTTCCAATGACATAGTCATAACGATAGTCAACAACAGCCACAGAAGACATTCGTCTGTTCTTTCCGCCAGTTCACCACGCTGGGCTGCAGTTCGTTGTCTGTGCCAAAATGTGTGCTAAGCGGTTCGAGTGGGCAGAGATGAACGTCAGACGGAGCTAAGTCGGGGCTATGTGGTGGGTGATGAAACACTTCACATCGGAAACGCTCCACAGTCGTCTTCATTGCTCCAGCGGTGTGTTGCTTAGAACTGTCATGAAGAATGAAATGTATGACAGGTACAGAACGTGGGGTTGTAGGAAATCAGGAGAAAGCTCGCAGCGAGTACCCACACTTGGCGGGTATTGTTGCCCGCTGCTGTGGCCGAGTGGTACTAGGCGCCTTAGTCTGGAACCGTGCCGCTGCTATGGTCGCAGGTTCGAATCCTGCCTCGGGCATGGATGTGTGGTATGTCCTTAGGTTAGTTAGGTCTATGTAGTTCTAAGTCTAGGGGAATGATGACATCAGACGTTAAGTCCCATAGTGCTCAGAGCCATTTGAACCCCATACGAACACTATTGTTCTCGGCATTTGTGTACGTGCTTACTGCCTGCTAAGACCTGAAAAGAGCGACGTGACACGATCGGCAGGCATACTCAAGAAGTCTGTGCAAAGCTTCATCGGATGTTCCCTGGTGTTTTCATTTCGCGACCAATCGGACATTACGACTAGCACTCGTACATTAAGGTTTCTCAAATAAACCACTTGAAGCTGTACATGAACTTTTAGAGAAACACAACCGGTATCGTGATCTCGAATCACATTTTCAGGTGTACAAGATACGAAACATGCATCAGAGACTTTGATAAAATACGGATACCTGTCCTAATAATCTATGCTCTGTGACTGCTAAGCAATTCCGTTGGAAAATTTTCTGTCATATTCTAGATTAAAAGTAGAGATTCCAAATATTATTTCGGCTTTTCTATTAAAATTTGAAATTATCACTAACTGGAAAAACTGTAAGAAGGCGGTACCAACATTCTCTACCTCTTTTTGTGAAGGGAAATATTACGTAAAACCTTTTTTATCCACAGTTCAACGTCCTTAGCGAGTATGCCTCACTAGCTATCGAACTTACTCAGAGACACACTGCTAGATTTCTACCATCCTGTCATATCTCATACCGAAGTGTAACATAAATTATTTGGGAACTGAAATGGTAACCTTTGAAAGAAATACGACGTATTTATTGCGAAACCCTGCTGATTAGATCTGAAGAATCTGTATCTAAGAAGACTGTACGACTGTTATGAAGTCACCGCCATATATCTCGCTGAGGAATCGTAAGAAAAAAATGAATGTATGGCACGTAGTGAGCCATGTAAACAGTTATTCTCCTGTCACTTAATATGCGAGTAGAATTAGAAGGAAAAACGATAATATTGCTACAACGTACCCTCCACTGTTATTATCTTACAACTGTCCTGCCAACGTGGTGGCAAATAAAGCGATATTAGACATCTAAGTTTATATGTCTCAGTGAACAGCATATGATTTTGATCTAATTGGGATCCTCTCGAACGACAGAACTCAAGCGAGTATTCGACAAGTTAATAAGAAAAAGAAAGAATGAGGACAAAGAGGACGCTGTGAAAGAGTGCCACCCTAACCTACAGCACCGGCGACACTAGGTGTTTGCGGGTGCAGCGCAACGCGAGTTTCCACTCTGGCGTCGCCTCGCAGATGCGACTCGCTCCATTAGGTCCCTCGCACAACCTGTTTATACAAGGCAAACTTTCGGCTGCCAACTGCGGCGACGGCGGCACATTTCTTACACGTCTGCAATGTGGGGCGACGGCGACGCGACACCGAATTCATTAATTTTGCATTCATTTACCCCAACATCCTGCGTGCGGGCGAAGTAACGGAGGAACTGTGGAGACACTATGTTGCTACAACTTCATTACGTCGTTCGCGGGAAATATTGTGATGGGATTCAAGGGCTCGGAGCTGTCACGAAACTTTGCAAGCACAAAGTTGGAGGTCAAGTTTTGAATGAAGCTTCATTTAGAGGAATTAGAGCTGATGCAGTTCTGGATGTTACTTGCTAATAGCGTATAGCTTCCTCCCCTGTACACTTAAAGATGAACTTGTCAAACTCGTTCACGCATTTAATAAACAACATCACCTTCAAACGTGGTGTGAAATATTAAGGTAAGTTTTCTCATTTATCGAAGGCATACTCTATTTGATATGATTGTAGGAAGGACAGACTCAGCATACAGGAAAGTCAAAACAATCTTTGGTGACATTAAAAGCAACGGTGGTAACATTAACAGTGCAACGGGAATTCCACTGTTAAATGTAGAGAGCAGATAGGTGGAAAGAATACAGTGAAAGCCTCTACGAGGGTGAAGATTTGTCTGATGTGATAGAAGAAGAATCAGGATTCGATTTAGAAGAGATAGGGGATCCAGTATTAGAATCGGAATTTAAAAGAGCCTTGGAGGACTTACGGTCAAATAAGGAAGAAGGGATAGATAACATTCCATCAGAATTTCTAAAATCATTAGGGGAAGTGGCAACTAACCGACTATTCACGTTGGTGTGTAGAATATATGAGTCTGGCGACATACCATCTGACTTTCGGAAAAGCATCATCCACACAATTCCGAAGACGGCAAGAGCTGACAAGTGCGAGAATTATCGCACAATCAGCTTAATAGGTCATGCATCGAAGCTGCTTACAAGATAATATACAGAAGAATGGAAAAGAAAATTGATAATGCGCTAGGTGACGATCAGTTTGGCTTTAGGAAAAGTAAAGGCACGAGAGAGGCAATTCTGACATTACGGCTAATAATGGAAGCAAGGCTAAAGGAAAATCAAGACACGTTCATAGGATTTGTCGACCTGGAAAAAGCATTCGACAATATAAAATGGTGCAAGCTGTTCAAGATTCTGAAAAAAAGTAGGGGTAAGCTATAGGGAGAGACGGGTCATATACAATATGTACAACAACCAAGAGGGAATAATGAGAGTGGACGATCAAGAACGAAGTGGTCGTATTAAGAAGGGAGTAAGACAAGGCTGTAGCCTTTCGCCCCTACTCTTCAATCTGTGCATCGAGGAAGCAATGATGGAAATAAATGAAAGGTTCAGGAGTGGAATTAAAATACAAGGTGAAAGGATATCAATGATTTGATTCGCTGATGACATTGCTATCCTGAGTGAAAGTGAAGAACAATTAAATGATCTGCTGAACGGAATGAACAGTCTAATGATTACACAGTATGGTTTAAGAGTAAATCGGAGAAAGACAAAGGTAATGAGAAGTAGTGGAAATGACAAAAGCGAGAAACTTAACATCAGGATTGATGGTCACGAAGTCAATGAAGTTAAGGAATTCTGCTACCTAGGCAGAAAAATAACCAATGACGGACGGAGCAAGGAGGACATCAAAAGCAGACTCACTATGGCAAAAAAAAAGCATTTCTGGCCAAGAGAAGTCTACTAATATCAAATACCGGCCTTAATTTGAGGAAGATATTTCTGAGGATGTACGTCTGGAGTACAGCATTGTATGATAGTGAAACATGGACTGTGGGAAAACCGGAACAAAAGAGAATCGAAGCATTTGAGATGTGGTGCTATAGACGAATGTTGAAAATTAGGTGGACTGATAAGGTAAGGAATGAGGAGGTTCTACGCAGAATCGGAGAGGAAAAGAATATGTGGAAAACCCTGATAAGGAGAAGGGACAGGATGATAGGACATGTGCTAAGACATGAGGGAATGACTTCCATGGTACTAGAGGGAGCTGTAGAGGGCTAAAACTGTAGAGGAAGACAGAGATTGGAATACGTCAAGCAAATAATTGAGGACGTAGGTTGTAAGTGCTACTATGAGATGAAGAGGTTGGCACAGGGGAGGAATTTGTGGCGGGCCGCATCAAACCAGTCAGTAGACTGATGACCAAAAAAAAAACCTCTGTTTTCGCAGCTCCGAACTGTAATGTTAACATCATATCTCCTTTGCAGTAATTGTTTACGTACGTGAGCATATGGAACTATCACTGGGACTCACGTGTTGCTGTAAACTGATCAGTTCGTATGAAAAAAATCACGAAAATCTACACTACAGAACGTACAAGAAATTCCCTAATGGATGCTTACTTGTGGACCAAAACGTTTCACTTGAGAAACAGCCGAGACACCATGATTCACCTACATGCGATTTACCTACGTGTTTTACCTACATAAAAGTTAGATTTTCACTTTATAATACTGTCTAAACGTGACGTAACAGGCAAATGAGGATAAAGTGTGTTGGTTCTTGAGCGTTGGTATCTGCACAGTTTAGTTTTATTGACAAAAGAATTATTGTCTTGTTTTTTATGTAACGAATTTGCACCTGCTTATTTCTATTCCATAAGTTTCCTTATACGTACATTTTGAAGAGAATTGAAGAGAAGACACAGGGTATGCTGAGTGCCGATCAGTTTCGATTCAGGAAAGAACTAGAAACAAACGTGGTGATTTTGGCACCGAGGCTTCTTATCACAACGCTTAGTAAGAAAAATAAACCAACTTATATCACCTTTGTAGAAGTGGGAAAAGCGTTTGATAATGTTATGTGGCAAGCTTTGTTCACAATGCTGAAGATAGCTGGTCTAAAATACATAGCCATATGGATGGTACTCAGCTTCTATAAGAACAAAATAGCAGTAGAAAGGAATTTTCAACAGGAAGTAGAAGCAAGTATGAGCAAAAGAGTGAGAGAAGGATCTGCTTTCTAAGATCCCATATTCAGTGCTTACATCCAGAAAGTGAAGCTGCTGAGGAAGGGATCAGAATGATGGGAAGATGATAATCATCCTGCTTTAAGCAACTAATATTGCTGTGGCCCGGGAGACGAGTAAGACGACTATTCAGAAGTTTGGCTCCGCTCACCGTCTCCGCAGATCGCTAAAGGAGATACTTAATGGCCCAATGACGATTTTCTAAGGCTGTAACCGGTTACCACCAATAAAATATCTTGCGATTAATAGCAAATACTTTTTTTTAATAACGTTTCAAAACTGGTTCAAATGGCTCTGAGCACAATGGGACAACATTTGAGGTCATCAATCCCCTAGAACTTACAACTACGTAAACCTAACTAACCTAAGGACATCACACACATCCATGCCCGAGGCAGAATTCGCACCTGCGACCGCAGCAGTCACGCGGTTCCGGACTGAGCGCCTAGAACCGCGAGACCACCGCGGCCGGCTGAATCTTTAGGAATAAGAGCTGGAAGAGAGGGGATGGAAGTGACTGAGGAATTTACCTATTTGGGAAGCAAAATCACAAGGCATGACAGGAGCTGGAAAAATTTCGAACAGAATACAAAAGGCCAAAATTCCATTTAATTTGTGAAAGGTCATACTCACCAGCAAGAAATTCAGTCTGGAAGTAAGGGAACGGCCCATGAAAACAATTTTTTTTTTGGTGCAGCTTGGACAGCAGGAAAACAAGACGAAATACGGTTAGAAGCTCTGTAGATTTGGTGTTACAGAAGGATGATGAACATCAGCAGGTGAGACAAAGTTACGAATGAGGTGGTGTTGGGGTGAGTCCAGAAAACCATATCTCTGTGGAGGAACAACCAATAACCATGGGACAAACTAGTAGGACACATTCAAAACAGAACAACATAATCAAAATATCCACGGGTGCACTGCCGGTCTACAGTGTTCAACGGGCACAATATTTCGGCGATAATACATGTCGCCATCATCAGGTGAACTGACGGACTGAGCTCCTGTGAACGTGCCGGTACGGAGATCCGTACGCTATGGCTGCTCAGTTCCCCTGCGAAACACTTATTGGTGTCAATGGTCCAGCAATAAAATAAAATATATGTTGAATAACAGGGAAAAAATACATTCCTACTTCACGTAATTAGTTACGAGCAACAAAAACAAGATATTTACTTCTAAACGCGCACTACGTCTTCACTGTAGAAGCCTCGGAAATCTCAAAAGTGCAAAAGCCGGCACTATGAAATATTCCGCGACCAAGTGCAAACTGCTCAACACTCTCCAAGTATTTCCTGCGACCCTCTGCCTCGCCTTCCCACCCGGCACACCCCGTGTCCTCTGCCACTCGATGCTCCTCCCCCACCTCCATACAGTCTGTCCACTGACTTCGGTAGTCGCCTACTGTAGTAACATGCACTGTGATTGCTTACAGCGTTCCCGCCATGTCTCCAAGCCAACCCACTATCACAAACATACTGAAACACATACGAAATACTGGATTTACTTTTAAATAAATTGAAATTAAATGAATATTCCTACTGGTGGACCATAAGCACGTTCTAACACACATTATTAAATACATACACAAATTAAATGAACATAAATATCAAAGGAATAAAAACAAAAGTAGGCCAGTAGCCTAATGTTTCTGTGATTTGTAAAACACAGTAAATATTTGACCAATTTCTTCATGGATAGTATATTTCGGATATAAAAGAAGACATAGACGAATAAATATATTTATAAGCATGTTGCTACCGTTTTTTCGTGTAACTGTGGAGTACTCATGGCCTAACTCGATCAATAATAACAGGCGTCTTTGACCTCCAATAACTCACGTTCAATTGAAGCTACATGCCTGTCATTCCTACCAATTTAGGTTAACACTAATATATTTTTAAAGACACGTCGATCTACATAATCGGATGAATCGTTTAGATTTTTTAAACTTGTTGCTGGGTGCTAGGTGTATAATTTACAGTCAGATACTAAACTTTGGACTAACAAAGATATTGGAAATCTTATTACACCATGAGAATTGTCGTGCAGATAATGGTAATTTACATATTTTTGTTTTCGAGGTATCATGATTCCTCTTGCTATTATTAATTTCTACATGAACTGAGAAATGTCTGCCATTTTGGCTTCACAAAGTCCGCCATCTTTGGCACTCTCAGCACACAAATCTCCTTCATCGACACAAAGCACAGTCCTCGACACAGTGTCAATGTGGAATTCCCAGCCACGCGGTCGGCTTGGACCACACACTGGGGCTGTCCCATTTGATCCGGCTAACGTTCGGCGCCACGTGGTTGCTGACGAGCACCTGCTTGCCGAGCGGCCCTGCGGCAACGCCATCTCCGAACTTACAAGGGAACCTCCCAATCGCACCCCCCCTCAGATTTAGTTATGAGTTGGCACTGTGAATAGTTCTGCCCCTTTATTCATTGGCGTCTCTGTTCGCTATAATAAGTTTAGTGTCTCTGTTTTGCGACCGCACCGCAAAACCGTGCGATTAGTAGACGAAACGACGTGCCTCTCCAATCATTTGATCGCAGGGTCATAGGTCAACCGATTCCTCCACAGGTAAACACGTCTGATATATTCTATACGACACTGGTGACGGCATGTGCGTCACATGACAGGAATTTATTGTCGACCCACGTAACTTGTACGCTTGGCTAATGGGTAAAAAGATTCTTCTACCTTGTCCGATTTAGCTATTTAAATGTCGGTTGTCACCCTTTTCTTAGTAAAAGTGTTGTTAATTGATGTTTAGTCCTCTAATTGTTTAAACAGGTTTGTGATATCACTGGATATGAGTTCTCTCTTGGGTGGCTACGTGAAATTCTGATTAAACTAAAATGTTTAATTAGCGATATGAACACCTGAATGTTAAGCCAATTAAAGTTACAAAAAAGATTGCCGCTCAGTCCCTTCAAGCTTCCTTATCTTTCTATCCTGTGTTTATCAGTCTTTTGTGACTGTCTTTGTGGTTTCTCTGTCCATTGCTACGTTGCTGCCGTAGGATTAAGGTGCTGGCCATAATTTAGAAGAGGGAACGGGCATTGTAGTTCACTATTTGAAATTGCTCTGAGCACTATGGGACTTAACTTCTGAGGTCAACAGTCCCCTAGAACTCAGAACTACTTAAACCTAACTATGGACATCACACACATCCAGGCCCGAGACAGGATTATAACCTAGGAACATAGCGGTCGCGCAGTTGCAGACTGTAGCGCCTAGAACCGCTCGGCCACTTCGGCCGGCGTAGTCCACTGTTTATTTGGTGGAATCCAGGAGGGGTCCGACGTCCGGAGTGACGATTCGGCGACACTCTGACCTCCCTGGGCGGACTCGTTATGGTAATTTAGCACCAGCGGAGACGGTACTGCGAGACGAGACGAGACGGACGGTTCACTGTGACGCGGAGGAGTATTTTAAGAAGGCCGGCGAGGGCGGTATGATTCACGGCGGCGGTTCCGTTTTAATTGATGCCAATTGAAGGCAACGCGTCGGCGCAGGAAGGCAGCTGGCGGCTGGCGGCTGCGGCGGAGGCTGCGCCGTGTTTGGAGGCGCATTATGCGGACGGCTCATTCATCTCCCATTAAGCCTGACCACGGCGTATAGAGGGCCGGTGGACGTAGGGCCGCGTCCCATGTCGGGATTAGGCGGGCGGCAGCCGCGGCGAGCGCCGCCGTATTAGCAACTGCGCCGCACAATGCGCCCGGCGCGCCACAATACGCGGGCCTGCGGCGCCGCCACGGGACTCTGATGCGCCGGCGCTCATACGTCACGCCGCCCGCCGCTGGCGCCTCGCCGCGCCGCGCCGGCCGCCACATCCCGTCACACCGCGCGCTGTCGCCAGGTTCTCGCAGTGACGTCGCTTTCTCTGTGGCGCCACGTCAGCAGCCCAAAAGGCTGAATGTCGGCAGCTCCGGTGAGACGGACCTATCCATCGAAATCATAAAGCCAAAATTCTACCGAAGCTGAAATCGTTGTGCTTTTTACCCGTTTATTTGCTATGACAAAGCTACGCACGCAGAACCCCCAACCCCAAAGCGCTGTCTTTTTCTTAATAATAATAATAATAATAATAATAATAATGTCATTTGACGAGGGCCTCCCGTCGGGTAGACCGTTCGCCTGGTGCAAGTCTTCCGATTTCACGCCACTTCGGTGACTTGCGGGTCGATGGGGATGAAATGGTGATGATTAGGACAACACAACACCCAGTCCCTGAGCGGAGAAAATCTCCGACCCAGCCGGGAATCCAACCCGGACCCTTAGGATTGACATTCTATCGCGCTGACCACTCATTCTACCGGGGTCGTACTTTTTCTTAATCATATGTCTAATTAACTCATGGCCATTGATTACAAATGAGTGACAGTAATAGATTAGTTAATTACATTTGAACCATTCTTTTATCGAACGGACGTGGAATGAGTTAGCTTACTGTATATGTATACATGAGCCGGCCGGTGTGGACGAGCGGTTCTAGGCACTTCAGTCTGGCACCGCGCGACCGCTACGGTCGCAGTTTCGAATCCTGCCTCGGGCATGGGTGTGTGTGATGTCCTTAGGTTAGTTAGGTTGAAGTAGTTCTAAGTTCTAGGGGAGTGATGACCTCAGATGTTAAGTCCCATAGTTCTCAGAGCGATTTTTATGTATACATGATTAATGTTAACACTTCACTTAAAAAGAAGTTTGTTACGTCTCCTTTGAACGATGATACAAGACTGTGGTTAAACTGACACACAATATTTTTAGCGCAACGCAATCTGACTTTCAAAAGTCCCTACAAAAGAATGGCCCTGACTAACATTAACCTATACGTTTCACAAATCACTTACCTCACAAAAATCTTCGTTACTCGAACTACTGCAATACAGCGAGGGCCACTACTGCCAGCTAAATAAAAGATTCTAACTACTGAAGGCACAGTTACAAATGAAAGATTTTTATACAGAACAAACAATGTATTTACCTTACTAGTGTTCAAAAGTCATAATGTATATAGCAGTTCATGACATCCAGTCTTACAAATTTCAAAACTCCACCAACTCTCTCCACACATCCACCACCGCTGGCGGCTCACCTCTAACTGCGCAACTCTACGCGCTGCTAACATCCAGCTGCCCAACACTACAATGGCAGACAACAATGCAAACTAGCCACAGACTGCACAGAGCACATCCAGTGATTTTCATACAGAGCGCTACGTGGAGTTACCAAAAAGAAAACCTAAATAGCCTACTTACAAGTTATATCCTCCTTTTTTTAACGGGTTACCAAAATTAAGGAAAAATTCATTAATGGAATATAGGTAGCTGTCACTGTTCTACTCAAATTATAATATATTATTTATGACGAATATCATTAGGGAATATTTGTACTGTGACGGCGCCGTTAAAATGCCTAGCTCAAAAATGGCTCTGACCACTATGGGATTTAACATCTGAGGTCATCAGCCACCTAGAACTTTGAACTACTTAAGCCTAACTAACCAAAGAACATCAAACACACCCATGCCAGAGGCAGAATTCGAACCTGCGACCGTAGCGGTCGGGCGGTTCCAGATTGAAGCGCCTACAACCGCTCGGCCACCACGGCCGGCAAAATGCCTAGCTCCTAGAAGAGGTACCAATATGACGTCCGTCGGTGAACACCACGAATTTTTCTTACTGCTCGCTATTGTGCAATCAGTATTTTCTTTCTGAGAGGTGAGTTACCTTATGCAGCTATTTCAGACGCCATTACTGAGTGTAAATATGTGAAATAGCGTAGACATATGCAAAATATTTTGATTTGTTTCTTTCCAACATTACCAATTATATGATTAGCAAAAGTAGCTAACTTAATTGTTTAAGTAGCTCAGTAGTGTGTCCCTTCCAGTTGAACTTTTCATCAATATGTACACCCAAATATTTGGAGACCTGTACGCTATTCACTGATTCCTGCTCAGGTGCTACATAAGTTGTTGGTATGACTACTTGTTGTACAGAACTAAATATAGTTTGTTTTTCAAAATTTATGGAGAGTCTGTTTTCTGATAAGCAATTCACAGTTTGAAAAATATCATTTACCACGTCTTCTGCTGCTATCTCTCTAATAGTATTTATTGTAACACTAGCATCGCCTGCGCTTCAGTCTGGAACCGCGCGACTGCTTCGGTCGCAGGTTCGAATCCTGCCTCAGGCATGGATGTGTGTGTGATGTCCTTAGGTTAGTCAGGTTTAAGTAGTTCTAAGTTCTAGGGGACTGATGACCTCAGATGTTAAGTCCCATAGTGCTCAGAGCCATTTGAACCACTAACATCGCCTGCAAGTAGTACGTGCTCTGCTTACTGAATGTTAAGTGAAAGGTCATTCTCACCCTTGAGGAGTAGGAGTTAACCCTAAACTGAAGCTTAGGAAACCCTGTACTTTCTCCCTAGTCACTAAAATTTTTGTGAGGACTACATTTTAGTACTACGTTTAATAAGGAGAAAAATTTTTGAGACGCTGAGTCTTATATAACAGTGTCTTGGGCCAGTGACATCTTTCAGTTCATGGTGTCCATTACCGCTGTTTCTCCTCTGTGTGTCTTCAGTTTGCATTGATTTTCTGCTCTTAGGCACTTGGGTGGGTGACCATCCACGCCGCCATGCGTTGTTGCAATTTTTCGGGGTGCGCTCAGACTCGTGATGCCAACTGAGGAGCTACTCACCGAATAGTAGCGGCTTTGGTCAAAAATACCATCTTACAACCGGGAGAGCCGTGTGCTGACCCTACGCCCCTCCTATCCGCATCCTCCACCAAGGATGACATGGCGGTCGGAGGGTCCCGGTAGGCCACTCGTGGCCTGAAGACGGAGAGCCTTTTTTTACGACATTCTTTGAATTATTCAGCTTAACATTTTCATTCTGTTCGTTAAGTATGAATAAAAACAGCAGTGTACAATGCCATCAGTTGTATAAGAACTAGTTCTAAAAGAGTAAAGTGCTTTACACAATCATTAGTCCATGCTCATAAATTAAACTTGATGACATCTACAAATACGTCGGCTACATGCCTATTCCGAAGACCACACTTACGTGCCTGGCCGAGAGTTCATCGAAGCAAGTAAACACCTTGCACAGGCCAGCGTGGTCTTCTAGGTACAGATCGACCACCGTGTCGTCCTCTGCCAATGGCGTTATGGGATCCGGTATGGAGGGGTGTGGGTCATCACATCGCCACCGTAACCAGGAGCCGCTGCCCCTAAGCTTGCATGACGAGCAAGGGAGCATACCAGCCTACTCCTCCCACCAAGAAAATTCCTGGAAGAACCGGGAAACGAACGCGAGTCCTCTGCGTGGCAGTCAGAAGCGCTGACCACTCAGCTACGGAGGAGGTCCCGTCGAACTGTCTACAGATTATTCCACTAACGTCCCAGACTCCAACAGTGCGAGGGAAATACGAACTCTTTCCGTGCGAACTCTGACGTCCCTTATTTCACTACGAAGATCATTTCGCCCTATTATATGTGAGCATCGACAACATATTTCCCATTCGAAGGGGAAAGTTGGTGATTGAGGTGTCGTGGAAATACCTCGCCGTAACGGTAAATTGCATTCCTACACGCCACATTTGCTCTGCTCGCGTTCAGTTATTATTAGTGGTCCTCAGTGATCTCTTCTACTGTGCGACCGTCACAACGGTCCAATGTAATGGCTAACATGCAAGAGGGGCTCGATCTCTGCCCTAGCACAGTATTATGTGAAAGTATTCAAACAAATTTTTCTTTACCAATTCCTCTCTTCTAACAAATTTCCGCTTGCAGCTCCATTTTTTTCTATATTTACGCTCTTCTACAGTCGTATCAAAAAATGTCGTTTCATGTTTCACTGTAGGTGATCTACTAGACTACGGTTTTATTCACCTGACGGATGTCGTCAGTGTACTAGCTGCACTCCTCTTTTAATGTGGACTACATTTTAGCACTACGTTTAATTAGGAGTCAACTTTTTAGATCTGGACCCTATTATATCTATTATAACACATCCTTGAGTGAGTGACATGTTTCACTACAGAGCGGCCATTGCCACTTTTTCTCCCCTGTATGTTTTAGATTGCAGCGAATTTCTCTCATCCCCAAGGTATTTTACTGAAGCATGAGTTTTGAAGCTTTCGAAGTTGATCTTACCACTCCGTGATCAACTTTTCAAAAGGTTAGGCAATTAATCGGTTTATCTTGAACATTGGGAAGTCGTACTTTCCACCTAGTCATATGAAGTAGACAGTTGTGAATAATAACCTGTTACTTTTTCTCGCTGTTATACGCTATGTATTAACACCATTTTATAATAATACGTCTTCCAGTTCTCGAAGGAAAGACCGACGCGAGCCGCAATCAGGAATTAAAATAGTTAGAATATTGTGCCGGACCGGGGCTCGAATCCGCATCAACTTGTCACAGCTAGCACTACCCACTGTCCATTCACCTAATTGCTCGCTGCGAGTCCTGTATTCCCGCAAGAGGCTTGGACACTGCTGTCCATGAGCACTGAAGCTGTCAAGGCAGTCACTTCTACAAATGTACTACATATATATATGCGAGTTATGTGTGTTCTATCGGACATGTTACTTTTCTTTCTTTGTGTGTGTGTGTGTGTGTGTGTGTGTGAGAGAGAGAGAGAGAGAGAGAGAGAGAGAGAGAGAGAGAGATAGGGGAGATTAAGTAATTAATGCAACTCTTTTTCTACGACAATTTCGGTGAAAAAATGCAGAACATTTGGTTAACATAGTGGAGAGTTCCCGCATCATCCAATATAGTTAATATAGTTTCGTGAAGTTCTGATAGGTGGCGGCACTTAACGTACCTTTCTAAAGGGCTTTTTCACGGAGTTCCACTTTAAGCATTGAGCTGTCAACATTTTATTTGGCAGAAAACCGTAGCATCGCAGATATTCAAAGGCGCTTACAGAATATTTGCAGAAACTTAGCTGTGAAGAAAAACACTGTCATTCGTTGGGCGAGGCGTTGGCAACAAGGCAGAGCAAACATAACCGATCTCCTGCATGCCGGCCAACAGCACACAGCTGTGACTCCTGCAATGTTGGAACTCGGGGACACTCTTATTCGAGGAAATCAACGGATCACAATCAAACACCTCGCTGCACAAATGGAAGTCTTGTTGACAGTGCTATCACGCTCGTCCACCAGTTAGGGTACTAACAACTGTGTGCCCCCTGTTTTTCACACCACGGCCCGGATTGCCCACATTCCGACTTCCTTCTGTTTTCCGCAAGCCTTACGTGGATGAAGGGGAGGTTATTTGATGCATTATGTTGAGACATAGGGTTTTATAGCCAGAAGTGTGGAAAATAATTATTGGTTTACTGAATAAAACCAACCTGATTTCAGAAAAAAATGAGTTGCGTTACTTATTGAAAGTCCCTCGTGGTAAAACAGTTTCTCTTTTCTATATAGGTAATGACCTGAGGAGATGCACTGATAATGTTGTGAAAGCTGTTCTGTTTCTTAATAAACGCACCTGTATACATTTAGTGCAGCCTTGAAGAATTTTCTTTTATTTTCGGAAGAAAATTAACCAATTATTTAAGATTATTTCCGGGAATTTTTTGAATAATTTTACAGTAACAATGTATATGAACCATGAAGCGGCCCGATTCGATTGTTGTCACAATCAAACATATTAGCGTTCCTCGCTGCATGTGTGCTTTCACCGGCGTGGCAGCAAGTGAGTGTTCAGCTCCGACGGCGCCTGCTTGTAGAGAGACTTCCACTTTTGTGTTTAGTACAGCAGGTCTGTTGTGAGTACGTAGGCGCACAGATGGACAGCAGTGGATAGCCTGCAGCGTCATTCCTTCTGGGGGGAACTACCGGCTGTGGAATGGAATGGAAGTTTTCGGCCCTAGTTTCTCCTGAGTGTGTTGTATGCTACGCTACTGTTCACGCAAAGTTGCTGCAAAGAAATACCTTTGAATATTAACACGTTAAAATTGTGGCATCACTAATTTAATTGAGAGAGCTTCAATTCCAAATAAAGCAATGTAACTGTGTTCAGACCCTTGGGCTTTTGTAATATATTGTATATACTTGAGAGGTAGCCAAGGAACCAGTTGTTCTATTGCCTGTGTTATGCGGCGGTGCTTGGATCAGTCAGTTTCCGGACTTGCGATGTGATTCAGATGGCTCTAAGCACTATGGGACGTAACATCTGAAGTCATCAGCCCTTTAGACTTGGAACTACTTAAACCTAACTAACATAAGCACATCACACACATCCATGCCCTAGGCAGGATTCGAACCAGCGACCGTAGCAGCAACGCGGTTCCGGACTGAAGCACCTAAAACCGCTCTGCCACTGCGGCCGACTGTGATTCATGTAATCATTTCTTATGTCAGTATGTACAGTGCACTGTAAATAATTGTTGTTGTATTTCACTAAATCGTTATCTGTACTAAGCTGAGTCCCATTAACGTCTGGACGAGCATTTAAGGTTTAAGCAACTGGAGCACATTCCAGTCTCGCTTACCGAAACCAGTTCATTCACTACCTTGGTTGATATATTGTTTATTGTTAGGCATTCACTACGTGTAACAGATGTATTTTCTTTTTAAACATTTCATAAATTTGTCTACAAAATTTCTTAACATACAACTGAAAGATATTTTCTCCAATGTTTTTAAGTTCTATCTGGTCAATTAAGTTTTGTATAAGATTAAATTTTGAGTGTTTAATGTTCAGTAGAGTCCTTCGCATTATGGCCGCTACCTTTTTCTTAATTCATTCACTGGATTTTCGGAAACTGTGCCTACCGCAAGTCATCGCGCGTTGCGCTGACTTGTATTCACTTGCGCTGATCTGGGAGCAGAGCGACTGTGGCGGTGCCTAGTTGCAGGAGCGGCTTACCTGGAGCACGTGTGCACCGTCGTCCTGCATTCAGACTTCGGCTTGGAAGTCCAAGGAAGAATCACTTCACGCATGCAAGTCATAGCTAGCTAACAGGAAACAAAGGGTGTCAGTACAAGTGACTAGTGAATTACGTCATCAGTCATCATGAGAATGGGAAGATATTAGATGTGGTGTCCCACAAGCATCCATCTTAGGGCCATTGCTTTTTTTGTGTACATTACTGATCTCTCATCAGTTACACTGCCAGAAGCAGAGTTCGTTTTGTTTGCAGATGACACAAGTATTACAATAAATGTCGAGTGTAGTTCTAGAAAGATCTGCTAATGATATTTTCATGGATATTAATAAATGGTTTAAAGCCAACTCATTGACATTAAACTTTGAAAAGACTCACTACATGCAATTCAGAACCTGTAAGAGGTTTCCACCCAGCATATGCATAAAGTATGAAGAAGAGCAGATAGAAGAGGTGGACAGTCTTAAATTCCTGGGATTACAACTTGATAATAAATTCAGTTGGGAGGAGCACACCACAGAACTGCAGAAACGCCTTAACAAATCTGTATTTGTAATTCGAGTATTAGCTGACATAGGCCATATAAAAATTAAAAAGCTTGCGTACTTTGCCTACTTTCATTCCATAATGTCATATGGTATAATATTTTGGGGTAACTCTTCAAGTCAAACAAAAGTTGTCAGAGTCCGAAAGCGTGTAATACGTATTATTTGTGGAGTAAATTCACGGACGTCATGCAGATACCTCTTCAAAGAACTGGGTATACTAACCACTGCCTCTCGTATATTTACTCCTTAATGAAATTTGTCCTAAGTAATATATCTCTTATTCCAACAAACAGCTCAGTTCGTACATAAAATACCAGGAACAAAAATGATCTACACAAAGACTTAAAAGCACTTACTTTAGTTCAAAAAGGGGTCCACTACTCAGGAACACTCATCTTCAATAATTTGCCAGCAAACATAAATTGTGTTACAAATAAAGATCAATTTAAAAGGAATCTGAAAGACTTACTAGTGGCCAACTCTTTCTACTCCATTGATGAATTTTTTAATACAAACAAATGATATATTGTATATATACATACCATTAGTATTGTTATTTCAGCTAAGAAAAAAGTTTACATGTTCCACATCCGTGAGGTTCTCCTCAGCAGGGATCTATGGCACGAATAACTAACCTAATCTTATCTAAGCTCTCCACGCAGATCGCTGCTCGCCGCATCACTGCAGAGCAGTTGCTTGGCCCGTATCAGTGACAGTGGCAGTTAAAGCCAAAATCAATGGAGTATGGTGGAATAGGTGGGGCGGGTACCAGAGTGGTCGAATGTTGGACTAACGATTTGGCGGGCAACGCTGCATGGGTTGGCTGAGGTTTTCATGTGACTGCAGCGGTGCTTTGCTGCACGTGAATAGGAGCCGATGTTATCTTTGTGCAAGCCGTAAAGCCTGGGTTGTTGTTGCGTGAGGTTTATCGGGAGCTTCCTGTTCTCAAGCATAAGAACAGTATCGAGTTGCATCATACAGGTAAGTAGTGATTTGTGTCTCTATCTGAACTACACTCCTGGAAATTGAAATAAGAACACTGTGAATTCATTGTCCCAGGAAGGGGAAACTTTATTGACACATTCCTGGGGTCAGATACATCACGTGATCACACTGACAGAACCACAGGCACATACACACAGGCAACAGAGCATGCACAATGTCGGCACTAGTACAGTGTATATCCACCTTTCGCAGCAATGCAGGCTGCTATTCTCCCATGGAGACGATCGTAGATATGCTGGATGTAGTCCTGTGGAACGGCTTGCCACGCCATTTCCACCCGGCGCCTCAGTTGGACCAGCGTTCGTGCTGGACGTGCAGACCGCGTGAGACGACGCTTCATCCAGTCCCAAACATGCTCAATGGGGGACAGATCCGGAGATCTTGCTGGCCAGGGTAGTTGACTTACACCTTCTAGAGCACGTTGGGTGGCACGGGATACATGCGGATGTGCATTGTCCTGTTGGAACAGCAAGTTCCCTTGCCGGTCTAGGAATGGTAGAACGATGGGTTCGATGACGGTTTGGATTTACCGTGCACTATTCAGTGTCCCCTCGACGATCACCAGAGGTGTACGGCCAGTGTAGGAGATCGCTCCCCACACCATGATGCCGGGTGTTGGCCCTGTGTGCCTCGGTCGTATGCAGTCCTGATTGTGGCGCTCACCTGCACGGCGCCAAACACGCATACGACCATCATTGGCACCAAGGCAGAAGCGACTCTCATCGCTGAAGACGACACGTCTCCATTCGTCCCTCCATTCACGAGTGTCGCGACACCACTGGAGGCGGGCTGCACGATGTTGGGGCGTGAGCGGAAGACGGCCTAACGGTGTGCGGGACCGTAGCCCAGCTTCATGGAGACGGTTGCGAATGGTCCTCGCCGATACCCCAGGAGCAACAGTGTCCCTAATTTGCTGGGAAGTGGCGGTGCGGTCCCCTACGGCACTGCGTAGGATCCTACGGTCTTGGCGTGCATCGGTGCGTCGCTGCGGTCCGGTCCCAGGTCGACGGGCACGTGCACCTTCCGCCGACCACTGGCGACAACATCGATGTACTGTGGAGACCTCACGCCCCACGTGTTGAGCAATTCGGCGATACGTCCACCCGGCCTCCCGCATGCCCACTATACGCCCTCGCTCAAAGTCCGTCAACTGCACATTCGGTTCACGTCCACAGTGTCACGGCATGCTACCAGTGTTAAAGACTGCGATGGAGCTCCGTATGCCACGGCAAACTGGCTGACACTGACGGCGGCGGTGCACAAATGCTGCGCAGCTAGCGCCATTCGACGGCCAACACCGCGATTCCTGGTGTGTCCGCTGTGTCGTGCGTGTGATCATTGCTTGTACAGCCCTCTCGCAGTGTCCGGAGCAAGTATGGTGTGTCTGACACACCGGTGTCAATGTGTTCTTTTTTCCATTTCCAGGAGTGTAGTTGAGAGGCTTGTATTGGATCATGTACTTCGTTATTCAAGTATATTGCAATCTACCATTTACACAAAATATTTAGAGACTGAAAGGGGCGTATTCTCTAAGATTGCTGATGTTGCTTCTAGCTTGAGGAGCAAATTATTCAAAAATCAAATGGCTCTGAGCACCATGGGACTTAACATCTGAGGTCAACAGTCCCCTAGACTCAGAACTACAGTAGTGTCGCCGAATAGTAAAGGGTTGGAAACGTGGAATATTGTCAAAGTTTCGTTGCCTATGCTGAGAGCCAGAGGCAGTAAGTTGGCCAAGAGGTATCGGAATGTGTCGTCACGCAGGGGCAATGGCCTGGTTATACACTGTAAGCGAGGTTTGTGTTAGACGGAGACTTTCGTAGAGTGCTAGACAGAGGTATAGCGTCAGCTGTATTGCATTTCACAACTTCGCGTAAGTCTGCCACAACAACACGTAACTCTGTCGCAAGAACACCTAAGGGGCGAGTACGACAGATGAATCAGCAGTATAAGTGGAACGAATGCGGTCATTAAAATCGAGCATGACGTCAGGACGTCGCTCGTGCTTCCTTTAAATACGCCAGCTTTGATAGCAACAAGAGACTCGCACTCGCAGTTAGATGTGTACTAGGACGCTACATAACGCTCAGCTCGGTTATCGGTATGTTAATCTCTATTAAGAAGGTGTTGCAATAAGGGCGGTAGCGGACGTGAGGGGACAGTAACAGGTTTGGGCCTCTCTACTGCCGCTGTTAATCATCAACCCAGGATTAGCAGACTCGCTCGCCGCCACTGCTGCCCATTTTAGTGAGCCGTCGCTCTATGCATCCGCTGGCACAACCGGGTGAGCTGACGACGCTTGGGGACTGCAGCCCGTTACGTCCGTCCACTGCAGACGAGCCACCGGGAGGAGCAGGGAAGAAGACGGGGTGGGATAGAGTACACTCCACACTACGAGAACACTTCTCGTGCCGACTGCGCCAGGACTCCAACCCGGAGCCACTTGCTGTCCGCAGCCGAGCCGGCCGCTCAGCCGGGCGCCGCCAGCCATGCTAAGCCGAAGTAAAGACATTCCTCCGCTATGTCACAGCACGCGGCGCTGCGCTAGAAAGACTGTGCGGCCCAGAGTTGGTGTCATCGCTACGAGTAAGCGAGGAATCGGGGAAGCTCGTTGATATCTCCAAGCCATATTTTACTCGGCAGAAATAAAGGTTTTATGAATTAATAATGTTTCTTAGGCGTTTCTGACGCTTCTACAGCTATTTCCTAGCATCCTGACAATTGTAGAGGTCCCCGCTCGGCCATCCAGTCCACCGTAGGCGACCGGGACCACCGGGGCGCCTACACTACTTATACCTAACTAACCTAAGGACATCACACACATCCATGCCCGAGGCAGGATTCGAATCTGCGACCGTAGCAGCAGCGAGGTTCCGGACTGAAGCGCCTAGAACCGAGAGAATTATTATATTATACATGAATGATAACTGGAGCTAGGAGATTAGTGTCTGGTTATCACTGGATGGAAAGTCAATGGCACTCTATTTTATTATAATTGTGTGGAAAGTAATTTGTATTATTTTATTACAATTGTGTGTGAGAATCTGTAAGTAAGAAGTAGTGAGAAGTTTTGCGATTCTAAATCTGAAACAGTGTAATAAAGAAAGCGTTAATGGGTGTTTTAGTATGATTTCTTGAAGAAATGTTAGCTGGATGCTGGAATTGCAACGAATGGAATCTGTTTCAAAACAATGCATCACGCCCACTTCAACCTATCCCTTCAACTCAGCAGAATTATTATAGAAACCTTAATTTAAATGTTTCATTTAAGTAGGCGGTAAATACATTAACAGTTACAGTCAGCAAACTTGTTTGGTAATAATATAATTATTATTAATGAAGCCTTACTTTAATGGGAAGTTTAACATTGTGCCAGGTTCACTAATAAAAACAAAAAAGAAAAATGTGGCACTGGGAAATAAACGTGTTGCAAGACGTAAAAAAAAAGAGAATGATTTGGTTAACGAGCCTTTGCAGCTTCGAGGACGGTGACTTCGCAGTCCGCCCCCCCCCCCCCCCACCCCACCCCCAGTCCACCACCCTTTTTCCCAGCATCAGTATAGAGAAGTAGAAAATAGTCTGTAATTACGAACAATTTAAATTAGAACGATCACATAGACAATGTTGTGGAAACGTGACTAAAGTCGGCGTTTTATTGGCAGTACACTTATTGCAAGCAACACTTCTACCAAAGAGTCCGTCTACACTATGATAGTTCGCTCTCTTCTAGAGTATTACTGTAAGGTATGGAAACCTTATCAAACAGGATTGAGGGCAGACACTGAAAAAGTGAAAAGAGAGGCAAGTCGTTGTCTCTTACAATCGGAAAATATTGGAGATAGTATCAAGAGTGTCGTTTACGTTGCATCAGCCAACTTTATCCTCTTAATGCAAAAATATTTTATTGACGCCATCTTACATAGGGATAAATGATCATCGTAATTAAATAAGGGCTTGTAGAGGGAGATTTAAGTGTTAATTTTCCCCTCACGCTGTTCTAGACTGGAATGGTAGAGAAATAGTGTGTAAGTTGTTCGAAGGATGAATTGAAGGGGGTCATGTTGATGTACGAGTGTATACAGATGCAGATGGAGATAGGGATAGTGGAGTGAAATGGTTGCCGCACATAAAAATATAACATGGCAGCGACGGGTGAGCGACGAGTTTTTTTTGCGTCATTAGTCTCTTGACTAGTTTCATGCAGCCCGCTACAATTTCCTCTCTCGTGCCAACTGCTTTATCTAAGAATAGCATTCGCATCCTGTGTCTTCCGTCATGTGTTGGATACATCCCAATCCAAGTCTTCCTCTACAGCTTTTAGCCTTTACAGCCACGCCTAGTACGGCGGAAGTAACTGTTTGATGTCGTGACACGCGTTCTATCATGATGTCCCTCGTTCTTGTCAGGATTCTCCGTATTTTCCTTTCTTCCACCATTCTGCGAAGAAAGTGTTCATTCCTTACCAGTCTATCTAATTACCAACAACCTACATTTGCGTCTTCAGTATGTATACTTGGACTATTGTAGTGGGTATTGGTGTCTGTTCAGAACTACCCTACTACTGAATTGTTCACAGTAATTCACTCTTTGTCCTATCTTCCTATTCATAGTGAATCCTACTCTAACTACACCGTATTCTTCTGTTGTTGATGTTCGTGTCACCAGAAACCGTTACGTTTCTTCCATTTCACTTCAATGACGCCTTCCACGTCTGAACTAAGCCTTTACAGTTCCCTTTTCAGATTTTCTCGCTTACCTGCTACGTTCATACGCTTGATATTCCATGTTCTGATACATGGAATAATTCGTTGATTACTCAATCTTTTTCTCATGGTCGACTGCCCTTTGGTAGTCTCCTCACGGAGAACCGAATCAGAGATTAATCCGGAAAAGTTTGCAAAGATGAGCTCAACATGACACTTCTTTTATGCGATGCAGTCCTGTAGAGTCGAATTTTTGCACCTTTAATGAGGTCGTTTCCATTTCCTTGTTCATGCACATTCCACTAATTGCCGATTCTTCCGCATTTTAGAGATAATCTCTCACCGAAGGGGAATCAGGTCGCCCTGTAACTCTGTCCGCTCTGCCGCGTCTTCATTTTACAATTCCATTGGGAATTTGAGGGTTATCATTTATGCCGGAAGTCTTCCGTCATCATCACCGATTATTTTTTTATTCAAAACTAATTGTTCCGGCTACACATTCCTGTATCGTAGGGAAGAGAAAGCACACGTTTCTGTATAGGAGAACGGGATATTCGTGGGAATCTTCTTCTCCCCCTGTCTCTGTCCAACTCTTCCTCATAATCTTCTTGTCCGTTTGCTCCTTCTTCCTCCCCCCCCCCCTCTCTCTCTCTCTCTCTCTCTCTCTCTCTCTCTCTCTCTCTCTCTTCTCTCATTCCTCCTTATCCACTCCTACCCCTCTCTCTTTTATCCCCTCCCTCTCTCTCTGTCTCGTCCTGCCCTTTCTCTTTCCCCCTCTCTTTGTTCATCATCTCATCCCCTCTTTTCTCTGGCCATACGTCTTAGAGGTTCTATATTCAGTATACTGTAAACACTCTCGTTACTGCACTTCCATCCATTCTAAAAAAATTTAGAATTTTAATTTTGCTGGTGGTCTATTATCTTGCAAAGAAATTGAAAATAAATGACCGTCTCATGAGAGGAAAATTTATTACTGTCAAAAGGTGGATTACATCACGGGTGCAGATGGATCTGCATCTACGTCTACATCTACATGATTAGTCTGAAATTCACATTTAAGTGCTTGGCAGGGGGTTCATCGAACCACAATCATACTATCTCTCTATCATTCCACTCCCGAACAGCGCGTGGGAAAAACGAACACCTAAACCTTTCTATTGGAGCTCTGATGTCTATTATTTTATTTTGATGATCATTCCTACCTATGTAGGTTGGGCTCAACAAAATATTTTCGCATTCGGAAGAGAACGTTGGTGACTGAAATTTTGTAAATAGATCTCGTCGCGACGAAAATCGTCTTTGCTTTAATGACTTCCATCACAACTCACGTATCATATCTGCCACACCCTCTCCCCTATTACGTGATAATACAAAAAGAGCTGCCCTTTTCTGCACCCTTTCGATGTCCTCCGTCAATCCCACCTCGTAAGGATCCCACACTGCGCAGCAATATTCTAACAGAGGACGAAAGAGTGCAGTGTAAGCTGTTTTAGATTCTCTTCAGTAGACTTCTTGCATCTTCTAAGTGTCCTGCCAATAAAACGCAACCTTTGGCTCGCCTTCCCCACAATATTATCTTTGTGGTCTTTCCAACTGAAGTTGTTCGTGATTTTAACGCCCAGGTACTTAGTTGAATTGACAACGTTGAGAATTGTACTATTTATCGAGTAATCGAATTCCAACGGGGACAGTATTATGATAGGGGGAACATTCACCTGATCTTGCATAGGGCCTGTGGTACTATCACTTATGCTTCCACAGGACGTGTGGCAGTAATCACAATCAATGGGGTAACTCATAAATATTGAGGACTATTTGCATCCCCTCAAGATTGATATCACCCTCTTCGGCAAGGGTATCTTCCTGTAGGACAATGTGAGAAAGTACGGTACGTGAATTCGTATTGATTAGTTTAATCATCAAAATCATCTGTTCACGTTCTCTCAGAACACATCAAGGAAACTATTGACCGCCAGTACCGCACTTATAATCCAACGACTAACAGTGTACTGGGATTGCGTGCCTTGTGCGGAGACATCTGGTGCCGCATTTTTCCGGAAGCCTATCGACAGCTTGTGGAGTCTCCATTCCACGCACAGTTGGCCGGTATGTTATGGTTTATCGAGGTAATTTCCGGTAGAACCAAGTTCTGGTTCGGAGTGTGCTGTTTTGTCGGTCTGCCTCCTCAGCACATTGCCTTATACGTTTAACTGATCATCTCCACCACTGATGACAGTCTGCCTGCAACTGTTTGTTATTTGTGAGTTACGGACCCATTTTTAGCAAAGGATGCTGTTTGGTGTCTGGAAATCAATGTATCATTGACACTTTAAAGGTCATCTTAGGTCCCAGGCAGAAATTGGATGACAGAACGCCTGTAGCTGGTAAGTGAACTTTTTCACAACTTTTGCGTAACTAGACAATGCAAAAAAAAAAAACAGGTTTGTCACTTTGTCACGGTGCCTCTGATAGACATGTCAGGAATTCACATGAAGGTATGCAAAACTCAAGGAAATTAGCTTTGTATAACGTATAACTGTCAAATCAAATAGCTCGATGACACCTAGGCCATACGTAGAAAGAACTGCTACAGTATTGTACAGCAAATAACTGAAAGAAATACGCAATGAGAGGAACAGAAATGCTACTTTTATTAATAGACGGTAATGACACGGAAGTCACCGTGATTGGTGATGGTCTCGTGGACATTGTAAAAGGTGGAACACCACCACGAACGACAACACAGTCTCTGCAACGTGCTCCCTTGGTAAGAAGTTCTAGCGGTAGGGCTCTCCACTCCTCCTCCAGCGCAGTTTACAACTGGTGGTTGGACGTTGGTGCACGTGGTGCTACTGTAATACATCTCCCCCACGTATCGTACAAGTGCTCGATGCGATTTATAACGAGGGAATGGGCGGACCAGTCCAATCGACGAATATCCTTTCGCTCGAAGGACTTATCTACCGGCCCTGTTCTGTACTGTCGCACATTGTCATCCACAAGAAATTACGTTAGGACCGAATGCACCCCTGAGAAGACGCACATTTGGAAAGTGTATACTGTCACAATTACCTCGAAAATGAGTGTATGTTGTTCAAACATTAGGACGTCAGTATGCCAATAGAACGATATGAACACTATGCCTCTCCTCACCATAACACATGGACCACGAAAACGATAATATTCGAAAATTGTCTTGGATACATTAAGTACTGTCGTAGGGCGAGTGATGTGAACACCTGATTCACCCATGAACATCTTATAAAATGTTCGTTTCGTGGGCCAGGTGTTACAGCGTCGGGTGACGCGATTTTGCAAGGGATTACTGACCTCCATGTGTCTTGAAAGGAGGATATAAGATGAACATCAACAAAAGCAAAACGAGGATAATGGAATGTAGTCAAATTAAATCGGGTGATGTTGAGGGAATTAGATTAGGAAATGAGACACTTAAAGTAGTAAAGGAGTTTTGCTATTTGGGGAGCAAAATAACTGATGATGGTCGAAGTAAAGAGGATATAAAATGTAGACTGGCAATGGCAAGGAAAGCGTTTCTGAAGAAGAGAAATTTGTTAAGATCCAGTATTGATTTATGTATCAGGAAGTCGTTTCTGAAAGTATTTGTATGGAGTGTAGCCATGTATGGAAGTGAAACATGGACGATAACTAGTTTGGACAAGAAGAGAATAGAAGCTTTCGAAATGTGGTGCTACAGAAGAATGCTGAAGATATGGTGGATAGATCACGTAACTAATGAGGAGGTGTTGAACAGGATTGAGGAGAAGAAAAGTTTGTGGCACAACTTGACTAGAAGAAGGGATCGGTTGGTAGGACATGTTTTGAGGCATCAAGGGATCACAAATTTAGCATTGGAGGGCAGCGTGGAGGGTAAAATTCGGAGAGGAAGACCAGGAGATGAATACACTAAGCAAATTCAGAAGGATGTAGGTTGCAGTAGGTACTGGGAGATGAAGAAGCTTGCACAGAACAGAGTAGCATGCAGAGCTGCATCAAACCAGTCTCAGGACTGAAGACCACAACAACAACAATACTGACCTCCATATCTTTGAACACGCTACACGCAGCAGTCAACGTTCTTCTGAGACTGTATTCTTTCCCCATATGCGTCTTTTCAGTGGTGCGTTTAACATGGAGTTCATTTTTATGGATGACAGTGTGCGACCACATCGAACAACGCAAGTGGAGGAGCACTTGCAACGAAGAGATGTTTGGTGACTGGACTGACCTTCCCTTTTCTCGAGACTCAAAGCCCATCACGCACGTGTGGGATGCGTTAGGGAGAAGTAATGCAGGGTGTACACATGCAGTAACGACCATCCACCTGTCTTTAACCTCGCTGATTGTTGAATGGAACGTCCTTCCACAAGCATTCCTCGTTACCCTTGTTGCCATCATTAGAGCACGTTGCTGATCTTCCACTGCCGTTCATGATGACCACACACCAATTAATAACAATGTCACACCTTTTTTAATGTACTGAGGATCGTCATAAATCGCAATGACGTCAGTGTAATTATTGTAATTATTGTCTTTGAATTAAAGTGTCATTTCTGTTCGTCTCATTGCGTATTTCCTTCCGTTGCCTTCTGTACGACACTAAAACACATATTTATGTGTATGCTACAAATTTAATCCATCTATGTCAGTTGGAAGTTACACATCATTGTCCTTAATGTTCACATATCACTATGTATCTCAGTGTAAACGCAGGACTCGAATTCGTTAGATCGATTTTGGGAAGTGATTTTGGTACAGGCTTCACATTTGAGTATATGGCTGTTGAAACCCCCGTCCATCCATCAGTTTATGGGATTGTCTCATGGTTTCCCTATACGCATTATGTCACTTGCCTGGATCTATCCTACCTTGAGCTACCTTGCTAATGACACCGTTTTTGATTTAAAAAATGGTTCAAATTGCTCTGAGCACTATGGGACTTAACATCTGAGGTCATCAGTCCCCTATAACCTAGAACTACAGCAACCTAACTAACCTAAGCACATCACACACACCCACGCCTTGGATTCGAACCTGCGACCGCAGCAGTCACGCGGTTCCGGACTGAAGCGCCTAGAACCGCATGGCCACCGTGGCCGGCCCGTTTTTGATAGAATATTAACCATTGAAATTGGGCCATTCTCCTTAAATTACCGGAAACCTGTCTCAATGCACAAAAAAGCTAAACTACTGAACTACGTCCGAATGAGCCTCAGAAGGGCCAATCTACGGACCAACCACAGTGCCATCCTTTGCCTACAGCCAAGCGGGGTAGCCGCGCGGTCTTGGGAGCCTTATCACGGTTCGCGCGGGTCGCCCCATTTGAGGTTTGATTCCTCCCTCGGACATGGTTGTCTGTTTGTCCATAGTGTAAAGTAGTTTAAGTTAGACTAAGTAGTGTGTAAGTCTAGGAACCGATGATCCCAGCAGTTATGTCCCATAGAACCTTACTACAAATCTCTCGGCTTAGAGGCGTCACTGGATGCGGACATAGAGGGGCATGTGGTTAGCATACTGCTATCCCGGACGTTATCAATTTTAGTGAGCGGTGCCGGTGTTTCTGTCAAGTAGCTCCTCAATTTGCCTCACGAGGACTGAGTACACCCCGCTTACCAACAGCGCTCGGTAGACCGGACGGTCACCAATCCAGGTGCTAGCCTAACCCGACAGCGCTTAACTTCGCTGTTCTGACGAGAGTAGGTGTTACCACTGCGTCAAGCCTGTTGGCATCTTAACGTGCAAAGTTGACCAAAATTTCTACCTAGACGTAGAGAAGAGTATTTTTAACTGTTCAGATACGTTCACCACGTCCCCTGTGCTGAAGCAGACAAAGTAGATGACACCTACCATTCGCAGGTCATTATACATTAATGTTTCCGACGTGAATCAGAATATACTTCAATTAAACTTTTGCTGCCAGGCAACCACTAAAAATAAATGTAAATCTAATATCCTTGACTACGAGATGTCATCCACATCCGCAAGAAAATTAACCACATTGTTTCCAACATTTCATACGTATGCCAGTGCTCATCGGCATACAAGAAGCTGAAACAGAGCGGCAGTACTGCATCGACTAGCGTCTTCTACATCCAGAACATTTCCAATCTTCTCTCAACGTAGCAACTGTTAAAATATCCAACTTTGAATCATTGCCTTTATTTTTGTTATAAAAACAGCCATGTCCTGTTACGTTGCGATATTTTGTGGAAATTGAAATAATGTTTTTTTTTCTTTGAAAACTCATTTTCTCAGTTCCTGGGAGGTTATAAAGGCCAGGGGTCCTCAAGTTACTGACACAGTGCCGGAAAGAAAATTAGCAGCAATGTAATAGAACAGCAGGATACGGCGTGAGAATATTATGGGCATAGCAGTGGCCTATCGTTCTAACTTTATAAGATCCGTGTATGCAATAAAAGCGTACCCAGTGACTGAATATTTCAAGAATTCATTATTATTTAACACAATGTCACCACTGACAAAAGTCCGACGAGCTTGAGAGAAATTTTGAAACAGAAAGATGAACGAGCCTGGGATACAATTTAAGGCCTGCATTCTCGTGTATTCAGTGATAACAATTTAATGTACTGCGCTGTGGATATGAAATGGCTCAAGTTCGTAAACAATGTTCTTTAGATATTAAAATAACACGTTTTTGTTAATGTCGTTGACCTGTTGTACCCACTGTTAATATCATTTGGTTTGCTGAATTCTCAAAATCTCCTTCGTAAGTTGTGACAGCTGTTTGGAGTCGTATAACCTGATTCTTCCAGACTGACCAACCAGTGTCACATCGAAAACAGTACAGTATCTTATTTCATTCCGTGAGAAGGTGTAACCATTCTTCATGGAGTCTCTGCAAAAACCTTGAGAATCTGGCATAAAATGGAGGAGATAGCCGATTACAAGAACTCAGCAAGAGAGTTCTCACAGTCTCTGTCACCTCAATTCTCCAATTTCCTTCTTACACGTGGTGCCCCTGTTAAGCCGAGCAACTCATCAGAAGGATAGGTAACCAGCCCCGATGGAAAACTGAGTCGCTCATTAGACTTTACTCAACTCAAAACGTTCCACAGTTTCAAGTTCCCCTCTCGGATCTCCGGGGCAACCAGATTGAGAAAAGCTTCACGAAGAAGAAGATTTTGCAAGGACAAGCACTGCATAGGAACATGGAATGTAAGATGCATGTATTAAGGAAAAGCAGACTAGTCAAAAGAGAAACGGAGAGAAATAACACCGACATACTGGGAAGAAGAGAAATGAAGTGGACTGGTAGCGGAGAATTTGCGTGCTTCGGACGGCCATATACTACGCTATTCCGGACACGAGAACAACAGAAGTAATGGAGAGGCCTTCATAATTAGTGACAGAGTAGGACAGGATGCAACTGTAAAGATGAAAGAATGTCGTCCATCAGACTTCAAGGTCAGCCATCTTATATCACAGTCATTCAAGTTTATGCACCAACCACCGATGCTATAAAGGAAGTAATTCACCAGTTCTAAGAAAATTTACAGCAATTACTGCTGTCCACACCTAAGAAGGATGTCGTCATCATAGTTGAAGACCGGAACGCAAAAATGGGAAATCAAATTGTAGAGGATGTAACGGGAAAATTTGGTTTTGATACAGTAATTTAAGCAGGAATAGACTCTTAGAATTCTGTCAAGACGATTCATTGGTCATCACTAACACACTGTTCCAGCTACCCAAACGACGCCTATATACTTGGACGTCGCCAGACGGCCGACAACGGAATCAAATAGATTACATACTTTGTAATCAGAGGTGGAAGAGTGAGGTTGAGTCAACAACAATACCTGGAGCTCCCTCCGAGTGAAAATAAGGAAAATTGCAAGAGCTCTTCCATGTTGCAGATATGACCTTGAGACCGTACCCTTTGACTACACAGTGGAAGTCCAAAACAGATTTGATGGCTTACAGAGTTAGAAGACGAAAGCTCACATGAGATGTGGACAGAAGTAGCCAATAAAGGAGGCAGCAGAAAAACACTTTCGCAAGAAAGAGAATAAGAAGAAGGACAGATGGCTATCGACTGAGGTACTGCAAGTAGGGGTAAAACGAAGGAAAGCAAAAATCAAAGGGGATGGATCAGCAATATTTAATTTAAATACAGAGTTTCAGAAATTAGATAAAAGAGATAAAAATGTCTTCTTAAGCGGACAGTCCAAAGATGTTGCAGATGATAGCAGAATGGGGACGACAAGGGATCTTTACAAGAAATTAGAAACATCAAAGAAAATTCCAGGCGCAAATTAGAATGATAAAAGATGGAAGTGGCAAAGATTTAACAGAAGATGGGGACGTTAAGGAAAATGGGCTGAATGAATAAGAGATCTATATTAGAAAGGACTGCATACTGACATACTGACTCGCGAAAATACGGCTAAGGCATAACTAGTGTACCTGATGAAATTCCAGCAGAATTGTTACAAGTCATTAGAAAGAAATCAGTAAAAGTTATGTATTCAATGTGTCAGAAAATATGGGGCACTCAACAGTGGCCGTAAGACTGAAAAAGATCGGTATTTATCCCAATCCCAAAGAAGGGAATTTTTATAGAATTCTCAGATCACCGAACAATTATCCTAATCTCACATGCTAGCAAAGTCAAGCTCAAAATCTTACAAAGTAGACTTCACCACTATCTATAGCAAGAACTCCCGCGAGAACAGGATGGATTTCGTAATGGAAGAGGAAGCATAGATCAAATTGCCAACATTCACTGTGTCGATCACAATAAATTATGGGAAGTACTCAAAAATTACCTCATCCATCCTACGCGGAGTTCCTACCCTGACCATGAAGCCAAGGTGAGAACTAAGTATCGAATAAGTAAACTGATCAAGATTCAGAAAAAAGGTACTGCAAGGCTGCATGTTATCACCTTGCTTATTCAGTCTGTATGCAGAGCACGTTACGAAGAATGCCGGGCTAGATGAAGACGGAACTGGAATTGAAGTAGCTGGGATAAATATAAACGTTAGATACGCATATGATACTATACCGCTGGTAGAAAGCGAAGAAGAGTTAATAACTGCCTTGCTGAAGATCAAAGATGAAATTGAAAAACCTGGTCATAGGTTGAATGTTAAGAAAACGAATATAATGGTAACTGAACTTATCATTTCATGGGATATAGGAAGAGAAACAATAATGCTAGTGTCTACCCTCAATTATCTAGGTTCCCAGATTTCCGCTTACGGTGACTGCAGCCACGAAATCAGAAACGCATACTGCTTGGTAGAAAGGCAGTGTTAAACCTTGACAAGAATTTAATGAGTAGAGATATAACTTTAGCTACAAAGATCCGCATTGTAGGGGTTATGGTCTTTCCAGTTGTGACGTAAGGATGTGACCTCTAGACCATTAGAAAGGCGGAACGGCAAATAATAGATTCCTTTGAACGAATAGAGAGAGAGAGAGAGAGAACCATTCTTGATGTGTGTGTGTGTGTGTGTGTGTGTGTGTGTGTGTGTGTGTGTGTGTGTGTGTGTGCGTGCGTGCGACATATAAAATGAGCAAGTTTGAGCAAGTTGTCTTATTAAAATACTGAAATGTAAAAATTCTGGTGTATCATCTCAGGTAGTTGAAGATTACCCTACGTCTCTTTAGTGAAAACTGAAATGGTTCGTTAAAAATTAACATAGCCGTCTACTGCTACCGATCAGTGTGTCTTATTGTGATTTCAATGTTGATGCACAGCTAAGAATGAGACCGAAAATCTGAAAGGGACCGATTCTGAAAATATTCACGCTTATTATTTACAATGTTCCAGAGTTCATACGATAATTATTTGTACATGAAATGTATTCGCAATTGCGATGGACAACTATCAGCTTCATAATGAAATGACGACAGTGGAAATTTGTTGCGGAACGGCACTCGAAACTGAATTTCCAGCTAATCACGAGCGGCTGCCTTACTATTTGACTATCCGAGAACGAGACACGGCCCGACCCAAATTTCCACATGTCATCAACCATATGTCAACAACCTGTAAGCGTGCGTCCATTATGTATAATTCATATAATGGGAATGTCAGACTACTGGTGCCAGGAACCAAGTGTACTCATTAAGCAGGAAATGACATCAATCTTGGTCGTGCAAAATATCAAGGCATACTGGGCTAGGTAGTGTAACTATGAAAGAAAACGTGCAAGTAAGAAACTGAATAACAGCATACTCTCAAAGATAATTAGTAAAGACGATATGGTACATAATACCCAGAAGTGAATGCACAGTGGTATACCTTGGCGAATACAACAGATTTCTTTGCTGTCAAATGAGAAGTTGTAAATAATATTGACAAGTTGCTTTTTCCTTTTTAGGTGGTCTAGTGATGAAAGCTTAATGACTTACATTCCTTGCCACTGATATACATAGTGTGTCTTTTTCACGGGAGCAGTTGAGCGTACTCTGAACTGGCTCAATCCTAAATCATCTCCGACCAGGTGGTTAACTGATACGAGATGTAGGGCACAATGAGAAACGAAACCCCGCCCTATCCGTAATATAGTTCGCTAATCAATCGTTTTATTTAAAGTCTGTCGGAGCCGGTGAGTGTACTTAAACGCTGCAAACATTTTATTTGCACTTAGAAAGTCCCTTGTTCTAAGTTCCGAAACAGGTGTACTACTTAACGCAGTAATTAATTGTTTATCAAGTAACTGCATGCCAAAGACGGAAGGTCTAAGGCGAAAAAGAAGCGACAACACACATTGTAAAACAGTTTTACTGTTGCCGCATGACTTCAAACTGTGGTACAATACTAGGGAAACGAAGGTTAAAGAGTGTCAGTTCTTGATTTCAATCCTGAAATTAAATCTCTTCCTGAATCACTGACTTCACTATTTACTACGTATTTCACCACTAAGGAATCCTCATAGAAACAGGTTTCATTGTTCGAAGGCTAAGTCCCAAACTGTATGATGTGTTTTGCAGCACTATCACACATTCTACTTATTTCAGTAAAGTTAAAACACAACACAAACAACTAACGCATATTACAAGAAAGAAGGTAACGTCAAATCTGGACTGCTGTAAGGGTTCCTTTACTCAAATAATTCTGCAGACATGCCCTTAGGAGGGCGAAAATGAGCACCTTTTATACATACTTTAGAATTCACCTTCCTCTAAGATGTTCAAATCCTAATTATTTACATATTGTACCTGAGAACAACGCACCAAAATTTTCACCCGACCCTAGAAATTTTCCAAATAAATGCTAATGGTTAGCTACCATTACACATTATTAATTGCCATGCAATGCGCACACATAGACGAAAGTTATAGATTCTGGTTCAGTATAGTATTGACAGGTTCATAGTTCAGAAAGTGGATGTGGCAATGACACTCTCTCGAGGGTGTCTGTGGAGAATTCTACCAAGTGAATCTTACGGAGAGCAAGCAAGATGCGGAATGCAGAGTGCTTCAACTACTTCAACTACTCGTATTATCAGACGGCGTAGATTACGTGTAAAAGAAATTTTTTGAAACAATCATTTAATACCTGTTCAGTTTGTATGCTACATTTTTGAAATGCGACTAAGAAAAGTTAGCAAATGGGTGATTCTCTTTTTAATAGGGTGACGAACAATTTTGATCATGCCTATGAAACATCATATTTGATACCACAGTGATTACTAGTAATATTTTAATTCTCATTCGTAGAGATCTAAAAAAAACAGCGACTAAATCTGCGAAGTGAGGAAGTGAGCAATATTATGCTGGTACTGGAAGAGTCTTTGACATTGTATCACTCCAACGATTCTTAATGAAGGAAGTATTATATGGGAAACTTTGTACATAGCTGCTAAGGTTCAGTGACCGTGTCAGAATTATATTAGAACAAATAAGCCCTCGGTCGCAAATATTAAGTCAAAATTGACCTGGTTTTGACGCTACAATGAGCGTCGTCTTCAGAATTAAACTGTTTTAAAACATATTAGGTATATAATACATTAATAAAATTAAAGATTACACTGACTGGAAAGAGATGTAGTACTTACAAGTCACATTTGAAGAAAAATCTAAGCCGGAAGGGCGAGGCCATGAACAGGTGTAAATAAGATGGCGAGCCGCTAAGGACTGCTCGTACTTGAGTGAACAAGGGTTGCAAAGATTCTTATCACGCCTGAAATTACTTCTACATCTGTCGACGACTCTCCAGCCTAGATAACATGCTTTGATCTCCAAACCAAGAGTCTTGTTGAAACCCTTGTTCACTCAAGTACGAGCAGCCCTTAGCGGCTCGCCATGTTATATACAACTATTCATGACGTCGCCTTTGCGGCTTAGATTTTTTTTTTAAATGTGACTTGTAAGTACTGCATCTCTCTCCAGCCAGTACAAACTTTAATTTTATTAATGTATTATATACCTATTATGTTATAGTACAGTTAGATTAATTCTGAAGACGACGCTCATACTAGCGTCTAAACCTGGTTAATTTTGACTTAATATTTGTGATCGAGGGCTTATTTGTTCCAATATGTTATATGGGATTTCGAACGAAATTGATGATCGGACAGAGGTATACTTGGTTTGGAGATCACAGCATGTTATCTTGGCTGGAGAGTCATCGACAGATGTAGAAGTAACTCCAGCCGTGAAAAACAGAATTGCTCCGGAACCCTCGCTATTCATATTATGTGTTAATACCTGTAGATAGTGTGTTAACATTAACCTCAGACTTCTCACAGACAGTGCATAAAACGGTGTGGATAAAGTTGCAAAAATAATGTCAGATCTAGTTAAGATTCGAATCGTGCAAAGACTGGAGACTCATTTTAATCGTTTAAAACCACAAAATAGTACGCTTCACTAAACGGAAAAGGTGGTACCCTGTGACAACTGTATTAGTGAGTCACAATTGGAACCAGGTAACTAGGAGTAACTATTTGTGGGGATACGAAATGAAATGATTATACGGGCTTAGTCGTGTATTAGGCGGGCGGGAGATATCTCGTTCATTCATAGCATACTGAGAAAATGCACTAATTCTACTTACAGAACGCTCATGGGACCCTTCCGGTAATAATGCTTGTCTGTGGTACCCTATAAAATAGACCTATCAGAGGTTATTGTTCTAACACAAAGAAGAATAGCACATGTGGCAACAGATTTGATTGATCTATGGGAGAGTCACAGTAAAGCAGAAAAAACTTAAATGCCGGACGTCTGCAGACTGGCATTATATGTCCCCCGGAAGCCTACACAAAACGTTTGAAGAAGCGGTATTAGTTGAGGAAATAAGTATTTTTCACAGATCCATACATATCGCGAAGACTCGACTTATTACGGCTCGCTCAGACCACGTGCCACACGGGAATGGACCGGGAAGAAGCCCTAATCAGTGTTTCAACAGAAAGAACCACCTGCCATACACTTTGCAATTGTTTGCAGAAAACTGATGTACAACAGCGACCGTTTAATACGTGAACGAGAAGATGACTGTATACTTGTTTGATGGCGTATGAACAAACTTATTTTTATACTTCTGTCTGAATAGGGACTCATCGTACGAAGAGAAGATTAGACCAATCTTAAGGAACACAATACTCTAATAGAGAGAGTTCACCACATGCAGCATATCTCACGTGATCTGGAAACATGTTGATGTTCATAAATTACAGCGACATCGAAACAAAAACTTCGACAACTACTAATATTCATAAGGCTAGTGTTTATCTGTGCATTTATTGTACGTAAATGCTTATTAAAAGTGTTTTGAAGACAATATTTTCTTTATTTTTTGTTTATTTTTTTTACTTGAAGTGTTGCATTACTCTTGAGAACACTAGAAGCCATTAGAAGAGAACACTGTTGTAATATAAAATTTGTATGTATTCAATTTTTTAACAACGGGTATATTGGCACGAGAGATGCCACAACTTGTATATATTTTCTACAATATATTTTTTTAAGAATCTCAATTGCGATTACTCTCACTTAGCAATTAGTGTTGGCTAAATTTAATTACTTTTACAGGGTCTAAAAGCAAAATAAATTATAACATTAATGAATAACTATTTCTGTAGACAATACTGTAAATACTTAAGATTCCAATACGCGTCATCGACAGAAACGGTTATTTATTAATTTTTAATATATTTCTTTACTATATTCAACGACGATAATTAAATCTGATCGGAACTAATTATCAACTATGACTACTTGAAACGGAGACTGTTGAATTAGGCGCCCCACCTTGTTGTTGGACAACACGAGAAGCACTAAATTGATAGCGTCGGTGATTCTCGACGCGGTTCGACGTCATAGTGTTTTCTTTTACGTGAAGTGGTACACTCCGCTTGGGAATGTTAGAAGTGATTAGAATACACAATTAATGCAAGATAAAATTTGTTTGTTTGCAGTGCACCCTTTGAAATGAAGAGGTTGCATGGCGATTCACCTTACAGATTAACCGGCAAGGAAATAGTAGTTCTACTTCTATTGCAGATTTTACTGAATAGGCGTATGTCATTTCCTGTCGGTTTTCTAAACAAGGAATTCTAACAATATCGAACGAGTTGAAGAGGGACTTTGCTACTTTGTTATATAAGAAAAGCATGCCATCCCTAATTTCACTATATCACAGAAGGCATCTTAGACGTGGTGTTAAACTTTAATATTGCTTCCTTCAAATCATTTACCAAATGTTCGGCCCCCCACCTTGTTGGACAACATGAGAAAGACCTCGTTGATAGTGTAGGTAATTCTGGACGCGGTCTGCAGACGTCTTTGCGTACTACGAATGGAGAACGGAATACTGGTAGTTTCTTGTCCCATTAATGCAGAAAACCGACCGCTGGAAATTTGAAAGAACAATCTCTGCAAACCGATTTAGGACTAACATACCGTCGGTGCCACTGACATTGGAGCGCTAGCTCTTATTAGGTAGTAATCTTTATGGACACCGGACCTGTCCTTTTCAAAAGAATCTTTCGGCCATTTTTCTTAAGGGACTTAGGAAAACTCTAAGAACCTTGTATCTTGTTAACTGTAAGGCGATTCAGATCAAGGAATATAAGGAAACCTTAGGAAGGCAGGACACAATGGTCGTATATTTCCGTGAACCGAGGGCTGCTCCTCAGTTGGAGTCATGTGTTTGAATTGTCACATCTCCTTATCGCGGTACGTACAAGGTGATAACATCGTTAGACAGTTGTTGGGAAGTTCAGAACGATGAACAGAGAGAGCGAGGTGACGCAGTGGTTGAAACCATGAATTCGTATTCGGAAAGAGGACGGTTCAAATCCGCCTCCAACCATCAAAATTTTTATACTAAGATGGTATCTGTTCTTTCGGACATGTCTGAATGAAGAAATACCATCGGTGACCATGCAGCTCGTTAGAATGAAATTACAACGAAAGGAACACCCGTAGCTGCTTACAGGCGTTGACATACGTCAACGGGGACGGATGAAAATGTGTGCCCCGACCGGGACTCGAACCCGGGATCGCCTGCTTACATGGCAGACGCTCTATCCGTCTGAACCACGGAGGACACAGAGGATATCGCGACTACAGGGATTTATCTCTGGCACACCGCTCGCGAAACCCACATTCTCGGCGTATTGTCCCGCACTACATTCGTACTGCCCCCACCCATTATGCTCATTACTCGCGGCGCGATCCCGGGTTCGAGTCCCCGTCTGTCCCCGTTGACGTATGTCAGCACCTCTAAGCAGCTAAGGGTGTTCCTTTCGTTGTAATTTCATTCTAACGAGCTGCATGGTCACCGATGGTATCTATTCTGTCTTTCTGTCTGAAAGAACAGATACCATCCTAGTATATATACAGTTAAGGCTCACCGGCCACTTGACCATCTTCTTCTTCTGTGTGAATGCACAAACAGTGCCCAAACTCTTATGGGAATCGGCAACGCGCCGTGAGTATTGAGTATAACAGGCGGGGCCACTAGGAATGTAGTGCGGGTCAATACGTTGAGAATGTGGGTTTCGCAGGAGGAGTGCCAGAGATATATCCCTGCAGTCGCGCTGTCCTCTCTGTCCTCGATGGTTCAGACGGATAGAGCGTCTGCCATGTAAGCAGGCGATTCCGGGTTGGAGTCCCGGTCGGGGCACACATTTTCATCTGTCCCCGTTGACGTATGTCAACGCCTGTAAGCAGCTAAGGGTGTTCCTTTCGTTGTAATTTCATACAAATTTTGGTTTGCCGTGATTTCCCTAAATCACTCCAGGAAAGTTCCTCCATAATTTCTTTCAAAGGACACCCGGATTTTCTTGCCCATCCCAATAATTTTCTTAGGTTGTGCTCCACCTCTAATTACCTCGGTGTTGACGGACTTAACCTTAATCTTCCTTCGTTTTAATGATCACCATTTGATACTAACATAGCAGATTTTTCTGGGTATGTGAAGCTTCCCTTATATCAATAAAATGAGCTCGAAGAGTAAATAATTATGTGTGTAAACTGCGTTAAAAACTCATATCCGGAAACCATGTTGCATATTTTACTGTATAAGATACTATTGTTCAAAGTGTCCGCAGCGAACACTTATTTCGATCTGGATACAGCAACGTCAACACAAGTGGAAATGAAACGAGAACTGATGGAATTAGAAATATAAGTGACAGCGATCAGCGTGGCAGGGTTCAAATGTCAGATATGACTCATTTGGAGGGATTCAGCGTGAAAGGTCAGAACAAGTCTAGTTCTACGGACAGAACATGTCGGCGACATACAGACTAGAGTAATTCGCAAGAAGTGTAATTTCTAATTTTCGAAATTCTTCACGTAATTGTATTCCGACACAGTTTTAGTGTAGTTATTCACTGTGCGAGCCTCATTAAATTCGATTAACGTAAAATATAGCGGATGTAAAGAACGGAACTGTGTCGTTGAAACCAGATCTGTATACGTAGGGAGAGAGGCTACATAGTTGGGAATGTAATTCAAGTCACAAAAATGTGGGGCAATTGTCGATGATGGACTTTCTGTCACAGTATCACTGATTCCGTTCAGTGTTTGACATCTGCACATCACCAGAAGTTCCAGTTGGCTTCGAGTGTTGTACACAGTCTAGTGACCGATGTCGCCTTTGAAAACTGTGCAGATAAACTGGAGTATGGCGTTGTCATACAGATAAAAAATCAGCAAAATTCGCAGGTACGAATTTCTGTCGTCTTGGCATTTCAATAAATGTCCTTAAGTATCAGTTACAGGCCTAAATATAAAACTCTTACTAATAACTATATACTGATGAAGTAAAAGCAATGTTGAAAGAACGTTAGAAGGATTGTATTATTAAGTTGTTCAGGAAAATGCTTAGTCTTGACATTTCGGGAGTTACAGGCCCGAGATATGTAAAAAATTATGAGTTTCCATTCACAAACACTTCTGTTATTATGATGAGCTAAACCTCTAGTTAATTCATTTTAACGAAGATACAGTGATTCCAAAAAGTATTCATTCCACCTTAGTGATTAGAATGTAACAGGCACAGTCATGAAAAAGCTAAGAAACGAACGATAATTACTTCTTTACATTGGTTAATATCTGTATTTAGAATTAAAATGCTTTTTGGGTTCATATGATGCTTAATTTGTAAATCCACGTTATTTAGAATCATCCACTAGTTGATGCCAAACAAATATTGGTCTAGTGAACAAGATCCCAGGTTGTTGCTTCACTGACACACGTCCCTCTCACTTTCCTTATGCAGTTGTATTTCATCGACTGTAGTGGACAGTTCCCTGTCAATTTTTAAAGCCGTTGCACGATGTTTAATGAATACGGGTCGAAAACGTTGCGAAACTACAAAAGAAGAGGGAGAACCCTCAGCAGGTTGTTTCGAAAATATTTTCAAGAAATCGTACAAATCATTGGCAGACCTACAGTATAGTGAAGACAGTTATATACAGCTTTCATCAGAACAAAAACGTACGAAATTCAATCGCAAAGCGATCCTCCTGCAGTTCTATCAGATATACTTAAATGAGTCAAAAAATAAAAAGTAAACCCTCCAAAAGTTGGTTTCATTTCAGATGCCTACAGGAAAGTCTGTGCTTTATGAAGTTGGGTATGGAGGCTGAATAGTCCGCAGCAACTCAAGCGTAGTCAAAATCAACAGAATAAAGCGAACTGTGTTGCAACACAACATAAATTAGATAGATCTGATTTCTGAAAGTACGTTGTATTTACTGGCCGTAGTCGATTTGAGCTATTTAAGTCAAATGGGCGAGTAATAGTTCGGAGTAAAAAGAATTCTGAAACTGAAGACGGAAATATAACAGCCACAGGTACACATGGAGGACGTTCAGAACTTGTCTTGGGCGACATGAGTGCAAATGGCTTGGGGAGTTTTGTTTCGTTGATGGAATTATGGCCCAGACGTACACATAAACATCCTAAAAACACGTTTATCCAGATGTGTGAACAACACGTATCTTACGGAAGATTATATTTTCGCACAAGATGGTCAAACATTTCATTGAAAATGTAAGAGTATAAGAAAGGAAAAGGAGGCAATAGTACTAGTAATAACGGTCTATATTCAGAGCGTAATTTTCGGCGTAGCAGACGAATACTTATTTTGCATCCTAAACTGCCTGCCTGTACCTTTGAATGCTAACTAAGATAATGTAAATGGAACTCTGACCATCTTTCTTGTATTCCCCTTTTTACTGATTAATAAAATACGTCTGTCCCTGCTGTAGTTCATTGTGACAATTTTCCACTATCTCTTCACACTTAAAAGTAATTTCACTTATTGGACGAATAGTTTTTGTAGTAAACGCAGGTGACAGTCATGCCTCCAAAATTCCATTTACAAGTCAGATTATAAGTGCAAATTATTATTGGTGCATTACGTAGCATCTGATTCAAATCATGCAGTGGTATACATATGCATGATCGGGGATAAAAGGTCTGAAACGCACGATGAGGTCAACAGTACTTTAGGCCCAGAGCTATTCACAATGCACTCGTACCGAGAAGGGCGCCACGCGCCAGATACAATAGCGGCAGGAAACGCCTGTAGCAGGTGCACAGTGACGTCGGCGGCACGGCGAGCGCGGGTTACGCCCACCCGTTTTGTACTCACCCAGTTGGGCGGAGCATCCGGTGGCACACAGGACACAGCAGAGCGCTAACAGGGCGCCAACACTGGACCCCATGGCGTCCGCGTCGCTGTGCAGCCCTCCCCGATGCTTCGTAAACAATCCCTTACGTGGTCCGAGCAGCTTATGTAAACAACTGCACCTTAACGCCAACAGCCACTAATCAGCTGATGACAAAGAGTATAACGAAAGCGATAAATGGTGCTACAGCGTATCGCTTCACGCGTGGTTAGGCGATCACTGTGTCGCCGCACGTAGCACAGTGCCGGAGGAGACCGTCGGCGCGCCGGCGTCGCGTCGGCAGGCGTGGCGTGGCGTGGGCTGCTGCCTGCTGAGTTCGTCGCGGGCCGCTGGCGTCCGGACGGCAGCGCGTCTGAAGCGCCACTGAGGTGCGCGCGCAGCACTCGCCGCTCCGCCGGCGACGACGCGACGCGACGCGAGCCCCGCTGGCTTCGGCCGCGCCCAGCCGCTGCCGCCGCTACCGCCTCCCGGGCCCTCCCTCTCCATTATCGCGGCCACTGCTACAGTAGGCACCCTCTTCCGGGGACCGCGATCGATGTCAACGTACGGTGCGACTTTCCTAAACGAAAATGAAAGCGCCTGCATTTATTGTGACATACGACAATGTCGGCGGCAGCAGCGTGGGGAGCTGGAGTAGAGCGAACACGAACTTCCTCTTTACTCCTCTTAGTTCTCGGACGAGACTGCATCATCTCGTCGATACGAGACTATTCGCCGAGGTGCCTGTCCATGTTGAATCTGTGGCTTCTAGACGATAGTGAGCTAACAGAAGTGGTGGGATACCTCTTAATGTGGTGTCAGTCCTAATTATAGAGTAGTGCAGCAACTCAACGTTGCACAGACTCAGTAAGTCGTCGGAAGTCCCCTGCAGAAATATTAAGCCATTATGCCTATGCAGTCACCTATAACTGTGAAAGTACTGCAGATGCAGGATTCTATGCACGAACTGACCTCTTGATTATGCCCCACAAGTTTTCGACGGGATTCACGTCGGGCGACCACGGTGGCCCTCTCTTCTCAGATAGCCGGCTTCAAAAGCCAACTATCTCAGTACCACAGCCACAGGCGCCATGGTGACCTTGGGACCAGTGAACCCGGGGGGGGGGGGGGGGGGGGGGGAGGAAGATGTAGTGTATGGTCAACAAATCGACGCACATGTCCGTCTTGATTCATGTTGACCAAAAAAGTGGCTTACTGTTTTCTTTCATTTAAGCGATGTTACTACTAACGATGTTTCATAAGCGAAATCGCATTATTATTGCTAATTAATCGACTACCTAACAGACATAAACTAACCGTTTTCTAGTTGTGAATCCACGTAGCTGTTGTTCATTGTGGTGTTTTCTTAATTTCCCAACACAATTCATGCACCCCAATGGGCTAAGCTCGCACAGCCTGCACATTCATACACTCACACCATGCAACACGTACTTCTAATTATCAAGTTTAGCTACCTCCAACTTTTTCAACTTCACCCTAATCTGAACGTTGATCTTCCTGTTGATGTTAACTTATTGGATAGTGGTGCTCATGCAGTTATATGGTACACAATCTGAGTCGAATATTGCTCACCTCCATTTGTACACTCCTTACTGTGCTGTCAGCATGTAATGGAATTCACCTTTGTCTCTGAAACTGACCAACAACCTTCAAAGTTCGACGTTCTGATATCAAATTCCTATGACACATCACTGGCGCAGGTGGTCCCCAATCGAAATACCACAAGGCAAACACCATCACACTACTGCCTATGATGCTTATACAATAGCAACAGACCAACGGATGTCTGTAAGTGTCACCACACTTGAAAACCACCAACGAGGACAAGTCGATCCAGTGGAGATACCCCTAATCGAACCATAGCGAGGAAAATAACCACACTCGAACGTTAACCCGCCTCTGGCGTGGAAAACCCATATCCATCTCGCAAGATACCTCACCATTATCGGTGGCGTGATCAAGTCATGCCCAGATCCACTATCGGATCAAAAATGAACTTCCATGGTACAATTATCGCCTTCTCATTCCGAATGGTGAAAGAGACTGCGCATACGCCCCACAAGCAATGCAGACAATATCAGCGGAAGAAACGAAAACATTACTCCATTCCAAGATGAATTCTGGGAAGAATAGTGTCTCCAAGACATATTAAATTAATTCTGAACAAAAATTGCAATCTTCGCATTGTTCTAGCACATACCTTTGCTGTGGCATGACAAGGTACTAATATCACAGTGTTCAAGTGTCGAACCAACCAGTTTTATTATAAACCCAACAGGTTTCCGCCGCGAAATCGGCACTTTCCTATCCGCGAAATGGATTTGTCTCTATGAAGCATGAGAGGCTGCCAGTAAGTCTCAAATTTACGGTGTATTATCAAAGTGCAAAAGCTGGGCAGTAAAATACAAACGCAAATCGCATTGATCAGATGTCACAGGAGGAGGTCTTATCCGCTAAATACAGTAATAAATCATCCAGAAAGTGTAAAGTGTAGATGTAAACAAATAAAGAACAATACGCCAAATGACTACATAAATGAATTGGAAATAAATGATTCTTAACACTAACGTAATGCTATAATGAGGCCGCAGCGGCCGACTGTGAGTTCCTTTGCGGACTTCTGCTGTGGTTTCTGTAAATGGTTAGGTGGTCTGACCTACTGCGTCATTCTGGTGATCACGCTGCGGGCTTTACCTACCAATTCCTCCATTATTCCTTGTTTGCCATGAGTTACAGACCGGCTGCATTAAGTGGTTAGAATTTTGCAGTCCCCTCCTGTTGATATTTCTGTTTTCGTGAAAGTTACTGTCATAGCTACCCCGTCTACTTCTATCATTCCATTGAGATTCATTGCTAAATCTTTGTCCTTGACACCGGTTTTTTATCGCCCTGTTTCCATTTGTGTTTTGCCCGTCATTATTCCCACCTGATGCACCTTGCGAATTTCGTTCATTATGTCTCATTCAGTCCCTCGCGTTTTGTGCCTCCTTTGACAAAGTCTAACTCTCGTAGAGCGCTCTTGAGTACTTCTATCGTGTCATTACATAAGCCATGGAGCACTTCCTGGAACCTCTCTGGCAGTTTCATGTAGCAGTGTCGCCTTATCTCCTTATCACCTTATCAGTATACGGTCGGCACAGGTCACGGTTCTTGCTAACAAGGTTTTCGAAAGACCGCTAATGAGCTGTGTAGGTCCATTTGTAACAAGTCAGTGGGCAGTGAGCCGTGTGTGCCGCCCGCGACATACCGGTTCCGCTTCGTGGTATCCGCGCTGTGGTGGGTTTGCAGCGATGAGCCTACCTTTCCTCACAGCACCGAGGATGACCGGAGCCGGCTGTTAAACATGAATAGATTAGACAGGGTGAACGTTAATAACACCGATAAACAGCAGTAACGGATTCCTAACTGGAAAAGGAGGAAAGAAGCTCCTATGAACATGTGTCCGGAAATACTTCATTACCTCGGTAGATAGCGCTGAAGAATGGAAGTTCCTCTGATCACGTGCCGTGTGTTCTAGGCTGTGTGATTGACGCAGATTTGTCAGGTGTTGAGGTGTTTGCGCACACGGCTAAGCAGATGGAAACGGGTGAGAGGCAACACGGCCGTTCGAATGTGGTGCACACAGTCTGCCGCCTCCCTGCATGTTCGTCGCTCTGAAAGGATCCATGATCACAACAACGCCCAAAAAGGGCTTGAAATGTTGTGTGATGTGGTTCGTGTCTGTGTGGGTACTTGTTTTGGTGTAGCCGTGCTGCCTCTCGACCGGTTCCATCTGCTTGTCCGTACACAGACACTATCTCGGCTTGTTCCCAAGCTGAATAACAGACCATTCTGTGGCTTAAAGTAGGCTGTGTCAATGATACAGCCTACAGCACATAAGGAACACATGGTACGTGGTCAGAGGAATATTCATTCGTCAGCGCCTTCTACCGCGACAACTATGCATTTCCAGACACATGTCCATGGGACCTTCGGTCCTTTGTTTCCTGCCAGGAATCCGTCCCTGCAGTTTCTCAGTTTCATTTATGTTTACCGAGCATGTTTTGTTGACAGTGCATTACACGTAACGTTGTGCCGAAAGAGGGAGGTTTAAATGTTCGTCGATTAAATGACCGTGTGACACTGAAGTGTAATAGATATCTAGCTGCCCTTCGTCGATTTGGAATTCAAAAGAGGTCTGATCAATTTGGAGGAAACGTAAATCAGGTCAGGAATGAAGTTAATAGTGTAGAATCGGAGACTGAAGACATTAGGAAAATCTCAGATCAGGTGCGAGAAGTAGCAGTATAGTCCAGACGTGACGCAAGGCCAGCCACATTAATCGCACCAGATGCACGAAAAAATACCGAAACTACGCGAGATCGAACAACGCTGGCAAAGTTTAAAGTGAGTGCATTCAGAAAGGCTTTGTATGCTTTCGAAAGTAGTTGAAAAGACACAGAAAGAAATATTAGTAATCAAAGACGAGCAAACAGCTCTCACTATCCAGCAGAATGCACTGGCGGATGAGATGAGGCAAATTCGCTAACCGGTCGCTCGTGAAGAAATTCAGCCAGAATAAATAACACGTCGCCGTGAGTTCACTGGTCACCAGCAATACAAACATAAAATCTTACTACCCAATCCGGAGCCAAATTCCCGCCGCAGGCCGATACACGGCAGGAACGCCCGCTTGATGGAGTACGCCGTTCTGCCGAGTGCTCGCAGTCAGTGGCGAGTAGTAAACTAAGTACGAATCGGGATCACAATTGCGTGGACCCAGACGCACGAAACATTACTACAGGACTCCGATGTCAAGAGACAGGGGTACAACAGCAATCAGGGATCGGTCGGCCATGAAATCTTGGGCGCACACGTGCCAGAATTTAGAGAAAATCCAGGGGCGCGAAATTATGAAAACTTCGACTTAAAACATACTCTCATTTCAAAATGTACTGGCTTACAAAAATGGTTCAAATGGCTCTAAGCATTATGGAACTCATCTGAGATCATAAGTCCCCTAGACTTAGAAATACTTAATCCTAACTAACCTAAGGACATCACACACATCCATGCCCGAGGAAGGATTCGAACCTGCGACCGTAGCAGCAGGACGGATCCGGACTGAAGCGCCTAGAGCCGCTCGGTCACACCGACCGGCACTGGTTTAAAAAAATAGCCACATTTCGTTACTCTCCAAGATCGGGGTTGCTCATTATGATAGGGTACTATCCGAGTCACGGCCACTGGTATACAAATTGGAATTTGTCTGCGAGTACCTGGAAGGCTCAATAGCAGGACGCATGCGTAGCGTTGCAGCAAACTGCCGTAGTTGCGGTGAATTCAGAGAGATATTCCTAAATACCTACTGTTCACAGGACACCCAAGTAAGGATTAGACAGAATATTATGTCAGAGTAGGATTAGGAAGCAAGTTTAATAACACAGCTAATAGGGTGCAGAAGAGTAGGTGGCCTGTAGAAGTACAGATCACAATGGCAGAGTGTTCTTAAAATCCAGTGATTGTATAGGATCTAAGTATTATTAAACTTGCTCTTCAAACAAGTCTTGAATATTACTAGGCAATTCCGTGGTGTCTTTATTATCTCTAAGTTGTAATTCCTTTATTTTTCAGTATAGCAATATGAGGGAATAAGGACCACAGCAGAACGGACCAGGGTGGCTGGTAGGTAATCAATAAGTTTGGTGGGCACATGGTCTTACAGCATGGCGAGGGCTCTACATTGCCGTATTGGCCACACTCTAAAAGATTAGTAGATGACTCCCTACACACCCTCCTTAACTATGTGGGAAATTATTAATTCTTGCTATCCAGGACACGACAATATTAATACAGCATTTTTCGACTGGAGTATCAACGGTAGCGAAGCTCAAATAGTATCAGAACTTCCATCGGCAAGTCTGAACCGCAGCAGACCGCACTGTAAGTTCAAGAACTTCCAAGACTTTAACTTCTGGCGTAGAAGCAACTTTCAGCGCAGTAGTAGTTACGGTGGCAGCCTGGACTAATTACTGTAAACAACAGGCGTGCTTTCTGCTAGTCACTTGTCAGAAGGCAAAGTCGAGGATTATGGCCTTACTCTGTCAACGCTGTTTGTCACAAATCGCAATGGAGCACCATTTCTAAATAAAGTGTTCAAAGACATTCAACAGACTCCTTTTTCATTATCGATACAACCAGGGGTCTCTCGTTCATGATGGGGCTGGAGAGGGTTGCACTCTTGAGATGCCTATTGAGGATGTAGTTGACTCTTAAGGAGAGCGTGCAGAGACACGAAAGTGGACAAAGTCCGCGAGAGTAGTCAGCTGCCCCATTTCCCTCCGTATCTTGTCAAAATGGCGCAGTTAGGACGCGTCCGAAAGAACAGATAACATTGGTGATCTTGACCCTCTCCGAGAATGAAATTACAATGAAATCTAGACCATTATTTGCTTAAAGGTGTTGATAAGTATCAACGGGGACAGTTGAAAATGTGTGGCCCGATCCGCACTCGGACCCGGAATCTCCTGCTTGCATGGCAGACGCTCTATCCGCCTTTTTAGTGATACATCAAGATGATCTTCTGTGTAAAATAAAATATTCTGGAAAACATAAATAAGTGGTCTTTTTCTATACATAATGGTGTAACAATAAAAAACATAAACTGCTTCTATCAGTACGAAACAAAGCGGACCATGTCCATCCACTTGGGCGCGTTCCTCGCTAATCCCGTAGCACGTCGCATTGATGCCGGGTACGTCTTCACGTTTGGTGGTGGATCCTTTACAATGTCCTGTTCCTTTCTGGCTCGGAATACTTGCACGCAATAATCACATTTTCTTGCCTGGTACACCCCAGCTGGGTGGGGGATCAGGAAAAAAAATTGCGTAATGTTGTACACCTCTGTGAATGATGTTCCTGTAGTAAGGCCCAAGAGTCGAATACATTCTTACTGCCCTCTCGGAAAAGGTAAAGCACAGTCAGACGCCCAATCCAAGACACTGCGTTCGTCTTTGTTCGGGTATAGTGTGTCATATCTGGGAGAAGTATTGTCCATGGTTCTATTGCCTGCGTCACCACCCGAAGAAGGAAGGCGGTCATTTTTTGGACCAAACACCACACGTCCGCCGAAGGCCCGCATATCAGGTGATGTTCCTCTGTTTCTATAACATTGCACTGTGGACACAGTGCCGCATCCACCAAATGAATTGTAGGCAACCTGTAACGAGTCACGTATATTCCATTTACTGCCTGATACCACAGTGAGCGCGTCCCCGTATCAAGGTATGAGTGGTGCACTGTACGCTATACCACTGACCATGTCACTGTTGGTTGTCGGCGCTCTACGGCATTATTCCGCCGTAACCGAGTCAAGATGCGATATATATCACGTGTAGTTCCCGTACTGGAAGGCGGCGGTTCCATATGTACATAATTTCATTTCATCATTGCAATAATGAAGTGAAATGTACATAACTGTGTTCCACGAAAAAAGATTCGTATGTGGGCAAGCAATGGTGAGATGTGAACCACCGCTACCGGCGCCAGACGAGAAGATGGAGCCAGTTAGCATATCCAGGTGCCCGTCAGACTTGCCCGGTGTCGTGTCCACATCTTTATCATCGTGCTTACCTAAATAGCCACTGCTAGTTCGCGGACGTGGACGTGTCCAAGACCTCCACGACCACTATTAAGGCTGAGGGTTTCGTATCCGACCTTGAAAGCAGACCTGCTCTCACAAAGTATCCTAATGCCGCTAAGATTCGGCGTGCCAACACCACCGCATAGGAAGAACTTGGGCCAGGTGGGGAATGCAAGAAGCTAAATAAGTGTTGGCGAACGTGATCCGCTGTAATCATGTCCAGATCCCTTAACCTGTGACTTCTGACACTAGCACAACTTGTTTGTAAAAGAAGTCTGTAGCTAAGTGACGCCGTCCGTCGAACGTCTGTAGTGAATTCCTAGGCATTTCATCTTGTTTATAGGATGTATAGGCACTACACTTTCCATCAGAAGTCCTCTCCCGATCTTCGTCGCCCCCGACTTTGCCATGTTCACACGACTTCCCGTAGCCATACCATGCAAATTAATGTGTGTGTGTTATGGGACTTAACTACTAAGGTCATCAGTCCCTAAGCTTTCACACTACTCAACCTAAATTATCCTAAAGACAAACACACACACACATGCCCGAGGGGGGCTCGAACCACCGCCGCGACCAGCCTCACAGTCCATGAATGCTGCGCCCCAGACCGCTCGGCTCATCCCGCTGCTCTTGCCTCGTCGTCTGAACTTGCTAAAAACACTAGGTCATCTGCGTATGTTGTGCGTATAAAATTGTTGTGTCTTATCGTCATTGCTTGGAGTCGATCCCGGCGCCCGCAGAGCAACGACTCGACAGCGATGGCATACAGTATCATCGACAGGGCAACACCATGCATCCATTGATGAGCACTCTGGATGAGGCGCCGTGGAGTAGTCGCAGAACGACGGTGACGAACTCTCCGGAACCTTCATTTGCGTCATCACTTTCACGAATAAGCCTGGCGCACAAAGGCGAGATCGAAGTGTATCAATATCAGTGCACCCCGGAGCCTACATGTTGTCGCCAGGAGATCACATTGCAGTAGTCGCTGAGTGCCGTTTGTATATTGCTATCCCCTCCTAGTTTTGTCGAATGATCGAATGATATCACTTGGCTTAGTACACGTTCAAAGCGTGCTGGTGTAAATCTTAGGAAGAGTCAATGGCCCGTAGGCCTGTATCCCTGTGCCGCCGGTTGGTTTGTGGACAGGAATGATCTTTCCTTCCACGAAGGAGACATCAATTCGCTGTACATCGCAGTCCATCGCGGAGTCATGAGACCTTTAAATGTACGATAAAACTCTAACGGAAACCGTTTGGCCCCAGGGTAATGGTTCGACGCTCCCTTATTGACCCTTCTATTACGTAGTCATCCGTGACTTCCCCCGTTAATTCTTGGTCGGCCGGCGCGTCGAGATACGTGGTTAGCGTTCGTGGGACCTCATTGTTCCACAAAGGCGTTGGCGATGTCTTTTTGGGCTAACGACCGCGTGTGTTAAGGTTCTGCGCCTACGTTGTTTATGCCTGATAACGTGGTACATCGTGGCGTGTCTCCACAGACTCGTCCCTTGCGTGGACTGTTGCTCCCTCCAGAGGGCGTCGTGTTATGGACATTATTTGGGCTTCAAATGCCTCTGAGCACTATGGGACTGAACATTTGAGGTCATTAGTCCCATAGAACTTAGAACTACTTAAACGTAACTAACCTAAGGACATTATACACATTCATGCCCGAGGCAGGATTCGAACCCGCGTCAGTAGCAGTCGCGCGGTTCCGGACTGAAACGCCTAGAACTGCTCGGCCACAGCGGCTGGCTTTATAGCAGCACACCGATTCTGTGAAGGCGCTTGTACAGAAAGATCGCGGAGCATACTGAAAAAAAAAAAAAAATTTCGTTGTTTGGCGCCTCCACATCATCTGCTCTCTGCCGTATGCAAGTAACGCTTAGCGCAATACAGGCTTAACGCATTCCAGCCACCATTGCAATGTCGTCGGACATGTCGGTAGGCGTCGGTCACATACGTGACAAGTGTCCGGTTAAGCGTTTGCACTCGGATTCCCTGAGATGCGCCGTATTCCATTTCCATATACTGCGAGTCCTCAGTAGTCGCTGATGACTTAGGGAGACGCTGCATATGTACTGTAAGAGAGCCATGACTAAGGAATTTATTGCTAGCGCAGTCCAGCAGATGTAATTTCGATAGATTGCTCATGCGCTGCCTTCGATATGTAAGCTTTAAGAGAATCTCAGACCAGAGAGCAATGTTGTATGCAGTATAAACTGTGTGGCAGTAGGCGTCTTAAGTAGTAGCTAGCGGTCTGGCGTATGGAGTTGGCTGGGTCGGTCGTGGGGAGCGATACCGGTGCCTGAGCGATGTAGGATAAGGTAAAAAAGCCTCGAGCATATGTACTATTGTTATATCAAGTGCCCATGTAAATGTTTTTAAAAAATCTCTTAATAATAATCTTTCTTATAAAAATAACTTTTGACAATCATTCATCTCAATTTAAAGAATTTACTAATTTCTCCAATCCATGATCATTCGATTATTGTAAAGAGTAGCTGTGCCAGAAAAATTTCTTATGGGAGCAGATATATACGCTTAGCCGGCGACTTCATTGAGGTAAGAATTTTCAGTTTATTCTGTATGATCTTTCAGGGCCATGACGCAGCACTGCTGACCTCCAAAATTTATCAGTTTAGATTCACAGTCTGTTAATTATTGGAAGGTTATATACGTGAGCCACAATTTTATTTAGAGGTTAGTCACATTTTATTATTCCAATGTTACGGAAGTAAACTGTTGATAGGTTACGCTGAATGTCAATGTTATATATAATTAATTATTTTTTATCTGTGGGGAGGTTACAGTATGCTATGTGATCTTAAAAGGCGACGGGCCACAATTCCGCCATGAGGATCGCACATTCTAGAGGACGTGTTACGTAAATTCGATCGAGGTTACTTGCCGAGTGACTTGTGACATGGGTACATCTGTGTCTGTCGCCATGTGACGTCTTCCACGTATCGATTGGATTCATGTCCTGTATCACTTGCCGCAGCTCCCCAAGGAACCTTGTGTGTAAATATGTGATTAGTGTGACTGATTGATCCAAATACCATAAGTCTTAATCATATAGATAAAACAATTGTGAATGTTAATGCTAAATGGCTTGTTCTGGTAGAAGTATAAGGAAACGATCATATGAAATTATTGAATAATATTACAATGAAAACTGAAATAAAGATTAATGTTGTTCCATTAAATGATGGCTTGAATTGTAGCAAGGGTGCTGATCCGTTAGCGTGAGCACGCAGTTGAAGTCGCCTCCAAATAAGACATGTTGATGCCGGCCTGGTGCAATCTAATGTGCGTGAAATCGGAATCGATCGCACTCTCTGTCGGCCCCGACCGTGCGTAGATGTTAAGGATCCGTATTCATAGCACTGTGAGCACCAGTCCTTGCGCTGACGGCAGATACACCACGTCCTGGCCAACATAGAAGTATCGCTGTTCGGCTGCCGCCGTCTGTAGTTGGTGTAATGTACCTAGCGTGCTCATAGAGGTCGGGGACACAAACACCTTCAACTCCCAGGGAGCTCGACACTCTTTGGCGGGTTTGTGCTTGGCCGCCACGGGGCCCCAGACTTTGCAGTACTTTTCCCCTTCCGTGTTGCATGTCTATCCTCTTGCTATTCGTTTTCCTCTCCCTAGGGGAACATGTCTGGTGTATTATTGCGGATGTTGTGCATTCTGTCGCTGACGTGCGAACAGTCTTCCCTTAGTTTTTCGCTCGCTTTTCATTTCTTCGTTTCCCTTCTCCTCTCGTTCCTTCGTCTCGGCGTTTGAGTGTTATCTTCCTCCTCTTTGTGCACTCCTGGAGGCCGGCCCACGTGTGTGGCGTGTAACATGTGACAGGGTAACGCTTAATTCCCAGCCCCAGGTCAACAGGTAGGATTCGCACGTACACCCTGGTACAGTCCAGTCCGAGGGAGGGGTGATTGCCTGAGCTGTAACCTTCCCAATTTGCCGACTGGTACCTCCGGCAGGTGTTAGGGAGGTGTGTCGTGAGGTGCGAACGATCACCTAAGGCGGGTGCGCCCCCTTGTGAACGGGGGCCCCCAGTTGGAAGGAGCGCGGCATCGGAGATGCTGGCAACCATGGGGGATTTCCTCGCAATGAGTCAATCATCTTCCCAATCAACGCCTACAAAAAGTAAACGCTACGAAGCTAATGATTCAAAGATCTTTCCCGTTGCACCACCGTTCCTCATGGTCTCACGTACTGAAGATCGTCAGTCCTTCACGATGGCAAATCCCTTTATTATCCAGAAAGGTGTAGAAGCAATTGCTGGCCCTATGAAATCCTGCTGTCGTTTACGGAATGGCAAGTCTGATTCTCAAGCATAACAACAGCATGCTTTCTCACTTCTCCACGGTTACCCTGTTCGTGTAGAGGCCCATAGAACTTTGAATTCCTCCCGTGGTGTAATTCATAGCAGGCTGTTCGACGGTCTGATTGACGGCGAAGCATAATCTTACCGCTCTGACCAGGGCCTCATTACCGTTCATCATGTAATGAACAAGGTAGATTCCTCCACATTGCCCACCCGCGCTCTCTTTCTCATCTTTGATAGAGTGGTGCTTCCGTCCAAGCTCAAAGCAGGCTATGAAATTATCACTGTACGGCCATACCCGATACGCTGCTACCAGTGTCATCGTTTTAACCACACTAGAACGTCTTGTCGATACCAAGCCAAATGTGTCACCTTTGGTAGGGATGTGAACGAGGACGATTGTCCACCTCCTTCTCCCAGCTGTGTCAACTGTAATGGTGGCCACGCCGCCTCCTCTCGGGAATATCACGTGTATCTCGCTCAGTGGGCTGTTCAAAAGATCTGGGTAAAGGAAAATGGGCCTTATCCAGTTGCTCGCAAGTTAGTGGCTAATAGCAAACCATGCATTCTCTCGTCTGGTACCTATAGTTCTGCTCTTCATACGCCTCACTCCATGAAGGACGTGTCCACGCAGAGATGTGACCTCCCATTCAGCTCTGAGGTTGTGAAATCGCCCTGTGTCAAGGTAGCATCGCCATCCTCCCGTCCAACTGTGCAACAAGCCATGAAACTCTCGCGAAACCACCAGCTACACAACCAGTAGGCCAGAAAGGACAGGAGTACTCCCATGAAGACTGCCTCTGTCCCTCCATCCAAACAACACCCGAGTCTTCATCTAACCGGAAAGGCTCGAAGAAACCCACCAAGGTCAAGCGGTCTTCTCCTTCGCCAACTCGAGAACGCTACCCCACGACCTCTGTGTCCTGTAGCACTATGGGACCTAACATCTATGGCCATCAGTCCCCTAGAACCTAGAACTACTTAAACCTAACTAACCTAAGGACAACACACAACACCCACCCATCACGAGGCAGAGAAAATCCCTGACCACGCCGGGAATCGAACCCGGGAACCCGGGCGCGGGAACCGAGAACGCTACCCACGACCTCTGTGTCCTGTAGTAGCGCCTCTGCCCCAGCTGTCACTACGTCTCTTCCTCATCATGACTATCCTCCAACGGAACGTTCGCGGCCTTCGGTACCGCAAAGAGATTTTACGGCTGCTTTTAGAGTCCCAGCGTCTCCTTGTACTCTACTTTCTGGAAAAGAAATGGCTCCCTCACGTTGAGGTTTAACATTTCGTACCAATTTGTTTTGAACATCCCTCTGTGGTCGGCATTCCCACTCAGGGTGGCGTCATGCTGCTCATATGGGTTGACATTCGTAGTCAACCCATCTCCCTAACTGCCAATATTCAAGCTATTGCTGTTCGCTTTTTCCTTCCTCACCTGACGTTTTCCCTCTGTACTATATACGTCCCGCCATCATTAGATGTCACCAGGGCAGACTTCCTTCAACTTATTGGGCAGATACCTCCCCCATTTTTGTTTCTCCGTCACTTTAACGCAAATCATACCCTTTGCTAACCTTCTTGACCAATTTAATCTCTTCTGCCTTAACACTGAAGCACCCACTTTCCCTACCGACTTCTCGCACACCTGTTCCCATTTTCACTGCTCAGTTTGCCCATCGTCCTGAGTGGTCAGTTCTTTCTGACACCTATTCCAGCGACCATTTCCCGTGTGCTATCCGTTTGCTGACTCCTACCCCACCCGCGTGCACGGCTAAATGTCAGCTTCCTAAGGCTGGCTGGCAGCTATAATAGTCCTCCTTGGTGACCTTCGAAGAGCAATATTTCCCCCGTTGTGATGAGCACGTCGAATATCTCACAAACGTTATCCTTACTGCTGCAGAACGTTCAATCCCCCGCACTTCCTCTCTACCACGTCGTGTCCCAGTCCCTTAATAGATTGAGTCGTGCCGCGACGCAATTTGTGCACATAGGCGTGCTCTCCGCGTTTCTAACCGCCACCCTACGCTGGCAAAATGCATACATTATAAGCAGAAGCGTGCGAAGTGTCGTCGCTTTCTTCGGGATGGCAAAAGTGCTAGCTGGACTTCATTCACTAGTTCTCCTAACAGTTCCACAGCTTCCCCTGTCGTGTGAGCCCACCTGCGATGCCTCTCTGGAACCAAGATCCATTCCCCAATTTCCGGCCTGACAGTCGCTGACGATGTCATCATAGACCCTGTTGCTAACACCTTGGGCCCCCATTTTTCGGAAGTTTCGAGCTCTTCCCACTATCACACTGCCTTCTTCCATCACTCTGGACTCGCATTTGGGAGGACGGCGGTTCAATCCCACGTCCGGCCATCCCAGTTTAGGTTTTCCGTGATTTCCCTAAATCGCAAATGCCGGGATGGTTCCTTTGAAAGGCGACGACCGACTTCCTTCCCCATCCTTCCCTAATCCGATTAGACCGATGACCTCGCTACCTGGTATCCTTCCCTAAAACAACCCAACCCTTCCTCCATCGGAAACGAGTGGAGAAGGCTCGGGTGATGCCCTTCTCTTCTCCGAATCGTGAGCTCTACGATGCCGCCTTCACTACAAGGGAGCTAGATCTTGCTCTCAGTTCAGCCTGATGCTCCGCCCCAGGACCAGATGTCTTCCACATTCAGACGCTGCAGCGCTTTTCCCTTGTGGGCAAGCACTTTCTGTTTAACACGTACAACCGCGTCTGGGCATAGGGCACATTTCCTGGACGCTGGCGTGCAGCCACCGTCATACCATACCTAAGCCCGGTAAGGACAAAAACCTTCCTTATAGCTACCGTTCCATCTCTCTTACCAGCTCCTTCTGCAATAATCCTCTGCCTGCCAATAATCCTCTTCAGTGCGGATGCACTCTCTTTGCTTTAAGTCTTACGAGAATCGGTAGATAGACTGCCGCGAGTAATGAATATAGCGCGCAGGGGCACTACAAACGTAGTATGTGGATAGTAAGATGGAAAAGTGGGTCTCACGGGGAGCATGCCAGAGATAAGTCACTGCAGTCGCGAAATCCTGTGTTTTCGATGCCTCAGTCGGACAGAGCGTCTACCATGCAAGCAGGAGATCCCGGATTCGAGTCCCTGTTGGGGTACACATTTTCATCTATCCCCGTTGATATTTATCAACGCCTGTAAGCAGCTAATGTTCTGGAAATAATTCTTCATATTCATATATTATTCTTGGTTGTCGAGCCAATTGGCGGGCAAATTATGTAAGTAAAATCGAGGTCTTAATTTAAGGTAAACACCTGGAAGGCTGGCTCAATTTGATGTTTCATTTATCATTTCCAAACAAATATTTTTTTATTAATAGTAATTGTATCATAATCCAAGTTAGAGTTGCCTGGATTCTTGCCAACTTCGTGGAGATAGCAAAGTGTTTTTAATTAATATCACAATGCATAAGGAGATTTGCATTATACATAAAATTACAAATGGTACTCGAAGAACATGTCAGCTGTATCATACTATAATGGCCCGATTACAAACAGTAAACTGATTAAATAAACCTGCTGCATGACTCTGTTTACGTGACTACCATAACAACTGTGGGTTGACCTCACAACAGGACTTGAATATAAGTTCAACAAATGTTAAATGGAAGACAATATAAAACATATGTCGCCACTGCGAAAGTAAGCTCTAGGCCTACTACAAGGCAAGACATTGAATTTTTATGCAAAGTTCATTAGCCACCTCACCAGTAGCAGGTACACAATAACTTTAAATTTTCCTTTCACTACCAATACTAGAGAGAGTAAGGCAAATGGCGGCACTTTGCTGTCGTAAGACAATGTTAGTGTGCTCTAACATAGACAAGACACGGCCATGTTGGCAAAACGCTACCCACGTTTATAGACGTCAGAAAACAATAATACTTCACTGATCAGTCACAACGCTGTTCCACAAAAATCAAATTAAAAAGGGCCCCTATACCGCTATTAAAATGATAATGACAATTAAACCCTTACTTTTTTTTAGAGAAATCAAGAAACTCAGTGCTCAGTTTGTCCAAAAGCTTTTATCACAGGCCGACAAGGACCTAGTAAAACAGAAACACGGAGTAAATTACTTTCCCAACATCACTAAAGCCAAGTCCAAACCCGGAGCCGGCCGGAGTGGCTGTTCGGTTCTAGGCCCTATAGTATGGAGTCGAACGATCGCTACGGTCGCAGGTTCGAATCCTGCCTCGGGCATGGATGTGTATGATGTCCTTAGGTTAGTTAGGTTTAATTAGTTCTAACTTCTAGGCGACTCATGATCTCAGGATTTAAGTCGCATAGTGCTAAGAGCCATTTTCTTCTTTCTTCTCCTAACCCGGAAACACTCCCGCCGCAGCACTATACCAAAATAATGACAATAAGCTACACAACAAGCGGGAGATCCGCAAAAGTGCGTGTGACTTGCCAACACCTACGTCTCGTGCGATGACGAGAAGGCCAGCGAAGCAGAAGGAAAACGCACACCTGCCACGGACCAGCACAAAACCAACGCGTCAACCGCTGCCTATGCAGGGATGTCGAAATACACCAAACAGCAAACAAGTCTGATAGAAATTAACATACACACCAATTCTTAAACGGGCAATTAAAAAATATTTTCAAGGAAACCATCTAATAAAACTTCGGTATAGGAGCGACCCGCTCAAATCATTTGAAGTTAACCTTCCTAGCAATAACAAGAAATACTGTACAAAGTCATTTAAAAGAAGCATCACATAACAATTAAACAAGGTTAAACAAGTCAAGATAATTTAGTAATTAGGGTACGCTTCAAATGGCAGACAGCCGGTTAAAAAGCTCACCCATAAGCCGGATGACGTGCGGAATAAGAGAGTGTGCAAATACAAGCATCCACACACATATGACCCACACATGCGTACCTTCAGGCTGAGTGCATACAACTTTAATTACAGGCAAAATCCAATAATTGGCCCCAGGAAGAGCCATGAGGTCTACAACAAACAGAAATTACATTCATAGTATGAAGTACCCGATAACAATCAACGATTTCAAGTAACAGATTAGCCAGCCGGAGTGGCCGAGCGGTTCTAGGCGCTTCAGTCTGGAACCGCGCAGCCGCTACGGTCGAAGGTTCTAATCCTGCCTCGGGTGTGTGTGTGATGTCCTTAGGTTAGCTAGGTTTCAGTACTTCTAAGTTATAGGGGACTGATGACCTCCGCTGTTATGTACCACAATGCTCAGAGCCATTTGGAACCAAGTAACAGATTAACATTGCAAAATACTAGTTTGGCTTGCATAGACGTCCGCATTAACACACATAGCCCCAAATGAGGACACTAAGAGGCATAAAAAACCGTATTCCTGGTCGTCTCACATCGGTGCAGAATTAACGATCTTTCAGCACAGCACTTGCTGAACAGCCTTCATAAATAATTTCAAATAAATGCCGAAGTGGTCAGTAGCTTCAGGATTCCAGGTACACACCGAATAATACCGCCCTCCTGTTAGCAGCAGTCGTTCAATACGTATTTAGCACGCCACAATTGACTGATGCACTTCGTAACGATGTTGCACGCGATGAGAGCCGTTCTCTGCCCGCTAAACTCGCCGGTACCAACGGTCAACCGTTTCAACACGCTGCAATTGCCTGGACACCGATTACTGGCGCAAACTCGTCCAGCTCCCTGTCCCACACACCCGCTACCGCACCGCCTTAGATGGGACACATAATCAAGCAAATATGATAGAACGAAGGCCACAATCGATGGAACGCTTTCACAAGTGGCGCCAGTAGGATTGGGTACGTGCCCTCGCTGCAGCCCAAAAAGCTCAGTTTTTAAATCAAATTTCTGTCACCAAACTGCCCGCAGCTACTGCTACGTCGGTTTTCTTTCATTTTAATGAAGATTCCAGGCGTTGTTACTCCATTTGTAAGCAGTGTACTTATTCTTACAGAAATATGTTAACGAATTTAATATACTAACAGAGTCCATATTATACATTCGTCATAAAAATTGAAAACCATGATATTTTTGGCTGTATTTACTTCACAAGCTGCGGTATTGTCGTGAATAAAAGAATGATATAAAAAGTGTATAATAAAAATTCTTTATCTCTAGTAAAATTGTTTATTCTATACTGGGTGCATGGTAGAGCAACCGGTTATGACTTTTTTGAAATAGGGCCGTTTCGCTTGCAACAGAAACTGTCTTAATTCAAGAAATCTTTTATTTCTCTCTATGATCACAAATATTTTGGTCGGGGGAGTACTTTCTTCTGAAGGTGATCGCCTCTAATCCAAACCAGTAGCCCAAGGGCCATAAATTTTGTGGTTATAGATGGAAATAAAGTATATTTGTGGTATGCAACTTACTATTCATACTCCGATGACTAAGTAAAATCGTTGATCAATATTTTCTAGAATTCGTGTTTTTATTTCTTAAATATCAAGTGCAATATTAGTAACTTTTGTAATTGTACAGATGGTTCATTTCAAGAACTATTAGCCTCCTTAAATTTCTTTAGAGTCACAGCTGTATCTAGTGTCCGGTTTCATTTCTAGTGAATATTAATGCCATAAGCTTTCTCTATGTGAGAACAGGCTAAAATATAAATAAAAAGATGTCAGTATATTTAAAATATTGGCGCTGCGATCGACATTTGTAGTAACAGCCAGTGGAGGGAATATATAAAAATAGGAATGATATTTTTAGTAGTTATGGTGCGGTGGTCAACTTGAATTACTGAAATCCTTGACTGAATGAAATAAATTGCTTCTCATTGAGCTGAAACCGTGACAAGAGTTTCGTAAAACATTTTACCTTGATGAAGTGCATGTAATTACCAAAATAATCGGGAAGTCAGCCTTTCTACTGTTATACTTTCAGAGGAAAACAAAATAATACTGATAATTAGCTCAAAGTAAACTGTTCTTTATAAAATGATTCTAAGCGCTGCAATAGTCTTTAAGAGCAGTTTCAGTAAATAAATGTCCAACGAATCATGGAATACACAGCATTTAGTGTTTAAACAGTTTTCTAGCAGTTCTCTCTCTTTTGCTAGCTGTTGGTTAGAAAGCTTAATGGATAAAGCTGTTACAGGAGTTTGCCCATTAGTTCGATGATATTCGAGGTGCAAGCAATGACTGAAAGTTTTAAACGATGTCAGAAGTAACTTTGTTAAAGCTATGCGATGCCTTTTATGACACTAAAAAAACCAAACTTCGGAATTCCAGTTCATTCTTGAAGTCTCACTTCAAATTAGTCAAAACAAATCTGTACCACAGTAGAGAACACGCCTGCCACCAAAAATAATACTGCACAGTTCTCTGTTTCTGTTTGATTAATGCGACCTGTGCTTCGGTACACACCTAAAGGAGTAAATCTAATTCAATAAATTTGTTAGCAACTTCTAAGACAATTCCATATCTAGAGCCCAGGAAGCCATAAAGACCCTTTGGCTTTTTTTCCTGGTCAGTACTGTGCAATGTCTATAGTATAAATTGCTTTCACTTTTTTCCGGTTAGAGTATATGTTCTGGAATAGTTTGTTTCATCCAGTGCAGGAGGAGCGCTTGGGCGGCCTGAGTGAGGCATGTCATCGAGAGTTCTTGTCTCTCTGTATCTCCTCCATGTCCGATTGGCATCGCTTTGGTTCACTCCGAGACGCATGGACACTTCCCTCGTTGAAAGCCCTTCCTGGCATAAAGTAACAATGTGGACGCGATCTAACCGCGATGTTGACCGTCTAGGCATGAGTTAACTACAGACAACACAAGCCGTGTATCTTCTTCCTGGTGGAATCACTGGAACTGATTGGCTGTCGGACCCCCTCCGTCAAACAGGCGCTGCTCATGCATGGTTGTTTACATATTCGGTTGGGTTTAGTGACATATCTGAACACCCAAAGGGACTGTGTCTGTCATACAATATCCACAGTCAACGTCTATTTTCAGGAATCCTGGGAACTGGAGTGATGCAAAATTCATTGTAATATGTGTATACGTCTATCATCTGACATACACTCCTGGAAATGGAAAAAAGAACACATTGACACCGGTGTGTCAGACCCACCTTTCTTGCTCCGGACACTGCGAGAGGGATGTACAAGCAATGATCACACGCACGGCACAGCAGACACACCGGGAACCGCGGTGTTGGCCGTCGAATGGCGCTAGCTGCGCAGCATTTGTGCACCGCCGCCGTCAGTGTCAGCCAGTTTGCCGTGGCATACGGAGCTCCATCGCAGTCTTTAACACTGGTAGCATGCCGCGACAGCGTGGACGTGAACCGTATGTGCAGTTGACGGACTTTGAGCGAGGACGTATAGTGGGCATACGGGAGGCCGGTTGGACGTACCGCCGAATTGCTCAACACGTGGGGCGTGAGGTCTCCACAGTACAACGATGTTGTCGCCAGTGGTGGGCGGAAGGTGCACGTGCCCGTCGACCTGGGACTGGACCGCAGCGACACGCGGATGCACGCCAAGACCGTAGGATCCTACGCAGTGCTGTAGGGGACCGCACCGCCACTTCCCAGCAAATCAGGGACACTGTTGCTCCTGGGGTATCGGCGAGGACCATTCGCAACCGCCTCCATGAAGCTGGGCTACGGTCCCGCACACCGTTAGGCCGTCTTCCGCTCACGCCCCAACATCGTGCAGCCCGCCTCCAGTGGTGTCGCGACAGGCGTGAATGGAGGGACGAATGGAGACGTATCGTCTTCAGCGATGAGAGTCGCTTCTGCCTTGGTGCCAATGATGGTCGTATGCGTGTTTGGCGCCGAGGCACACAGGGCCAACACCCGGCATCATGGTGTGGGGAGCGATCTCCTACACTGGCCGTACACCTCTAGTGATCGTCGAGGGGACACTGAATAGTGCACGGTACATCCAAACCGTCATCGAACCCATCGTTCTACCATTCCTAGACCGGCAAGGGAACTTGCTGTTCCAACAGGACAATGCGCGTCCGCAAGTATCCCGTGCCACCCAACGTGCTCTAGAAGGTGTAAGTCAACTACCCTGGCCAGCAAGATCTCCGGATCTGTCCCCCATTGAGCATGTTTGGGACTGGATGAAGCGTCGTCTCACGCGGTCTGCACGTCCAGCACGAACGCTGGTCCAACTGAGGCGCCAGGTGGAAATGGCATGGCAAGCCGTTCCACAGGACTACATCCAGCATCTCTACGATCGTCTCCATGGAAGAATAGCAGCCTGCATTGCTGCGAAAGTTGGATATACATTGTACTAGTGCCGACATTGTGCATGCTCTGTTGCCTGTGTCTATGTGCCTGTGGTTCTGTCAGTGTGATCATGTGATGTATCTGACCCCAGGAATGTGTCAATAAAGTTTCCCCTTCCTGGGACAATGAATTCACGGTGTTCTTATTTCAATTTCCAGAAGTATATATTTGCCACTGTAATTGCATGTAAATGTTATGAGTGATGCCCCGGTTTGGTGACATTTGACAATGAGGAAAGTATGGCTGCGTCTTTGAAAATGTTATTATTTATATCCACCTTATGTCTGGACATAATTTTCTACGTAACATCTTTCATCCTTCTTAGGTCTATCGATGCGTTGAAATCGCAGTTCTCCCCGTCAAAACCATACCTCCCTTACGCAATCATAAGTATTCTTAACCATTGACAACAATTCGATGTTGTCAGCTAACATCCTGCTATATGTTTGTTGAAGTAATGGTGGCACACCCAAGCTGACTGCTGCCTTTGATGCTTTCCTGGTAAAGAAAACAAACTGCCTATAAACTGATTTGGATCTGCGTTAAAGAGTGGCAGAAAGCGGATGGAATGATGGTTTGAGATCGGGTTGTAACGAGGTATGATTTAATGGCAGACTGATGGTGCATCCTCGAGAAGGAAAGCCGTTGCTGCAGGTTATTTATCGCACATTCAACCATTTTTTCTAATTGTATCAGTTGTTTGGTATAACCTGCGCTCAACTCGTATGCCACTGCATGCTCTGTGTGTCACTTAGAGCGCTGTCTACCTGAAATTGTTAATAGCAAATGTCTCCATACCACAGTCACCAGAGAACTGACATGAAACATGCCCACTGATGGGAAATCTATTTCAACACCATATTCTAGAGGGGCATAGATGTATGAGAAGTACTCCATGTCTCTACCACATCTTGTACATAAATCAAGTCATCAGTTTCTTAACTGTCGTTATTTTAAGTTAGTAGGATGTGTTTGTGAGACACTGCAAACCCTATGAATAAACTTTCTTTATGAAGTTAGTGTAGCAAGGCGTGAAATTTCACATTTCAAGCACTGCTGCTATGCGTTTGTCTGCTTCCTTGTAAGAGATATTCTCCACTGCTGAGGATCATTTTGTACGACTGATCTGAGCATGGCATAATTCTATACCACGATCAGATATGAACAGTGGGCGACATATATCTCTGGAAAGCTATATTGTGTATGTATCACAAACCACCTATAAAGGAAGTAGATTTATCATCATAAAGTTTGTCACCGTAGTTAGTGGGATATGAAATTTGATGGGTCGATATACACTCCTGGAAATTGAAATAAGAACACCGTGAATTCATTGTCCCAGGAAGGGGAAACTTTATTGACACATTTCTGGGGTCAGATACATCACATGATCACACTGACAGAACCACAGGCACATAGACACAGGCAACAGAGCATGCACAATGTCGGCACTAGTACAGTGTATATCCACCTTTCGCAGCACTGCAGGCTGCTATTCTCCCATGGAGACGATCGTAGAGATGCTGGATGTAGTCCTGTGGAACGGCTTGCCATGCCATTTCCACCTGGCGCCTCAGTTGGGCCAGCGTTCGTGCTGGACGTGCAGACCGCGTGAGACGACGCTTCATCCAGTCCCAAACATGCTCAATGGGGGACAGATCCGGAGATCTTGCTGGCCAGGGTAGTTGACTTACACCTTCTAGAGCACGTTGGGTGGCACGGGATACATGCGGACGTGCATTGTCCTGTTGGAACAGCAAGTTCCCTTGCCGGTCTAGGAATGGTAGAACGATGGGTTCGATGACGGTTTGGATGTACCGTGCACTATTCAGTGTCCCCTTGACGATCACTAGAGGTGTACGCCCAGTGTAGGAGATCCCCACACCATGATACCGGGTGTTGGCCCTGTGTGCGTCGGTCGTATGCAGTCCTGATTGTGGCACTCACCTGCACGGCGCCAAACACGCATACGACCATCATTGGCACCAAGGCAGAAGCGACTCTCATCGCTGAAGACGATACGTCTCCATTCGTCCCTCCATTCACGCCTGTCGCGACACCACTGGAGGCGGGCTGCACGATGTTGGGGCGTGAGCGGAAGACGGCCTAACGGTGTGCGGGACCGTAGCCCAGCTTCATGGAGACGGTTGCGAATGGTCCTCGCCGATACCCCAGGAGCAACAGTGTCCCTAATTTGCTGGGAAGTGGCGGTGCGGTCCCCTACGGCACTGCGTAGGATCCTACGGTCCTGCCGTGCATCCGCGTGTCGCTGCGGTCCGGTCCCAGGTCGACGGGCACGTGCACCTTCCGCCGACCACTGGCGACAACATCGATGTACTGTGGAGACCTCACGCCCCACGTGTTGAGCAATTCGGCGGTACGTCCACCCGGCCTCCCGCATGCCCATTATACGCCCTCGCTCAAAGTCCGTCAACTGCACATACGGTTCACGTCCACGCTGTCGGGGCATGCTACCAGTGTTAAAGACTGCGATGGAGCTCCGTATGCCACGGCAAACTGGCTGACACTGACGGCGGCGGTGCACAAATGCTGCGCAGCTAGCGCCATTCGACGGCCAACACCGTGGTTCCTGGTGTGTCCGCTGTGCCGTGCGTGTGATCATTGCTTGTACATCCCTCTCGCAGTGTCCGGAGCAAGTATGGTGGGTCTGACACACCGGTGTCAATGTGTTCTTTATTCCATTTCCAGGAATGTATGTCTGGTCTCCCAGGACGTCACTGGCGCGCGGGGCGCATGGCAGAGGTAGCTGGAGGCCGGAACGAACTGACATTTTCTGCTTAAGGCATGAGTCGTCACTGCGGGTTACAAACGCGCAGATTATTAATTGTGTTGCCCTCTTGATGGATGAATAGCGAACTTATACCCAATATGATGTACTGGGCAGCCCTCGTGATCGGGTGTGTTGCAAGTATTCTCTGATTTTTATGTGGAAATATGAGAATTTTCAATGTGGCGATTGTTTCCGCTGGAAAATTATTCCAGCCAATGTATATTGAATGGCAGTTTTACATATGTTCCATGTTTCTTTGGTTGAGAAAATATCAATTGTGATATGTGTTGTTTGCACCAAGACCGTGAAAAACGTTGGAAGAGACTTTTGCTGATTCTCTACAGATGAGAAACACATATGATATGTATTAAGATCCTGGTTGAGTTTGTGAAGTACAAGGATGATATAGAATTTGTTTTATCATTCACATCGGTATTCGTTAAAAAATACGAATGGAACGAACAGTTTCCACTGTTTTCGAGATTTTACATAAAAATTATTGCAGATGAGGTATGTTTCTAGTTGCTCATTGGTTAGCAACACGACCCACATAATTACGTCGCTGAAGTTTCGAGTTTCTACAGATATAATTATAACTTTTTGTCTTATAGTGTACAAACGATAGATAGTATAATGCTACGTGCTTGATACCTAGAACACTAGCCTAAATGTTACGATATTCTGGCAAACCATGTGAAAGCAGAAGAAATTGGTAAGCAGGTTAAAACTGAAACAGTATCGTTAGTGGACACATGTGTGCGGGGGGAATCAGCCCAGCCTTTATACACCAGTTTGGAAAGTGACCGCAGTCCGAGGGCACTTTGATTGTGCGTGATGCCAGTGTGTGCTAGATAGGCAGTTGTCTCGTGACCGTTGGCCATGGTGGGTAGCCGAGCCATCTCGCAAAATATATCGAGTGTTGCGACTACATGCAGTTATTGTGCTTTTGTTTTTTGGGATCAGTCTTCGCAATATATGTGTGAAAGTCTGCCGGTAGGTAGCTACGTGCCGGATGCAGAAGTTTAGATTTTGTATGGTGGAGGATACGAATGGTGTTCTCTACATCGATATGGGATGTTGGTACAATCGTTAGTGGTGATATAGCCTGGTTGGAGAACGATTTCACGTCGAAAAATTCCTTGACAGGAACAGAGCAATGTAACCGGGGAAGTGTCTTAGGCGATAGTTTTCGTATTTCATGAACTGTAAACCACTCTTGCAGGGTTTTAGTATCAGTGCAACACGAGTGCCATATGATTTTCGATCACGAACAAAACAGTTACCGCAAAAAATCTCGTAATTTGTCCGTCTGCAGATAATGGCGGACAGTTCCCTCACGCCAGAAGCAGCAATTTGGTGCGTAAATTCAGTAAGGACGAATCAGAATGCTCCATTCACAGGAAGTTTCAGGATCGGCAAATTAATTCGCGATTACCGAATCACATCTCACTGACGTAGCATAGAAAGTAAAAATCCATGTAATTCCAGAGTCTGGAGTTGGTTGCAGCTCCAACTACAGCCCTAACAGTGCTTTGTGTGCGAGTGTGTTTCGAATAGTAGTTTGTGTAGCGAATCGTTTATTTTACATTTCCTGTGGCACACCTTCTACGGCAGTAGCATTCTAGGGAGAAAATTCTGCACATTGCTTAAACATCAGATTTAATAGCTCCCGAAACAGTTCATGTTCAGTGACAAGGAGTACTCATGTGCCACGAAGAAAGAAAGTGTGCCAAGGAGGCAGAAAGCTGAGGTATTTCCCCATGCCGCAGGAAGTGCTCAGTATTCCACAGTAGCTGCTACGTATCGGACAGTAGCCGATGCCCTGAGTCCAGCGCATGGCTCCGGTGGTTGCAGCACATTCGAGAATGTTCCTCAGATGTGATTAGTGCTAGCTGTGACAGTATATTCACATGGTTCCTTTCACTATCAGAATACAAAAGTACCAAAATAGTCTAATCTCGTCTAATTTGTTGGAACACCAGCTTCAATTTCGAGGTGTCATGCGATTTCTGAAATAAATAAACAATATTCTTAACCAAACTGTTTAAACAATGTCTTACACACGCTATATTAGTGTACCCTAAAATATAAATCAATAAGGAATGAAATACATAGGCTGTGCTGGGAAGCTAAGACGAAATGACTGAATCAAGAATGGGAAGACATCGAAAAGGAAATGATTGTCGATAGTCAGAACCAGCTTACAGGAAAACCAAAACAACCTTCGGCGAAATTAAAAACAAAGCTAGTAACATTAAGATTGCAAAGGGAATTCCACTGTTAAATATAGAGGATAGAGCGGAAAGGTGTAAAGAGTACGTTGAAGGCCTCTGTGAGGGGGAAAGATTTTTCTGATGTGATAGAAGAAGGGCCGCTTTAGAAGAGATAGAGGATCCACTATTAGAATCAGAATTTAAGAGAGCTTTGTGAGGAAAAAATATCATATACGGCACACGGGAGAGATAACATTCCTTCAGAATTAGTAAAATCTTTGGGGGAAGTGGCAACAAACTGATTATTCACGTTGGTGTGTAGATGACATCCTGGCGTCATACCATCCGACTTTCGGAAAATTATCATCCACACAATTCCGAAGACGACAAGAGTTGACAAGTGCGAGCACTAATTCACTGGTCATGCATGCAAGTTGCTGACATGAATAATGTACAGAAGAACAGAAAAATTTGAGAATGTGTTAGCTGACCATCAGTTTGGCTTTAGGAAAGGTAAAGGCATTAGAGAGGCAATTCTAACTTTGTGGTTGACAAAGGAAGCAAGACTAAGGAAAAATCAAGACACGTTCATAGGATTTGTCTTCCTGGAGGAAGCATTCGATAATGTGGAACGGTGCCAGATGTTCGAAATTATGAGAGTAATGCAGATAAGCTTTAGGGAGAGACGTGTAATGTACGATAAGTACAAGAGCAAAGAGGGAACAGGACGACGAAGTACGAGGTTCTCGGACTGAAAGGGGTGTAAGACAGGGATGTAATCTTGCTCATCTAGCCGGCCGCGGTGGCCGAGCGGTTCTAGGCGCTTTAGTCCGGAACCGCGCGGCTGCTACGGTCGCAGGTTCGATCCTGCCTCGGGCATGGATGTATGTTATGTCCTTAGGTCAGTTAGCTTTAAGTAGTCCTAAGTTCTGCGGGACTGATGGCCTCCAATGTTAAGTCCCATGGTTCTCAGGGCCATTTGAACCATTTTCTCACCTGCTGTTCAGTTTGCACATCAAAGAAGCAATAATGAAAACAAAAGTGCAGCAGTGCAGTTAAAATGGAATGTGAGACGATATCATTATATGATTCGCTGATGAAATTGCTGTCCTGAGTGAAAATTCAGAATAATTACGAGATCCTCTGAATGGAATGAACAGTCTAATGTGTATAGAATATGGATTGAGAGTAAGTCAAAGAAAGACGAAAGTAATGAGAAGCAGCAGAAATGAGAACAGTGAGAAGCTTAACATCAGGACTGATGGTCACCAAGTAGATGAAGTTAAGGAATTCTGTTACTAGGAAGGAAACTAACCAATGATGGGTGGAGCAAGGAGGACATCAAAAGCAAATTAGCACTGGCAAAAAGCGCATTCCTGGCCAAAAGATGTCTACTAGTATCAAACATAGGCCTTAATTTGAGGAGGAAATTTCTGGAGCACAGCATTGTATGTTAGTGAAACAAGAACAGAATACCGGAACAGAAGGGAATCAAAGCATTTCAGATATGGTGTTACAGACGAATATTGAAAATTAAGTAGACTGATAAGGTAAGGATTAAGAAGGTTCTGCACAGAATATGAGTGGAAAGCAACATGTGGAAAACATTGGCAAGGAGAAGGGACAGCATGATATAATATACTTCCATGGTACTAGAGATAGCTATACAGGGAAACTGCTGTAGATGAAGACAGATGGAATACAATCAGCAGATAATTGAGGACATAAATAGGAAGTGCTAATGTGAGATGAAGAGGTTGACACAGGTGCAATATTCGTGGCGGGCCGTATAAAACCAGTCGGAACACATGATATAACAGAAAAAGTTTGTATACTGTAGTCAGGTCTTCCCAGTCCAGAAGTTCGACATTTTTCTCTCGAGCTGCCATGTGGGATTATGGAGACGCTGTGGTGGATGAGAGGGGGGAGGGGAGGAGTCTGGGAGTTATCTCAGGGGAGCCCATTTGCCACGTAGGGAAGAACCATGATGTCATCAGGGATTGGGTGGAATTAATTGAATAATTACTTAATTACCATAATTTCATATCAAAATTGCACCAGATGCCGTTTTGTTCCACTACTAGCAGCGTTGTGTCGGTAATGTAGTTCTGAGTAAGGAAGTTTTTTTCGTAATATGTATCTGTGAAGATATTGTTTTCTAGCTACTTTATTGATTCATTAACTTTATGAAACTTTGTTGTGCACCACTGATGGCTCGAGTCATGTAATTTATCACTGTACAGTAACATTTGTTGATCACCATAAAATTATGACGTGTGGTGAGTGCTACAATAAATTTTGTTTGTGAAATCTGAAATAACTGTAATTCGGTAGCGATTTAAAACAGCAGCTATTTTTCAACTTAGCAGTTAGTGTTGTTCTGACTAGCCATTCTACAACATTATTTCAAATTGGAGTGACTCATTTTAGGTAATACAATCTGGCTCTAGACGAACAGAAACAGAGCCTAGGTTTAAATTAAATTAAATATAACTCAAAATTTTGTAAAACAGAGCCCTCAGTCGCGAACACAATTAATATGTGACACCGGTTTCGGTGTCACAAGGGACACCTTCTTCAGACAAAATTAAAACTAAAAGTTACAGCATAACATACAAAAAATACGAAAGATGCGGTCACACCTGACAGCGTCAGATGGTCAGCATTAAAATAAAATGCAACAGAGGTGCAAGCCACTAGGGGCTGCCATGTGTCCTCTGCTACAGTCAACACAAAAGTGACAGCTATGTTAAAAACATTAAATATAATTAATTTTTACTTCAATAGCGTCACAAAATTGTCACGAAGGTAGTAATGTCCTTGAGGGGCTGGTAGATCACTAACGAGTGGTCCCCGATTCTCCTGCTCGTAATTCAACGCTGATTCTCCAATTTTCCTATTCTGTCCACAGTGCCAATGTTTCGCATAGATGACACAACAGATGCGACTAGCAATAAAGATGATTCGGCTCCAGCTGCTTTCTATGTGGTGCAAGTGTTCATAAAAACAAGACCCGCATAACGGACCCAAGGTGCATAGATAAAACAAATAACGATTAACGATGTTGTACATGTTGGCTAGCTACTCGTTGCTGGACGGTGAACAGCTGCCCACAATTGCACATTTTGAGACCTTTGGATTGCAATGTAGGCGCGTGGTCTACGTCTGAGGAACTCTTAGTGTGTTGTCAGAGGTAGGTAATACGATTATTTTCCAGAGCAGATCCACGCTGGGAAACTCATTGTTTATGGGCTTGGAGAATCACAGAGTGAGAATTGTTTGGTTTTCGTTAAGAAACACAAAATAGATCTTCACAACGCACCTTAAATTTAAAAGGGTTTTAAAGTGTTGTTCTCGAAATTAATTTCGAAGTGTACGACGATGGTGTAAAGACTGTCACACTGAATGGAATAGGTTCGACTGGAGTGTGTTCATGTCATGAGGATATGGCATCAATTGTTGCATTTATACTTCTACCGATATAACAATTGGTTACTGGTGAGTTGAAGAATGTAGCACACAGATATTCGAGTATTTTTCTACCTTTACTGCTATTTTGAATACAGTTATTGTCCCAGGTGATATGATGTCTATTTCAACACGTACGCTTACGGCCACTAACATGGTCCCGCATCTTATGTGTCACGGGCTGTTGCCACGTGGCAATGAAATCTTCTAAGCAACTACTGAACTTGAAGCGTAACATTTCCTCGTTCCTAATGTAAATGTTTAGTCGCGAACCTTGAGTATATTTACTCTGTGACTCAAGAGCAAGCACACTGCGTTACATCCGCGTCAGATACATTTGCAGCAAACTATTTACAAATTCATTAAAAGCTGGATATATACCGTCTGCCGATGTCCAACATCCACCAAAGTATTTTTACTGAAGGAAGCACATAAGCTCGTTGTTAATCAATACTACATAAATTCAAATGCGACCAAAATAATGAGTAGGTTCACTGTTGCAATACGCGACTTAATATGGGAAAAGCAATCTTAGGGGACGTACACACATTTACAAATCGTTGGAGTAAATTCGACAAGGATGGATAGATTAGGGGTTGGTAGAACGCAGAATCGTAGAAAAGCAAATATCTTCAAGAAAAATAAATCGAGTTATTGAGTGCAATTTATCAGCTGTGGGATTATGAAAATTTCTGGAATGGTTTTGGAATCCGGTTCATATGGCTCTGAGCACTATGGGACTTAACATCTGAGGTCATCAGTCCCCTAAAACTTAGAACTACTTAAACCTAACTAACCTAAGGACATCACATACATCCATGCCCGAGACAGGATTGGATCCTGAGACCGTAGCGGTCACCCGGTTCCAGACTGAAGCGCCTGAAACCTCTCGGCCACAGCGGCCGGCTTGGAATCCGGATTAGAGGGGAAGGGGAACTCATATAATATCGAAGACACCGGCTTCATAGAGCTTAGTCTGTATGTTATTAATTCCTTGCAAATACCTTTTAAAATGATTGGACATTAGTAAAAGGTAAACATTCAGTACGCAAACAATTAAGGGTAAATGGCGTTATGCAAAGGTCATAATTAAGTAAATGAACAAAACGCAATAAAAAAGGAAAGAAAAACCGCAGCACATTGTACGTGTTCTGAAGCGTACAAGGGGATCTGGAGACCATCTCCTTTGCAAACGCAACTATTGCAGGTGCTCATATTAGAACAATTGTCGTCAGATTTACGTTATTGGAAATTTAATTAACAGTGTGACAACGGGAACGTCTAAACTGCATCCGAATGGAAGACATAACATAGGCACTTGGCGAGTATCCCAACCGCGGCTAAGAGTCACGTCTAAACTACATGATAACATCAACAACTGTCCTTTCTAACATCCAAAAAGGAACTGAGTTACAGATGTAACAGTCAGTAAAATATTCTATTTTAATTATTTATTAATTAATTTTTTAATCCTGCTTGATGGACAATTTAATTGTGTTTACTTTTCGGTCAGTGAGCACATAAAATTTTTTGCTCATTTCAAGAGCTGCGGCAGAGACCAAATAGCCCCTTCCCCTCCTTCTAGCTTTGTTTCCTATAAACTGTATTTTACTGCTTTTAAAGCCTGACAATCAATTGAAACACTGTATTGTTGGTACGCTATTTTAGGTTAGACACACCTACAGTTTGTGTATCTGTTTCGATTACCAGTAGTGTTTGTCAGCATTAGTTTAAAAGTTTCCACACGTCTTTTCTTTCCACTTTAAACGCAGAAAATAAAAGGCTGAAAGTATATCTGCCAGAGGTCCGTATGTTCGGAATCACTTACTTAGTCGTTCCATAAATTTCTTTCGAGGGGTGGAAATGTAAGGTGCAGGAATTCGCAGAATTTTCCAAAGGTGTATAGCATTATACCATTTTAGCTGCATCATTCTGCTTGATGAGTGAAATTTAGAATATTTTACGGCGAAAGAAGCAAAATAAGTAGAAAAAACAGAAATGCCAGAATGCGGTGGACAAGCAGAGAAAAAGAAATAGGACCGAGATCAGCATAACTGGAAAAGGACGTAAAGGGTAAGAAGTTGTTAGATGGTGAGTCAGAGATAGGTCATGGATACCTCACAGATACTGACAGAGAGACCTGCTGCATTGTTACTGTGGTTTGGCAATACGACGTACAGAGGCATGGCCGGAGTTTCATAGCTCTCAACATGTTGCACTCTTTGCTTAGAGGGTTCCAAAACGCGTGACTTACACAGGATGCTCATCAACGAGAAAATTTACATCAAGCAAAAAGTAAAGACAAAAACTGAAACTATTTTCAAGATTTAAGTGATAAGACACTGTTACTAAATTGCCTTCATCGTCGTGCACAGAATCCGAAGGAATATTTCAGTCACCGTTTTTTTTTTAAGTTTTAATGGGATTTGCTTTTTGACAAATGACGCAAGTGTTTAATAATCGACGCACTTCGCCTCATTTCGGGAAAGAAGCAGAATATGTTGACTTTTCTTACACACTTTGCGACACCTTTGCGTCCCCATGCACGATGAGTCTTTGTCAGCGCTTGCAGACAGTATCCTTACAGACGAAGCGTTTGTGTTGGTGTGCCTTCTATAGAACGATACATTATTGTTTAAGGTTTCGCATGTTCCAAACTAATTGTTTTATCCTGTTTCAGATGTGTTCTCAGATGTGCCAACGTGAATATGCTTCTCGTAGTTTTTTCATGTTTCTTCACATGTAAATATAGTTTTGTGGGCAGGGTTTGTCTTCGATGAGAAAGTTTGATAGTCTGCTACTTTCCTTAAGGTTCCAGCGTTTTCAGTTAGACCTTGTTGCAGTGTAGACAATGTATCAGCTACACTGTTCTCTTTTCCTGCCATGTGAATTTGTCCAAATGAATATTCTTGTAAGGACATTGCCAGTGCACTTGGCACTGGTGTAACAATCTGGATGACTTCAAAAAACTCAAAGCTTGGGGATCAGTAACTACGTTTGTTTCTACCATAAATGTAGTAAATGAATTTTTGAACACCCACACAATTGATAACGTTTCCAATTCTGTTGCCGAATAAGAACACTTGTATTCAGTGAGTGTTCTACTTGCAAAGCTAATCATTTTTACTTTATACTTACGTTGTTCTCAATCTACCAGAAACAGACACGAGCCGAGACCTCTGTATGAGGCATCTGTGGGGACACAAATTTTTTGCTCGTATTAGTATGACTTAAGATCTGGAATTAAGTAATGATTCACTGATTGCGTTCAAAATTGACGCATTCCTCTGTCCAAAGCCGCCAAGTGTTATTCGTAAGTAATCATAGGAATGCTGTGCTATGCAGAATTTGTTCCGGAACGAAACGCCAGAAGAAAGACCAGAGACCAAAAAATTATTTTCACTGCTTCTTAATGTTTGGATATGGGAAATTCTTCAGTGAGTTAATTTTATCAGAATCTGATCGTAATCCTAAGGACAATAATATATGACCGAAGTATTTTCCAACGGCCTTGCCTCTGTGGTAACGCCGGTTCTCGTCAGATCACAGAAGTCAAGCGCTGTCGGGCTTGGTTAACACTTGGGTGTGTCACCATCCGAATCTGCCGAGTGCTGCTGTCAAGCGGGATCTTTTGGCCCTTATGAGTCCAGTTGAGGAGCTACTTGATTGAGAAGTGGTGGCATGGATCTCAGGAACTGACAACAGCCGGGAGAGCAGTGTGCTGACCACATGCCCCTCCGCCGGCCAGAGTGGCAGAGCGATTCTAGGCGCTTCAGTCGGGAACCGAGCGGCCGCTTCGGTCGCAGGTTCGAATCCTGCCTCGGGCATGGATGTGTGTGATGTCCTTAGGTTTAAGTAGTTCTAAGTTCTAGAGGACTGATGACCTCAGAAATTGAGTCCTATAGTGCTCAGAGCCATTTGAACCATTTGAACCACATGCCCCACCGTATCCTCATCCACTGTCGGCTGAGAACGGCATGGCGGCCGGTCGGTACTGTTGGGCCCTCAACGCCTGTTCGGTCGGTGTTCGTTAGTTTGCTCCAAAGTATTTGTAGCTATGACAGTGTCGTCAACATACAGTGGTATACTGTCTCGCAGCTCTGATCCTATTACTGTGTCGAACGCAGCGATGAACACTCCAGAATTAACATTAAGTCCGAAGACAGGACGTTACTCAGATAACTTCTACCACCAAAAATAAAGGTCTTATATTTTGTAGATTCTGGCGTTAGATTTACGTGCCAGTACAAACTTTTTAAACCAATACTTGTGAGATATTTGACACCATGGAATTTTTGAAACTGTTCATCAAGATTTTCAGGTCTTGTGTGTACAGGTACAGTTATCTTATTTGCGGCTCACGTGTCTAACAAGCGGCGAATACTTCCATTAGGTTTGGTTTCCGCAAACAGTGCACTGCAGTATGGTGACGTGGAAGGATCAGTTATGTTCTATTCTAGCGCGTGATCTCACCTCTCGCTCTTGCTCACTTTAACCAGGGATCACATATGTGTTGGGGCAAAATATATTAAGGGGGCACACTTTCATATTGTAAATAGAGGTTTCAATAGCAAAATGGTTCAAATATCTTTAAGCACTATGGGACTTAACTTCTGAGGTCGTCAGTCGCCTAGAGGTTAGAACTACTTAAATCTAACTAACCTAAGGACATCACACACATCCATGCTCGAGGCAGGATTCGAACCTGCGACCGTAGCAGTCGCGCGGTTCCGGACTGAAGTGCCTAGAATCGCTCGGCCACCACTGCCGGCTTTTAATAGCAGCTAGTTTGCATGAAAATACCTGTATATAGTGTAATAATAATTCATATAACTTAACCTGTTGTTCCTTTGTACACTCCTGGAAATGGAAAAAAGAACACATTGACACTGGTGTGTCAGACCCACCATACTTGCTCCGGACACTGCGAGAGGGCTGTACAAGCAATGATCACACGCACGGCACAGCGGACACACCAGGAACCGCGGTGTTGGCCGTCGAATGGCGCTAGCTGCGCAGCATTTGTGCACCGCCGCCATCAGTGTCAGCCAGTTTGCCGTGGCATACGGAGCTCCATCGCAGTCTTTAACATTGATAGCATGCCGCGACAGCGTGTACGTGAACCGTATGTGCAGTTGACGGACTTTGAGCGAGGGCGTATAGTGGGCATGCGGGAGGCCGGGTGGACGTACCGCCGAATTGCTCAACACGTGGGGCGTGAGGTCTCCACAGGATATCGATGTTGTCGCCAGTGGTCGGCGGAAGGTGCACGTGCCCGTCGACCTGGGACCGGACCGCAGCGACGCACGGATGCACGCCAAGACCGTAGGATCCTACGCAGTGTCGTAGGGGACCGCACCGCTACTTCCCAGCAAATTAGGGACACTGTTGCTCCTGCGGTATCGGCGAGGACCATTCGCAACCGTCTCCATGAAGCTGGGCTACGGTCCCGCACACCGTTAGGCCGTCTTCCACTCACGCCCCAACGTCGTGCAGCCCGCCTCCAGTGGTGTCGCGACAGGCGTGACTGGAGGGACGAATGGAGACGTGTCGTCTTCAGCGATGAGAGTCGCTTCTGCCTTGGTGCTAATGATGGTCGTATGCGTGTTCGGAGCCGTGCAGGTGAGCGCCACAATCAGGACTGCATACGACCGAGGCACACAGGGCCAACACCCGGCATCATGGTGTGGGGAGCGATCTCCTACACTGGCCGTACACCTCTGGTGATTGTCGAGGGGACACTGAATAGTGCACAGTACATCCAAACGTCATCGAACCCATCGTTCTACCATTCCTAGACCGGCAAGGGAACTTGCTGTTCCAACAGGACAATGCACGTCCTCATCTCTGGAATGTAAACATGAAATTGACGGTATTTCAGTGAACTCACGTCCAGAAATACAGATGACAAGTTGAGTACTTTCCCCGGATTATGCAACATTTCTTTAGTGGGAAGTAAGCACCATACACATTCTCACTGCCGGAATTACGTCCAATTTGCACGCTAATGGAACATCTATGATTGGATGGAGCCGTGGGTGAGGAATGCGTTACTCTTTCCGGTACTTGTCTTAGTTCCTCAGTTATTTAAACTCGTGACTCTGTTCAAGTTTTTCAATCTCATTGCTCGCAAAGTATTCACTCACCGACCGCTGTACCTCTTTCGGTAACTCTTCAGTAATACAGTTATCAGTGTACTTGTCTTTGTTGTCTGCCCACTCAAAACAGATACTGCTAAAGGTGTGAACATGGTCAGCGAACTATAACTCTAAAACGTTTGCCTATTCATTAGTGAAATGCTGTACTTTAAACTGAAGTGTATGTACAGTGTCATAAAGTGTGGTATTTCTACCAGTGAGCTTATCCAATTTACTGGGCAAAGTAGGACAACTGATAACATTGTTAGATTGTTAGGTAACGTTCAGTGTTGTTGCTTCATATTCTTATTCTCTTGGGATATTTTTGCCACATCTAAGGAAATGTTTCTATGACATGACTGAAAGTGATACACATTGGATGCAAACTCTGGAATTTGTATTGCGAAATTGTTTGTCGCTTCATTGAACTTTGAGGTCATTTCAAATGATATCATTGTTTCAGTTTCACTTCAGACCGTCAAAATTTCATCTTCTACCATTGGTTATTTCACCTTTATTGGTCATGTTACCTAATATACTTTCGAATATTTATCGAATACTATGTGCTGAAGGAGCTTGTACGAGCGGAAACGCGACATCGGTTGAAGGTAGAAACATTACATTCGCTATCTTTTCATTACTGGTAGCCGACTGCATATCTGATTGAAATGTGACAATTTCAGATTGAGAACTGGTTTCTCAGACAACAACATTAATAGTCTTCACGTTTGAATTAATGTCTACATCTTTACTTTTTCCATTAGAAGATACACTCCTGGAAATTGAAATAAGAACACCGTGAATTCATTGTCCCAGGAAGGGGAAACTTTATTGAAACATTCCTGGGGTCAGATACATCACATGACCACACTGACAGAACCACAGGCACATAGACACAGGCAACAGAGCATGCACAATGTCGGCACTAGTACAATGTATATCCACCTTTCGCAGCAATGCAGGCTGCTATTCTGCCATGGAGACGATCGTGGAGATGCTGGATGTAGTCCTGTGGAACGGCTTGCCATGCCATTTCCACCTGGCGCCTCAGTTGGACCAGCGTTCGTGCTGGACGTGCAGACCGCGTGAGACGACGCTTCATCCAGTCCCAAACATGCTCAATGGGGGACAGATCCGGAGATCTTGCTGGCCAGGGTAGTTGACTTACACCTTCTAGAGCACGTTGGGTGGCACGGGATACATGCGGACGTGCATTGTCCTGTTGGAACAGCAAGTTCCCTTGCCGGTCTAGGAATGGTAGAACGATGGGTTCGCTGACGGTTTGGATGTACCGTGCACTATTCAGTGTCCCCTCGTCGATCACCAGAGGTGTACGGCCAGTGTAGGAGATCGCTCCCCACACCATGATGCCGGGTGTTGGCCCTGTGTGCCTCGGTCGTATGCAGTCCTGATTGTGGCGCTCACCTACACGGCGCCAAACACGCATACGACCATCATTGGCACCAAGGCAGAAGCGACTCTCATCGCTGAAGACGACACGTCTCCATTCGTCCCTCCAGTCACGCCTGTCGCGACACCACTGGAGGCGGGCTGCACGATGTTGGGGCGTGAGTGGAAGACGGCCTAACGGTGTGCGGGACCGTAGCCCAGCTTCATGGAGACGGTTGCGAATGGTCCTCGCCGATACCCCAGGAGCAACAGTGTCCCAAATTTCCTGGGAAATGGCGGTGCGGTCCCCTACGGCACTGTGTAGGATCCTACGGTCTTGGCGTGCATCCGTGCGTCGCTGCGATCCGGTCCCAGGTCGACGGGCACGTGCACCTTCCGCCGACCACAGGCGACAACATCGATATCCTGTGGAGACCTCACGTCCCACGTGTTGAGCAATTCGGCGGTACGTCCACGCGACCTCCCGCATGCCCACTATACGCCCTCGCTCAAAGTCCGTCAACTGCACATACGGTTCACGTCCACGCTGTCGCGGCATGCTACCAATGTTAAAGACTGCGATGGAGCTCCGTATGCCACGGCAAACTGGCTGACACTGACGGCGGCGTTGCACAAATGCTGCGCAGCTAGCGCCATTCGACGGCCAACACCGCGGTTCCTGGTGTGTCCGCTGTGCCGTGCGTGTGATCATTGCTTGTACAGCCCTCTAGCAGTATCCGGAGCAAGTATGGTGGGTCTGACACACCGGTGTCAATATGTTCTTTTTTCCATTTCCAGGAGAGTAGTTTGCCAGAATTTTTCTGTGGCATTTTTTGTTTCTTTCCAGTTTTTACCGTAATACTGAAATATTAACTAATCACAAGAAAGCATTTTTTGGAATGAATGGCATTAACTGACACTGGAAGATATTAACACCGCTGGTGAATGACCACAGTACTGATGGCGTTCACTTCGATCACGGAACATGCCGCTACACGCGAGACGTAACAAGATCGTCCGTCTTGGACTAGCTAATCACGTATCTTCACCTTTTGTGCTGTATGTATGTGAATAACTAAGATACAAAAGTAATGTGCTGCTGCGATATTTAATTAATAAAGCATAGGATCGTAGCCGAGCAATCAGTTTTCAAATGGTAAAGCATAATAACGAATTCTCCCTTACATTAATTTTTTTTTTTCAATGTACTTAGGCTTCATAATTTCTTCTTTTCCAGGTTTAATTGCCTTTTCTTTTCGTGACTTATTTTACTCAGTTTTTAATTTGCAATTGGTTTACGATAACCATATAATGAAGTTTTGAGCGATCACTCGACTATGGAAATAGACAATCGGAGAAAACAAAACAATCACACTTTTATAGTTTTTATCGTGAAAGTTGTTCATCAGCCGTACACTGGCTTGAACATAAACGGTAGGTACATTGACCAGGGTTTCAACACCTACTGGGGGTGTCGTCGTCAAAAGAAATGTTGCTAACGAGCGACAATTAGAATGCATTGCATTTTAGCAATGTAATTTTACGATTTAGCGACATTCATGGATATGATGACACCCAAAGAAGGTGTTGAAACCTTGGTCAATGTACCTGCCCATTATGGACAACCGGAAGGCTGTTTAATCCTACGTTGAATTGCAATTTTTATACCATATACATTATTTAATAGGTGTATAGGTGCGGTCACTAGTGTGAGTTGGACTTCCGCTCACTATATATGGCGAAGCTGTGCGATATTACTTCCTCAGATTTGTATCGGGAGCAGCTCAGCTAAAAATGTGGACTGATAGAATTTTGAAACGTAAGTTCCTTATCATGATCTGGCAATCACTCTACGCTGTGTAACTAGTTAAAATTTTCGGACTGGTTCTCATAATGCAGATTGAGGTTGTACAATAAGCAAAAGAAGATATTAAAAATTTGTAGCAAAGTCATGCCAGTGGCGGATTGGTGGCACGTCGAAATGTTGCATATCTCCCAAAAAAGTATAAAAATTGAAGGTCTTAATATGTTTTTAGTTAGCATAACTGTTTGGTCTGCTGTGACAAGAAAATATTCTAACACCTGTCGTTAGATAATTAATAAATTACAATTTATGCAAAGCTACAGAACAAGATCCGTATGTGTCGAAAGCAAAATAGCAAAAGACAAAAGCGAACACTCAGTCCAAGCAGCCCTCGATAAATTGGACGCTTTTTACACAAAATTATACAAAAAAAGTAATTTTAATGGAGGTGTATTACATATCCAGATACGGTTTAAAGTTTGTATGGGGCCCTCAGAGCGCCAGTCCTTTTCTCACTTGTTCCATTTTTACATGTCACACAATTTTTAATGATAAGGGCACAACCAAAAATTTTATTTCGTGCTTATTCTATTTGTTATTATGTTTTTATTACTTAATGCATCCCTGCGTTAACACTCAACTTTTTCTGTAAACGATGCTGAACTGGCGTACTCCTCGAAGGCTGTTTGCCTCACATTTCATTGTTTCCGTACCAATATAGTACACACTTTTTTAATTTCATGTTTCTGCTGCCAGTCACTTTTAATTTTTTTATTTAATTTAACATAACGCAACGCGTTTCGAACAAGTTCTGTTCATCTTCAGGCGCTTATACATACATACATACATACATAGCTAAATCTAACTTCAAAATAAAGTCTTAAACTAGATTAATCTAAAACACATTGTCCATTTTTTTACTCTAGCTGCTGGATAAAGTGTTCTATATTAATCTAGGTAGGAGATGAGGTACTGACAGAAGTAAAGCTGTGACGACGGGGCGTGAGTCGTGCTTAGGTAGCTCAGTTGGTAGAGCACTTGCCCACGAAAAGCAAAGGTCCGAGTTCGAGTCTCGGTCCGACATACAGTTTTAATCTGCCAGGAGGTTTCATATCAGCGCACACTGCGCTGCGGAGTGAAAATCCCATTCTGGAAACATCCCCCAGGCTGTGGCTAAGCCATGTCTCCGCAGTATCCTTTCTTTCAGGAGTGCTAGTTGTGCAAGGTTCGCAGGAGAGCTTCTGTTAAGTTTGGAATGTAGGATACGAGCTACTGGCAGAAGTAAAGCTGTGAGGACGGGGCGTGTGTCGTGCTTGGGTAGCTCAGTTGGGTAGAGCACTTGCCCGCGAAAGGCAAAGGTCGAGATTTCGAGTCTCGGTCCGACACACAGTTATAATCTTCCAGGAAGTTTTGTATCAGCGCACACTCTGCTACAGAGTAAAAATCTCATTCTAGTCTAAGACTTTTTATTTTTAAGTAACATTTCTCCATTTATGTGTGTATATACGCCTGAAGATGAACAGAACATGTTCGAAACGCGTTGATTACGTTAAAGTAAGCATAAAGTAAAAAGTGACTGGTAGCAGAAAGTTGAAATAAATAGTTATTCCACACAGTCACGGTTCACAGACAGGCATTATGCCTGAAAATAATTGTACACACTGTTTTATGAGAAGCCAAATGTTGAAGGAAAAGGACGAAAAGTTACTTCCTGTAAATCTTTCAAAACTTTAAAGATACACTACTGAGTGATTAGTACAGTGCTGTGTTTCTCAAAAAAGATCATTTCTTAATATTGCCTACAAATGAATCGTACAAAATGCTCCGAAAAAGAATCCAACAGTTTTGTAGATTAAGGCCAATGATTTTTACGAGTTCGTGTCATAATAGGCCTCACGAAACCGTCTCTGCGGACTGCAGATTAATGTAGCGTAAGTTAAAGAGACCGGGATGGCTGAGAGTCGAAGATGTCTCAAATACATCAGTTATTGTATTTGGAAGCCAGTACTACACCAAAACAATACAATCTGCGGAAGTTTGTTGTCGTGAGGTTTGACAATAAATGGATGCAGTTAATGATGTGCCAGGCTGACACTCAAAAAATGTATAACAACGCCCTTAAATTTTATATTTTATTATAATAACATGTTTTAATGCAGGAAATTAATAGCCAGGAGCCGGCCTCTGTCACCAAGACTAGACACTCACTCCGTCTAGCGAAATGTTGTAACTTGACAATTTCACGCAGTAAACCGGGCATACATGGTAACTGCAGCTTTTTAAAAAACGCTCACGAAACACAGAATTATAAAATATACACGTTACTAAACCTATGACAACAGAAAGCTTTAGATTATACTTAGGCACACCCCAAAAACTTTAGTGCTCTGAATAAGGATTAATGAAAATCTGATAATGTTAAGTAAAGGCACTATTGACTGTCGCTGAGTCTCTCGGGTTGAATGGCCGTGGTCCTTGAAACTTTATGTTCCTACGTTTTCGTCCAAAGCTGCGCGCGGTATGTTCAGAGATGCTTGTACTGTGACAGAATAATATGAATGATATTTGTACAAGTAATCAGTTTCCAGAAATACTTCTGACAATGTTAACAACACTTTGAAGGGTTTACATGTACTATGAAATTATGTACCTCTAATATGAATTACTCCAGAAGACGAAAGTCCTTATACTCTACCACAAAGTATCATTTGGTTAGCAGAACACTGTAGTACTTCATAAACAATCGCTAAGACTAATCCTGGCCACTATCAACACTTCACGATCTGAACACTTCCTGTATCCGGAATGTGTGACTGATTGGGGTACTTCTGTGAGTAATTAACGACTGCATGCGTAAATGGAAAGTAGAAGCCCCCAGTAGTATCAATCACATATTACCCCTTTCCATTACACATTCCAATAATGTAGCTACTTACATGTAACCTTCTGCAGTTTTACATCTGACTGATTTATACGTGGTACAAAGGTGCAGATATTGTTAAGATGCTCTACGTACGTATTTAAATTTGTGATATGAAATCGGTAATATCTTTAAGTGTGAACACCAAGTGCTAAAAATAGTTGCAGTTTTATACGTACCGGTGTAGTAACAGCTACAGTACAAGGCGTATCAACAAGAATCATCTTAGTTTTAAAAAATAATTACTACTTATCTAAGATACTGTCGGAAAGAGCTAACTCTCGAGTTTTAAATGGTTCCCGCGAGGTAGCAGCAGTGTGCTCCCACTATACTTCTAGTAAAAATGGTGTCGGGACAACAGAAAGCATTTTGTTTTGTACGTTATGCGCTGTTCGGGTCAGTAATAACAGTTCAGCGAGACTTTCCTACTAGGTATGGACTGGATCCTCCTACAGCAATGTGCATTGGACGATGGCATGAACAATTCCAAGAAACAGGTGTTTTGTGTAAAGGCAAATCGCTGAGCGATCCCCGAGGGTCTGACACAGAGTCGAACGCATCCACCTTTGTTTCACAAGGATCGCGCAGAAATCCGTTCACCACGCACCTGGGCATCTCAACATGCAACCTCGATGTCCAGCTGGCGTGTGTTGCGTAGACGCTTTAGACATGAAACCATACAAAATTCAACTACTGCAAGCTCTTCGTGAAGGTTACAACAACAACAATTGGAGCTCTGTAATTTCGTTCTTGGAAAGATGGACGATGACAGTTTCTTACCATGATTAGTGTTTGGTAACGAGGCAACACCCCATTTAAATGGAAAGGTGAACCGTAATAATGTAAAATTACGGGGTATGGAACACCACATGAGAGGGACTTTCCCAAATTTAATGTGCTTTGTGCAGATTCGCGGGAAAGGGTGTATCGTACATTTTTCTTTGAAGGGAACACTGTTACAGAAAGCAAATACGAGGGTAATCGTAAAAGTAAAGTCTCCTATTTTTTTATAAGTACATAGACCTGTTTATTTCTACAATGGTTTACATCGGTTTACAGCATTAACATTTATGTATTTTTCGGGATAATCACAATTTCTGCATTTTTGTAGACGCTGTGGCAGTTTTTGTAGGCCCATGTCGTACCAGCTCGCCGTCGTGCTGTTAAGGAAGTTATGAACCTCTTCTTTCACCTCGTCGTCGGAGCTGAATCGCTTTCCGGCCAAATGTTCTTTTAATTTAGGAACAGGTGATATAGTCACTGGGCGTCAAGTCAGGACTATAGGGTGGATGGGTGATTATGTTCCACTGAAACTGTTGCAAGAGAGCAACGGTTTGAAGAGCGATGTGTGGGCGAGCATTGTCATGGAGAAGGTGTACACCCTTGGTCAACATTCCTCTTCTTCGGTTCTCAATTGGCTGTTTGAGTTTTTACAGATTCTCACAGTAGCTATCAGCGTTAACTGTAGTGGCATTGGGCATGAAGTCGACCAACAATACTCTTTTCCGATCCCAAAAAACGATTGTCATGACTTTACCGGCAGACTGTGTTTTTTGAATTTTCGCGGCTTTGGCGAAGAATAATGCCACCAGCGGCGTGATTGTTGCTTGGTCTCAGGTGTAAAGTGGTATGCTCACGTCTCGTCACCCGTGACAAATGAGTCCAGAAAATTGTCCTGTACGGCTGCAAGGCGGCGAAGAAATGCGAGGGAAGCGTCAACTCGTTGCAGCATGTGGTCCTAAATCAACATGCATGGTGTCCACCTTGCGCACACCTTTCGGTAGTTCAATGTTTTCGTTAAAATTCTGTGAGCGGTGCATCGGGAAACCTCAGGAGCTAACGTGCAGAGATCACCCAGGGTGATCCGCCGATCTTCGAGCATGTTTTTCTCAACCTTCAACACTGTCTACTCAAATATTGACGGTCCCCCGCTCCTCGTTCGTCGTGAATTTCGGCCCGACCAGCTGCAAACTCTCTACACCACTTACGAATATTTTCGACGTCGATGCAAGACTCACTATATACTTCCGTCAGATGGCGATGGAATTCAATCGGCGCCTTGCCCTTTGCGTTCAAAAACCGAATAACTGCCCGCAATTCGCTCTTGGCGGTAACATCCAACGCGAGCTCCATTCTCAACTGCTGCCAGGTCAAGACTGAGCTCCTCAGCGAGGCGTGCGCATGTTTACACACAACGCGTGAAGCACTCTTCATAATAGTGTGACCAACTGCCACACAAACAGAGTTCTGCACTTAAAAAAAAAAATTGGAGACTTTATTTTTGAGATTAGCCTCGTATCTCGACATGTATGAGAACTTTCTTTTCCCGCAGTTGGAGACTGATCCGAACTACTTCATTTGGCAACAAGATAGGGCAGGCATCGGGAAGTGTGGGAATTTTTAAATCAGAGGATTACTGAACACTGGATCGGTCGCTTTGGGTCAAATTATTTAGCGTTTCCTCCAAGGTCACTAGAGCTGACTACGTGATTATTGCCTGTCTGGGTTTATAAAAAACTCTATTTAGGTTCCTCCGTTACAAACATCAATGAATGAACTAAGACATCGCATAACAGCAGCTGTGGAAGCTGTAACTCAAGACATGCTTGCTGCGTTGGAAACTGAATACTGCATTGACATATGGCGTACGTCTCATGGGGGGGGGGGGGGGGGGGGGGGGGGGGAATACCGAATACCTATGGGAAGGTATGGAAAAACCTTGTTGAGTTTCCCGTTCACGAAAAAACAAAACTCATTGCATATGTTTATTGGTTTCAGAAATACAGATGTGCCAAATCGAGTGATTCTTTTTGATACACCCTGTACGTCTTTCAAGTAATACTTAAACAAAATTATTCAAATGGCTTCCGACTTTCAGCAAAACAATTCTGACAAATTAAGGTAACTATATGTTTTCCTTCATCACGTAAATACATTGTATATGGTGAGCTATCAGTGCTGTAAATTCGCATTTTACTGCTGCTTATTTCAATTTACATATCATTCAAGCGTAAATCATTTTCTTTGAGTAATAACTCAACGATAAGTGCTGTGTTGGGTTGTGATGGTATCTGGTAGATGATGAAAAGTATATTGCGAAGGACAACAGGGATGAAAGTGATGTGTATATTGGAAGGTGAAAAGGATATAAATTTTGAACAATGTTCTTATTTATAAAGAGAAGGAGTCTCAGGTAAGACTGCAGTACTGTGCAGTTAGGAGTGATCATTTTCAGCTTTTTAACTCCCTCAGAGCTGGAAGAAAGATCACCCCGCTTCCCTGAGTCAAGTATTAACGTATTAAGTGATTAAGTTGTTTCGTTTTTATAGGAATTACCTGTTAATATTGTACCCTTTATTGAACCATTGTTCACTTTGTTATGTATGAAGATCACGCGAAGTTTTACTGTGCCTTTTTGAATACACACTTCATTCTACAATATTTGTCTCGGAATATTATTTCAAAGGAGTAGTTACTCTCTCCACCCCAGTGTTTATGATTACACATTATCACATACAAGAGTCTGAATATGTATTCTGAAACAGAAATGTAGCTTAGCCGCTGCCTTCTTGCTGTTTGCTGTTGTGCTTTCAAGAAACTTGCAACGATGTTGACAAGACGCGAGGTAAGTGGATATTTTGATTAGAGGCATGTAACAGTTTTATTTCAGTTACGCATTTAATATTAACATAAACTGCATTCAGAACAGTTACAGTTCAAATTAGGACTCAGGGGAGTGTGGTGGTCTTTCTCTGAGCTCAGAGGAAGTTAACTAAGTGACAAGAATCAACCCTAACTGCGCAGTGCCTGCAGTTTTACCTCAGACTTCTTCTCATCAGAAATAATAACACTATTAAAAATATATACCCTTTTCGTCTTCCAATATATTCATCATACTCATTCCTGCTCTCCTTTACAATAAATCTTTCTTCATCTAACAGGTACCATCACAAGCCAACACTACTGAATATGTCCATCACCAACCTCACTTCATCTGAGAATGTATCAGACGGCGCAGAGGCAAAGACTTTGACAGGACACGACCAAACATTGTTTAACAATAACGCAATTTACCCTCGGACGTGCAAATCCTTGACATGCAAACGTCAATGACACATGACCATGGTATCTACTTCTAAGTTGCTCACGTAGGCAGCTGTTCTTGATTTAAATTCTGGAATATTTACTTCGTCTTCTTTGGTGAAGGAATTTCAGAAGGCTGCTTATAGTAAATCTGCTTTGGTAACACTGCTGTCGATAGTGTTTCTATTGCTATCGCACAGAGAAGGCATTGATTCTGTCTTTCCGCTTGTAAGTAGGCAGTTTAGGTTTTTTTTATTGGTAACGCCACGTAGTGCTCTGTATGAACGAACATCACTGGCTGTGCTGTGTGCAGTCGGTGGCTAGTTTGCATTGTTGTCTGCCATTGTAGTGTTGGGCAGCGGCAGCTAGATGTTAACAGTGTGTAGCGTTGCGCAGTTGGAGGCGAGCCGCCAGCAGTGGTGGATGTGAGGAGAGAAATGGCGGAGTTTTGTAATTTGTAAGACTGGATGTCATGAACTATCATATATATTTTGACTATTAAGGTAAATACACTGTTTGTTCTCTATTAAAATCTTTCATTTGCTAACTATACCTATCAGTAGTTAGTGCCTTCCGTAGTTTGAATCTTTTATTTAGCTGGCAGTAGTGGTGCTCGCTGTATTGCAGTAGTTCGAGTAACGAAGATTTTTTGTGAGGTAAGTGATTTGTGAAAGGTATAGGTTAATGTTAGTCAGGGCCATTCTTTTGTAGGGATTATTGAAAGTCAGATTGCGTTGCGCTAAAAATATTGTGTGTCAGTTTAAGCACAGTCGTGTACAATTTTTCTAAGGGGACGTTTCACGCTGACATCCTTTACATACGACCAGAATGTCTTCGCACTTTGTGCCAGGTTTGGATACAAAGTTTCGTTATGAGAACTGTTATAAACATCTCGCATTGAAGTTCGCGCTGAATTTCAAGCTTCTGTGAAAGACAGCCAATTTGGATATTTTGCGGCCGTTTGATTTTGGTATGTTTTATCGTTGTTTCTGCAACAGTGTTCTGACCCGTTTTGTGTACCAAGGAGGATCAGCGCCGTCGTTTGTTAATTCATTTCGTATAAATCTCTCAGTTGCTGCCGGTATTATTTCTTTGAATTCAAGCCATATCTGGTCTACGCTTACATTATTAATGTAGAAGGAGTGGAGATTGTCTCTGAAGAAAGCATGTGGTTAATTTTCATGTGATTTTTTAAATAAGCAAAGTTCCCATTTATTTTTGGAGGATTTCGGCTTTACAGTATTCAATCTCGCTACGACATCCCTGTGTTTTTTCACTATCGCTACCAATCACAAGCGGCAGTTAAAAAACATTTACATATTTTTGAGACAGTCACGATAGAAAAATAGTCAGTATGGCTTCAAACCGTGTGTTCACTGTTCCCTGTATCCGTTTCTATGATCGTTATTAGCTAATGATTACTTGTTGATGCTAGGGCAAGTGTGTTTTCACAAATGTTTACTATTCGCGAGGGCTCATGAAGTAACTGCTAGAAATAATTTTCAGAGAATGCGTTACAATTTCAGACGATGTTTTATGCGTACCTCAGGAATTAAACATTTATTTTCGCCAGCGACCTTAGTTGTATGAGTCACGTACATGTTTCAAATCAAACTCAAGTTTTCTTTGAACCCTTCAGCAACTGTAGCACCTGAATTGGAAATTCGGTAAAAGTAACGAGTTATTATTTTATTCTGATTGCCAAAAATTACCTCAGCCCTTACTAACTCGCAGAAACTATCTACTTTAACTTCGCGACAAGCTCAGCTACTTCTAACAGCAACAAACACGCCAACGCCAACTGTGTTTTGCCTATCTTTTCGGAACTCTTCTCCACAAAAATTTCGGCTGAACTTACGTCCGGCTTTAGCCAGCTTTCAGTGCCTGTAACGATTTGAGCATCAGTGCTTTCTATTAGTGCTTAGAGCTCTGGCGCTTAACCACACTGCTTTTAGATATTACGAGAAATACACTAAAACCAGTAAACTTCAGAAAAGGCAGCAGAAATGGGTCTCAAGACGTAATGACAATTTCACACCTTAATGCAGTGTAGATGAAAACTGCATCGGGATGAAGGATATATATTCTTGTATTACGTTCTGCAGTGATGCAATGATACCCGCGCCTGAAAATTAAAAAAAAGTATGCATTTATCTAATATCATAGCGAAAATTCCCATGAGATTAATAGTTATCATTACATCGTAATCTTATATCGTGCAGTAAGCTCAAAACTAGTACGCTGCACGCACTCTTACTGTGTTCTGCTAATGAAATCTTGTAAAGAGAATGCACTCACATTTAGAGGTAACAGAAGACTAATCTGCAAGCATGACATCACTTCATTTGTCTGGATACAAATCAAATCAGAGATCATTAGCAGCATACAGTACGATTGCGTACTGTGTTCTAGTTTCGGGTTTGCTGCACGTTACAGAATTACAGTGAGACAATAATAACTACTTACCTCATGGCAGCTTTTGCTATGATGTTAGTTAAATGCACGTATTTTTTTTTCTTAATTTTCAGACTGGTGGGCCTTTGTTCGTAAAATGATCATTGCGTCATTGCAGGAAGTAATGTTTCCATATACAATGCATTAAGGTGTAAAATTACTGATCAAACAAAAACTGTCATGGCGTCTTGTGACCCACTTCTGTGCCTTTCCTGCCGGTTACTGCTATTAATTTATTTTTCGTAATGTTTTAAAGAAATGTGATTGCAATGATTAATTTAGTTTTCTAGGCTTGTGTTTACATTTGAAAATGTCAATTCAGTTCGTTGAAACTATTTATGTAATCTTTTAAAAATGCTATAGTTTTAGCGCCAGTGGCTTGACCACCGCTTGTGGTGTCAAATAAATATTGTAAATTTCTATGTTTTACTTTCCATCCAACAGTTTTTAAGGATTATTACCGTCTACATAGACGTAATACTTGTAAACTGTGTTTGTGTACTGTTAAAGTCCGTGTTTGATAACAGAAAACTATTATTATCTTTTGTATTTTTATGTTTTTTTAAAAATACACGAGATTAAGTGGGGACGGGGGGGGGGGGTGGGTTGTTTGGAGCTTTGTTTATACAAAATAAGAAGTCTGGAGTTTGGTTTTAATTTACCAGTAATAAAAGTTTTATTTGAGCTCTATTTTTAAACAACAGTTATTCATGGACGATTTTCAAGGATTTTAATTCCCCAAATAACAACGATAGTGACTAGTAAAAAAATTGTGAACACGAACGTAGGGCCACAACCTTTTTATGACCAGAAGTTAAATAATTAAAAGAAAATTCTACTCTTCAGGTACTTGACAGCGCGACTCACTACTGTTTCCGGAGTGAATGGTCACTCGCCGCTGTAAATTCTGCAAGTAATGCAACTCATAATTCTGCAGAAAGCTTACATTAATGATTCCTTTAGGGTGAAAATATTTAATAATTCAACGGAATATATCTGTGAATTTACGCTACACGATCAAAGTGAAGTTCCGTTTTAATATACCTTGTGTCTGTTAAACAAAATATCCTGCAATGGAGTCAATACCTCTCTCAGAGCAGATCACCACACCAATCTCCAATAGACGTAAACCAAGTAGTCTATTTCTTTAGTAGTCGACAATTCCCAAACAAATACTTCAACTACACAGTTATCGTAGAGAGTACCAAATCCCTGCACAAATACAGCAACCACTCTATTACCACAGAGAGTGCCAAATAGTACCACTAGCCACAACATACACAATAAGTGGGATCATCTCCGACTGTAACACACATTTTTACCAAAATGCGAATAATAACTGCTTGATCAAGATACAGCTCTGTCAGTCCAACACAGAAGTAATCTCACAACTGATATACCTGCGCTCTCCATACCGTTATTTCACAAGGTTTCCCTGTACTAGCAGTGCTACCTTTCAATTAAAACCAGTTCTAACTATGATAATCAGAGCCTTCTCCACCATATTTTACCGATAGAAAACTCTAAGAGCTACAAAATTTCCTAATAGTTATTCTCATTATAACTGACTTACCATTCCTGCAAACTTTCTTCTTATTTGATTCGATCCCTGATGGGGGATGAAGGGCCCATTTTAGAACAGACTGATGGATTCCATTAGGCCAAACCTATGTCTCCAAACTGTGGTGGTACTGTTTATTTGTTAATTATTGTGATCTTTAATTTTAATATTAATACTCTTTATCTCTTTGGCTGCAAATGGAAGGAAAGTATAAACCCTACATTATTCCTAAGTACAGAGGAAAACCTCCAGTAAAAGCCTCAGAAAGGTTTCATGAAAGTTAATTCAATCTTCTTGGTTGTGACCTTTAACCTATTCTAAATATATCGTTTTCTTGCAGATTTGCCTGTATACTATTTTTCTGGGGATACCTTGTTTGTAAGGCTTCAGCGATTATGCTTAGAGGGCACATATATTTATATTCAGGAAAGTTAGTTTTCTGTTGTACCAGCTTTAGCAATTCTACTGTCAATCTTGATAGTTCAAAGTTTGCAGTTAATTTAACTAAGCGTTGTACCTGGGTATAATTATCAAGTTCTCTCCTACTGCTGTATAGATCCAGTCTTGATGCTGTTATTTAAATCGTTCTTTCAGTTTTGAAAATTTTTGGCATACGTGCTGACCCTGCCATCCGTATAGGCACTATGTATTCTAATAGCGGTCTTATAAAAGTACAGTATGTATATGTGAGCATAGATGAAGCTGCTCAGTCGAATTTTCCATTTTTTAATTTTAGTAAGTTAGTCTATTTCTTCCTTTCATTATTAATTCACTGATTACTTGCCAACATGCTATTGTCGCTTAAAGGTGATTCCAAGGTATCTGACAGATTTCCTCGATGTGATTAGTTTTCTCCATACCTTTAATGTAAAATCTTCTGCCTTTTGCAGATTGCAATTTGTCAAATTCCTATGAATGAATATTATGAGTTGGCTTTTCTAGGCATTTAGGGACATTTTCCATCCGGCAAGCCACTGTTCCAGTGCAGTGATCTACTGTGTTGCTGATCTGCCTAGGCTTTCAGATGTGGATGCTTTGTCTCAGTAAGCCGTATCATGTGCATAAAGGCCCAAGTCTTCTTTCCACTTGATTGTTAGGGGAGTATCCGATGCACATAACGTCTATAGAATGGGCGATAATATTTTACTCCTTGAGGTACTCCAGAGAGAGGATAAAATGGTGTTGGTGTGCTATAATTTATAAATACCGACGCTGGTGCATTATCAAGTGAAGTTGCAACTAGTTTTTCCTACTGAACCGGAAAGACAAGTTTTTTAATTTATAATAAAGCCCCGAATGCCAGACTTTGTCAAATGCAGATTAAATACCCAACATTAGGACTAAGGGACAATCCTCAACGTTTAGTGCTTGTGTCACGCTGCTTGCTAAACAAAAAGTTGGTTCCACTGTTGAATGTACTTTTCTAAAACCTGCATATATATCTGTAATTAATTGTTTAAGACATATAAATTTAGTATCCCATTTAATAACATAACGTGACAAATCTTGCCTATCACAGGTAGTAACGTTATAGTTCTATATGACAAGGGATCGTTGAAAACTTTTGTGGTTTTGAATCATTGTCACCTTGCCGTTTTCCGTTGGTGCAATATCCTTTGCTGTTTAAGAACCATGTTAAATACATTTTGTAGTGACTTACATAGTTCCTCTATCGCCAGTCGTAGTATATTTCTCGTTATTTCTTCAGGGCATGGTGATTTATTTTCTCGTTTGCTAATAGCATCTTCTTCAGTAATACTGTTCAGTAATTGAGCTTGTCGTTCCTCTTTGTGCCGGTCGGCATTCAGTTGATCTTGCAGCTATTCGTTTACTTGTCTTTCATGATCTAGGTCGAAACTAACATCAGCTGGAAATTGGTGAACATTATCCAGAACGTTTCTGAAGATTTCAACTGTAAGTTCATCTTGTGTTACTATCCTCTCTTGATTGAAGGAAGGTGGACATTCTTTATTGGCATTTCCCATTGTATTTTTGTAGGTCTTCGAAAACAGTGACGCTTTTTTATGATCCAGTTTTCTGGTTATGTGGGCCATTTTTGGGTTCGCAGCTGATTTAGGTGGTTTCATACTAAATTATTCAATCTGTTCAACCTTCTGTTGTATAAAGAGTTCATACTATGTTTAAAGAGATTATACATTTTCTCATGATTTTTATGTTATTCAGTGTATGACGGAGAGTTATTTGCGTTTCAGGTGTGATTTGTATGTTTTCAGTTGATTGTACCTAAGAGTTTCACTTGGTAGAAGTTTTTGCATATCAAATTTATTTAAGTCTGGATAATTTTCTGGTGTTGTTGCTGTTGACTTTAATTAGAAATGACTCGAAGAAAATTGTTAGATGGTCGCTCCTGATGTTATCACTGATCCAGATTGCACTGCATTTATTTTCAATGCTAATTGAGCTTATCACAGAGTCCGGTATTGATGTTTCAGTAGGTCGGTCCTCTGTATGTTGGCTTGCCGTTATCAGATCTTCTTAAGTCATTATGACGAGTCAGCTGTTCAAGTAAACGACCATTACGGCTTGCAATTGTGTCACCAGGTAAAACGGAACGGGCATTCAAGTCGCCCATTATAATCGAAATCCTACGGAAACTAAATAATTGACAAATTCTGTGTTTTTTGTATCCCTTGGAGCATTCTATGTCATGACCACATGAATGTGTGATTAGTATTCGATACTTACATTTAATATTATTACTTGAACATCTTCATATCGTAGGGGAGACATAAGTCTCACAGCAGTTATAGTTCCATCACGAAATATGGCCACTCCTGCTGTATAATTTTGTGCATATAGCAATGAAATATGTAATAGACGTTCACCAATCCTTGTTTCTGTAACTCGTAATATTTTCTCACTTTCTTTATCAATTAAGTATCCGAGTATAGGTAGTATAGGTACCCTCCTGGGTTAACAAATCCAATCATTAAATTTTCATTATTTATTGTTGTATAGGCCATAATGTAGAACTGTGTGTTGGTTTTGAGGAGACGAAAATTAGTTGTTTTTTGATTTTGCGGCAGTAATACAGAAATGCATTGTAGTTCCAGCTTGAACACTGATCGTTTTCGGCTAGGAGTAATTCAGGGCAACTTGATCATTTACAATAACCACTTTCTCCTTCTCATCTGGGAACATGTCAATGAAGGCTGTTGTGAAATTCATTAGCAGATCATTTGTGTTTTGATTCAGGATCTGGCACTGTCGGAAGATCTGCACATTTGCTCCTGTGTATGTCTGGAGACAGAGACTTGCTGTATATCGACTGTAGCTACTATGATCCTATAAGCACCCAAAGCGCCACTGCAACTGCCCAAAGACCCATCACCAACTGCCCTTGATGAGCAAATAAATGTCTACTATTTCATTACGTTTTATCGGTTATATTATTAAGGCAGCTGCAGTTATTCTTGTAGTGGACAGCTGCCACGTTCGTTAAGATCTTTGACCTTCGAGATGCTTTTCACTCGATAAACAAATCTGCAGCGGCGCTCCACAACATACGTGATGGACCTTGGTTAGTGGGGAGACCTGCGTGTTTCAAGGATACATATAGCCGCATCACAGTTGACAGAATGAGAGGCCAGAAAAACGCATGGTTCCTGAACAGGGCAGCAGACTTTTTAGTAGTTTCTCGGGCAACTATTGTGTGACTGACTGATGTGTCCTTATAACAATAGCCAGCATTGCCTTGCTGTGCTGATACTCCGAATGGCTGAAAGCAAGGGGAAATTACAGCTGTTGTCTTCTCGCAAAGGCATGCAGCTCTATTACATGGTTTGAAGATGATGACATCCTACTCGGTAAGATATTCCAGAGGTACAATACCCCACCATTACGATCTCTGGCTAGGGACGACTCAGGAGGAAGTCGTCATCAGGAAACGCAAAATTGGCATTCTGCGAGTCGTACTGCGGAGTTCAGATTACTTAGTCCGTAGATTAGATAATTTAAAAACAGAGAAGGACCGGCTGAAGTAGATTACGGAAACGCAGTAGTAGAAAGAAGAGTACTTCTGGCAAGAACAGTCAAGGGTTATCATCACAACAGAAAATATTGATAATGCAATAAACAAAAGCAAATAGGAATGAAGGAAATGTACTATGATCGTCACTGAGACAACATTATCGTAGCCCCAACATACACTAAGACCCCCGCCCCCCCCTGCCCCCCCCCCCCCCCCCCCCCCCCCCCCGCCTTTCGGCAATTCATTTTACATGACATTTCACTCCGCATGTGATGAAGAGAGTGAAAATGTAGGCTGATATAAAGAAAAATATAAGATGAGACAAAGAAAATAATACACATAATTAATGGAGACGAAAATTCACCTGAGGTGAGTGACTGGAATTCGGTAATAGGAAAAGAAAGACAAAAAAAAAAAACCAGAAGTGAGTCATGTACTTGCGCAAGGAAATGATAGAGAAAAGAGCCTGGTAGAATTTTGCATGCAGCGCAATTTAATCATCGCCAACACTTGGTTCAAAAATCCTCAAAAAGGACTGTATGTATGCACAGCACTAGAGCGACATATCACGATGATAGTCTCAGCTTGTGATGAAGAAGGCCGCTTTCAATACCTCTATTAGAAGCAGAGATGCAAAGGAACCACATTGCCCGGCATGGCTGCAGCCCTCACTAAACTTACAGATATTGCTATAACCTATGCAAAATATGGGAACGTGGTGAATCTTTGGCAGGAGATAAAGATCCCTGATTTAGTTTAGTTTAGTATACTAAACCACACATCGGTGAAGAGCTACAACAGCTTGCAGATATTTTTTAGAAGTACCAGAGTGTGTGCATGGACACAAGTACACCGTATTGCGCTTTTTATTACTCTGCACCAGGGTTTGCGTGTGACGAAACATTAACAAGTACCTATGTTAGCACCAAATTCTTGAGCAAGGATGACATGCTGCTATTTTTCGAATGCAGATTTCATGAGGAACTTTAGCAGTGTGCGCATAGGTACTCCAAGGCAAAAAACTCATGAATGAGAAAGGAGGGGTACAAGGCATCTGACAATTTAATTACATCCCATTCTTGAATGTAAAAAACTTACAAGAACATTCTGTGTAGCATTCTCTGCCAGTTTGAGGGTTTCAGTGGCTGCCCAACGAGGAAATGGTCAAACTGTACGTGTTTCAAGCTCTGGCTGCGGATTCTTCGTGGAAGTAGAGCTGACGTATCTTAGTAATCTGCGTGATGTGAATAGTTAATTGCCGCTAGGCCCAGAGCACATAATCTCACACAATGCTTTCATCCCGAAGCTGATGACAATGCTATGAGGATAAAAAGAGATAGGTCATGCATTACAGAAACCTCTGGCAATGATGATGGCACTTAGTCACTCACGCTATCTTCTTCAAACAGCCAATACTGAAAAGAAGTCTTTCTTGACATATGATTTTCGAAAGGATTTTTTTAACTAATAAAGCATTCAGAATTTGGAAAAGCTACGGAAAAAAACCACTAGTTACTTCAATTTGGTTACAGCTGGGTTTGATGTTACGGCGCAGATGATATGTTGCCAAACCAATTTTCAACAAATCTGCTGTCTTCAGTCAAAGATTAGTTGCTCAGGAGTTGTCTAATATTAGGTACCTACTTGTATCGGTATGTGAATGATAGTCCTTCCCAAACTCCACTTGCACCGATTTCGCTATGCGTTTTCGAAACCTAATTTTGCTGATCCAAAGTTACTTTACATGGATACAGACGGTTTCATCCATTAACTAAAAGGTCATAGTAATATATGAAGTAATAAGATGCCACTCCAACGCATTCGATAAGTCTGGATATATGGCCGATAATCATTATAGTACTGCACTTCAAAACAATAAGTTATTTTCCCAAAAAGAAATGTACATGTGTTCTTCGTCAAAAACCATTCGTTACAGTGCTTATGTCCATATGAAGTTTTTGCTTCAAATGATCGTTCGTGAATACTGACTATCCCTCTGGGACACCCTTATACGAAGTATCTCTGTAACTGATACTAATAGTGTAAGAAATGTATATGTACGTGCAATTTTTCTGTTGATAGTACAATCATGTAATAAAAGTGTACTGGAAAAAATTTTGAGAGTTCTCGTTATTAAAAATAGAGAGGAATTTTAACACAAATATATGGTAAAAAACGCTGAGAAACTATTATTAATAAAGAAGAAATTTGTTTGTTATATACGTGTTATTGTGTACGAAGAAAGACCCACGACCAAAACTGATCCTTTCACTATAGCGAACAGAAAGTGACGAGGCGCATTGAAATATATTTATAATAAAGTTGGAGGAGGAGAGGCGAAGTTGATTTCTTTCGGCCTAGACAGAAAACGGTGGTGTTGAGCGGTTTCCTGCCTTTTCTTAAGGCAGTGGGTGCGAGTGACCTCTTCTTGGATTTTTTTTTCGAATCATCAGTCTTCTGACTGGTTTGATGTGGCCCGCCGAGAATTCCTCTTCTGTGCCAACTTCTTCATAGTTGCACATAAAACATACGTCCCCAATTATTTGCTGGATGTATTCCAATGTCTATCTTCCTATACAGTTTTTGCCCTCTACAGCTCCCTCTAGTACCGCGGAAGTCATTGGAACAGTTTCCGCAGTAGAACTGGTGTAGTGGACGAGCGACCTCAATTTATCCGCCATTTTTATGTCATGCTGTCCCCCTAGAGCCGTGGAAGAGGAATAAGGTTATATCTTGACCTTGAATAAAGCTCATAAAATTTCCCAGTAAGAGTGGCCAGCAGAAGGAAGGGGATACAGCATTTTGCTGAAGAAACACACGTCTCATCAATTTATCCAGTACCAACACAATTCAACGTTAACACAGCATGCAAGAAGCGAAATTGATACGCATGAAAGTCACTGATTAACTCAAAATTCAGTCAGCGACCTCACCAGTGGGTTGAAATGGTTTTTTTAACTGTATTTTTTACGCGTCCGTCTGCCAGAGCATAAGCAAGAATTCCTTACCGCACGAACGCCTTCAAAACCATGTTCTTCCCTTTCCAGTTGTACAGGTGACGCTTCAATTTGATCGCACCGGTCGAAGGCTTTTACTTTTGCCAGCACGTGTGGCTACCCACTGTTATTCGCGTGGGCCGGCCAGAGTAGTGATGGTTGACTGTATACAGAGATTCGGGTATATATGGATAATTTATGTCGATCTATCGAGGACCTAAGATAAGCCTTTTAAATTATTGAATACTGGATTCACGATATTTTTAAAAATGTCAACAGTGCTAGTGAGAACAAAGACAAACGTGGGGAGCGCAAGCGCGCTGCATTGAAAGCAGTCGTTGCAAGGAGCCGACGCTTTTAAAGATACACATTTTCAGGAGCTTCTTACTCAATTTGGTATCTACGTCTGATACAAGCAAAGCTCTTTTACTGTTGCTGTCATCATCGGATTTTATGCTTTAAAATATTTTACATTTTGTCTGTCAATGCAGGAAGTAGTTTCACACTGCATATATATGAGTACTTACGTTTAGAAAAAAAAAAACATAAACACCAGCAAAATAAACGAACAAGGAAGTAAAAACAGAGCTGTCATGAAGATCACTGTACATCGGCATATCAAATGTAAAAGTACTATGTACAAAAATGAAAATAAAACATATTGCTCCGATTACAAGTGCTCTTGTTCAGCACCAGAAAGTCAGTGACCGGAGTGGTGTAAACACAACGACAGCTACGTACGTCCACCATGTGATGATGCAGTTACTTCATTCGACTCTGTACTCTGTACCAGCTCCAGATTGGAATTACGCGCTGAGTCCGTAACTCGGTAAAGTCGCTTCACAAACGTTGCACCGCTGTGTGCTCGCAGTAAGAGCATAACTCGCCGATGACACCGTATTTGATCGCGCGAGAGCAATCGACGGAGCGCGTAATGAGCTTCAGACGAGCGCCGGAGGCGCGACGCCTCGCTGTCCGGGCTGGCTGGCTGGCTGGCCCGTTATCCCGGAACATCTCATTACGGCTGCAGTCGCTGGAGCCGCTGGAGCCGGCGGCCATTAGTTGGAGTGGCTGGAGAGTGTGCCGCGCCGCGCCGGCTAACAGCCCGACTTCCGCCCACCTGCTGGCGCCGCTGATGTTCCCCAGCGCCACACCGCAGGGCAGTGCAGGCCCTCTGTTTCTGCGGACGCGTCTCTCTGGCACATCAAGCACAGGGCGGCCGCAGGCGAAGGGCAGCAGGTGTCCACACCAAAGTTCAAATGTTAATTGTGATAAAGAGGCGGCGGACTGCCTACTTGCCACTGTGGAACTGGGTAGGGGGGTTTGGATAATTGTGAGCAGAGGATATCTTACGATAATACCACGAGATTACTAGCGGCACTCATTGACTGTAATCGCCGGTGCAAAGCAAGTACGATGACGGTTTAATGTGTTATGTGTCACAGTATTTTATTCTGTTCATTCAGAAACTTTCTTCCTTTCCTTTACCTATGACTGGCGAATGCGGGAGAATGTACGAGAATTTTTAAGACCGGTCATGTTACCGTACAGCTAGTCGCCAGCAGCCATGCGCCGAAGGAAGATTCCATTAAAGTTAAAAATGGTCCAAATGGCTCTGAGCACTATAGTACTTAACATCTGAGGTCATGAGTCCCCTAGAACTTAGAACTACTTAAACCTAACTAGCCTAAGGACATCACACACATCCATGCCCTAGGCAGGATTCGAACCTGCGACCGTAGTAGTCACGCGGTTCCGGAGTAGAGCGCCTAGAACCGCTCGGCCACCATGGGCGGCCATTAAAGTTCAGGTCCATGCAGAGTCCCCGTCTGCTGCATGAAAGTGTTCTTTGATTTTGGTATCCAGTTACTAATTACGGTGTATAGGTTTTGCTCTGATGTTGTGGAGTCAACAACAACTTTACTTACTTATGAATAAACAATATAGCAACGAGTTTTACGAACAGATCGACAGGGTGGTGATGGGAAGCCCTCTCAGCCCAGCTGTTGCCAATTTATTCATGGAGATCTTCAAATGGTTCAAATGTTCAAATGGCTGTGAGCAGTATGCCGCTTAACTTCTGAGGACATCAATCCCCTAGAACTTAGAACTACTTAAACTTAACTAACCTAAAGACATCAGACACATCCATGCCCGAGGCAGGATTCGAACCTGCGACCGTAGCGGTCGCGCAGTTCCAGACTGAAGCGCCTAGAATAGTTCGGCCACCCCGGCCGGCTATGGACATCTTCGAACCGCGAGTGCTGCAAACTGCTAGTAAAAAGCCAGCTTACTGATGCCGCTATGTTGATGACACATTTGTAGTGTGGATTCATGGTGAAGAAGACCGAGATGACTTCTTGGTGCATCTGGACAGTATCAACCCGAAGATACAGTTTACGATGGAGAAAGAGAGCAAGGGTCAACTCAATTTCCTGGATGTGTCGGTAATTAAACGGTTGGATGGGATTCTAGGCCACAAGGTATATAGACTGAACATTCACACGGATCGATAACTCCACAAGGAATCACACCAAGATCATAAGCAAGAAAGAGGTGTCACGAAAACCTTGGTGGACAGAGCCAACAAAATCTGCGATCCGGCTTATATGCAAGATGAATTAAATCATTTACGGTCAGCCTTCATGAAAAACGGATATAGCGGCAAGGAAATTGTTTGAGTCCTCCATCAAAGAAGAAAGGAAGCCGGATGTTAAGAGCAACAACGGTCACCTACTAGAAAAGTTTTCCTACCGCTCATTAAAATAAAGTCACGCCCCGTATCGGGTAAGTTCTGGCCAAGTATGGGATCGAAACAATCTTCAGACCCACCAAGAAGATTAAGGAATATTTAGGAACTGCAAAAGAATCCCGACATCCCCTAGCAACACCTGGGGTATACAAAATTCCATGCAGTTGTGTACAATTATATATTGGGACAACGAAAGGAAGTGTAAACACACGCTTACCGAACATAAAAGAAATTGTCGCTTAGGACACATCGAAAAATCATCCGTAGTTGAACATGTTTTTCCAGACGGGAACCACGAAATTAAATTCAATGAGACAAAATGGTTCAAATGGCTCTGAGCACTGTGGGACTTACCTTCTAAGGTCATCAGTTCCCTAGAACTTAGAACTACTTAAACCTAACTAACCTAAGGACATCACACACATCCATGCTCGGGGTAGGATTCGAACCTGTGACCGTAGCGGTCACGCGGTTCCAAACTGTAGCGTCTAGAACCGCTCGGCCACCACGGCTGGCTTCAATGAGACAAGCGTTCTACATCCTGTTATCATGCGTGCATCTATACAGAAGCAATAGAGGTACACAAAAACCGTAATAATTTTAATAGAAAATAGGAAGTATTAAAGATGGACAAAATATGGTCGACGTTGCGCCAGCAGAATGACAATCGATTACACTTAATCGAGAATGATGACGCCTTGCAAAGATAGGCATACCGTCGGCATCACTTGACGAATGGTGGTGCCCTGTAGCGCTCTATAAATGCGAGAGTACCTGGAGCCTCAGTGGCAGTAGCCGGACGGCCTCAGAAGATGTCTCCCGCAGATGGAGAAGAAACGTTAGGTGGAAATTTTATACATCGACCACGGCCTCTCAACTGACGACAACACGGGCCGTGAAAGCCTACACTGTATGATTAAACGAGATGAAGTTCAAAAGACAGCTGAAAACATAATTCCTGGTGAATATTCAAGGGTTGGACCGAAATATGGAAACAACAAAACACATTGCCATGCGTAATGCTGTGTAGGAAACCCGTTTGCATTCAAAACAGCTTCTAGTCGTATCGGGATGGATTAAAACACGTAATTTACGGTTTTCAGTGGAATGTTGTGCCGTTCTACCTGCAAAGTACTGGAGAGTTCAGGTAATGATGCTGGGGATGGAAAGTGGTCACGCACCCTCCAAAGCAGATTTCAAAGGCTTAATAATATTGAGAGCTGTGACACTGTGGTGGCCAGGGCAGATGAGCTCAAACCAGTCCTGGACGATGCGATGTGTGACGACGGTTCCTGTCATCTCCGCACACAGCATCAATGTTGACGAACAAACATCGCACCGTGAGCTGGACCTGATCAGACAACATCGTCACATAATCTTTGGCGCTAACGACCTTGCATAGTAACCGTGTGGCTCACGGAATACCGTGATTGGCTTTCCGAATAACCACCGAACCCTAGCAATGTTTCACTATGACGCGTAGTCTCAGCCTTAAGTTGGAAACAGTGCGAAACGAGAGACACCCGACTAATTGACTTTCTTCCATAGCTGAATTGCACAGATTTTAGGGGTCTGGCACGATGTGTTTCTGTTCCGGGGATGTGCGTCACTGATGTGTGGTTTTGGAATTCCAACTCGCCGCTTATTTCGCTTATTATGGAGCTCCCTTGTTGTTGTTTTGGTGCTGAAGGGGTTCGCAAGTGCGACATTCAGTTCTGCAGCGACTTTTGCAGCTGTCATTCTCTTATTTTTCATACAGTCCCCTTCAATAACCGTCATTCACAATGACCCAATATTCAACTTCGTTAGGGTTGTGACTTAGTGGATGATGTCTTTCCGCTTTCCCTATATGCGGTACAAATCTTCGTCGAGTTAACTTAACTCATATATAATGCACTAAATACTACAAAGAGAACTGTTCTGACCACGGCTGACATTTGCAACGTAATGAGAACAGAGCGCGTGCGGACATCGTTCGTAATCAAATAAAACAGAGCCACTTGCAACCTTGGCTACCATCTGAATTTCCATAAATTTTTCCAGACTGTATATATTCTATTAAGTACTGGGGAAGTTCGTTAACGTTTCAACTATGTTTGTTGACTGCTGTGCATTAAGAGACGAGATTGAAAGTATGCACAAGCTACAATATCTATACTGAAATGAAAATTATGGTATTTCAAGTTCAGTCCCTGTGCAGACAAGGATAGCCGGACAATTGTGAACTTTGAATTTCTGGGCTGCTCAGAAACGACTGTGATTTTTGAGCTTACTTGGCGACGAGTTGTCAAGAACATTACCTACAGACGTCATTCTGGCTCTAATTCTCTTAGCATTTTGGACGGTCCTCATTCCTTTAAACGCTTTACCGGCGCCGTGAAACTCAGATATAAATTACGCAAATGACACAGAGCTTACGATGAAGAAGATGGAACCCTTCAATTATTCGAAAGTTAGGATCAACATGACGACTTTGAACTATTGCTACCCCCCCCCCCCCCCCCCCCCGCCCCTTCGTAGGAGGTTCGTGTCCTCCCCTGGGCATGTTTATGATGCTACATTTTAACTGTCTTACCACAGTAAACTAGAATAACCTTCCATACAGTTGTCTTTAGATTACTTATTATGAATGTTTCAAATAATAATTGTTGTTCATTTGCTCACTATTTCCCAACTTTCCAGTATAGATCATAAGGCATTTGAAATCGCTACCCAAACGTCTTACTGGAAAACTACAGAATCTAAAGACACAATGGAAAATTAAGAACAGAAAACACTCTAGAATGGTGGAAAAAGACAAGTCTACACTTCGAGCAAGACTTCGACTTTACTATGTTCCGCTAAGGCACACACATACAAACAGTAACGTATTTGTATAGAAAATGATTTCCTTGGAACTAATTAAAACTCCTTTTGCAGGATTTTGAAGCTGGACTCAGATTACAGAGCGTTTTCCAGACTTGTGGACTGCTTCACATTTTATGAAGATGAACCAACATCTCAGTCACTATTGCAGCAATAACTGAAAAATTTTCGTAGAAAATTGTTTACTGCCCGGCACAGTCACATAATTTCGACAAATAATTATCGGTTTCTTCTACAACCGGCCATCTTCAGATCATGAAGGAAACAGTAGTTTCACTCACAAGCATTATGCTCCCTATTGTGATAGAAATAGGGTCGAAACCGATAGTTAGTTCTATGTCCGACAATAAACTATTCAAAATATTTCATCCAACTCAGACGCCTTGAGCAATACCGAAATACTGATTCATTATTTTAGAAAAAAAATCTATAACCGAAAGTTTTAATGAAGTATCAAGTAACACTAATCTTCCATATCGACCAAGATTTTCGGTAGGGTTTTCGAAGTTGTAAGGAGGCAGTGTGGGAAGATAGAACTCGCTTTAATATAATTCTAGTTTTAACATAGACTTCGAGTTGCAGTTTCGATCGGGTATGAAAACCTCTTAGCTCTAAATTTAATTATTTTACAAAAGAATATAATCTATAACCCAAGCTTTTTATTGATGTATGAAGTAACCCCAATCTTCCACACCGACGAGGATTTTCTATATGGGTTTCTTAGTTGTAAACCAATTTAAGAAGTGTCAACATACTGTACCAACTGCAGTTTAGATCGAACATTTTAGCTCTACATTGGCCTAAATTTCCCATTAGGGCACGGAAGGAAAGGCTTGAAAATTGAGAGCAACAACATTGATGAGGAATACGTTTCCAACTTCGTTTTAGCATCATGTCATTGAGATGGTTGAATCTAGTGACGAATAGAGGTGTATGCAGGTGCAGAAGAGTATGGATGAATGGTGTCTGAAGAACAGCAATTCGTGCACCAAACGTATTCCAGCATCCTGCATATCACTCAAACACACAAATGAGCTAGGAAGCGGTGTACTTAATACACTTGAGCCGCATTTCGTGCTTCATTCAGAGGCACACACACTCGTAGCAGACAGTCATAAAGCTCAAACACTATAAAATTTCAATCCATTGTTCATTGGAAAGTAGCTGTACGCTCTGCGGATAGTTACTTTACTGACTAGGGAGGGTATTCAAGCACTGGTATACTTTAGTCCCATGAATGTTTGTGGGCCTCTTCAGAGTGCCTCCTACACGATTCCAAGGACCTAATGACTGGGGAAAACATTCCTCAGGCCATATTAGTGCCCACGTCCAACAACTCTGGAAGTAGTATCATTTCCATGGCTGGACAGTGTGTTGCTGATTTGGGTCTTGGTTCAAATGGCTCTGAGCACTATGGGACTTAACTGCTGAGGTCATCAGTCCCCTGGAACTTAGAACTGATGAAACCTAACTTACCTACGAACATCACACACATCCATGCCCGAGGCAGGATTCGAACCTGGAACTGTAGCGGTCGCGTGGTTGAGGACTGTAGCGCCTAGAATCTCTCGGCCACACCGGCCGGCTTGGGTCCTGGGCTTTAACCTTCACAAGAACTGCTGTCCACGGATTGGCACCCCTTTAAACACACACCTGTCTTCGAGAGCGCTATGGCGATCCGTACCAGCTGCCGTTTAGCCACGGTAGCCATGTACCAACACACACCTGTTCCAGACTCACACGTCATCGCCGCCGGACCCGCACTTGCACAACAAATTAAGTTATTGAAGCACTTGTCACATTCGAGCTTGTGTATCAGCACGCCTTCCACTGCGCCGGAGATGATGGTCTGCACTGTAACACCACGAGTAATGAATATTTTTCCCGGCAATGCTGTTTACTGACGCTTATCGCGTATGACAGCCACACAAGGCAGCTTCTGAGCTAATCTTCCAGCACCTACTCAGCCATCACGGCCACTAAAAATCCTGACCCTAGGGTTCCCAATACACTACGTATAGACCTGTGTTGATTGGTTTAATCTGGTGAACAAATTGACGTTGGTGTTATTCGAAAACGGCTTCTATGAGTCCCAAGTCAATTATAAACAACAAACAAACAAAATCTTATAGCTGGAAGAGCTGCTGGCCCAGCCGGTTATTTTCCGTTGTGGAAATCTCCACCTCTGCTTATGACGGAGACCGAGAGAGTTCGCATATCAAGGCAATAACACAGAGCTCTGTCGGCACAGGCTCTGGTCATTTAGTGTCTCCTGTAGTGTGTGGGTACTGTTCACCCCTGTTATTAGGAGTCGTCATTGAGAACAAATGACCTCCATCCCTGCTTTCTTTACTTTCTTGCGTTGCAACGGTTGATTGGTGGGATAGCAGATGTACTTTTCCTTCGTGTATATGAAGCAGTAGGTCTTGAAAGTGAATGTTCGTTTGATTAATGTTACGAATCTCCGAAAGTTCTTGACCGATTGCTTACAAATTTTGACACATTGCATTCTGATACAGAAACATGTACAGTCTCTGTACAAGCACAAACGTCGATGTCCGTTTCTTAAAAATCTCAAACCACCGAAAGTTCTTCACTGACAGCTTTGAAATTATCAGACAACATTCCATTCGAATACTCACGTGTTTTTATTTACCTACTGGAGCACCATTAGGTTTATACTTTACACACAGACACACACATTTATATAAAGTTTTTTGATGTATTACACACACACACACACACACACACACACCAACAATATGTGCGTGTTCCGTGTGTTTGTGTGTGTGTGTGTGTGTATGTGTGTGTGTGTGTGTGTGTGTGTGTGTGTGTGTGTGTGTAATACAACGAAAAACTTTATAAAAAGTAATCTTGGTTTATTCAGAATCGTTAAACACGGAAAGTTCTTGAACGAACGCTTCGAAGACCTGAGACAACCTCAGGTACCTAATTTGTTACTATATTTTAGTATATGTAGTATACAAGTATATACGTGTAATGTAACCTTACATGTCAAAATGTACCTTTGTGATTCATTTTAAGAAACTGTAAGAAACGTTTAGACATATACAGCATATACATACTATTTATATTTTATGTTAGAATAGTACTACTACAGAATCTGCATTTGCAATAACAGTAAACAAGGCTGAAAGTCAGAGACACGGGAGAAGAGGAGTTGGACAGAGAGGTGGGAGGAAATGGACTTAAGGAACGGGAAGGAGCACAGAAAGAGCGGGCAGGAGGGATTTAGAAAGAGGAGGCAGGAGACAGTATGGTACCATATGTACTCGAAACGTGTGTTTTCTTTTGCCTTTCTTTTTCTATTTAAGCAGACTGAGCCACAGTGAAGTGGGGCAGTGTACAGCTAGTTTTAAATAGAAAGATTTTGTTTATTAGTTATTTAAATGTTATCTTTATTTTGTTGCTTTAATTAAAATTCAGTTAGATTTTCAGTTTAACATTCTTGGATCTTATCATTTACATACTATTTGAAATACGCTCATATGGTTAGCTGCCGATGTCAGCTGAAATCGTCTTATGGCGCATATTTGATGCTTTAAGGGAACTTTGTAGCTCGAAGCTGAAAAACAATATTATTCATTCTCTATGGACCGAATTTACTGCGCTGCTTTACTGTATGGTTAAATGATGATGGCGTCCTCTTGGGTAAAATATTCCGGAGGTAAAATAGTCCCCCATTCGGATCTCCGGGTGGGGACTACTCAAGAAGAAGTCGTTATCAGGAGAAAGAAAACTGGCGTTCTACAGATCGGAGCGTGGAATGTCAGATCCCTTAATCGGGCAGGTAGATTGGAAAATTTGTAAAGGGAAATGGATAGAGTGAAGTTAGATATAGTGGGAATTAGTGAAGTTCGGATGCAGGAGGAACAAGAATTTTGGTCAGGTGAATACAGGGTTATAAATACTAATTCAAACAGGGGTAATGCAGGAGTAGGTTTAATAATGAATAAAAAAATACGAATGCGATAAGCTACTACAAATAGCATAGTGAACTAATTATTGTCGAAAAGGTAAACACGAAGACCATGCCTACCACAGTAGTACAACTTTATATGCCAACTGGCTCTGCAGATGATCAATAAATTGATGAAATGTATGATGAGATAAAAGAAATTATTCAGGTGGTGAAGGGAGACGAAAATGTAATAGTCATAGGTGACTGGAATTCGAGAGTAGGAAAAGGGAGAGAAGGAAAAATAGTGGGTGAATATGGATTGAGGGAGAGACATGAAAGAGGAAGCCGTCTGGTAGAATTTTGCACAGAGCATAACTTAATCATAGCTAACACTTGGTTCCAGAATTATAAAATTAGGTTGTATACATGGAAGAATCCTGGAGATACTAGAAGGTATCAGATAGATTATATAATGGTAAGACAGAGATTTAGGAACCAGGTTTTAAATTGTAAGACATTTCCAGGGGCAGATGTCGACTCTGACCACAATCTATTGGTTATGAACTGTAATTAAATCTGAAGAAACTGCAAAAAGGTGTGAATTTAAGGAGATGGGACCTGGATAAACTGACTTAACCAGAGGTTGTACAGAGTTTCAGGGAGAGCATAAGAGAATAATTGACAAGAATGGGGAAAAGAAATACAGTAAAAGAAGAACGGGTAGCTCTGAGGGATCAAGTAGTGCAGGCATCAGAGGGCCAAGTAGGTAAAAAGACGAGGCCTAGTAGATGGAAAACCAGTTCTAAGCAAAGAAGGGAAAGCAGAAAGGTGGAAGTAGTATATAGAGGGACTATACAAGGGCGATGTACTTGAGGGCAATATTATGGAAATGGAAGAGGATGTAGATGAAGATGAAATGGGAGATAGGATACTGCGTGAAGAGTTTCACAGAGCACTGAAAGACCTCAGTCGAAACAAGGCCCCGGGAGTAGACAACATTCCATTGGAACTACTGACGGCCTTGGGAGAGCCAGTCCTGACAAAACTCTACCATCTGGTGAACAAGATGTATGAAACAGGCGAAATACCCTCAGACTTCAAGAAGAACATAATAATTCCAATCCCAAAGAAAGCATGTGGTAACAAACGTGAAAATTACCGAACAATCAGTTTAATGAGATACAGCTGCAAAATACTAACACGAATTCTTTACAGACGAATGGAAAAACTAGTAGAAGCCGACCTCGGGGAAGATCAGTTTGGTTTCCGTAGAAACACTGCAACACGTGAGGCAATACTGACCTTACGACTTATCTTAGACGAAAGATTAAGGAAAGGCAAACATACGTTTCTAGCATTTGTAGACTTGAGGAGAGAAAGCTTTTGACAATGTTGACTGGAATACACTCTTTCAAACTCTAAAGGTGGCAGGGGTAAAATACAGGGAGCGAAAGGCTATTTACAATCTGTACAGTAACCAGATGGCAGTTATAATAGTCAGGGGCATGAAAGGGAAGCAGTGGTTGGGAACTGAGTGAGACAGTGTTGTAGACTCTCCCCGATGTTATTCAATCTGTATATTGAGCAAGAAGTAAAGGAAAGAAAAGAAAAATTCGGAGTAGGTATTAAAGCCCTTGGAGAAAAAATAAAAACGTTGAGGTTCGCCGATGATATTGTAACTCTGTCAGAGATATCAAAAGACTTCGAAGAGCAGTTGAACGGAATGGACAGTGTCCAGTGTCTTGAAAGGAGCATATAAGATGAACATCAACAAAAGAAAAACGAGGATAATGGAATGTAGTCGAATTAAGTCGGGTGACGCTGAGGGAACTAGATTAGTAAATGAGACGCTTAAAGTAGCAAAGGAGTTTTGCTATTTGGAGAGCTAAAGAACTGATGAAGGTCGAAGTGGAGATGATATAAAATGTAGACTGGCCATGGCAAGGAAAGCGTTTCTGAGGAAGAGAAATTTGTTAACATCGAGAATAGATTTAAGTGTCAGGATATCATTTCTGAAAGCATTTATATGGAGTGTAGCCATGTATGGAAGTGAAACATGGACGATAAATAGTTTAGAGAATAAAAGCATTGGAAATGTGGTGCTACAGAAGAATGCTGAAGATTAGATGGGTGCATCACACAACTAATGAGTAGGTATTGAATAGAATTGGGGAGCAGTTTGTGGCACAACTTGACAAGAAGAAGGGACCGGTTGGTAGGACATGTTCTGAAGCATCAAGAGATCATAAATTTAGCATTGGAGGGTACAAATCGTGGAGGGAGACCAAGATATGAATGCACTAAGCTGATTCAGAAGGATGTAGGTTGCAGTAAGTACTGGGAGATGAAGAAGCTTGCACAGGATAGAGTAACATGGAGAGCTGCATCAAACCAATCTCAGGACTGAAGACAACAACAACAACAATAGACCGAACAGAATCTGTACATCTGCAATTACAGAACGTCTGATGAAAGTGGATGACAGCTGTCCAGTTATGTAGCAATTTAAACACCAGGAAACTTGATAATACATGAGGACAGTGAGTACAGTTTCTTATTATAAGTATTAAACATCTATGTGTGCGTCGAATTAGGCCGTCGTAAAGCTAAATATGTAGTTTTGTCAAATAAAACGATGACGTGCCTTTAATATACTAATCAAGGTGTGTTCTTGAATCCGAAGTACACTTGGCCATGAATGATGAAATTATTCCGACAATATTTGCGTCGTTGATATCACTCTAACTTTCTGTAAATAGAAAAGTTAGTAATGGTGGCTACCAATAATGCTGTATCACATGAAATAAAGTAGTCGCGATACATATACGTACACTTATGATCTCACAGATATAATAGCGTTTACATTTCCTTAAGACAGAAAGTAATGCTCCGTTCATGGAGTAACATTGTGAGCTAAGTAGCGCGTAGCTCCCTCGCAGCTACGCCGACAACGCTCACTTACGGCTTCCAAAATGTTTCTAGTGATATGAGATATGTTACTGTGCTCTTCGTTCAACTCGATATATCATTTCTAAGTTAATAAGTTTTTTATCGCTATGTATGAAATACTACTAGTTATCTAGTTAACCGCTCACGTGATTTCATTATTTCACAGTTACGTATTATATGCAACTTCTGACGGCGCTCCAAGTGCAGGGATCAAACCCGTTTCTTCTCAGGTGTTCCTCCTCACCGACATATTGATCCTGTCGGGTCCAGAAGTAAAACAAACATGACTATTTATTTTTCACAAAATCCTAGTATGTCCCGATAACCTTATAACTATGCAGGAGGGAACCCCGCTGTCGGCCGACCATGCAGCAAGAAATTAAGAAGGTGGAGCCACCTTTGACAGCTTTCAACAATTCACGAACATAACTAAACAATAACACATCTGTACTGTGTTCCAGGTTCGTTTACTCGCTCTGTTCTCTTTAACTGTCGCTTAGCTAATCTGTTCCACAAACGGCATAAAAGCTGCTCGTTTCTGCGCTCTTGGGAAACCCCTTTACCTGGCGGGTCCAGGAAAACCGTTACTGAGAAGTTAGTTTACCAGTCCTTGTAACAGTTTTGTATGTCTGTCATGCCCCCGACCAACGCTACTGCGTTCGTCTTATAGCGCAGGAAACGCGTTTGCTGCGAAAGTAAAAAAAAATTATTCTTGTGTGTATAGTGCTACGCATGGAAGGTATAGTTTCCGCTGCCAGAGTCCAGACCCCTAATACCGTGCCGCAGACCAATCAGTGTTCGTCAGTGTCAAGCACGCCACATCGTTGACACATGGGTAAACCTACCAAAAGAACGGCGTACTTTTTATCATTCGTCGGCTGTTTCCCGTTCACTGAAGTTTACCATCTCGACCTGACTGATGTTGGTAGGCGGGGTGGTGAACCGTGCTCCACACCACTCTCAATTAACGGCAGGATGTTACTGTTCCAACTTATTCCGGGCGATCAGTCGATGAAGTAGACTTTACATGTCCATCGATGTCGGCGGTCGGGATGTCGCTAAACGCGTTCGAACATAACTGTGTTCAACGGTGAATACCCGAACACATGGAGCGATATACGAGGACTATTCGGAAAGTAAGGAACAGTAGGTTGCGAAGTGGAAACCACAGGGAAAATAAAAACGATTTTATTTGCAACGGTTAACTACTCCTACCAGCTACTTCTCTACACAGTCGCCGCATCGACTGAGACATCTGCCGTAGCGTGGTGGCAACTTTTCAATTCCCTCGTTATAGAAGACAGCCGCCAGTGCTTTTCGACAATTTTCTGCTCTGGACTGTAGCTCGTTGTCTGTGTCAAAGTATTGTCTTCATTGCCAGCGGTATATTTGAGCAGAGATGAACCTCAGGGGTAGCCATTGCCAGCGGTATATTTGAGCAGAGATGAACCTCAGGGGTAGCCAATTAAGGGCTGAATTGTGCGTGATCAAACACTTCCCATCGAAAACGTTGCAGGAGCATCTTCATTACCCTTGCAGAGTGCAGACAAAAATTGTAGTGTAGAACGAACCGCATGAAAGTTATGTTATGTGGATTGCACAGCTTCAGGCGAAATCTTTCGCCAGGCCCTCATACTCGCCAGGAGACACTAATTTCTAGCCATCTTTACGTTCTCACTGTGAGCTCAGATCTGGAAAGAGCGACATGACGAGATAGACGGGCGTACTGGACAGAGTGCCCAACGCGTCTGCAAAAAGTTTCATATTTTCACTGTATTTTCCATTTCTCCACCGATCTTTCCTCACTTTCCGAATAATCCTCATATGTACGACACTGACCCGGGGAAGGTGCGATGTCGACTCTAGTTCTTCGATAAACACCCCCGCAGGGGAGCGAGACCTGTTGCTCCACCGTTTGTTCTGGTATTAATACACGTGGCCCGCACCTAGTGGACGTTCACTAAGCCATCAACCCCATCTCGCACTTAGAAGGTAAGTGCGTAGTGCTGTACTTTGTATTTACATGGTACCCAAGATCCAACTGAATTCTCTTACCCATCGTACATGTCATGGCGAGAAGGTATGTCAGGCGGTACTCCATGGGAGAAAAATAATGATTGAAGAGTGACACTCGCTGTAGCACATCTATCGACCAGAGATCGTTCAATCGTACAGACGTGGGGATTCTGCACAACACCGGCGGTACTTGTCCGCAGCCGTTCCCGCCTTCTCCTTATGGAAAGTGACACCCAGACATCGCACGGCTAGCACCAGAGGTGAGGGCCCTTCCGTTGCTGATTCTAGTCCACGTCCTACGTGCATGTATTGTCATTTTCGGAAGTTGACCTCTTTGCCAGCTGCCACCGATACATCTGAAGCCAATCAATTCCTGGATGTGTCTCTCATTCGGTGCGGACAAAATTTGAAACTGCCTTAAGACTGCGAGTATAAAAGTGTAAATAAGCAAAATTTCGTAAATTAAATTACACAACAACCAAGAACAAGAGAAAGAGGTCAAATTTACAACTTTAAGTCTGGTAACCTTCCAATGAGTTACAAGAAGTGTGGAACTATTAAGAGCAGTGAATTATAGGTGGAGTTTAAAAATCAAAAATTGAAGTGCTAGATATTTGTAAATTCAAGTAGAGAAAATAGGTTCAAATGGTTCAAATGGCTCTGAGCACTATGGGACTCAACTGCTGTGTTCATTAGTCCCCTAGAACTTAGAACTACTTAAACCTAACTAACCTAAGGACATCACACACATCCATGCCCGAGGCAGGATTCGAACCTGCGACCGTAGCAGTCTGCCGCGTGACGTGTACTCTACCATGCGGCGACAATCAGTGTCTCTATAAGCATTTTCTGGCAAGGGTAACCTTACAAATAGATGCCTCATGGTCTGTGAACCCAGTTGGCAAAAATTCTACATCCACCGCCGACGTCAATAACTCCCTTGAAACATAGATCTGATCCAAATGGCTCGCGGATTGGCTCGTAAGAAGAGTGTATCCTAGTTGGCTGCGATACTTCAAATCCCACGTATCGACTAATTACATCTCGTTGATCAGCTTGGGAAGTTCTTTGTTGGGATTGTAGTTAGGATCTTGGTCCTAGCGGTAGTTCACACAATTAAGATCTCTGTCCATTACACAGGCATCGTATCATCGCCTGAACAACGCTGTAACACTACGGATGTAAAATTCTGCACGTTTCCTTGTCTTATTAGCGCCTGATAGCACATAAATATCTATCAAACTCACGCCGCCTATGGCAATGACTCTACCGCGGGCCGAAGGAAAATATTCCGTCTTCTCGACGTATCAAATGGCTCTGACCACTAAGGGACTTAACATCTGAGGTCATCAGTCCCCTATAACTTAGAACTACCTAAAGCTAACTAACCAAAGGCCATGACGCACATCCATGCCCGACGCAGGATTCGAACCTGCGACCGGAGCAGTCGCCCGGTTCCGGACTGAAGCGTCTATAACCGCTCTCCACCGGGGCCGGCTCGACGTATGCCTTTCTTCATTATTATCGTTGTGGCAGTGCCTCTCCTGCCATGCGGGGAACAGTAAATATCATAGCCGCAAAAATTCCAGTGGGGTAAGGGGGACCCGAACTTCCTATAACAGCGCTACGTCTGAGCATCTTGATCTTCACAGGCGTCCTAGTGTTATTGACGTTAACGGACTATAACCGACAGGCTTGTTGCATGGCTATTATGCAGAATAGTTCACCTCACGGTGACACATACCGCCGCACACACGCTGCGTTCTTTCTCCCCAGCTCCCCTCCGACCCCCTCCCTCACCAACCCCCTGCCATCCCCTTATGGCGTTGGCCGTTACTCTCTGCTCGCTTCCGGTCCTAAACCCGTAGAGTGAGCAGTTGCAACTCCTCCAGCTACATCTGGGGCGAGTCTTATGACCAGTCTTTCAGGGTCCCAACACCGTCGTGTGTTACAGGCGCCATAGCTTCCCTCGTATCCTGGTGCCGACGGTCGCAGTCCTTAAGTGCCCTGGGCGTGGTCGCGGCAAACGCATGTCGCCACTCAGCCGTCGCTCCCAGCATCCACGATAGGAAGTTCTCCTGTATCCATGGTTGGCTGACCCATACACGGAAACGCCTAAGCATTCCTTTCTGGAGCTTGTCGATGGTTCTCTCTATGAGGCACTGCTTCTTCCGGTGTTTTGGTAATCACTGTTCCCGTTTCTGGGCCTACGAATCGGAAGCAGTGTGACCTCTTGCTGTTCTTGGGGAAAATCGGAATCGTACCCTATCGAATAGCCTACATTCATAACTATCGTTTCGCCGTGATATGCCACTGTTCGTTCGTTCCGCCATCTTCCTGTCACGTGCCATACTTTATAGCTAATTTTGCTGCACAGGTCACGGGAAGAGCCTGAGAATTTGGAGCACTTAAGGCATTTTTACTATAACGTTTATTCTATAACACCTAGTGCCTCCGATTTTAGTATTGCATTAGCCGCGTGTGTTTACTGTAACATATCTTAAAACTACAGATGTACAGCGGCACTTATTAAAAAGAACTGACCATTATGGCATTAGTGCATTGCGTCATTTTACCCGACATATCCCGTAAAATGCCGCAGTAAATGGGATAAATTGGCGCAAGGAGTGGTATAAGATATTTAATGATACAGATCTTATAATGCAAAATTTACTTACTGAATATTATGTTTATTAAACAAAGTAAAGAGTAATATAATTTACAAAAAGGAAATAGCGAAAATATCAAATTAATTGTCTATAGAATAAAAACATAATAATAATCGTTTCCTTATAAAATAGTGTAAAAATGAGAAATAAGACTGAAATAAAGCGTATTCAGTGATTGGTCTCTTGCAGATCAGTAAAACAACTAACGCTCCTACAGACAAGAGTCGTAGTTTTCAGGACTGTCCCACTCACTGCATTCAGAATGACACCAAAGAGCACAACGGTACCATATCTCACCATCTTTGCCGAATTCGGCACATACTACGCACAGATCTTTTCCTCTCGTATATTGTGCTGCGTGGCACTCTGTCTAATGGAAGTCCGGTTATGAACCGTACTGACGGCATTTCTTAACTCACCCGTTGTCCAAGAAGCCCCTATGTGTTTTACAGGTGTACGTCCTCGGTATCTGAACGGAGGGAAACATTGTTATGAAAATGATTCGCTATGTTACTTTGACTTGTGTTAAAAATATATTAACGTATCTTATTTAGGTACCTGCTTTCAATAGTGAGACACTGAAATGGGGTAAATTGACGCACTTGGCATCAGTGCGTGAAATTACCCCAACAGGCATGGCTTATATAGAACTATAATTCCGCACTCGCGCTTCGCTTAAGGCAAATAATACTTATAGATCGCGAACGTTAATGAGCAGAGACAGGTATAACAACGAAAACTTGTATTTTAACACATCAGGAGGTGGCTTAATTCCTACAAACTACAGATTCAATATTAAAGGAAACAAATACAAAACACTTTCTTCCCTCTTGAGCCGACTTCTGGCAAGTTATGATTCCCGCGTTCTGTACGTTTATTTGTACAACTGAACACCAGATGGCAGCACAAATCAGATAAGATTAGCTCTCACAGTTAAAGACATACTGATGTGCCTCATTTTACCCGCTGTGCGGAATTCCCCAATCTCCTCTACGTGTCCCTCATTTCCACACTCGGAGCATGTTCGTCATTGTTCGTCATGGGTGACAGTTGCCCTAAGACAAGCGAAGTTCAGGTACGAAGGGATATGTTTTCGTAGTTCGTATTGGTCTGAAGCCAAAGAGAGCTTGATATGTTTTGAGATTCTTCCATGTGTTATCGCCGTTCCGTAAGGGCGCAATTTGACTAATTCTTCCGTCACCTCGAACGGGAAATCAAAGACTCGGATTGTTCTTAGCCCAATGACGGGACGTTCCACTGTAACCGACCCAACAGTCCCGTCTGAATGACAGAAATGAGATCCTTGTCGATGTCGGAGTAGCATTTCGTGACACGCCTTATCAGTGAGCTAGTCATAGATCATGCCACTGGCTATTTGGGTAAGTGTATTGGCACTAGAATTTCAGGTTCAGTTTTCACTTCGTCCCATAAATAATGACCTATCTCGTAAGCCTTCCGTCGAGCATGTTCGGTAGCAAAACCAAATTTCAGTGTCGATTTACGGAACGCTAAGGTCATGATTTATTCGATGCTACTAACGCCTTTCAGCGCTACAAATTTAGTGTAAATATCTCGCGTGCAAGACATGCGGCTGGGACGTTAACACCGTCCGAATCGTTGCGCCGCTGATGACACACTGAAACGAGCCGTCCTTACAGCTTCACCTCGCCGTTACCTTCTCTCCTACCTTCCAAATTCTACAGGAGTTCACCTACGAAACCTGCAAGACTGGCACTCCTCGAAGAAAGGACACTGCGTAAACATGGCTTACCACAGCCTGTGGGATGTTTCCAGAATCAGTTTTCACTGTTCAGCACAGTGTAAGTAGTCTGTCGAGTAACTGCTCGCGATAGGCAAAGGTCGTAAGTTCGAATCTCGTTTTCACACACAGTGTTAACCTGTCAGGAAGTACCATAACGGTGGTATTTACAGAGCTTGAATATCTCATTTAAGAAATTCTCACTCCGTGTAAATTGTACATTAAGTCGTTCGAAACACTCAGCGCCGTATTAGGAAAAGCTGTGTCTTCCTATTGTTTAATACTTGCAATAAACCGGGAAAGTTAGCACAAAAATTCTACCTTCAATGTCGGTAACTGAGGTCGTATTTTATGCATGGACATGAAGAGAGATATACTGTCGTACGTCATCAGTGGCCTGAAAGAACTAGTAATTTACGATAGTCAACCGCGAACTCACGGAAATTGCTGCCCCTGGGACCATATGCGTTCGCAGTTATCTCTCAACGAGCTTGTCGATGCGCATAGGCTCCACTCTCACCCCATTACGTACCTCGTTACTTACAGAGACGACAATTTTATTAGCAAACTGCAACAGCTACAAACGACAAGTAAACAGATCACAGCAGCTGTAAGATTGAAAAAATGCAGGACTATCGATCATTGCACTTCACACCCTGTTGTACCAAGGAGCACTCATGTTAGTGTGGATGGAAAACAACACCGTTCAAACATATTACTGCTGCACTCTGCGTTCTGTAAGCCAACGGGTTAAGGGTTGATGTATGTAGAACTGGTCAAAAGCGTTGAAACATTTTGGCACCAGATAGTTGTGCAACTTGTTAGGAATATTGTTTCCAACTTTCGGAGTATAATTCGTGCTACAAATGATGTAAAAGCCATCTTGTTTAAAACAATCTGCAGTGTCACGCCCCTCTTTGTACAGTTTCGTACACGACTGTGTCTTTGTTTTTGATATTTAATAGTATCTAGCATCAGAGAAGGCATCTGCAGAGCATAGAATTCTGTGAGACAATTTACGACGTGGTTAATGACGGTTTCTTAAAGAAATGCATTCATGGTGTAACACAAAACCTGAGTGAAAACCTTAGTAATTTAGAACAGACTCCCAAATACGTTTTGCTCATTTACTTTTGTTACAGTTTTCTCATGTGATGCTTGTTTGCGTTCATGATGGTAACACTGGAAGAATTAGGGTCCTCATAAGACTAGGATCTTATTTTCGAAATATCGAATTTTCCTGTGTGTGGAAGCACGTTCCATAATTGATTTTGGTCATATTATGTGGTGTTTACATTTTTCTTTTCACGCTTACGAAGTTCATCTTGTTTATTACGAAAATGTCTAATTTAAGTGATACAATGATTAACCATCCCGTCAAAATGCCTCATGTTCACTACTATTTCTTTGCGCTAAAGTGTCAGAAATGTCACGTTGGTGTAGAGAACACCAGTGGAACAGGTTTGTCCAAGATTAAAAAAAAAAAAGTTACAAAACCTGTTTTAGCCAGCCAATAATTCCAACAATATTTTTCTAATGTAGGATATAATGGGCGATCTCCTGCACTCTAAAATGGTGCTTTGTAAAGTGAGGCATCACCGAAAAAGTTCTAAAAATGGAAGGTGAAGAAACTTTGATGAAGACACCGCCAGTAACATAGCGTCAAGTGAGCCTAACGTCAGCCCACCTGACTAGCCGTGCATTCTAACGCGCAGCTTCCCGAGCGTGAAGGCGTGTCGGTCCCTGGCACGAATCCGCCTGGCGGATTACTGTCGAGGTCCGGTGTGCCGGCCAGCCTGTGGTTCGTTTTTAACGTGGTTTTCTTTCTCCCTCGGCGAATGCGGGCTGGTTCTCCTTATTCCACCTCACTTACACTATGTCGGCAATTGATGCGCAAACACTGTCTCCAAGTACGAGTACAGCATCATTACTCTACCACGAAACATTTGGGGTTATACTCAACTGGAATGAGACATTCCCGGGGGGAGGGGGGGGGGGGAGGGTCTCCACTGGGGGTCGAACCGCACAATAACCCTGGGTTCGGTGTTGGGCGGCGGTGGAGTGAGTGGACTGCTGTAACATGTTGTGGGATCGTGTACCACCGAAGACTACGGCGGGGACGAAGCCTCTCCGTCGTTTCTAGGTCCCCAGTTCACTACATACATTCATACATACATACATACAAGCCTAAAGTAGAGATCGCAGCACTCATTATATATTTTGTCAGATATTCTCATCACGAAAACAACAATGTGATACTTGACACAAAAATTGTGATTTACTGACGTATTTTTTTAAAATAAGTTTTAGACATGTAAAGTCGCTCGTGGCATCCTATAAATATTTCGATAGAAGTTTCAAAGTCGAAAATAACATTGTTACTCTTTATGTACACGCTATAGGTGTTGTTATCTTCTTCCTCTCTGAAATGAAGCCTTATCAAGTTCCTTTTCCTACATAGTCTTATTTTAATTTTAAATGTCAACTGCCTGCTTTGCACGTTATTTTGGCAGATCACCGTCATATATTTTGCACAGTTAAAACGTGGAGATACTGCTAGATATACCCTTTACATATTTTGTATGTGAGAATAACATTGTGATACTTGACATAAACATTGTATTGCTGACTTTTTTTTACGTATATTTTAGATGTGTAATCACTGTATCTTTCACGTATTTTACACACGAAAATAACTCGATGACAAATGTCATAAACGTTGTGTGTGTGTGTGTGTGTGTGTGTGTGTGTGTGTGTGTTTGTGTGTGTGTATGTGTGCTGTGATTTTTTGTAAATAACTGGGATCCAACCGTTGGATACTTTTGAATATGGTTCCAAAGGGTGCTCCCATACTCCTGAACATCGCCTCATGTTGCACAATTAGGTTGAAGCTTAATATTTTCAGTACGTTAACAGTGACTTCGAAATACTGTTACTTACACGTTTTACATATTTATGATAAATAATTCTAATAATTCATGTGTGTTTGAATGTGGTTGAAGAGTCAGATAATTCGGATACTTTTGAGTGTGTCGCCATAATGACCACTAGAATAAGTGAGCTAGGTGTTTTCTCACAAGCACAGCTTGGCAAGTTTCTCCTTCTCTTTAATAACTTTAGTTATGTCTTAACCACACTTTTATTTTTAATCATCGAAATGCGTTTTGACTTTCCATCATTGTCATTGTCAAAGACAGTGCTATGTCAGTCATATAAAAACATTAGATTCATTGTGTCACCTCAAATTCTCGAGCACGAAACAAGTGCATAGTCTTGGTTTGTGCTCGCAAATGTCGACATGATATAATTTTTTCATATGACATTGAAAATGACGGAAAGTCTAAACGCGAAAGTTTGATGAAAAATGAAAGTGTGGTCAAGACATAAGTAAAGCTACTAAAAGTGCTCCGGCCATAGTCATTTTACATTTTTGAATATCCTGCTAACAACGTCTCCCAGTTTTGAATTTCTGTCATCGCCATCTTGAATTTTTGTTGAGTGAAACACCTAATAGCGGCATCTGCTAGAACTGTAGCCAGGGTAGTACATTGCCACTCCTACGGACATAAACATGAGAAGCCGTCTCACCTATACAGCTCCTTCTATTCACTCACTATCCATCACTATTAAAGGGTATTCAAATACTATATCAGCAAAATTATTCGATAATGAATATACAGTTCTGAAAGATCACTTGCACCACGCCGTATATCATAATTACACTGTTGTGAAAGACTTAATGGAAGGAATTAACGTTTGCATTATTATTTCCACGTGCGCTGTTCTATGCGGTAGCGCGTTGTCATCCACAAAAGTGAAGTGAGGGGCGAATACATTTCTGGAAGGAAGCACATGGGGAAGGAGTACAGTGTCACAATAGCGTTGATCGGTGAGTGGATAGTCTTAAAAAATATGGAGGTATGTATGACATAGCAACTTCATGATTGGCCATCCGGTAACACTTGTACGACCAAAACGATAAAACGATCATGTTCGACAATGCTGGACTACCTTCGTATGCCAAAAGGCGGGAACACATCTCATAAGACGGCCAAGAACATTGACGATCTTATTCGTTTTATTGGTCCACAGATTATCGTGTAGGGAGGTACAACGTAGAAGAGCATACAGACCTCGAAGTCTTTGAACACATTACACTCACAGGCAACCTCTTATTTTCAGAGGTGCTCCTAATACTGCTGTGTATTGCTGACTGATGGGTCACACGTCGGAAAGTGACATGAATCATTGTAAAAGGGGCTTCGTAGGAATTAACAAGTGATCAGTAGAAGTAATCCTAAAGTAATATCGTCTGTCATAGACAAAATTTGTCTACCAGTAGTCTGGAGAGGCTGTCCATATATCGCCCTAAGTTCCATGGCTTTTTCTTTCTTGTTATAACACTCTCCACGTTTATATGAAGCCATTGAAACATATAAACATGGAGATGGTTATAACAGATATGAGACATGTCCAAAAAATTTATTTTCGAGAATCACATCAAAACTGTTGACTCGCCACTTACTAAAATAAACGAAAGGAAGACAGGCTGCCATCATACTTCAGTGTCAGGGTAACCATGTTCTTATCTTTTCTTAAACGGTTTTGAAAGACTATTGGAAGAGGAATACTAATTTTCCTAAAAAAATCAAAAATTTCTATATTTTTTTCTTCAGTAAACGTCAGAAACATGGTTACAAACTGCTTAAGAATTTTATCAGTTTGGAAGAGAATGAATATAATCCTCATTCTTGTTACTTTTTCGTAATTTTACTAAAATCAAAAGTAGTACTGAAACTTAAAGATAATTGGACTTAATTTTCTATCTCCTGAAATTGTCTACTACTGTCATGTACAGTCAGCATGACAATGTATATGTCTAAGGGGAAGGACGTAATCTGTGTTATAACTTAGAAAAAAAAAAGTTTGACTAATTCCATTCGAGGTGAGTCGGTGTCTTTTCTCAGTGTGTATCTGTTCTCGTTTTGAAAGGCTACAGTCTCAGGGAACAGACGTCATTGGAATACATACTTTCTAATTCTCACAACTTTAATGGACCACTGCTTCTCGGAAAATAAACCTTTTATAAATATTTATGTAGTTGAGCGATCATCGTAGGTCCTGGATCCTGGCTCCCTACGAGCTGACTGATGGTATCATCGAACTTATGCGTGATTGAAAAAACAGCGCTTGTTACAGCTGTTACTGATAATTTTCCTCTTATATTATTCTTGTAATTCAGCAAGTTTTTTAAGGAAAATACAACTGCTCTTGTGACATTTTAACAGTTGTCTATATTGACTTTTACGTAATGTGCTGCACAGTGAAATTTAAAAAAATGCACCAAGCATAAGGAATGAGGAAGGTTCAGTAGCATGGCAGCTGGTATCATGCCTGTAACAATGTCGGTATTAACTTTGTGTTATTTAACTTCAAACTTCTTTTCTTGCCTTGACGCAGTTTCAAATATTTTCTGTGTCGTATCTACTTCGTATTGGAGATACGAAGAAGCTGCGACTTTGAGAATTCTCATCTATGAAATGTACTGCTAGTCCACAGAAACTAATATCATTTATTGTTGTCCCCCTGTCGTTACATTTAGAGCAATGAAATCATTTTTAAAATTATCCACCGACTGGGCATTACAGAGCTCCAAAACATTTTTATAGTTCGCAGATTATTAATTGGACAAGCCATATTTATCCTTTTTTGAAGTGTTGTGTATATTACACCATGATTTTACTTGAATTGTTCAGATTTATAGCACTTACTTATGGGTTGTTTCGAAATAATTTATTTAACATCTGGTCCGCAACCAAATGACAAGGGCAAGCGGATAAGGACTGAGATTCAGTTTGAGTTTCTGGAAGGAGAAATTCATCGGAAGTGGAAGCAGACATCGTTGATGACAATTTGCAAGAAATGATTCCTCAAATACCTGTAAATAATTGTTAGTTTATTGCAATTTTGATCGCTTTCTTTGTCCACACCGTTGTAGAGGTTCAGTTGGATACTTGAGCCTCAGGCCTCTGTCCAGATTTGGCAAGGAGCCAGGAGAACAGGATGATATCGATTGCCAATAAAAGCATTTCCCTTTCTTTTTTCTTTTGGTAAAAAATGGTATATATCGGTTGAAGGTCTTATACGCGAAGGGTGTATGGATTACATACATCACGAAATATCAAATAACTAAAATACTACTATTTAATTGATTTTAAACAATTTAAGTTTAAAATGAGAATCTTTTTCATTTTCATTAAAAGAACTCAGCCGTGACTTCCTGCGATGCTCTTGGCAGGATAGTTTCTGTGTCGAAGTTATGCGCTTTGCGGCGTCCTGGTTGGCTAGCGCCCTGTATTTAGGACGGCCGCCTTTCGGGGCAGTGACAGGGGAGACAGCTCACGGAACATCGCGAGTAGTCAGCCTGGGCTTGATGTACTCCGAGGACGCACGGTGTTGACATTCCGGAGCCTGCGTCTGGAGGCGAGCGGAACTGGAGTGCGGAAGCAGTCTTCGGTCAACACAGGCTCTGTTTAAGAGTCGTGTATATCTCGAATCCTGAGGAGAAGCGGGAGTATACCCTGGCGTACATGTTAACAGTGAGCTCCTGGACTAACTTTAAATGGTGGGCCATTTTGTTGTGCAACTTTCGCATGTGATGGCTCCATGTAACCACTTTGATTTTCGCTGGTCGTTCCTGAAACCACTTCGACGTGGGTCCGGGATAAGTCCATGTAACTGCACTGTGGCCTGGTTCCGTTGAATTTATCTCGAACTGCAAATGTGGCCGATATTCGACGATTCCTTTTTTCACTAATATTGTTAATATGTTTAGTGGTCAATTTTATAAATCAAAGTTTATTCTTTTTAAAAACTTTAGCCGCTAATTTAAATTGGAATTGCAAACATCATTTTTGTTGCGCCGTCAAACGGTACTCTGGTATTTATGGTTGTGTGCGGTTTGTCTGGTAATTATCACCTTGAGGTAGTTGTGGTCTATAAATTTATCAAGTTAATTTTCACATCATCCCAGATTGTTTAAAGAACTATTGATGTTGTAGTAACAGCGGTGGTCACACTATAACATTTCACATCTCTTCCTGCATTTGTCCCTATCCAGTGCTTGGCTGATGGTTTTAGCATTTTAGTAAACTGTGTATTAATACTGGGTTTGTGTGTTCCAGTAGCACTTAATTGGCGTGATCAGGCCATCCTGCCTGTTGTCACTGGAGCTCACGAGCACAGGATTCGGACGCTCGGCGGATGTGATCGTCATACGCCGAGAACGTGCAGATTGCTTTGTAGATCTTTTAGGCTTTCAAAACATATTGCCGAAAGTTTTCCATAATAGTTAATCCAGATATTTATGACATCTTGATAGTTGAGTATTTTTGAAACCTAATAGCTTTTATAAATGGTTACTTTTCATATTCACACAGCCCGATTATTCACTTAATTATAGAACTAGTGAGCTCAGATCTGCAGTTATGTTAAAATGATATTTGTGTAAAGTAATGTTTTATTAATTAAAAGTTGGGATCATAAAGCTGTTTTTATTTTAATTTTTTTTTGAATTATTCACATTGCTTCTAGACAACTGAATAATCGGTCTAGATCACTGCAACTTGCAAAAGCTAATTAATTATTGTGTTTCTACAAGTGCTCTGTTTTAATTACCGTTGTGAAAATAAAATTTCTTGTCCTCAAATGGAATCTACATTCCACTCCAGCAGCCCATGTGCCCTGTTTACTAATCATATACCTTACTAATATCCCTCTGTTTCAGGTTAAAAATCAAGGATTTTCGTATAAAACCAGTATCAATCATCAACAATTACAGTTTTGTTGTAAATGCAGTCTATTTTTAAGTGACAGTTAGGAGGATAACTATGTAGACCAAAATATTTCATAGGTTATGTGGCCCTTTATATACCCTCACTCAGATTCTACATAGTTCACCGCTTCCAGTTTCTAGGAGTATATGGTAAGAAAATAATCGCATTCACAAGCAAAGCGATCGAAATAACGCCCGACAGGTATGCAAAACACTCATCGAAGAGGTAACGCAGTTACGATCCAATCTGAAACATGCTTTCCTGAGAAGAGCTGCTTACAACAATGAGTTATATAAACACACTCGTACAGACGTCTGCAGCTTATCTTTCTGTAACCTGCGAGACATTTATCACAATAATGATTTATGTAACAATGACTAATTCAACAGAATTCTGTGGCACCAGTGTGGCCAAGAATCCTCGTTCCTAATGCTTACGAAATTGGAGACACATTTCGGATCTGATATGCTACTGCTCCTTATTCCCAAGTCACTGACCGTACTCTCCACAGAAGGTTCTAGCTCTGTAATTCAGTTCATGAGCGGATCATACATATCTACTGAAGATGTCCAACGCAGCTCTGGATGCAACCTCCGGATCGAAAATTCAACAGCAGCTAAGAAAGCCGGTCGCGAGAGCCTTCACAGTACAAACAATGGAGTTATTTTACACCTGTTAAGCATAAGCATTTACTCCTCCCCCCATGAACCATGGACCTTGCCGTTGGTGGGGAGGCTTGCGTGCCTCAGCGATACAGATGGCCGTACCGTAGGTGCAACCACAACGGAGGGGTATCTGTTGAGAGGCCAGACAAACGTGTGGTTCCTGAAGAGGGGCAGCAGCCTTTTCAGTAGTTGCAGGGGCAACAGTCTGGCTGATTGACTGATCTGGCCTTGCAACATTAACCAAAACGGCCTTGCTGTGCTGGTACTGCGAACGGCTGAAAGCAAGGGGAAACTACAGCCGTAATTTTTCCCGAGGACATGCAGCTTTACTGTATGATTAAGTGATGATGGCATCCTCTTGGGTAAAATATTCCGGAGGTAAAATAGTCCCCCATTCGGATCAACGGGCGGGGACTACTCAGGAGGATGTCGTTATCAGGAGAAAGAAAACTGGCGTTCTACGGATCGGAGCGTGGAATGTCAGATCCCTTAATCGGGCAGATAGGTTAGAAAATTTAAAAAGGGAAATGGATAGGTTAAAGTTAGATATAGTGGGAATTAGTGAAGTTCGGTGGCAGGAGGAACAAGACTTCTGGTCAGGTGACTACAGGGTTATAAACACAAAATCAAATAGGGGTAATGCAGGAGTAGGTTTAATAATGAATAGGAAAATAGGAATGCGGGTAAGCTACTACAAACAGCATAGTGAACGCATTATTGTGGCCAAGATAGATACGAAGCCCACACCTACTACAGTAGTACAAGTTTATATGCCAACTAGCTCTGCAGATGATGAAGAAATTGAAGAAATGTACGATGAAATAAAAGAAATTATTCAGATAGTGAAGGGAGACGAAAATTTAATAGTAATGGGTGACTGGAATTCGAGTGTAGGAAAAGGGAGAGAAGGAAACATAGTAGGTGAGTATGGATTGGGGCTAAGAAATGAAAGAGGAAGCCGCCTAGTAGAATTTTGCACAGAGCACAACTTAATCATAGCTAACACTTGGTTTAAGAATCATGAAAGAAGGTTGTATACGTGGAAGAACCCTGGAGATACTAAAAGGTATCAGATAGATTATATAATGGTAAGACAGAGATTTAGGAACCAGGTTTTAAGTTGTAAGACATTTCCAGGGGCAGATGTGGACTCTGACCACAATCTATTGGTTATGACCTGTAGATTAAAACTGAAGAAACTGCAAAAATGTGGGATATTAAGGAGATGGGACCTGGATAAACTGAAAGAATCAGAGGTTGTACAGAGTTTCAGAGAGAGCATAAGGGAACAATTGACAGGAATAGGGGAAAGAAATACAGTAGAAGAAGAATGGGTAGCTCTGAGGGATGTAGTAGTGAAGGCAGCAGAGGATAAAGTAGGTAAAAAGACGAGGGCTGCTAGAAATCCTTGAGTAACAGAAGAAATATTGAATTTATTTGATGAAAGGAGAAAATATAAAAATGCTGTAAATGAAGCAGGCAAAAAGGAATACAAACGTCTCAAAAATGAGATCGACAGGAAGTGCAAAATGGCTAAACATGGATGGCTAGAGGACAAATGTAAGGATGTAGAAGCTTATCTCACTAGGGGTAAGATAGATACTGCCTACAGGAAAATTAAAGAGACCTTTGGAGAGAAGAGAACCACGTGTATGAATATCAAGAGCTCAGATGGCAGCCCAGTTCTAAGCATAGAAGGGAAGGCAGAAAGGTGGAAGGAGTATATAGAAGGTTTATACAAGGGCGATGTACTTGAGGACAATATTATGGAAATGGAAGAGGATGTAGATGAAGACGAAATGGGAGATACGATACTGCGTGAAGAGTTTGACAGAGCACTGAAAGACCTGAGTCGAAACAAGGCCCCCGGAGTAGACAACATTCCATTAGAACTACTGACGGCCTTGGGACAACCAGTCCTGACAAAACTCTACCAGCTGGTGAGCAAGATGTATGAGACAGGCGAAATACCCTCAGACTTCAAGAAGAATATAATAATTCCAATCCCAAAGAAAGCAGGTGCTGACAGATGTGAAAATTACCGAACTATCAGTTTAATAAGCCATGGCTGCAAAATACTAACGCGAATTCTTTACAGACGAATGGAAAAACTGGTAGATGCGGACCTCGGGGAGGATCAGTTTGGATTCCGTCGAAATGTTGGAACACGTGAGGCAATACTGACCTTACGACTTATCTTAGAAGAAAGATTAAGAAAAGGCAAACCTACGTTTCTAGCATTTGTAGACTTAGAGAAAGCTTTTGACAATGTTGACTGGAATACTCTTTTCCAAATTTTAAAGGTGGCAGGGGTAAAATACAGGGAGCGAAAGGCTATTTATAATTTGTACAGAAACCAGATGGCAGTCATAAGAGTCGAGGGGCATGAAAGGGAAGCAGTGGTTGGGAAAGGAGTGAGACAGGGTTGTAGCCTCTCCCCGATGTTATTCAATCTGTATATTGAGCAAGCAGTAAAGGAAACAAAAGAAAAATTTGGAGTAGGTATTAAAATTCATGGAGAAGAAGTAAAAACTTTGAGGTTCGCCGATGACATTGTAATTCTGTCAGAGACAGCAAAGGACCTGGAAGAGCAGTTGAACGGAATGGACAGTGTCTTGAAAGAAGGATATAAGATGAACATTAACAAAAGCAAAACGAGGATAATGGAATGTAGTCAAATTAAATCGGGTGATGCTGAGGGAATTAGATTAGGAAATGAGACACTTAAAGTAGTAAAGGAGTTTTGCTATTTAGGAAGTAAAATAACTGATTATGGTCGAAGTAGAGAGGATATAAAATGTAGACTGGTAATGGCAAGGAAAGCGTTTCTGAAGAAGAGAAATTTGTTAACATCGAATATAGATTTATGTATCAGGAAGTCGTTTCTGAAAGTATTTGTTTGGAGTGTAGCCATGTATGGAAGTGAAACATGGACGATAACTAGTTTGGACAAGAAGAGAATAGAAGCTTTCGAAATGTGGTGCTACAGAAGAATACTGAAGATAAGGTGGATAGATCACGTAACTAATGAGGAGGTATTGAATAGGATTGGGGAGAAGAGAAGTTTGTGGCACAACTTGACTAGAAGAAGGGATCGGTTGGTAGGACATGTTTTGAGGCATCAAGGGATCACAAATTTAGCATTGGAGGGCAGCGTGGAGGGTAAAAATCGTAGAGGGAGACCGAGAGATGAGTACACTAAGCAGATTCAGAAGGATGTAGGTTGCAGTAGGTACTGGGAGATGAAGCAGCTTGCACAGGATAGAGTAGCATGGAGAGCTGCATCAAACCAGTCTCAGGACTGAAGACAACAACAACAAGCATTTACTGGATGTATGGGTGGCTTGACATTTCCTTCAGTTCTCTCTAGAAACACTGTATTCGGATCTGATTGGTTACGTGGCAGATCTTAAGGGGACATTGTATGTCCTACGCTGCCAATATTAAATTACCAAACATTGTGACCCATTAACATGGAAAATTTTTAAGATACCAGCTTTCAAGTTTCCATAATTATTGAATGTATTCAAGTAGATATACTGAACGAGATTTATTACAAAATTGTTTTGTGAAGCGTGTATCTTGTTCTTTCTCAAATACTCAGCTTTTCGACAAGGTTTTGTAAAGAAACGAACATAAAAATTAAACAACATTTAATATTTTTTTATTTTAATTCTATATGTATTGACTCTCATACTTGTCATACTGTAAAAATTCCTTCCCTTATAATTAGTACCTTTTGAGAAAATGGGTCACTTGTGGCAAAAAACCTTTTTATTGCGCTTTCTTATACGACTTTCTGAGTCTTTTATGCATTACAATGGTTCTGCCTTACATTCTGCGTTCTATTCAGTGTAATAGTCGCCCAGTGCTTATCTTTTTCTTGTCTTTCTTGCTTACTTTGTCATATGCTGAGCAGCAAACACTGCTTCATGAAGCTCATCCAGTTTTTCCAGTCCTTTAACAGTGTTATGTCCAAATTTTACCCTCAACTTCTTCAGATACATCAATCTTTCATAGTTATCACTGTTGGAAGTTATTACAGAAGCAGACACTGTTAACGTTAGTGTCATGGGGATAGCAAAAATATTTTTAGGTACATGGCCCCACGCAACATTACTGAAGGATTTAGTCATATTCTTGGTCTTTCAATACAAACATTTCTGATGTAGCAGCAGTTACTAACTCCTCAGCCATAACATTTAAACAGTCCCCAAAGGCATTTACAAATACATTTCGGCAAATTCAACAGAGTGTAGAGAGCATTACCAGCTTTTGCACCTTTACCAAAACGTCAAAGACCATAGAATAACTTCACATTTTCCGAAGACTTTGATGTTTTACGGTGTGCTTTTTTAGTTTTACATTTTTGACGTTTAATTTACACGCTCCGGTAGCCCCATAAAGATGAACTTCCACACCACAATGAGAGGAAGGCACAGTTGCAGAAAGAACCTGTACAAGGCTTTGCGGGTCACTAATGACGTTGTCCGGAATATCCTTACTTTTACCGCTGCCAAGCGTTTCTAATGCTAGTTCTCTCTTGAATGAATTAGTGGACGTGGTCGCTTCACAAACATTATTCTCGTTTCCCTCACTGTTAGCATATGTGTTTTATAATAATTCAGACACAAATTCAACTGTCACAAATATATTACTTGCAAATTTTTGTTTCTCAAACATAATTCTACGCTTAGTCTTTTTATTTAGAAAAAGAGCAACATAGGCAAGTGCACTACAGAAATTGTAGCTATTACGCTAGTTTCAAGAAAAACTAGTGCCAGAAAGGAATGACTGATTTGTTTGTTTTCAAACCGAACTACAGAGACGTAACACTAGGCACAAAGCAAGGCAATTCACAGCCTTCTAGACTATATATTTACCAAGATATGAATGTTCAACTTGACTCACATGTCAACTTTCTAAATATTGTTTGAAGGACTTAGAATTGTCTGTTCTTAGTGCATTACATACAAGTATTTTCAGGAAACGGAATAGAAAACAGAAAATTGCATTTGATGTACAGTATTCCATTGCTGCAGAACATTTGCAACAACTCCGTCCGCTGCAAGTAAACTGTAGAAATTAGTCCCCCAGCTTCCTCTGATACACACTATCAGTATCCTGATAGTCAAGTCAAACTCCTTTCCCTGATCTTGGCCATTACATTCCTCACCCACCTACATCGTCTCTCAATTTCAGCCATGATCCACACTACAGTGCCTCTTCTTTGATTTGGAAACTTTTTTTTCCATCTTAAGTTCCACCTCTTGCAACGATTTTAGGTGCTTTGACCGGCGTTAAATAAGACTTAGTTCGGACCACGAGCTCTTTCACCTACGATGGAGCCCACTTCTGCAACTAAGGTCGATCGGCTTTGATGAAGTAGGAACGACGGAAATAAATTTCATGCTGCTACTTGGCAGACATGATAAATAGAGGTGGTGGCGTGCAGATCCTTATTGTCAGGCTACAAATGAAAATTATATGCTAGTACCGGGTTTGACCTTCTCTTTGCTTTGAAAACCATAAAACGCACAACGCAAAGATATGCTATACGCATACCTACTACAGTCACCAGGACTGAACAAATACATTAAAGACGCAACTTTAAACTTCACGAGGGAATGGTCGCATAACACGCGAATAAAGAAACACTTTTCCAATCAAGAAGCGGAACCTGACACAGGTGGTCACCCAGCTGTGCATGGTGTATAACTTTACCTTTAAGTTAAAATGGACAGCTGTGACAAATGTACTTTCTGTGATGGACGTGGCCTTTATAGTTCTGTTGAGTGCTTAGCTTCAGTATAGTACATCTTTTCCCACACACTTAACATCGATTAGAAACTCTATCGTCGGCCGCAAAGTACTTTCAGAATGTTAATCCACATGATGAAGTTTCAATTACTTTAAATTTGCTACAAATAAAATTTTTGGCAATCAAGTTTAGTGAAATTTAAGGTAGGTGTATAAATGTTTATCGAGAAACGATATCTGTTTTCATGGTGGTAGAAAAAAAGAAAATTCTTCTGTTCGGGACACAGTGTTCATCTGTCATCTCAAAATGGCTGTTTAATAAAAACTGCCAATATGTCTGAAGCAACTACATTCTACAGTGTCTGCAAAAAATCAGTGTCAATCATTTGGATACAGTAAATGGCTGATTTCGGTATGACACGGCCCCCCTTGTCGGAGGTTCGAGTACTCCCTCGGGCATGTGTGTGTGTGTGTGTGTGTCGTCCTTAGCGTAAGTTAATTTAAGTTAGATTAAGTAGTGTGTAAGCTTATAAACAGATGGCCTCAGCAGTTTGGTCCCATAAGACCTTCTCAAAAATTTCCAAAATATTTGGTATGATAAGTCATTCGTAATTTAGGAGACGTACGATGGGGTTCCGTGCAAATTATGTTGTAATCAGTTCCCTCATATAGAAAAATGCTTGTATGGGGTGAACAAACTAGGACTGGTTTTAAACACACGTGCACCAAACACCAATCTTAAAAATACACAAAGACTGTTACACGCTGGTTTTGTCATACATAATGCCACCTGCTCTGTAAATTGATACTCTGATAACCTGAACTAGGTTTCATGAGAAGGCTTGAGGAACTGAATATCCAGATGTCTCTGTCTCTGTACCACTTAATTTGCAAAGAACTGAAAAAAGCAAACACAGCTTCTTCTGGAAGACTTAATTCATGCTCAATCGAAAATTTTTAATGCGTAGGTCCTGTTGGAGTTATGACTAACCTTCTTTTAATACATTAACTACAGTCTTTCCAGCAGGCTACCATTGTTTTAAGAATGTCTTCACTCATTTCTAATAATCTCTCTGCTGTTTGGATTACTATGTTTAGAATATTCGAAAATAATATATGATAGTTTTACGTAGTTTACTATACAATAGGCTCATTGATGATGTCCATGTGCATGTGCATGTGATCAACTCTTGCTAATAAACACCTAGGGAGTACATTGGTAATTTTCTAAGTGGTGCTAGATTGTCAGCGTCTACTTATTTTATTCGGAGCTCCTCCATGTCGTATTGCTGAATATTGTAATATTCATCGTGATAATAAATATAATGGAAATTCTTTTAGATAAAACTAGGATAGTTGTAAATAATACGAGGATTGTTTCCCTTATTTAATATCAAGCTTCACGATTGCCATTCAAGTTAACCATCATCGCCAAAAGAAAATTTCGAATAAAAATTACTGCCACCAGACACTTAATAATAAAATAAACGACAATAACTAGAAGCGGATACTATTCATCAAAGTAATTCTAGCATTATTAGCAGTAGTCAGAATCACCAACATCGATCAAGGACCTAACCGAGAAATAAGGTAATTAAGGCGCAATAATTACAATTCAAGCAATTCGACGACGTAAGTTAGAAAAGTAAGAGCTATTCAATCCAAGCTAAATATATCAGTTTACCATAACGAGAGCAGTTTTCAGCAGATTTTAATTCGTACTGAAGGTAAACGTGTGGAGGTAAGTATTATTTTGTTCTTAGTTTCTTAGTAGATGTAAGTAGACAGGCACATTCGTGAATGATTCAACGCTGTTTGGTGAAATATTGTTTGATCAGTATAGTATTTCGTTTGGATGATTTGGTTCATTACCTACTTACAAGCCAGCTTAAGTGCTATCTGCATGCTCTTGGTACGTAAATAATATAAATTTCTGATGGTACAATATTGTTGATTCTGTAACTCGTGTAAATTCCCTCATGTATTAACCATCAAATATCAGCATTACATTCCAATTTTCAGAATCAATTGGTCTGTCCAAAACCTTGTGAATCATCTAAGTTATTAGATGAGTTAATTCTTAAACGAAACGATACGTTAAGATCTGTGCAGTTTAACGCCTCTCAACGGGAGTGCCTGGGTTTGCAAAGAAATTCTTTGCGATAAATTAGATAAATATTTGTTCAAGTATCAATAGAGGAAGCTAATTTTCCTCGCGATTGGTTCCCTGACAGCAGCAGAAATTGATTTAAGCTGAGCTGCCTGAATGTCGCACCGGCACGTCATTCAAAGCCAGGGGGCAGGTAAAGGCACTGTCAGAAATCGAAACGAGGGGAATGGAAATGAAGGGCGTGGAATAACTTATCGTGCGAAAGTGAGCAGATATTCAAGTCCTGTTTGCTTCTCATATTAAAAATAAATGGCTGTACATTTCAATCAAAAACTGACAACAAAATTAACATACGTATTCCATAAATAAACGATCTGATTATCACCCCCCCCCCCCTGATCAATCATCCGGCTAAGAGTACACATAACAAATAGACGAACGGTGCTGTGAACTTACAAAGTGGTTTTGCTTGGCACTGAACGCACTAGCAGAGGGATACTCACTGACCATCGATCCAATGAGCTGCATACTTGCTTAGGCAGTTAACATCTCCGCCGGCATGGCATACAGTTTAAATTTGGCAACAGCGCACTCACGGGCTTCTTCATTGTTTGTTTGATACCGGGAAGGGGACCTAACACCGAGTTCATCAGTCCCATCGGCTTAGGGAAGGATGGGGAAGGAATTCGGCCGTACCCTTTCACAGGAAGCATCCCAGCATTTTCCTGAAGCGATTTATGAAAGTCACGAAAACCCAAATGAGGATGTCCGGACGCGGGTTTGAATCTCCATCCTCTCGAAGGCGATTCCAGTGTGCTAACCACTACGTCATCTCGCTCTGTGGGGTTTTTGGTTGCTTTCTCTAGCTTGAGGTTCAGTGTTCCCGTATGAGGAAATTCCTCACCCATATCAGTAGTCCGGTTCGGTTTTGCTCCTCTTTCATATTGCTCGTTTGCTTGTGTACAATGAAGGAAAACTCAGTTCGGTGAAGCACAGACTGCTTTTTATTTATTTATTTATTTATTTATTTATTTATTTTGACAAATCGTGCGACTAAAATGTGTTCCTCCAGGACCTCCTGCTGGGATTGCCCAAGTCAATTGGAATGCACATGGACATGAACGGACTCAGGTGATCAGACACTATGCTAATGTACGTGTAGCTTGTCAGAGTCGCTATGAGTATCAGGGGTCTCATCTCACTCCAGATACACACGCCCCACTCCATTAAAAAGCCTCCACCAGCTTGAACAGTCCCTTGCTGAAAAGCAGTATCAATGGAGTCATGAGGTTGTCTCCTTACCCTTACACGACCGACCTCTCGCTGCTATTTGAGACGAGGCTCGTCCGGCCAGGCAACAACTTTCCAGTCATCAACAGTTCACTGACGATGCTGACGGGCCCGGGCGAGGCGAAAAGCGTTGTGTCGTGATGGCATCAAGGGTACACGAGTGGGCCTTTGGCTTCGAAAGCCCATATCGATGTTGTTTCGTTGACTGTTTCGCCTCTCTGACGCTTCTTGATGGCCCAGCATTAAAATCTGCACCAGTTTGCGGAAAGGTTGCACTTTTGTCACATTGAACGATTCTCTTCACTCGTTGTCGGTGCCGTTCTCGCAGAATCTGTTTCCGGCCGCAGCGAAATCGGAGATTTGACGTTTTAGCGGATCACTCATATTCACGGTACACTCGTGAAATGGTTGTACTGGAAAACCCCCACTCATCGCCACCTCGGAGGTGCTGTGTCGCATGGCTCGTGCAACTGTAACTCTCACTTCAATCTTGACAACTTGGCATTGTAGCACTAGTAACCGATCGACAACTGCGCGAGGCGCTTGTTGTCTCATATAGACGTTGCCGACAGCAGCGCCGTATTCTGCCTGTTTAAGTATCTCTGTATTTGAATACGATTGCCTATATCAGTTTCTTGGGAGCTTTCTGTGTATAATTACTTCCACTAGAATATTTAGGTAGTTCCACCCAAAGACTAAATACTGTGGCAGTCATCTGTGTTGTCGGGCAGCACACACCATGGGAAAGACTTTCCCTTACGAAACACATTATGCATTGTTTACACAACCTGACAAAGTAACTGAGGAACCCTTAAGATACGGTCAGATGGTAGCGTAGCTTCGTACACGTACGAACTATTGGCTCGCACGTAAAAGATAGTCAGAACGGCCACCAAAGTGCTTTAGCGTTTCTCATGATTCATGTTGTTACCAGGCCTGGTAGGGTATATAAACGAGGGTGAGTCAAATGAAAACCTTAAATATTTTTTAAAATATTATTTATTGTGCAGAAGTGACTACAAAGCTATACCACTTTTCAACTTAATCTCCCTCACGCTCAATGCAAGTCCTCCAGTGCTCACAAAGTGCATAAATTCCTTTAGAAAAAAATTCTTTTGGTAGTCCGCGCAACCTCTCATGCACCGCGTGGCGTAACTCTTCATTAGAACTGAACTTCTTTCCTCCCATTGCGAGTTTCAGTGGTTCAAACATATGGAAATCACTTGGAGCAAGATCTGGTGAGTATGGTGGATGAGGAAGGCACTTAAAATTCAGGTCTGTGATTGTTGCAACTGTTGTACGGGTAGTGTGGGGCCTTGCATTGTCATGCTGCAAAATGACACCTGCTGACAGCAATCCACGTCGCTTTGATTTGATTTCAGGCCGCAGTGGATTTCTTAGGAGATCTGTGTATGGTGCACTGGTGACAGTGGTCCCTCTAGTCATGTAATGCTCCAAAATGACGCCTTTTTTGTCCCGAAAGACAGTCAGCATAACGTTCCGTGAAGATGGTTCTGTTCGAAACTTCTATGGTTTTGCTGATGCGGTTCAAATGGCTCTGAGCACTATGGGACTTAACTTCTGAGGTCATCAGTCCCCTAGAACTTAGAACTACTTAAACGAAAATAACCTAAGGACATCACACACATCTACGCCCGAGGCAGGATTCGAACCTGCGACCGTAGACTGAAGCCCCTAGAACCGCTCGGCCACCGCGGCCGGCTTGGTGATGAGGAATGGCGCCATTCCTAGCCCACTCACTTTGTTTCCGGTTGGTTCAACTGAACCCAGGTTTCGTCCCCAGTAATGATTCTTGCAAGGAAGCCATCACCTTCTCCTTCAAAGGGCCGAAGAAGTTCTTCACAAGCAACAATACGTCGTTCTCTCATTTCAGGAGTCATCTTCCGTGGCACCCATCTTGCAGACACTTTGTGACACTGGAGCACATCGTGCACAATGTGGTTTTCTGGCCCATGACGAATCTGTAAACATGTTGTAATGTCATTGAGTGTCACTAGGCGGTTTTCCTTCACTATGGCTTCAACTGCTGGAATGTTCTGTGGAGTCACAACTCGTTGTGCCTGACCTGGACGAGGAGCATCTTCCACTGAAGTAACACAATTTGCGAACTGCTTACTCCATTCGTAGACTTGCTGCTGTGACAAACATGCATCACCGTGCTGAACCTTCATTTGTCGATGAATTTCAATAGGTTTCACATCTTCACCACGCAAAAATCGAATAACAGAACGCTGTTCTTCCCTGGTGCAAGTCGCAAGTGGGGCGGCCACTTTTATACTGATACTGCGACGGTATGTGTGCATCTGCACTATGCTGCCACCTACAGGCCATTCTGCACGCTGTCTGTATCACGCTTACCAACTTACAGGATAACGGTGTGAAATTTCGATTTGTTATTGCAAGTTAAAGCTTTTCATTTGACTCACCCTCGTACAAAAGATAGATAGATAGATAGGTAGATAGATGGAGACAGCGACTGTAAGCTACGGAACGTACATTTTGCAAAAGAAGAAAACAATGCTGTTGTTAAGTCCGCCATATTCCGCTTTGATTACTGCTTGGACAGTTTCTGTACATGGGATATCGCCTTTATTTGTCACATTTACAGCACTAATGGTTTGAGAAATGGACGAAGGTGTCCTAAGTTATTCACTATCAAAGAATAAAAAACTGATACTTCTCAATACCACTTATGACAAAGCTATAGGCATTTAACTGCCTTAGTTGTGTAGAAAACTTACTGTCACTGTAGAGGATATAGTCTTCCAACACACAACACACCAGGAAATGGATAGGGCACATTTAACCTTTAACTAACGTAGTGGCAAACATGGAATACTAACACCGTGGTGCGGTAAATCTGGCCTCTTAGTTGCAGGTCGGTGTAATGTTAACAATTTGAATCCCTTTGAAATTACCTATTTTGAATCTGGCAGAGTCTTTAATATAATGTAAATAAACACGAAAATACAGGACATTAATATTAAATAATTATTTCTAAACTGGCATTCAGATATGTTTACTGAACATTTCGTAAACTCATGCAGTTATATGTCTTTCATAAGCTAAGAACGAAATTAATTCTTAGACAGATTTTGTGTTTCTTCTTGAAGAACTAATAAAACAAAAAATGAAACGTTTCTAACCTGAAAAAATACCTCATGAAAAATCAGAGCCCTCAAAATCACAACTTTTCTCAACAATGCTTGCAGACCTGGGAACGGGACTACATGAACATTGGTCTCTTGCAGATGTTGCAAACATGCGAAGTCTTTCTTTTCTTGCTGGCTGGTCAGATTCTGCACGTTTTTATATTACTAGGCCCTAATATTGCTTTCATGGTTTCTTCTGTTGGAACATCGGAGCCTAAAATGCGGAGGTCAGTAGTCGTAACTCCTGCGGAAGTCGTGGCTTCTGAACTCGCTTTTGCATATGTTCCATCACAAGACTACTGACCAGCTCCTTCAGGAAGATACCTCTGTCGACAGGAACGTCATCTGATCCACTCTTCTGAAGAAGAACATATGCATTTACTGTGATGATGTCCAATAAACGGTGGAATAAACACATCGACCAACGTCGAGTTCTTTGGCTGCTGAATTATATGGAGCACTTTTTGTCTAGTTCATCGACACCTCCTTTAGTGGTGTTGTAGTATGATAATTATTTATTGTTTCTGAGAAGTCAAATCATCCGCGGGGCTGTGATGCATGGAAGAGACAAGAAGAACCGCTTTGTTGGTCTTTGGCACATGCGACAACGGAGTGATGCATTGCGTAATACCGTACAAAGACGAACCAACTGGCCTATGCTTATTTGGTTGGAAGACTTGCGGGATCTCTCTCTTATTCTTTTTTAGAGTTCCAACAAAAGTCAATCATATTTTCCTTAACTCCTCTACAGCCTCTATTGAGCTGGACTAACTTCGAGCAGTAATTGTGCGATTACTGCCATAGATTGGTTAACTCCAATCACAACAAAGACTGCGTTAGTATCATCGGTTTCTTATCATTGTCCCGCAAAGTATCGCCATCAGAGCCTTTTCCAGTGTACATATACCCATTATAAAAGTAATTGGTCCTTGCTTCACGCAAGGACATTATGTTTAAACCATATTTACCAGGCGTCTTTGGCATGTAGACCACAAATGAGCATTTGCCACGGAAGGAAACTAGCTGCTCATCTATAGCAGCACATGTGCCTAAATTGAAATATTTTTGGGGATTTTCCACAATCTTCCTAAAGAGAAGGGAGACTGCTGCCATTTTGTCAACTTTGAGACTCTCTGTTCTAGTTCGAAAATCATCAAACCGTAAGCACTTCAACAACCTTACGAAACGGTTCCTAGACATGACACATTAGAAAATTTCCCGTCCTGAACCATGAGTTGCAAATATATATTTTACATTTTCGTGAGTGCATTTAAAGACAGAAGAATATATCAGAAGTCCTAAACAAGCCAAAAGTTCATCGAGATCCAGGTTCTGAATTTCAACTCAGCTTTTGTCAGAGTACTTCAGCCTGACGCAGACTATTTTAGCATTTGTTCATGGTAGGATGTGATCGTGAATTTCGTCATCAAAATAGAGGTGCCACAATGAAAATTTGTCTTTTTGGATCTCGTGTAGTCAACGTGTTAGATGGAAATTTCATGATGATGTTATTGCGAGGAGTTCTAACATCTCGGATCGGAGATGCTGTGGACCGTCTATAATGATTCTAACCACAGAAGTGATTGCTTCTCCGTTGCTCATCAGATGGAACACTACTTTCATGAGAGTAATTTTCTGTTGCACTTTGTTCTGATAAAGTGCCATGCTCACTCTCAATGGGTTCGGTTCAGTTTATTCAGGATTATCGTAACAGTCACTATCATCTGATTCCTTTAACTATCTTCTCAAAGTTTCGGTCTGAAGTGTTCACACGCTGTCGGCTACTTGCAGCAGATCCTTCATCAATAGAATTGCTAGGTTGCTCCATATTTCAAAAGGTGTGAATATGAAAGGAAAGTAACTGTAGAAAAAATTACACAAACAACGTAATTCGGTCAAAATGACTGCAAGTGATTTTCAAAAGAAAGTCACACACATTATAGAAGCTCTTGAATAACATGCGTTGCCGGTCCACTCACAACTAAACTCCAAGATAACTAGCCGATGTCCGCAATAATGAGTAGGGAACTGGCAGATCGCAATTGTTGACGAAAGCGGGCCATCAAATAGACCGCACATCGTTATTTAAAAGTTAACGACGTTTTCACGTGGATGGGATATCGCACCCACTTCGACGTAGAAGCAAACTTTACGCAGATGAGTCCTCTCAACCATACACTTATTTTTCGGAATATTTGATGTAATTTTGAAAAAAAAGTTGTTTGCTGTGATTATTGTATTTTTTTGTTCGACAGATATTATCCAAAAACCAACCACCTTCACGCTAATCCTGAACACGCATTTGGAGCAGCGCAGAGTGCGTGAGGTCCGTGGATAATCCATTTCATGTCAATGCTTCGAACATCCACTGCAAAGAAAACTCACTGTTCCATCACTATTACCAGCGTAAAATATCCCTCTTCACTTAGCCTATCCGGTCGCTACTTAGTAGCAAATGGCCATTCATCGAAGAATGCTGATCTCGCCTCCTGCATGCTGCATTTAGGCCACGCTGGTCCCGGTGCGATTTCAGCTGAACTGTTTAGAGATGTCGGTTCTGATTAATGTGGACGTATTTCCATTCGGCACAAGCGAGGTACGAAGAAGAGGAACACTTCGAGGACGCAGGTCAACCTTGTACAAACATATACGTACAAGATATTAGCGACACAAACATAGATATTTTTATTGAGGACAGTGTACTGAACATTATGTCAATATTTACTGCATCTGCAGACTAATAATTGTAGCTATTAGGAGTAGTATTTTTTTGGGTTTATTAATACCTCCTAGTTCCTGTGGCAAGACCAAGCCACTGAAGCTTATTTTCCCCTTGGCAGCAGGTCAGGTGTGGACCCAAAACCTTAACTATACAGACTGGATGTAGTCTAGGAAGGAAATAAGAAGAGAAATAGAGAATACTCATAAAAATTTATCTCACTGTTTATTGTTCCAGTTCAGAACCATTGACAATTTACTGGATGTGAATTTCATCAAAAAAATACACTTGTTAGCGGCGATGATTTAATATATAATTCAAAAAAGAAACAAATTTTTTGCATGCTGCATGTGATGCCCAGTTTCATTGTTAGAATAAATTTACTGTCTTACATGATTTAAATTTCATAACAACAATTTCGCTTTTAGCTTGTATCATGGAATGTGTAACTCTGATGTGTATTATCCACCAACGTCGAGTAGATATCTTGGCAAATTATACAGTCGATGAAATATTGCTTTGCCATCCAGTGGACGCTTGAGTATCTTCATTGCCGTATTAGTAAAGACAACCCTACCCAATTAGTACATCCCAATCAGATATTTTTTTTATTTTTGTAATTACATCACATAAGTATGTACAGTGCTACCCTAATATACGACAGCACGCTAATAACACATCAGAAGCTACACCTTCATCTGATAGACATTAACACGGTGTTTACACCTCTTTTATAATATTATGGTTTCAAGCTTTGTAAGAAGTTTCAGAAAGTCAACCACACTGCCAATAGTGTGCGATGTGGAGTGGCCTTTATGAGGAGGTGACAGAATGATCTCAGAAGTCCAGGAATGATGATGTCATGGCCATGTGGATTGACGATGTCAGAATTCCTGGAGTGATGATATGATGTTCTTAGTGCACATAACCTGATGTGATGACGTTAGAATACCTGGAACATGACGCTAAAAGGTTGCTGACTCTAGCGGTTATGAACAGATTTCTCAGTGGTCCTCTATTCAAGCAGACCTCTTAAAGGTGTGTGTTCCATCCCAAGCTATGAGAATCATTTTCAGATCTCAAACGAGACTTTTCAGAGATGAGGCATTTGTGGCAATGGTATCAGGAAGTGATATATAGTAAATGTGCCTCCAGAAAAAACGAAGAGGAGGAAAGAGAGACCAGAGTGTTGGTGAATATGCTGGGCTTTTCAAATTCGAGGTTTAAATTCTCTTCGACTTCTCCTACAGTCATATCAGGATTGAACCTTCTGATCACAGCAGTGACAGTCAGTGGGCAGCGGAGATTTGGGATTGTTTGGGATGTGGTGAACTTCATGGAATAAATATGATATGTGGACCAACTGTTATCACAGTTGTTGTGCAGCTGGCAGGTGTAGAAATCAGAATTAGTGGACTTGATGATAACGGAATCTTCTAGACCTTATGTTGAAGTACGGAAGGTGTTCATTTGGAGGCATAGATTTTTAGATTTGTAGTATTGGGCGTCAGAACACGAGAGGATTATGGGCCTTATTTGAGGAGATGTCTGGGCTGGTGTGGGGGTAGGTTGCACAGATTCTAGTGTATAAGGCAGTTACGAATATCTCGTGTTTCTGGGATCGGTGAAGCTCACTGCAACGTAGTCTGTTTGGATCTCTTAGCGACGACTCTCTGACGATGTTGGTTGTAGCTTGTGTAGTTTTTCGAACAATTTTTTTCTAACCTGGAGATGCTGCAGTTGATGCTAATACTACGATACATAAGGTCCTGGTGATGGTTTGATTCTGGCTGAAGTAGTTGTGGCTGGTGCCTCTGCTTCCGGAAACAGATGCAGTGATGATGGAGATGGAGCAGCAGTAGGGTCTGATGACTCTCTGGACGGTAGGGTTAATGATGACAATGGTGATGGTGGTGACGGCGGTGGCTGCCAGAGTCATTGGAGGATTCTAGTAAGCTTCAGGATGAAGTACACGTATGTGGAAAGACGGACGGAACCATTTGAGTTGCAGGAAGGCTGGAAAAATAAGGAAGAATGGGTGAGGACGTCGCACAGGAGGAAATGAGTACGTGTATTTGAGAGTGAAGTGAGATTAGATGTTTGAGAACCTTGTGGTCGATGACTGGTATACCGTAGAATGTGGGGGTGGCAACACTGGAGATGGAAACCTAAAGAAACTTGGCAACAGTACTGGTAACTAATGAAACCGATAAGGTGACAACTAGCTGGTGAAGGCGTTGGTGTATGGTGACGAGTGGCGGTGAGAGCGGTAAAGGGGCGGCGACGGCAAGAACTAGCTGGGTAGGCAGTGGTGAAGAAGCGTCAGAAAGCTGAATGTAAGAGCTATGTATTGGGTGTTATCCGCACTGGGTGAGGCTCTCTGGCATTAGAGGCAGCAGTGTACTCGTGGTGCGAAACCATTGAAGACTACGTGCTTGGTCCTTACTTTATTAAAGAAACTGTAACTGGTAAAGAGATGGACAGTTTTTGACAGAAGTACTACAGGCTCTCTCAGAGGACGTCCCACTTTAATTATGTGGATCTGAGTGGTACCAGCGCGGTGCTTGCCACTTGTGGCTATGAAAACGCACATCCAGTTCTTTCCTGGTTGCAGGACAAGATGTGAAGTTGTTGGCCTCCACATACGCCTGATGCGACACAGCTACAGCATATTTCCTCTGGGATTAACTCGAAAAATGCACAAATTTGCATGATCCAAGAGGATGTTGCACGTCGCATTGTTGCAGTAATATCATATTGCAGCTATGATTTCCAAGAATCTCTTTATCCTGTTCGGAAGCCCTGGCGCCTGCGACAGCAAAAGTGTATGGCAGTAGACGGTGGTAAATAAGATCATTTAAGAGATAAATAGAACTGAAATAAATAGAATTTTAGGGGAGGATTGATGACCGCATTCTTTTGTCTTTTTCTATTTTCTGCGATCGTTGTTTTGCGCTCTAAGTGCATATCTCGACACTGAACACGTCACGTGAATTTATCGTTTCACAGTTTTCATACCTTAATGAAGTGTTTTACAAACTGATTTATTTTTGATATGCTTGTTTATTTCAAGGATTGGACAGAGACAAGAGTCTTTCAGTTCACGTGTCTGTGAAGGCACAAGTGGTCAGATGTGAAAAGGATCAGTTTAACTTCCTCCATTACCCCGCGTTTGTAAGCAGGTTATCTTAGCTACATCCACGTAGAGTGCTGCCTCATCTTGAGGCAACAGTTTCGTATAACTGTGCAAGCTTTTGTTTAAGACAGCAGTCGATATCCCGTTAAAATAATGGAATTTCTAAGAAAATAATAATCGGATTTAAAAGACTGCACCACCGTCAAATTTATCTCTTCTAGAGCTATGATACTAGCAGAAAATATTCCTACAGTTCGATTTGAAAAAGCTAACTTAATACTGACTTCTCTGTAATTAATACAGCTGTGGAATAAGAAGACTTTCCCACAATACATTTACGTGGAAACAGAATTACGATCTCTTATTCGGTTCAGGAAGCACAAGAAGTGAGGAGAGCACCTTAGCTGAATCACCTTGATCGATCACCGATGAGTCATAAAATGACGATCGCATACTTAACAGCGGACTGGCCCACGTTTGGAAGAGAATAAAGCAGCGGTTCAACTAGGCCTTGGATCATTACGTCCGTGGTAGGATTCTGGGGTAGTGTAACATCACATTTGTATGCACGAGTTACTTAATTCCCATAGGCTCTACCCAGTTGTAGATGTACCTCAGATCGCCAGTTGACCTGATTTAAAGAGTGGACAAGCTTTCGAACTCCACTGTCTGTGACGACGCTTGGAGATCCAAAACATGTTCCTGATTCCACCGTCTTTCAGTCACTCTCCACAGATGCAGACGACAGTAACAGCCTACCAGTTTCGCCGTTCCCTAGGTGCTCCTTTCCAGGCAAAGAGTTACAACGACCTTCAGTTTGATAAAATCGTTTATGTGAGATGATATTCCCTTATCCTACCTTATTGCTGCTATAATGATTCCCCATTAATTTCTCCTCTGATAAATTGCTATTCTTTCCGCGTCAGGTTCCCATAAAGCCACTAAGCGACATTTACTCAAGCGGACAGCGGTTATATTGTTTTGGCTCAGTGTAATAATAATATTGTGCTTCATAAATAATAGCAAAAACTTATGCATGCATTTAAGAATTACACTGTACGAAATACTTCAATCAGTAACCAATATTCATGAAACGATTTTACTTTACAATTATTACTTTTGGGCCTCAGCTTATTGTCAGTTGTCTGCGTTCACTTATTTGCAAGTTTTACATCTGTGTCCCAGAATATTACAGAGTTTTACACTTGTATATTGTACTTATTCCCTGAAAAGCCCTCCTTTCTGTATTGTAGGACAGAGGTTTGATTTTCTTTTATGATCCATATTGATAAATGAACTGAACTAAAAGTGCAGAGGAAGCGATATTTGTACAGATGAGGTATGCTTTTGCAGGTATTTCAAAGACACATTTACATAATAAAGACAATTTCTACAGTTAGCCATTTAATTAGATAGGTTTGAAGATGGTGGTGACGGCCAATGAAGAATTTTTTTGCCAGTTCATTATTGCTTCTATCGTTCCAAATTATAGGAGTTGTATGAAATTTTGGAGGTACATATAGTTTTTTATTCTAGTTGGTCATTAAGTGTATACTCAGGTTTATTTTGAATGTAGTTATCTATTTCTAATTCTTCTAACAAATTCATCTGACTCCTCTTTTTGCAAAATGTAATATCACTGAGTTTTCTTCTACGCTTATGTCTGTATGTCTGTGTTTCCCTGTTGGGAAAAGTGAGTAGCAAACGTTGACTTACTCAGACAAACATCACTTTAGCATATGTAGCTTCTGAGAATTATATGACATATGTCTGCAGACAATCCACTGATGAAGTGTTGTATCAAGTGAAAGGTTATTCCACGTGAAAAATATCAAAATTAGTTTTTCCACAAACAATAAAACAGAACACAAAATGGCTCATAGCTAAAATTTCAAAACTTAAGTATAACACAATTCTCGCATTTGTAAACTAAACTGTTCTGTCCCCCCCCCCCCCCCCCCCCCCCAAAAAAAAAATTACACTAGCCAAATCGTTGGAAGTTTCGATGTACCATTCTTTGAATACGTGGATATTTTGTGGCTCAGCAACTTAAACAAGTAAAATTTTGCTATTTTCTTTGCCCAATACCGGACCATATACATAAGCACAGAAGAAAAGGAATAGAGGTTAATTTGTTAGAGGAACTGGAAATACACAATAACATTCATAAGGAACCTGAGTGTACATCGAATGACCAACTACAATTAAAAAACCAAATGTACCTAAAAAATTTCATACAACTCCTATAATTTGGAACGATAGAAACTGTAATTGATGGACAGACAAAAACTTCTTAATTGGTCATTGCCACCATCTTTCAAAACTTTACCTTACCTGTACACATATCACTTCTTAGGAACATCAGATCAGCAACCTATGTAAACAATTGTACCTAGCATTTGGTTTTTAGTTTAGTTAATTGATCAGTATGGATTATAAACGAAAATCACACCTCTGTCGTTTTCAGGAAGTACGTACAATGTATAGAACATATGTATGTATAAAACTATGTAATCACAAAAACTTTGTTATATTTTAGGACGGGATTGCAATACCTTTTGCAAACTATGCAACACAAACACTTTGTCATATTTTAGGCCACAAATTTAAAACTGGAAAAGAAGTCAATGCTACCATATGACCCTGGGATCAGGCACGAAAGAAGTATAACAAAATAGTTTCAAGAAAACTGATGGCTGCTTGCAGTATTTCCTACAGTGCTATTTACGACTAAATATGTTGAGTTCTTCAACCAAAAACGTATAAAATAATATATTTAAGAGGAATGGGCATCCTCACAATAGAGTAGATGTGCTTCACAATGGCGAAGCTAAACGAGTGCTTATAGGTCTTAAGCTTTGCATTTTAGAGGTCATATTTGCTGGACTTATTTCTCTTTTGGTCTGTACTGTCTTCCCCACAAATATGGAAACCAAACAGCTTGCAGTACTAGGCAGGTTTTACAGTTTCGACTGTGACAAAGTGCTCACATTTCTTAAGCTATGTATTTTAGCGTCCATGTTTACTACATTTTTATTGGGTGATTGATTAATTTATCTATTTGTTTTGCCCCATACAACCACCGCTTGTACTACAATCTTAGCTACAACGGTACATGTATTCCACAGTCAGAGGTATCGGTACAACTTTCCCTTACATCTTTCGACTCTGTCGTTTCTGGACATGGGTGTCTGACCTCAGATTCATACGTTCATGCTTCTCCATGGTCACTGAAAGTTTGTAGCATCATCACGGAATCACCTTGTATGCATCAGTAGCCTTAAAAATGAGTCCCCTTCTATCTGGACAAAGATTTCACTGACGACCCACCTGAGGAAGATAAAATTTACTGTTCACTCTTACTTTTTAAACGAGGTGTTCCGAATGTCGTCTCGTGTTTTGATAGAAAACTACACTCATCCCTGCAGTGAGTTGTGAATTCTTTGAAACACCTGGAATCACCTCGTAAATTTATGCGTAATTGTACAATTCGTTGCAATAGTTCATCAACAGTAGCAACTGAACTGCTGTGAAATGCTTAAACTGAGCTGGAGTGCAAGGTACAGTTTCCTCTCGTCATGTCCATCCTGGACCGAACTACGAGGGCGTGCTGAAATATTATGCCTCCCAATTTTCTGCGTGAAATCTTTTAAAGCTTTTTATATGAAACAAATGTTACTAACTTTATAAACCTTTTTTTCTTCGTGTCTACAGAATTGCAGACCTCTGCCGCCTGAGGTATCGGAATTGTTTCTTGTGACACTGCGGTGTGTAAGATAACTATGTCGGTGCATGGGAAATAGCGGGATGTAATCGCGTTTACAGTTCTAATGTTCGTTCACTCATGAAGTACTCTCTCCATCAGCATGATAATGTCACACCACAAACGAGCTGTGACACCTGCAGGAGTCTGATATTTTGGTTCACTGTGATCGTCCTCAATACTGTCTCAACTGGACCATATGGGATTTTCATCTGCTTCCAAAATTTAGAGAAGACATTCGAGTAACCCTGACAGTAACAATAAACTTGTCTCTCATTTGGAGAAATGCGTTCGTTGCCAGGGTGACTGTGTTGAGAAATATATAGATATATATTAAGGACGAAGATGTAGAATACTAATCACGTTTGGTTTCTTTCAGGAACTTTATGAACGTTTCACATTCAAAACATTCTGCGGCTTTAATTTCAAGCTCAGCCTCGTAGCATACTTAATGTCTTCTTGCTGCATTTCAGCAACATTAACTGGTGCCCCGTCACGAAGTACTATAGTTCCAAACCATGCATTAGTGTAATTCGAGCACTATTATAAATGGTGTTTCAGTAACAGCGTTCATTTATCAGGACATAGAGGATGCCCCACTGAACAATTTGAGGTAGGGAACCTGCCGTCAGAGAAGCCAGCTTAACGAGAACAAAATCACATTATTATGTACTTTTTTATTTACATTAGTTACACTTAACTGCAAATGCCATCATTGACACAATGAGCGTACATTTGTAGTGTATCTCACAAGATGTGCTGAAACTGACAGCTAGCAACTTCAATGCAAGCATGACGTAGGCGAACAAGATTCTGATCCAGACAGATAAATAACTCTTGTGTATTTCGAATCACATGACACGCAGGTACAATTCTGACAACTAATTCCACCTCATATTCAGTGGAGTACCATGCAGAAGTGACTTTAGATATCTCCATAGGCGATAATCAATGGCACTCAGGGGAGGTTACCTCGCAGGCCGTAAAACAGAACCTCCCCTTATAATTCACTGACCAGGAAATACAGCATTGAGATAGTTGCGCACATCCACTCTGAAATGAGGCTCTGAATGCTGCATTCAAATCCTCTCACGAGCAGCCAAGGTGACGTTCTCCAACAACTCGGGCATAACTCTTTGCATTACAGGTGACCGTTCAGAAGCAAAGGAAGAAGATATGGGCCGATGAGATTGTCGCCTACAATGCCGGCCCAGATGTTCACAGAAATTGTACTTGATGGTGTGATTCTAGTACAGCGTGAGGGTTTTCCACAACCAACCACAGCTATTCCTGCTGTTCGAAATACCATCACCATCAAATTATGCCTCGTCTCTAAAGAACGCGATTTGGAGTAAATCTGGTCGATCAATCTATTATTGGAGCAACAACTGACACAATTCAACCCTTGGTGCAAAGTCAGTCACTAGCATTGCATGGACTCGTTGTGGGTCATATGGATGTAATTGTTGTTCTTTGAGTACTTGCCAACACGTTCCAGCACCTCCTCTTCAAAAGCGGGTGTGCGAGCGGTCCTCATGTTCCCAGGTCCCTTGTTGCTTCTTTCCAATGAACCAGTCTCTAGCATTCGTCGATAAAGAGAAAGAAACACTCGTCATGGCGGATCATGCCTTTTAGGAAATCGTTCTTTGTACGTCCTTTCAGCAGTGAGAGCATTGCAACGTATTTCCTCATACACAAGATGCACGTCAGTGAGTTTTGCAAAACTGTACCGGCAGTGCTCCGTCTTATTATACTGAACATCTCCGAATAGCACTGAGTACTGAATGGGTCTGCGTTGATACACTGCACGTTTAGTCGTGGGACAAGGTAAATACGATACAACAGAGCCACCTTATGGACAAGTAAAGTAAACAAAACCTGCATCATTACTTCTTACCAATCGAGGCTCGTCTTCCTCGTTTCCTTGTAGGAAATAAAGAATGTACTAGTAAACAAATAGAACAGCACGTGTAAGGTTGTACGCCTTTTAGTTGTAAATAAGGTGGGAAACAGTAATGCTAGACAAAGCGGTAGACAATTTTACTTCCGTATCTCCTTAAGCTGGCTTTTCCGATCCCAGCATCCCTGCCTCAAATTGTTCAATGGCGCATTCTCTAGGTCCTGTTTTATTTTTCCAAGCACTTACGGAAATACCTTTATGTGGATTTAATCCAAAAGTATGCATCACAAGTACATTTGTGCCAGCGAGGACAGTTTTTCCTTCCGAACTCAGCGTTGCCTAGTAAAAACACATTCTCATTTGTTTCGCAAACGACTCGACAGGAGGGTCACGTTGATACTTGACCGTTCTTGTTTCTATTATCATATGTCATCAATATGCCAGTTTTCTATACATATGCAAATGAAATACGTGAGACTGTTTTATGTCAATGAAGAATGTTATTACACGAGAAAATGTGAATTTCTCAGCCAAGATTGCTTGTAAACAGTCTTTATCGTCGATTACCTGTTTCGGTAAGCGTGGTTACGATCTTCAGTTCTCGATAAAAGGTTATTACGTGTCTCGTATACCAACTGTACAGCCTTTTATAGAGATCTGAAGGTGGTACCCCTGCTTACCGAAACCGGTAATCGATAATAGAGTTGTTTACTCCAATCTTGGCTAAGAAATTTACCTGAAGTAATTATTATCATCGTTCTTTATCCCTCAAGAAGAGTAATTTAATGAAAAATGATGGTGATAGTGATGATGATGATATTGATGATGATGTTTAGTTTGTGGGGCGGTCAACTGCGCGGTCATCAGGGCCCGTTCAAAGTCCCAATTTCACAGTTCATTTTCATTTCATAATACAACCAAGTAACTCTCACAAATGATGATGAAGATGAAATGACGAGGAAAACACAAACACACAGTCTCCTGGCAGAGAAAAATCTGCAATCCGCCAGGGAATCGAACCCGGGACCCCATGACCCTAATGAGAAATATGGTCTTTGTATGTACTGCATGAAAGGACTTGGTGGACGCCTGTGGCGTATGCAGCCAGCACAGCACAGTCAGTTACAAGGCTAAGACCACGAGTGAGCCGTGCTGCAATCAACAGACCCGATTGCCTTTCGCTACAGACGGTGGAAGGCAGCACCAATGGACATCATTATAACATGGAGTCAATTAGCAGTAACAGTGCATGTGTGGGCACATTGTAGGACACCGACGGTAATGGAAAGTGATCCAAAGCCCAGCAGGTCTGATATTTACAAATCAAAGATTATTTAACTTCCGTTTAACTCCTTCTAATGTCCAACGACGTCAGTTATTGCGTAGCATGCAAAGAGTGAGCCTCTGCATGTCACATTGAGGAATTTCTTGCCCTGCCTACAAAACGTGTTGCAGAAGATTGTTCGATGGAGACTGATTTGAAATTGCATGTCTTCCTGTCGCATCCCACACAGAAATGCTCTCAAGGTGGAAAATCTGCAGACCGGATACATCAGTAAAGTATCCATACATTGCTCAAGGAATTTGTGGTGTGAATTGCATTGTGTGTCCTTGTATTACCTTGATGAAAATTGTCATTTGCTACCCTGATTACGAAGAATATGACAACAGCGGTTACCATTATTATAGCATACTGGCAACCATTCAGCATCTCCTTAAAAACTCCCTAACCAGTCACTGTAACAAATAGCTATCCACATAATGATTCCAGGAGTCGGCTGAGTCTGGGTCTCGGGATACCATTCTTTCTTGCCGCATTTCGGGAGGTCATTTACGCACGTATTGATTCTGAGCTAAATGCAACCAACAGAACGAGACCTTACGGTAATAGCAACAGAATGGCATTCAGTCAGAGTTGACTCTTGAACTACACTAAGCAAGTTTCTGCAGTCCCTGCAGTGAGTTGTGAATTCTTTGAAACACCTGGAATCACCTCGTAAATTTATGCGTAATTGTACAATTCGTTGCAATAGTTCATCAACAGTAGCAACTGAACTGCTCTGAAATGCTTAAACTGAGCTGGAGTGCAAGGTACAGTTTCCTCTCGTCATGTCCATCCTGGACCGAACTACGAGGGCGTGCTGAAATATTATGCCTCCCAATTTTCTGCGTGAAATCTTTTAAAGCTTTTTATATGAAACAAATGTTACTAACTTTATAAACCTTTTTTCTTCGTGTCTACAGAATTGCAGACCTCTGCCGCCTGAGGTATCGGAATTGTTTCTTGTGACACTGCGGTGTGTAAGATAACTATGTCGGTGCATGGGAAATAGCGGGATGTAATCGCGTTTACAGTTCTAATGTTCGTTCACTCATGAAGTACTCTCTCCATCAGCATGATAATGTCACACCACAAACGAGCTGTGACACCTGCAGGAGTCTGATATTTTGGTTCACTGTGATCGTCCTCAATACTGTCTCAACTGGACCATATGGGATTTTCATCTGATTCCAAAATTTAGAGAAGACATTCGAGTAACCCTGACAGTAACAATAAACTTGTCTCTCATTTGGAGAAATGCGTTCGTTGCCAGGGTGACTGTGTTGAGAAATATATAGATATATATTAAGGACGAAGATGTAGAATACTAACACTGTAACAAATAGCTATCCACATAATGATTCCAGGAGTCGGCTGAGTCTGGGTCTCGGGATACCATTCTTTCTTGCCGCATTTCGGGAGGTCATTTACGCACGTATTGATTCTGAGCTAAATGCAACCAACAGAACGAGACCTTACGGTAATAGCAACAGAATGGCATTCAGTCAGAGTTGACTCTTGAACTACACTAAGCAAGTTTCTGTTGCCTGTGGTACGGCGTCAGCGGAAAACGACACTTGGAACCTAGAGATGCCAACACGGTATCACGTAATCATTTCCCATTTGTGGTAAGACCGTCTGCAACTATTGCCCTCATTTTCGCTGACACTATCTGCCTAGTCGTAAGAACCAGTTTCTCACGTGTGTCATACATCACACTGACGATGCAATTAACATGTGGGACGCACCAACAAAATACACATTTTTAAAAAGTGGAAAGAATTGTGTACATAAATACTGGACATTTACATTATTTTATTCTACATAAATCAATAATTAGGCTCTTCACGAACTCCTCAGTGGTACCGAAGCCGTTGTTAAGGAAAATATCTGCTGCTAGACGCATTATTTCAATCGGTAAATTGGCAAAGAGGTTTATAGCTTTATATATCACCCTTTTCTACACCACAGAATTTTGCTTGCGGAGTTGTACTTATGAATATCTTCGCTACTAACACAGTCAGATGGACTGTCCATAAGAAATATAGTAATTGATGAAATGTAGCTGAGGCTGTCGGTACTATTCGCAGGTTGTTAAAGAAATGTCAGAAAATGGCAAGTGTGTGAACCATACACATAATTCTAATTATATTCTTAAATTCAATGAATTCTTTTTGCCTACGAGGAGCTACTCTAGAATATATCGTGTAAGATGTAAGTGAATGAAAATATGCAGAATAGATGAACTTACTTAAGTCTATATCCTCAAATTTAGCAGTTATTCTTATGGTAAAAGTAGCCGTACCTAAACGTTTCAGGAGTTCGACTTAATACACTGACGGGAATATTTAATGTAGTGTAACGAAACTTCGGGAATACATTTGTCTAGGCAACATATTTAAGTGATTAACATAGCAAGATCACAGGTCAACGTAAGCAAGAGATAAGCCACGGAAAATGTAAATGGGTGGCTTCATGAGGTTTTTGGGAAATGAACAGCTCCTCTATAGAAATCAATATGGCATCTGCAAACAGAGATCCTGCGAAACTCAGCTCGCTCTGTTCCTCCATGAGATTCACAGAGCATTGACAACGGCGCTCAGGCTGATGCCGTGTTCCTTGATTTCAGTAAGGCATTTGACACCGTCTCGCATTTGCCGTTTAATGAAAAAAATAATAGCTTACGGAGTATCGGAGCAGACTTGCTATTGGATTCAAGACTTTCTTGCAGATTGAACTCAACACGTCGCTCTTATCGGAACTAAATCGACAGGTGTAAAGGTAATAGCCGAAGCACTACAGGGTAGTGTGATAGGAACGTAGCTGTTAACAATATATATAAATGATCTAGTAGAAAGCGTCGGATGCTCTTTAAGGCTACTTGCAGTTGGCCCTAAATATAAGTAAATGTAACATACTGCGCATACATAGGAAACGAAATCCACTACTGTACATCTACAATGTTGCTGACAAACAGCTGGAGACAGCGTCTGCCATAAAATATCTAGGAGTAACTATCCAGGGCTATCTTAAGTGGAGTGATCATATGAAACAGATAGTGGGAAAAGCAGCCACAAGGCTCAGATTCATCGGAAGAATCTTAAGGAAATGTAACTCATCCACGAAAGAAGTAGCTTAAAAGGCGCTTTGTCGCCCGATTCATAAGTATTGTTCATCTATCTGGGATCCCTATCCGGTAGGGTTGATAGAGGTGATCCAAAAAAGAGCGGCGCATTTCATCGCGGGATCATTTAGCTGGCGAGAGAGTGTTACGAATATCCTAAACGAACTTCACTGGCCAACGTTATAAGAGAGACGTTTTGCATCACGGAGAGATTTATTAATGAAGTTTCGGGACAGCACGTTTCAGGAGTAGTCAATATATTACTGTCCCCCACATACATCTCGCGTATTGACCATGAGGAAATAATTCGAGAACTTAGAGCAATACAGAGGCTTACCGGCAATCATTCTTTCCACGCTTCATTTGCCAGTTGAACAGGGTTGGAGGGATCAGATAGTGGTACCGAAAGTACCCGGCGCCACACACCATTAAGTGGATTGCGGAGTATGATGTAGATGTGCATTAATAACCAATGTACCACCGGAATGTTAGACGAAAGCGTGTAAATGTGCTCGCATTGTGCTGTATAGGTGCCTGATGTCAGTCTGTGGGCTGGAGCTCAATGCCTGTGGCACTTGGTCGGTCAATACCGAGCTTGTTAATACTGTTTGTGGATAATGCTGGAGTTGTTGACCAACTATGTACCGAATGTACTCGATTGGAGACTATGATCGAGCAAGCCAAGGCGACATGTCGACACCCTATAGAGCATTTTGAAATACTACAGCGATATTCAGAAGAGCGATGTCCTATTGGAAAACACATCCTGAAACTCTCTGTTCATTAATAGCATGCATAGCAAGTCGCATCAGTTGACGTACAAATCTGCAATCAGGGTGAGTGGAGTAATGTGAGGGTGCCCGAGCTGTCATACGAAATCGCACCCCGGTCCATAGTTCCAGATAAAGGTCCCACATGGATACAGGTTTTAAGTTGTAAGACATTTCCAGGGGCAGATGTGAACTCTGACCACAATCTATTGGTTATGACCTGTAGATTAAAACTGAAGAAACTGCAAAAATGTGGGAAATTAAGGAGATGGGACCTGGATAAACTGAAAGAACCAGAGGTTGTACAGAGTTTCAGAGAGAGCATAAGGGAACAATTGACAGGAATAGGGGAAAGAAATACAGTAGAAGAAGAATGGGTAGCTCTGAGGGATGTAGTAGTGAAGGCAGCAGAGGATAAAGTAGGTACAAAGACGAGGGCTGCTAGAAATCCTTGGGTAACAGAAGAAATATTGAATTTAATTGATGAAAGGAGAAAATATAAAAATGCAGTAAATGAAGCAGGCAAAAAGGAATACAAACGTCTCAAAAATGAGATCGACAGGAAGTGCAAAATGGCTAAACATGGATGGCTAGAGGACAAATGTAAGGATGTAGAAGCTTATCTCACTAGGGGTAAGATAGATACTGCCTACAGGAAAATTAAAGAGACCTTTGGAGAGAAGAGAACCACGTGTATGAATATCAAGAGCTCAGATGGCAGCCCAGTTCTAAGCAAAGAAGGGAAGGCAGAAAGGTGGAAGGAGTATATAGAAGGTTTATACAAGGGCGATGTACTTGAGGACAATATTATGGAAATAGAAGAGGATGTAGATGAAGATGAAATGGGAGATACGATACTGCGTGAAGAGTTTGACAGAGCACTGAAAGACCTGAGTCGAAACAAGGCCCCCGGAGTAGACAACATTCCATTAGAACTACTGACGGCCTTGGGAGAGCCAGTCATGACAAAACTCTACCAGCTGGTGAGCAAGATGTATGAGACAGGCGAAATACCCTCAGACTTCAAGAAGAATATAATAATTCCAATCCCAAAGAAAGCAGGTGCTGACAGATGTGAAAATTACCGTACTATCAGTTTAATAAGCCACGGCTGCAAAATACTAACGCGAATTCTTTACAGACGAATGGAAAAACTGGTAGATGCAGACCTCGGGGAGGATCAGTTTGGATTCCGTCGAAATGTTGGAACACGTGAGGCAATACTGACCTTACGACTTATCTTAGAAGAAAGATTAAGAAAAGGCAAACCTACGTTTCTAGCATTTGTAGATTTAGAGAAAGCTTTTGACAATGTTGACTGGAATACTCTCTTTCAAATTCTAAAGGTGGCAGGGGTAAAATACAGGGAGCGAAAGGCTATTTATAATTTGTACAGAAACCAGATGGCAGTAATAAGAGTCGAGGGGCATGAAAGGGAAGCAGTGGTTGGGAAAGGAGTGAGACAGGGTTGTAGCCTCTCCCCGATGTTATTCAATCTGTATATTGAGCAAGCAGTAAAGGAAACAAAAGAAAAATTCGGAGTAGGTATTAAAATTCATGGAGAAGAAGTAAAAACTTTGAGGTTCGCCGATGACATTGTAATTCTGTCAGAGACAGCAAAGGACCTGGAAGAGCAGTTGAACGGAATGGACAGTGTCTTGAAAGAAGGATATAAGATGAACATTAACAAAAGCAAAACGAGGATAATGGAATGTAGTCAAATTAAATCGGGTGATGCTGAGGGAATTAGATTAGGAAATGAGACACTTAAAGTAGTAAAGGAGTTTTGCTATTTAGGAAGTAAAATAACTGATGATGGTCGAAGTAGAGAGGATATAAAATGTAGACTGGCAATGGCAAGGAAAGCGTTTCTGAAGAAGAGAAATTTGTTAACATCGAATATAGATTTATGTATCAGGAAGTCGTTTCTGAAAGTATTTGTTTGGAGTGTAGCCATGTATGGAAGTGAAACATGGACGATAACTAGTTTGGACAAGAAGAGAATAGAAGCTTTCGAAATGTGGTGCTACAGAAGAATACTGAAGATAAGGTGGATATATCACGTAACTAATGAGGAGGTATTGAATAGGATCGGGGAGAAGAGAAGTTTGTGGCACAACTTGACTAGAAGAAGGGATCGGTTGGTAGGACATGTTTTGAGGCATCAAGGGATCACAAATTTAGCATTGGAGGGCAGCGTGGAGGGTAAAAATCGTAGAGGGAGACCGAGAGATGAGTACACTAAGCAGATTCAGAAGGATGTAGGTTGCAGTAGGTACTGGGAGATGAAGCAGCTTGCACAGGATAGAGTAGCATGGAGAGCTGCATCAAACCAGTCTCAGGACTGAAGACAACAACAACAACATGGATACGTTGGTTGAAGACCCTAAACTGGTCTTCCAAGATACAACCATCAATAGCACAGAGTCAGTACCAGCTTTCATTTGAAAACGCAACAGACCTTCACCCTTTCCTCTAATGAGTTCTCGTTTGACACCACTGCAGTTGCGAATGGCGCTAGTTTTGGTGTCCGTGGAATGTACGACACGAGGCGTCTGGTTCGGAGCTGTCCTTGAACATACCTATTCGTAATAGTTCATTGGTCACTGTGGCGCCAACTGCTGCTCAAATTGCTGCTGCAGATTCAGAACGACGCGACAGAGCCACACGACGAATATCAAAGTCTTACCTCTCGGTAGCGCACGCGGCCCACCAGCGACTGGCCTTCCTGAGAGCCTACATTCTCGTGGCCACCGCTGCCAGCAGTCATGTACAGGGGCTACATTCTTGACGAGTTTCCTTGCAATATCGCAGAAGGAACATCCAGCTTCTCGTAGGCCTGTGACACGACTTCATTGAAACTCAGTGAGGTGTTGATAACGGCGTCTCTGTCGTTTTCAAGGCATATTTGGCTGACATCAACTCCCCACGTCCAGTCTCAAGGATAACTAACGCTCACGACAGTTGCAGCGTGTAAACATTCCTTACATCCTCTACGTGGCACTATTAGGGGCGCTCTTACACGACTGGCGCGAAGTTTCACTAGGCACCATTTTTCAGATATAGATACACGCGTGCCAGCTTTTGTTTACGTCACACGATCCCTTCCTGGTGATGGGTCTTTTTTCCGGTAGAGTCGTTTTCCCAGTTGTTTCGTCATAGTCCCCTCTTAAGATCATGGAACGTAGATACTGCAGTTATAACTTTTTGTTAGTTAAGCTAGGTTAACAGGAGAAGGCAAATTTTAGAGAGTAATAAAATGGTTCAAATGGCTCTTAGCACTATGGGACTTAACATCTGAGGTCATCAGTCCCCTAGAACTTAGAACTACTTAAACCTAACTAACCTAAGGACATCAAACACATCCATGCCCGAGGCAGGATTCGAACCTTCAACCTTAGCGGTCTCGCGGATCCATACTGAAGCGCCTAGAACCGCTCGGACACTCCGGCCGGCTACTTCTGATCAGAGTGTTTAATGTCAAATATCTCCGGAATGAAGTAATGAAGTTTCTTTGGTCACAAGTACCATATATTGAGTCGATAAATAAAGAACAGCTAACCTTGGTTCTAACTGTATCGGACGTTTTGAAACGAAGAATTAGGAGCCGTGTGGAGCTCCATCCTAATACCTAGTACTTTTCATTATATTCAGAATTTTGATGTTGGATCGCATTTTTTTGATTTATGTACCATACTAGGCTTTTCCTTTCATGGGCCTTAATAAACCACTTAAGAAAACTTCAGATCAATTTATTTATTTCAGGTTGGTCAGAGTTTTATTGCGATATGGAAATATTTACCACAAATGGAATTGTGGTGGATAGTTGGGGTTGAAGTATAGGCTGATCAATTTATCCCCAAATTCATGTTAACTTTGACCAGCAAAATATTTTCCTCTGTATTTCAGACAATGTATTGTACTATTTAGTATATAGTCCATTCATACAAGCCACTATGTTCACTGACATAAATATCATTAAAGTTAGAAAACAGTCACTGACATCACTGTACTTACGGCTACTGCCTGGCGTGTTAACTTGAGTACGTCACAGAAAACATCATTCTTCTTCCCACACATTCCAATAATGCGACTCTACTTCAAAATAACAGCGCCAGTGACAAAACGCTCAGTTCTACACATCCTAACATCCTGTCTCTACAGCGCTATGGATCACAGCAGACACATCAGTAAATATGAGGCATGTGATAACTTCCCTTAACTCTACATAAGTCAGTTTTAGATGGTAGCGCTATTTCGCGTCACTGGTGCCCACGATATAGTTGGAACTCCTGAGAATCTTGTCTTAATAAACGGTGATATTACGACGGAGAGGCAGCGCGACGTGAACCCGCCAGCTCCGCACTGTCGACAGACGCTCGTTCCTCAGACGGAGTGCGTGCCTGCAGCCGCTCCGCGATCTCGCTAAGCCTCCACGCAGTCGTGATTCATCACGACCCCTGAAGCCGGCGCCGGTGAATGCTTGCTCGCACCTCCGCCGGCCGTGAGTAATGGGTGGATGTCGATAACAATGCGGGCGCGCATTCCGTCCAGTTTAGCTGCGGTGCGCGGTCCGCGGCAGGTAGCCGTTGCCTGGCTACGGGTAATTAGGGCGGAGCCCCATTTACTGCGCTCCAGTCGGCGTCGGCGCCTGTGACCGCCGGAATGTCGACCAGAATTGGCGGCCCCGTCTGGCGCGCGTGGCCCCCTTACACCGGCGACTTCCTCTGCTGCAATATGCAAATGCTGTTTTCTGAATGTGGAGAGAACCTTACACTGAATGCTATACTTCAGCAGCGGACCTTACAGCAACGTTTTCAACCAACTACGTCTCACTCATGCAGCAAACAAATAAGCCACACTGGAATGAACAGCAATCCGCTTTCTGAATGTGTAGTTAACAATGCAAACAGAGCAGGAAACTCGCTTGCGCAGGAGGCTAATTCTCTTTCTAGTCTGCCTGCCCCTACCACGGCCGCAACCATGAATGCAGCTCAGTCTGCCGCATCACAAGCGTTCATGTGTAGTGAAGCCCAATTGCTAGAGCAGGCCAACTTGGATTTTTGCAAGCCGGCCAGCTTCACGGAACCTATTTAGCCTGTTGCACCTGACAACGCGTTGCGCTGTAAATCCTCAGTGACTGGCCATGAGAAACTGAGGTGACAAAAGTCACAGGATTCCTCCTAGTGCCGTATCCGACTTCCTTTTGCCCAGCGTAGGACAGCAACTCGACGTCACATGGACTCGAAAATTTGTTGCAAGTCCGCTGTAGGAATGCAGAGCCATGCTGCCTCTATAGACGCCCTCAAGTATTTCCAGTTCAGGATTTTGCGCACGAGCTGATCTCTCTGTTATGTCCCACAAGTGTTCGATGCGATTCATGTAGTGCGATCTGGTGGCCATATCATTCGATCGAATTGTCCAGAATGTTCGTCAAACCAATCACGAAAAATTGTGTCCCAGTGAAATGACATCATTTCTTAGGAACACTAAGTTCATGAATGGCTGAAAATGGTCTCCAAATATTCGTAAATAACCGGTTCTAGCCAATGATCGATTCAGCTGGACCTGAGGACCCAGTCGGTCTCACGTAAACACAGCTCACACCAGTACGGACCCACTACCAGATTGCACAGTCCCTTATTGACAACTTGGCTCCATGGCTTCGTGGGGTTTGCTCTAACCAACTGAAATCGGCACACATGTGACCAGGCCACAGTTTCCCGGTTGTCTAGGGGCCAACAATATGGTCACGAGCCCAGAAGAGGCGCTGCCGTCAATGTCGTGCTGTTAGCAGAGGCTCTCGTGTTGGTCGTCTACTGACACAGCCCATTAACGCCAATTTTTGTAGCACTCTCCTAACGGATACATTCATCGTAAGTCCACAATGATTCTTGCGGTTATTTGTTGCAGTATGATTTGTACGTTAGCGCTGACAACTCTACCCAGAAGTCACTGCTGTTGGTCGTTAAGTGAAGGCCGACGGCCACTGCTCTGTCTGTTGTGAGAGGTATTATCGGCACACTCTTGACATTGTGTATCCCGGAATAATGAGTTCCCTAACGCTATAAGAAATGGAATGTGTTGTAACCGCGACCGGAACGGTCACGGGGTTGCCGTGCAGGAAAGCGCGGCGGGACCTACGGAGCGGCCAGCGAACAACAAAAGTGGCTCTAAGCACTATGGGACTCAACTGCTGTGGTCATCAGTCCCCTAGAACTTAGAACTACTTAAACCTAACTAACCTAAGGACATCACACACATCCATTCCCGAGGCAGGATTCGAACCTGCGACCGTAGCAGGACTGCGCACCTAGAACCGCGAGACCACCGCGGCCGGCCCGTGAACAAAAACACAAACGGGAAAAAACAGACACGAACAACGAAGGACAACCGAGCGAGACCTTACGAACAACAACACTCAAGAAGCAACGGAGTTACAAGAAAACCCCACGAATCAACCACGCCCACTCGTACTTGGAAGAAAGTAACGTAAACATGCTGCCTGTAGGCGAGATGTCGATAGACACACGAGAAGATCAGACTGACTGGTTGAGCGTGAGACAGGCGATAAAATACATGATCTGGTACGTCGCTATTGGCCTCTGGGATCATGTTTTCCACCATGGCGCACTCAAATTATACGTGGACCAAGAGGCGCGCGCCGCCACAGCTCGAAGCGCGAATGTGCTGAGACCTCTAGTGGTCTCCGATGTATATGCCGTCTGGTGCGGACTCAAAAGCCCGCGGGGCATGGTACCAGAGAATGTTCTATTCGTCTGGGTCCAAATACCATTCCACGTTCAAAGTCTTTTAATTCCCGTCGTGCAGTCCTTTTCACATGAATCACCTGAGTACAAAAGGCAGCTCAGCCAACGCACTGCCATTTTATGCTTTGTGAACGCGGTACTACCACCATGTGTAAAGGTACATATCGCTCTCCCATGACATTTGTCAGACCACTGTGTGCCCACATAAGTGGTTTCACTGTACCTCATTTATGATAACGATGGGAGCATCAAATGAAGATACTACACTTAATGGAAGTTGAGGAGAAATTGAAAATTCGGGAATATATGCCAATCAGGAATCAGAGCCCAAGTCCAGCAGGGAAAAATTTGTGTGTATATGACGCCGCTTCCAATAAACCCGTGGGTGTCTCACAATTGAAAATTCTGTAAAAAGTTATTAGACACTGATTTGGGAACCTCGAGCGTTACCACCTAATTTGAAAAGCAGTTTCTTTACTCCAGAAATATTTTGAAAGGGAACACAGTATGTGCAAATGTGTGCTGAGGAACTGACGCCGTTTAGCTGTATATAGGAAGTAATTAGGGTAAATACTGATTGAAACTGGAGAAGGTACATTCAGTGAATATAAGAAACAACATTCTGATGGCATGCAAAAGAGGTTACTATGTCAGAAAAGATTCCGCTTCTAGACACGTACTTCTCACAGTCACATAATAAGTAATACGGGCCTTGTGACTTGCTGAAATGTAGTTGTGGAATTTACAATGAACTATTTTGGCCAAGTGGAATGAAATCAGCGTACCTGCAGTACACATCCTGGAAAAAGCAATTAAAATTGGTATAACTGGGGTCGTGTTTGGATGGAACACACTAATGTTGCAGAAAATAGAATTCCAAGACCTTACATTGGTTGGCGCAACAGTATAATAAACATCTTCGGGTTATTTGGTGCAAAGGATCTCGACTCTTATATGTGGTTCTGCTCACTACAGGAAACATGTATTTCAGGTTACCTGATGATACTTCGAATAGACAATAGTCAGTACTAGTCGTAAGAGGACGATGTTTCTCAGAAAATGTTTCAAATCGAAATAAATTCAAAAGGTTAAAAAAACACCGAAAAGAAAAAAAATAACAAATAAAATTCAGCATTTCTCTTGGCTACAATGATCCAAAACGAAGATATGTCTCATTGCACCTCATCATGTGATACTCGGGTAGAAGAAAGACTTTTTGTCGTCTTCCGAACCCTCCTCATACCACTACAATCAGAGCGAAAGGAATAAACTGTTACCGAGCGCTGCACAGCGGGAAGACGGACAGAGAAGCAAGATTACTTTAGCCTGCTTGGCTTGTGCATAGCTTAACTTGGACGGGAGTAAAGCAGCCCACCTGATCTCCTATAACATGCGGCAGTTTGTCTGCCTGGCTAACAGACAAGCACGGGCAGGCAGGTTAAAAGCGGATTGTGTACTCCTTTGGTGAATGCAAAGGAGAGGAAGAGGTATTGCGGTGAAGGGAACAAGCAAAGGGGCCAGAGGCAGCACGAGCATACTCAGACATCAGAAAATGCAAATGGGTTTATTTACGAGGCATAGCCATGCGAACGGAATAGTAATGTGAATGGAACAATTTGGGTGTAGACAGGAGCTTCACAGTTAGAAAGACGTTCACGGATATTTAGGGTAATTGCGGACCCTATTGCACATTACAAATAAAACAGTTAATCGTCCCACGTAATACTGTATATTTTTACTGTCACTGGTTCCACATACAAAAGACATTTAGAAAATGCTCCATTGTAAGTCTCTTCATTTCCAACTGCCGTGTTTGTTTCACTTCCACTGGCAGTGCCACTTAATTCACTCTCATCTTCCCTTGCAAAATCGGTATAGCTTCCATCACTGTAATTATCGCTATTGAAATCTTTACCATTTCCCACATTTATTAGCCTCTCCACCCCTTGGTACAGTAAACATTTACTTCAAACATAAGCTCTCAAGTTTCCTATTTGTGTTCTTCCAGTGTTTTGTTCAAAAATGGTTCAAATGGGTCTGAGCACTATGGCACCTAACTTCTGAGGTCATCAGTCCCCTAGAACTTAGAACTACTTAAAGGTAACTAACCTAAGGACATCACACACATCCATGCACGAGACAGGATTCGGCCGGCCGCGGTGGTCTCGCGGTTAAGGCGCTCAGTCCGGAACCGCGTGACTGCTACGGTCGCAGGTTCGAATCCTGCCTCGGGCATAGATGTGTGTGATGTCCTTAGATTAGCTAGGTTTAAGTAGTTCTACGTTACATGGGACTGATGACCACAGATGTTAAGTCCCATAGTGCTTAGAGCCGTTTGAACTTTTTTTTTTTTTTTTGGGACAGGATTCGAACCTGCGACCGTACCGGTTGCGCGGTTCCAAGACTGTAGCGCCTAGAACCACTCGGCCACCCCGGCCGGCCAGTGTTTTGTTATGAAAGCTTTAATAACTTTCTATATTGTCACATTACGTTCAGTAACGCCTTCTAGATACTTGCCTATTTCAGATCTTAGGGATTTACGATACTGCTGTGCCTGTGTTAGTCAGAAGTGCCGTGTATTGTTCCTTGGGGCTGTAGAGACTACAGCCTTATCAAACACACGGATTGTATTCGCAGTTTCCAATATTGACAGCTATCGTCTATATAATGGAGTGACTGAAGTGAATTGTGCTGGACCGGCAATCGAAACTGGATTTCCGGCTTGTTGCGAGCGGTCGCCATGCCATTCGGCTATCTGCGCACGACTTGCGGTCAGATTCAAATTTCCTTATGTCGTCAAGTATGTGTCTACAACCTGGCATTCTTAAATCTATTATGCACATTCCATAGAGAGAAATCATTTTAATAGGAAGTCATCTGACAGGATGTGGGAGTTAGGGGCTAACCCCTAAAAGTGCACGGTTAGTCTAATGGTATAGCGGCCGCTCACAATAATCCAGGTTCGAGTCGCGATCAGTGACTAATTTTCATTCTCGTCTTTCATCATATATGTTGTCTACATTCGCAACTGTGAATACATTTCACGTATATATAGAATTAAATTCTAGGTGTTATACAGGGCGGACCGTTGTGGCCGAGTGGTTCTAGGCGATTCAGTCTGGAAGCGCGGGACCGCTACGGTCACAGGTTCGAATCCTGCCTCGGACATGGATGTGTGTGATGTCCTTAGGTTAGTTAGGTTAAAGTAGTTCTCAGTTCTAGGGACTGATGACCTCAGATGTTAAGTCCCATACTGCTCAGACCCATCTGAACCATTTGTTATGCAGGGCCGTGCGGGGTAGCCGTGCGGTCTCAGGCGATTTGCCACAGCTCGCGTGGCTCCCCTCGTCGGAGGTTCGTGTCATCCCTCGGGCATGGGTGTGTGGGTTGTCCTTAGCGTAAGTTAGTTTAGGTTACATTAAGCAGTGTGTAAACCTAGCGACCGATGGCCTCAACAGTTTGGTCGCATAGTAACTTACCACAAATTTCCCAATTATTATGCAGGAAGTCGTAGCACTGTATGACGATGTTCCGTTAAGTTACTCTCTATTTTGTAAGTGATATGGCCTGGTTTGTTCATTTTGATCAACGAATACAAGTAGGGTATGAGCATATATTTGTGGAATCGAATTCCTTTTTCTGTCAATGAGGACATCAATACTCTCCTCGTTGAGTGGGAGAGTCAGTTATTTATTGTGGTAAGAGGCACTATTTAATTAGTTGTTAATCTCTCCCTGAGCAACTTTTCATAATCTGAGAAGGCCACGACATTTCCTGGTCAGATTTAAACATTGCCTAGGCATTCGCTAGAAAACGGTTCTCTTATAATTCTGCTACCTTTCATCTACATCTACATCTTCATCTACATTTATACTCCGGAAGCCACCCAACGGTGTGTGGAGGAGGACACTTTACGTGCCACTGTCATTACCTCCCTTTTCTGTTCCAGTAGCGTATGGTTCACGGGAAGAACGACTGTCTGCAAGCCTCCGTGCAGGCTCGAATCTCTCTGATTTTATATTCGTGATCTCCTCGGGAGGAATAAGTAGAGGGATGCAATATATCCGATACCTCATCCAGAAACGCACCCTCTCCAAACCTGGCGAGCAAGCTACACCGCGATGCAGAGCGTCTCTCTTGCATAGAGTGCCACTTGAGTTTGCTAAACACCTCCGTAATGCTATCTCTCTTACGAAATAACCCTGTGACGAAACGCGCCGCTATTCTTTGGATCTTCTCTATCTCCTCCGTCAACCCGATCTGGTACGGATCCCACACTGATGAGCAATACTCAAGTATAGGTCGAACGAGTATTTTGCAAGCCACCTCCTTTGTTGATGGACTATATTTTCTAAGGACTCTCCCGATGAATCTAAACCTGGTATCCGCCTTACCAACAATTAATTTTATATGATCATTACACTTCAAATCGTTCCGCACGCATACTCCCAGATATTTTACAGAAGTAATTGCTACCAGTATTTGTTCCGCTATCATATAATCATACAATAAAGGGTACTTCTTTCTGTTTATTCGCAATACATTACATTTGTCTATGTTATGGGTCAGTTGCCACTCCCTGCACCAAGTGCCTATCCGCTGCAGATCTTACTACATTTCGCTACAATTTTCTAATGCTGCAACTTCTTTGTATACTACAGCATCATCCGTCAAAAGCCGCATGGGACTTCCGACACTATCTTCTAGTTCATTTATATATATTGTGAAAAGCAATGGTCACATAACACTCCCGTGTGGCACGCCAGAGGTTACTTTAAAGTCTGTAGACGTCTCTCCATTGATAACAACATGCTGTGTTCTGTTTGGTAAAAACTCTTCAATCCAGCCACACAGCTGGTCTGATTTTCCGTAGGCACTTACTTTGTTTACCAGGCGACAGTGCGGAACTGTATCGAACGCCTTCCGGAATACAAGGAAAATAGCATCTACCTGGGAGCATGTATCTAATATTTTCTGGGTCTCATGAACAAATAAAGAGACTTGGGTCTCACACGATCTCTGTTTCCGGAATCCATGTTGATTCCTACACAGTAGATTCTGGGTTTCCAAAAACGACATGATACGCGAGCAAAAAACATGTTCTACAATTATACAACAGATCGACGTCAAAGATATAGATCTATAGTTTTGCGCATCTGCTCGGCGACCCTTCTTGAAGGATGGGACTACTTGTGCTCTTTTCCAATCATTTGGAACCTTCCGTTCCTCTAGAGACTTGCGGTACTCGGCTGGTAGAAGGGGGCCAAGTTTTTTCGCTTACTCTGTGTAGAATCGGACTGGTATCAGGTCCAGTGGACTTTTCTTTGTTGAGTGATTCCTGTTGCTTTTCTATTCCTGGGACACTTATTTCGATGTCAGCCATTTTTCCGTTTGTGCTAGGATTTCGACAAGGAACTGCAGTGCAGTCTTCCTCTGTGAAACAGCTTTGGAAAAAGGTGTTTAGTATTTCAGCTTTACGCGTGTCATCCTCTGTTTCAATGCCATCATCATCCCGAAGTGTCTGGATATGCTGTTTCGAGCCACTTACTGATTTAACGTAAGACCAGAACTTCCTAGGATTTTCTGTCAAGTCGGTACATAGAATTTTACTTTCGAATTCACTGACGCTAACTTTGACATCGTTTAGCTTCTTTTTGTCTGAGAGGTATTGGCTGCGTTTACACTTGGAGTGAAGCTCTCTTTGCTTTCGCAGTAGTTTCCTAACTTTTTTGTTGTACCACGGTGGGTTTTTCCCGTCCCTCACAGTTTTACTCGGCACGTACCAGTCTAAAACGCGTATTGCCTTGAACTTTTTCCATAAACACTCAACATTGTCAGTGTCGGAACTGAAATTTTCGTTTTGATCTGTTAGGTAGCGTGAAATCTGCCTTCTATTACTCTTGCTAAACAGATAGACCTTCCTCCCTTTTTTATATTCCTATTAACTTCCATACTTAGGGATGCTGCAACGGCCCTACGATCACTGATTCTCTTTTCTACACTTACAGAGTCGAAAAGTTCGGGCCTGTTTGTTATCAGTAGGTCCAAGATGTTATCTCCACGAGTCGGTTCTCTGTTTAATTGCTCGAGGTAATTTTCGAATAGTGCACTCAGTATAATGCCACTCGATGCTCTGTCCCTACCACCCGTCATAACATCTGAGTGACCCAGTCTATATCTGGTACATTGAAATCTCCACCTAAGACTATAATATGCTGAGAAAATTTATGTGAAATGTATTCCAAATTTTCTCTCAGTTGTTCTGCTACTAATGCTGCTGAGTCGGGGGGTCGGTAAAAGGAGCCAATTATTAACCTAGCTCGGTTGTTGAGTGTAGCCTCCACCCATAATAATTCACAGGAACTATCCACTTCTACTTCACTACAGGATAAACAACTACTAACAGCGACAAACGCGCCACCACCGGTTGCATGCAGTCTATCCTTTTTAAACACCGTCTGTACCTTTGTAAAAATTTCGGCAGAATTTATCTCTGGCTTCAGCCAACTTTCTGTACCTATAACGATTTCAGCTTCGTTGCTTTCTATAAGCGCTTGAAGTTCCGGTACTTTACCAATGCAGCTTCGACAGTTTACAATTACAATACCGATTGCTGCGTTGTCCCCGCATGTCCTGACTTTGCCCCAGCCCCTTTGAGGCTGTTGCCCTTTCTGTACTTGCTCGAGGCCGTCTAACCTAAAAAACCGCCCAGCCCACGCCACACAATCCCTGCTACCCGTGTAGCCGCTTGTTGCGTGTAGTAGACTCCTGACCTATCCAGCGGAACCCGAAACCCCACCACCCTATGGCGCAAATCGAGGAATCTGCAGCCCACACGGTCGCAGAACCGTCTCAGCCTCTGATTCAGACCCTCCACTCGGCTCTGTACCAAAGGTCCGCAGTCAGTCCTGTCGACGATGCTGCAGATGGTGAGCTCTGCTGTCATCCCACTAGCGAGACTGGCAGTCTTCACCAAATCAGATAGCCGCCGGAAGCCAGAGAGGATTTCCTCCTATCCATAGCGGCACACATCATTCGTACCGACATGAGCGACCTCCTGCAGATGGGTGGACCCTGTACCCTTCATGGGTGCACACGGAGTGCACATTGGTTTTCTTCCCCTCTCTTGCTGCCATATCCCTAAGGGGCCCCATTACGGGCCTGACGTTGGAGCTCCAAACTACCAGTAAGCCCACCCTCTGTGACCGCCTGGATCTTGCAGACTGAGGGGCAACCTCTGGAACAGGACATGCAGCCCTGTCAGGCCGAAGATCAGTATCACCCTGAGACAGAGCCTGAAAAGAGAAACAGGAGAGGATTTCCGTTCAGCCCTCCGGAATGTCTTTCGCCGCCTGCCACACCTTGAGGCGACCTCCCACTCTACCGCAGGTGAGGGATCAGCCTCATTGCGGGTAGTATCCTGGGTAACCACAGTCGTAGTCCGATCGGGGGATGAGTGGGACAAGCTGGCCGTCCCCGACAAACCCCCATCTGGACCCCCACAGTGATGCCCATTGGCAACAGCCTCAAGCTGTGTGACCGAAGTCAACACTGCCTGAAGCTGGGAGCGAAGCGATGCCAACTCAACTTGCCTCCGAACACAGCAGTTTCAGTCCCTATCCATGCTAAAAACTGTTGCGCAAAGAACGTCTGAACTAATCTACTGAGAGCGCAAACAAATCGACACAAAATTTAAACTGTTATTAAAATACATGATTGTCTAGTAAATGCAGTAATGCTGCTACTTGCCCACTGCTGACACACTGCTCGGCGGCGGAAGGAGACTACGCGATTTTACACTATTCAGGTACTAAAACGCGATGTTACAACTCTCAAATACTATAATACGCCCGAAAAATTATGAATTAAACAATGCAAGTACCAAAAACACGCAAAGAAATAAAGAATTAAACTATGTAACAAGTGAGTGAGCTAGGAGTATACGACTTACTGCTGCAGCTGCTTATCCAACGGCGTCAGGGAGCACACTGTTTGCTTGCTAGACATTGGACCTGCCTCTGGAGTGAAGGTACCGGGTGCAATTTCGTATGATAGTAGGAACACTTTAGTGGTTATCCCAAACGCCCTGACTGCAAATTTATGCTTCAATTTTGTTATTCGACCTGTTGTGCTGCCATTCATGAACAGCATTCCAACAGGATTACGCTCGCCCACACACCGCTGTTGTAGCCCAACATCCTCTTCAGAGTGTCTGCACGTCCCCTTGGCATGCCCTATCACTAAATCTGTCTCCAATGAGCACATATGGGACAACATTAGGCGACAACTCCAGTGTCATTCACAACAGGCATAGAACTCCATCCCACAATCTGTCATCAGGTGCCTGTAAAGCACCACACAGGTTTGCATATTTTCATTCGACATTCTGGAGCTTATCCAGGCTTACTGTACCAGCATTTCGCTCATACAGTGGCTTCTCTCGCACTTGCATTAACCTGTGGTCTTACCATGTTAAGCACGTAAATACGTTTCCAAGACAAATGTATTCCTGGAAAGTCATTACTCTAGGCTAATTATTTTTCTATGCTGTGGTTTTCTATTCGTGGGTGCACATATACACTGTTGTTGCGATCAGTTATCAAGTGTATTAATTACAGATATCTACAGGCTCAACATTGTGTCAAATAAAAACTGTTAACTATGTTTTCTTCTACGGACTCGGTGGCCTCCACTCCCAGATCCCCATTTCCTGTTATCACATCTCAAATGAACGTATTTTTTAATTATCTCGGTTGACATTTTATATGTCTTAGATCACACGTCTTTAGCCGATTAGTCAGGTAACTTTCCTATTTTTTTTATACTATTTAACGAATTCTTTCTATTCGGCCTTAAGGTTTCTGCGATGCTCCAGTCGGAATGCCTTTACGGGTGGGGGTTGGGAGGTGGGAGGGGGGGAATTGGGGAGGTGGGAGGGGACTCTGATATTCCCTTCTAGTTTTCTTTGTACTTCGTGTAATTTTCATCAGCTCCGGTGTCCACGGCATCCTCTTCATTGACATGTTGGTAGTTTAGAAATATATTCGAGTTGCGCATTTTGTATTCGTTCTAGTAATGACTGAGTTCTTAGCTCCACGCAGCATGCTATATTGACGCTGGATCCCAATTCAAGTGACGTGTTCCAATTTGGTTTCGTAAAGTTAAATAGTTTGGTGGTAACTGGGTTTTAATCGGTACCGTTTGTATCGTTCATCGTGAATTTAATTATATTCCATGTTAATAGATGCCCCGTGTCTGTTGTAGTATGTCTCAGATTGTCCCGGACGACCGCCACTAACAGGTCGAGTTCCTGAATGACGTCTAAAGCCTCGTGAGATCTATGATGTAAATGTGTTAAACTAGAGGGCACTTTTCACATTTATCTCTGTTGTTGTCAATAAGCTATTACCATGAGCGCAGTTGTCCACTTCCCTGACTTTTTTCAATGTACGGTTCTATGTGATGAGGGTACCGTGCATGTATACCAGGTGTAGAAGTTGCTGTTGTTGTGGTCTTCAGTCCTGAGACTGGTTTGATGCAGTTCTCCATGCTACTCTATCCTGTGTAAGCTTCTTCATTTCCCAGTACCTACTGCAACCTACATTTTTCTGAATCTGCTTAGTGTAGTCATCTCTTGGTCTCCCTCTACGATTTTTACCCTCCACGCTGCCCTCCAATACTAAATTGGTGATCCCTTGATGCCTCAGAACATGTCCTACCAACCGATCCCTTCTTCTGGTCAAGTTGTGCCACAAACTTCTCTTCTCCCCAATCCGATTCAATACTTCCTCATTAGTTATGTGATCTACCCATCTAATCTTCAGCATTCTTCTGTAGCACCACATTTCGAAAGCTTCTATTCTCTTCTTGTCCAAACTATTTATCGTCTCTGTTTCACTTCCATACATGGCTACACTCCATACAAATACTTTCAGAAATGACTTCCTGACACTTAAATCTATACTCGATGTTAACAAACTTCTCTTCTTCAGAAACGCTTTCCTTGCCATTGCCAGTCTACATTTTATATCCTCTCTACTTCGACCATCATCAGTTATTTTGCTCCCCAAATAGCAAAACTCCTTTACTACTTTAAGTGTCTCACTTCCTAATCTAATTCCCTTAGCATCACCCGACTTAATTCGACTACATTCCATTATCCTCGTTTTGCTTTTGTTGATGGTCATCTTATATCCTCTTTTAAAGACACTATTCATTCCGTTCAACTGCTCTTCCAAGTCCTTTGCTGTCTCTGACAGAATTACGATGTCATCGGCGAACCTCAAAGTTTTTATTTCTTCTCCATGGACTTTAATACCTACTCCGAATTTTTCTTTTGTTTCCTTCACTGCTTGCTCAATATACAGATTGAATAACATCGGGGATAGACTACAGCCCTGTCTCACTCCCTTCCCAACAACTGCTTCCATTTCATATTCCTCGACTCTAATAACTGCCATCTGGTTTCTGTACAAATTGTAAATAGCCTTTCGCTCCCTGTATTTTATCCCTGCCACCTTCGGAATTGAAAGAGAGTGTTCCAGTCAACATTGTCAAAAGCTTTCTCTAAGTCTACAAATGCTAGAAACGTAGGTTTGCCCTTCCTTAATCTAGCTTCTAAGATAAGTCGTAGGGTCAGTATTGCCTCACGTGTTCCAACATTTCTACGGAATCCAAACTGATCTTCCCCGAGGTGGGCTTCTACTAGTTTTACTACTAGTGTAGAAGTATGAAACCTGAATTTCGTTGAATTAAACGTCTCTTTTGCGAAAATGATAAACCGCATTATATTCAAAATAATCTCCAGCGTGTTCCAGTGATCAATAGACGGTTATCGGACGGAGTCAAGTCTGGAGAATGAGCCGCATGATCTAGTATTCCCCAACTGAATCCCTGTATCGTTTCCCTGACCCGGTTTACCGTGTGTGACGGGGCGTTGTCATGGAGAAATATGATTTTATGTTACCTCTTTCTATATTCCTGTCGTTTTTCACGTAACGCTCGTTTTAAATCGATTACTTGCTGTTGGTAGGCATCAGTGTTAACGGTTTCACCAGGTTTTAGTATCGCATAATAGATGACATCCTTCTGATACCACCAAACACTGAGCATTCTTTCCAAAGCGATTTGTTCTTGCAGTGGATGTCGATGGTTTGCCTGGATGCACCCACGATTTGCGACACTTACGATTCTCAAAATACATCCAGTTTCCATCACCTGTCACTATTCGATGTAGAAACGACTTTCTTCTGTATCTGGCGAGTATCATTTCACAAGTGGTGCTTACTGTCCTTTATTCACTTCATGCGAACCCTTTTTCCCACAATCAGCCTGTTTCCCATAGCTTTCAACCGAACAACGACTGCTTTCTGCGTCACATTCAATTGTTAAGCGAGTTCCTGTTGAGTCTAAGTTTCATCTTCATCCAATAAAGCATGCCATTCGTTGTCTTCGAACTTTTTCGGTGGTTGCCCCCGCTCGTCGTTTCTCATAACCTAATCATCATTTGTGAATAATTTAACCATTCGAAAAAGTGTATTTTCCTTAGAGCATGTTCGCCGAAAGCTTCGACAATCATTCCAAGTGACTCTGTTTCAGTTTTCTTCAAATGATAACAGAAAACTAATTCTGTCCGCAAATCGTAGTTCGTAGGCACAAAACTCAGAATATTTATGGGTTTGAAACAGACACCGATGTATGGAACTTGGGTTGGCGTTGACATTCGTCGTCAGCCGTTACAGGAAGCTGATGGAGCTGTAGACGCGGTCTCACGAGCCTTGTAATGACGGCTAGCATCATCTATAGGGGAATTCCGGCTTCATGCTTCTACACCTAGCATTTGTGAGAACCTGTTCCTTGTTTTGGTCTCGAAATGCAATTAAGGCATAATGTTTCCTGCGCGTTTCTGAGATTTTGTTCATCGTTACACCTTTGTCTATAAGTAGAATAGCTGTCTTTGCATTTGCTGATCTAAGGATGTAGCCAATATCTGGGCGGGGGGGGGGGGGGGGGGGGCAAGGTAATTGAATTCACTACAGTAAGCTCCCATTTCCTCTGCCCTTTCCGCCATTACGAGAGAACTTCTCATTGTATTTATCTGTAGAATTTTTAAGCCCATTATGGGAAGTGTGTTCCAACACTGAGAGGATGGGAGTCGGTTCTGGAATTCAATTCGTCCATGCGCTCTCCATATACAAAGTGTAGAACAAGAGGTTTGGATCTTTTTTTGTAGAGTGGACGCAGGAACTCACTCAATTTTTTAATATCTGTGGGAACTTAGTGGCATCCAATGATAATATGTGTGTTGCCTCGGCTGTGCGTCAGGTGACTGATTTCCTCTCTTTCATGCCAAATTCTAGACATGTATTGGCGGGCGATGTGCGTGACTCGCTCGTCCTCTAGTTTACTCAGTTTCGCTTTGAGGTCGATGCATTTATTTACTGTATCTACATGCTGTCTAGTGTGTGCAGTCCTTTCAATGCCACTGTTCAGTGTTTCATCTTCCAGTTCCTAATCCATAGCTCCCAGCTGTGTTTACAGCATCGCACATTGAAACATCTATGCCCTGATTCCTGAGGCTAGTTCTAGGGGCATATGCCCTTGCATAAATGAGGCGGCGATGTGTTTTGACGGGCTTAAGAAATGCTCACAGAGTTTTTTTAAAAAGAGTGTACACCGAGAGGAAGGATATATAATAATATTCATTAATAGAAAATTTTCCCAGGGACTGCCGCCGTATTACAGCGCGTCACCAATTCCTTATTACTGTGGGTAGAGGTTATCGTATTGTTTTGGTTGTGCCTGACGTGAAGTCTAATTTGGTTTTAGTTGAAGAGGTTGCTGTATGTTCACCTTTATGTGATTGTGTTTACCCTCAAAGTCCACGTTGTTGTGAATCAACCATAGGTACTCCGTTGATTAAAGAGACCAGATCGAAACTGCCAAATAGATCGGTAGGCTAGATGCGTTGGTTGTTCAGGCACCTCGTAAAATGTTACGAGTTCTGACGTTGGTCTCCGCATTTTCACACCTAAGGGCTCAAAAGAAATGCCACATGTTCTGCCAGATACTATGTTAGGGCTCTTATGGTGCCCACAGTTGTGGGTAAAAAATTTCTCCTTTATGCTTCTTTCCGTGCCATAAAGTCGTGGTGGAAATGGCACTCGTACTTGTGAGCTGTTTTTCAGATGCACAAGAAAATGGCGGAATGTGAGGACGGATGACTTCAGTTCTACTGCATTCTTTGAATCATTCTGGAGACGACGATATGCTGAGTCATGCAGTAAATACCTCTTGCCAAAATAAGTTGCAGTGAGAATAAGAGTAAGGCAGCACTTGTCAGCTGGTAAAATTACTATTTTTGTGTCTTTCAATAAACATCGGAGCTCTTTTCCTTCATCAGTGGTGACGCTCTGCTTGTGTGTGGACATCCTGGCTCTGGCCATGTCTCTTGCTTTACTTCTCAAGCGGTCTCACACAGGAGTTTTGGGACACACAGCTCAACGAGACTTAAAATGTATTTAATGGCTGCCGTCTTTGTGGTGGACTCAAAATTTAGACCGTTCCCCAACACTGATATCGCAGAGTCCTACAACGGTTTACATGTGATTTTCAGCGAAGTGTGACTGCATATTTCATTTTCTTGCGGCGTTCTGGCGTGTAAGGTAGTGGAACTTGCATGTTTGACCCACCATGACCTGTTGCCGCGTTCAGTCCAAAAGCAGCAATGTTGTGCTGTCCTTCAACATTTAGGTATCTGTTGAGAGACACGACAAGATATTCATATTACGTGACATCAAGATTGTGGAAAATAATTCCTGCGTTTTACAGACGATATAGGTCCAAAGAGACCAGGAATATACAAAAACAAGTACCTTAGTGGAAAATCTGACACTTATCAGACGCGTCGCACTTTTAGAGTTGCCATGAACACAGACGTCGCATCAGATTGTTGCGTCAGAAAAATCTGCTGTTGCTGAACAAAGTCTTGGTATGTGACACTTCATGATCTGCTGAGGGACCACGATCCTCTTGTCCGCTTCCAAGTACTGGGACTCCATCATTGAAGAAACACTCAAGGTTTTTATAACTTACGACTTAATTAACACAGACTGGTGATTTCGACTCAGCAGTGCAGGTGAACCAGCATTGAAGACACAAAAGCATCATGGGACGCAGACAGGCGAAGACAACGAGTGAACGCAGATGGTGAATAGCAGCCAGGACAACTAAACCGGGCGCCAGTACCTTGCCCGCTCACGTAACGCTGGCGCCGATTCTTGCGGCTACGTATTCCCGTGACACGCTTCTCTGGCAGGGAGTCCTACACGAATTGAGCTATGTGTTAGGCATCTCGCTCATAAATTGGCGAGTCCTAACAGCAACGCGCAAATAGCACCCGAAGGCGACGAACAGATGTCTCGTGGAAAACCTGTACAGTTAACGCAACACCATCGCGCTTGACGCCCGTGATTCATGCAAAGTAGTTTTAGTGTCGGGGACGTCCCAAACAAAACATCTGTTATTTTAGTATTTATGTGATCTTAAAAGCAGTGTATAGCGTAGAATACTGAAGGAATGAAGCGTCATTGAAAAAATGGACGTGTCAGATCGGGTCTTGGAGGAGGGTCGTCGAACGGACATACGCCACTAGATGCCTAATCCCACATCAGGGTTCCGCACCGAGAAGATGGTCGTTTACTTATCCGCTAGGCCGCAGCGTTCCAAGTGTTTGGCGTTTATCGATTTAGTGCTGTTTGTGCCTTTCCATATGTAACGTCGGGATGCCTCGTATCGTCCTTCATAGTGTGTGTGTGTGTGTGTGTGTGTGTGTGTGTGTGCGTGAGTGTTTCATTTCATAAGTCGACAAGTAACGCGGAAGCTGGACGTAAATTTTTTTTTGACCGGGGGGGGGGGGGGGGGACTGGGAGTTGGCTGTTGATTCTGCTGTTTCGTGCGTACACAAACACTGAGTATGAGATGTTACTATCGCGAGAAGTAGCGAGCGAACAGTGGAGAGTAGTCGGACGCAGCCTGCGTGGAGAGAAGCCGCGCATCACGAGAGGTCGCAACCTACCCTGAACGTGCTTGTGGCGCCAGAGAAGGTTTTTTTAATTAATGTTTTTTTTGTAATCTTCCTTTTTTCTGGGCGTAGTTGTTGTTGCTTGCTTGCGCAGTGGAGGGATTGTGTAAGCATACATTGAAAATAATATTCGTATCTGTGACCGGGTACGTGATTATTAATTATAGACATTGTGGAATAATTAAATTTTTGCTCTGGAAACTGTCGAAGAAAAAGAACTGTCTCAGAAAGATTTTCTGTTTATGAATGGTCAATTTACAAAACATAATAAATTAAAAGGTTTTATTGATTCCTTTCATTTTTACGCCTCTTAAGGATTGTTGACTAAACCCCTCCTGATCATTTAATTTTTATTAAAAAAAAGAAAAAGGTGGCTAGTTGTGTCAATTCTTGTGACCATGCATTGCATTCGCACGGCTCGCAGTATTCCTTTTGATTTACTTTTAGAATTTTGCTGGATGCGGATTATTCATACAGTTGCAGCGGTGAGACGACATAAGTTGTCTGTTGCGTGGAGGAGACTAACAGTATTAATTGTTAGGGAATGTTTTAAAAATCGCAGACAGATACAAGAGAATTTATTTTTCATGATTTATAGGAAGAGGAATTATTTTCTAGTTTTTTATTCTTTGTCAGAACACCTACATGACCGATAAAAGAAAGTTTCAGACCATGTTTGAATACTGGCATGTCGGAATAAGGATTTCATAACACAAGTTGTACGGCTACATACCAGATTTAATGCTAACGATAATCAAGTTTTATTTAATAGCCTAGCACTTTTTGAGGAAAAGAATAAATAACAATAATATTGTCAGAAACAGAGCTTTACACATACCCGTGTGTCTGTTGACTTAATAATAATTTTCGCTACTAAACTTTCATCTGGCAACTTACCTGCCAAGATTTAATTTCGTTGAATGATTTCGCAGTTTTAAATGCTTCGCCTTGTTACTGTATCTGCAAAATTTTATGCAATAGTAATTGATCAGTAGTTGCTTTACATAGCATTTTAGTTGCCTGCGCGCTGCTCTACATAATTTCAAAATTTTTGGTTCAGTGCTTTTCTGGTTTTGAATTTGTCTATTTATTTCGTAACAGTGAGGCTACCAGTTTTATGTTAAGTAATTTGTTTTGGATTTTTGTGTCATTTTCGTCATACTATGAAAACTAGAGCATGGGCACGAATGGGCAAGACTGTATAGGTACCTCCAAACTAAGTTTCGGAAAAATCTTCTCAGGATTATGAAGTCAGGGAACTTACGAACTATACAGTGAAAAATTAGAGGGTAGGCACTTATTACCCAATCATCAGTGATTAACTACGGGGAGCTAGATGCATTTTAGGAGGGCAAAATACCATGACACAATCCGATTTTGTTATGAGAGATTCAGGTAAGGCTTTTACTTCCACAGAGCACAATAATTTGACCCTCCCCTCTTTCAGTGGCAATGTTAGACAATTAACATTAGCTCAACTTTATGAGATTATTAAATCCGATAATGAAGTTATTAGAGAATTTATTAACGAAATTTAAAAAATCTATTGACTAACGTCGTGAGATATCAAAGAATCTAGTTAGAAACACAAACAAAATTTCAAGCTACAGGTAGAGATTTTCGTATTGTTTCACGATGAGATTAATGTCAATTTAAATCTTAAATTCGATTTAATATCAGAAAGGCTAGAAATTCAGGTAGGCGAGGAACTCAGGCCTCTTGTTAATAATTGTGAGTTTAGAATTGACCACGTACAGTCTGTTGACATAGTTCAGTTGGTACAGCAGACGTCACAACAGGGATTGCAAAGAGAGGAACTAACTCATTATAGTTACAGACTAACACTGAAGTTTCAAAGACCCATCTCCGTTGATCACAGTTGCAAAGCGAGTCGAAGAATTACCCGAGAGGATAATGCAAACGAACAACGAATCAGATAAAACGTGACGACACGGCCAGTCCAGTCCGCTGATACCAAACAATCTCAGTCTCTGCAACGTTATTAAGACGGGCGGATGACATTTAATAAAGAAAATAAACGTGACGTGGAAATGATACAGGAACACTTCTCCAATATCGAAGAGAAGATCGGTAATGATAACAATACCAGCAGGGTCAGTAGCTAAAATGTTGGAAATCACAAGGAACACAAAAATTCTGGAAATGCTGATCACCTCTCTCGTGAATTTTATATGTTTTCAGAGCACAGTAACTGGTAATGTGAGTTATTAAACGAGAGAAAACTCATCCTTCAGAAAAAAACATTGGTTTTGGACACAAACATTTTCTTACAGTTAGGAAATTTTAAACTTTTCGTAATGCTAGCAGTGGAATTCACTCAACGGAATGGTTACAACAATTTGACTGTTTTTTGCCACCAACATGGCCAGATGGCCACAAACTTGAATTAATTTGCAGTTATCTCGAAGGAGAACCTGTAACACGAATGAGATCGGTAGCACGTGAATGTCACACCCACAGAGATTTTTATCACGAATCCTTGTCCTTTTACTGGTCTAAAACAACTCAAGATCGAGTGAAATATAACACCATTATAATGCAAAATTATGAACAACAGAATTTCTCAACATCGGTGCAGTGCTTTGACCATCATCAGCATAAACCTGTATTTAATTAATCAGTACGGACCGGTGGAATTAATCCGTTTGACTAATGCCTATTAGGTAACGCCACATAGTTTTGGCAGGACGTTGTGAAGATGGCTTGGAACATTTGCTAGCTGTTTCCCGGGTTCGATTCCCGGCGGGGTCAGGGATTTTATCTGCCTCGTGAAGACTGGGTGTTGTGTGAAGTTCTTAAATTAGTTAGGTTTAAGTAGTTCTAAGTACTAGGAGACGAATGAGCATAGATGTTAAGTCCCATTACGCTCAGGGCAATTTTTGATCCTATTACTCTTGTTCTCGATTCCAGACAGATCAACACTATAATACAACCATAAAGAGATCGAAGACACATACACTAGGCGTATTATTACAGAAATTTGATGGAATAAATGTAATGTCTGCTCTAGATTTAAGATCTAGCTTTTAGCAAATCTAGCTACATCCTTAATGCAGAAAGTATACAGCTTTTCTGTGCTGGGGAAACTTCTTCCACTTTCGAAAATTACCATTTTTTCTTAATGTTTCATCAGCTGCACTGATCCGAAGTTTGAAAACTATCATAGCAAGACACTATCACAACATATGTTGATGTCATTCTGGTCACCGAAAATTCGTGGACAGAAAAGAACCAGTACCGAGAGAATTTTTACAGACATTTCTTGAAAATGGCATTACTGTCTATTCAGAAAAATTAAAATTTCGTAAAACGCTAATTAAATTCCTTGGCCACATTGTCTCTACAAAAGGCATCTCAACCGATCCAGAAAAACAGAAGCAATCGAAGAAATGTCACTAAGTATAAATAAATGACATCTTGGAGGATTCTTTTTCTTTTTTGAGGGGGGGGGGGGTCGTCACCAAACTTCTGAGTGGTTTGGTTTGATGCGGCTCGCCAGTAACTTCTTTTCTGTATCAACCTCTTCATATCAGAGTAGCATTTGCTACCTACGTCCTCAATTACTTGTTGAACGTATTCCAATCTCTATCTTCCGCTACACATTTTCCTCTCTGCAGATCCCTGTTATATCATGGAAGTCATTCCCTGATGCCTTAAAAGATGTCCTATTACCCTGTCCCTTCTTCTGGTCAGTGTTTTCCACTTATTCCTTTCCTCTCAGATTCTGCGCTGAACCTCCTCATTCTCTACGCTATCAGTCCACCTAATGCTGGCTGTAGTACCGCATCTCAAATGCTTCGGTTCTTTTCTGTTTCGGTTTCCTGTAGTCCATGTTTCACTACCATACAATGCTGTGCTCCAAACGTACGTTCTCGAAAATTTCTTCCTCTAATCAAGGCCTTCTCTTAGCCAGGACTGCTGCTGTACTAGGTTTGCTCCGTCTGTCATTGGCTGTTTTTCTGCCTAGCTAGCAAAATCCCTTAACTTCATCTACTTTGTGACCATCAATTCTGATGTTAAGTTTTTCGCTGTTTTCATTTCTGCTGATTCTCATTATTTTTGTCTTTCCACTGTTTGCTCTCAGTCCATATTATGTACTCATTAGATTGTTCATTCAATTCTGCAGATCATGTAATTCTTCTTCACTTTCACGCAGTATACCAAAGTCATCAGAAAAACGTATCATTGACACAAATTCACCTTGATTCATATTTACACTCCCGAACCCTTCTTTCACTTCTGGCATCGCTTCTTCAATCTACACACTGAACAGTAGCGGCGAAAGACAACATCCCTGTTTTACACCTTTTTTAATCCCAGCATTTCGTTCTTGGTCATCCACTCTCATTATTCCCTTTTGGCTAGTGTATATATTGTATATTACCCATCTCCCCCTAAAGGTTGCCCCTATTTTTTCCTGAATATCGAACATCTGGCGCTATTTTACGTTCTCGAGCGCTTTTTCTAGGTCGACACACCAGTGTGAATAGTCGTCTTATAGCCACTCCCCCCACAGATTTTATGAATACTGATGGAATGTTTCTATCTCTTCTGCCTGATTTGATCTTAAAGTCCTCCAAAGCTCTCTTAAATTCTGTTTCTAATACTGTATCCCCCATTTCCTCTAAATCAACTCCTGTTTGTTCTTCTATCACTTCAGACTAATGTTCCCCTCATATACATCTTTAATGTATGTTTCCCCCTATCAGCTTTCTCCACTGCATTTAACAGTGGAGTTCCCACTACGTTCTTACTGTTACCACCCTTGCTTTTAATGTCACCGAAGATTGTTTTGACCTTCCTATATGCTGAGTCAGTCCTTCCGACAATCATTCCTTTTTTGATTTCTTCCCATTTTTCATGCAGCCATTCGCCTTACCTTCCCTGCACTTCCTACTTATTTTGTTCCTCAGCGACTTGTATTTCTGTATTCCTGAGTTTCCCTGAACATTTTTGTAGTTCCTTCTTTCAGCGATCAACTAAATTATATCGTATGTTACCCATGGTTTCTAAGCAGTTACTTTCTTTGTGCATTTTTTTAGTTACCCACTTCTGTAACTGCTCTTCGTAGAGGTGTACATCTTTGCTGCCTACTGAATTCTTCCCTTTTGCTGTATATATAGCCTTAGATAACTTCAAGCGTATCTCGTCATTCATTAGTACTTCCGTATCCCACTTCTTTGTGTATGGAATCTTTCTGACTAATCTATCAAACTTCAGCCTACTCTTCACCAATACTACATTGCTATCTGAGTCAATACTTACTCCAGAGTACGCCTTACAGTCCAGAATCTGATTGTGGAATACTTGTCTAACCATGAAGTAATCTGACAATTCCTCCGGTATCCCCCGGCGTTTTCCAAGTATACCTCCTCGTCTTGTGATTCTAGAACAGAGTATTCGCTATTCCCAGCTGAAATTTGTTTCAGCACTCAATTAGTCTTCCTCCTCTCTCATTCGTTGTCCCATGTTCATATTCTTCTGTAACTTTTGCGCTACTCCTTCTATCAAGTCCCCCCTGACTATTAGATTTTCATCTCATTTTACATTTTGTGTTACCATTTCAGTACCCTCACATTCTTCCTGAGTCTCTTCATCTTCAGCTTGCGACGTCAGCATGTATACCTGAACTACCGTTGTCAGAGTTAGTTGCCTGTCGATTTTGATAAGAACAACCTATCAGTAAATATCAAAATATCCACGGGTGTACTGCTGGTCTACAGTGTCCAACGAGCACAATATATCGGCGACCATACATGTCGCCATCATCGGGTGAACTGACGGACTGAGCTCCAGTGAACGTGCCGGCACGGAGATCCGTACGCTATGGCTGCTCAGATGGGACTGGTTTTGGTCGCGGCGGCGGCCGAATTAAGTACCCTCCTACCGCGACACGCTCCCTCCGCTGCTGTTTATATTACCCTATACTCGCCTGACCAGAAATCTTTGTCTTCTTTCCATTTCACTTCACCGACGTCCCGCTCCACTGAAGCGCTAAAGAAACTGGTATAGTTGAGACGTGGGACACACGCTCAGGAACACTTCAACTCATTAAAGACTAGGTGTAAGTAGGCGGTATAGATTCTTATATTGGTAACGCCGCCGCCACGTAGCGCTCTGTATGAAAATCACTGGCTGTGCTGTGTGCAGTCAGTGGCTGGTTGGCATTGTTGTAATACTCGCCATTGTAGTGTTGGGCAGCTGGATGTTAAGAGCGCGTAGAGTTGCGCCGTTGGAGGTGAGCCGCCAGCAGTGGTGGACGTGGAGAGAGAGATGGCGGAGTTTTGTAATGTGTAAGACTGGATGTCATGAACTGCTATATATATTATGACTATTAAGGTAAATACATTGTTTGTTCTCTATCAAAATCTTTCATTTGCTAAATATGCCTGTCAGTAGTTAGTGCCTTCAGTAGTTTGAATCTTTTATTTAGCTGGCAGTAGTGGCGCTCGCTGTATTGCAGTAGTTCGAGTAACCAAGATTTTTGTGAGGTAAGCGATTTGTGAAACGTATATGTTAATGTTAGTCAGGGCCATTCTTTTGTAGGGATTTTTGAAAGTCAGATTGCGTTGCGCTAAAAAAATATTGTGTGTCAGTTTAAGCACAGTAATGTATAATTTTTCTAACGGGCCGTTTCATAATATGAGTTATTTGGTTATGCTACGTATCTGTTATGATGAAATATTGAAGAAGTGTCGACGAATATGTATATGTATAATTAGGTAAGGAATAATGAGTAGTGGTTAGGGACTCTGATTTGTGGAAAAGGATGTTGGGAACCATGAATCGTACTTTAAGAATTATGAAATGTGTGTACATGCGTGAATGTATTACAATGCTGTCGAAAATTTTTTGGACACTGTTATATTTATAGGATTTTATTTTCTACATGTTTGTAACTCAAATTCTCAACCTGTGAAAATATTTTTACATGAGACTGTCACTGTAACGGAAACTGCTGTCGTAAATATTTCGGTATGAAAGGTAAGTGACCGTGATGTAATGCATTGTGAGCGTCCAGGTGTGCCAGCCGCCTTGAGAAAAAGTCATTAGTGTGTGCCTTTCAGAGGCACAGGTGGAGAAGAAAGGAGGCCATTAACCTCGGTATTGACATTCCTTTGTAGAAAGCATCGGAAATACGACGCGCCCAAACTTGAAAACATATGATTACACGGTGAAGCTCTTAATTTATGATATTTACTGAAATGAAATGATGAGAAACGTTTCATGTCTATTGTCTTACTAGTTGGAAGATTGTTTACTGCAATATGAAATGCCTTATGGCTAGCGAATGACGTTTCACGCCTTGCTTTGCCTATTTTGTTTAATATCTGGTTTCTAGTTGCACTGCCCTCCCCCCCCATGAACCATGGACCTTGCCGTTGGTGGGGAGGCTTGCGTGCCTCAGCGATACAGATGGCCGTACCGTAGGTTCAACCACAACGGAGGGGTATCTGTTGAGAGGCCAGACAAACGTGTGGTTCCTGAAGAGGGGCAGCAGCCTTTTCAGTAGTTGCAGGGGCAACAGTCTGGATGATTGACTGATCTGGCCTTGCAACATTAACCAAAACGGCGTTGCTGTGCTGGTACTGCGAACGGCTGAAAGCAAGGGGAAACTACAGCCGTAATTTTTCCCGAGGACATGCAGCTTTACTGTATGATTAAATGATGATGGCATCCTCTTGGGTAAAATATTCCGGAGGTAAAATAGTCCCCCATTCGGATCTCCGGGCGGGGACTACTCAGGAGGATGTCGTTATCAGGAGAAAGAAAACTGGCGTTCTACGGATCGGAGCGTGGAATGTCAGATCCCTTAATCGAGCAGGTACGTTAGAAAATTTAAAAAGGGAAATGGATAGGTTAAAGTTAGATATAGTGGGAATTAGTGAAGTTCGGTGGCAGGAGGAACAAGACTTCTGGTCAGGTGATTACAGGGTTATAAACACAAAATCAAATAGGGGTAATGCAGGAGTAGGTTTAATAATGAATAGGAAAATAGGAATGCGGGTAAGCTACTACAAACAGCATAGTGAACGCATTATTGTGGCCAAGATAGATACGAAGCCCACACCTACTACAGTAGTACAAGTTTATATGCCAACTAGCTCTGCAGATGACGAAGAAATTGAAGAAATGTACGATGAAATAAAAGATAGTAAAGGGAGACGAAAATTTAATAGTAATGGGTGACTGGAATTCGAGTGTAGGAAAAGGGAGAGAAGGAAACATAGTAGGTGAATATGGATTGGGGCTAAGAAATGAAAGAGGAAGCCGCCTAGTAGAATTTTGTACAGAGCACAACTTAGTCATAGGTAACACTTGGTTTAAGAATCATGAAAGAAGGTTGTATACGTGGAAGAACCCTGGAGATACTAAAAGGTATCAGATAGATTATATAATGGTAAGACAGAGATTTAGGAACCAGGTTTTAAGTTGTAAGACATTTCCAGGGGCAGATGTGGACTCTGACCACAATCTATTGGTTATGACCTGTAGATTAAAACTGAAGAAACTGCAAAAATGTGGGAAATTAAGGAGATGGGACCTGGATAAACTGAAAGAACCAGAGGTTGTACAGAGTTTCAGGGAGAGCATAAGGGAACAATTGACAGGAATAGGGGAAAGAAATACAGTAGAAGAAGAATGGGTAGCTCTGAGGGATGAAGTAGTGAAGGCAGCAGAGAATAAAGTAGGTAAAAAGACGAGGGCTGCTACAAATCCTTGGGTAACAGAAGAAATATTGAATTTAATTGATGAAAGGAGAAAATATAAAAATGCAGTAAATGAAGCAGGCAAAAAGGAATACAAACGTCTCAAAAATGAGATCGAGAGGAAGTGCAAAATGGCTAAACAGGGATGGGTAGAGGATAAATGTAAGGATGTAGAGGCTTATCTCACTAGGGGTAAGATAGATACTGCCTACAGGAAAATTAAAGAGACCTTTGGAGAGAAGAGAACCACGTGTATGAATATCAAGAGCTCAGATGGCAACCCAGTTCTAAGCAAAGAAGGGAAGGCAGAAAGGTGGAAGGAGTATATAGAAGGTTTATACAAGGGTGATGTACTTGAGGACAATATTATGGAAATGGAAGAGGATGTAGATGAAGACGAAATGGGTGATACGATATTGCGTGAAGAGTTTGACAGAGCACTGAAAGACCTGAGTCGGAACAAGGCCCCTGGAGTAGACAACATTCCATTAGAACTACTGACGGCCTTGGGAGAGCCAGTCATGACAAAACTCTACCAGCTGGTGAGCAAGATGTATGAGACAGACCAAATACCCTCAGACTTCAAGAAGAATATAATAATTCCAATCCCAAAGAAAGCAGGTGCTGACAGATGCGAAAATTACCGAACTATCAGTTTAATAAGTCACAGCTGCAAAATACTAACGCGAATTCTTTACAGACGAATGGAAAAACTGGTAGATGCGGACCTCGGGGAGGATCAGTTTGGATTCCGTCGAAATGTTGGAACACGTGAGGCAATACTGACCTTACGACTTATCTTAGAAGAAAGATTAAGAAAAGGCAAACCTACGTTTCTAGCATTTGTAGACTTAGAGAAAGCTTTTGACAATGTTGACTGGAATACTCTCTTTCAAATTCTAAAGGTGGCAGGGGTAAAATACAGGGAGCGAAAGGCTATTTACAATTTGTACAGAAACCAGATGGCAGTCATAAGAGTCGAGGGGCATGAAAGGGAAGCGGTGGTTGGCAAAGGAGTGAGACAGGGTTGTAGCCTCTCCCCGATGTTATTCAATCTGTATATTGAGCAAGCAGTAAAGGAAACAAAAGAAAAAATTGGAGTAGGTATTAAAATTCATGGAGACGAAGTAAAAACTTTGAGGTTCGACGATGACATTGTAATTCTGTCAGAGATGGAAAAGGACTTGGAAGAGCAGTTGAACGGAATGGACAGTGTCTTGAAAGGAGGATATAAGATGAACATCAACAAAAGCAAAACGAGGATAATGGAATGTAGTCCAATTAAATCGGGTGATGCTGAGGGAATTAGATTAGGAAATGAGACACTTAAAGTAGTAAAGGAGTTTTGCTATTTAGGAAGTAAAATAACTGATGATGGTCGAAGTAGAGAGGATATAAAATGTAGACTGGCAATGGCAAGGAAAGCGTTTCTGAAGAAGAGAAATTTGTTAACATCGAATATAGATTTAAGTGTCAGGAAGTCATTTCTGAAAATATTTGTTTGGAGTGTAGCCATGTATGGAAGTGAAACATGGACGATAACTAGTTTGGACAAGAAGAGAATAGAAGCTTTCGAAATGTGGTGCTACAGAAGAATACTGAAGATAAGGTGGATAGATCACGTAACTAATGAGGAGGTATTGAATAGGATTGGGGAGAAGAGAAGTTTGTGGCACAACTTGACTAGAAGAAGGGATCGGTTGGTAGGACATGTTTTGAGGCATCAAGGGATCACAAATTTAGCATTGGAGGGCAGTGTGGAGGGTAAAAATCGTAGAGGGAGACCGAGAGATGAGTACACTAAGCAGATTCAGAAGGATGTAGGTTGCAGTAGGTACTGGGAGATGAAGAAACTTGCACAGGATAGAGTAGCATGGAGAGCTGCATCAAACCAGTCTCAGGACTGAAGACCACAACAACAACAACAACAGTTGCACTGCACCATTGGTTAAAATAAAATTTTATAGATGTACTAATATCACTATTTTATGCCTACAGACCCAGTAAAGAGTAAGTTCGTGATATTCTTCCCAAAAAATGAGGGAGCACAAAAAGACATTTCCCTTCACAGGAACTGCATAAATAATTTTCTTTTCAAGTAGTTGGTAATTAGTTTCATAGAATAAGCTTTTGTGGTGCACTACTTTAATTATATAGACATTAATATGTGAATATACATTTCCCTGCATTCCGTTTGCCAGGCATAGTGCTACTAAATTTCACTTTGAATTACTCTGTTAAGCTGGTTTTACTACAGATTTATTTTTATTGCTGCACATTGGTTCATATTAGTTGTAATGTTGCATTGCTTGGTAATTTAGATTTACTGTAGCTTGCTTTGCCAATTGCCATTTTTTTGTCATTGATGTTTGTGTTAATTGTTTTGTGCTGCTGCATTGCTCGTCCCTTAGTTTAGCATCTGCGCTCAGTAGATTTAAGTTACCTTAAGAGGGGGTAGACTATATGAGAGAACGAATTGTGATGAATTGGAAGAAATGCATTGAGAAGTTATACAAAAAATGTACAGAAAGCAGGTATAGGTAGGATTTACTCGGAAATAAATGATGAGGTAAGATACTGGGAAATAAATAATGAGGTAAGAAATATGTGAACATATAAATACAGAGAGCATGCTTGAATAGGATTTTTTTGGAGGAAACAAATGTTGAAATAAGACGAAAGATCTATGGAATGAAGTTTTGGGTTGGACTGCAGTACCAAATGTTACACTGAACACGAACCCTCTCTTTTCTCTTGTATTATTCCGCTATGTATTTATGTACCCTTGTGTAGTTGTCTTCTTCCTGTCTTTATGTGTTTAGCTAATAAGATTTATGTTGTAGAATTTTTCTAATACTGTGTTATTTACTTTGTAAAGATGTTTAGACATTATTTATCTGTTCAGTTTTGTTGCTCATGGGTGAAGTTGATGTTTCAAAAGTTATTCTGATCTTTATGTATGTACTTATGTCCTAATTTTTGTAACACTGATGTGCATGTTTATTTCTATTCTTTTGTAAAGCCTGTTTTACTACAAATGTTATCTGTATTATTATGTTTTAATGGTGTATTTTGTTCCTTCGTTATTGTATTCTTAAGCTATAAAATTATAATTGAGACCAGTTCATCAAATTCAATAACTTGTAAGTTACATTTCACTGCACACGTTCCTGTTGGTCATAGTATATGGAAAATATGTGAGAAGTTGGGACTGATAGTGTTTGCATGTGTGTTAATAATTCGGCATGGGACTGGTTAACAGCATTGCTCATTCTAAGGACATTTCCAAAAAAAAAAAAAAATGTGAGTGCACAAGTGGTGGTTTATGGACTTGCTATATTCTCCGCAAGACTCTTTGATGGTGATTGTGCACCTGCACAGTTGCAACAGATGGCTGCTGGCCATCTGTACAAGGACTGAAGTGGGTCTGCACCTTCGATGGGCCACCAATACCATTATTTCTAGAAGGAATGCAGTGGGTCTGCACCTCTGGTGACCCACCAATACCATAATCTCTACCAGGACTACAGTGGGTTTGCTCTCTGATGACCTACCTACCTACCTACCAATAGCGTTCAACTTCGACTAACTCTACTGTTGGGTTTGCTCTGTTGTGGCCCACTACCTGTCTGCATGTCAAGAGTCAGCACTGTCTTTCCGTTGGAAGGACAACACTACTTCAAGAGTGCATGGAAATCCACTACTTCCGTGTGCATTTTCTTTTACTGCTCAGGCTTTGGAAAAAAAAAGACTTCAATTTTAATGTGATGAATGATCAAGACTGTCTTTGTGGACTGCGAGAAAATTTTAGCTTTTGACCAACATTGTATCGATAAGTGTGTGCATTTCATTTCTTTGTTATTGTAATTATGAAAAAAATTTCAAATCTGTATTGGCCACTGCCCAAAACAATTTGTAATTTTTCTTGTGAGGAGATTGGGGGCTATGTAAGTGAGCTGTTTAGGTTCTTATATTGGTAACGCCGCCGCCACGTAGCGCTCTCTATGAAAATCACTGGCTGTGCTGTGTGCAGTCAGTGGCTGGTTGGCATTGTTGTAATACTCGCCATTGTAGTTTTGGGCAGCTGGATGTTAAGAGCGCGTAGCGTTGCGCAGTTGGAGGCGAGCCTCCAACAGTGGTGGACGTGGGGAGAGAGATGGCGGAGTTTTGTAATTTGTAAGACTGGATGTCATGAACTGCTATATATATATTATGACTATTAAGGTAAATACATTGTTTGTTCTCTATCAAAATCTTTCATTTGCTAAATATGCCTATCAGTAATTAGTGCCTTCAGTAGTCTGAATCTTTTATTTAGCTGGCAGTAGTGGCGCTCGCTGTATTGCAGTAGTTCGAGTAACCAAGATTTTTGTGAGGTAAGCGATTTGTGAAACGTATATGTTAATGTTAGTCAGGGCCATTCTTTTGTAGGGAGTTTTGAAAGTCATATTGCGTTGCGCTAAAAATATATTGTGTGTCAGTTTAAGCACAGTAATGTATAATTTTTCTAAGGGGATGGTTCAAAGGGTATAATCAGATACAAACTGTGGCTTGAAATTTCCAACAGATTTTATTTAACAACTGCATGACAACAGCAAACTGCTGTTATCCCAGAATAATACACATATTTCCCATAGAATTTAAAACATTACGAAACAGGTAAATTACATACGGTCTTCAAAGCCCCCCAAATAACAAATTATTCTAAAACCCTCTTTACTTAAATCTTGAGAATCATACAAACAATGAACTGGCTGGTTATAAGAAAATGCCAAGAAGCATGACACCTTTTAAGACATAACAGCAGAACCAACTCACAAGCTCTCTTTCTGAACAAGATATTAAAACCGCCGTACAATGGAAGTAATCATTCAGGTATTACTAAATTTCCGTGACAAGCAATGGCACATCAGAGGTTTGCGGGAATTACAACTAAGATCGAGTCTGAATGAGAGATGAAAGGAACGGTGAAGAAGGAAAGACGGACGCCTCGGTGTTACCAGGAACAAACAATGAAACTTTCAACTTAAATTCGCCGAAAAACTGGTGTCTAGTGACAAACACTGCGACCGCGGTGTCGGTTACAATTCAACTGGCCGCCACCAGGGCTTCGTCCCCCAGTTAATTCCTGATGGAATGACTGGAACAGATCGGCTGTCGGCCCCCTTTGTCTACTAGGCGCGGCTCATGCAAGGTTGTTTACATCTCTGGGTGGGTTTAGTGACATCTATGAGCAGCCAAAGGGACTGTGTCTGTGATACAATACCCACAGTCAACGTCTATATTCCGGAGTTCTGAGAAAACGGGTGATGCAAAACTAATTAAGATGTGTGTAATTTTAGCGTCGGAAACACCTCAAAGAGCACATATGATATTACATTATTGATTGACCTTAATGACAACAGTATTGTGTAGGCTGTTCAAGGAATGGAACGTAGCTGGTAACTGGAAAATGCACTTGTCAGATAAGGTTTTAAGAAGTTGGACAGACGCATGCCTCTAGAGTCCAGTATCGCACATTCTGTTCTAAAAAAATTTCAGGGCCATTCTGGAAACCGTTTATCTCCTCTGTATAAATCAACAGGATTCCAGTAACAAGGATCGTATGAAGCACAGCTCGCTCTGTTTGTGAACGAGATCCGAAAGAGCGTAGATAAGGCACTCATCTTTCTGCCATGTCCCCCAAATTACTGAAGCGGTAAAAGACGTGGAGTGTTATGTGACTATTACTAATCAAAAGATACTGAGTGGTACATTTTTAATGAAAATAACATGTTTTTGTCATAAGGTAATCGCCTGAACGTAATTAACGTCGCAAGAACGCGACGCCCGTGAACCATTCTGGCAATATAGCAACATTTCATTTGCTTTGTAATTAAAACCAAGTCATGTTATCTGCATAAAAATTTTATTTACCTTGCTTAATTTACTTATGGATTCTTAAATTTACTTCAAGGACACTCAGAGCAGCAGCCCCAACATGTAGAGCTATTTCAGTCTTCAAGTTCGGAGGTGAGTTAATGCTTACTTAGAGGAGTACGGCTGCAGAAATTGTGTTTGATGCTGGAAACGCACAAGCCGTTGAAAGAATAACTGATAAAACAAAGAACTGGTATACTGAATGCACCTAGCTTAAGATTAAAAACCGTGGTACGTTAAGTATTTTCCTCTGCACACCATAAGGTGTATTGCTGTGTATTGATACAGATAAACTGTACACCGTATGTTACAGAATATAAGATGCACTTTTTTCTTTCAAAAATTGGCTAAAAAATTCAGGTTCGTATTATACACGAAATTCATATAAAATCGTCCAGAGTGTGATTTAATATCCCGCCAATCTTCTGATTGGCCATATATTCGATACCGCGGGAAACATATCTCTATATGGCAACATTTGATTCAACTGGCAGCAGCAGTGTATCGATGCAATGGAAATTAACAGACTTTAAGGGTGGTATTGGTTGGTGCTACAGGTCTACGAAGTGTCACGGACTTTTAGTAATCGAACCAAAACCAAAATACCTCAGAAAATCCCAAAAGAATATGAAGAGCAAATATTATCTTTACATTGCTTTATTGCTCAAACGTGATTGAAAAACAGCGTGGAACTAAACAGAATAGCAAATATGAGAAAATACTATCTTTGGATCGCTTTATTATTCACCATCGATTGAAAACCAGTGTCGAAGTAAGCCAAATATGGAATACGGACAATACTTTTCTTACATTTGATTTGCCGAGTAAGAGAACTATTAAAATGAAAGGTGCTAAAACTGTAACTAAAAAAACAGGTGAATATGAAAAAATGCACTACACGTTTGTCCTCTAACCAAATACAACGATCATTTAAGCGTAAAACGGTACCAAAACCGTCTTAAAAACGGCCTGGTGTTGTCGTTCAGTTACTTGAAAACATTTGGATGGACGAGGCTGATATGAAATTATGGATTTACAGAGTGTGGGGGAGAAGTAAAGCTGCTTTACTGAAGAATAGTTTGGAGGGTCGTGGCCCATCGAACATAAGACGGTGTGAGGTGTAGGTTACACCATTAAGTTAAGTAACGTTTTAGACTTTGTACATATCTACTGTTTGTGTTTCCCTTTTTTCGTTTATGAATGTATAGCCATGGTGTTCTTTTAATAATTGACAAAGGTCTTCTTAGGCACTTGTGGGTTTTATTGTTCTGAAGAAGGTGTAGTTATCTATGCCGAAAACTACGTAAACACTAGGTGCTTTTTTCGCAGTCGAGGCGGGTTTCTAGTTTTTTAATAGAATAGTCTTCTTCTTGCGCTATATCAGTTCAGTGTTTTTTGAAAAATTCTGTGAAACAGACACTGAGACAGGGAAAAACACAGCTTTCGGTTACTCCGGTAGGACTCACTGCCCGATTACAAACCCTTGATGTCTCGATAAATTAACTTTTTAACGTGTATATGGGAAAGGATAAAACAAGTGGATGATGGATAAAACACCGAAGAGTGGATGGATGGAACGCCGAAGTGTGCTTTAAAACGACCTACAATTGAAAAACTGGTTTAGTGTATCAAACAGTAGTGATCTGGAACGAGAAAGGACATTATTGTTAAATCTTACAAGAAATGACGACAAAGAGGAAGAAGAAAAAGAAAAAGGAAGTTCAGATTACGATTGTCATAGATTTTAAAGGTCAGTTCGGTTTAATAAATTTAGAATTGTTTTTAGTCTGACTTGGCAATCTAATAATAAAAGTATTTTTTTTTTATAATTGTCCGTATCGTTCTATAGTGGTAAAATACGGTAAAAACGGATTCCACCCCCCTCCCTCCCAACGACTATCCTAATTTACTTTTATCGAAATTTAACAGAACGGCTTAGAAACCTGCTCCACGAAAAAGGGAATCATGTGGCAACAAAGAGCGATCTGATAATGTTATTTCAACTATCCGAAGGCAAAATGTCAGCAATAAAGATGTCAGTACTGCCTGAATCGATGAATGAGTGCTTCTGAAGAGTCGTTAGGCAGAAGGAACAATGTATCTGTGCCGGCCGGAGTGGCCGAGCGGTTCTAGGCGTTACATTCTGGAACAGCGAGACCTCTACGGCCGCAAGTTCGAATTATGCCTTGGGAATGGATGTGAGTGATGTCCTTAGGTTAGTTAGGTTTAAGTAGTTTTAAGTTCTAGGGGACTGATGACCTCAGAAGTTAAGTCCTATAGTGCTCAGAGCCATTTGAGCCAATGTGTCTGCTCACAACGGTGCACATTCTGATAAACTGCATGTTTTTCTATTTTATTTCCTCTGCCAGTTTTGATAACGAGCCCAATTTTTTAGTATTCACTTTACGTTGATACTGTCGAAGTACTTCATCTTTACGCAACTTTTAACATCCTATTCCATTAGCGCCAGAACGCTCTTAGTTTTCAAGACACATCATATGCGTTTAACATGAGAATTTGACCGCAGAAGCTATTGCAGCAAAACAGCTGTGAATTTCTAGAATATAACTACTATGTAAAAGTAGTAAGTCTCTGTAGAAGTAACCGTAAGCAAATTGGTGTCAGAACAAGTAAAAACCAGCTGTGAAACACACTGATAGCCTCTACCAATGTTACTTTTTATTTTAGGATGCCAAAAAGCATCCAGGAATACTACTTCGTATTTTAGTTTGGCAAAGCAAACTCAGGAATATTATAATATTGGGCTGGTACATAAGTTTAATAAACGCGACAGATACACATAACGTAGACCTTAGTCATCAATGATATAGTTTCATTCACTGTTTGAAACAACCTGCCAGTGCTTGGGGAAGTTTTAGATTCCACGACTGTATAAATCACGTGGTTTTTAGGCACGTAACTTGTTCAGCCATATTTGGAACGTTACTTCCATCCTGAACGGAAGATTCTTGAAGGTTTTTCTATGTTGTTGTTGTTGTGGTCTTCAGTCCTGAGACTTGTTTGATGCAGCTCTCCAACTTAATTCGACTACATTCCATTATCCTCGTTTCGCTTTGGTTGATGTTCATCTTATATCCTCCTTTCAAGACACTGTCCATTCCATTCAACTGCTCTTCCAAGTCCTTTGCTGTCTCTGACAGAATTACAATGTCAATGGCGCACCTCAAAGTTTTTATTTCTTCCCCATGGATTTTAATACCTAGTCCGAATTTTTCTTTTGTTTCCTTCACTGCTTGCTCAATATACAGATTGAATAACATCAGGGAGAGACTACAGCCTTGTCTCACTCCCTTCCCAACCACTGCCTCCATTTCATGTTCCTCGACTCTAATAACTGCCATCTGGTTTCTATACAAATTGTAAATAGCCTTTCGCTCCCTGTATTTTACCCCTGGCACCTTCAGAATTTGAAAGAGAGTGTTCCAGTCAACATTGTCAAAAGCTTTCTCTAAGTCTACAAATGCTAGAAACATAGGGTTGCCCTTCCTTAATCTAGCTTCTAAGATAAGTTGTTCTATAGAAATCGGAAAACGTGAAAATCTGTGGGCCCAAGATCAAATAAAAATGGTGGGTGCGAATGCCTTCCCAAATCAACACCTGCATAGTGCATTTGTCAGTCGAAGAGAATGCAGACGGGCGTTATCGAGGCAAAGCATCATTTCGCGAAGTCTTCCTGGTGTTTCTCTTTGACTGTGCCTCCAAGGCGTCTCAGGTGGTCACAATAAATGTCAGCAGTGATTGTAACATCTCGAGAAACAATTCGTAGTACACACATCGTCGCCGTTCAACCAGCTGCATCTTTTGTGGATGCACGCAGGTCTTTGTAAGTGGAGGTGCTGGTTTTTTTTGTACAACCAATCCTTTCTTTTCTGACGTTAGCATAAAGACACAATTTCTCGTAAACAGTAAGGGTACAGGATAGAAGTGATTCACAATTTCTCGTCAACAGTAACGGCACAGTATAGAAATGGTTGGTGTCGTTTACAAGCCAATTGATAACGAGCAAGCTGAGATGAACTTTGAGTCAGACGCCGATTTCTGTGATTTTGGCATAGATCGTTCGGTACCCATACACCCGAGTTCTGATTCTTCCCCACTGCACCCAAATGTCGCCTGATGGTGGAATGATCTCAGTTAATCACTTTTGCCAGTTGTCGAGTACACTAACGTCGATCGTTGTGGATTAAAGCGTTTAAATGATCTTCATCAAACCCCGAAAGTCTTCCTGAACGTGATTAGTCACTAATGTCAAAACGATCCTTCTTAAAATGAGAAAACTATTTTCTTGCCATGCTCTGTCAAATGGCTTTATCCTCATACACGGTGCCAATGTTCCTGGCTGCCTTTGCTGCTGTAGCCCTCTACAGAACCTCCGCTGCTTTAGTCCTCTATTTAACTCAAAGAAAAGAATATATCGGAAATGTTCCGATTTCTCCACTTAGCACTCCATTTTCTAGCGTCTACGGCTTCGCTCACTGCCTCAAAATGAAGAAATGAGAATACGTAAAATGAGATAACAGCAGGGAATTACAAATAGAAAAATCAATAAATAAACCCATAAAAACCTGGTAATCAACATGCAAAACAAAAACGCTACGATGATGCACCAACAATGAGTAAAACCGTTATGTAATGTTTAACAAATGAGGGCTGACCAGGTGAACCTAAGTCTAGTTGATTACGTGATTTTCCAGTGAATCCTCAGTGAAATATGCCTTAGGAACCTGTAACCAAGGGTTTAATACCCGTCCGGCGGTAACCTTCCATCCATAGCGAAGCACCACACGCAGGGACTGTTACTACTAAATGCCACACTTCTTCACGGTCTGCGACGCTCCATCCCACTGAGTGCAGTTCGTCCCAGGCGAAGCACACCGCTTCAACATTCAGGCGCAATTCACACCCGACCGCGTACCGAGCAGTTCGCCTCACGCAGGCGTCTAAAGCGCTAAATTTCTTAACAGCCTCCTCGCGTGCTCCCTAACGAGGCGCCCCGAAATTCATCAACCAATGGCGAAGTAAGAACATCTCTGGTCGCACTCAGTCATCGATATGAATCGATACATGGTGCAAGTGGAAAGGAGGGCAACCACAGCTTGTTTGCATTCCTACCAGGGTAGTTATGAGCTTCCTACTCGCCTGAAACTTCCGGAATGTCAGGGACATTCTAATTATTGGTAGCGTCGCGGCAAGGTACTGGCCCCTATGGCATAAGGAGAGGCACTAATCCTTTGTCCATTCTCCTTAAGCAAATTTCTACATCCATGACTCGAAATCGTAGGGTAATACGCTGACGTTCATTACAGGGCTGGAAACACTGAACTTCTTCTCCAGTTAGTAGACCTTTGCATTGCAAACCAGTACTACGTGGCCAATAGAAAGGAGAATCTCAAAGTACTGATTCTAGTAAAATATCCAGTACTGCAGTACTTTTTGAGTCTAGAACTATCAGACAATTCTGGAACCCATATGACGATCAAGTCACCACGCCCTCCCCAAGAATATATGATTTGATGGTGAAAGTACTCACTCGTCATTCTGGCAACGCCGACCGAAACGATGTAATCTACGATCTAGACTAAACGTAAAAAAAATGGTTCTATCACTCACTGTGAAACGTGGCTAGCGGAATTGGGTGTGCAGGAGATTGTGTGGAATATCAGTGCATCTGATTCTTTACCACGTAGCAATGTGGTAAAGAAATAGTATCACATAGCAACGTGGCAAGGAATTATTTTTGTTGGAAAATTAATATTTTTTCCTTTTTGCTGTAGCTTGACAAGCGTCTTAACATCTTTATGTACGTTGCTCCTGAAAAAATTTGCGACATTAAGAATCATATGGAGATTTAGAAAGAAGATAATTTAGTTTTGGGTTATCACTGTTAAGCTAAATGACAGAGCAAATGTTGGGATTTCAGGCTCAAAGAGATGTCGTTTAATTACTCGACGTTATGTAATACGCAAAACCTATAGCATGTTTGGATATCACCATAAAATTTTCACGATAAACAGCATGTGTGCTGCGTTTTTGCCGCACTACTGCTTCCATCATGTATAGCGTTCTCGGTGGTTACTACCACTTCTCCGTGGCAAACCAGATTTCCAAACTGATTTCTGCTGTGAAACTGCAAAATTTTCATGCAACATGTAGACAACACCTTCTCTTACTCACTGTTTGTCAGGATATCATTTCTCTTGGCCACTCATATAGTCCCTGTCACGAATGTTTCGCGTAGTCTTTAACTTGTCATCACTAGCATCGTGAAACGACGATGACAGTATTGAATTCTGTGTAACTCCAAAGACATAGTCTCTTCATGGAGCTCACATCGGCTATGATCTTTTCGAAATACTAACCTGTTCGTTAGGTGGGACACTATGTAATGAAATGGCAAGGACTAAAACACGACATACCCATCTTCGAAATTTTGTTAAACTCATACATTTATGTTGTATTGATGGAAATATCGTGTTGGGATAATATACGAATAACGTGTAATATGTTTGATAACAACCATTACTCAAGTGGCTGTCGATACGCTCTGACTAAAAAGAAAAATGATGCACACTAGCGAATTATCCGAATGGAACGGAAATTGGTAATGTAGTGTACATCTGGAGACAAACAAATGATTACAAGTTCACAAAAATTAGATGATTTATTCAAGAGAAAGAGCTTCACAAATTGAGCAATTCAATAACTCGTTGGTCCACCTCAGACCTTTATGTAGGCAGATTTCCGGCTTGTCATCAATTGATAGAGTTGTAGCATGTTTTCCTGAGGGAGGGGACGTCGATGGCCAAGCTAGGGTTTAAGCAGTTGTAACCCTCGCTATGTGCGGATGGACATTATCTTGCTGAAATGTAAGCCTAAGATGGCTTGCCATGTGAGGCAACATGGCGGAGCTTAGAATATAGTCGTGCCCCGATGTGCTGTAAGAAGTGCCGCATTTGGCCCCTCGATCCATTCATGACATGAAATGGCCCCTCACATTGCCACTCCTGATTATCGAGTCGCACAGCGCGCGACAGTTAGGCTGGTATACCACCGCTGTCCAGTTCATTTCCAGACACGTCTTCGGCATGGAATGTCATTGACTGGAACAGCATTGTCACAAGTGATGAGTCCCGTTACGGTTTGAGCCCCGATGACTCCCAAAGACATGTATAGGAGAGGTACAGAAAGACGTGGGATACCAGCCTACAAGTGGCGTTTTAAAAGTCAGTGCAAAGTCTAAGAGATGGCACCATCAGAGCGTGTAGAGGTCATGTTTAGTTATTAGCATCTTTGGAAAGAACGCACACCAAGTTTCAGCCACATTAGTCTATTTCTTTGTGTTTGGCATTCGTTGAATGAAGGAATTGGAGTGATTGTTAAAAAATGGACAAAAAGACTTTCGTGTGGTGATTAAACATTACTCTATGAAAGGCAAAACGCCCCAGGAAACTAAATAGAAGCTTGATAAACATTACGGTGTCTCTGAAACTTTGATTAGAACAGTTTATAGGTGGTTTCAAAATTTTCGGAATGGCCAAATGGGCACAAGTGATGCTGAACATTCTGGAGGCTCTGTGGAGGTTATGACTCCAGAAGCCATTGATAAAATCCATGATATGATGATGGATGACAGAAGAGTTAAGGTGCGTGAGATTGCTAGTTCTGTGGGCATCTCGAACAAGCGGGTACATAATATTTTGCCCAAACATTTGGATATGAGAAAGCTATTCGCAAGATGAGTTCCACGATTGCTCACGCTTGACCAAAAATGGAATCGTTTGGAGTGTTGCAAGGATGGTTTGCAGCTGTTTAGGAAGAATGCACAGCACTTTAAGCGTCGTTTCGTCACTGTGGATGAAACATGGATTCACTTCTATACTCCTGAGACCAAAGAGCAATCTAAACAATGGCTTACAAAGGGAGAATATGCACCAAAAAAGACGAAGACCATTCCTTCGGCTGGAAAGGTTATGGCGACTGTCGTTTGGGATTTGCAAGGGATAATCCTCATCGGCTATCAAGAAAAGGGGGAAACTACTACAGGTGCATATTACTCATCGCAAGAAACACGTCGGCGATTGGACTGCAAAAATGTCTTTTCCATCACGACAATGCACCAGCAACCACCTCAGCAGTTGTGGTCGCAAAATTATTGGAAATAGGATTCCATAGCGTTTCACATTCCCCCTATTCCCCACGCGTGGCTCCCTCGGACTACTATTTGTTCCCCAATTTGAAGAAATGGGTGGCGGGATAAAGATTTTATTAAAACGAGGAGGTGAAGTAAGCAACTATTTTGCAGACTTGGACAATTCATATTATTCTGAAGGGATCAACAAATTAGAACAGCGTTGTACGAAGTGTAGAAGTCTAAAAGGAGACTATGTAGAAAAATAAAAATGTTTACCCCAAACATGTAAGTAGTTTTAATTTTTGTACGGACTTTTGAAACTTCCCTCGTAAATGTTCTCCGCCTTATAGCCTGACAACTACGACTGATGGTCTGGGGTGCCTTTTTCTTCATAGTAGGACCCCTTTGGTTGCCATCCGTGGCGCACTTACAGCACAGTGGTATTTCTACGATATTCTACGCTCCGTTTTGTTGTCTTTCATGGTAACCTATCAGGGCATTACTTTCCAGGAAGATAATGCCGTCCCGCATACGACGTGAATTCGAATGCTTGTCTTCATGCTTGTCAAACCATACTTTGGCAAGCAGGATCGTAGTGTCTCATGCCAATTGAGAATGTTTGAAGCATTATGAGCAGAGCCCGCCAACCAGTTCGGGATTCTCACTAACTAACGCAAAAATTCAGCAGAATATGAGATGATATGCCTCAAGAGAATATCCAATAACTTTGTCAATCGATGTCAAGCCGATTAACTGCTTGCATAATGGGCCACATGGGGACCAACGCGTTACTTATTTGCTCGATTTGTGAATCTCTTTCACTTGAATAGATAATCAAATTTTTCTGAAACGGTAACTATTATTTCGTCTGTACATGTACATCACATCTACCGATTTCCACCCATTTCGGATAAATCCTTCGTGGTCGTAAGAATGAATTTAAGAGCTCAATCCGAATCTCCGTCTGTCCTGCAGAGCTAAGTGGAGTAGTTACAGCAGTAATTAAAGACCGGTCCAGTCACCGTGGGAGCGACGCACTCGGAGGTGGCAACAGGTTCCCAGAAGGGGCGACGCGGCGGCGGTATCTGCGCTCGGATCTTGGCAACTGCACGGCTGCCGACTGCCGACTGCCGGCGGGCCAGATGGAGCACTTCCTTTCTGCCGCCGCCACCTGCCTCCAAGAACCGGGGCTGCGGCTGCGGCTGCGGCCTGGCCTTTTGCCCCCAGCGCACTGCTCTCCACCTCTTTCATTAACTCTCTCGCTGGTTCAGTATGGGACTGACTTTCAGCCATATCTAGTTCAAAAGCTGGTCACGAACGAAATGGAAACTGTATTTCCACTTGTGTAGTTGCACACTATGATTTCAGAAGAAAAACAGTTTGTCACGAAGATAAGTGATATGACAAGTCCTCTACGAGCCTTGTGCTATGCCGTTAATTTCTATAGCCAATAGAGTCAGCGGTACAGAAATTTTCATTTTTTCCTTTCCATTAAAAATATCTCTAAGTACATGCATCGAATATTTCATTGCTTTATTTTATTGTCAGTGCAAGTTTAAAGTCATCAAACATACTTAACATTGTTTCTGCGTGCTTCTACATATATTCTACTTTACAAAGACGAGTCGCTGTTTAATTTTGTCTCCAAAAATCTCGAAAAGTTCTTGATCGATTTACATCACATTTTTACACGCCGCTGTAGTAAACGTTCAGCCAAACATAGGCTACACACACACATTATATGTTTATGGTGTCCCATTTATCTTGATCAACGTAAACTATTTTTTAAAACGCAAATTACAAAATGTTTCAAGCAAATGTTCTTTAGCCGTCAGGGGGACATCAATCAGAGTGATTGCCTTCGTTATATTTTTGTTTTTCTACGCGTACGTAGGAACAGTGTTTGCGCAGCAATTGCCGACATAGTGTAACTCAGGTGGAATATGGGCAACCAGCACTCATTCGCCGAGGCACATGGAAAACCGCCTTAAAAATCATCCACAGGCTGCCCGGCACACAGGACCTCGACATTAAACCACCCGGCGGATTGGTGCCGGGGACAGGCACGCCTTTGCACTCAGGAAACAGTGCGATAGAACGCACGGCTAGCCGTGCAGGGCATCGTTCACCATTAATGGATGGTCATTCTGTTAGTAAAAGGGTGAATGACCTTCCAGACCACGATGCCCAAATTTTAACACGAAAAGATTTTGTACTCAAACAAATGTTATATATATTTACAAATTGCTTAGAAAAGCTAATCCATTGGCAGTAGAGGTTTTTAAACCTCTTTAAGAAATAACAGAGGCAGGATATTTATAGTGCCGATAATATAGACGACAAATATAGTGCCTTGCTTAACATATTTCTCGCGCTCTTTGAGAGTTGCTTTCCTTTCGAACGTTCTTCACAGGGTGCTAGCAGTAAATGTCAGCGTGGATGGGTGACTAGTGGGTTAAGGATATAATGTAGAACAAAGTGGGAATTATATCAAAATGTTACATGTAGTCACAAACAGTACTGTATGGTGCTTAAGAAAGTTATTAGGAAGGTACAGTATGTGGTATGCAAATACTACAGCTATCTCACAGGATAAAATTACAACCATATGGTCAGTCGTGAAGAATATGTCTGGTCAGCAGCACAAGGTGGAAAATATAAAGTGAATACATAGCGAAAATATTTGTCACGGATAGGTCATATACATGTGCAGTATTTAATAATCAGTTGCTAAACATTGCTGGTAAATGAAGCCAAAGCTTTGTCCTGTAGGGAAATACATAACTCTCTTGAAAAATCAATTATTTATTTTGCCGCCAAACGGTTTCAACCCGCTATGGGGTCATCTTCAGTGCAATTTACTCCATTTGGTCGCTCGCTGGAGACATCACCATGCCTGTGCACGGTTGGTAACTAATCACTGTTATCTCCACACAACTATATTGTCTAAAAAAATCTCTTGGAAAATGCCTGTCCGAGACTGATGTTTGAAATACTGTTATGTGATACTGTCAATGAGGAGATTAATAAATAAATCACAGAATAATTATTAAATCACTAAACACTATGGACTCTCGTGCATATGATGGAGTATCTAGCAGAATATTAAAGTAGTGTGCTCCACATATTAGCGATGTAAATAGCTATAACTGTAATTTTTCCTTCAAGAATGGTCAGTTCCCTGAATGATTAAAGTGCTCAGTAGTAAAGGCGCTTTATAAAAAGGGAGAATGGAATAATGTAAACAATTTTAGACCTATTTGTATGCCATCAGTGATTCCTGAAGTTATTGAAAAGGGTGTGTATTTAAAGATAATTCACCGTTATATTTAACATAATTCCCTGCCAAATGTACAGTTCGCTTTTAGCAGTGGTGTGCCAATTGAAAATGATGTAGTCCCTTTTTCTGTGAGGTACTGTATGTATTTGCAAAAGTTGCAAATGCTATTTTTTTATTTAACTAAGGCGTTTGATAGTGTTGATAACAAAATATATCTCCAGGAGTTTGACCATTATGGAATACGGGGAGTAGCTCACAACTGGTTTATCTCTTACTTTAACAAGAGACAGCAAAAGGTCGTTCCCCACAGTACTGAGGATGGCTATGATGTGGGGTCATAGTAGAACACGTTTAGTGGGGGATGTGCCAGTGATCAGTGCTGTAGCCACTCTTGTTCCTTGCTTATATAAATGATATAATATTACTGATGAGTCTAAAATATTTGTTTGCTGATGACGGTAGCTTGATAGTAAAGGATGTTGTGTGCACCGTTGGCACTGTTTCAAATATGAATTTCAAGACATAAGTTCATGTCGTGTATAAGATAATCTGACGCTAAATCACAGTAAGACTCAGTTTTTACAATTTATGACACACTATTCAACAAAATCTCATGTTCTAATTTCATAAATTGGGCATAAGTTTCGTAAATCAGAGAAGTACAAATTTCTAGGAGTTTAGGTACATTGTAAACAGTCGTGGAAAATCCACGTTCTGGATCTTGTTCAAAGACTTAATGATGCCATTTTTAGAACGGTAAATGAAGAAAATGACAGTTAGATATGGTAGGTAGTCTAATTTGCTTATTTTCATTCGCATAAGACGTTTCGTTTTATATTTTGGGGTAAATATTCCCGTACCATGACCTTGGAGATTGGCTCCTAATTTGATCCTGCGGAACTAAAAGTGTAAAATGAAAAATAAATAAATAAATTATGTACATTACTAAGCGGCTAAAACGGTGTCACAACCCTCTTTCAGATGATCTGTCCAATGACTTTTTGGGGCAACAAAAGTTTTATTTCCGGTATTTTGTGTAATTATTGATCAAACTTAAAAAATTAAAATGCTGTCATAATATACTTATTAACCCTTATAATAATTAGGTTATAAGTTGACATTAAATTTAGTATTAAACTTAAAAAATGTATGTCTTGAGGCAACATTGCTCATGACGTGCAGTTGCCCAGAGGATAGTCATCCTGTATTAGGAAATGAGATTATTTAGCGACTCCCAACCGACTTTACGCAGATTTAGTAGATGCAGTGTTTAAACTAAAGTTGAAAACCTTTTTGGATGATTTCGTAAAAAGAATTCTTTTTGGGTCTCCAAAAGCTATAGTTCATCACATACAAAAGGAGGTCTGTTACATGCTCTTTTTCAGACGCTTCCAGCTCTTTTATAAATGAGTATTCCATTAAGGCAGGCCCCACATATATTTTATAATTCACATTTTACGTTACTGTCGCAACACTCACATCAGCGACCATAATCTGAAATAGAGTAATCTCGCACACGTGTTTGTCCTGGGACGACCAATGAATATACTAGTTCTGTTCCTATGTAATATATGCCACAGAGTCTCAAAGTGAAGATAACGCATTTAAAAACGTAACGCATACGCTATATTTAAAGCAATTCACAAAGATTAGCTTTTCGGTTTAATGGTAAATATGATTGTCATGGGAAACTGATGTAGCCGACAAATAGCTATTATATGTAATATTAATATACTCAGTTAGCCACAAATTTTGAAGAGAGTAATTTGACAAAATGATTAATGTGAATAAATACAAATAGTAAAGAGCTACATGACCTACATTAATGATACCAGAACACATCGAGGTTAATGTGGTCGTTTGCACCCATAGACTAACAGAAATTACCACAAACTGACGCTTGCAAAGAACGAGTATCAAATCTATGAAAGAATTCATTACCCACAAGTCTCATCCACGCATTTCTCCAAGACAAAATAGAAGTCTACCTCTAAATTAAACACACAGAACCTCTTTTCACCATCTCTCGTCTTCTCCGAGATATACAGAACAAGCATGGGATATACTACATGAATACACCGCTGATACGAACACGGAATGAGTATTCATGCATTCAAGAATATTAAATACCATAATGGAATACAGACACTGACTTTACAGTTCACAGTATCAACCACGGGTTAAGATGATACCAAATTTAATAATGCATTCAGATGATGGTCAGACTGTTCTCGGAAGTAAAATCTCTTTTATCATTTCCACAATCATTTGGGACTGATAAGATGAGGAGTGGGGAGCTTCAGCGCAGAAACGGCGGGAAAGATGTATGGAAGGCATTGACAAGAAGAAGGGGCAGAATGGTTGGACACCGCGTAAGACATCTGGGAATAATTTCCACGGTGCTAGAGGGAGCTGAGAGGGTGAAAACGGTAGAGGAAGACATAGGCTGGAATAAAGTCAGCAAATCATTGAGGACGTGGGTTACAGTTGTTCCTTTGGGTTGAAAAGGGTTTCATTGGAGAGGAATTCGTTTAGCACCAAATCAAACAGTCACAAAACATAAAACAGAGGAATTCGTTTAGCACCAAATCAAACAGCCACAAAACATAAAACAAAAAAATATTATTTCAAACTCACAACGTAAAAGTAAAAAACAATGGTAATTTGTAGATGTACCCATGGTACAGAGGTAACTTCTTTGATTATTAATTAAAACATTCTCGGTCACGGATTGGAGACTCGCCACGGCCTAATTTTTGGTTAACAGCATTAGCGGCCGATGACTTCCGGCATAAGAAGCCACGCTCATTCTGCCAACGGCCTTGTCAAAGAAGGCGGAGGAGGCGGTCAGTACTCACTCTTATCATTCGGGTGTCAAAATGCCCCTAAATGCGAAAGAATCTGCAATGATCTACCGCATGAGGATGCAAAAGGCAATGGAAACCACTGCACAAAAGACATACAACGTGTATTCACAAGGCATGGGGCCTGTAATTGAAGAAGTCTCATGATGATCTTTCCATTGGCAAAAGATTCCGAATAGCCCCCACTCATGTGTCCGCGAAGGGACTCCCCAGGGGGAGGTGATGATGAGAAAATGACTGAATAACCAACAAAAAGAGTCGGGACTTGGAATGTCAGAAGCTTGAGCGAGGTCGGGAAGCTAGAAAATCAGAAAAGCGAAATACGAAGTCTCAGTCTTGCTATAGCAGGTGTCAGTGAAGTGAAATGTAAAGAAGAAAAGGATTTCTGGTCAGATGAGTATAGGGTAATATCAACAGCAGCAAAAATAATATAACGGTATTAGGATTCGTTATGAATTGGAAGGCAGGGCAGGGAGTGTGTTACTGTGAACAGTTCAGTGATAAGGTTGTTCTTATCAGAATCGACAGCAAACCAAGACCTACAACGATAGTTCAGGTATACATTCCGACGTCGAAAGTTGAAGATGAGAAGATGGAGAAGGTATATGAGGATATTGAAAGGGTAATAGAGTACGTAAAGGGAGACGAAAATGTAATAGTCATGGGGGACTGGAATGCAGTCATAGGGGAAGAAGCAGAAGATAAGTGACAGTAAAAAATGGGTTTGGGATAAGAGACGAGAGAGAAGAGTATTTGAGGTCTCTAATAAATGTTAGCTTGTAATAGCGAATATTGTGTTCAAGAATCACAAGAGGCAAGGAAAGATTTCAATTAGATTACGTCATGGTGAGACAGATGTTCCAAAACCAGATACTGGATTCTAAGGCATACCCCTGGACAGATATAGAAACAGATCACAATGTAGTAGTTATGAAGCGCAGGCTTAAGGTTAAGAGATTAGTGAGGAAGAATCGGTAAGCAAAGAAGTGGGATAGGGAAATACTATGGAATGACGACATGCCCGTGAAATTCTCTATGGCTGAAGATACAAAAATAAGGAATAACTCAGTTTCGTAGTACAGTTGAAGGGGAATGGACATCTGTAAAAAGGGCAATCACAGAAGCTGCAAAGAAAAACAATGGTTCAAAGTAGGTAACTGCGAAGAACCCGTGTATAACAGAACGGTTACACCTATTGATCGATGAAAGAAGGAAGTAAAGAAAAATGTTAACCGAAATTCAGGAACACCGACATGCAGGTCACAGATGAATTAAATACATAGATATTGCAGGGAAGCTAAGACGAAATGACTGCATGAAAAATGTGAAGAAATCAAAAAAGAAATGACAGTCTGATGGACTGACTGACTCAGCAAATAAGAAAGTCAAAACAGCCTTCGGTGAAATAAAAAGAAAGCTTTACGACATTAAGAGTACAACGGGATTTACACTACTAAATGCAGAGGGGAGATGGATAGATGGAAAGAGTGCACTGAAGGCCGCCATGAAGGTACACATTTGTCCGATGTGATACAAGAAAAATTATTCATTTTAGAAGAGATCAAATGAGGCAGAAGCGGTAGATGACATTCCATCAGAACTTTTACAATCATAGGGGGAAGTGGCAACAAGATAACTATACACGTTGGTGTGAAGAATGTATGAGTCTGGATAAAAGCCATTTGGCTTTTGCGAAAATATCATCCATACAATTCCGAAGGCTGCAAGAACATAAAAGTGCGAGAATTATCTCACAATCAGATTAACAGCTCATGCATCTAAGTTGCTGACAAGAATAATATACAGAACGGAAAACAAAATTGAGGATATGGTAGATGATGATCAGTTTGCCTTTTAAAAAGCAAAGGCACGAGAGAGGGAATTCTGACGTTGCCGTTGAAAATTGGAGCAAGACTACAGAAAAATAAAGGCAAGTTCATAGGATTGTCGAGTAAGATATTGGGAGAGAATATAGGGAGAGATAGGTAATACAATATACGTATAAGAGCCCAGAGGAAATAATAAGGGAGGACGACCAAAAACGATGTACTCGGATTAAAAAGGGTGTAAGACAGGGATGTAAACTTTTGTCTCTACTGTCCAATATGTACACTGAAGAAGTAGTGATGGAAATAAAAGAAACGTTCAGGAGTGACATTAAAATTCAACGTGAAGTGAGAGCAATGACACGATTCTCTGATTGTATTGCTACCCTGAGTGAAAGTGAGGAAGAATTGCGTAGTCTGCTGAATGGAATGTACAATTTAATGAGTACGGAATATGGGTTGAAAGTAGATCAAAGAAACACGAACGTAATGAGGAGTAGCAGAAATGAGAATAGCGAGAACATTAACATCGGGATTGATGGTCACGAAGTACATGAAGTCAGGGAATAATGCTACATACGCTGCAAAATAGCCAATGACGGACGGAGCAAAGAGGACATAAAAAACTAGCTCTAGAAAAAGGGTATTCTTGGCCAAGAGAAGTCAACTAGGCTTCAATTTGGGGAAGATATTCCTGAGAATGTACGTTTGGAGTACAGCGCATAATGGCAATGAAACGAGGACTGGGAAAAACAAGAATAGGAGAGCATCGGAAGATTTGGGATGTGATGCCAGAGACAGATGTTGAAAATTAGATGGACTAATAAGGCAAGGAATGAGGAAGTTCTGCGAGGAATCGGAGGGGAAAGGAATGTGTGTAAAAAAAACCTGTCAAGAAGAAAAGGATGATAAGACACCTGTTGAGACATTAGGGAACGATTTCCATGGTACTAGAGATAGGGCCAAAACTGTAGAGGGTGACACAGAGATTTGAATACAGACAGCAAATAACTAAGGACGTACACTCCTGGAAATTGAAATAAGAACACCGTGAATTCATTGTCCCAGGAAGGGGAAACTTTATTGACACATTTCTGGGGTCAGATACATCACATGATCACACTGACAGAACCACAGGCACATAGACACAGGCAACAGAGCATGCACAATGTCGGCACTAGTACAGTGTATATCCACCTTTCGCAGCAATGCAGGCTGCTATTCTCCCATGGAGACGATCGTAGAGATGCTGGATGTAGTCCTGTGGAACGGCTTGCCATGCCATTTCCACCTGGCGCCTCAGTTGGAACAGCGTTCGTGCTGGACGTGCAGACCGCGTGTGACGACGCTTCATAGAGTCCCAAACATGCTCAATGGGGGACAGATCCGGAGATCGTGCTGGCCAGGGTAGTTGACTTACACCTTCTAGAGCACGTTGGGTGGCACGGGATACATGCGGACGTGCATTGTCCTGTTGGAACAGCAAGTTCCCTTGCCGGTCTAGGAATGGTAGAACGATGGGTTCGATGACGGTTTGGATGTACGGTGCACTATTCAGTGTCCCATCGACGATCACCAGAGGTGTACGGCCAGTGTAGGAGATCGCTCCCCACACCATGATGCCGGGTGTTGGCCCTGTGTGCCTCGGTCGTATGCAGTCCTGATTGTGGCGCTCACCTGCACGGCGCCAAACACGCATACGACCATCATTGGCACCAAGGCAGAAGCGACTGTCATCGCTGAAGACGACACGTCTCCATTCGTCCCTCCATTCACGCCTGTCGCGACACCACTGGAGGCGGGCTGCACGATGTTGGGGCGTGAGCGGAAGACGGCCTAACGGTGTGCGGGACCGTAGCCCAGCTTCATGGAGACGGTTGCGAATGGTCCTCGCCGATACCCCAGGAGCAACAGTGTCCCTAATTTGCTGGGAAGTGGCGGTGCGGTCCCCTTCAGCACTGCATAGGATCCTACGGTCTTGGCGTGCATCCGTGCGTCGCTGCGGTCTGGTCCCAGGTCGACGGGCACGTGCACCTTCCGCCGACCACTGGCGACAACATCGATGTACTGTGGAGACCTCACGCCCCACGTGTTGAGCAATTCGGCGGTACGTCCACCCGGCCTCCCGCATGCCCACTATACGCCCTCGCTCAAAGTCCGTCAGCTGCACATACGGTTCACGTCCACGCTGTCGCGGCATGCTACCAGTGTTAAAGGCTGCGATGGAGCTCCGTATGCCACGGCAAACTGGCTGACACTGACGGCGGCGGTGCACAAATGCTGCGCAGCTAGCGCCATTCGACGGCCAGTTCCTGGTGTGTCCGCTGTGCCGTGCGTGTGATCATTGCTTGTACAGCCCTCTCGCAGTGTCCGGAGCAAGTATGGTGGGTCTGACACACCGGTGTCAATGTGTTCTTTTTTCCATTTCCAGGAGTGTATTTGCTTGACGTATTCCAATCTCTGTCTTCTTCTACAGTTTTGCCTTCTACAGCTCCCTCTAGTACCATGGAAGTCATTCCCTCATGTCTTAGCAGATGTCCTATCATCCTGTCCCTTCTCCTTATCAGTGTTTTCCACATATTCCTTTCCTTTCCGATTCTGCGTAGAACCTCCTCATTCCTTACCTTATCAGTCCACCTAATTTTCAGCATTCGTCTATAGCACCACGTCTCAAATGCTTCGATTCTCTTCTGTTCCGGTTTTCCCACAGTCCGTGTTTCACTACCATACAATGCTGTACTCCAGACGTACATCCTCAGAATTTCTTTCTCAAATTTAGGCCGGTATTTGATATTAGTAGACTTCTCTTGGCCAGAAATGCCTTTTTTGCCATAGCGAGTCTGCTTTTGATGTCTTCCTTGCTCCGTCCGTCATTGGTTGTTTTACATCCTAGGTAGCAGAATTTCTTACTGTTACTGAGTAATGCCTAACAAAAAATGTCTCTAGTTTGCATTTCTTGAGTGCTAGCAAAGGATGTAGATAATTCGTATTAATAAAATGTGTATTGTTTTAAACTAACACACTACACATGAGTATGGTTCAAAATTAAATTGATAGTCGTAATCGAATGAGGACATCTCTCTACTACGTTTAACGTTACTATTAATACTTTACATCACTTTTCTTTCCTTTTCAGAGGCGATTATGCGCCCGATATCTTCGTCAGGAATTCGTATGTTTTGTTCAAGCCATAACTGTTTGTAGTGGTCCGTAGCAACGAAGACTCACTGCGTTTTTTGAGTTCCACATACAGATTCATGCAGAACTCATCGCCGATGAAAAGTGGTACTAAAGGTATTAAATTAGAGTTAAAGCAATAAATTAATGAATTTTTAAAGATAGGTGTAGTGGTAGGAATTTTATGCCACTGGTATCAGCAAACGTCTTTGTGGGTGCGTAACTGCTGTTGCACAGGTTTCATATAGATGAAGTATATTTACTTCATAACTATTTCCACAACGTGAAAACAAAAATCAAATACGTATCTTTGAAGGTCACGTCGAATCTCTTCATAGACGTTTGCGTAGCGGAGAAGCTTTAAATTCACAACGGAGATACCTATGTTCACCAATAGAGCTAACTCAATCAAGCTTGTCAGAAGACTTAATATTTAGAGGTTTTCTTGAGATTTGGTTAAAGAATTTCTTTTAACAATATACAACTCCATTGAATGAAACAGAAAATAAGAACTTAGAGTGCCCTTCCCAGCTGCACTATAATTACTGGCAATTCACACCCCCTTTCCTTCGCAAGTAATATGCAGAAGTAATGAGAGGACGAGACGCTGCTGAGAACAAGTCTGTCTCATTGCCATATTGTTCACTGCGTCTCATGATGCAACGTGAAAGCTACAGACACTAGCAACTTTTCTGAAATACGATATTCCTGTAGTCGAAATATTAAATTTTTGGTCTCAGTGTCTCATTTTACGTGAGGCTTAGGTAACACAGTTCAGCGAATTGGGAAGGCAATGTCAAGTCAGATTAATGGAAATGCGGTACCACAGAGCAGCCAAATATTTGCAACGTTTCTCAGTGCTTAGTTGTGCCAGTGGTAGCTATGTAACGAAATACTTTTCGTGCTTGCTTGAACGGGCTTTCAGACGGGAGGTGCGAGCTCTTTTCGTATTTCTGCGATGTCATTTCTTGCTACTTTCAAACGTTGTCTTGAGGCTATCTGTATCCCAAATATTCAATTAGATTTAATCCAGAATTCTTCATTTGTCAAGATTTCTGGTGTGGCAGCAGATTGCTAAAGATGGCACTATAAAATTTTAGCACAGGGTTAGCAATGATAGTGACATTACATTCCACTCATTCAGCATACGCCATTTGAAGTAATGAAGTATATCACTTTGCATCACGTTTCAAATTTCTGCAAACTGAAAACGAATAAAACGCTTAATTGTAGAATTTGCAACAGACATTTATTTCAGTCGAATGAAAAGTTATTGTAAATCAACCTTTCCCTATATTTCATCAAGCAGTAATATGAATTACTCTACACCTCGAAATCGACTGAGTCTATACGCAGTATTGCGCGACATACAAACAGAATTGCACGACTATCATGAGAACTTATTCATTTCCTACGAAAAGTTACCCTGTTATTATATTGCTAAATGGTGAAAAGAATCCATATCGATGTTACTGGCTGTTCATTCGAGTCTTTTCACCCAACGTATCCACTAGCGCAATTCAATCGAAAATCGGCAGAACAAAATAATTAAACCTAATGTTCCATTTAAAATTGTAACGCAATACCCACCAGCCATGTCCGTTGCAAACCATGGACGTAGTCACATATAAGTAGGTATCTGCTATTTTGTCAGAAACTGACATATCGAGCCCGTGGCTGTATACGAAATATACGTTAATTGTAAATGATGCAAACAAATTGTTATTATTAAATAGAATACGTATAGGTTACTTACAGTGAAGAATCGGCACCATTACGTTGCAGTGCAGGTTGTTTATCGTCTTGCAACATCGAAAGCTGGATAATGCGCTTTTTTGTTTATATATATGCACATAATGTAACACACGGAGATATGGAATCAAAGTTGGCGATATTACAACCACAACAATGCCAAAAACTTCCACTTTCAGAGATATTTTATTATGTACATACATGTGAAAATAGATATTAGCAAACTGCTAATGTTACGTTACTTACTACATACATTGAAAGCGAACTGATTACAATTAAGATAAACAAATAAAGCAGTTCGTTGTAAAATCTTACTGAAGTGATTTACGTAAATATTATGGTATACATTCGAACAAAGGTAAATGATAAAGGCGAAAAGTACATAAATAAAATTTACTTTTATGGACATATTATGGCATACACTGAAAGTACAGCAAATGGGATGGAAGTGTATATATAAATATGACAAACATGGACATTTTATTTTTTTTAATTTTTACTTGAAATTGGAAAACAGGTGAATGAAATTTTGAAGTAAGGCTGCAGTGGCTAACTCGGTTTGTTCGTTGAGGAGATTTTGTGATGAATTGCTTTTATGTACATACATTTCAATCTCCTCAAGCAAATACATAATGTTAGCTTCCTGAGCAGGGTGCAATACCTGTACATGGTTTTCACTGCTCTTTATTCCATGACTGTTGGTAGTTGTGTGCATGGCAAATGTGAATTTTGAAATGTTGTTCAAACCTATGGCATCTATGCGTTCTTTGAACCATGTCTCAATGCTTCTTCATGTTTGTCCTACATAGTAAGAGGGGCAACGTTGACAGCTGAGTATACCAGATTTTTTGTATGCTGTGGACTGCTAACTGCTGGAGTTTGTTGTTGGTATGGAAGCTTATTTTAATTTTGTGTTTTTAAATAGGCTGCTTATTTTATAGGATATGGTCCCTAAGAAAGGTAGTGCAACATACCTTATGCTCTTTTCTACCGTATCTTGTGTAAGTTGCATGGTTGTCTGGTGCATAGTTTTGTTGACTGATGGCTTTAGGATATTTTGTGAAAGTTTGTCTATCATGAAAGCGCTGTATCCATTGCTTTATGCTATTGCTTTAATGATAGTGAGTTCTTTTTCTTTTTTAACCGGTTCGAAAGGAATTTCGTGTAGGCAGTTCAATGTGGATCTCAAATATGCCATCTTGTGCTGTAATCTTCCAGTAAGAGTCAGCCTGTGTTTTGTACACAGCCATTAGCTCAGTGTATCAGTTTTTGACAAAATAGCATTAAGATTACCTCTCCAAGTACTGAGAATCGTTCATGCTTTTAAAACATTCTAAAGAAACCAAACAGAGACCACACGCGACATCCAATTTAATAAGAAATGTCTGCCAGCGCAGATAACACCAAATTTCATGAAAGTGATTATTAACTTTAAAGCCAGTAGTGCCAAAACAGTTAAAGAAAATGTGAAATCATGGGTTCAAGACAGAGATCGAAATGCTACATAAAAAGAAAGAACTTTTTAACAAGCAGCTGTACAGTCTACACTTTCAACTTGGAAACTGCCTCTCCCACCTCCAGTTCCCCTACATCTTGCAATACATAGAGAACTTCACAGAAAAATAACAGCAGAAAATATTGTTTAGGCATAAGAAAAAAATGAAGAAAGGTAACCTCCCCTCCAAAAATTCACATGGCACCCAACATCATTTTCATGAAAGAACTATTACCTCATTATATCAATTTTGCAAATAAGGAACTTGCTCTCATACACAAAGCTCTAAAGCATAACATAGTGTCTAGACTTAACACCAATAACTTGAAAAGCGTTATTGCACCTACTAAACTTGCATATGATACTGCTAAATTAAATTCCAAGGAAACCAATGCCTTAGCCCTCAAAGCCAGTAAATTAATAACAAGAGACCTCAAAAATTACGGTTCACACTGAAACAGTGATGTAAATGTTCCAGATTGTATCAATTCCAATCTTTCTAAGAATAAAGCTTCAGTAGTCAAAGCTAAGTATCAGACTAAAATAAAGGAAACACTTAAGAATTGTAACTTCCTCCTAACTGATTGGGAAATATGTGACTGCATTTCCATGAACCCCACTGCACCCCACCCACAGTCACAACCTAAGACCCATAAGGAAAATTGTCCCATCAGGCCAATTGTGAACTCTAATAACAGCCTTTCATATACGTTAAAAAACTAACTGCTGGCTCTGCTTAATACCAACTATAGCTTTCGAAACAATTTCTCCATTAAGAACACATATGAACTCATTGACAAAATTAAAGATGTTTGCATTCCACTGACAGCCATATTTGTATCACTGACATAGTGAAACTTTATACTAACATCTCTGTAGAGGACACCAAAAATATAATCAGAAACGATCTACTCAAACATAAGAAAGTAAGTATGACAGAGCTCTGTAGGCTCATTAAGCTAATCATATTGGTACTGTCATACAGTTACTTCAGTCGTTATAACGAAACATATAGATAGAAAGAGGGGTTGAAAATGTGTAGGAGCCTAGCTGGGATGTTAACAGATATTTACACAAATCACTTAGAACAGACTTTTTTTTAAAAAACTAGGAGTCACATCAATAGCTAAAGTATCTACTAGAAAAGATATGTCGATGATACAATTATTATTTGTGATGGCACCAATGAGGAAATAGACACATTAGCAACAAAACTGAGTATTATGAACAAAAACATTAAATGCACCGTTGAGCATGAGACCAACAACAGTATCAATTTCCTAGACGTAAAAAATCACCAACTGAAACCATAAACATCATTTTTAGATTTATAGGAAATCAGCATCCACTAATGTATGCGTCAACCGCTCATCTTGTCACCCAAACCAGCATAAGATGGCATATTTTAGATCCACACTGAACCATCTACACAAAATTCCTCGTGAACCAGTTTAAAAAAAAAGAAACCAGTATCATTAAAAACATTGCCTCCAACAAGGGATACAGCCAGCTCATGATGGCTAAACTATCACAAAAAAGCCTAAAACCACCACCAGACAACAATGCAACTTGCACAAGACACAGTATAGAAGAGCAAAAAATATGTTGCACTACCTTTCTTAGGGAGCATATCCTATAAAATAAGAATATTATTTAAAAACACAAACATTAAAATAAGATTCCACACAAACAACAAACTCCAGCTGTTACCCATTCAGAAGTTAAAAAATAACAAACCCCATAGAAAAAATCTGGCATATACAAACTCAGCTGTCAAAGTTATCCCTCTTACTGTATAGGACAAACTTGATGAAGCACTGAGACATGGTTCAAGGACCATATAGATGTCAACATTTCAAATTCCACATTTGCCATGCACACAACTACTAACAGTCATGGAATAAAGAGCACCATGCTGAGGAAGGTACTCTTATGAACTTGCTTGAGGAGATTAAAAAATGTGTACATAGAAGCAATTCACCACAAAACCTCCTCACTGAATAAGCAGAGTTAGCCAATGCATAATTTCTTTAAAAATTCGTTCACCGGTTTTCCAGTTTAAAGTAAGTGATATAAAAAAAAGAGACCCCATTTCTAATATTTGTAATATTTATATATACACATCCACCGTAACCCATTTACTGTACTTTCAACATACGCCATACTATGTCCTTAGCTGGGTTATTTATTTATGTTCGTCTCGTCATTTACTTGTGTTCCAGAGCATACCATAATATTTACGTAGTGTCACTGCAGTAAGACTTTGTAACTGACTGCTTTAATTGTTTATCTTAATTTTAATCAGCTCTCTTTCAATGAATATAGTAAATAATGTAACATTAGCAATTTGTAAATATCTACTGTGACAAGCATGTACATAATGAAATATCGCCATCTTTGTATGCATACCACTATGTAATGAAACTTTCAAATGTGTGAGTGGTGCGTTATATTTTGTGCATATATGGACACTGAAGTTTGCATTATACAGTTGTAGATCTTTCAAGATGATAAACAACTTATACTGGAACGTATTGGCGTGGATTATTTGTTGTAAGTAACCGAAACTTATTCCATTTCATAATAATAATAATAATTTGTTTACATCACTTAAAATATCATGAGGCATAATTAAGATTAGAAAGACGCTGTCGCACATCTTGTTTTGGTTGTAGGACATCACCACCCCAAGGATAATTCGCCATATGGGGGAACAAAACCCAAAATGTAATGAAAAACGTGAACTAGAGGTCTGAAGATAAACTTATCGGTTAGAAACAGGTAAATGCACTATTTAAGTAGATAAATAGCATTATAAAAAGTGACTCTTCTGTGTAAGAGTCAATCTATATATAGGTAGCTATATGTAGTAGTGGCAGAGACCATACTACCTATTTGAGTGTCGAATGGCAAGAATTTTTTTATCTCCACGACAAACTGAAAGTGTTGTAGGGTTCTGCCTGCGTCACTACTAGATCGTATTCATCGGTACCAAACCAGGATAGCAAAGCTTTTGCGAGTGAATGAAGTACAGTTGTAGTGATAATAATAACATACTAATGAGAATGTTTATGATATTACAGAAGAAGTTTGGCGATTAAAAATTGAAATACATAATAATTCGATGACCTTTAATTTGGCAAGATCTAAAGGTTTTCTTATGGTTTAGTTAATGAAGTACATTCTGACAAGTTACAGAGAAAAAGAAATACTAAGCGACACACATCAGTAAGGAGGTGAGATCTAAGCCAGCAGCTGCTCTTGCCATCCTTCACGACATCAGCGTAATGCCATGAAGCAAATAGTCAACTACTTCATTTGACTCTCTGCCAGTGTTCTTTTGGTAGTTAATGCAGAGAATTCACAACCTAAAATGCAAAATCAGTGGGAAATTTGCTTGGGACGACTTTCCTAGGTTCGTATATTAGTAGTTTAAACCGAAATGTCACATAACCGCTATGACTGTTCAGATACATCAATAGCATGAAAAGAATATATTACGAGAATTTAGTAGTAACATTCCGCATTAATCCTGAAATTGAGTGAACAATCATGAGGTATCACACATCGTCAGGTGTACTGCCCAGACTCAGCTGCTCTAGCAATGTGAAGAGCTTCATGGACTACTCACCATCTCCTCACTGCCATCCAAAGTGGAGCTGTGCCACCAGACGCCGATCTAATTGAGGGCTTCAAATTGTCAATGGATGAGACCATTGGAAAATACAAACTGTTGCACACTTAACCATTTCATACTGCAACGAAAGTTTGTTTTAACAATTTTAACGGTGTGTGCAGTACGACCTCATTCAAAATGTTAAGAAACAATAAGACAATGTATAGCGTTCACCTCAAACGTACTGATTATACATGCCATGAGGAGTGGCCACATGGGTAGAGGCGCCATGTCATGGATTGCGTGGCCACTTCCGCAGGAGGTTCGAGTCCCCCCTCTGGCCTGGGTGTGTAAGTGTATTGTTCTTAGCATAAGTTAGTTTAAGTAGTGTGTAAGTCTAGGGATCGATGACCTCAGCTGTTTGGTGCCTTGGGAATTCACACACATTTGAACATTTTTTATATTTTTGTACTATCTTATCTGATTTGCAACGAGGATATCAGAAATACCCCCAAAATGTGGATATAGTCAATATAATACACTAATACATCCATGCTGTTGAACAATACATCAAATTGTGGATTCACAAAAGAAATTGAATGTATCAGTTGTAGCGGCATCACCATTTAGGATAGGGAAAGTTAGTTTTGTGCAGTATTCTGGGCACAAGTTACAGCCAGGTGCAGTCCGGATTGCAGTGAGTTACGCACACCAACAGTTGCGAAGTAGAATACAGGCGACAGGGTTGTCAAATTGCTGAAAGAGTATATGTAGCTATTTTGCAAGTCGCAAATCAAAGGCAGAAAGGGCCCAAGGGCGAACCTAGTATGTTATGAGTACGTGACGCAAAGTGGCGTGTATGGCGAAACAGAGGTGCACAGCCACGTACAAATAGCTGCAGGTTTGTAACGAGATTCATTCAGCTGTGGCAGCTCTCCTGGTTGGAGGGTCGTGTTACACCATGAGGCTACATGCCGTAACAGAAGGGGCACCAGCATCCCAGTCTATGGCGGGTCGTTGGTTCGACCCTCTGACACCGACATGGGGTCCACAGGCAGTGAGCCAGCTGTTTGCTACTCTTCTCACTACCACGGGCAGTCTTCTGGTCTCCAGTACGCACCGGTGACATCCGGGACGAGGGTCGCAGTTTCAGCTGCTGATCGCGGACACTTGTTGTTGCCGCGTCCTAAGCCACGCTGGCGAGGGAACACGGAGCAGTCGACTTTGCAGTTGTCAGCGGACCGTTCGGCGGCTCCTCGGGGCAGCGCAGACGCTACGAGGACGGAGACAGCTGGGACGGTAGGCGGGGCTTCCTGACACCACCGGAACTCCGTGGCTGGCCAAGGCCGGCTTGACACAGCTTTGCATTGTACGGGCCGCTGGGGTGCTTCCTCAGCATTGCAGGACGCTGTGATGCAGATCGAGGTGTATGAGGGCGCTGGAATTGGAAACAATAAATCATTTGGATAGCTCGGATGAGTCATAACACGGTGCCTTCTATCTCTTCCCGCTACATTTGGTCATCCTGATACATTCGGTGGCAGAAGTTGCCGCTACAGAGCGTTTAAGCAGGAAAAAACATGAAGAAATAGGATAATGTGTTCAACACTTTCATCTGTTTCAGCTCCTAGGGTGCTTCCTCAGCATTGCAGGACGCTGTGATGCAGACCGAGGTGTATGAGGGCGCTGGAATTGGAAACAAAAAATCATTTGGAAAGCTCGGATGAGTCATAACACGGTGCCTTCTATCTCTTCCCGCTACATTTGGTCATCCTGATACATTCTGTGGCAGAAGTTGCCGCTACAGAGCGTTTAAGCAGGAAAAAGGCATGAAGAAATAGGATAATGTGGAGTTCAACACTTTCATCTGTTTCAGCTCCCTATCTTGTTTGATACCGAGGTAACGAACTGCCTGACTGTTGCTTTGAATTTGTTCAGAGGCATTCTCTTGTTTTGATGATGACGTAATGTTTTTCGTGAAGCCGGCGATTATCACTATTTATGTGAGGGGTCCCGGAGGTATATTACACAGGTGGCCAGGGGGTTAACTGTTTGTCATGTGTAATGAGAATGTGGCATGATGTGTGATTTCATTTACGATGAGTCATCATAACTTTGATATAAGTACACTGAAGATAGCTACACAGTAGCTCAAAATTGCTCTGCAATAAACAGATTAAAACATACAACAGATACTGCCTTTCCTCCTAACTGAGGTTTAAGATTCATTAGCCACTTGTGACACTTAGAAGATTAATCAAAGTATTAGAGGCAGGGAATGATGAGATACAGTTTTGCAGTAAAACTCGAAATGATTTCGAAAGCAGCTTGACTTTTAGAAAGTGGCCACTTTGCAAGTATGTGAACAAAATACTGCTGCAGTATTCTTTCACTGTCATGCTCGTAGCTGTAGAAGACAGCCTGCAACGTAATAGTTGAGAGCGGAGATAGTTTATTAATGAAACGACCTTCCTGGAATCAAAGTAGTTTACAAACTCAATGTGGTGTAGGTGTGAATTATTCATAATATTTAATCTCTAAGGCAAGAAAAGTCAATCGAATTAAGACGCTAGTGCCACAACCGCAAAATCACTGTTACAGCTAGCTTTTCCAAGCAATGTCTACAATGTTGCAAAGTCTGGACTACGCTAATGGCAATACAAACGCTTTTTTCTTGGGTGGATTCCCACGTGACTGGACTGAACATCCGATCTAGCGTGAGACAAGGTGCTCGCTAAAATAATTTTGGAATCGCTGTATGGAGCAACTTGGAGCAAAAATGATTTGATGCTATACAGCATACGCATTAAGTTCTGACTGATAGGTAACTTAATGCATCAACGAGGCAGTCAAAAGTGAGACCACAGACTTCATTCTGTATATCATCACGAGACAGGCTGAAATTGAATGCCACCTGGCGTAACACGGTAGTTTAACGATCACACCTCGACTGTGATTCCACATAACTTTGCCTATATTTTTATACCAACAGCGTCCTTAGAAGCAACCTGCGAATCGAGAGGAAGCTGTAACAACGTCGAGACACTGCGTTCAACCTACATACACTGAAGATGGTGAACAGGCTGCTCATATTATTATATTTGTTTCCTTCGGTCTGAAGGGTACTGCAAGTAGAAAGCTCGTTCACCAGATGCTGTTCACATTTGTTGGCAGAGTTTCCTGAGTGGCCTACATAATAAACATGTGTGGACGACACATTACGTTCCTTTGATGGACAGATATAAACAGAACCAGAGTAAACTATAGTCGAATTAAGTCAGGTGGTGCAGAGGGAGTTTTGCTACGTAGGCAGCAAAATACCTAATGGCAGAGAAGTAAAACGGATAGAAAATGTAGAATCGAAATAGTAAGAACAGCTGTTCCTAAAAGATAACACTAATACCGAGGTTTGATCTTAGAAAATCTTTTCCGAAAGCATTCGTGCTGTTATGTAAGGGGAAGAACACTCGTCGGAGCAATGTATACTTCAGACGGCTGACAACACCCCATATCTGAAATTTTCACAGCGTTGTGTCTCGTGCAAGTCAGGACGTCCAGACCGGATCATACAGGACTCTGGCAACGGAAAGGGATTCTTTTTTCCACTGGCATAGTTAAGACTTCGCAGCGTAATAGGCACTGTGTGGCGACTCTGCCATAACGTTGATTTGCGAGTATGGGATGTATTTATTCTGCTAAATTTGATTGCCTTTTTCTTGTTATCTCAATAAAATATTCTGACTGATTCCCAATTTATATATCATTTTGAGTTAAAAAGTAAACTTTTTGATTTCTAGTACATCTTCTCCAGAACTTGCAACATGCAAAATAGCAATAACTTTTTTTTTAAATTGAAATATATCGTGTTAGCTCCGTCATAAGCTGCACTCAGACGTGCATTTTCTTTCTTTTTTTTTTTTTGAAAGAAAGGATATTGCGGAGACATGGCAATATCCTTTCTTCCAGGAGTGGTAGTTCTGCAAGTTTCACAGGAGACTTTCTGTGAATTTTGGAAGGTAGGAGACAAGGTACTGCCTGAAGTAAAGCTGTGAGAACAGGACCTGAGTTGTGCTTGGGCAGCGCAGGTGGTAGAGCACTTGCCCGCAAAAGGCAAAGGTTCCGAGTTCGAATCTCGGTTCGGCACACAGTTTTAATCTGCAAGGTAGTTTCATATGAGCGCACACTCCCCTGCAGAATGAATATCTTATTCTGGAGACATTCCCCAGGCTATGGCTGAGCCATGTCTCCCCAATATCCTTTCTTCCAGGAGTGCTGGTTCTGCAAGGTTCGCAGTAGAGCTTCTGTGAAGTTTGGAAGTAGGAGACGAGGTACTGACAGAAGTAAAGCTGTGAGGACGTAGTATGAGCCGTGCTTGGGCAGCTTAGATGGTAGAGCAGTTGCCCGCGAATGGCAAAGGTCTCGAGTTCGAGAGTCAGTGTGGAACGCAGTTTTAATCTGCCAGAAAGTTTCAAATCAGCGCAAGCTCTACTGCAGAGCGAAAATCTCATTCATGAATCGTAGCTCTCCATGTCGTAAGTCTCCTGGAAATCTTGCGGGAGTAGTCAAAGTCATCTGCTTCGCGAAAGCGGTTATATCGAACAAGCGAAGTTTTCCGAACAAATTCGAAGTGTGTAAGTCTGCAGGTTTTAGTGGCCGTTGTCTCTGAAGTTGAAGTCTTCTGGATTAATAGGCCGCGTCATATGTCCTCTAAAACAATCATCATTTTGACCCTTCGGCTGGGATGTTCCCCAGAATCTTTTGATGCCCACTAATGCTAGCTGTATGTGGCACAGATCTGTATTTTGTTCATTATCTAGGCACCAAACAAGATGGGAAAAATTACGGACGGATTTAACAAGTTTGTTTTGGCCTTAAATAGTGCAGCATTGCACATTGGCTTATTTCTTCCGCAGTTTTCGTTCGGCTGAATCGTCGAACGACATATTGTCCTTTACGAACCATAATAGTGAGCAACGTGTGCCACGACTATATTGAACGACTGGAGCATGGAGAGCTATCTTATGGTACGGAAAATTGATTTAACTGTGACTATTGATTGCAAATATTTCCTGCAAGTTAAATGGCCGCATTTCATTAGTTTGGACCATCACGGCTTAAACCGTTTAATCGTTCATCAAATCCTGTATGCCTCACTGTGTGTGGAAAATAATTCGCATCAAAACTATCCTCCTCAAAACGAGAAAACCATGTGCTGACATAATATACACAACGGAACTCACTGCATACATGATAAAAATGCTTCGAGCTACCTCCGCTGCTTTCACACCTACATTAAACCTATAGCGGACAACCATTTTATAACGTTTAAACAACATTTATAATAGTAAAGTACACAATTCAGTACGGTGTTATCTTGTTTATGCAGTGATGCTTAGCTTAGAATCTCATATCTACCAAAACAGAAAACGTGAAAGTTGGGACTGACGCTGGTTTTCGACGCCACCCACAATACTGACAGGGCTCGAGTTTGGTATTTTAAGGGTGAATTTTGAGACCATCGGCTTAGGAATCATATTTGAGATCTCGTATTGCTGTTGACAGTACGTTTGTTTCGTTGCTGAAGAGGGTGATCTCATCTGCAAAGCATAAGATGATTGGATAGACACTTGAACACATCCTCCAGAGCCAAGGTGAAAAACTGACAAGGGGACCGAGCCAATTTGTCATCACCGATTTCGTTACGAACGTTTTCGTTTGCTTTACTTCGTCACATTGCCTGCAATTAAACAAATCACGAAATGAGACTAGAGCTATAGAATTTTAACACATACAATAGGCTACTTGTACTGATGATCACCTTATACTAAATACTCAGTCAAGACAGAGATAGTCTGGTTGTCGCATGTAATATTAAAGACAACAAACAGGAACACCGATCGTGAACATGCCACCAACAGATTGGCTGAAGTATGGATGGCAAGAGGCGAGCCGAGATACGGAATGCTGCGTACGGCAAACTGCCTAGAGAGGGACGCTTCTCGACAGTATTTGGCCTCTGTTGAGTGCCATAGCCCACTGCACGATGGTAATCGTTACAAGCAATGAATAAACCTTAAATACGAAATTAAAATTAAATATCGCACAATTAATGCAGACAATTGAAAATTAGAACCGAACATACATAAAGCATAATAACAAGATAACAGGTGACAATACTTATACTGAATTGCATCGTCATTTCACAGCTATGACAGTACTTGAAAAAACTTAAATTAGAGTTGTAGAACAATTATGAAAAATATATCCGGAACGACCATAAGTTACTAGTAACTTTGTTGCAACAGGGGAGTTACTTTTATTACTGTTATTATTATTATTATTATTTTACATAAAAGAGCCAGGGGAGTGAAACTGGCCGTTGTCATGTGCAGCTAATAAAAATACAAGGGGGCAGATTTATCTTAGTTGCATTTATTTACAGTGCAAGACAACATACACATTGTATCATCTTTAGGTAACAACTCTGTACTACTTATTATGCAATTAATTGTGAAATAATTAAATTTAGTAGAACAAAGCCCGTAGTTGTGATCATACAAAGTTATTACGAATGCTGAATAAAAGCTGTTACTACAAATAACGTTATGTTATTGAACGTATAAAATAACTGAAAACATCTAAACAGGGTAGGTTTTTGCGCTTTGCTAACAAACTAAAAGCGAGCTGTCCTTATTGTGCCACATGTCTGTACATTAAAGTGATAGATGGCAAAGCTTACACAAAATTGCACAAATTTAAATGGACACAGATGTGAGTAAGCTGTTACACGTATGAAATATTTACATACAAACAGTAAATGTGCTCACGCAAAGTGACTGAGGCAAAGGAGAATTTGGGATTGCTAATAAATTTCTAGGAATGTATTGTAATATATGCATGTGAATCTCACGTATATCATCTTACAGTTGAAGATTTACAAGTTCTGGAATAGCATTCATCGTGAAAACAGAGGCAACGGTAATTATCTCGACAACTACCACATGCTGTAGTCTCCGCATTCTTACAGTTTCAGGGTTATTTTCAAGCTTGTAATCAAAGACATACTTGGTCCTCTCTCATGGCACAGTTTGCTAGTAAACCACGCTTAACGCACCATTTCGGCAAATATTGGTTAGGATAGTTGGTGGTTTGCGATGGAATTATCTTCACACAATCTTCTACGGATGTCATTTCATCTCTTTCTTGACGAGGGAAAGCAATTTTGAAGCTTTCTAATGAAATTCTGTAGCTGACGATAAAAACAGACATCGTAATTTGCCCTAGTTATGGCCCCTCGGGGAGAATAACTTCAATACTGCACGATGGCGATTCTTCAAGTTGAAAAATTTCATCCAGTAATTGTGGATTTGTTTTCCTCCTCCCCACGGGTCAGTGAACATAAGAAATTTATTCTCCTGTAGAAAGCTTTAATCACATCAAATAGCACAAATTAAACATTAACTTGATTTATTGTCAGCCTAAGTAAGGTAAAAATTGAAAATAAAAAGAGCTGGCGCATTGTGTTGAAACTCATCACTCTCTGATTACCTTTCTGTACATCTTACGTTGCACCTGAGGCTGGCCTGGAAGCTAATTAAGTGACTCATTTCTCCCCCCCCCCCCCACTCAAAAGTGACAGAAACGCAATTTTTTCTAAAATATAGGCCATCTGGAGCTCTCACTTTGGCGACTTTCATTCCTGACACTGACCTGGATATATCATAGATTTGACCAGTGATAAGGAGTAGGCAGGACCCCCTTGGCAGCCCTCTCCTTATTTGATGTATCATCTCACGGAAACGTTTCCAGTGGTTCAGTCTTTCTTTTTTTTCACATACAGAGTGGCGTTCTAGTAAATGTAGTGGATAAAACTGGTATATCTGTAGCCAATGTTGGCTCTGTTCGTCGCCCTCAGTACTGCCCGGCTTTCGATCGCGCCTTCTAGTAGTCTATGACGATCATGTGAAGTCGGGTGCCTTACTCTGTAAATTTCTATACCAGAGTGCATACTGCTTGAATTTTGTCAGGTGTACTGAAACCCATCCTTCGGATAGGCTGCTAAATGTCAGATTTCTGACTTAGGCGGTTCGTAATGTTCTTTGTCAATAATTTGTAAAAAATAAAAAATGGCTCTAAGCACTATGGGACTCAACTGCTGTGGTCATCAGTCCCCTAGAACTTAGAACTACTTAAACCTAACTAACCTAAGGACATCACACACATCCATGGCCGAGGCAGGATTCGAACCTTCGACCGTAGCAGTCGCACGGTTCCGGACTGCGCGCCTAGAACCGCGAGACCACCGCGGCCGGCAATAATTTGTAAAAGACAGACAGAAGACAAAACAGGGCTGTAATGCTTGATTATGGTGTTGTCCATTTTTTTAATACAAGAATGACTTCTGCATTCTTCCTTGACTCTGGAATTGGTTCCTTCTTCGCGGCATTTACTTGGTAGAGTTCATAGAGCTTCTTCGAAAGACGTTCCCCCACTTTTAAGCATCTCGCTCATGATCTGATTCTTTCCTGCCGTCATACAATTCTTCGGTTGTTTCAGAGCTGCTCCCGTTTCATTTTTGTCGATAGGTTGTAGTTCTTCCGACGTCACATTCATGAGAGTTCTTCATGATTTCACTGACCGACGGTAGAAGTTCCTATAAAATTCTTGGATACTTTTTATAATTCTGTCTCTTTCAGCAACAACTTCTCCACGACCATTCCGTATTTCGTAGATGATCACTTTACCTTCTGATTGACTGAAACAAAGAACTCTCATGTTCACATCGTTACTAATGCTCTTCTCGACCAGTCTTGTACTTTGCGTACGCTGATCTGGTTGTCTTCTTTAGGTCCTCTTTAGATCTCTGCATTTGGATACGTTTCGGTCGAGTCCCTGGCAGTGTTTCTTGTTTCTTTTACAAGCTGTTCTGCTTCGAGTGTGAATTTTGGGTATCTACGTTTTTGGAGAGCACTGACTTTCTTTACTGCTGTTGGAACACTGTCCATGATTTATGTCTACTTCATTTCCTCTCAACAATTCTGTTGGCAGTTTTTTGCCTATGCTTTAGTTCAACGCCATTGTTTTCTCTTTGAACTGATTCATCATACGTCGAAATTTCCTTTCAATCGTACTTATTCTCCAGAATAGAGTGTTAATTAATATGGATCCTAGCTCTAGCTAGTCTATAGTACTGAAGCGTTTTATGGCTGACACGTCTGAGCACATTCATTTGTTCTATGTGTGACCGTGATCTATTTCATTCGTAACCACGTTGTCAGAATTTCGCTACGTCCACTCGTCTTCGAATTTTTCTTCTGATATGTGTTCATGCAGTATAGAGCTTCTCGTTAAAGGAATTCATCACTTGTCCTCCGTGGCTTCACGTTCCCAATCAAAAACTACCAGTCAAGTAAGGGTCTTCTGGGCACTTAGCATCTATCTTGGCATTAAAATCCCAAAGGATTATCGAAAATGTATCATTTTCTGAATTTTATTGCCGCTGTCAGACCTTCATCACGTAGATCACTCGGCCTCAGATGGAAACTCATCTGTTAAAAACGTATTCCGGATTTTGAGAGTTAGTAATATGTCGAATGGTTGGTAATATGTCCAATAAGAATGTGTTCGACAATTCATACTACAAGAGCTTTGAGCACTTGTTCATCTTCGCTACTTTGAAAAAATCTGTTTCACTGCAAGTTATTTGATATGTTATTTGACATTACGACCGATCTATATACTGCCGAACAGGTGGACTGGTGCAATGTATCGTCAGTTCCTGTCAAATAACTTACCTGTTCTGCTGGAGAAGGTACCATTGCGACAGTGGCTCGAGATGTTGTTCATGCATGACGGATCATCAGCCCGTTTTCTCCGAAATGGTCCGAGAGATCTCACACATGGGTAATGGATTGGTCGGGGGGGGGGGGGGGGAGGGGGGTGTCCAGTACGTTTGCACAACTCGTTCCCCCATGCTGGATTTCTTGCATAATTCTTTGGTGTGTGCAAGGCTCGTTAATGATACACAAACACTGCTGGAATGCATCAATGCCCGACAGCGCATTCGAATACTATCTGGAGCTCTTTAGAAAGTACGTGGTTTCCTAAAACACCGGGCACAAGCATGTCTTACTATAAATGGACATTATATTCACAACTCCTTCATCGATTCTTCATAAGAGCTGGTCGTATCTAATAGCAAGCAGATTATATTAAAAGTTCACCATTTTACAGGAGCAGAATACTATGTTCTCATTTGTTTACTGCTTTCTGTAGGTCGTTATTTATAGAAAAGAGACTGCATTGGGAGAGATGTGTTTCACAGCAGCGAAGACGAACAACTGGTCCTAGTTCTTAAGGTATGCGTTTTGGCGTTCATGTTTGATTGGATATTTTTTTCTTGTATTGGTCTGTACTACAACTTCTCAAGTATGGAATGTTTTCTTACAAACTGTTTAACAACAAAGTTATAATAACCATTATTTGAACATCATTCTCTGTCGGACATTTATAGCACTGAATACTTGATTAAAAGAAAGTGAAACATGTAGTCAAAGACGAATTTATAAACATAAATACATTGAATTTCAACCAGTTACCTATTAAATTGGCACCGTGTGACTGAAAACTGAACACCATAACATTTCTTGACAAGTCATAACTTTTAGTTTTGTAGGTGCAGAAAATTTCATGAGCGTTTACACACATACACGACAGAAACGTAGTCTTCGACTGTTACCAAATCTGTAAGTAAGAACTGCAGGCGCATAACAAAATATCAAAGTAAACTATTCTAGATATTATTAACATTCGCACCTGTCTTATTTTGTTGAACAATAATAAAGATATGTTCGTCAGTGTTGTAACCATATGCTCTATTAGTCTCTTAAACAGAAAGTGTGAACACTGACGCGTAAGGGCATAACTTCGTTGCATGACCCACTTCCTACTTGTCACGCAACTCAAACGAAAAACACGCCAGTCTATTATCCGATCGAAGCACACGCACGAAAAATGACTTGTCTGCATTTGGCTATGCTTACCTGTATCCTTGGCTCGTTGCCCACAGTCGCACACTAGTTATCCTGTAGGCATAGGTTCAGTTGGCATGTAGTCTTTAAGACTATTTTTCTGACACTTATCCTTACCTTCATTCTGGAAATGACTAAAATGTGCGAAAAATGCCAAGCTGTTCCGTAGTTAGGAGTCGACGTTGAATTGTCCGTTAATAACTGGGTAGGTAAGCGTGTTCAAAGGTGAACGAAGTTAAAGGCATAACGCCACTAACGCAAACGATCTTAGTGCAATATGGCAGTGTTCAAACAAACCTTCATGTTGGGTTGACAATTACTGGTATAATTATTGTAATAATTGTACTGAGGATAGTGAATACTTTTGATTCTATATATAAAGTGAATAAACGAAGGGCCTTTTTTATGCTTTTTATCTTCTTTTATGTATTTAATTCGGTCACTCATATTTCCATGTTTAGAAATTTGTCACGTCTCTAAAGGAAAACTACATGATTATTTATGTTACGTAACGTGTATTATTATTATGAGAAGAGATCCGTTTGTAAAGTGCGCTTCTCTGTTTCCTATGCAGTAATTCATTACTTTTATTGAAATTTCCCAATTCTGCGGTCTCGTTTGGTGCATTCCCAGCAGTCACTAGACCGCTCTACCCGACCTTACATATTACGCATGAAGGTCGAAGATACGCAGGACAGTTGCTGATATAGTTTTAGGCGGAGTCCACTGCAAAAGGAAATATACACAAGGAAGAGCAGAGAAGATTTTGGTCTTTAAATTATCGTATTTCGAATTTTAAATTACGCGTCGCCAGTTTTCTTTTCAGTTTTAACTAACCTGCGAAAACTGTATGGCGACACTCTGCGTCCTAGATGTGTGTTTGAAGGAGTAAATAACTACAGGAAACAACACGATGATGTTTCTCTTACCGGAGTCAAAGCATACAGATACATTCCGCTTGACCTGACTGAACCATGCGTGCAGAGATACCGATTCATAGATACCTATTGAATATCTCACAAAAACCATATGACAATGAAGACGCTACTTTTTCTTGAATTGTAAGTCTGCTGTAGTCTGAAGATATACAGATACAAGGAGGAAGACAGAAAATACCTGAAGGTAGCATACAAAATAAATATGTGAACCCTAGAGGACACCAGAGGATCGCTACAAGCATACTCTCTTAAAATATCTTACTAATGATTTCTGTATGTGTGACTACAGACTGCTTATGCTGTACACAATTAACTTTTCCTCACAAGGCACAAACACAACTTAATCAAAATGGTTCAAATGGCTCTGAGCACTATGGGACTTAAGTTCTGAGGTCATCAGGCCCCTAGAACTTAGAATTACTTAAACCTAACTAACCTAAGGACATCACCCACATCCATGTCCGAGGCAGGATTCGAACCTGCGAGCGTACCGTCACGCGGTTCCAGACTGAAGCGCCTAGAACCGCACGGCCACGCCGGCCGGCACAACTTAATCACTCAGAAATCAAACACATGATATTCCGACATGTGTACAAGGTTTTGAAGAAACCATGAAAATACATGCGTAATTCACTGTTGCACCATACTGCGAATCCAAAGAGCCTGAATACTACTGGGAATCTATCCACTGGAATCCTGTATAATGGGCAATGATACGCCACACATTGTGCTTGAAACATTTTCACTCTCATGGGACAGACTCGAGGGGACCACCGGACAATTTGGTTTTCAATAGAGGCTACAATTAGTACGAAAAAATACAATCCGATGATTGCGTCACTAAAATGTTGGTTTTATCTCCTCATGCTCATCAACCAACTTTGACATTTCATCCCGTATGAGTGCATGGATGTATCACTTGGAAGTACATTTTATACAGAGCAAATGCCTGCGACATTGAGTACACCTAGTCACGTGAAAATGCTCCATAGACATTACGAGTGAACACTCACTTCTTTGGAACAATAACACAATCTGCACCTTGAACATGGCAATTATAGAACATTTAATGACGCTTCCAAGCTGAAAGACGACGCTCCCGGTTGAGAGAATCTTCTAGTGTTCATTCGTAGGCACAGCCCGTAACAGAAAACAGTGCAGAAGTAGGTTCCTTCTATTATTTTACACGTTTGGATTGCTTTGTGGCCCTTTTCGCTATGATAAGGTATGCTTTAAGCTGAATAATAAATTCAGCGAATTTATCTTCTTCTCGGTCACTAAGCTTTCCTTCCTCTGTTATGCTCTCCAAAATGAAATTTTCTCTTCACATCTGCATTATGCCATGACACTTTCTTCATTAGATCTAATTATTACTAGTGCATGTGTTACGATTACACTAACAAGTACTTGGTTATTCTTTAAGTCTGTAATGTGTAACGCAATTTAGATCAACACAGTACGAAAGCAACACGAAAGGCGAAGTAAGGAGGTTACGTATAATTAAAGTACAATGCAAGATTCGCAAATGAGGGTTTGGTAAGTGTTTCGATCTTTTTACTAAACCCAATGAAACCGTTCTAAATAACATTAAAAATTCTAAATGCGTGCTTTTGACTGAAGCGAAGTACGTAAGTTTCAGTGTTGCTAGATTATTGACTGAAGAATACATATGTGACGCACAAAACTTCCAGCCTGGTGGCAAATGGGCTGCAAGCGGTAAAGTTAGGGTCCTACTATTGGATTTCTGAACTTTTGTGTATTGGAGAACCTGGTTTTATCTCCGAGTGCAGTGCAAAGATGTTTCTCAGGTAACGAAAAAGCTCGATAGCCCAGCTGTCAGTGATAAGATGCTGACATAGGCTTCGCTGAATGAAATACCAATAAGTGAGTAATCAAGAGTACCTGATTTATCACTATCACTTTTGATTTATCTGGGAATTTCGCCATCGAAGAAATACTGTATAATCGTATTTATGTTATCATTTTGAAAATTACTGTAACATTTATTAGTTAGTACGTTCAAACGACTCCAGTAGTTGCCACGTGTCACCTGGTATGATATTATTTCTTTTAGACGCTTCCTGAGTACGAGGTATATGGTATGACATTTTATGTACTACCGCCCTTGTTATAACCCAAATATGTGGAAAATTGTGAACGATATTATTTGTAGGTTGTTAGCTTCGAGTGTTTTAGTTTTGTCGTAAGTAGTATGTGATTAATTAACTGCGTTGTTTAATCAGTCACTTTGTAACGTCCCAGTACCATACTCTCTAAAGCGTTCCTGTCTTGTTTGACCTTGCTGGTACTGTATGTGATCCCTTAGAGCGAAAATGTGGAATTCAATTGGCTGCTGTTTAACATAAGCAGCCTTGGTGCGGGTGTTGTTAACGTTGACAACCACTTTAAAATGAATTGTTAAAAACGAGGTGCAAAACAGTATTGAAAGTAAATAAGGAGCACAGATCTGAATAGGAAATTGAATTTTTGGGATAAGATATAAATACTGTTCTGTTAAAGACAGCGAACAAGTAGGAATGGGGGTTTGTGGTGAGTTCCAATGGGACCAAACTGCTGAGGTCATCGGTCCCTAGGCTGGCACTGTAATTAATCTAACTTTAACTTATGCGTAGGTTAACACACACACACACACACACACACACACACACACACACACACACACACACACCAATGCCCGAGAGAGGACTCGAACAACAAGGGGATTAATTAAAAATTAATAATAGCATAACAATATTCTTCTCTTGTCATTTTTAATTATAATGTTGAAGAATATAAAAATATAAATTAATAATAAAAACTAGCATAGAACAGAATAACGTGGCTGAACAGTAGGCAACAAAATTTAGACACCGGAATAATTTTTGACTGACTTAGACAACGATTCAATCATTGCCTAAATCAGTGCAAAAATTAAGTTTGAAGGGTGGTGATATATAAGGTGTTAGGCAAATCCAACACCTTCCATGAAAACCCAGACATGATAAGCAAATCCAGTAGTATGTCACATATCTCTGAATATATCGTGACATTAAATTAACCAAAGTAATACGAGTAATGAGTGAGCAAATGGAATACCACAGACTAACACAAGAATGCCTAAATGCATGTCGTACCTTCCCACCGTGAGACCGAAGCAGTTCCGAGGGGAGAAATAAGAACAGAAGCCGAGAGCAGAACCGTGTTAAGCTAGAAGGCCCTACGATAAGGGACGGACTGGACACCCACGTCGGCAGCCTACCTCTAAGACTACCATCCGCACATTTTAGCGTGAGACTTTTTCGCGTCCCTGTTACGTCAAAGACTACCCCCCAGCCCATGTTAAAAGCAAGAGCCCTCCAGAAAAACAGTATAGATCTTACGATAACACAAAAACAGCCACTACCACCCGCAAGTTTCAGCGTGAGACTTTTTCGCGTCTCAGGTACGCCAAGGACCACCCCCCAGCCCATGTTAAAAGCAAGAGCCCTCCAGAAAAACAGTATAGACCTTACGATAACACAAAAAGAGCCACTACCACCCGCAAGTTTCAGCGTGAGACTTTTTCGCGTCTCAGGTACGCCAAGGACCACCCCCCAGCCTATGTTAAAAGATAGAGCCCTCCAGAAGAACAGTATATATCTTACGATAACGCTAAAAGGACCACACCAGCTGCAGGTTTTAGGGTGACACTTTTTAGCGTCTCTGTTACGTTGCAAACTTTAAAAACATTGCCCCACCACGAAAAGTATAACGTTTCTCATTGGATAGACAGAATTTTTGTAGGCGGAGCTTAAGGTTATCATTGAGACCCTGATTGCTCAGATGAAAACACAGCCAGATAGTTTTTTTAACCAAACTTCGGTAAATTGTAGTAAGGAGAAGTTAGGAGAGAGTTAGTTCCGAGACGGCGAGCTGGAAGGCTGGTGCGCCGGCCGCAGTCGCCCTGACGGTGCCTAAACACCGACAAGGTAATGAACGTAAGCGATGCCGCATTTTTGAGCGCATAAGGCTTCACTCAGAACTGCAGAGGACTCATCTGTTACACCCCTTTTCTGCGTAATACTAGTGTCGATCGTAAATTAAATCTCATGGTCTTCACATTTGCCACTTGAAGTAAAATTCTGAAACGCGATGATTTCTCTGTTATATAATTATTGAGAAGCCACATCAGCCACTGTAATTTACGGCAAGTTAGATAAGTAATTAAAGATAATTGAGCGTCACTGTCGACCATTTTGATAGTTTTATCTTTTTTGAAACTTAATTTAAACCTAGATTATAGATGTGATATGGCATAGGTCATCCTTCGATCGATTGTAGAACTTGGAAACCCATTCAGGGAATATTCGTTCACATTTTTGTAGAATGCAGTTGGTTTTTACCATCCTGTATTAAAACATTTACTTTTATCAATAGTGCAACTTATAAACGATGTTTTGTGAGTAGAATAAAATTTCCAGTGGTAAACTTAACTGCTTTTTCGACGATCTTTCACCAGCTAAATAAAAATAGGAAAGCCTTGAACCGTTTCCACTAAATTTAGTTAGCATTAAGATTCTTTTACAGGGAGTGCAGTGGAGTTGACGCTGAGATCATTTAGTATTTGGTTATATCATCGCTAGTCTCACTGAACTCTTCTGAATTCTACATGTTATGTGTGGTCTGACGTCTCCTTACCAGCAACAGGTCCAAGGTTCAAACTAGTCAATTCCATAAAAAACACGCTCAGAGCGTCGTTGCGCGAAAGTGGTAGGGAGACACGATATAGAACAATCAGACACCACCATGAATGTTTAGAAACAGCTCAGAGTTACCCCGCCATTGTTAAACTGTATGTTTGCAGATGCAGGAAGGAAGATCAGCGCTTAACATCCGTTGACGACGAGGTCCATTTCAATCTTGTGGATGTGGAAAGAAACTGGGACGTATCCTTTTTAATCGAACCATTGCGGCATTTGTCTTAAGCGTGAACCCTATGGTTGTGATCCCGCATCATGGTCCAAGATCTTACCACTGCCGTGGATAATTTCGCTTGTGTTGATGAGAATGGACAAGGGGGTGGTAAAGGGGACCAGCGAGGGGAGGCAGCTGTAGAGGAATAACAAATGAAATCTGGATATCAGGAAAGGGGTGTAAAACATCGTCACGCCATAGGTTGGTCCTGTGACGCAACCCTGCTCCAAACGCTCGGTTGGTTTAAGACGAATGCTATATCTCATGCGTGAGAGAGACGTTCGGGTCTCAATTTCCGAGGACACCTAACTGTCGAGTGAACTTTCCCAAGTGTAGCTTATGATCTCGATGAAACAAATATTTTGACCACACCAAGAATCTAACAATAATATAGATTTTTCTCCCACAGTGAGCAAGAAAACTTCTCTTAATTATCTCTTGAGATGGTCAAACCTTAGTTTCATAGATTTTGTGCCGCTTGAAGAACATTTGGGGCATGAAAACGACCTTCTCCAATTCTAGGGCCTAACTCTCAACTATTTTCTTTTAAAACTATGGATAAGATTGTGGTCAGTGTGGGAAACCTGTTTTCAGTGTCGCACCTGAGGACGAGGAACTTATTCATCTGGCGATCCAAAAGGCTTGATGTGAAAGTCAGACGTATATACGTCATTCAATTTTGGAAGTTCTTTGTGAGAAGATTTCAGATCTAGTTCTGCTGAATAATTCTGACGTCAGTCACCCCTAGACAAACAATATAATCAATCTGCAGTCACTATTACATAATAAACTCTCCACGCCGAGGTTTTCTAATGTACTGAAATACATCTCATACAAATCAGCATATTTAGAGGCTCGCCCACAGGATTTTTGGAACCATGCTCAACTTTATTTGGTATTGTATAGCCCATTGAATGTATCACATGAAGAAAATGGTTCAAATAGCTCTGAGCACTATGGGACTTAACATCTGAGGCCATCAGTCCCCTAGAACTTGGAACTACTTAAACTTAACTAACCTAAGGACATCACACACAGGATTCGAACCGGCGACCGTAGTGGTCGCGTGGTCATATGAAGGTATTTCGATTATTTTATGTGCGCGGTGTAGAAAATGTTATGTTTCAAGTAATTCTTTACAGCTGATAGTAAATATTGTAGTGGTCTGTGTCATAATAATGAGTTACTTACAATTTTCAGTTAACAAAGAACATGTATGTGAAATGATAAACAAATAAACTTCTAAAAGAGTCAAACAACAATTCGTAAAATAAAATATACGTAATTAATACAAATGATTATAAAAGTAATGGAAGTTTAGACATTTAATGACATATGTTGAAAATACTTTGGCTTCACATTGGGTACAGCTTTTTCCTTTGTCCAAAAGTGGTATGTCAGAAATCGAGATTTTTACAGTTGGATGGATGTGGTGTGAAAGCTTCTTTAATTTATGTTGTAGCAAAACCTTTTATTTTACAGAATTAATTAATAGTGATGTGGTATTTTGCAAAATTATAGACTACTACGAAAGTCGTATACTCAGTTGTCAGAAACGATAATGAAGTTTCAGCTTTTATGTGAAACACGTTTTTATAAATCATCGCTTGGAGGGAAAGCTCAGCATACTAAATTATCCTTTCGGATGTGATCTACCACTTAAAAGCGAAATTGGTCAAAAACGGAAAAAATACGTATTCCTCTGTATGACCGTCAGAGCAACATCGTCTATTTACACATGTGGATGTTCACTTGTGAGCAGGTATATAGTAATCACGTCCTTAATACTGTAAGATACTTACTTCTTTCAGCATTTCAGGTGATAAATTGATATAGTATATTTACAGTCTGTGAGACGAGTGACTGGGATTGCCACCGCACGCTGCCTTGTGGCACCCACGCTGGAACGCTATTACTAGCGTTTTCTAGCGTCAAAGACAAAAACCTCGTCAACATGTTTGCTGCATTTGTGTGTGTGAATTAATTTATAGTTACCACTTGCAACACATAACCTCGAAAAACTGAAAAGATCGCTTTAGTATCTGGTAGGGTGAAATGCCGTAAAATTACTTATTCTTCATAGTGAGATGCGAAATATTTTAACAATATTTCTGAAAAATTTCGAAATTTTTCTCTGTTAAATACGTGCACTAATGGCCGGTGTTATAACAAGCGACACGACTCTATCATTAAATAACAGCTATAGTCTGAAGAGTGGGCTTACAGTGAGATGACTGGTCGGTGATGTCCTCCCCTCACAAATTCCTGAGTGTGTTGCAGTTACGCTAATGGAGAGACACAACTCATATCGCTGTCAGAATCTGTTTAGGTCAACGGCATGCTCCCCTTTCAAATTCCTGAGTATGTTGTAGCTTCGCTAATGCAGGAATGCCACTCATATCGTTGTGAGAATCTGTTTTCGAATAACTACCTTCTCCACCGCTCGAACTGTAACTGTTCCGTTCCTGGTATATAATGGAATTTTACGAGCGTTCTTCACCAACGCCTTAGTTTGTGGCTGATTCTCTGATGGTACTTGCAGTATTGTACAATGTGTCCATTCTGGTCTTCCTAATCTCTTAACTGACAGTTTGCTCTAGGAGCTTCTCAATTTCAGAGATGATAAATCTTTTTCTGGACGCAGATACGTAACCTTTTTGTTTACACCCACATCCCTTCAACAACTATGAAATAAAATTGCTGTGGAAGAAGCCGAACGATTTCACGCTTTTAAAAAAAATCCATCAATGATGAGTGTTGGAATTTGCGGTTTTTATTAAGATTATGCCACAATTTCGAACAATTTAGCCCGCTTCAGATCCATTCTGACATACACATTTTGTCTTTCTAAGCACTGAATAATGTCGCTTTCTTCTGTAGCGGAAGTTTGTATCTAACTACGAACACCTGAGAGATACGTAGCATTATCCGAAACAATGGCTAATGCCCTTGCCATATGTGTCATAAGCAATGTCTCGAATCACTTCTGAAAAATTTCACTATGGATCTAAGGCAGGGAGCCGGTTGGTTTATTACATTTTAAACAAACCAATCTGTTAACAGCAAAGTGTAACAATGAAGGTGGAAGAGTCATTGGCATTTAAGCAAAAAATTAACTCTAAAACGATTAAGTAACATTTTCAGAGGTTAAACATACAGAAGAATTGTACAAGTACGTCAGCGCCTAAAAAGAAATACCTAAGGGAGTCAAGACAGTATTAACAACTTGGTACCGAAAACTTCAAGTCAAGCGAGATCAGTAATATTAATAATCTATAGCAACTAAACCAGCAGGCTGTGCTCAATCAGATCGTTAGAAAATCGTTCACTAGATTTCAAGAAGGCCCACTCGAAGCATGTCTGTAATGTCAATCCAAATACGTCGTTGCCTGCAGATAAGATACTTTTTACTTCTTTTTCTTTTTAGCTTTCAACTTAGCTCCACTCGGCACGCAGAACAATACAGCAAGGCCTGCTTCCATGGTCTCTATTCAATTTCGCGAGTTCAAGAAATATAAATGCCAAAAAAAACTTTAGAGCATTACTCAAGCATGCAGATACCTAGGTAATATGAAAAGGCGCCTCTTGTGGAGACACTAAAAAGCCACGGCAAATTTAATGATCAGCGCACGTTCGGCACAAGTCGCGAAACGTGCCCAAAACAGCCAGAAACGGTACAGTCCAGAAACAAACGAGCTGATATACGCCACACAATAATCAGGTCAGCCACAGAGAAACTATTCAAAAACTTGACAGATGATCACGATGCTCAGGACCACAACACTTATTTGTCTAATTCAAAATTGCTGTCATTCGCTAGAGATGATAGCTGAGCATGTAGGCCCTAATTCTGAGGTGACGTTGGTTCCAAGCCAGTATGCATCCTCCAGATGGTTGAGTGGCTGACAGTTTGAATTCCAACAGGTGTGTCAGTGCCAACAACAAACACCCCAAGCCATTCTGCTGGCTTCAAGCGATGATCAGCCCGCAAGGATATCAACAAGTCAGTGGCAATAGTAAAGCCCAAACTATACACAGTCCTGCAGCCAAGACAACACTCCTCGAGTGTGCGGCACATGTCCATATTTTACGTCTTGGCGCCGCCTCCTTACCCCCTGGCAGGAAGATGTCCTTCGATTCCCCAGCAACTGGTCAGAGGCTACACGCGAGCGGCCCAGTATGGAATCTCTCCACATAAACACCTATAGGTTTAAAAGAAAATTAACAGACAGTGTGGTGCAAAACCATCTGATGTAGTTCCGTGTAAAACCGTTTTTCGCCCTCGTTTAACAACAAGCGCTACCAGTGTCCCCTCGAGCGTTCCGCCACACCTGCCCCTAGGTACTGAACGGCTGGTATTAAACCAAGTTTCATGGAGCCTCAACACACTTTTGAATGTTACATTTCTGATCTATCACAGAAACCTGCTCCGCGGTGAAGCAATATCTCTCCTCTGAATGTAATATTTTACGTCCGTTAGAAACTAAATAACTGAATTCTATGCTTTTGTGCTTTGTAGACAGTGAAAAGTTGCTGGCTGTAAAAAGCTCGTTTTTTGAAGTCACACAACCAGTTATGATAGTTGGAATAATTCTTTCTCTTATAATAGCTCAGTATATTGATGAACAGCGTTTTTTCTGAAAAAATCTACCAAAGCTAGTACTTGTTATAACTCACCCGTCTTCTTCTGTTGTCTGCAGCTCTGCTGTGCCAGTCTCATCAGAGTCTATACTGACCTGGTTTTTTCCCTAAGGTTAAAACAGTACAACAGTTTAGTTACAAAGCTGTAGCAGTTCCATTTACAGTGTGACCAAAAGGAAATAAGAGCTTACCTTTTTTCCTTTTATTTCTCAAAGTAGTCCGTCACCGACTAAACGAATTCGCGGTCCTGGCTATGCAGCACGCTTTTGTCTCTCTGTTTTACTTTGCTTGTGGGACTTGCACCAATCGTCGCACTGGCAGTAGTTTGAAATTAAACAGAAGTGAATAAACGCTAAAAACACCAAAAACAAGACAAACTACGAACTAGTGCTCTAGTTAAACAAAGTGAAACAACTGAAACAACAACGCCCGCTATAAGCGACTCACTCATTGGTGCGTCCGACGCACACGCACACGCACTCACACACACACACACACACACACACACACACACACACACGCACATAGCTTTTGCAAGACGACTAGTGACTAGTGCTGCCTGATCCAGCGAAATCGGTCATTGGTTGGCTTCCTGTGACCGCTAAGGAATGACCATGCTACTGAAATATCAACAGACTGTACATTGTTACATCAGTATTTGTCTCGTGGATTACATCGTCTTCTCTGTTTAAGGTGTTTTAGATTACTAAGATATCTCACAACTCTCCAAAAAGGTAGTCAGATTGTGTTAGTGTGGTATGCGTAGGACCTTCAGTACACACACCATCAAGTTATTTGACTTGCCGCTCTAACGAAGTAGGCGAGTGTCAGCAATATGTCTCGTGGTCTTATCGTGGCGTGTTTATGTTCTGCCGTTAGGTCAGACGATAGAAATGCTACTTGCACGCTTGGAGTAGCAGATTGACGGTGACCAACTTTAAACAAAACTTGATTAATTTTCACACACATTTATTAAAATAATAACAAGCATAAAAATTACTTAGCTTGGTTCCGGATGCTATTTACAATTGACAATCTGAAGTTGCTTTGGTATTGGTACGTTAATCTTATTCTCACATATATCTTTGATATTTCACGAAAGTGTCTATTCTTTTAGCTTGATGGCTATGTACAGCAATATGGGAATCTTATTAGGCGCAGACTGAAACTTGACTATAGACTGGTACAGACAAATGTAGAACTCGTATAGACTGGTACATACTAATGCAGGTTGGTGTAGACTGGTGCAGACAAATGCAGACTGACTAATCGGAGGTCTGTACACTCGTTATACCACCTCGCCCATTCATGTATCACTGCGCAAGTGTGATCCGCAAGGAGGAAAGGTTCTACTTTAGCAGCAATCTCATTAGCTGCGTTACATATTAATACGTGGATCGGTGGAAGCAGAATTTGGTCCGTCTCTAAGACAGCGCCATCTCGTAGTGCGGGGACGGACGGGCGCTGTGCCTGCACTGTTGTGCTTAGCGGGGCGCGCTCTGGTGGGAAAGTTGTGTACGCGCTGACTACGCGGAACTATGTACACGACAGTTAGGCAGTCGAACGCAATAGATTGACAGTAAAACTAATCATACTTAGAAACAGTTCCGGACAAATACGACGTGATCAAACGAAACTGCTGGAAGAAGCGGCAGTGTAAAGAACAGCATGCAATGACGCCTCTGCATTGGAGCACGCATACACGAACATTTACCGAGGTCAGCATGTGAAATGCACAGTACTAGAAGCTATAGACACGTCTTAACGAAATCCTAGAACTCATATGTAGATTGGGACGAAACTTAGGATTTCCCCAGAATACTTAAATTCTCTCTATTTTATTATTTTATCGAGGAATGACTTGAAATATTATTGGATTTGTCATCATAATACACGAAAAATAAGAATCTCAAACTTACAGAATAAATGTGTACTCCTTTACGGGGATAGGACGGTCAATCGGCCGTGGCCTTGATGAAGGAACCATTCCAGCATACGCCCGAAGTTATCTGTGAAAACGGTAGGAAAAATACCTCTGTGTGGATGAAAAGAGAGAATTCCAGCCTCCCTAATTGTTCTAATAACTGTATTGCCTCTTTCGGTTGGTCCCCTTTGTGCAATGCTCTTTGACTCTGTGGGCACATAGCTTTGCTCTTCATCGCTGCAGACATCAGGGATCTCCGGTGTTTACTCTGGAACCATTATCACACTGATACGCCCCTGGCACTAAGTCCAAACCGCTGGAAAAACTGTCTCCAGTCCCCGGACGCCATCTTCTCGTTCCTTCAATCCACCTGAAAAACTGAGTTAGCGTACCAACGCCCCCCCCCCCCCTCTCCCCCGTCCGTCCCTGACGATGCGATGAGTGAATGAGTGATAGATTGAACAAGACATCACTGTCGTGCAGTCATGCACTGTAGATCTTTTCACATGATATTATCGCGATAACATAACAGTAGTGTAATGTGATAACGTGTTGTAGTTATCACCTCTCAATATTAACCATTATTTTAAGACCTCTAAGTAATCTTTGATTGTATAGTGTCCATTACTTACAAAGAACGATTTTGTACGTTTTTAAATACACTTCTGGAAACTGAAATAAAAACACCGTAAATTCATTGTCCCAGGAAGGGGAAACTTTATTGACACATTCCTGGGGTCAGATACATCACATGATCACACTGACAGAACCACAGGCACATAGACACAGGCAACAGAGCATGCACAATGTCGGCACTAGTACAGTGTATATCCACCTTTCGCAGCAATGCAGGCTGCTATTCTCCCATGGAGACGATCGTAGAGATTCTGGATGTAGTCCTGTGGAACGGCTTGCCATGCCATTTCCACCTGGCGCCTCAGTTGGAACAGCGTTCGTGCTGGATGTGCAGACCGCGTGAGACGACGCTTCATCCAGTCACAAACATGCTCAGTGGGGGGACAGATCCGGAGATCTTGTTGGCCAGGGTAGTTGACTTACACCTTCTAGAGCACGTTGGGTGGCACGGGATACATGCGGCCGTGCATTGTCCTGTTGGAACAGCAAGTTCCCTTGCCGGTCTACGAATGGTAGAACGATGGGTTCGACGACGGTTTGGATGTACCGTGCACTATTCAGTGTCCCCTCGACGATCACCAGAGGTGTACAGCTAGTGTAGGAGATCGCTCCCCACACCATGATGCCGGGTGTTGGACCTGTGTGCCTCGGTCGTATGCAGTCCTGATTGTGGCGTTCACCTGCACGGTGCCAAACACGCATACGACCATCATTGGCACCAAGGCAGAAGCGACTCTGATCGCTGAAGACGACACGTCTCCATTCGTCCCTCCATTCACGCCTGTCGCGACACCACTGGAGGCGGGCTGCACGATGTTGGGGCGTGAGCGGAAGACGGCCTAACGGTGTGCGGGACCGTAGCCCAGCTTCATGGAGACGGTTGCGAATGGTCCTCGCCGATACCCCAGGAGCAACAGTTCTCCTAATTTGCTGGGAAGTGGCGGTGCGGTCCCCTACGGCACTGCGTAGGATCCTACGATCTTGGCGTGCATCCGTGCGTCGCTGCGGTCCGGTCCCAGGTCGACGGGCACGTGCACCTTCCGCCGACCACTGGCGACAACATCGATGTACTGTGGAGACCTCACGCCCCACGTGTTGAGCAATTCGGCGGTACGTCCACCCGGCCTCCCGCATGCCCACTATACGCCCTCGCTCAAAGTCCGTCAACTGCACATACGGTTCACGTCCACGCTGTCGCGGCATGCTATCAGTGTTAAAGACTGCGATGGAGCTCCGTATGCCACGGCAAACTGGCTGACACTGACGGCGGCGGTGCACAAATGCTGCGCAGCTAGCGCCATTCGGCGGCCAACACCGCGGTTCCTGGTGTGTCCGCTGTGCCGTGCGTGTGATCATTGCTTGTACAGCCCTCTCGCAGTGTCCGGAGCAAATATGGTGGGTCTGATACACCGGTGTCAATGTGTTCTTTTTTCCATTTCCAGGAGTGTATATGTGTTTTTCATTCACTTGCACAATTTATTAAAAAACCCATACCCTTGCAGAAAATGCTGTTTTGAGTTTTTTGTTTGTTTTCCTTGGTACACGTAAATCCAAACTCGCTGTTGTGTCGTCACTATTTACAGAACTATTAATGAAATGTTTTCTACCGTGCGAAAGAGATTAGCAGAGGAAAAAGTGTAAAAATCGGCAGAGGTGTAATTATGGGCATCCCTCAAGAAGGCATATGGGAAGTGCTGCAGTCTGGCCACCGGGACAGAACATGGTGCCTGTTGTTAATAGACAGCAGGAGTGCTCACGTGGAATCATTTTATCAAGCAGTATAATTGCAGCTACGGTTATTGTGTGAATTGGTGTTTGTTCAGGACTGTAAACGTTTGTCAGGTAAGTAAAATCGTTTTCTTTCATTTCATTCTGATTATTTTAAAACAATTTCTCAGTGATATCCGGACTAACGGAGCCCTAAGCTACTTTTAGAAGCACGTTTTACGTTACACACGCTATTAGGTTAGACTTGATACTGGTCATGGCGTGAATATGGGCCCATTGGGTTGGTGTAAAAATGGGCCTCTACTAAAGGAGGGCCCATAATTACCCCATCTCTTCTCTTAAACAATGTAAAAGATTTAAATAATATTATGGGGAAATGGTTGGACGAATTTTGTTTAAAGTTCATATATACAACTCACACAGCAACAAACTAACAAACAGAATTTTCATATTGCGATAATAGACCCTAGTGCTTTTGTTCGTCCTTGCAGAGCGCCGAGAACGAAGAATCGCTATGAACGTAAGGACCAGAGGCATCAGTGGGATAAATCTCACATTCTACGTGCCATAGCAGTTGTGGAAGCAAAGGAGACTTCTGCGAAAGGTGGTACAAGAACATTCGTAGTGCCTCGCACCACATTGCAGAGATTTCTTAAACATGATAAAATTGCTGAGCAAGCAGTTTAAGAGACAAAGCTTGAAAGGAAACCGATTTTAAATGCAGACCTCGAAACACAGCTAGTTTTCTTACCTCCTTGAGGTGGAGTAAAAATTCTTTGAGTGCAGAAACTTCTAGGCAGATTAAACTGTGTGCCACAGCGAGACTCAAACTCAGGACCTTCGGGTTTCGTGGGCAAGTGCTCTAGTAATTGAGCTATTCAAGCACGACTCAGAACCCGTTCTCATAGATTTAATTCTGCCAGTGTCTCGTCTCCTCCTTCCAAACTTCACATAAGCTGTGTGTTCACTGGGTTACAATCTATGATTCGTTACATCTTCACCGACGCTCACTTCATAGCTGGTTGCAGGAAATACTTTCTGCATGGTGGATCATATATCTAATGTTTCTCTATCACATGCTCCTCTACTTGCTATCTCTGGACCATCGCGATAATCTGCTTCTTCTTCGAGTTATTCTGATGTGTAGTTAGATCAAGCTCTAGATATGCCATTTGATGAAGACATTGAAACACAGGGAAGATCTCCAGAGACTTGCTGTTTCGCCAATCGACATATCTCCTGTCCTCAACGTTAAGAAGAGAACCACAACGCGGAAACGAAATTTAGCAACCACCTGCCACATCACTGGAACGTCATAGAAAGCTCAGTTGACAAAGGCGCTTGACAAAAGTGCTGTCAAGAAAAGATCGTTAAGTTTTTCTGGGGTTAGAGGCCGGCTTGCAGACAGAGGTGCAAAATCCAAAGGCCTTCAAGGAAAGAAAATTTGTTCCACGAAGCTATTTGATTCGTCATCGGACTCTTCAGGCTGTTGCAACCCTCATCTTGTGGACAGCGATAATGGCATTGATGTGAACGATGGGGATATGCCAGACTCAAGCATGCAAGTGGCTTCTTTTGAGAGGAAAAGTTCTCTCAAGACGGGGGATGAGACGTGTGGAGTAAGTGTGGTATGTGCCAAATGTGGGCACAATTAGATTGTGCTTGCGCTCAAGGAGCTACTTACGTTTGCCATTAATGTAAATAATTTCAGATTACATGCATAAATGAACGAAAGTGCTTTTTGTCGACTAGTCTACCATATTTTTTTTTTACCCAGTTCATCAAAATATTTCAAAAGATTTCCTGCACGTTTTTGCAGATGCCCATAATTGCACCCCATTTTTATAAGTTCCATTTTACAAGCTTGTTTAAAACTTTGTTTTCAAATAGAAATAATGGATACTAATCACTGCTCCGCCTCTCATAATTTCATGAACTTGTTGTAGTTGTTAATGAAGGTATAAAATATACAATTTTTACAAAATAAGGTACCTTTAAGTCAAAAACAGAGAAGGGTGTCCTTATTTACAATTTTTCCTCTACATATACTCACTTGATGCAGTGAGGAAGTCCAGTTTTTAAACATGTAAAGAGAGCGGCATCACTACTGCTAGTTACTACTCTTACGGTTCTTGACTGCTGTTTAAAAATTGTTTCCGTTTCATGCCTTAGATCTCCCAGAATTAATTCCCATAGCTATGAACTCAGTGTACATAGGAACAGGCAATGATTGCTACAAACAGATGACAGAATGATAAGAGCGAAACGTCCTGATAACATTCTTTTTGTCAGCATCTTTGTGTGTTCATTCCACTTTAGCTGACAATCAATTTCAGCCCTAAAAACTTTGTGTTTGTTACGCTACAAATATATTGTCTATGCATAATGCAAATAATTGTGTTTCCTCGTCATCATGAGGTGTATACTCTTTGCTTTCTTTATGTTCGGTGTTAATTGGCTGCATTTTGCCCACTCCTAAATATTTTGTGGATTTCATTCGCTTTCTCCAATAGTACTGGCGTATTATCCGCGAGATGTGTTGTATGTATGTGCAAAGAGAATCTTTTCTTCATATTTCTATCGATGTATACAGCGTGACTCAAAAAGATAACATTTGAAAATGCACAAACTCACTGTATAATGTACATGGAAAGATATAACTTTACACACATGCCTGAAATGATGTGTGGTTTTACTGAAACTAACAACGTGTGCCAAAACCAGCCAACAGATGCCACTGGACAGCAACACGGCATTTCCCTCTAACGGCATCCGTACAAACTCTGCCTCCATCAAGAACCTTTAGACAATGATATCTGACACAGACAGCATTTGAGGCGTGGGCGCTAAACAAGAAAGGAAATACAGGCAAAGGTGACGACTTATTGGCTAACTTGTTGTGGACCGCCGAAGCCAAGTCTGTTAACAAACACCACTTCAGCATTTGGACTACCGAGGATCTTAGAACTGTCGAGGCAGCAACACTGCAATGCCTCAGGGCTCTGTCCTCTCCACTCTCCTCTACCTCCTGTACACAGCAGATATGCCCCAACCCCCCCCCCCCCCCCTCCAGCACACCTCTTGCAATTTGCAGATGACACCGCATTCCTCGCCCTCACTCCTATCCTCCAACGGTCCCAACGCCTTCTCCAGAATCACCTTGAACTTTTAGCCGCATGGTGTAACCAGTGGCTCCTGAAAATCAATCTTTCCAAGACCCAGGCAATCATCATACGTCGTGCCACTCACTCCTTCCAGCTCCTGGATTTCTCCCTTACCGTCTGCGCCCGTCCCGCTTGCCTCATCCCGAACCCTCACCTACCTTGGCCTCACCATTGACCGTCACCTCACCTGGATCCCTCATCTCCGCTCCATCCAATCCAAAGCCCACAACACCCTCCGACTCCTCAAACTCCTCTCTGGATGGACATGGGGGTTGAACCCCTCTACCATCCTCCACACCTACAAATCCTTTATCTGTTCCATCCTCTGTTATGCCACTCCTGCCTGGACATCTGCCCCCCCCCCCCCTCTAAATTCTGTGAGTGGCTTCCATCAACTCCCCCTCCCGGATGATGCGCTCTCTCCCTCCATTTATCCGTTCTGTCAACTCTGATCCTCATTCCCCTCCTTTCCTCCATCCCTCTCCCCCCAATTCCATCCTCTTTTTTCCCCACCTACACTCTCTCTGGCCCCCTTCTCTCACCCAAGTCCTTTTGCATTTCACTCCTCTTTCTTTTCCTATTCCCTCTCACCTCTGCCCTGCCCCTCCCCCCCCCCCCCCTTATGAGTCCTCTCCCTCCAATGGTTCCTCCCCCCTCGTTTTTCCACTCCCCCCTCCTTCTTTTCCCCATCATCTGTTCAGGTCCATCACCCCCCCCTCCCCCCCCCCCCCATCTGCTCTAGGCTATGGTGTGTCATCTTTGTGCCGACAATTTAGTGCAGTGTTTACAGTGTGTGTTCAGTGTTGTGTGTCTTTTCCGAAGTGCTGCGAACGGACATCATAATGTCGCTGGGTGTGATTTTATATATCATGCGAACAGAAACCAGACTGTCGCCATATTTTTAATTGTCTGTCTACTATGTTACCTGTCTGTTTCCTGTGTATTTTATTCGCTTTGCCAACCCTATGCTTTATGTTTTAACTTTCCACAATTCTCCGCCGTTTTACAATTAAGTCACCGTTTTATCGCCTGATTTTATTGTTTCTTAACTTCTTCTTACGTTTCAAAAAGTCTGTAGGCTGCAGAGCAGCGTAATAAGTTTGCTGCCAGCCCGCCCCCTTCGGGGGACATCGAAATTCAATAAAGAAAAAGAAAACAACACTGCATGACGAGAAGCTCGTGGTGTGGGGTGGGTTTACATCGGGAGTCGTGATCGAACCTATTTCTTTCGAGGAATAGCGTGGTGCTTCTTTCCAAACTGTCAGTGTGCGGGTGCCAGGTATGGCGACAAGTTACAGAGCTTTCCCATCTCTAGCCCTTCGGACAAGCACTTGTTGGTAGGTACGACTTTTGTGGAAAATGGCGCTCCAACCTATTGCACTTAGCCTGGTGAGACTCACGTCTGAGCCGCCACTTCCATCATGGTAGCTGGCTGCTGTGACCGAGAGGTTCTCGGCGCTTCAGTCCGGAACGCGTGGCTGCTACGGTCGCAGGTTCGAATCCTGCCTCGGGCTTGGATGTGTGGTGTCCTTTGGTTAGTTAGGTTTAAGTAGTTCTAAATCTAGGGGACTGATGACCTGAGATGTTAAGTCCCAAAGTGCTTAGAGCCATTTTTGAACCGTCATGGTAGGCTTTCCATGTCCCCAAATCTCGGTCCGTGTGATTATTGGTTGTGGTGTTAGCTGAAGTCTCAAGTCAATCGCAACCATCCAACTTTATTAGAAACCCTAAAATGCAACATCCGACGGTAGTTTCTCATTTTATGTACTGACGTGGCACACAGCGCTGTTGACAACACCCTCCCTCGACTACAGGTCTTATTGATGAATGACGGCAGACATGTTTAGCATTTGGTATAAAGATCATCGTCTGCCGAAAAAAATTATTACGGTAATTATTGTTTTTGTCTCTTATGAAGTAATACCTGTTGGCCATTTTGCGCACATCTTTGGTCTCGATAAAATCCAATCGCATTTCAAGCAAGTGTATCCGTTTCTACCTCTCTGCATATGTCATTTCTCGTTGTATTTAAGTTTCAAATGTTAACTGACTTGTGGGTCACTGCGTGTTAAGAACAAAATTGGACCCAGTATACTACCCTGTGGAATACCTATTTTTACTTATTTTCTCACACAGAGACATGTGCAGTTATTCTTAACTTTTGCATTTTGTTTTCATTCTAGCTCTGCAGAGTAATCCGGAATATTTTAATACGTATATGCTTCACAATGAAATAAGCTCTGGAATACCAAAAGACGTGGATCTCAGAGATAAGGGCGGTCCCGCGGTGATGCCGCCGTGCTGGCGGCCAGTTGGCGGGTCCTCATCAGCATGCCCCTGGCCCCCGCATGCATTACGGCTTTTGGAAGCACCCTCGAGCGCCGCCGGCTGGAGGTGGTCCAGGCGCGCCGCGGTAATACCTTTATGACGATCGTAAATCGGGGCCCGAAGCCGTGATCGCCATGTGCCCGGGGCACGCCCCTTCCGCGTCGGCGCGCGCCGAGTGCCGGTGGAGGGCGCGGGAGCGGACGCGCCGCGGTGGAGCTGCCCGCCCGCCGGGCCGCTCTTTGGCCGCTCGCCCGGGCCCTGTCCGGGCAGCGATTGGCTCCTGGTAGCAGGTCTCAGCGTTCGGCGTTGTGCTAACACTGGTGACTTCGGGAAGAGCAACCGGCAGCCACACGAACCCATTCGTGACATCTGCAGTTTATCGTTGTTACAATCTTTTATACATAATACGCTACTGGCCATTAAAATTGCTACACCACGAAGATGACGTGCTGCAGACGCCAAATTTAACCGACAGGAAGAAGATGCTCTGATATGCAAATGATTAGCTTTTCAGGGCATTCACTCAAAGTTGGTACCATTGGCGACACCTAAAACGAGCTGACATGAGGAAAGTTTCCATCCGAATTCACATACAGAAACAGCAGTTGACGGGCGTTGCCTGGTGAAGCGTGTTCTAAGGCCTCGTGTATGGAGGAGAAATGCGTTCCATCACGTTTCCGACTTTGATAAAGGTCATATTATAGCCTATCTCATTTGCGGTTTATCGTATCGCGACATTGCTGCTCGCGTTGGTCGAGATCCAATGACTGTTAGCAGAATATGGAATCGGTGGGTTCTGGAGGGTAATACGGAACGCCGTGCTGGATCCCAACGGCCTCGTATCACTAGCAGTCGAGATGACAAGCATCTTATCCGCCTGGCTGTAACGGATCGTGCAGCCACGTCTCGATCCCTGAGTCATCAGATGGGGACATTTGCATGGCAACAAACAGCTGCATAAACAGTTCGACGACGTATGCAGCTGTATGGACTATCAGCTCGGAGACCATGGCTGCTGTTACCCTTGACGCTGCATCACAGACAGGAGAGCCTGCTTAGGTGTACTCAACGACGAACCTGGGTGCACGAATGCCAAAACATCATTGTTTCGGATGAATCAAGGTTCCGTTTACATCATAATGATGGTAGTATCCGTGTTTGGCGACATCGCGGTGAACGCACATTCGAAGCGTATTTCCGTCATCGCCATACTGGCGTATCATCCGGCATGGTGGTATGGGGTTCCATTGGTTACATGTCTCGGTCACCTCTTGTTCACACTGACGTCAATTTGAACAGTGGACGTTACATTTCAAATATGTTACGAGCCGTGGCTCTACCCTTCATTCGATCCCTGCGAAACCCTACAGTTCAGTAGGAAAATGCACGACCACATGTTGCACGTCCTGTACGGGCCTTTCTGGATACAGTAAATGTTCGACTGCTGCTCTGACCAGCAGATTCTCCAGATCTCTCACCAATGGAAATCGTCGGGCCAATGGTAGCCGAGTAACTGGTTCGTCACAATACGCCAGTCACTACTCTTGATAAACTGTGGTATCGTTTTGAAGCTGCATGGGCAGCTGTACCTGTAGACGCTATCCAAGCTCTGTTTGACTCAATGCCCAGGCGTATCAAGGCCGTTATTACGGCCAGAGGTGGTTGTTCTGGGTACTGATTTCTCAGGATCTATGCATCCGAATTCCGTGAAAATGTAATCACTTGTCAGTTCTAGTATAATATATTCGCCCAATGAATACTCGTTTATCATCTGCATTTCTTCTTGGAGTAGCAATTTTAATGGAGAGTAGTGTACTTAAACACCATAAATGCCCCAGCGCACGCGAAACCAAATCGAAGTAATCCGTTGAATTACCTGAAAACTGTGGTTACCAGAAACACGACACATTACCATGCCTAATGCGGTGTAGGAAAATCGTTAGCATTCATACAGCTTCCAATCGTCCCAGAATGGATACATACAGGTACTTCACCATTTTTCCTGCAAAGTAGTGGCACGTTCTGGTAATGATATGGAGGAGAGAAGCGAAAACGTGCCCTTGTCTCCAAAATAAACCACAAAGGCTGAACACTGTCCAGATCTGGTGCCTGTGGTTGTGAGGGGAGTCGCGGAACTTCACCTTCGTGCTCACAAAACCAGTGTTGGTCGATGAGAGCTAGTACGTTATTTCTATTTTGAACTGCAATTTACTTAACATTTAATATAAAGGGAGTGGAAGGACTTGATCCATACAGTGCTCATTTCATTTCAACACATTTATTTGCATAATAGATAAATCATTAAGAGAATTATAATCATAAATCAGATAATAATTTCTTTAAGAAACGCCATTCAGGCAAACATAACAAACTGCTTGTTATATAAAACCACAAATGAATTAATATCTTTAAAAACATTTAAAAACCGCCACTCAGGCCAATTTTACAAACAGCTTGTTATATGAAACCACAAGCGAATTAATCTTTTTGTAAACATTTAAAAAACCACCACTCGAGGTAAGTAAAACATTTTAAATAAATTTTACATCAAAGAACCAGGAAATCAATTATTATTTCCACATAGATTGAAAACCATCCCTCCCGGGCGAGATATTACCAAACAACTTTACAAAAATGGCTCTGAGCACTATGCGACTTAACTTCTGAGGTCATCAGTCGCATAGAACTTAGAACTACTTAAACCTAACTAACCTATGGACATCACACACATCCATCCCCTAGGCAGGATTCGATTCTGCGACCGTAGCAGCCGCTCGGCTCCAGACTGTAGCGCCTAGAACCGCACAGCCACTCAGGCCGGCAACCACTTTACAAGCTTATAGACAGTTTGATCAATAATAACCCAGTTATTTCCCCATCAAAATTGACATACGTCACTAAGGCTGAATTGCACCGCAATTTTAGAAAACGGTTTCAATTGAGACACATTCTTCTAGAAATCCCTCAAGACAAATATTTAAAACATTTAACCCGCGCAACGTTGCAGAGCTACCACAAGTTTTAGAAAACTGCAGCTTGTACAATAACTTAGGCCCGAGATTGTGAGGCGGCGGCTCGGCCACGAACGGTGGAGGCAACTGAGTACTTACCTTAGAATTAAGATGTGGACTCCGTTTGTACTTCCACTCCGTTCAGAACACCGAAATCGGAACCAAACAGCACACCCGAGCTCAGGCGAAGTCCACCGCCCGTACGCCAGCCAGTAATTTAAAAAGGAGAGACTGTGCACTTCGGTGGCCTACTGTTTCCGATCTCTGAAACATAAATCAGAAGTGACAACAGGGAACCAAACAACCCTTCCTTCACCTTAATACTCAAACTTATACGGAAAACTACTTCGATAAAATGGACAATAATGAAACTGGTTTCATTCCTTTCAGCAGAACCCCATAAACAAATGATGCAAACGAAACTGGCTCATTATAAACCAAGCATCACATGGAGCACCATATGTGAGCCTGTAATGTACCACACGGTAATCTTTAGACAAGGAACATAGATCGTTCGGTAAGGCTGCGCACACGTATAAATGTTTTCGATACTTGTCAGGTAAAGTATGAACAATACTATTAAGGAGTGAAGCACACACGTAATAAGAGGAACGAAATATCATACCACAGTACTTCCAACGGTTTGCTGCCTCAAGAGCAATCATCATTATATTTCACTAATCGTTGGTAGGACTTGAATTGATGCCAGCTGCTGGATCGATGTGGCGAAGACACCAGACATTGCTTAGTCCGATAGTAACAGTGTGTTCCTTCACGGAAGCGAGCACATGCATAGTTTCACGAGGTTGCCAAGAAGCCACAGCGCCGGCCCGCTGTTACTGACCCCAGTACGACCAAGCGCTAACTGCCGCCCGTACTCAGGCACACCGTGCTCGATAACGTCTCTCCATCGTCTCGCTAATACGCGCACTTCCGCGTGCCGTGCCCAACGTAGTTGAACCTTTGCACTCCGTACGGCCCGCTATATCCTGAACCGGCCCAGGCTCCAAACGCAAACTGCTGCCAGAGGGAACCGATAGTGCCTAACCAAAGATAGCCCTGGCATCAGTCCCGCCACGGCTCAAGAGCTGTGTCGTCAGGGACCTTGTCGTCTTGCAGAACAGCATCAATACTGAAGAACAAGCATTGTACCATGGGATGGCCATGATCAGCCAAATCGTTGGCATTTATGCAGCCCTGGCGAGTAACCGTGGGGCTCATCGAGCACTGTGATAAGAGTGGCCAAATCATCACTGAACCTCGCCACATTTCACTCTTGGGATGTAAATTTAGCCTCTAATTAAAAATTGTGAAACAAGGCCCATTGGATTAAATGACATTCTTGCATTCCTCCATTGCCCAGGTTTTATGGCACGTACACCACGTTTTCACGTTACCGGCATTTCCATCACCGATGAACTGTTTTGGAATTCCAGTTCGCCCTGCAGTTCACGGCTTACGGAGAGCCCTTGTTGTTTTGGTGCTGAAAGGCTTGGCGAGTGCTACATTCAGTTTTACCTTGAATTTGGCAGCTGTCGTCCTCTTATATTTCGTCGCAGTCCTCTTCAGTGGCCGTCCGTCACAATCACTCCACTTTCGTGCACGTTAAGACTTAGCTGATGACGTTTTCCATCCTTCCCTGCTGTAAAATCTTCGATGTCGTAGCTCTTGGACCATCAACACTTCGGCTACCTTTGATGTGCAGCACCTACAATTCTTCATCCGTGGAATTTGCTTAGCTCCCCCCCCCCCCCCCCCCCAAAAAAAAATGCACTCACAGCTACACTGAACACTTTTCTGGACACGAATGAAAGTTGAAACGTACTGCGGAAGTTGCACAGCTGCCGTTCGTGGTCAAATAAGACACCACGTTCTGGGAGCTTGGCTAGCCTCTACATTTATGTTCGAACATGCTTTTCTGACGGTGTTTCGATATCCAAGCCTTGTATATCTCCATATCACTGATGTTGATTAGCACTGGGATTTTGGAACATGTACTGTGTTCGAACATTGTGAATAAGCTGGAGATAAATGATCTAATAATAGAAAGCATGGATTCAGAAAACATCGTCCTTTTGAAACATCGGATCTTTAGTGACACGTTTGTATCCAGCAGACAAAATAGTCCAGATCATCCAGGATGCCCACCTCCAATTACAGCGATTGGGGAAGGTGGTGGCTTTCTGATGTGTTTCGGGGCATGTCGGCATTGCTGGGAATGAAAGGGCCGATATCGCAGCCAAGGAGGCGTGTCTCATCCACAAGTATCTCAGTGTGCTATACCCCTGCACGCACGTACCTTGCTGTTGAGCTCACGAGTCATGCGTCGGTGGAAGGATGAGTGGCTGGAAGTGACTGACAATAAGCTCCGTGTAGTCAAGCCCACAACGGGTGTGTGGTGTACTTCTTTCCAGCCCTGTCGACGGGACGAGGTTCACCTCACTCGGCTTCGGATAGGCTCCAGCCCTATGACACATGGCTTCGTGCTCCGGGGGGAGGACCCTCCAATTTGTGGTGCTTGTGGCGTTCGGGTCACTGTGCGCCACGTTTTATTGGATTGTGATTTTAGAGCCCCTGATGCGTAGTCTGCCCTACATGGCATACATGTTGTTGGAGTAGTGTCGGCCTCTTTTATTGAACTTCATCGTGGGACCTATACATGCTGTTGACATGATTGGGGACATGTTGAGTCAGACAGATGACGGAATCGACTGAGAGAAAGGGAGGAAGATTTATACAGAAAGATGGGTGGAAGTACAGAGTTAGTGGACACGTGGAAAAGTAAATGTGGGGGCAGAGATCCAAATAGGGGGATACACGTATATGGTCAGAGAGGGAGAGGCGAAGAATATAGGTTCAGAGACAATTGATGGAAGAAGTGGAGAGAAAGTGGGGGAGGAGGAAATGAAGTAAAGGAAGCGATGTGAAGGAGATATACAAAGGCAGCTTGATTACATGAATGAACAGAGGGAACAACAGGTGGACACAGAGCAAGAGGAGGAGAAGGAGGAGGAGGTGTGTGCAATTGATGTGCCGAACGTATATGTGGGCGAAGCCGCAGGCAAAAGGCCAGGAGTCCTAAAAAAAGTGCTGAAACGCCCGTCATCTCTTCTTCCACGCTTCCGTAACGTCGCATGAAGCCCCGTCTGTGGCCACTTCCGGGACGTCATGCACTTCGGAAACGTCTTTTAGCGGATCCCGACTGATTTTGTGCATTGCGTCACTGTAAAGTCAGTGTAAATGCGAATAGCAAGCCTGGCTCTGACGCACGAGATTGAGCTAAATTTCCCACACCTCCAAATTTATTAAAGTTCTGTAGTAATCCTACTACTTTCAGAAAGACCACTGCACGGGAAAATGCACACTTGCTCATAGCAACTTCAGGCTGCAATCTCCGCAACAGGAAAATGAAAATATAGTTCAATGTCAATAAATAAACAGTGACACAAAAGACACCACGCTAAAATTTTAAACGAAATGAATACAATTCAGTGCCGCCAATGAGGACATCTTCAGTTTTATCTCATTCACTAAACGCTACAGTCCTAGCTACTTGGTTCACAACGCTGTCAACACTGAACAACACTATGCAGCATTATTAAACTGTCACTTTCTTGTAACCTCATTAATCGTCTTCCATTGTAGCACAGACGAGTGTAATGTGGACCAAAGCTTCCTACAACCTTCCTCTCCAATCTTACAAAAGCTTGTTGCCCTGCAGTTCGTCGATCACCTCGGCGACGCTTCAAACACCAGTCTACACGTACGAAATATAAGGGAAAATTCCAAGAGTTCATGTGAGCTATAACGAGGTTTAACGTATGACACAGACACCAGATTTCGCCATAATTCTGTCCAATGCCACTGTAGACACGATGGAAAGATCGTCACATCCGCTCTTAGCCGCACTTCGCCCTTCCTATGACACCTCTGTGTTGGAGGTCAGAACCGCGTCACCCAGCAATGAAATCAAGTGAATTTTATTTTAGTGGCGGAGCAGACTTTCCAGGCATAAAGCCGTTCAGAATCGAGAAGGAAAAACCTCAAGCTTTGACATAAAGGAGGCCAATGAAATCACCACTTCCTGAGGGACGATTAGTCTCATTTGTTCACCCATGAGCAGCAGAACAACGTTCTTAACAATATTCAACACTGCTTAACCAGCCAACCGAGTCAATGCTTCTGTGACGATGTCATGGAGCAGGCAACGCCTTCGGCACCCACGAGATTTCGCCTGCCAGCCAGTAGTACCTAGCGGAGTAGATGAGTGCCACTCAGTTGAATCTGTGTCGAAGTACAGGTAACTAAAGTCCTGTGGAAAGCTGTACTTGTGGTACCGAGATTAGTGCCACAACGAGGAGTCTTTTCCGTTTTATTCTTGCATGCGCCAATGTTCCTACCCCCATGGTCACGCCAGAAGAGGGCACGAAATAGGAGAGCTGAGAAAGCACAAATACCGTTTGCTGCTTCGGGTCCGGTTCAACTGTTTTTGAACGGTTTCTTGTGGCTCGACACAGTATAACAGAGCAAACGCGGCGTCCGGACTACACTCCAAAGGGCTCTGATCGCGTTAATTGGAGTTGCAGCTTCGCAATGTTGTTAGAGAATAGTTGAATCTTCTGAATTGCACTATGAACTGACGTTTTGGACAGCTATATATGTGGGAATGGAGGCGTCAAGGAAAGTAGTGGTTTAGTTTATGCCACCTCAAGCCCTTTACTTGCCGACTCTGAACAGGGTCTGACTGGAATGTTTCCTTTGGCCACACGAAAAATGTCGTTTAGCTTCAACGTTGGGCGTCGCCGTTCTGACCTCCATTGGAGAGGTGTCAGAAAAAGGGGTAAAATGCGAGTAAGAGGGTGTGTCAAGTTCGTGGTTGCGTTGGGCAGAATTGTGATGAAATTTTTTACCAGGATGACTTTGTTAACGTACTTAACATCTCACATGACCTAACAGTTACATCGACACCTGGCTTTCTGAAGCGTCAACGAACCCAAGGATAGTGTCACAGGGCGCCAAACTTTTGCGTCCTTACAGCATCTTTAAGAAAATGTGCTATATCGCAACGAGAGATAATTAAAGGATTCTAAAAATGGTGACCTCTTCAATGCATAATTTTAGGTCTCCTTCTACTGAGCGTATACACACTCGCTAAAACTGCAGCACTCGCCTAGACAACTGGAATGGCTCGCCCAGAAATGCACGCCGCCTTGTGGAATTCGTTTTCGGATTCTCAGAAATTATTATATACTGCGAAATAAGCCTGTCGATTGTGAAAGGGTCACCTTCTCCTGCCTTCATAAGTGTACTATTGAAATCCATCTCCGTTCCAGAGAGCACACGACTTGATCAACCCCCGAGTTCCGAATCGCTTCAAGAAATAATTTTAACATTTTATCCGTCGGCACAATGAACGTCGATTCGATGGTCAACGTTTAGCTTGCATAGTTTTCCGTGATGGTGAAAGCAGAGAAACGATGCAGCTTATTTATATGGCATGTGCATCTCAACGTGTTACTCGCGTTCACAGAGCGCTACGGCTGTATCTGGCTAGCAAAGGACACAGTTTATTTACGAGATGGGCGTGCGTAAAATTCCTACTTCACATTTGCCATGTCACACAATATGACACAACGCGTCATTAAGCTGTAGAATGCTTGCGTCGCCTCACTGTGATATTTCTTGTTACAGATGCCCCCCCCCCCCCCCCAACCCACTTAATATTGTAGATGCAACGCACTCTCTAGAAACATAAATTTGTGTCTCTTTGTTCTTACACCCCTTCCCATAGACGTAACAGGGCGATAAATAGTCCCTTCGGTGGGAAATCGAACCCTCCCCAACCAGAACTCAATAAATTTTTTGTGTGTTTACTCAAGAAACAAATCAACACCAAGTAACTATAGTCCCCCAGAAAACTATTTTAGCTATCACATTATGCTCTCCGGCCTTATGATATTATATAGTGTTTACTGCGGCTGACGAATGTTCTGGAATTGGGCGTAGGATCAGGGATTTTAACCTACAAATTGCGAAGTCAACTTGTGGCAACACCTTCCAGCTAAGAGAGATCATTCTGACTATGCTATGGAAGTAGGGTTAACGTAAAAAACTCGAGTATGTTAAGATGTAATTTAAATGTCTCTGAAGCTGATAAATAAGATGAAAAGGTGCTTTCTTTCTTTTATATGCCTAACTGTGCACAAGGTCATATTAGACTTATTGTGCTATAATAAGAGCATATATTATCTATGTCCTCAACCTTTGCTATATTATAATTTTGACAGTAGACTGCAATTGCAGTAGACAATAGAACAATGTAGATGTTTATTGACTCGAGAGACAACTGCTCTGGTGTAAGTTTTGTATTGTCTTTTCAGTCACTGTTCTTGAGTTGGATATCGTTAGTTTAGCCCCTCTATGGTTACCTGCCCGATATGTTTGAACGTGGCCAGTATAGCCGACTGTGTCCTCAAAGCACACAAGCCAGCACAACATATCAAGGTCGCATGGCTGTGGGAGGTTTATTGTTTTATTTTATATTTTTTAAAATTTAGTTTTCATACTTTTTCTTGCCTATAATTATTACTATTTTGTTATTTTATTTTATATTGTTTATTTGTTATTTTGTTTGATTTATATTTAGGTGAAGAAGAACTTCTGAGCCAAAATGGATATAAATACTTTATTGTAGATAACCGGTTAAGATAAAACTAAGTTACCATCTTCAGATCTGTAATACCTTTACAAGACACGCTAAATAGTGTTATACAAGTAATACAACATTAACCCATAGAAAACTAAACGACGACATACCTACGTAGATGGAGGAAGGTAAGTACTGCTGTTTCTATGCAGTACGGTATCTCTTATTTCGTTACTACTCCTCCAGTGTTTGTTGTAAAATAATAATGATGTACGATATATGTCATAGGCAGATATCTAGCAAAGTTTGGCTGTCTACTCTTCAGACAGAGGATAGTATTACCCTGTTTCATATGAGTGCTAGGTATCTAGTTTGGTTTGAACATAGACCTTGGATTATATAGTGGTGTATATGTTATATAAGTGTTCATTTATTTCATATGTAGATATCTAGTGGAGCTTTGGCCATCTACTCTTCAGTAGGGTATGGTATTCAGTTGCTAGGAAGTGGAAAGTTTTCACATCCTCGTCTTTAATCTTTAATGAATTATTGGAGAATGGTTTGTCATAGACTTCGAGTTACGTTAGCGTGTATATGATCGTTTGGTTTATATCCTTGAGACAGAGGACTCTGGCGCTCAGATACTAAGTTGTCATTGTGTTTTAGATTTAATTTATCTGTCCTATAATAGTTCCAACTTCACACTGGGGAACGTAGGTCTTTAGCTGCACTGCTTTATAAAGTAAGGATTATCGAATACCTCTTAATATCCTGTCTAATTTTATTGTGTATATACAAGGGGACATACGCTGTTGTTTAGGCAGTTGGATACAACATATTTTGCAACTACTCCTCCAGTACTTTTTCGTGTAATGATCTGAACGTAGACAGCAGGGGTACTAAAAGGCGAGCTTTCTGTAGGTGGATTCATTTAATTTCGTTCTGCCCAGAGGCAGAGTTTCGTCATGAGTGTTATGGCGTCTATGATGTATGTAGCGGCATATGCTTAACATTAGTGACGTCATTCATATGCATATATCTAACATAGTTATGGACTTCTGCTCTTTGGACAGAAAGTGGCATTACCCTGTTTCATCCAGGTGATAGTAATTAGTTTCTCATTACTTCCGACTGTATTCTGCTCCACATAGATCTCAAGCTACGTTGTTGTAACAAAACTATTTATCAAGGAAATCTTCTAAGTATTCTTTTATTAATCATTTTGGCTGTTGCAGGGTCTGTGACGTGTTCTACAGGCTATAGAAGTTGCTTTCCAGTCTGGATAGCCTTTTTGTAGGTTGTTGTATGAAGACAGATAGTTGGCTACATTACTGTATTACTAGGCATTAAGTTATATATGAGTCCATAACTTACACTAATGTAATACAATGAAAACGTTCTCGTAGGTCTGTGAGTCAGAATTGCGTTTTGCTTTCTAGTGTTCAGTATTCTTTGGCTACAGACGTCCATATACTCAATCTACGTAAGGGACAGTAATTACGTTCGACGATTTTCCGTTGGTGTCCTTCGTAACATTCTTAGCCATGCTATAGACTATCACATCGCTTAATCTTTGGTGCACTATAATGGTATAAGTTTCAGTTTGGTTGCTATAGCTATAGATATTGGGTTAAATAACGCTGTGTTTTGTTTTTAGTAATTTACTAAAAACTTTTTAGCATACAGAATAACTTCTGTTCCTTATAATAAGTTTGAATAGTTTTTTTCTTTCTCTTTTGCAACTACTTTTGTAGCTCACTTAGTGATACTGTCACAAACAGGTTATTGCAGTAATGCTCTAACACAAGTATTGTAAATATAGTTTATTTTGTTCCTTAGCGGTATTCTGTCATGACGAAATCATCAAAAATATTTTAAAAACATTTAAGAACTTTTTATATACGTATTTTGGGAATCGTATTTGACTTTTACTGATAGAATCTGTGTACTGCATCAAGACCTGTTGTGCTTTTGTTCAGTTCTTCTTATGCATTGGCTAGTGACATTCTTGTGGCTCCCTGGAAGATATGATGTTTTGGTAAATTGTGATGCAGATAGCAATTTTAATTTTGACGTGTCAACGCATGGCTCATTTCATGTATTATGTACCACGGAAATTCAGTGGAAAGATTTTGCGTGTAGCTGATACAAGATGTTTATAATTACTTTTATGAAGGTATGTTGTCATTTGGTTCTTAATGTTGCATTATTTGTATTGTACTTTGTAACAAATCTTTGTATTTTGTAACCGACATCGGTTATCTACAGTAAACTTTTTTGTAGCGATCTCTTCTAAGAAGCTCTTCTTCTTCGAGCTATTAACTACAGATCGCCCATTTGAACTCAACATGAATAAAATAATGTTTTACTGTATTTAATTTTTTATAATGACACACATTTTATTCATTTATGCATTACGCTGCATGCGCTAACACATGAAAAATAGCCATGAATACTTAATACACTTATACAAAGTAAACATAAATACAACATCCAACGAAATATCAAATATGGTGCGAAGTTTAAGATAGTAAGTGCATAAATATTTCATATTAAGTAGATATACTTAAAATACAATCTTGTTACGTAGATAAACTTTCCTGACAGCTTACTGCGTCGCAAGCTGAAAGATTCGCCAAAACAATAACAAAATATTTAGCAGCACAAATCTTGTTATTATCTTCTACTTCAAGATTCTTACCATTTTTTATTTAGAGTATGCAATAATAAATGAACTCACGTGAATAACTTTGGTGCGAAGCATAATAAAACCTAATGCGAATTAAATCTGAGCATAGTGGGAGAAATAAGGAGATCAGAGAAGCAATATATGTACGACAAAATGCGGTTAGTTTTTCCGTCCTGTTTGAAAATTGACCAACGTAGCATGTTTCACCCGAAAATTAATTTTCAATGGATGAGGTAGCAGTTTTTGAAGAAAACTCACTAAAACACTTTCTGTTGATTAAGAATGAGGTGACGTCATTCTGACAATTATTTTTACAGGAGGTTTCAGGTCAGTTTTCTCCTTGATCATCGATAAAACTTTAAATGCTCGATGAAACAGTATATTATTTTGAATCCGTCTGGGCATAATTCTGGTTTGGTACTGTTTCACACATCCAGAGCTTCTTAGATGATTTTAATCCATTGGTGAATCAAATTTTTAACGGATATACAACGAAACATTAATCAATAGCAATAAAAAATTCTTTTCATTATATCCAAATGCAGCGCTTAAAATGCAAAGCTGTTCTATGAAACACGATTTCATGTGCAAACACATGATTTTTCAGACGTAAAAGCCGAAAATTGAAAAACTGTTGCCCACACTTTCCCTAATTAGCATAAGCACACCTTTTATTTATTATCATCAGTATAACTGTAAACCCTCAGATCGCGTTCAATTCGTTTCAAACATGATTTTATGTGTAGCTTTAAACCGCGATATGGTGGCCATGGATAATGTTTTCACAGAACAACAGAACGGCCATTAATTGCATGTATTTGTCTACCGTCATAAAAAATATGAATAGAATCACACACGTTTGAAACACGCAAGAGACGTTCATAAAAAGTTCACATAAGCGTGTTATTTGTACGTAAAATCCGAATGACACCACACTTTTTATAGGGAGTCTCCAATTTTACAGTAAGAATGCATTTTTTATTTATTTGATTCACTTTAAATCCTTTCCGCGCATTCAGTACACGCAAAAACGAATTTTACCTGGTACATTTGGCTCGAATTTTTACCATCTTACCTCGACAATTTATCAAGATTATGTAAAAAATATTGTGTTTGACTTCATCCACTTATCGGTATTTGTCTAAAGTTTGAACCGATTCGTGCTGGTCTAAAGTACAAAAGTAGTGAGGTTCAAATAAATTCATAGAAAACATGTGTTTTCAAAGTAACATTCAAATGAATAAGATATTTTCGTACGACTGAGTCTTATCATACATTGGGAGGCCATGACGTTGGCATCACGGGTTTACTTCTAATTCTGTATATGTTTAGTAAGCTATTAAGACAGCATAATTCGCGAGTTCTTAGGTGAATTACTCTGACAATTACGAGAAAATCGCAAGAGGAGTTTTACGCCTCTGTTATGTGGCATTTCTATACATGGGGGTCCAGCCGTTAGAGGTCATAGTAGTCATGTGATTAGATTTCGAACTTCTTACGACGAACGTGTATGAGGTGACAGTTCGACTCATTCTCAAACTACATTAGTAAAGTATATTTTCATCACTGGTCATATTATATAATTTATATGTCATTTGAGAGGTAATATAATGAAAAATAAAACTACGTCTATTTGCTTGAAGTTTCAATTTATGTTTTCCTAGTGCTTGTGGTAAATACCATCCTGCAACGTATGATGTCGAGAGCAAGTCCGACGAGTAGCTGTACTTTACTCTTGTGACCTGGCAGGTTGTCACCTGCTATATTAATGATTGTGAATAATGTCGCTCGCATCATTATTTGTCGAGGTTTGACTTGAGCTGCCAAGCCTGTCTCTCGTTGTTGAAAATTTATTTCCAAATAGTAAGCAGCCAAAAGCATACGAAATTCACAACAACTTCATGAAAATGCACGTGGTTTTCGTTTATTGTACTACCTTTTAAATGTCATATAAATTAAGTAGAGTGACAACTGATGAAGAAAAATATAGGTTAAAGAATAAGTGGTAGCGGGATTCCAATCATCGCCCCGTCCACAACCCTCGTGCTTAGCACGAACGCTGAGATGATAGTTGATCCCTTCACTCAGTTTTAGAGGGTAGCCAGTTCTCTGACCGAACACCCTGAGCTACCATATCGACGTCCACTTGACTACAAGGATTTCTTAAGCCCGGCACCTTCTCACAGATAAATCAGTTACATAACAGACGCATAAAACTTCTCTTGCGATTTTCTTGGAATTGCCAGAGTAACACACCTTACTACTTGCACATCATGTTGTTTTAATGGTCTAGTAAAGTTTTTTTACGAAGTTCGAAGTAAATCCGCAACCCAATCGTAGTGGCCTCCCTTTGTTAGACCAAGGACGTAATTTGAACATTCAGTCTAGCTCCAGTCCGGAGTTATTTAAGGGTGACTGTTTTTGCACGTAAAATCCAAACGAGAGTAACTGTAAAATCCAAACGGTGCTGAGCATTAATGTCAGCCCACTTATATCTTTTGCATAAAGAATTAATCGATTGCTTGCGTGCCTCCTCCGTTTCGTCGTGTTAACTTTGATTAATGTACTATATCATAGGTACAGTAAGATAGGTCTTCGAATGGCTACACAAATGGCAGCTGGTCGTGGCTAAAATAAAAATATTTCACCCAATGTTTCCAACTCAAGTAGAAACCGAGCATCATGAACCCCTAAACCGTGTTTCTACACGAGGAAGCGCTGTACCAATACTAGACAGGGTGAGGCAGGTAAGAAAAGCCATCCCAAATATATCGAGAATGAATAAATACATCGAGGTTCGCGTTTCACCAAGTTGTAGTGGATAATATGGCGAATTTTCTGACGTTCACAAGTATTTTTTATCTGTTCAGCGAATTACGATGCCGAATTTGTTATTTTCTGCTGCATTTGAATGAAGCTTAAAGGGGACTTCGACGACATAACACGTTTGGGATTCAATCAAACATTATCACGATAACAGTGCAACAATCCACTGTCTCCGCGCCAAGGGAAGAGGTTCCACAGTTTAGATTACATTCAGTTTTCGTCCCACGGACCCAAAAAATGAGATAATTCTTATGAGTGTGGAACATGTCAGAAAATGTAACATAAAAAATATAAAACATCTCATTGTAATACTCACCAGCCTGATCATTCGTCAGGAGATTATCAATATAGGTGAATTCTTTGCAGTAAACTGGAACTGCTAATATTTACAGAATCAATACTCTGTCACAATGAAACATAGTTATGCAGTTATAACAAATTTATCATACACAAAATACCTAATCTTGACTGATGTAACCAAGTGCTATCAAAGCCGAAATCCAATAGACATTTTTCCTTAAGCTGGTCTAACAGTCCGTGTTAAGATATTAATCTGTACAGTAGAAAGAGTTTCCTGTGAAAAAGTGTTTCAAACTCTCTTTAATCGGTGCTTTATCTGAAACCAAGTTTTTAGTGGTTGCTGGCAAATTACTGAAAATGTGTGTTCCTGAATACTGGATCAACTTTTGGATCAAGGTAAGTGATTTTAAGTCTTTACATAGATTGTTCTTATTCCTAGTATTGATACCATGTATTGAGCTATTGATTGGAAACAGATATATGAATTGCAACAAATTTCATTAAGGATCAAATATACTGAGAAACAGTGATCAGACAACGAAGTTATTTGAACAGGTTTCTACATGGCGTTCTTGAACTGACACCACAAATGATTCTTATTACACGCTTTTGAACTCTATAAACTTTTCCTCAGCTTTATGATCAGCAATTATGTAATGTGTCATTCCCATCTGAATTTATTATCGAGTTGTAATCCACGAAATTTAACTGTATGTCTTCATGTATTATACACACGCCGTAAGGAAATCTCTTACAGATTTGAACTGCATATAGTGGATCTTTTCAAAGTTAATGACAGTGAATTAGCTTTAAGCCATTTATTAATGTCAGAAAACTTTGATTAGCAGTCATTTCTAAATGTGTAATTCACTTGCTACTTACTGTAAAGTTGGTATGATCTGCAACAAAGCAAACTTATCTGGCAATGTAACAGACAAGAGGTCATTAATGTAAATAAGAAAAAGGAACGGATGTAAGATGAAACCTTAAAGAACCACACATGTAATTAATTCCCAATCATATGAAGACTGACTGCTTACTGCACTGGTATTTCGCAATGACACTGTGTGTTTTCTATTAGTTACATATGACTCAAACCATTTCGCAGCACTCCTGGTGACACCATAATACTATAATTAACTTAGGAGAATGTGGTGATTCGCAAAGGCATTAGGCAGGTCACAGAAAATGCTAGTGGCCTATGTTATCTAATGAATTAAGTACATTCTCGCTGTAGGTGTAAATAGCTTTCTCTATATCAAAACCCTTAAGAAACCCACACCGTGACTTGGCCAATATATTATTTGCAGTCAGATGCTATAGGAGACGCTTGAACATAGCATTTACAAATATTTTTGAGAATGCTAGAAAAAGTGTAAGTAGCCGATAGTATGATGATATCTCGTTATCCCTCTTCTTGTAAAAAGGCTTAGCCTCAGCATATTTTACCAGTCTGGAAATGTTCCGATGATACGAGATTGGTTACATAAATAACTCAAGATAGAAATCAACTCGCATGAGCGCTCTTTGATTAACTTCGTTGATGTGTTCTCATACCACTAGAATATTTAGATTTTAAAGATTTTGTGATGGATGCTGCTTCTTTGGTAGACGTAGTGTCATATCCATTTTACTGAAGTTATTTTTAAACATTAGTCTCGGATACACTACTGTATTGTTCACCGAACCTGATAACCCGATACTGTCCGTAGCAGACAACAAAGTACTTGTTTATGTTGTTTGCAACAGTATATGCTCTTATTACCGTCTCATTTATTTTTAGATCTAGTTGTTCCTTTTCCTTTATGGCCCCACCTGTCTCTGTCTTCAATATATCCCATTCAGTATTTATTTTGATGTCTGGCGTAATTACCTTTTTCTCACAATAAAGCTGCTTTGATTTCTGGATTACTTGCTTCAATATTGTGCAGTGCTCTTTGTAACGCATTACAATGCTAACAACAGAGCGGTTGCTAGATGGTTGACACAGTCTCCTTTTTGTCCCACATGTTTGCACACAAACGTTTGTGGCAAACAGGTAGCGCTCGTACAATTCCTGTGTTTACTTCTGGGCTTGAAACCAGTCAGTCTGTGTTCTGTATCGTAGCACGCAGATAACTTGCTCGTAAAGCTATTGAGACATTCACAATGTATACGACAGTCGAAATACTGAATACTGTTTGTGGTGAAAATCGCCAGTTCTAGAACTGATTGTAAAGAGATTGAAATACACATAGAAGACAGAAGCGGAATTCTAAAAACAAATGAAACTAACAGTTTAGCAGCACCAGCACACAACGTAGGAGGTACGAGAGGGATCAAACAAACCAGTATTCTGCGGACACAGCATTCACTCACATTTCATCCTTTTCAGTTTTCGCTGCATCTACAGCTTCATAGCAGTGACTTCCAAAATTGGTTATTGTTGTCGGAGTGTTATCTACGAAAAGTGAAATGTGATGTGGCATATCTGTGCAAAATGTTGTTTTAAGGGCGAGGAATCGTTTATAAACCATGGTCAAGTTAGTCTTCATAAAATACACTAATCTTCAGGAGAAAATCTGCGCTGATTCATTGAAGCGCATATAAATAATACTCTTGGTCTACTGACGTTTAGCGCGTGTTTTTCAAGGACCGGATCATTGGCCCCTATTTTGTTCACTGAACACATAGCAATCAGTCTGTGGCAACATGACGACTCTCCCTTCCATACCACACATGTAATGACAGATAAGGTTAAAAAAACACTTGCAGAGCATTGGAACAGTCATTCACGAAACGCAATATGGTCTTCACATTTACCAAACTTAAAGCTTTTATACTTTCACGTGTAGCGAAAATTACAGCATGAGGTCTGTGAGGAAAACCCACGACGCCTAAAGGCATAAAATGTTTCGTAACAGCAGGGGCATTGGTACAATAGGTAAGACTTAAGTAGGTATCTTGTGAGTGTTCTGGCCCGAAGTCATTCACTGATTACGTCATCGGTGGCCCACAGGACTCCCCCGCTCTGACAAAGATTACTCACGGTATGTATAAAATGGCAGGAAATTCAAAGTTTTGGCGAAAAATTCATATTCCGTCGGGAAATTCTAATGTTGGCGGAATTTTTCCCGCTCCTGTGCAAGTGCGACTGTTATCCTCATTATTAACTAGCCCGAAATCCATGGGCCGACCATGGCGTACTGGACCTATGATGACAGACTGTATGACGTCACAAAACAGCACATAGTCTATCTGTTGGCTTATTTAAAACAGTGCAGAATTCTGTTTTACTGCTCCAGAGCCGGAATATGGGAAGAGTGCGACTATGACACCACAATCCAACGCAGACCTCTCAGGCTATTTTTAGCAGTGGAGTGTGTGGATAGATTGCTAATTTAGGTGTGATGAGGTGTGCTAGAGTAGTCCGTGCAGTTACCATGGTCACTGAGTCTGGATTGCTTAGTGGTCAAAGCATTTGCCTAGTAAGCAGGAGACCTGGATTCGAATCGCCGTCTGACACAACTTTCCTACTTTCCCCAATGCTTTAAAGCACTTTCAACTTTCAGCCATGTCTGTCAGAAAACGGATCAAAAAATGTGTGTGAAATCTTATGGGACTTAACTGCTAAGGTCATCAGTCCCTAAGCTCACACACTACTTAACCTAAATTAACCTAAGGACAAACACACACACCCATGCCCGAGGGAGAGACTCGAACCTCCGCCGGGACCAGCCGCACAGTCCATGACGGCAGCGCCCCAGACAGCTCAGCTAATCCCACGCGGCGAAATTGAGTCTACACGAAATGGGGCCTGTAACGGATGAAGTGTCGTGATGACCTCTCCATTGGAAAAGGGTTCCAGACTAGTTACTCACTCTGATCATTGCGAGAGGACCGCTGAGTTGGAGGTGAATAACGAACTTGGTAGGGAAGCTAGAAGATTTAAACACTGAAATGATACGGCTCACCAAGCTATATACAGGGTGGTCCATTGATAGTGAGAACGCCAAATATTTCACGAAATAAGCATCAAACGACAAAACTACAAAGAAAGAAACTCGTGTAGCTTGAAGGGGGAAAGCAGATGGCGATATGGTTGGCCCGCTAGATGGCGCTGCCATAGGTCAAACAAATATTAGCCGCGTTTTTTTAAAAATAGGAACCCCCATTTTTTTATTAGACATTGGTGTAGCACATAAAGAAATATGACACTCATAGACCAAGAACGAAATGCTCGGATTAGGCAGGGATAAGACAGGGGTTTAATCTTTCACCCGAACTGTTCAGTCTATACATCAAAGAGGCAATGATGTAAATAACAAGAAAGGTAGGAGAACGGGGTTAAAATTCAGGGTTAGAGGGCATCAGTGATGAGATTTACTGATGAAATAGCTGTCTTGATTTGAAGGGAAGAATAAATACGGGACTGTTGAATGTGATGAACAGTCCAGTGAGTACAGAATGCGGACTGAGAACATAATGAAGATAGACGAAATTGATGAGCAGTATTAGAAATGAGAATATCGAGAAACTAAAGTTCAAAATTAATGACCGCGAAGTAGATGAAGTGAAAGAATTATGCTTTTTTTTATTGAGTCATCAGTCTTCAGACTGTTTGGTTTGATGTGGACCGTCACGAATTCCTCTCCTGTGTCAACCTCTTCATCTCGGAGGAGTACTTGCAACCTACGTCCTCATTTATGTGCTGGATGTATTCCAATCTCTGCCTTCCTCTACAATTTTTGACCCTCGACAGCTCCCTCTGTCCAAATAAAAGTTATTCCCTGATGTATTAAGTGACGTCCTACCGTCCTTGCCCTTCTCCTTGTCAGTGTTTTCCATATATTCATTTCCCCGCCGATGCTGCGGAGAACCTCCACATGCCATACCTTAGCAGTCCATCTAATTTTCTTCGCTAGCACCACATTGTCAATGCTTCGAGTTTCTTCTTTTCCAGTTTTCTCACAGTTAGTGATTCCCTGCCACACAACTCTGTGCTCCAAAAGCACAGTCTCAGAAATTTCTTCCTCAAATTACGGTCTAATTTGATATTTGTATGTTTTTCTTGGCCAGGAACGCAATTTTACCCAGTGCTAGTCTGTTTCTTTATGTTCCGCTTGCTCCGTCGGTCACTGGGTTATTTTGCTGCCTAGGTAGCAGGATTCCTTAACTTCATTCACTTTCTAATCACCAGTCCTGCTCTTAACTTCAGCGCCGTTCTCATTTCCGCTGTTTCTCATTACTTTCGTCTGTCTTTGATTTAATGTAAATCCACATTCTGTACTTCATTCAACAGATCCAATAATTATTCTTAACTTTCAGTGAGGATAGCATGACACCAGCGAATATTATCATTGATTGCCTCTCACCTCGGATTGTAATTCCACGCTTGAACGTTTCTCTTATTTCTATCATTGCTTCTTCGATGTACAGATCGAACAGTAGAGGCAAAATACTACAATCTTGTCTCTTTAATCCAAGCGCTTCATACTTGGCCTTTCACTCTTATTATTCCCTCTTGATTCTTGTACATACTGTATACTACCCCTATTTCCCTTTAGCTTACCTCTATTTGTCTCAGAATTTCAAATATCTTTCAGCATTTTACACTGTCGAACGCTTTTTCCATGTCAAAAAATCCTCCTACGCAGTACAATAACCCATTACGGCAAAAGCAAGAAGGACATAGAAAGTAGACTAGCACTGGTACAAAAGGCATTCCTGGTCAAGAGTAACCTACTAGTGTCGAACATAGGCCTTAATTTGAAATTTCTAAGATTGTACGTTTGTAGCTACCCACTGTATGGTAGTGAAACATGGACTGGAGGAAAACCGGAACAGAAGAGAATCGAAGATTTTCATATGTGGTGCTACAGAAGAATGTTGAAAATTAGGACTGATGAGGTTTTCTGTAGAATCAGCGAAAGGCAATACTGACAAAGAGAAGGGACACGATGATGGGGCATCTGTTAAGACATTAGAGAATAACTCCAACTGTACTATACGGAGCTGTATAGGATGAAAGCTACAGACACGATTAGAAGAAAATGAAGAAAGTTGATATATCATCAAGACACACGCTTACGAGCTGTAAAATATGAGTGTAGTGTGTGTTATTATTGGAAGCCAACAGCAACATAAAAAATAAAAGAAAGAGACACGTCAATGGGCAGCGACTGCGTTTTCAGTGGTGAAACTAATGAACATTGGTTACTCATTTAAGAATTAGTATTAGTAATACTATCTTTAAATACTGATGGAATATCACAGAAAAAACAAACAAGAAACGAAAAATTTTAAAAATTGTACACATCACCTGTTATACAGGATCGTACAAATATTTCACCTTGCTATAAAATTACAGTATCGAAAACTACTCTAATAGAATCACTACGAAAGAATTAAAAAAGCAAACTGATTAGCTCTAATTCATCAGCGAACAGCAAGGTGAGCGAAAAGTTTGAAAGGCGCACATTGCGTAGATCTGGGCGACCATGACAACTGATTTCGGAATCAGGAAGTAATTACTGATAGGTTTCGTGACATTTCTGAACATTGTACAGCGTTATCATTTAACCATTTTTATTTAAATCTTTACTGTAAGTGCAACAATCGAGGAAGAAAGAAATTTTAATTTGGGTATAGTGAATACGACGCAAATTGACGAGACTGTCAGTCATATATAACGAGAGAGATTCTAAGAAAATCTGTGTGTTGGGGATCTTGAAATTGTCCTTACAATTACCGTTGATTTTTACCCTGTGGGTTACTCTGAGGCTCTAGCTCGCTTTTCGATTCGCACTATGTGCTCGTTAGTGCAGTAGCAGACGTGCTGAATCCAATTATTCCATTCACAGCAGGCAAGTGACTAGCCTTTTCGCGCTGATCACACCTGCTGGAATGTTACACATTGAGCAGTCAACTGCCAGAGGGTGAAGTAGCAACGCGGGACGTAGTTGCAAACGAATCAGGAATTTAATAAGAACCGCCTTGTTCTACAGTACAAAAATATTCAGCTCGCCTGGCGTGAGCAACTTCCATCCGTTACTTCTTTTGCTCACATTGTGTGTGATGAGCTACACTATGTGAATAAAAGTATCCGGACATCTGGCTGAAAGTGACTTACAAGTTCGTGACGCCCTCCATGGGTAATACTGGAATTCAGTATGGTGTTGGCCCACCGTTATCCTTGACGACAGCTTACACTCTCGCATTCATATGTTCAATCACGTGTTGGAAAGTTTCTTGGGGAATGGCAGCCCATATTTCACGGAGAGCTGCGCTGATGAGACGTATCGATGTCGGTCGGTGAGGCCTGGCACGAAGTCGGCGTTGCAAAACATCCCAAAGGTGTTCTATAGGATTCATGTCAGGGCTCTTTGTAGGCCAGTCCATTACAGAGACGTTATTGTTGTGCAAGCACTCCGCCACACGACGCGCGTTATCTCAGTAGGTGCTCGATCGTATTAAAAGATGCAGTCGCCATCCGCGAATTGCTCTTCAACAGTGGGAAGCAACAGAATGCTTAAAACATCAATGTACGCCTGTGCTATGATAGTGTCACGCAAAAAAACAAGGGGTGCAAGCCCTCTCCATGTAAAACACCAACAAACCGTAACATCACCGCCTCCGAATTTTAGTTGGCACTACACACGCTAGGAGATGACGATCACCGGGAATTCGCCATACCCACATCCTGCCATCGGATCGCCACATTGTGTGCCGTGATTCGTCACTCCACACAACGTTTTTCCACTGTTCAATCGTCCAATGTTTACGCTCCTTACACTTAGCGAGGGGTCGTTTGGCATTTACCGGAGTCATGTGTGGCTTATGACCAGCTGCTCGACCATGAAATCCAAGTTTTGTTACCTCTAGCCTAGCTGTCATAGTACTTGCAGTGGATCTTGATGCAGTTTGGAATTCCAATGTCGGCGGTCTCGGTCAGTCATCAGACGAGGTCGGCCTGTTCGCTTTTGTGCTGTACGCGTCCCTTCTCGTTTTCACATTAGTATCACATCGGAAACACTGGACCTAGTAATGTTTAGGAGCGTGGAAATCTCGTGTGCAGACGTATGACACAAGTGACACCCAATCACCTGACCACGTGTTAAGTCCGTGAGTTCCACGGATCGCCCCATTTTGCTCTCTCACGATGTATAACGACTACTGAGGTCACTGATATGGAGTATCTGGCAGTAGGTGGCAGCACAATGCATCTTATATAAGAAACGTATGTTTTTGTGGCTGTCCGGATACTTTTCATAACATAGTGTACGTTTCGTTATTCCGCCACACACCGAAGCAAGTTCCTTGTCCCTCGAGAGAAGCGAGCAAATCGCGCTCTGCTGTCGACAGTCCCGTGTCAAACTCGTTGCTTACAGCCAACACTAGGCACTTAGTTTCTCAAGTTGTAAAATGCGGAGCAAATAAAAAAGGTGTGCAGAACTTAACGCTGAAAGTAACTTTAGCATGACGTGTTTATGCCCAGTATAAGAGCCGTATGAATCTAAGACGATACATAGAAATAAATGCTACGTGTAGTACATAAGGTAAACGAAACTAATCTAAAATAAGACGAACAAAAATGACACTTTCATTCAAATACAATAGACCAGGCTTTGTGATGGTCCCCTGGATACTACAAACTGCGGGACATGCTTCGTGATCGGGTGTATGGTCATCACTGACGACAATAAACGGTCTTCAACGTGCTGCCTTGATAAGGAGTTCTTGCGGTTTGGTGTCCCATTCCTTCAACGATGCGGATGACAACTGCTTGGTGATGGTCGTAGCATGTGGACATGCTACAACACTTTTTTCCAAACGTATCCCACATATGGTCGAGGAGATTTTAGTCGGGAGAAGCGAGTCCAGTTGCAGAAAATCATCTCATTCCAAGAGCTTCTCAATCCGCGCTATTCGATGCAGTCGTGCTTTGTCATCCATGAAAACATCCACTTGCGGTTATGGCACGAGTCCACAGTAACGAGTAGACCGTATTCCACCCGACATTGTTCTTTCCCATACCATAACATCTGGGACACCAAAACGATCCTGGATGCATTAGGTGATCCTTCCTCTGGCCATGTGAGGGTACGTTCGGCATTGTCTAATATGGTTTGGTGCTCCGGGTGCTATGGATAGGGGAGCCGTAATGTTGCACGGGCGTACCAGTCTACAAATCTTTGAACAGGACATTCGCCAGGCTACCTGATTGGGGCACCACCCTCCTTTACCCTCTGTGTCCTTTCACGGTTGCTTTCACCCTGACTACATTTTTTATGGGTGACAGTGTGCGACCGTATTAAACAGCACAGATGAAGGAGCTATTGGAACGAAAGGATATTTGGTGAATTGGCTCATGTGCTCCTTTCGCCAGCTCAAATACCGTCGAACACGTCTGAGATGCAGCACCAACTCCTTAGCAACCTTGTGGCCAGCACGTTGCAGAACCTTTCTGCAGTCCGTGGTAATCACACACACCACTAAGAAAAATGTTCTACCTTTTACAATGTCCAGGGGACCATCATGAAACGAGATGACTGCAGCGTAATTATTGTCTTTGAGTAAAAGTGCCATGTCTCTTTTTCTCGTTGGGTATTTGCTTCAGTTAGCTTGTGTGCAATACTATAGAAGTTTTTTCTGAGTACGTTCATCGAGATACGTTACTTGATAGAAACCCATTATACGAAAGTTTCTTTCGTCCTTAAGTTTTGCTTACCAATATCTTATTAGACAATGAACATTGCATAGTAAGTAAATATTAAACTACGAACAACTTTTAAGCCTAAACAAACTAGAGGAAAAGTAAATGACAATCGTACATTACGCTCCCGGTTTATTCATTCTCCGCAAACATGCTTACCCCTTCAACTGTTGCCGTGAGCATGAAACCTGGAACTGAAAGCGACGACGTATTTAGATATACGATATAACTTAAAATTACACTTCAATACTTTCAGCATTTTGCGGCCCTGTCAGCAACTGTATAAATATTAAATTCAAAATTAACAGCCTCAGTTGCGGAGCTACCTAGATTTACCTAGGTTTCAATTGGGATAACCCAAACTTCTTCATTGGTAAGTGTATTTCTGAAGAAATCCCAATTGTAACCTAGGTAAATCTAGGTAACTCCGCAACTGAGGCTGTTAATTTTGAATTTAAAATTACACTGTTCTGTTGTGTTCCCATTAGTATTAGCCCTTAGTTGCTCCAAAACCTCATTGCTGAAACCCAGCACTTCGTGCATGTGCGAATCGCCGCCTCATATATGGGAACGATAGCAGCTGGAGGTCTGTGCATTTGCATTGCTCTAAAGTTAACCGTAGCTAACTCACAACCGAAAGCAAGGGCACGTGGCTGATCACACGAAAGATCCTCCCTAATTAAGCAGTCCACGACAAGCGTTCTCTGACAAGAAAGTTTCACTTGAAACTGTAGTGTTATTCTGTAAATCCTAATGAACAAAAGCAATGAAATCATATACTCAGTAAAGAAGACAGTGTTCAGTGAGCAAGAAAGCTCTCACAATTAAAAGGTAATGTAGACTGTTTTTCAAATGTTAAACATAATGTGAGAGTATTTCCTCAGCAGTATATGGGAAGAGTAACCGAGCACTTACATCAGGAAATAGGGAGGATGGTTGCAACTATCCCATATGCTCCGTAGCATCATTTTTTATTGACGTATAAGTTTGCATATGTATTCTTGAACACGTTAAAAGCAAAATAATAATAGCATTAAATTTTTCGTCCGACTCCATTCGCATCGAGTGGAAATTTTCTGTACGAGAAAACAACGTCGTTTTCCTTCTTTGGATATAAGTTTCAATTGCCTGATCACGTCCGCTGCAGTTTGTATGGGCAGTATCAGCCGTTACAGATCTAGCACCGTCCCTCTGAATTCGATTGATGTACTCATTCCTACTTTATAACATATCGGAGCAAGGTAGGTTGTACAGAAGTCAAGACTACAACTTCCTTTATAGCTACACACAGTTTCATAGAGTCCTCTCAAATAAATTTACGTCTCCTGTGCTGCTGGTTGAGCCTCGTTTCATTTCGTATCGGCCCGGGGTACTATTCTACGATGTTACAAAACCCAGAAGTTTTCCGCAATTTGTTGGCACTATTAATTTGTTTCTCTGTTATTTGTGCAGTACATTATCTGGCGTCACTTGTAGCTGAAGAGGCCAGACATCCTGTACAAGTTGAAAGCCGCTTTACGGTATCAAACGTCCATCCACAAAAGATACTATACTGGTGATAAACATACCGTCACCACGCTATCTCTATGTGTTTCTCACCCTATTTGATGAGTCATTTATATTTACTGAGAGACTTTCTTGGGGTACACTGAGGTTGTTTCAGCTTTTTACATAAACGTCGTTCATAGCAAAATGTGGGATTGTATCACTCAAAAATTGGTTGAATACCGTCTTTGTGATTATGCTACTTATGACTATACCTCGATTGACAGCCGACACTTCCATAAAATTGTTAAACTCCTATTGGGAACCTAGAATGACGGACTTCATCTTTACAGCTCAAAGTGCTCCTATATTTACTCGAATCTAGTATACAGTTATTTTTCTACCGTATGCAATATTCAAAATTTGGGAGGGGGGAGGACCATAAAGCTGTGTGATGCATTACATTCGACTATAAAGCTGAATTCGTCGTTCAGTGGTGTCATAATTGAAATTTAGGTATCGCGCTTTTACATCACAATGCATTTCTGTAATTCTCCGTTACATTATTGTTCATCTATTTACTGCATACTGCGTTTGCATTAGTTAGCCACGTAATGGATGGCCAGCAGAGAAGAGCACCATATGATGCTACATTCAAGCGTAAAGAAATTCTTTCGGCTGTAAAATATGGTAACCGGAGGGCGGGGCCAGGGTTCAGTGTAGCTGAGACTAACGTTCTGTTATGGAAGGAACAGAAATGGGTATTATTTATCGCGACCACTCCTAGTAGGACATTCAGTAGCTCTAGCAAAGGAAGACATTGTGACGTTGAAGTGAAAGTTTTGGAATTTGTCCGTGAACGAAGGAATAATGAGCAGCTACATAGCGGGAGTCGTCCTCATTTGTGTACTGGTGGCACTACAATAGCGAAAACACTACAGTCTAAAAGAAGGAGACGGCGGACCGTTGTAGAACGTCGTGCTTTGACCCACAACAGACTATCTGGCATTGGGACAGGGGGATCTCAGTTCGGAATAATAACTCCTTTGACTGCACGCCCGTTTTGAACTCGTACACTTGCTCAATAATACAATCGGGGCAGGATGTGCATCTGCGTCGAATGCCAGTATTCTGTTATCAGTATTTCAGTTTGGCGCTTTTCTGCTACAAATATTGAGCCAAAGATAGGAGTAATTGTGTGATCAATTGAGTTTATGTTTCAAATTAAATTGTGTATGTACTATTTCCGTAAAAGTACATCGTTTTATTTTTTATTAAAACGAATATATATTCAGTGGCCTTTGTGTAGTCACAGTGAGAGGTTTGTGACAAACGTTACTACTAAGTCGTTTCACCACTGGTCTAAAAGCACAACAGGGTGATCGTAGGAACGGCGATAGGACGATAAACAAAACACTTCATACAGCACGGAACAAGTAACCAAACTTTCTGTTGTGTGACTTGTGTCTGGGTGAACTGCATTGCCCACGTGACACACCTGTCTCGCCCCTTGTGGCCGATAGCGACTACTCTTCTCCTAGTGACTACATCCGTGAGTCTCCGTGGCTACCGATACGAGCTGTAGGTTGGCATAATACCATCTGCAGTAAGAAATGTTGTGGGACACAAGAAAATAAAGGGGAATGGCAAAGAAATTGATGCTTGTGTTCCTCTCCGATATTAACAGAATCTGAAGCCAGTGTAATACAAAATCGGTAGGCGGAGAGAGGTTTTCCCTATTGTTATGAAACTGATAGTCCCCAGCCGAGAAAATATTCATGTTCAAGTTACAAAGAGTTCTAGCGCAGCAAGAGTCGGCGTCAGTCCCCACTATTTGGGACGTGTGGGCATTTTGTGGAGTGGACAGGACAAGGGATTTTTGCTTCCGGAATTTTACAGTCTCATGTGCTGAAGAGATGCAGTGCGAAATACTCGTCCATGTTACACATTCCATTGTTTTCACATATTCTAAGCAATGAACGACTGGCATGTAGGATTTGACGAAAGGAAGAATTAAAGAAAAATTCTATTATCCATATTGTAGAACTGGTCCACGTGTCATCTTACGAAGTATATGTTTGGAAACATAATCGAAGCTTTGAGGAGCTCTGACTGTGTCAGATTGCCTGCGGCGTTTCCTCCTTCACAGCATATAGTAAAATAGTAAACAACTGATAGAGACAACTGTAAAAAAATATGGCTCTGAGTACTATGGGACTTAACATCTGTGGTCATCAGTCCCCCTAGAACTTAGAACTACTTCAACCTAACTAACCTAAGGACATCACAGACATCCATGCCCGAGGCAGGATTCGAACCTGCGACCGTAGCAGTCTCGCGGTTCCGGACTGCTAGCCTAGAACCGCTAGACCACCGCGACCGGCAGAGACTACTGTAAGCACAGTACGATGAACCTGAAGCGGACGTCATGCTCCTCATCCATTAACGCGTGATTCACGCTATGACTAATATATCTTTGAAAAGCAAACCAACGCTGTACGTTATCGCCTCTTAAATTACAGCCTAAGACGAAGAAAAGGACGACGCACCACGAATGAAGTTTCCGAATGCGACAGAGACAGAGAAGTTGCAGTCCATGCATCAGCACGACTTTAGAAAGCATCGCTCCTGCGAAACGCAACTCGCACTTTTTTCACATGATATCTTGCGAAACATGGATGAAGGGTATCAGACGAATGCCATATACCTTGACTTTCGGAAAGCGTTTGACTCGGTCCCCCACTGCAGACTCCTAACTAAGGTACGAGCATATGGGATTGGTTCCTAAATATGTGAGTGGCTCGAAGAATACAGCCCAGTACTTTGTCCTCTATGGTGAGAGTTAATCGGAGGTGAGGGTATCATCTGAAGTGCCCCAGGGAAGTGTGGTAGGTCCGCTGTTGTTTTCTATCTACACAAATTATCTTTTGAATAGGATGGATAGCAATGTGCGGCTGTTTGCTGATAATGCTGTGGAGTACGGGAAGGTGTCGTCGTTGAGTAACTGTAGGAGGATACAAGATGACTTGGACAGGATTTGTGATTGTTGTAAAGAACGGCAGCTAACTCTAAATATAGATAAATGTAAATTAATGCAGATGATAGCAAAAAGAATCCCGTAATGTTTGAACACTCCATTAGTAGCGTAGCGCTTTACACAGTTACGTTGATTAAATATTTGGGAGTAACATTGCAGAGCGATATGAAGTGGGACAAGCATGTAATGGCAGTTGTGGGGAAGGCGGATAGTCGTCTTCGATTCATTGGTAGAATTTTGGGAAGATTGGTTCATCTGTAAAGGAGACTGCTTCTAAAACTTTAATTCGACCTACTCTTGAGTACTGCTCGAGCGTTTGGGATCCCTATCAGGTCGGATTGAGTGAGGACATAGAAGCAATTCAGAGGCGGGCTGCTAGATTTGTTACTGGTAGGTTTGATCATCACGCGAGTGTTACGGAAATGCTTCAGGAACCCGGGTGGGAGTCTCTGGAGGAAAGGAGGCATTCTTTTCGTGAATCACTACTGAGGAAATTTAGAGGACCAGCATTTGCGGCTGACTGCAGTATAACTCTACTGCCGCCAACTTATATTTCGCGGAAAGACCACAAAGATAAGATACGTGAGATTAGGGTTTGTACAGAGGCGTGTAGGCAGTCTTTTTTCCCTTCTTCTGTTTGGGAGTGGAAGAGGAAAAGAAGATGCTAGTTGTGGTACGAAGTGCCCTCCGCCACGCACCATATGGTGGATTATGGAGTACATATGTAGATGTAGATGTAGAATAGATGTGATCTACATGTACAGGCAAACAGATGATTACAGTGTCAGAAAAGTTTCATGACTTATTAATGAGAAAGGGCTCCACAAATTGAGCAAATCAATAATGCGCTGGTACGCTTCTGAGCATTACGGAAACAATTTTTCGCCTTGGTATTTATTGGCACAGTTGTTGGATGTCCTCCTAAAGGATCTCGTACTAGGTTCTGTCCAATTGGCGCATCAGATAGTCAATTCTCCAGATGTTCTCAGTTGTGAAGGAACCTACGACCTTGCTTACCAAGGTATTGTCTGACAAGCACGAAGAGAAGCAGTAGAAACTCTCGCCATAGGAGGGCGAGCGTAATATTGCTTAAATGTAAGTCGAGCATGAACTGCCGTGAAGGGCAACAAAACGGCGTAGAACATAGTCGGCGTACCACTATGCTGTAAGAGTGTCGCAGATGATAACCAGATGACTCCTGCTCTAAAATGAAATAGGACCCCATGAGTTCACTCCTGATCATCGGGTCGCAAGGCGGGATCATTGAAGTTAATATACCAGCGCCGTCCGGAGCGTCTCCAAATACGACTTCGCTGGTTATCGCGGTGTGGCTCGAAGCGGGACTCAGCGCTGAAGTTAGTTCTACTACAGACAATGGGATTCCAAGCCCAAAGTGCCCGATACCTCTGCAAACGGGCTTCTTGTGCTGCAGAGGTCAACGGTAGTCGGTGTCAGGGGCGCTGTGAGCTCAGCCCCTTTCTGTCAGTCACGGTTCTTGTCGTCACTGAAGCACCAATTGCGCGTCGTATCCACGATAATGTCACATTCGGGGCTCTGAATGCCTCTCTGAAGATTGCTCTGTCCTCGTGCCCTATCGTCTCTCTAGCTCGGCCGCTTCCTTCTTCCGCTATATTGGGTCCTTGGTCACCAATTCCTGATGAAATTTTCGAATAGTGGCATTGCATCTCTTCAGATGTCGAGCAAATCGCTTATTATTCCAAACCGCTTCTTGGAACCCAGCTACACGACATATCTCAAATGCTGATATCTTCTAATATTGTTGACGCGCCTCTCTGCGAGGTTGTTACTTACTGAGTGCATGGAGCGGAATTATCAAAGACTTTATGTTCTAGTATCGATATGTCCCGTATTTACTCTGCTTGCCAGCTGCGCGTTTCCTGCGCTGCAACGTCACACATTCTTCAATCGGTCCCCAAAAGTTCACCGTTTTAACTTTCCCTTGCCATCTGTTTGAATATAAATTTGTGTACAATTTGCGTTACACTTTCGCTGTGCGAGTGTATTAAACACATATAAAAAAGCTTTGCATTACCTCGGTTCTGAGAGTTCCCGAATCTGTACAGAAAATAGGAATAGAGATCAACATAAACATCATTTCCTTTTTTTGCTCATGAAAACCACACATTGTGTGTTGTACCACCATACAGAGATAGCTTCAGAGGTGGTGGTCCAAATTGCTGTACACACCAGTACCTCTAATAACCAGTAGGGCGTCCTGTTGCATTGGTGCATGCCTGTATGCGCCGTGACATACTATCCACAAGTTCATCAAAGTACTGTTGTTCCAGACTGTCCCACTACTGAACGGGGACTCGGCGTAGATCCATCAGAGTGGTTGGTGGGTCACGTCGTCCATAGACAGCCCTTTTCTATCTATCCCAGGCGTGTTAGATAGGGTTCAGGTCTGGAGAACATGTTGGCCTCTCTAGTCGAGCGATTTCGTTAACCTAATGGAAGTCATTCACAAGATCTGCACGATGGGGGTCGAGAATTGTCGTGATGCGAGGCCAAAAATGCTACGGATATGGTTGCGCTATCGGTCGGGAGATGACATTCACGTATCGTACAGCCGTTACAGCGCCTACCACGACCACCAGCGGCATGCGTCGGCCCCACATAATGCTACTCCAAGACAGCAGGGAACCTCCACTTTGCTGCACTCGCTGGACAGTATGTGTAAGGCGTGGTTGACAGGGTTGCCTCCAGATACGTATCCGACGATTGTCTGGTTGAAGGCATGTACGACACTCATCGGTCAAGAGCATGTGATGCTGATCCTCAGAGGTCCATTCGGCATCTTGTTGGGCCCATCTGTACCGCGCTGTAAGGTGTGGTGTTTGCAAAGACGGACATCGCCACGAACTTCGGCAGGGATGTCGCGCATCACGCAGCCTATTGCACACAGTTTGAGTCGTAGCACGACGCCCTGTCGTTGCACGAAAAGCATTATTCAGCATAGTGGCGTTGCTGACAGGGTTCCTCCAAACCATAATCAGCAGGTGGCGGTCATCCACTGCAGTAGCAGCCTTTGGGCGGCCTAAGTGAGGCATGTCATCGACAATTCCCGTCTCCCTGTATCTCTTCCATGTCCGAACAACATTGCTTTGGCTCACTCCGAGACACCTGGCTACTTCCCTTGTTGAGTGCCCTGCCTGGCACAAAGTAACAATGCGGACGCCATCGATCCAGGGTATTAACCGTCTAGGCATGGTTGATCTACAGACAACACGAGCCATAAAGCTCCATTCTGGTGGAATGAAGGGAAGTGAGCGCCTGTCGGACTCCCTCCATCCAATACTGGCTGCTCATCTATGGTTGTTTACATCTTCGGGAGAGTTTACTGGCCTCTCTGGATAGTCAATGCGACTGCGTCTGTGAAACAATATCCACAGTCAACGTATGTCTTCAGGAGGGTAGGAACCGGGGTGATGCAAAACTTTTTTTCACCTGTGTATTATGTAAAGGCCGAATAAAAATCTTTTTCTCAGTCAGGGCAACTACAATAAGGGAAAGTGAAGATGAACGTCTGGGCTTTCTATTGTACCAAACACAGGGCCTTATTTCACACAATGAGCAGCCAAGAACAAGCTACAGCATGTCAATTCACAGACCTACCATCGTCCAGCAAAGCGTGGCTTTGATGAAACTGTAGCGAAAACGTAATTTGGAGAAGAGTAGGAGCTTTCGGAAAGATAATCCCGAAAATTTCAGAGTGATAATAGCTCAAGAACCGCGTTATGAATGTGCATTCAGTAATGCATTTTAAGCGAGTGACAACAGCAGTGAAAAATGTTTACTATAGGAAGAAAAGTACAGGGGTTCATTTAGCTTCGTGAGTTGTAAATAAAAAGACATGTTCAGGCAATTAAAATAATACATTTCCTAAATAAGTACATTCGTATGAATGGAGAGAGCGTAACGACACCTCAGTGTTTACTAGTAGCATCACATAATTTTACACTATATGGGTAATCTACACGGACAAAAGTTGATTCCACGTGAAAACAACACAAGTCACTTGTATAATAGAATACTATGATATACTGGACAATTTAGCATCAAGAATCAGCAAGAAAATTGGCCTAGAACAGTATACCGGGCATCTGAATTCCGCTTAAGTGAATATTAGATTAAATGACGTCTACTACAAACTAACACGTTGGAAATAAAATCTTGAAGCATTCATCTCAAAATTCTCAAGTTTTGTAAATAGCAAGGCAATTATACTTTGAGAGCAAAGTAATCCACTGATTCATTGGATTACTTTGTTCCAATTTTTTATTGCGCACTTTTAAGTTGGCTTGTATTATGTGGAATGTAATATTCTAAGACATTGACATCTTACCTCGTTGAGTAGAGATAGAAATTAACCCGGTGTGAGGCAAAGACTCGTCAATAATAGTTGAGAGTACTATACTTTGTCCTTCTGGGATGGGCGAAATAAGGACCACATGCTAACTTTAATTCAGTAATTGTCGAACTTATCTTTTCTTCCGGCATTCTTTCATCTGTTCACTATATCTTTGCCTCGGGTCTTATGACAACTCTCCTGCTTTGGAAGTCTTTCTCATTCCATACATTTTCCCAAAATACTTTTCTGCCAGTTGTTTCTTCAGATTTTCTATTATTTTGCTTTTTTTGTAAATACTTGTTACTTCTTAGATTTAGATTCTCGTTGAGTTTGTATCCTAAATAAAATTGAGGAAATTGGGTTAATGTACCGAATTACATTCGACATTAATGTACAAAAAATACCATTACTTCTGAACCGCCTTCTACGTTTCAATAGATTTCATCATTACGTCTTAGTTTCCAAACTGCTACGATTTTTGTGGCCCTATTATTTTCCTTATCATTCGCGTTTATAGTACTTGAAATTTCTCTACATTATAGGCATTTGCTTGGCTAGAGATATTCTGTACTGTATTAGCTTGGCTATAGATATTCTGTCTGTAATATCTTATTTATGAATTTTGAATCATGATTCTTCGTGATTATCTTCAGCCATACCATATTCCCTTCCAATTATATGGCACCATATCCTCTATTTCGGCTTTTTCCAAAGCAGTTTCTTGCAACGTCTCCCCCAAGATATTTAAATTTTTTTAACCTTCTCTCTGTGGCTAATACTATTCAACAAGCAGAATGGTAAAAATTTACTCTTAGAATATAGGTAATAATAAATAATTTACCAAAAATGTGTCAGTCACTTTTAGATATAATGTCTGTGTGTGTCTTACAGAGTTACGTGAAGTATTACTCTTTTTACTGCTTTTTACCTCAGACGTTTCCCAACAATGAACTCGCAAGAGTAGACTGATGTGAATTCGATATACTGGGAGTCAGATAGACTTGACTGGGTAATCATCATCTCCAACACAGGCAAAGAGTAAAGCGTTAATTTCCTGTAACAAACACTTTATTCGATTCGCAAATCGTCTGCAAAGACAATGTGAGTAGCGGTACAATGATGATCAAAGTCTTATAAGCACCGTCATACAATTCTGTTTCAACGTTCTTCAGCTGTGACGGCAATGTGCGTAGCAACGTCGGCAATGAACAAGTATCTGGATTCTTATTAGATTAGTGCAGTCGCCCACGTGCGCAGGATGGCGGACATAAAGCTTTACAGCGCACTACAGACTGATATTTTTACTGCGTATGAGAGCGCAGCGGTGCATGCCCTATCCTTCGCCGTATCACACCCGATAGGATCCCCAGACGCGCCCCAGTTTAAAGCTGCTTCGGAAATCCCGTTGCGCGACGCAATATATCGCACAATGCTTGGCGAAGATTGAAATGGGGCTCGAATACATAATCTCGGAATCTCACGCGCCGAGTGAAATGCTCTGAACTGATAGTATGACCGACGGATTCCATCTGCCCCATTTTACTTACACCGCCGCCGTCGGCATTGAAAAGAAAGAAACGAAGAAAGAAAGAAAGAAAGAAAGCGATTTTGAAATATTCTTTCGCCTTTTGCGAGAGAATACAGGGAACCAAGCAACAGTCATTGTTTTTCTATCAAGGTATTTAAACATGTTTATGTGGGATGCATTTAGTTTTATATTTTAGTAAAGTTTCTGTCTTTAAAGGGTTGCTATCATTTTCTGTATTCACACTGGATATGTCGGGAGTGTCAGACCCACATCTTTGTTTCTGACAAAGGAACTACGTAGAGAAAAGTAATGACAGGGAAAATAGAAACTACTTGAAGAAATATCCCAATGGTGAGATTGACGACAAGTCACTTTAAATGAAAGGTTATTCGTCTTTTCTTATCCTGATGCGAACAAAAAGTGTGTGACACTGTAGTATAGCATGACGCTGATCTGACGAGGAACCTTTGAGTGCAAGATCGCAAAAGGTCAATCATGTTTATGGCGTTGGATGCCCCACATATTGTCTACCATGCAATCACAATACTTGCTGCTGATGCTAACAGGTCGAGGGAAGCATTCAAAGATGAGCACAGCATGTGGCTACGATGCATAGTTAAACTGCGTAATCGACGTGACGAGTAACTCCCAACAGTGGTACGGTGCTAGTGGTGTTGATACAATGAAGAGCAATGACAACGATAAACAAAGCCAACATTGCGCTACACCTACAACAGCTGCCGAAATTGGCATTTCGACTCAAACGAACGCAAGGATTTTGGCAGAATTCACAGAAGAGGTAGATTAAATATTAGAGTTTGTGCAGTATGATTCATTGGAATGTGTTGTGCGGACAATGTACATGAGGAGTACAACGATGACGATACGTGCTTAACAAGTGAAAGTGACACGGAAACACGTGTCTAGCCACGTAGCACAGGGAGCAACAAATCCCGTTTTCAGTGAAACCTAGTAAAGGAGCATCGTTGTCCAAGAAGCGGCAACTATACATTATTACGTACATGAACGATCAACTGCAGTATATTACAAACATAATTATCAACCGATTTCGAATAAATCCACAACAATATGAACGGATATTCACGGAGAGCCAAGGCACCCTTGTTACAGAAACTAGCGTTTGCGCGGTTTAAGGATGCTCGGTAAAATTTACAGGATGTGCATGATAGTGACATACTACTTTATGCACATAAAACTGCGCGCGACATAGATTACAGTGAATTCTATAGAAACAATTGATGGCCGCATAATTTCATTCAGTGCTGCAGACTGGAAGACGTAAGATAACAAAATTTAAAACAAAGTGTCGACTTGACGCACAGTAACCACGGAAGCGGCTCGAAAATTTACAGAAGAGATAAACAAATTTATCCCATTATTAAGTAAAGAACTGTTTTTCAATTGCGACCAATTTGGATTTGCAGAGGAAATCATGTGAAAGGAATCCTAGAAATCAGAGGTACCAAGAGTTGCATCCAGATAAACTAACGCCAATGCTTTAATACATTCGTATACATTTATAGCGACTGTTAATCTGGATGGTTAATTGTCTGGAATGTTATTTTTCGTACTACGAGGTACTATGGCCCCCCATGATTCTTTTTCGTATGCATGAACTTGCAGGGGCAGTAGAGAAAACTTACGTCATAGCAAGTAAGAATGGACTAACGGCGTAAGAGAAGTACAACTATGGTATGAGGTCTGCTTTAGCCATAGATCGTCAAAATAACTTGCTTTTACTTGATTCAAGATCTGTGTATAAGACTCACAGTTTTTAAAGCAAATTATTCCTCTTGAAAAGTGTGTGAGACTTGCAATTCATACTATCTGGAACTACGGGATAAATTCGGCTTTTGGATGTTTGCTTTTTTTCTCTGCCTATGACATATTATGACACTATCTGCAGCCGCACCTTAAATGTTAGCCAGTGTCACGTCATGCGCACGACAGACTGTTTCGTATTCGATTCCATGCCAAATCAGTTCTCATCCCCTCGTCTCACCAATACGATTCTGTATGCATTCTTTAAGACTTGATACTTTCCAGAACGTCCTGCACGCTTCGTAAATCCCAAAAAGTTCACCTTCGAACTTGATGGTGCGGACGATCATGGTGCAAGTTAATGGTGTGTTTTCAACATTTCTTGAATGTTGACGAAGCGTAGTTTACATATCCCTTGAAAAGTTGATATCTGCACCTCTCGAACGCTCAGTTACTATCGCCTTGTTGATGTACATAATGAGTCATTAGCAGCTAATATTCTTCTTGTCATAATTATTAGCACAACACTTTCAAAAATTCCTCACTAAAGATTGAAATTGCGACCCCTCATTCAAAAGGTTCCTTGTGAGTCACGTATACACTCCTGGAAATGGAAAAAAGAACACTTTCACACCGGTGTGTCAGACCCACCATACTTGCTCCGGACACTGCGAGAGGGCTGTACAAGCAATGATCACACGCACGGCACAGCGGACACACCAGGAGCCGCGGTGTTGGCCGTCGAATGGCGCTCGCTGCGCAGCATTTGTGCACCGCCGCCGTCAGTGTCAGCCAGTTTGCCGTGGCATACGGAGCTCCATCGCAGTCTGTAACACTGGTAGCATGCCGCGACAGCGTGGACGTGAACCGTATGTGCAGTTGACTTACTTTGAGCGAGGGCGTATAGTGGGCATGCGGGAGGCCAGGTGGACGTACCGCCGAATTGCTCAATACGTGGGGCGTGAGGTCTCCACAGTACATCGATGTTGTCGCCAGTGGTCGGCGGAAGGTGCACGTGCCCGTCGACCTGGGACCGGACCGCAGCGACGCACGGATGGACGCCAAGACCGTAGGATCCTACGCAGTGCCGAAGGGGACCGCACCGCCACTTCCCAGCAAATTAGGAGAACTGTTGCTCCTGGGGTATCGGCGAGGACCATTCGCAACCGTCTCCATGAAGCTAAGCTACGGTCCCGCACACCGTTAGGCCGTCTTCCGCTCACGCCGCAACATCGTGCAGCCCGCCTCCAGTGGAGTCGCGACAGGCGTGAATGGAGGGACGAATGGAGACGTGTCGTCTTCAGCGATGACAGTCGCTTCTGCCTTGGTGCCAATGATGGTCGTATGCGTGTTTGGCGCCGTGCAGGTGAGCGTCACATTCAGGACTGCATACGACCGAGGCACGCAGGGCCAACACCCGGCATCATGGTGTGGGGAGCGATCTCCTACACTGGCCGTACACCTCTGGTGATCGTAGAGGGGACACTGAATAGTGCACGGTACATCCAAACCGTCATCGAACCCATCGTTCTACCATTCCTAGACCGGCAAGGGAACTTGCTGTTCCAACAGAACAATGCACGTCCGCATGTATCCCGTGCCATCCAACGTGCTCTAGAAGGTGTAAGTCAACTACCCTGGCCAGCAAGATCTCCGGATCTGTCCCCCATTGAGCATGTTTGGGACTGGATGAAGAGTCGTCTCACGCGGTCTGCACGTCCAGCACGAACGCTGGTCCAACTGAGGCGCCAGGTGGAAATGGCATGGCAAGCCGTTCCATAGGACTACATCCAGCATCTCTACGATCGTCTCAATGGGAGAATAGCAGCCTGCATTGCTGCGAAAGGTGGATATACACTGTACTAGTGCCGACATTGTGCATGCTCTGTTGCCTGTGTCTATGTGCCTGTGGTTCTGTCAGTGTGATCTTGTGATGTATCTGACCCCAGGAATGTGTCAATAAAGTTTCCCCTTCCTGGGACAATGAATTCACGGTGTTCTTATTTCAATTTCCAGGAGTCTATTAAAACTCTTGAGTTCGAATTATTTCTAATGCGAGCAGATAAAAGTCAGAATTAGACAAATGGACTGCTCATGTTTACTGGGAATCGCCCGTAACTGCATAGGAGTTACCGTAGAAACATGTGCACAACTTTCATCAATACGAGTGAGGTTTTTAAATCTCCACAACATCAAATTAACTTAGAAATTCATCATTGTATTCGTTGTATCTGCAGTGTAGTTCCAACACGCTGTTAGAACAATATTCAGACGCCTAAGAACTTGCATGGGAATCACCTCCATCTCCATCTACACTAGTCATCTTCAAGGAAGAGCGTGCATGTAGTACGTCAGATCCTGTTTCCATGCTCCGACATCCAACGAAAAGATTTCGTATTTTCAACACTAATTTTGTGATGAAAACATAGTGTTACTTCTGCCAGATACTCCGTTGTTGTAAACCTCTCCTTTGAGACCAAGCATATCTCTCTTGTAGTATCTGATTCTGCAGCGTGACGAGCTTTATCGCTCTCCTGCTCGTGAAAAGGAAACCGTGGTTCGTTTTTTGAATCATGTTCTTTATAATATACTATCATCGATCGAACAGGAAATTCACAGCCGACATCTTTAGTGAGCGAATCACATTGGACCAGAATTCTTTTAATGAATTTGTGACACTTAGCTCTCTTAAATTTAGTTTTCTGTGATCGTGTCACTTCAGACCGATTCTGGCAACAGAATACGTTTTTTTCTCCTCCGGTTTCAAACATATCACTTCATTCAAGACGCTCATTCGCAGACACATGTTTATAAACACTTCACAGATGTTTTTGTACATGGTGTGGTCAAAGATGAATTTTTCATAGTGCTAAAGAAATAATTATTTATTAACTGACATATCCAGGAAACAATTGACATTTGCAGGAAATAACTTTAGAATAGGTCTTCAAATTATTGAAGTAGCTGTGGCTTGCGAAATCTGTTTGTTCATTTAACATCGATTCTGGTTTTTTGATCTTGTGGAGGTATATCTCCAGTTGTGGGCAAAGGCCTTGCCGTAGTGGATACATCGGTCCCCGTCAGATAACCTAGGTTAAGCGCTGTTGGGCTGTCCGGCGCTTGGATGGGTGACCATCCGGGCCGTCATGTGCTGTTGCCATTTTTCGTGGTGCACTCAGCCTCGTGATGCCAACTGAGAAGCTACTCGACCGAATCGTAGCGGATCCGGTCAAAGAAAACCATCATAACGTCCTGGAGAGCGGTGTGCTGACCACACACCCCTCCTGTCCGCACCCTCAGCTGGGGATGACACGGCAGTCGGATGGTCCGAATGGGCCACTTGTTGCCTGAAGACGGAGTGTGTGTGTGTGTGTATATCTACAGTTGTCCTAACAAACTTGGGGTCTTACCATTGGCTTCATTATGTAATACTACCGAAATGGTTTCTAGATTGTTGATGACATGTTTCGTTTCCTACATTTGTTGTGCAATGACTGATTTATCAAAGTATTTGAGCCTGAAAGCATTTACACGTTCTTTGAAACGAGTTTTGAAGTTTCTGCCTGTTTTCCCTACATAGTAAGCAGGAAAATTGGTGCATGATACTTTGTACATTCCACTGTTGTTGTATTTCTGCATATTTGATTTTATGTTATGGATGAGTATTTCTTGGCAACGGTATGAAAGAAGAGAAAATATTCGTCAGTATCCCATAACTTGGCCCCATATCACAAAAAATAGCTGACCTTTTCGAAAAAACAAATGTAACAGTTTCATTGTCAACTAATGATAACTTAGGAAACATACTCATCCGTAACATAAAATCAAATACACAAACATACAACAGTGGAGTGTACAAAGTATTATGCACCAAATGTCTTGCCTACTATGTAGGGAAAACAGATAGAAACTTCAACACCCGTTTTCAAGAACATGTAAATGCTTTCAGGCTCAAACACTTTGAAAAGTCAGTCATTACATAACGTAGAACACGAAACATATCATCAACAATCTAGAAAACAATTTGGCAGTATTACACAACGAAGCCAATGGTAAGACCCTTAATCTCTTAGGACAACTGGAGATATACTTTCACAAAATAAAAAACTATGAGTCGGTGTTAAATGAACAAACAGATTTCGCAAGCCACAGCTACTTCAGTAATTTTAAAGATATTTTCTAAAATTATTTCCTGCATATGTCTATTGTTTCCTGCATATGTCAATTGTTAAATAATTATATCTTTAGCACTATGAAAAATTCATCTTTGAGCACACCATGTACAAAAACATCGGTGAAGTGTTTATAAACATGTGTCTGCGAATGTGCGTCTTGAATGAAGTGATATGTTTGAAACCGTAGGAGAAAAAAACGTATTCTGTTGCTAAAACGTTAAAAACACTTTTCTTGGATTATTTGGTAAGTTTACACTGTTCATGTTTTCTATTTCACACATATTTTTTGCGTTTGACTGACCAAATTCGTAACCTACCATCAAATCTTTTCGTAACAGGAATCTGCATTTCATCTCATTCAAGAGAAAAGATAAAGCTTGTATTAAGACAAATTACACTTGAAGATGGACCCACAGGGTCCGAAATAGAGTGCTGCAACGCTCAATGTTTGACCGGTCACGGCTCGCCTGTTAACTGGGGGACCAAGCCACTCGTGTCCGGCCTCATACAATTCGGCTCGGTCACGTACTCGGCCCATGTCTGATGTCCGGATTCCGGACACGCGGATAACCGAGCATGACCGGTCACTGCTACGTCTCACCTCGCCTCGCCCCGGCTCGCTGCACTGTAATGTACAAATCTAAATCCTCTCTCTCTCTCTCTCTCTCTCTCTCTCTCTCTTTCTTACACACACACACACACACACACACACAACGTATTTACATCTGCCCCTCTCTCCTTTAATACAAAAGTAATGTATGTGACACAGCTAAATTCATAAAGCACTTGAAAAGTAAAATGATATTTCAATACAATCGAGAATAGAAGACGAGTCGAGAAGATATATTTTTCCTTTCATTAATAGGAAACATTAAATAATTGCTTTCCCTGTAGTCTAGAAGACAATCATCTTCATAAAGAAAGCATACAAAGAACATTAAACATTTACAGGCGTAACTTGTCACACTTTTCACTTGTTTGCAGCAGAAACATAATTATAGTTATTGTTCATCAGCAGTAAATCAGTAACGCGTTCCGGATTTAATTGGCTGCGGCGATTTGTTAGTGACATGCCGGCTTTACTATAGCATCTTTCACTTGGTGTGCTTGTTGCTGGGATACATAAAATACGTCTTGCAACTGCAACCTGGCCTGGCAGCTCTGTTTCATGTCTGCTCCACCACTTTAAAGTGTCATTATCATCTCCGGGTGCATTAAAATGTAGAGATCTATTTCATCTGCTTCGGATGATATGTTGTTTCTCCATTCATTGAAACGATCTCTTTTTCTGGGTAGTGATGACACAGTACTTGAAGGATCTATGATAATAAACAAAAGAGACAAGTAATACAGAACTGATGTAGAAATCATCGAAACGTTCCCCTAAAAACGAGGTGTTTTACGCTAATGAAATATTAGACGAATTGTAGCATTCCCGTTTCTATATAATACACTATCCACTAACTATACAAAAACGATTATGTTAATGATTGCATGTTGTACCTACCTAAGTAGCACACATTTGTTGCACATTGCTAAGAATTTCCTGCTTTTCATTTATTTTAAGCATATTAAGATCACGGAAAGATGGCCAAAGAGACGTAGCAATTTTGTGTCTGGAAGTGATCACAATCTTCTCACAAACCAAAGTCAAGGCTCGATTTTTAATCCTTTGTACCTCCTGTTAAAAAATACATATCTGTTAGTACCAATCTATTACTCTAGTTAATTGTAAATCTTTCGCGTATCATAATGAAACAGTGTCTTTAACTGCAGTAATTATTCACCTGACAGTCAGTGTCACTGACACTGGCAGACTTGTTGCAGTTTGTGAAACCAAAGAAGAACTAACTGAACGGTCGGTTCTTTTTCGCCTTCTAATTCATCTGTGGCCTCTTTAAATGGTTTCGGAAAATGCGCAATGTTTCTGCAAGCTCATTATCATATCTTTGCAATCTGTAAGCGGAGTCCTTTTCCGCCAACAAAGCAGCAGCTTCTTTATACTGGGTGGAAGGATTCCTGGATCGTGTACAAGCTATTCCAGCGTGTGCAGACCTCTTGTTTCAACGATGATTTCAAAGACAAGCAGAGGCCGCTTTTCTTAATGTACCTTACAATGCATTTTGCAGTATTTATTGTTGATGCGATGTTGGGAGCATGATGTAACAAGAAGTTATCTTCATCGAAAGTATGGCTAAGTGCTGAGTTTATACAATGAGCAGCACAAGGAATCCTTTCGTGATTTTCCAAAGCCTTTATTATATCGGCACCCTGGCCGGAGACCAAAACAAAACTGTGCAACATGTCCGGCGAAATGTCCTAATCAGCCATTCTCTCTTCAATTTCTTTCATAATATTTACTCCCGTCTTCTTAACGTCCGGGAATTTTGTTGTAAATAAAACATTGTTCACAAGAGACCAATCTCTGTTAATGTAATGTGTTGTAAGCGTCAAATAGTGCACCTGATTATGGGAATCAGTCCACATATCAACTGTCGCAGCACATGTTTTATTAATAACAGAAGGCATTATGCTGTTTCGTATTGCATCAGCTTGTTCTTTGACATATCTGCTTATAGTAGAGGGATGTGGCATGACATCAGCCACGTTAAGGTCTCCATAATGCGCACCTAGATGTATTAATTCTTGGCCTAATTCTCTGAAACCTTCACCGGAAACAACATTAAAAGACCTCATATCTTTAGCACACATTGCAACACACTTTTCTGTAATACTATTTTTTATTACTGCCGGTATCCCTGAAGGTGCTGCATATTTGTGAGGTTTCTTGCAATTGTGTTTCTTTAAATGAGTGGTTCCCGACTGGAAGCACAATAATGTGGAGCAATTTATGCACGATACGTACCCAGTAGACGCACTGTTTTCATCTACAAGCAACAGAAATTTACTCCACACTTGGCTTTTGAGACCTTCCCGTTTCTTCAATGTGTAAACATTGCTTTCAATCTTACGTCTTACTGCACTGGCTTCCTCGCGCTGCATGATAACAGAGAGAGACACACCACAAGTGAGAAGCCCGTACTGGCTGCTGTCTCACACGGGTAGTGACACGGGTAATGTGTTTGAAGTTACGTATTCGGTCACGGCTTTTATGCTCGGTCACAAGAACTGGTGCTGGCAGCCTATCCAGTTAGGGTGTGCTCGCCCCAGCCCGTATTTTGTGCTCGCTTAGTCGGTCATGCAGGACTCTAGTCATAAATGCATCGTGTACTCAAACAAGCACAAAAAGTAGTGAGTGGAGGCGTTTTTTAATTCATACCTCAAGTGTCATTCAGATTTGTTACAGCTTTGGATGATGTCAGGTAACAATCGTATTGTATGCGGTTTAGGGTGCGCTCAAAGGCGAAGTTGTCAGCGAATATTTTTCCAGGGCACTAATTTAAAACTTATTGTGCTAAGTTTTTAGTAACCTACCGTGCTTACGATCTGCTTATTTGTGAACTGATGTTTTATGTAACGTGCTGCTTCTCATGAATATACAGGGTGTTTTCGTAAGAGTTTTCAAAAGTGTAACAGGACATAGAGAATGCGGCATTGAACATTTTGAAGTAGGGAATCTGGTGTAGAAACCAGCTTAAGGAGACATGGAAGTAAACTTGTCTACCGGTTTGTCTAGCATTACTGTTTTCCAGCTCATTTACAACTAAGATGAGTACAAGTTTACACTTACTGTGCTGTTTATATACATTCTTTATTTCCTGTAAGAAACAAGGAGGCTGAGCGTGATTACTAGGAAGTGATTATGTAGGTTTTAGTTACTTTACTTCTCCACAAGGTGGCTCTGTCGTATCGTACTTACATTGCCCCATGACAGACCGTGCTACCAATCAACGTCAGACCCTGTCATTGCTCAGTGCTACTCAGAGACGTACGCTGTAGTAAAACGGAGCAGTATCGGTAAAGTTTCGCAGAACTCACTGGCAAACACCTTGTGTATGGGAAAGTACGTTGCAATGCTCTCGCTGTTGAAAGGCTGTACAAGGAATTATTTCCAAACTGGTATCATCCCTCGCGAAGACTGTTAATTTCTGTCGGTCGAAGATTGAGGGAGATTGGTTTATTGGAAAGAAGAAAGGAGGGATCTGGCGACATGCGAACCACTCCCACACCCAATTTTGATGACGAGATGCTGGAACGTGTTGCAGCGAACCCTACTAGAAGTACTCGTCGTATTGCACGCGAATTGAGCGCTGCACATACTAGCGTGTGGCGAGTACTCCCCGAACAAGAGTTACACCTGTATCACCCACAAAGGGTCCATGCAATGCTTGTGACTGACTTCGATCCAAAGTTCGCGTTGTGTCAATAGTTGCTCCAACAATCGGTTGATCGACCAGATTTCCTTCAAATTGTGCTGTTTACTGACGAGCACTCATTTCATCGTGGTGGTATCTCGAACAGCAGGAATAGCGATGTGTAGAATGAGGAAATCCTTCACGCAGCAGCAGTGTCACACCATCAAGTACGTTATGCTGTGAATATCTGGGCTGGCAATGTAGACGACAATCTCACAGGACCATATCTTATACCTGGATGTCTGAATGACCAACTGTACTTTAGGTTCGTGCAAATAATTCTACCTGAGGTGCTATAAAACATACCATTGGCTGTTCGTGAGAAGATGTGGATAGAACATACGCCGTCTCACTTCTGTGTGGACATCCGCAACAATCTCAATGCTGTATTTCATGGTCACTGGGCTGGAAGGGGAGATCCAATTCTATGGCCAGCAAGATCACCTGGCCAAATCCCCTTGATTATTTCCAATGCGAATATGTAAAAGCACTTGTATGTGAGACCTCAGTGGCCACGGAGATGGAATTAGTTGCCAGAATTGTAGCTGCCTGTGATGTGATTTGAAACACACCAGAGATAGTCGTCCGGGAGTGTCAGGATCGTGTTCTACGATGTCATGCTTGCATTGAGGTTGATGGCCGTCAGTTTCAGCACATTTTGTAAGATACAGAACAAATGGTAAGTTCATTGTGTCAATGATGGTATTTTCAATTAACAGTGACTAATGTAAATTAAAAATAGTAATGTGATTTTATTTCTTGCTTCTCCGACTCCTAGTTCACTATCTCAAATTGTTCAGTGCAGCATCCTCTGGTTCCTGTTAAATTTTTGAACGCTCTTACGGAAACACCTTGCATAAAGGGATTTATATCAGCTTCGACTATTTCGCTATGGTCACATTTTTTTCTAGAGATTGGCGGACTTGAAACTGGCCTGCAACCTCAGTTCACAAGCTAAATGTTTGAAAAACCAGATAACTTCCTCCCAATAAAATTTACTGCACAAGTAGTATTTTGTGCCTATTTCTGTAGCTCTCAGCCCCTCAATTTGGCGAGCTGTATTCTACGTTGACTCCTGACGTTGTCAGTTTACCTCAGCCGGTTACTGTGTAGCAGCTCTAGCGGTAGAATTTCATATACCCTTCTTAAATTTCGTTACAGCACCTAGTTTTACTTGAAATTAAATGTCGCTACACACGTGACAGTCTCATTGAGGGCGGCTACGTCAATGCGCCGCAATAACTCGGCCAACTTCAACTTTTTTGCTGTGCTTCGTAATTATTCTGGAGGCGGGCCCTTGGGAGCATGACGGGGTAGGGGCTGCGTGGTGGCGTAGGGGGTGCGTGGTGGCGCGGTGGTGGAGTTGGGGGTGGTAGTGACGACGCAGTGGGGCGTGTAATTCCGGCCTGGGATAATGGTCCGGCAGCCGCAGGTAATCGTGTGTAACATCATCTAGGGGGCAGCCCCGCTGAGGGGATAAATGAACTGAAATTTCCGCCTAACCGATCCTGAATGGCCATCAACGGAGGATGTCATATTTCTTGAAGAAGATCCTTTCGTACACAACTAAGTTGGTTACAGCACTGATGGCAGACAGTTACAAGACACCGCGGTATGTTTCATCCCCTTTTGTATCTTAAAAATAGTCTTCTATAGTCTTTTATTGACATTGAGTTTATACTTTGACTTAACCACTACAATAAAGGGTAATTTAGCATCCAAAAAATGTAATGATGCTGTACCTTAATAAAATATAGTGTCACTTGACGAAATAAACTATAGTACCAGCAGTAACGTTAATTAATATGATCAGTTATGGCCCATGTAAATTTGCAAAATACACGACAGCGGTCAATATTAACGACATTATAGTCCAGAGTGCTGCGTTAAAATACTGTTTTTCAAGTATCAGTGCGCCAGTTATGGTGTAAACGCAATGCAAAATGAGTCTCGGATGGAGGACACTGCGTGTAACGACAAGTGTCAAATAAGATTTGGCTGTTGAGTATTATTATCAGTGGACACTATTAAGTGCATTATTGTTCTCCAAGTCATCAGTCTTCTGACTGGTTTGATGAGGCCTACGGACGAAATCCTCTCTTGTAGCAAACTTTACATCTCCGAGCAGCACTTCCAACCAACGTGCTGAAATTATTAATTGCTGGATGTATTGCCATCTTAGTCTTACTCTACAGTTTTCAACCTTTGATACCATAGAAGTTACTCTTTGATGTCATAACAGGTATCAGGTCGTAGTAATAGACGGCAAATCATCGAGTAAAACTGAAGTGATATCAGATGTTCCCCAGGGAAGCGTCCTGGGACCTCTGCTGTTCATGATCTGTATAAATGACCTGGGTGACAATCTGAGCAATTCTCTTAGGTTGTTCGCAGATGATGCTGTAATTTATTGTCTAGTAAGGTCATCCGATGACCAGTATCAGTTGCAAAGCGACTTAGAAAAGATTGCTGTATGGTGTGGCTGTGGCAGTTGACGCTAAATAACGAAACGTGTGAGGTGATCCACATGAGTTCCAAAAGAAATTCGTTTGAATTCGATTACTCGATAAATAGTACAATTATCAAGGCTGTCAATTCAAATAAGTACCTGGGTGTTAAAATTACGAACAACTTCAGTTGGAAAGACCACATAGATAATGTTGTGGGGAAGGCGAGCCAAAGGTTGTGTTTCATTGGCAGGACACTTAGAAGATGCAACAAGTCCACTAAAGAGACAGCTTACACTACACTCGTTCGTCCTCTGTTAGAATATTGCTGCGCGGTGTGGGATCCTTACCAGGTTGGATTGACGGAGGATATCTAAAGGGTGCAAAAAAGGGCAGCTCGTTTTGTATTATCACGTTATAGGGGAGAGAGTGTGGCAGATATGATACGCGAGTTGGGATGCAAGTCATCAAAGTAAAGACGTTTTCGTCGCGGAGAGATCTATTTACGAAATTTCAGTCACAAAGTTTCTCTTCCGATTGCGAAAATATTTTGTTGAGCACAACCTACATAGGTAGGAATGATCATCAAAATAAAATAAGAGAAATCAGAACTCGAACAGAAAGGTTTAGGTGTTCGTTTTTCCCGCGCTGTTCGGGAGTGGGATGGTAGAGAACCGTCTGCCAAGCACTTAAATCTGAATTGCAGAGTAATCATGTAGATGTAAATGTAGATGTCCTATCATCAAAAATGGTTCAATTGGCTCTGAGCACTATGGGACTTAATATCAGTGGTCATCAGTCCCCTAGAACTTAGAACTACTTAAACCTAACTAACCTAATGACATCACACACATCCATGCCCGAGGCAGGATTTGAATCTGCGACCGCAGCGGTTACACGCTTCTAGACTGAAGCGCCTAGAACCGCACGGCCGCACCGGTCGGCCTGTCCTATCATCCTGTCTCTTCTGCTTGCCAGTGTTTTCCGTATGCTCCTTCCTTATCAGATTCTGTGGAGAATCTTCTCATTCCTTGCCTTATTAGTCCACCTAATTTTAAAAGTTCTTCTGTAGCACCACAACTCAAGTGCTTCGATTCTCTTCTGTTTCGGTTTTCCCTCAGTCCACGTTCAACTAGCATACAGTGCTATGATCTCTTCATCTACTTCATGACGGCCAGTCCTGCCAGTATGTTGCTGCTCTCATTTCAGCTACTTATCGTTACTTTCCACCTCTTTCATCTCACTGTCACTCCACCTTCTGTACTCATTAGACTGTTCATTCCATTCAACAGATCCTGTAATCCTTTTTCACTCTCACTGAAAATAGAAATGTCATCAGCTAATCCGATCACTCATAATTTTCCACCTTGATTATTAATGCCACACTTGAAGTTCTTTTTCTTGCGTTATTATACGTTGAAGTAAATACAAAGTAGCTTATTCGGAGGAAAGTTTTAATTTCGTTTGAGTTACTGTTCCTATTATCGGTGCTGCTCAGGTGCTTGGAACGCTTCTGTGAAGTTAGTAAGCGTTGCTTAGAGTTTATGAAGTATTATCAATGTGCACCCCACTGCCACTATCTGATGGGAAGTATCTGGACCCCGATTAGGGGACATCAATACGAGATGTGCCCAGTGGGGTGTCTGAATGTCTGTGGAGAAATCTAACCCATTCCTCCTGGAGAGACGAAATAAAGGAGGGAATGATGTTGGCCCCTGTGGTGTGGAGTGAAGTCTACCGTCCCAGTCATCCCAGGGTGTTCTGTTGGGTTCAAGTCGGAACTCTGGGCAGGCCAGTCCATTTTAGGACTGCTATTGTTCACAGACTACTGGGTAACAGGTGCTTCTTTATGACAAGATGAACTGTGGCACTAACACAAAAACCATCGCCCCCGAAGTGTTCCTTTACTGCAGTCAAATGTGTTGATATCCTTCAAAGTGCAATGTTTTCTTAAGCACAGTAAGGGGACTACTCCCTTACAAACAAAAAAATATCCACATAAGACAACACCATCTCTTCCGTACTTCATCGTTGGTGCTGCAGATGATTCCAGGTAACGCTGTACAGGTATTCGCAGATGGTGCCCAGTCTTAGACAGACATCCACAATATTACATATAGGTTTAACCGGCATAGGGGCCCAGAAGTATACGCCGAATTTATTTTTCTTTTTCCTCAGTGCTTACGATTAACGCACATAAGAAGCTATGAGTTAATCTGACGGAAATCGTGGCATAAGGTCTGGAACAAACCCAACATTATACTTTCACATTAACGTTTTTGCCAATAAGTACATCACAAAGTTAGAGAACCCTCTACTATTGACAAAGCCTTCTTTGTGTACGGTCAATGACATAATATTTGTCTCAGTAAAATAACGAACGAACTATCTATCTCGTTACGTCTGACAAAGTAGAATTTTCCGAAATCAGATGGATAAGTTTGTAATAAGTTAATAATTTCTCCGTTTATTTGGCAACAGTTGGAGGAATATCAGGAAAGTAAGTTTCTATGCAAAGGAAAATGTATAGAAAAAGAATAGAAATTCTAATTTGGTACGTACGAAACGTATGGATCGTTGTTTGGAACACGTTTTTGCGTGCCCTTGTCGGCTTTTATCGAGTGGTGGAAGCCTTTTACTTCGTCAGCGAATGGAGCCGAGTAGGTCATTATCGGGATTTCTCCAAAATCGCCACATTAAACTTTTACACTAATCGCTGTGTCACTTTAGGCACCTCTCACACTGATTTTCATCAATAACGTAGAAGCATTTCTGTATCTGTGCACAGCTATGGTTCACCTAGTCGCTCACTCTATCAAAGAAGTAAACCACGCAAATTGATTGTTTTACATATTTTCCTTACCTTAGTTTTTTATTAACAAATTATCTACCTGGAATACTATGGACATCTCAATATTTCTATCATAAATTCCCTGTTCCTGCTACAATTAACAAAGCACCTAACGCTAAAAGGCAGACAAACATTCACTGAACTTTTGTTTCTAACTTTTTTTTACGTTTTTCAGCTTATCGTGCCACATTCAGCAGCGGTATGTGTATTTATTTGACTCATCTTCTAAGTCGATCGTGATATTTTCTTTGGAATGGATGAACTGGAGTTCTCAATTACTGGTAGCTTATTTACATGTACTCTTGACTTTTTATAAGATATCTCACATATGGATTCATTAAGCGGCTCCGCGTTATGGTAAGAGAGTTCACCGACTGCAGGTGCGTTAAACGGCTAACCACACAGGCACGTCAGAGGAATGGGTCCACTGAACGTTATTTCGAGATTCTACTACGAGACAGCTTTGTGCCTGACGAATGGTATCAATGTTCAAGACTTTTAGATCTGGTTTCTTATTTATATATGTGTTAACAACATATGCATATACAGGGTGTTACAAAAAGGTACCGCCAAAATTTCAGGAAACATTCCTCACACACAAAGAAAGAAAATATGCTATGTGAACATGTGTCCGGAAACGCTTACTTTCCGTGTTAGAGCTCATTTTATTATTTCTCTTCAAATCACATTAATCAGGGAAGGAAACACACAGGAACAGAACGTACCAGCGTGACTTCAAACAATTTGTTACAGGAAATGTTCAAAATGTCCTCCGTTAGCGAGGATACATGCATCCACCCTCCATCGCATGGAATCCGTGATGCGCTGATGGAGCCCTGGAGAATGGCGTGTTGTATCACAAACGTCAACAATACGAGCACGAAGAGTCTCTACATTTGGTACCGGGGTTGCGTAGACAAGAGCTTTCAAATGACCCCATAAATGAAAGTCAAGAGGGTTGAGGTCAGAAGAGCGTGGAGGCCATGGAATTGGTCCGCCTCTACCAATCCATCGGTCACCGAATTTGTTGTGAGAAGCGTACGAACACTTCGACTGAAATGTGCAGGAGCTCCATCGAGCATGAACCAATGTTGTGTTGCACTTGTAAAGACACTTGTTCCAGCAGCACAGGTAGAGTATCCCGTTTAACATCATGCTAACGTGCTCCATTGAGCGTAAGTGGAAGAACCTGGGGCCCAATCAGGACATCACCAACAATGCCTGATTACGTGATTGCACAATTGCGTGCGGATTCTCGTCAGCCCACACATGTTGATTGTGAAAATTTACAATTTCATCACGTTGGAATGAAGCCTCATCCGTAAAGAGAACACTTGCACTGAAGTGAGGATTGACACATTGTTGGACGAACCATTCGCGGAAGTGTAGCCGTGGAGTCCAATCAGCGGCTGATAGTGCCTGCACACGCTGTACATGGTACGGAAACAATGGTTCTCCCGTAGCACTCTCCATACAGTGACGTGGTCAACGTTACCTTGTACAGCAGCAACTTCTCTGACGCTGACATTAAGGTTATCGTCAACTGCACGAAGAATTGCCTCGTCCATTGCAGGTGTCCTCGTCGTTCTAGGTCCTCCCCAGTCGCGAGTCATAGCCTGGAATTTTCCGTGCTCCCTAAGACGCCAGTCAATTGCTTCGAACGTCTTCCTGTCGGGACACCTTCGTTCTTGAAATCTGTCTCGATACAAACGTACCGTGCCACGGCTATTGCCCCGTGCTAATCCATACATCAAATGGGCATCTGCCAACTCCGCATTTGCAAACATTGCACTGACTGCAAAACCACGTTCGTGATGAACACTAACCTGTTAATGCTACGTACTGATGTGCTTCATGCTAGCACTGTAGAGCAATGAGCCGCATGTCAACACAAGCACCGAAGTCAACATTACCTTCCTTAAATTGGGCCAACTGGTGGTGAATCGAGGAAGTTCAGTACATACCGACGAAACTAATATGAGCTCTAACATGGAAATTAAGCGTTTCCGGACACATATCCACATAACATATTTTCTTTATTTGTATGTGAGGAATGTTTCCTCAAAGGTTGGCCGTACCTTTTTGTAACACCCTGTAGATATAACAACGGAAGTATGGAAGGAAGCATTGTCTCCACACCAGGAAGTATCGCCAGTTTTTTATTCACAGCATGAAGTGTTGTACCAATGAACACATCAAAGAACAAACCAGTGGCTGATCAGTATTTTGTAAGTCTTCTGAGGTGGTACTAGAAAACAGACACGAATTTCCAAGGAAAATTAATTTTCTTCCCTGGAAGTACGCTGTATCTCTAAGACAGCTCATCTACGACACATCCGTCCTAATCACGATATTTACTACATATTGTTATATGTAATGATATGTGTACTGGATTCCCCAAAAAAATTTCGAGAGTGACAGCTGCACAAAATAAAAATACAGTTGTTACTTTCGGAGACTTCCAGAAGCCCTACGATTCAGTTGACAGAGAAACAGTATTCCAGATATTTTATGAATTAGGAAAAGTATATGGAAAGAAAGCACGAACAAATTAAAAGAGTTGATAAATTCAAATACCTTGGGGAGTGGATCCAAGCCAATGGACAGGATAAAGCAACAAATAAAGAAAGAATAAAATAGTCAGATTTTGCATATAAATTAGCACAGAACTTCTACAACAAGGAATCAATGTCCACACAATCGAAGATTAGATATTATAATTCAGTTATTAGGACACAAGCAACATATGAATCAGAGTACCTAACACTGAATAAGAAAGGATAATTAAGAGAAGTAGAAAAAAAAGAGAAAGAAACTAAGAACAATTCTATGTCCTGAGAAAAACAATGAAAATAAGTGCATTAAAAGGAGATACAAAGATTTATTCAAAAATACGGAAAATATCATATATACAATGAGAAATAGACAGCTATAATCTTATAGACATTTAAAAAGAATGGAAGAAACACGGATTACAACGAAAATTTTTTAATTACATTAGTAAGCCGAGAGAAACTATGAGATGGATAGAAGCACTAAAGAAAGATGCCCACAAGATAGGTGTTACAGAAGAAATTATACATGACAGAATTTACTTCAGGCTACTGATAGAAAACGCAAACTGTGAAGAAGATTGCTATAACCACGACCAGAACGGTCGCGAGGTTGGCCGAGAAAGCGCTTCGGGACAAAACTTAGAGCGGGAACAAACAAAAAAATGGAAAGGACGGACACGAAATAACGACGGACGATCAAGAGAGACCTTACGACTACAACACGCAAAAAGCAAGGGAGTGACAGAGACAACCAAACGAATCCAAGACGTCCATTAGTAATGAAAACGAAGAATGGTAAAGACGCCGTCAGTTGTCGAGGCGATATGTCAAGACGCACGCTACGATTAGAATCACTGACTGCTTTCTTTTTCTTTATGAATTTTCAATTTACGCTGCTCTACAGCCTACAGACTTTTTTTGTAAGAAGAAACAAGGGAAAACAGGCGATAAAATGATGACTTAAAGTTTAAAACGGCGTAAAAATGCGGAAAGTTAAAGCAGAAAGCAAAAGAGGTGGGCAATGTCGATAAAATACACAGGAATCGGACAATAACATAGTAGACACACAATTAAAAAGCATGGCGACAATCTGGTTTCTGTTCGCAAGAGATAAAAAAATCACACCTAGCGACAGTATGATTGCTGTTCGCTACATGTCCCTAAAGACACACCACGGAACCCGCACTGGATAACACACTGCAAAACACTGCACGAAAATGGTGGCACAAATATGACACTCCCGAGCCAAAGGCAGATGGGGGGTGCGACCTCGAGGAGGGAGAAAAAACACGGAGGGAGGAGAGGAGAGGAGGAAACGAAAGGGGGGGAACCAAGGAGGAAGAGGACCCATAAGGAGGGAGAGGGGCAGGGCAGACGTGAGAGGGAATAAGAAGAGGCAAAGGAGGGAAATGCAAAAGGACTCAGGGGAGAGAAGGGGGCAGCGAGAGGGGAGGTGGGGAAAAAAGAGGAAGGAAGGGGGAGAACTTGCTGAGCGAGAGGCAGGCGCTAAAATACACGATCGGGGGCGCCGCTATTGGCCGCTGGGACCACGTTTTCCACTGTGGTGCCCTCACACTAAATGTGGGCCAGGAGGTTCGCGCTGCCACGGCTTACAGCCCGATGGTGCAGTGACCTCTAGGTGGTCTTCAATGTCTATGACGTCTGTCTCGGATTCAAATTCCGCGAAACGCCCCAGATGGTGCCGAGGTGTGCAGCAATTGGGAGAAGAGCAAGGCTCATCAACCACTGATGACAGCGAGGGAGGGATGCCCGAGGTATCCATGACAGCCGACCCAGAGGCCATGGCGGAGGAGGGAGCCACTGATCCACCTGGGGGCAGGGAGGACTGGTGGCAGGCCCATAGGGAGATGGCAACCATGGCACAGCGCTGACTCTAGGACCACGTCTGTACCCAAAGGAGGTGGAGGACGAGATGTCAATGCGAGTCACTGGGGCGGGCAGGCGGAGTTGAGTATGATGGCGGCGCTCCAACCCTTTCGACATCTGCACCGACGTCACACACCGCCCATGTTCTGCGACGACCTTGGCGGCGTCCAACCCACCTTGCGCCCATACTCGATGGCCCACCCAGCCATGCTGGGGTCATAATGCTGCAAGGGCAGGGAGTGGGGGAGCGAGGGGGATGGCATCAGCAAATGGAGAGGCTCTCCAGCTGTTGCCCATGATGGAGCTCTGCTAGACTGTGTCCATCAACTGGTGTAGTGAGAAAGGTGCTAAAAAAACGGGGTGGGGGCTGAGAAGTGTCGACTCCCTTTGTCAAATGATGTTTAAAAGTGCCGACAAGGCTCTTTGATTTGCCATTGGACGAAGGGTGGAGAGGGGTTCTATGGATGGCCTGACAGAAGGTGTGGAAGGAGGACACTGTGAAATGGGACCATTATTGGAGACCACCTTGTGTGGCAGGACTTCAGTGGCATGAAACTGGGCCAGGGCTGGTGGTGGATGCCATGCGGATGACGTATTTGGAGTAGGCATCAACGATATGTAACCACATGGACCCCAAAACATGGGTACCCAAAATCGATATGGAACTGATACATTGCCAGTGAGACACAGGCCAGGGTGCAAACGACTGAGGGGCGGCTTGCCTGGTCATGTGCATACACAGTGCACCCACAGACAAGGCGGTCAATATCGCCATCGATGCCAGGCCAATACATGTGCTGGCGAGCCAAAACTTTCATATGGGACAACCCCAGTGCCTGCAGTGTAACAAACTGAGCACCCAGAGCTGCAAATCCAGAGGTATGACCGCCTGATGGGCATCTGACTCCATATCCAACAGAACGACATCATCAACCACAGAGAGCATGTTGGACAGGTGGCGCCAGGAGCTGAAATCAGATTGCATCCGATAAGTAACATAGGACAGCCACCTGTGGACCACTTAGTGGTGAATCTGCCGCAAGATAGGGTCGTGGCGGGTAGCCAGGCAATCTGAGCAGCCATAAGAGGCAGACCATCCAATGCATCCCATGTGGAATCAATGTGAAAGCAGAGGACCTCCTGTTGGAGAAAGGCAGGATCGGGGCATGCTGGGAAACATGACTAAGTGAACGCTTTAGCATGGTGGGTGGTGGGCTTATACCGGATGGTGTAAGCATAGGTTCGTAAAAACAAGGCCTGGCGCTGAAGGCGTTGAGCCGGCCACTCAGTGAGAGTGCGGTCCAAAAAGCGTAACCAAGGGTTTATGGTCCGTCAGGAGGGTGAACTTTGCCCCAAAGAGATAGGTGTGAAATTTTTGAACGGTGAACATGATCGCCAGGGCCTCCTTTTCAATCTGGGAGTAGTTCCTATATGCTGCAGTCAACGTCTTAGAGGCATAAGCAGTGGGCTATTCAGCCATCCACATCCCAATGCGTGGGGACGGCCCCAAAGGCGTATGCAGACGCATCAGCGGCCACATCCAATGGTAGGTCCGGAGAGAAGTAAGTAAGGCAAGGGGATGGACTTCAGCATCGCCTTTAAATGGAGAATAGCCTAGTCACAGGCATGAGTCCAATCAAAATTGGTGATTGAGGGGTTGACCAATGGAGTCGACCTGGGGCAATAACTTTAAGTAATAAGTAACCTTCCTCAAAAACACCTGGAATGTAGATAAGTCCTTGGGACGAGGAAACGCCTCAATGGCCGTGACGTTACGACCTGAAGGGTGAATGTCACCTTTGCTAAGGCAGTCGCCTAAGTATTCCATTTCCAGTTGAAAAAAACAACACTTTTCCAGCCGACAGTGTAAACCTGCAGCCTGAAATAAGGTGCTGAGATTTTGCAAATTTTCCTGACGTTAACACCCAGTGACCAAGGTATCATTGAGATAATTTACACAGGCAGGGATAGACTATGTAAGCTGCTCCAGGAACAGCTGGAAAATGACCGGGGCCGAGGAGACACCAAAGGGAAGGCGCTTGTACATATACAATCCGAAAGGTGTGTTGATTACCATGAAAAATACTCTCCCCAGCAAAAGGTCTTCCTGTATGGGAATGTTTAAGTGTCACCGAGGGCCTGGGATTCACTGTAGCGCAGACGTCCCCTCACAGCCGAAGGGACCCCATTGGGTTTCCATATGACCATCAGTGGCGTCGCTCAGGCAGTGTAAGTCACAGGCTCCAGAACGCCAGTGGCCTGAAGCCAATCAAGTTACCACTTGACAGCCACCAGAAGCGGCCGGGCCCAGAAAAAGCGAGGCGGCTGAGAACCAGAAGCAGATATGAGATCCACTGCAAACAACGACGCAAATGCGGAGCATAGATCGTCCTAGTCCTGAAAAGGAACAGCCGTAAAACGACCTTAACTCCATCGGAAATTGAAAAGCCAAACAGTTGAAACACATGTAGGCCGAAAATATTGGAAGCCGACGGATGGTCGATGACAAAGAGGGTAAGGAGCGGGGGAACACGCTAGTACGTCGGCTGGACGACGAACTGTCCATGAAGGGGAATGGAACTGTCTCCCTAGGCGAGAGGGAGGAGACAACTCAGGAGAGCCCAGTCAGGTATACGTCCCCATATTAATCTTGGTGGCCCCAGTGTCGACCTGAAAACTGACATCCGCAATGGAAAGGTGTAGCATGAGGAAAAGCTTCCGTGCTGGCGGGTCAACCAATGGGACGACCGATCGCAGAGCTTGGACTGTATCTTGGGGCCAAGGAAGGGCATGACTGGAGTGAGTCGAGCGATTACGACAAACCGATCGGATATGGCCATCCTTGTTGTAAAGCGTCCACGTTTTCCAGCGGTGGGGGACAATCAGCTCGGGAATGTGCAGTAAAGCACTGTGGACAAGATGGAAGGGGGCCGCGAGCCTGGCGAAGTGAAGCGACCGGAGCCGCTGATGTCATAGAGACATCGGACAACGAGGAGTCCCGACGGCACTGGCCTCTGTCAACTGCGCCATGTTGACGACGGGAAGGCGGAACCCACCGCGACTCCTCGATCGCCGCCACCTGCGGTCACGCGATAAGACGCTCTTTAGCCGCTTGAGAAATTTCAAAGGAGTGGGCAATGCGGAGGATCTTTTCCAAGGAGGGGTTATTGAGTTTCAACGACGCAGTACGGACCTCAGTATCGGGAGACAGCGGAACCACCACATCCCGGATAAGGGAGTCTGCACACGAAGCCTTACACTGCTGATTGGTGCGCGTAAAATCGCATCGACGGCTGAGAACCTGCAAGTCCGTGACCCAGGAACGACACGATGGACCCGGCTGTTTATGGTACTGGTGGAAGTACAGCTTTATGGTAGAATTGGGAACAATATTTTGTCAGCAAAAGGCATATCTCCTGGAAAGAGAGAGCCACAGGATCAGACAACCGTGCCAACATGCGGAGAAGAAAGAATCTGTCTGGGGAGGCACAAGACAAAAACAACGAACGCTGCAAGGAGTCGTCCGAAATTTGGTAATTCGTGAAATGTAATTTTAGCCGATGTAAGCAGGTTTCCCAATCTGTTTTAAGCGTCATTAAAGGGTGAGAACGATGGCGGACGCGGGAAAAAATCAGACACCCGAGGACTCAGAAACTGTTGGGGCACAGAAACAGTAACACATTTGTGCCGAGGGGAAACGATCTCGAATTTGTAGAACAGTTTGGTCCACTGAGGGCTCTCTGGTCACCTGTCAGGGGTGGATAACCGCCGACCTCGCATGGAAATATCTAGTGCAGCGAGGAGTATATACCGTGCTGTCTTTGTTTGCAGTATATGTACGAATGATGTAAAAGGGATGATTTTGTATGACATAGGATATGGAATGTATGTTTACTGCATCGAGATGGTACGCGGTGGTATATTTCTAAGTTCAAGAATAGTTTAATACACTTATATTCAAGCTCCTGTCCTCAGTGGGAAAGCAGTGTAATTGAGTAAGAGTCTTCCCATATTAGACGATATGTATTGGCTATTTGCAGGGTTTAATTCTCAGTGGTGTTTGGCGATCTATGTAAATTTTTTAAAGAAAATCCGGTTGGTGCTTCCACCCCAGCTACATCAGTAATTCGGAGGGAAAATTCGATAAGAGCCAATCATAATGCTTGATTCATTCACATGACGTTCTTGTGCTAGAATGTAGGGGTCTCTACATACATGTGGGAACGTTTGTGTATGTTGAATGTAGGAAGGGTAACACGTGATGGTCTGGGAGCAATGTTAGGACCGCGAAAAAGAATGCATTCGGTTTATTCTGAGCTATTTTCGTAAACAGGTTCTGTTAGAGCAAGAATTTCCGTGCATATAGGTTGAGACATCAAAAAAGCGAGTGGTAACTATTTCTGAGACACTATACAATATCCGAGAGGCCTACTCGGTTCTTATTTTATGCAGAAATGTGACATCAGTATAGATTGAGAACCTAGTTAGGTGCGCTTCCGACGGATTGTAGCTATGCACATTAATGCATCCGTATGCACATGTCACGAGCAGTGGAAAAGGTTTTCTAGAGACGCTCTCTGATAGCAGTATGCACGTCACACATACACATGTCACGACCGGTGGAACAGTTTTGTATAGTATTACGAGGGTGAGTCGCTCTACAAATAGGTCTTTGATGGACCACAGAAAAGACGAGGTCGGCAGTGGTGAACACAAGTGTGGACAGTCCAGTGGACGACTTGGTACTTATTTAGATAGACATGTGACGTCAGTATAACAGTCGAACTTCCACATGCCTTTGGCAGCGTCGTGAGATTGATGGCCCACGTTGACTTGCATCCGGCGGTGGCCAACGCTCTTGGAGTGCCTGCGCACTGCAAATATGTCTTCGCCCCAGTCCGGTCTCGTCAATACCGGTGCCTAGGTCATTACCTATTTCAAGAGGAGTTTCTCAGATGTCAAGTATTTAAGGGATTTCGCAGCTTCATTCTTGTTGGCACCTGTGTCCTTTGACAGCTACCGATGCTTCTCGACTTCTGGGAGTGTGTGTGGTAGCGTCCTGTGTGGTCAAGTGGACTGGGGGTGGCAGGCACTGTCTGTGCACTTTCTTTGCTTGTCTGTTGCATTATTTTGTGAGCAGATCTGTAAGCCGTGGTATGCTTTATTTTGACAGTTTACCAGTTGATTTCGTGTCTGCACATCAGTGTATTGCATTACCTAGGAGAAGTTTGCGTGTCTGTACTGAAATTATTTCAGTAAATTATTAGTTCTTTGCGTGTCTGCAGAGAGTTATTTAGGAGTAGTTTACAGGTTTGTGGGCTGTATGGCGTGACACCAAGCATATTAAAGAATGTGTTTTGTATCAGTGTGATAAATATACTATCTTTCAAAATCCATCAATAAATAAATTGTCCCAAAATAAATAAAGTACACACCTTCCTCTTTTCAGCAGCTCAGCAGAAGCTTAGTCATTCTCACCTCCAGACAGTCATTTATGGTTATGTTACAGAATAGATGACAGCAAACTCTGGTTACAGTATTGTGTACTAGGTCAGTTTGGCTCTAGATCTCATGGTGGATACACTGCCATTTAGCATAATGGTACTAGCGTGATGAGGTGACGTCATGACGTGATCATGGATTTTGTCACAGAATGGACGACAGTGCACTCTAGTGGCAGTACTGTGAACTAGGTCAGTTGGAGTCCTTACCTCGTGGTGAGCACCCTGGATGGCTGTACTGCATCAAATTGTTCCATTAAAGACTGGTGCATGCGAAATAAAATAGTTATCTCTAGCAGAGGTTGAGCCCACTCTCTGCCAATCCCTAGGATGAGGTGGTGGTCAGGTTACATGTTAGTGGAGGTAGCGCAAGTGCCCTTTCTTTCCCACCATTTTGTTCAGTTAATAGAGATATCCCAAATAACCTTTCATTACCAACAAAATTTCGCCGGCCGCGGTGGTCTCACGGTTCTAGGCGCGCAGTCCGGAACTGTGCGACTGCTACGGTCGCAGGTTAGAATCCTGATTCGGGCATGGGTGTGTGTGATGCCCTTAGGTTAGTTAGGTTTAAGTAGTTCTAAGTTCTAGGGGACTAATGACCACAGCAGTTGAGTCCCATAGTGCTCAGAGCCATTTGAATCATTTTTGAACCACCAAAATTCCAACTTCGCGACAAGAGCCGCCGTCTTGAATGACGCTGTCGCCGCCATATTGGATGACATCACAGATGAGAGCGCCCTCTTATGGTGTTAGTGTGTACCAGATCAGTTGGTGTCCAGACCATGTGGAGGACACACTGGATAGGTGTACTGTACCTAATTGTCTAAATAAAGACTTATGTCTAGCACAGGTTGAGTCTTCTCCCAGCCATTTTCTAGAAGGAGGTGGTGGTTGGGTGACTTAGGTCACTGGAGTTGGCCAAACTGCCCTTTCCTTCCCGCCATGTTCTTCAGTTAGTAGAGAAACCCCAAATGACCTATTTTCCCACCCAAATTCAAACTTCCCGCCAGTTCCTAGCATAACTTGGCAGTCGGATGAGTTAGGTTAGCGGAGGTAGCCCAGTTGACCTACTTTACCGATATTTTCGTGCTATATTGCATTGTCCTGATGATATTTGTATTTCCTGCTGTGAAATTTAGGTTAGTGGAGGTACCACAATTGCCTTTCTTCCCTCCAAAATCCGCCATCTTGAATGAAGTCATGGCCGCCATCTTGGATGGCGCAGCTTTTGTGGTTTCCTGTGGGGTAGAACTCACCTGGGGTGCGGGTGACAGCGTCGCCGTCATCTTGGATAACGTCAACGTGATGGACCTTTTGGGAAACCCTGTGGGGTAGAACGCTCTTTGTCCCAATGCTAACATATTCTGTCCTGTCTGGCCTGAAAAGTGATCGAAAAAAATATCGGTAGCTGAACCAAGAGAGGGAACAGCTAAACTAGACGAGGCTGTCCTTTTCCACAGCACATAATTCTGATGTTAGTTTGTATTATGCATTTTCAAATGAACTGCATGATACAAAAAGATTGCACTGCTTCGTGAGAGATAACTGCCTATGCTCTTCACTCTAGCATAATAGAGACTTTATCTAACACAATAGGGCAAACAAAGTGGAGCCGTAGGAGGATACACAATTCTAGCATTACCGAATATACACTCCTGGAAATGGAAAAAAAGAACACATTGACACCGGTGTGTCAGACCCACCATACTTGCTCCGGACACTGCGAGAGGGCTGTACAAGCAATGATCACACGCACGGCACAGCGGACACACCAGGAACCGCGGTGTTGGCCGATGAATGGCGCTAGCTGCGCAGCATTTGTGCACCACCGCCGTCAGTGTCAGCCAGTTTGCCGTGGCATACGGAGCTCCATCGCAGTCTTTAAAACTGGTAGCATGTCGCGACAGCGTGGACGTGAACCGTATGTGCAGTTGACGGACTTTGAGCGAGGGCGTATAGTGGGCATGCGGGAGGCCGGGTGGACGTACCGCCCAGTTGCTCAACACGTGGGGCGTGAGGTCTCCACAGTACATCGATGTTGTCGCCAGTGGTCGGCGGAAGGTGCACGTGCCCGTCGACCTGGGACCGGACCGCAGCGACGCACCGATGCACGCCAAGACCGTAGGATCCTACGCAGTGCCGTAGGGGACCGCACCGCCACTTCCCAGCAAATTAGGGACACAGTTGCTCCTTTAGGCCTCTTCCGCTCACGCCCCAACATCGTGCAGCCCGCCTCCAGTGGTGTCGCGACAGGCGTGAATGGAGGGACGAATGGAGACGTGTCGTCTTCAGCGATGAGAGTCGCTTCTGCCTTGGTGCCAATGATGGTCGTATACGTGTTTGGCGCCGTGCAGGTGAGCGCCACAATCAGGACTGCATACGACCGAGGCACACAGGCCCAACACCAGGCATCATGGTGTGGGGAGCGATCTCCTACACTGGCCGTACACCTCTGGTGATCGTCGAGGGGTCACTAAATAGTGCATGGTACATCCAAACCGTCATCGAACCCATCGTTCTACCATTCCTAGACCGGCATGGGAACTTGCTGTTCCAACACGACAATGCACGTCCGCATGTATCCCGTGCCACCCAACGTGCTCTAGAAGGTGTAAGTCAACTACCCTGGGGTCAGGATGACTAGAGCGGTTACTGATCTTGTATCGGATTTCGACGTTGCAGGTTGGTTAACGCCATGGCAGTTACGTAGAAACAGACAGTCGGCCAACATGGAGCCGAAGAGGCGGCGAGGGAATAACAACGCGTTTTTTAAGCAGAATTAATGCCACAGTCTACGGCGTCGTCTCTCTGCGGTCATTGCGCCAGCGGCGTGCGCCGTCTATGGGCTGTTGTGCTTGCTTAGATCTGCATAGGGCAGCAGGAGGCGGTGAATGGCACAGTGTTGCCATAACAGAACACGCGGCAGCAGTGATGGAGCCAAGTCAGAGCATCGGTGAGCACAGAGAACTGTATCAAGCCAGGACAGGCACCAAGCACGTTGCACTTGTAAATTTCGATGCAAGCCATTCATGATGCTGGGTGAAAATTTGCGACCAGCCCACAGTGTGGGATGGGTCAAAAAAATTGCTCAAATGGCCCTGAGCACTACGGGACTTAACATCTATGGTCATCAGTCCCCTAGAACTTTGAGCTATTTAAACCTAACTAACCTAAGGACATTACACAACACCCAGCCACCACGAGGCAGAGAAATGGGATGGGTCACATGCAGGAGAAACCCAAGAGCAGACCATGAACTAAGAATCGATGGGTCGGTGCCCCGAAGTCAATTGAATTCATCCAGCAGTAGACCCCATGACGGAAGGCACCAGTTCAGATCTGGCAGCATCATTGCACAACCCATAGTCATGAAGCTAGCAAAGCTCCAGTATTGGTCGAGGCAGGATGACCCAGATCAGGTCGACTAAGGGTTTGGACTACTGCTTGAGGTTGACTGCAAACAATGACTAATAATGCAAAGCTGGTGTGGACGGTAATCATGGCCGCTCGACTCAGCTCTGTTGTGACTGGACAATTTTTGATCACGTTTACCACAGTGTCTCGTCCAGATCATCAGTCTGTCAGGCTGACATTGTTTCTCAAGATCTATGTTATTGAAGATCGACTATGGCACATATTGCTGAACGTCGATCATGGTACAATGCTGAAATAAGAAATTTGATCGTAAAAAGATGTCATAGCCATCCCTCACATGTGGCACAGTCTCTACACTTTGCCAAAATTGATCCCCGTCGAGGCAAATATCTGTGTCCACCGATCCTCATAGTGTGACAACTTGGAACCCCATTCCATGCACTCTGTACCATGATAGGTCCAATTCCTTACGTTTGACCAGAACACTATTGGCGACCTACACATGTGCCCCTGTGTCCAATAATATCGTGCAACCATTTCTTGCTACTAACCCTCTTAGTGTGCAGTCTACCTCTGTACATGATTTAGTCGCGTCCAATCTGACTGGTAATGTCTATGGATGGACTTGGGTTCAAGTAGGCGTTTAACATCTTATTCTTTCTGGTCCTCTCCTTCTAAAATTGTTACTTCCTCTTACTTTATTGACATCACGCTGAGGCTGACAACTGCCTCCTTATGTAGACCCATTCGTCCATACATAAGACATTTTATAGTAGCTGCTAACACTGTCCATTTACTCTGCATTCCAGACAACAAATCGATCTACTCACTTTCCATAGCTAACTGCATTGCCTGTGTTCAATTCTGTCGCAATCCCTGACCATACTCGTCTTGAATCTTCTGCATGCAGTCATCTTAAGAAAGGATCGATACATCTGCTCAGCTTCTTGCAAAATAATTTAGTTGACTGCATTATCCTGCCTTAATTTATAAAGATCCATTACTTCTCCTTCTCCTATCTGCAAATTTGTTCCACAGTTTCCGTATTTTACTTAGTTATTAGCCTTTATTATTCCTTACAGAGGCGGCAATATTTCATTTGGTATATCTTGGAATTAATCCCCCTTTAAATTTTTTTTCGAATGTTATGGCTCCCTTAAGCGCTTCTGTATACCCTACGTAAATTTTAGCTTCCGCTGTTATTCTCAATTTTGCAAATCTCAATAATACCTTACCAGATCAACCTTCCATCTCAGCCAGATTTCCACAGTGCCCCACAAGGCCTGCACGTCCTTGATTGCCTTACCAGAAAAAGGAGCATTAAAACTTAATACTGGCTACGTTACATCCAGTTGTGACGATTATGATATTACAAATTCAAACATTTCTGTATTATTGGCTAACAACTGTGCTACTTGAGCCTTGCACAGCTCGTGTTCTTCCCATTCGTTCTACTATTACGGTAGTGCTGCCTCGTTTTCTTATTCCTTTTACTAGCGTCACTAATTTGCTGCCCTACTTGCCCGTGAGTGGCAGCAGCAGCGTGTATCGATAAGCACACTGCTGTACCATGCCTCGAGTGTCGCCAGTATTTCTGTTTTTATTAAAAATTAAATTCTTCTAGCTGTACTTATTATTTTTTATTTACTACGCTTCTAGTTTCGGCGTTGCGTCAACGCCATCTTCAGGTCCGCGGTAAGATCTCACCGCGGACATCTAGACTGAGCCACACAGAACTAATTTCAGCAAAGTGTACGTGCCTCAAGATTTCGTTGACGACAACGCCGAAACTAGTAGCGAAGTAAATTAAAAAACAGCTGTAGGAACTTCATTTTTAATAGAAATTATACCAGCTGTGTCCCCCCTCGATCCCGTTTAAATATGGGTGTACAAAGATAGTTTTTCTGTGTCGTCATGTGTCGGGTAGTCAGTGAGTGGGAGATGCACCAGCAGTGCAGTCGTGACGGATCAGCAGTTGCTGACGGACCATCAGTCCGGTTGGCGCGGAGCAGCAAGCAAGCCCCCGTCATGGGGAGTCGGACTGGAGCCGCTGGCGGTGTGCACGCGCGGTTGGAGTGTAAGGTGCTGTTTGCAAGTGCTATTAAGTTCGTCGCCCACCGATCTTGGACGTAAAGTTCAGTCCTCATTTAACTTACTATCGAGCCTCAACTTTTTACATTTCTTCGTTTGATCCTGGTTGTTGCGTTTGGGACATTCTCGCGAGTAACAACGTGTGTGTATTGAAGTCTGCTAAGATTCCAGCCGTCTTCCTGTGAAATTAAACTTCATTTATTCCCTGTTACTGAAGTTCACCATCGGTATCTTCTGCCTTCTGGCCGTTGACGTTCCTGTTACCTGCCCTGGTCCTTTAAGTAACTTTAGGCAATGTATTTCCCTGAATGACACGAGCTGAGACGAGACACTGTCAGAAGTAAGGACGTGACGTGAGTCGTGCTTGGGTAGCTCAGATGGTAGAACACTTGCCCGCGGAAGGCAAAGGTCCCGAGTTCGAGTCGTGCTCCGGCACACACTTTCAATCTGCCAGGAAGTTTCAGTGTATTTTCCTGATTGTGTTGATCCTGACCAGCGCAACGTGTAGTTCAACAGCTGAATTGTTGTTGGCCGTTGTGGGCGCCAATATTCTGTGTGTCATGTATTGGAATCTAGTGGTCGTTTTGCTGGTTAGGTGGAGCGGAACTGATTTGGTTGGGATGCCTCCAGATTAAGAAGTCATTGGACAGGCTGCCTGTCTCACCTAAATGGGCGTTAGTGTTACAATCACAGAGCGACTCTTCGAAACTTCTGAGCGCCGTTCCTTATGTGTTATGTAGTAATTTAGCCGTATGGATTTCAGTCGAGTATCAATATCTCTTAAATTAATATTCTTGTCTTGCCCTTAAGGCATGAGATTAATATATTTTTATATGGGGCCTTCAGCCGAATTTTACTTGAGAGATTTTGAGATAAGGCCGTTAAACATATTTTGTTGATATGTGGCCTTCAGCCGAGTATTAAATTACTCTTCTTCTCTTTCTCTTAGGGCATAAGATTGTTATGCTTTTGAATGGGGCCTTTAGCCCAAATTGCATGAAATGTTTTAAGATAAGCCCTTCTGCCTTTTGACTGAAACTCCTCTTATTGCTCAATATGCAACCTCTGGCCTAGTTTCATTAAAATTAAATTTCTATTGCCTTCAGGCGGTTACATTGAAGATTTAGAAAATATTCTTGGGAGAAACCTCCATAAGAACCTTGTATTTCAATTTTACTTAAGCCTTGTGTCTTTGATTTTCAATGTGGCCTTCAGCCGATCTAAAGTTAGTCAAAGGAGGTCGATTAAAGTTTTGAGTGTTTTGCATCCGTGTTGTAATATTGTTTGTTGATAATTAGAGCCTATATGTTAGGTGCTACTGACAGGAACTCATTTTAGCCCCTTTCACAACCTAATCCGCTCTGTCTTGTTAGCCCAAGCATTTCAGCTACCTTTTTCAACATTGTGCATACTGAGTCCAGTCTGACACACCTTGCATTTCTGGTTCTGTCGAAACTTTGTCCTTGAAAAGAGCCCTGGCATTGCCTAGTCGTATGTCCCCAACGATCACATGTATAATGGCGCCGAGTTGTCTTCGGGTTTACACGGTGCGTATCTAGCAGGCACTAACAAATTGTGGCTTCCATTAACTGTAAAACTACACAAATCCGTTGATTCTCTTCCCGCAATAAAGTCTCCTTTACAAAAAAGTTAAGACCATTAAATCTTTTCTCCATGACCAAATTACAAACAAAGTTTTGGTCTCACCATACCTCAGGCTGTAGGTTCAGACGTTGCTTTAAGACGGCGACGTCAATGATCTGACAGCAGTATTGAATGATCCATGTATAGTCATCTGTGGAGATTGAAATGAGGCGTCACAACGACAGCAGATTTGTTTAAATAATTCCTTTATCCGCGTGCTCAGCGATAGAACATCAGGAACAGCTTGCTCGAGGCGTCCAGTTGACTCTTATGCAGAACAAAAGGTGCGCGGCATTGCTGACAGCACGAAGAGTGGGGCCGAGTGGGTATCAGTCACATGCCAATGTCAGTGACCTCTCGGGCTGTGACTGTGATGACAGCTATGCAGCGCTGCTGAGAATATTATGGAAGTGCCCATGACCTCTCTCCAGTGAGTGGGCAGCTCTCTGCTCCTATGGTGGCTGCTGTTGTGATGCAGAGCACGCTGCCCCATTCCATGGTCGAACAGCGGAGCCATTACTGCACTCCTGTATGTCACTCCACGTGACACAGGCTCGTGATGTAGCCTGCGATACTGAGATGAGAATATTTGAATAGACGAATGGCTCAGTAGTTATAATTTACAGACTGTGTTCGTTTAGGACTTAAGACAAGCACTCTAACACTCTTGTGGTGGCAAATGGAGGAAAGGCTTCCACCATTCTGCTAGCGTATTGCAGTGTAGGATCTTACTATACGGCGCTCGGCTATATCTGCTTCACAATGCCTGTACATCGTAATTTGATTGCCTCAGGATGGCTCTGTTGCAGCTTATTTCCACTGTGGCATCCATTTTGATCGATTATGGTCGATACGCTGCAATACATTCAATAAAGTTCGTTGAGTTATACTTGTAATACACTTTACCAATGTAATCTGCTGGATAAATATTTTGCCAAGTTGTATATAGGCAAAGTCATCCCATTCACTGAAGGGTGGGCTTCTTAAATACATTTTTGTACTTCATACATATTCTAGGTGAAACTTGTGAGTTCAGCGTTATTGCCTCTCTATCGATATGATAATAAATACAGCCTTTGTAAACTGCAGCGACAAGCAGTTAAACCGCTCTAGTCACAACAATAAGATACTCAGTTGCTCGTTTCGTGGGCAGATAATAGTTTTTAGATCACGGACTCGACGAATATTTAACATTTTCCAAAAACATCTAGTGTTTTTAGAATCTAGTGGCATGATTACATTGCTCTTTTTCCATAATTTCCATTGACAAGGGTATTAATAAGTCAGCAGTTTCTTAATTTCAGTCACCTAATATCAACCTCTTACCACCTAAAGCTCTTAGCTAAGAAATGATTTGTCATCGACAAGGAGAGGAGCAGTTGTTTTCGTAAAACACAGGTGGTGCCTTACAAACTGTTTTGGCATGAGTCTCTTTACTAAGCCAGAGTCAATTCTTGAGTGCTTGCTTGAGTCTTCCGCTTACGAATTGCCTTGGTCCAAATGTCTGCCTCAAGTTCTTTGTAGGTCCGTTGATCTAGTAAATCTTTCTTTCTTTTCCTTATACTACATTCGGTTCCAGATGAAAACCTGTGTCTGAAATACTCCTCAAGGGACACAGGGAAACAGTGATCAAATTTCAATAAGTTTACTGGCAACAAAAATACGTCTACATCGATGGTAAGAACAAAAAGGCACAAAATACACTACGTACTGGTACAAAGGCCTAACAGAGCTCCTATCTAAATTCGCCTAAGTGTTTCTGCTATGTAGCGACACTACTAGGAGCTACATAGGAAAATATACTTGTAAGGAAATAAGGGTAGTTCCAAGAACGCCTTCCTGATTATCTGCAACACGGGCACGGAAAATTCTACCCTTAACGCAGTCCACACCGGAAAGAACGATGAAAACTAACAACAACGGATTACATCGTTACGACGGCTTTCGAGGGCGTCCTGAGACAATGTGGTGAGTAGCGCCCGCCTGGAGGCCAAGAGAAGCTATCGAAGCTGGAGGAACTGCCTCGTGTAGTCCATAGCTTGTGACAATAATTCCTTGTCATTTTTTGCGCTGACGCGAATAGGTTCTTCGAAAGTGTTACCACAGCCTTGTGTCCGATCGCGACTGCCACATGGAGATCGTGATGCTTAGGAGGCAATGCAGACTGGACGCGTTCCCGACGTGTCCGATGGGTTACCCTTTTTCGTAGTTCTCCGATGTACAAAAGGCTGCTCGCGGTATCATAATTTTTGTCCTTATGTTCAGGGTTAACAGTCCTTTCCTCAAGGCTGATTGTCCTTCACTGGTTAAGTGGCTTGTACATAATCAAGATTCGAGTAGTTTCCTCCCCAATCACCTTGCTTTCAACCGCAGGTGAGTGGCGAAATGCTCTTTCTGAAACTTTGGTTTGATTCGGTGACAACATTTTACAATATAATCAGGCATAATAACCTGCAAATGTACATTTTAACTGACTCTAGACGTGGAAGCTTACACATAGTCTAATTTCCACTTGTCGTCTTCACATAAGCCAACAAATAAGTTTGCCAGTTTAATTTTTATGTGTAGTTCGCTTAGTATTAGTTCATAAATTTACAAATTCACTTCTGGCAGATGAAATACAATATTGTAACCAGGCACCCGGAAAATCTAAAGAGTAGACAAATTATCTTTGGATCATAACTACAACATTGAGATTTCGCCGATTAACATTGGACTCCTTTGTCTACTGACCTAACATACAACCTTCGCACATAAGAGGCTAGCCCGAACACATTTTTACTTCTAGAATGCATTATGGCATAAGGCATCGAGAATGCTGAACAGAAATAGTGCAAGTAACAATGCAATGTTCGAAGGTAATAAAATAAAACCTCTTAGAATCTCGAAGTACAGAAAATATTTACCAGATACGGCCAGAAAAACATACAGATCATTCGTTGACGTTGTTAGTTTCTGATACTGCATGCTCATAAGGAAACATAGGATGTCGCGAAGAGCACTTTCGCTTCGTGTAGTGAAAGGACGCTCTCCTTAAAAGTTACTTGTTAAACGGCCATATCACTTTCTCAATAATATTGCTTCAGTAACTCGTGAATTATCAAGTGAACTTATCTTTCGCGAACTTTTATGAACAGGTTACTGTGACCAGTATCGACATTTGCAATGCACATCCTTTGTGTTGCCATCTGAAGCTTCGTGCGGTAGCTATTAGCCACAAATTTGTGGGCGACCGACCAAACAGTGGGCAGACGAATGAGATATCATACGTGCGAGTAGCTCTGAATACCTACTTGATGACGGAATCTGAGTATGGCTGGAGATCTTGCCTCGAGTTGGACGCGGCTGTCGCGTATCTACAGCATTGGAGAGAACTTTTCATTTGTTTCCTGTTATTCAAAGTGGTTGGTCATATGCAAAGTTTCCTATCACTTCACTCGTATGGTGTTCGTAGTTCGTATCTTACGGCTGCTGGTATTTTCTGTGATTCCTGCTCTCATTTTATGGTTATACGTCCAAAACAGTCTAACATGATCATGTTGGTGGTTTAGGTGATATGATATGGGAGACATAATGCTTCATGGCCGTACTGGCTTCCAAATCTTTGAACACGGTGCATTCGCTGATTAATGCTATCGTGACACTGCGTTCCTTGCCTGAGTGCATGTTTTTCAGGAGTGTATTCCTCCCGGACTTAATTTTTATGGATGACATTGTTTGACTGCACCAAACAACGTGGGTGGAGAAGCTCTTGGAACGAAAGTATATTCGGCGAATGGACTGGCCTGTTCGTTCCTCCATCTTAAATCCCACCGAGAACATGTGGGATGCGTTAGGGAAACGTTTTGCTGCACGTCTACATGTACCAGGGGACCATCCCGCAGTTGTCACAATACTGGTGCAGGAATAGCACGCCCTTCAACCACAACGCCTTACTAACCTTGTGAGAGTAAGCAGTCGAGCATGTACTGCCGTCGACGGTGATCCAACGCCTTGGTAAGAGCCATGGGCGCCTTTTGTAACGTCCAGGAGATCACCATATATCGCTGTGACTTATGTATAATTATTATCTTTGAATAAAAGTGTCATTTCTGTTTGTCTCATTGGGGATTTCCATTAGTTCTGCACTGCACTGATTTATTTTTTCCATGCCAGTGTATTTGTAGAACACAGGATAGATTATTGGAGATGACCTAAGTACATCACTGAATATAAGGTAAGAAAGACGACGTTGTTCTTCCAGGACCCTGCTGTATTAAATTCGAGCAGCGGTACTGGAGGAAGACTGCTGCTCAACATACCTGAACCTTGCGTCGTATTATCGCAGGGCTCAAGAGGCAGGCAAGTACACTAACTGTGGCTTGTCGACTACATAATGTAGTAGTAAATGCAAATCAAGTGAATACGATGAAAGCATCACGAGACGCGCCATGCAACTTCAGTCCGCGGAAAATGAGTCCGTCTCAACGAAGGAAGGGGAACTAATGATTAACCTTTAAAAAATTTAAACTTACGATTCACGGATTTTTTAGTGCCCAGGCACGTTAAACGTTCCATCATTATGCTCAATACTTTTACAATTAATCCAACCGCTTTCGTAAGATACCCAGGAAGCGGTTTTTACAAGTGCTCACTGCCTGAAATTTAGGCGCGCTGTCTGCTAAAGGACATAAATTACACACGATAACAAATCTATGATGGAATTCCCCATAGTTACGTTTAATAAATGTCGCAAGATTAGTCCGTGTACACAATTCGTGAATTAAAAACCGTGTAAGTGATTGTACATCATAGGAAGTGACTCACAATCATTAGCTGAACATGAAACCAGCTTCACGTCACTTTGTTGGTTCTTCAAGTAGTTAAGGCTCTGCAAAAATTGTTAAAATACCAGGATTATTTACTATAAAGTTTTACTCAGGGTGTGAAAGGAGAAACTGTAAGTTTTCTGTTAAGTTTTCTAGGCATCAGGCATAATCGTTTCTTGAACCATCAGCGACACTTTATAGTAGATATTAAGTGTTTCTCCCTAGCACTAAATGATTTTTTTTGGTCAATAAAGGATGCAGTAGAACTCTGTGACCGTTCCTATGTGGGGTGTAGAGTAGCAACCACTACCAGTCACAGTTGAAGGTGGTTTTTCTTAACACGCGACCAGTTTCCATAAACGGTGTTGGTTAACACTCTTTACGTAACAAGGTATCATGACTAACTGAACACAACTTGAACAGCTGGAAGTCGCTAAGTGACAGGTGCTGAAAGATATTATATCATTTATTTATTTACACGTCAAGTTCCGTAGGACGAAATTGAGGAGCAAATCTCCAACGTTATGGAACGTGTTAGTACATGAAATTACAACGTAAAAGTAATACCAGATAAAAAGGAAATGTTTATGAACCCGAATATAGACAATCCATAAGTTTAAGTAAACGCAGTGAACAATACAACAAAAATCAGCTTCATTTTTCAAGGAACTCCTCGACAGAATAGAATGAGTCACCCATGAGGAAACTCTTCAGTTTCGATTTTAAAGCGCCTCGGTTGCTGCTAAGATTTTTGAATTCGAGTGGTAGCTTATTGAAAAGGAATGCAGCAGTATACTGTACATCTTTCTGCACAAGAGTTAAGGGAATCCGATCCAAATGCCACTTGATTTCTGCCGAGTATTAACTGAGTGAAAGTTGCTTATTCTTGGACTGACACATAGCAGAAGTTGCCAATATTGTTTCCACATATATAATTTATATTCTTACGAAAACATTCCGATATTTTACACCTTAACTGTTTATCAATCACCAAGGTAGTTAATGGTACTTCAATATTACGTGGCTGATACAGTAGCGGCACTTTAGATGTCAGTAATTTCAGAAGCAAGCGCACTCACAATAGCCAACGTGTCTACACTGGGAAACGTAATGGTCAAAGAGCTTAGATGTAAGAAGTATAGAGATGTCGCATATACAGAAACACAACAGATATTACGAATTATGAAAATGCATTGTTATATGATTGCGGAACCTGTCTTTGTAGTATATGGTTGCAGGCCAATTAAGGTTTTTTTACTAATTATGAGGGGGCAATCAGTAATCAGTTAAGCTGTGTTTTTAAATAGTTGGTTGGAGATGCGTAATAACTATATGTTTCAAACGTCTACTTGTTCAGTGAGAATTAGAAGTGGTGAGTTGGAGCTACGGATATAATTTTCGAACCCTCCAAGAAGATCACCTTTCTTTCCTGTGCTGACAGTGTGTAGTATGTATAGATTGTCTTTAATGGCCGTGCATGACTGGTCGTGTACTTTCATACGTGATGTACACATGCATGTCTCAGATGTGGTGCAAAAGTGGATTTACCAAAGCTATTAACTGGAAGGCATCTATGTTTTACCGGTATCTTACAGCGAATGTCCTTCCTGTCTAACCTACGTCGAATTGTGGGCAGTTGTCACATAAAAGTTTGTAAGCAACTGATTTTCTGTGACACTGGCTATTTGTCTTGCTGCAGTGAATGAAGACCTGTTGTTGTTTATTTTTCGCGCTGAAGGACATTTGAATACCATTATTACGAAAAGGGTAAGCCATTTCGTATGAAATTTTTCATGTAAAAGGGATACGAACAAATGTGTGTATTACCTTCTTTTGAAACTGATTTAGAATGTACCAATTATAGCCATGGTGGTTAATACCCAGTTAACGTGTAAAAACTCGAAATATTGTTGTAAAAATGTAATAAAAGGAATCTAGAAAGGATATGGGTATCTCAGCAACATGTGAAAGGCTTATTTCAATAGTGGTACAAGTCCATTACCTCCACTTTTCTGCCTATAATACTTCTGAAATTGATGGTGCAAACAAACAGAAAGGAAGGTTCATCTCTAGCAAGAAGCCATATGTTTGAATATTTCTGGTATCTCAACTCATATTTTTCAGAGCTCATTTAACTTTAGGATTCTCTATCTCATGAACAAAAATGGACTTGTACAACAATTGAAATCAGCCCTTCATGTAAGCACTATAATATTTTTCAGGACATGTCGCTTAGCCACTTCCACTTATTTCTGTTTTGTCTGTTTATTCATTAACAAATTACTTGCTTTTTATTTAAACAGTCATCTTAAACAGTCATCTCTAACATAAGTATGTAAGTATGTCAATGAACGTAAGCCACCTAATGATGGAACAAGACTGAAATCTGTCGTTAAATAAAATAATGGAATATTTCGACATAAATATTTTTCAATAACTAGTTCATAAATCAGGTATCTTATAATTAATGGCACTGCTTTCTACCCCTCTTGGTTACTTCTCCCTTGCTCCGAGCACATAGATGGGATCAAAGTAAAGTAGAAGCCTAATGCCCAGTAATTTCCTCACGACCTGAAGCGCCATAAATGAGGTCGTAATTGATAGCCATAAAGGTGAAAGGTTCTTATTAGCTGACTGGATCCCCCATTTTGCTCGAAAAGATCACGAGAGCGTTTTAGCTCGGCGCTGCGGCGTTCATATTCATGGCGCGCAGACGTCCCAGCGTCACGCCTGGGCCCTCAATCGCCGAGACCCAAGCAGGTGTGAAGTCAACATATTGGCGGCCGACTGCCCCGCATACAGACCACAGCGCTCGCCGCGATGATCGCTACACATGTAAGTGGAAGCCCTCAGACTCAGCTGGAGTACCATCATTCTGTCTAAAGACTTGGCACTTATGTAATTTCAGTTCTTCACATTAATCTTTAATACGAGGCATATTCGAAAACTGCGAGCCGTAAGGTCATGAGTGGATACATAATTTCTAAAAAAAAAGAAAGGACTTACTAATATAGGGTACATTCCCCGGCACACTTGAATGTTGTCAGACTATTTACATGAAAGATAGTAATACAGAAGTAATTGTCGACTAGTGTCAGAACTTCAGTCCTTCTGCAGACACTGGAAAAATTTATCTTTCCAAGAAAGGTACCGTAAGTGACTTAAGTATTTCCTCCTTTATCCGTCTGAGTTTGAATTACGAAAGGGTCTCTCCATGGACTGTTTGCTCGTTCCCATATTAGATAATATAATAGAGAAAATTTCGTCCACTGGTGTTTTCTCCGACTGTCAAAAGCATTTGATTCTGCTGTTGAGAACATTCTCCTAGGTCAGCTAAGATATCAGGTATCAGAGATCTTGCTGGTTGACAGATTCTCAACAGGTCTCACTAAACAAATGCACAGTGTTGCATTACGAAGTACAGCAACGAAACACATAACGAAATAGCATACTCAGAACGAGGGGTAATAATTACAGGTGTACCGCAGGCTTCCAAGAAGCTGACATAATTGGTACTCTTCGCTGACAATCCGAGCATTATATTCAAGGCTAATGGTATCTTCAACAGTTGCTGATGTAAATAATATCTTCTTGAAAATTAACAAGTGATTCTCTCTAAGTGGACTGGCATTGAATGTAGATAAACCGCAGTATGTTCTAGTCAGTACTGATCAAGACTTGACCATACCATTTCAGATGAGCGTAAACGAATAAATGAAATATAGTATTACAACTTCTTATGTGTTCGTACTGATAAGGACCTGCACTATAAATCACATGTTACAGATTCTCGTAAAAGTTGAAGTTGTCTAACATTTACGTTGCGAATACTGACAAATTATAGAGCTGAAATTTTCAAAATATTCGCAAATTTCTTTCTCTTTCCATTTACTAACGGCTAATTGGATAATATTCTGGGGTAACTCAATGAGAAAAATAGTATACGTTGCACAAAACTATGATGTATGATGTCCACTACAGACACTCTTGTACACTGGTCTTTTAGCAGATGGCCATACAGACAACAGCCTCACAGCACATTAACTTCCTTATGAATAATGTTGACAAGAGTTAATCACAGTGTGGTAACACGACTAACATTCACAAATATAATACCAGAAGGAGAAATAATATACTTAGCTCCGCCCGAACCGGCCATGAAGACCCAACGGTACCGACCGGCCGCCGTGTCATTGTCGGCTCACAGGCCTCACTGGATGCAGATGTAAAGGGGAATGTGGTCAGCACACCGCTCTCCCGTCGTATGTCGGTTTACCAGATCGTAGCCGCTATTTCTCATTGAAGTAGCTCCTCAGTTTGCCTCACAAGGGCTGAGTGTACCCCGCTAGCCAACAGCGCTTGCCAGACCGGATGGTCACCCATCCAAGTGCCAGTTCAACCAGACGGCGTTGCCACATCGGCAAGTCCGTTGGCACAGAAATAATATGTATTATTCCTCGATAGTGTAGCACAGAAATGACTGAGCTATTCATTCATAGAAATATTAGAATACGTAAGAGTGATATGAAGAACTTATTGGAGTGTAAACGTAAATTCTAACATAAACTGAAATTATCTCTGCTAGACAATTCGTTCTACTCCATAGATGAATTTCTGAATAGGTAGTAGTGTGATTTTGCTTGAGTACATGTACACGTGCACGTGTGTGGGCGCTTTGTGTGTGTGTGTGTGTGTGTGTGTGTGTGTGTGTGTGTGTGTGTGTGTGTGAGTTTGTGTGCGTGTGTAAGCCCTGAATTGTCAGATATGTCATCATTTATTTGCCTGAGATGATGTACATAATAGTAAAAGAGACACTTCCCAACTGACACCTAAAGGGCATAATTATCATCCATGGAACATGTAACAGAGTAACAAATATACTGAAGCGCCAAGGAAACTGGAATAGGCAAGCGTATTCAAATACAGACACATGTAAACAGGGAGAATACAGCGCTGCTGTCGACAACACCTATATAAGACAACAACTGTCGGGCGCAGTTGTTCGATCGGCTACTGCTGCTACAATCGCAGGTTATCAAGTGTAAGTGAATATGAACGTGGTGTTATATTCGGCGCATGAGCGACGGGACACAGCTTCTCCAAGATAGCGAAGAAGTCACGACTTTTCCGTTCGACCATTTCACGAACGTTCCGTGAATCACAAGATTGGTTCAAGTGGCTCAGAGCAGTATGGGACTCAACTGCTGTGGTCATGTCCCCCAGAACTTAGAACTACTTAAACCTAACTATCCTAAGGACATCACACCCATCCATGCCCGAGGCAGGATTCGAACCTGCGACCGTAGCAATCGCACGGTTCCCGACTGCACGCCTAGAACCGCGAGAGTACCGCGGCCGGCGAATCTCTAGAAACCGGTAACCATAATAGTAAAAGAGACACTTCCCAACTGACACCTAAAGGGCATAATTATCATCCATGGAACATGTAACAGAGTAACAAATATACTGAATCGCCAAGGAAACTGGTATAGGCAAGCGTATTCAAATACAGACACATGTAAACAGGGAGAATACGGCGCTGCTGTCGACAACACCTATATAAGACAACAACTGTTGGGCGCAGTTGTTCGATCGGCTACTGCTGCTACAATCGCAGGTTATCAAGTGTAAGTGAATATGAACGTGGTGTTATATTCGGCGCATGAGCGACGGGACACAGCTTCTCCAAGATAGCGAAGAAGTCAGGACTTTTCCGTTCGACCATTTCACGAACGTTCCGTGAATCACAAGATTGGTTCAAATGGCTCAGAGCAGTATGGGACTCAACTGCTGTGGTCATGTCCCCTAGAACTTAGAACTACTTAAACCTAACTATCCTAAGGACATCACACACATCCATGCCCGAGGCAGGATTCGAACCTGCGACCGTAGCAATCGCACGGTTCCGGACTGCGCGCCTAGAACCGCGAGAGTACCGCGGCCGGCGAATCTCTAGAAACCGGTAAAAAAACATCAAGGCTCCGACATCGCGGCGACCGGAAAAAGGAGCTGCAGGAACGGGACCAACGACGACTGAAGAGAATTGTTCGAAATGACAGAATTAAAACACTTCTGAAAACTGCTGCAGATTTCAATCCTGGGCCATCAAGAAGTGTCAGAGTGTGAAACATTCAACGAATCATCGATATGGGCTTTCGGAGCCGGAGGCCCGCTGGTGTATCCTGCACCACACATTGCTTTACGCCTCGCCTGGGCTCGTTAACACCAACAGCGTACTTTTGATGATTGGAAACATGTTGCCTGTTCGGACGAGTCTCGTATCTAATTGTATCGAGCGGATGGACGTGAAAGGGTATGAAAACAACCTCATGAATCGATGGACCCTGAATGTCAGTAGGTGACTGTTTAGGCTGGTGGAGGCTCTGTAATGATGTGAGGCGTGTGCAGTTGGAGTGTTATGGGAACACTGACACGTCTAGATACGGACAGTTGGCGTTAGCGTCATGTCTGATCACCTCCGTCCGTTCATGTCTACCGTGCATCCCAATGGACTTGGGCAATTCCAGCAGGTCAATGCGACATTCCATACGTCTAGAATTGCTACAGAATGGCTCCAGGAACACTCTTCTGAGTTTAAACATTTCCGCTAGCCACAAAACTCCCCAGACGGGAACTATTACGAATTTATGGGCAGCCCTGCTTAAAGCAACTTTCCATGAACGTGTAATCTCCAGAGGTTTTCCAGATGCATGACCTGCAGGATTACCTGATCTGAATCCTAGCGAATTTTGGCTCTGTGGATATCTAAAGTAAACTGTGTATCAGGGACTCATTCTGTCTCCACCTTATCTGAAGGCCAGTATTCAGGAACACATTGCTCAGAATCCACCGGAACTGCTGCGAGCAAATGTTGATCATGTCATTTTACGGATGCAGTATCTCGTCGAAGTCTTCGGTGCTCGTACTGAACAACCCGTGTAAGCGGCGGTTTATAATAAAATCACTTGTTTGACCTTTTCTGTCCACTTCCTGCTCCGAATCCATTACGTAAAGAAACATCCGGTACATCTTTCTAGCACTCACTGCGTCAGATTTACACCTTGCCGCCAAAACTGTAACTATGTTTTCCGTCTTAAATCGGTTCCGTATTAATGATTTAGAATATTTCCCGAACTTCTCTGCCGTACGATAATTACAGCCCACACTAGATCTCTGTGAACAGCTGCACTTTAATTATGGTCACCCAGTACCTTCACAAAAGATTTCCTAACACTTAAATTTCTATTCGGTATCAACATTTTTTCCCAATATTGTTTCTTTTGGTTTCCTAGTCTGCATTTCATATCGTTTGTACATCGACCGTAATCACTTATTTTGCAGCTGTATTAGTAACATTCATGTACAACTTTTAGTGTCTCATTCCCTAATTTAGTTCCATCAGCGTTGCCTGACATTACTCGATTACACTTCATTTCTTCTGCTTTACTTTCGTTGATCAATTCCCTTCCACTGATCCATCAGTCTAATCCATCTTTCAGATAACTTGTTTCGTAATGCCATTTTCCACATGTGTGGCTTTTTATCCTTTTCTTTTAACATTGCCCTTAGAATCAAAATATAACAGATGAACGAAACACAGGTAGGCTGAGATGTGTCATTAATCAAAGAATTCCATTTTATTTCGCTCAGGAAAGTTAGCTTCTCTATTGGTGACTCCTTTCTCTTCCTTGCGATCGGCGTCGCAGATGGCGTTGCAGAGACAAGGGGGCACAAAGGAGGCAAATAAAGAAGTAACTTCTGTGAAAAGAAACATGGATGAATAGCAGCGTAATACTTCAAAGGAGGGGCGAGCATCTCTGACGGCAGAGCGTCTGCTTCCGGTGGGATCAGCGCGGCAGGGCGTTCCTTTTGTGTGGGCGTGGCGTCTCGAGACACGCTGCTCTCTCTCTCTCTCTCTCTCTCTCTCTCTCTCTCTCTCTCTCTCTCTCACACACACACAGACAGACAGGCTGGCGGCACAACTTCTGTGGCAGCCGCAGCCGATGCCGCCGATACAGCGAGGGAACGGCCGCCCGCTCTGGGTAGCTGTGTATTACGTGGCCGGGGGCGCTCTCGAAATGAGCTCTGTGTGCGCACGTCAATGAGACCGAGCATCGATTTCACTCGTTAATTTCACAGAAGTAACAACAGAGCGACCACAGAACGGAAATCCGCTCCACGCGGGCCCCATCAAAGTTTCCTTTCGCTGTCAACGATGGCAGCTTTTATAGCACCTCAATGAAGCTTAGATGAGATGGAATGCGTAAATCAAAAGCGTACCCTAATTACGGTGAAATCAGATCCACCTCGTGCTTTCCTGTTAAGAATATAGCCACAAAACAAGAAACCGTGCATGATTTAGTGACTATCCCAGTAGCTCCTTGGACAATAAATTATTGTAACGCTAATAGTCAGTGGGGAAAATTTTTTTACCCACGCAGCAAGATGAATTGCATCAAACAAAATTATTTTCATTGTTATTGCTTCTTATTATTTATATTGCTACTGAGTATTACTGTCCCCCTTTAGCAAAACATAGTTACGTACTGTTATTTACACTAACATATTTTCTCAGAGTTATGGCATACTGAGTTTGTGCTTATTAATTCACTTTGTGGATATAAAGGATATAACATGTTTGTGTGGAAAATCTGTACACTAGCTTATTGTTAACGTTTCCATTAGATTTTTGTCCATTGTATGTTACTTTTGAACTACTTTTTTTTCCATTACTGTTTATTCATTTCGACAACGGCCTTGCCACAGTGGGTACACCGGTTCCCGTCAGAGCACCAAAGTTAAGCGCTGTCGGGCGTGGCCGGCGCTTGGATGGGTGACCATCCGGGCCACCATGTGCCGTTGCCATTTTTCGGGCTGCACTCAGCCTCGTAATGCCAATTCAGGAGCTACTCGACTGAATAGTAGCGGCTCCGGTCACAGAAAACCATCGTAAAGACCGGGAGAGCGGTGTGCTGACCACACACCCCTCATATCCGAATACTCATTGAGGATGACACGGCGGTCGGATGGTCCCGATGGGCCACACATGTAGCCTGAAGACGGAGTGCTGCTGCTGCTGCTGTATATTCATTTCAGCCATCGATCTATGGTAAGTGCAGAACGTCATCTGCACATGGTCTGTGTTAATATACTATGTATCTTCAATAAACAGACGAACCTACATCAAGGCAAGAGATCTCAGAAAATGTCACCTTTGATACTTATTGTAAGAATTGCGATGTTGCTGTGCGCCTTCTAAGTTGGTATTCAAGGCTTTCATATTCAGAATATTTCTATTCGTATTTTTGGTCAAGGTGTCAACAAATACTATAAAGTGTTATGTATTCCTTACACAGTGCAGCTGTAGCAGCGTTTACTTGTGCTTTCCTCGTTCTCGTTGGCGGTTTTTAGCTGTTGTTTGTTTGAATGTTCAAATGTGTGTGAATTCCTAACGGACCAAACTGCTGAGGTCATCAGTCCATAGACTTACACACTACTTAAATTAACTTACACTAGCTTATGCTGAGAACGACACCCACACCCATACACACACACATACATACACAAACATACACACACACACACGCCCGAGGGAGGACTCGAACCTCCGGCGAGAGGGGCCGCGGAGTCCGTGACATGGCGCCTCAGACCACGCGGCTGCAACACGTGTTCATTTGAAGTCGTGGTTTCCAGTCTCATTCGGTGAATATTGAGTTACTGGTGCGTCACTGTTGTTGCTTCACACATCGATGTTCATTGCTCTGCAGAAATAATGCCTGAATATCATAGTTCTATTGTCGCCATTTGGCACTGGTGAAGACTGTGCTTTTGCACCTAAAGTTCAGTTGAAAGCGACGTTTCTCCTCGCTTAGAAAGCATCAGTCGATCTCTGTGGAATTGGTTCGCTAGCCTAGATACTTAAAATATACATAACTAAATTATAATCATCATGATATATTATTAACGCTCTCTGTCTCGGAATGAAGTTTTAAGCGTGGACGCACAACGTACGCGGTGAAGGAAAATTCACGTACTTGTAATTAGCAGCGCGACTCCTCACACATACTAGCACTACAAAAATATCTGTCACAAAATTTCGTGTAGGGCATATTTCGGCCAGTAAAGGTACATAGAAGATTGTTAATCGGCCAACACTGTAATTGTATTTACGGAATCTACCTGTGTCAGGATACGGCAGACTTTCTGTGCAGTTACTACAGTTTATAGTGTTTCAGGTTGGCGTGCAGAAGCTCGAGCGTTCTGTTCTGAGTAGAGCCTTATTTGTTTACATTGGCGAACTGTAGCCTACGTAGTACGGTATCTGAAGTTTTAACCGTCGTACAGCGGTTACAATGGGCCTTCTACAAAACATTTTCGTTACATACTATGAGCACAGAAATGGAAATAGAATCGTGTCCATTGGTCAGCTTTTAAAGAAGACTTTCACACTTAGTGGACGTAAACTGTTTCACACCACAGCACTTATTACATTTCAAACTTATTTGGTGTCTGCCCTCCACTAATGGTCCCATCCCTTAATACCAACTATTGTTCTTGCCGCGTTCAGATCCATTACATTTCGTTATAGCCTCACGTCACCAGTAGGCTAGCAACATGCTTTGCAAATAATTTCGATGGGGCCACTGGGGGAGGGTACACTGTGCAATCTAGTACACGCACTGTCACAAAAAAATTCGCGTCCACGAAGTGCAAAAGGCGTCTTTAATAGCAGACAAATGAAAAGGATTGCACTTACATTTCTGTGTTCTTAGTACATGACTGCAAATGTTTTGTGGAATGTGCACTGTAATCACCGTATGACAATTACGACGCCAGATGCCGTATCATGCAGACTACATTTACAAAAAAAAAAAAAAAAAAAAAAAAAAAAAACAAATTTGCCTCAATCCAGAATGGAACCCTCTACCTACTACATGTTAACCAAAAAGAGGCTACCCACTGCACCAACTGCACAACACTGCCGTACTTCCTAACAGACGCAGTTACCGTACATGTGATTACAGTGTTGTCAGATTGCCAATCTTTACGTCCATTTATTGCCCGAAATATTCGCAAGACGAAATTTTGTGAGAGACTTTATTGTATTACTAGTATGTGAGGAATTGCGCTGCGAGGTCCGAGTGCGTGAATTTTTCTTCACCCTGTATAATTAAGCGCAACGGGTAACAAATATCCAACATATAATATAACAACTGTAACAGGTAAGTAAACAGACTCTTGTGTGACTGTCTCGTATCGGCCTCACGCTTGTAACAATCCGTACTGCAATAAGGGTGTTTCGCCGAGTACGTACTCATCTTCCCATAGTCAATGCAATAACAAACCTTTGATAAATTCACTCAGTATACTACTTACGCATATGTCATGCATGAAATGAATATAATTCAGTAGCGCAGTGTTACCACACGCAGCAGTTCCAAAGTTCAGAAACAACAGTCAACGTAGCCTTACCTTATCTGATGGCTGAAAGTAACTAGCTACCCTAGAAATGAAATTTGCTTCATTGTATTATTTGGTACCAGATAATTTCCCTCGATATTTGTCTTACTTTAGGTCTACAAGATTTCTGCGGCCAACGTTGCACGTATTTAAGCAAATTTAAGATTGATTATTCAGCACGAAACCTTTGATTAAACCGACTATACTGTTCTTTATCAATTTAAAACACAAGGTTACAGTTTTACAGTGAAAATAGTCACTAGGTGTCAGTTTACAAAATTACTTCACCAATTGCAAGCACAACCTAATCTCACGAGCGAAGCATACATTCTCTTTAACACAGAGCTCAATATGTATAAATTAAATACAAAATAGAGTGAAGTAAACATGAAAATGATAGAGTAGCCGCTGTTCGACACCTGATAGATCGTAATCTCTCGTAACCTGTAGCACTGCATCAGAGTATGCCTTCGTGAGAAATTTTATACTGAGTTACACACAATCGCGGCCCATTATGTACCCCAAAGAACAACACAGACTTCTCCACAATAAATTTATTTCGAAATATCGTGCCAGCAATCTGATGCATCCTACAATAATTCGCCCTCAGGCAAATAAATTCATCAATACACCATGTTCTTCCAGTTGTGGCTCAAGCACAAAGCACGTCTCATCGCTTCCTGTACCTCGACTCTGCTAGGAGAAGACTGAGAATAGAATGACTGACTTCCTTTTAGAACAAGAAGCACATAGAATATACTACCATCCGGACCTGTGATGGTTTACAACCAACAAAACACACAAAAAATATTTCCGATGCTGTGTCTGCAAAGAGTTTGGGAACGTAAGAGAATCGATACAAAATGAACTGAATAGTTTAATACGTCAAAGATAATTGAAAAGTAGATAAAATGAGTGGTGTTCTGTGCCTTTAGAGTAGTGTTCATGTACCATGAACCTGTTTACAACAGTCTATGTCACCAGTTCTGTGTTCCAAACGTACGTTCTTAGGAGGTTCTTCCCAAATTAAGTCCAATATTTGATACCAGCAAATTTCTTATGACCAGGAATTCCATCTTTGTGTGTGATAGTCCAATTTTTTTATGTCGTCTTGCTTCTTCCATCAAGTCTTCTTTACTTCAGCTACATCGCTCTGAGCATTTTTCACTGGATATTTATCGCTAACGTTATTTCTGCAGTTCTTCGTTACTTTTGTCTTTCTTCTGTTTACTATTAAACCATAGACTGTATTTATTACACTGTTCAAAAATAGTTCAAATGGCTCTGAGCACAATGGGACTTAACATCTGACGTCATTAGTCCCCTACAACTTAGAACTACTTAACTAACCTAAGGACATCACACACATCCATGCCCGAGGCAGGATTCGAACCTGCGACCGTAGCGGTGGCGCAGTTCCAGACTGAGGCGCCTAGAACCACTTACACTGTTCATTCCATCAACAGGTCCCTCATTTCCAAGTCACTTTAATGAAGCTATACATGTCATCAAAGAATCTTATCATTGATATACTTTCTCCATCACTTTTAATCCCAATCCTGAACCTTTCTTTAATTTCGTAACTGCCTCTTCAGTGTGCAGAATGAACATTAGAACTAAATAATGCACGCGCGTTTGCACACTTTTCAACCTGAGCACTTCGTTCTTGGTTTGCCATTCTTTGTGCTCCTGTTGTGCCTGCAGCTGTAGGAGGTGGATACGAGATAAACCATTTAAATTACAAAAACAAATATATACTGTTGCTTGGGTAAAATTTGCTTATTTTCTTAATAATGTTACAAGTAGCCAAGACGACAATAGCAATAACATAATGTCTTTCTCTGTTGAATTAACGATTTCTCATCTGCTGTAGGAGGTCCTTGGTTCACTGATTCGTAGTTGTCGGTATGGTGATTGACCCTGTATGATTTTCATGCTTCCATAGAACCCTCCCAGCGTTCGTCCTGCCCTGTCCCCCAGGTTTTCTGCGTGCGGCGACTTTTAAGAAGCCACAGATGATACTATAGGTTACATTCAGATCATGGCCATTTGTGTTGAACTTCATTTGTGTAAATTTTTTTTTCAGGTGACTGTCAACAGCATCGGTACACTGTATCTGAAGAATTGCATCATACACTTGCGCTGTCTTACATGTATTTATTCGCAACTGATTTCGATCATAGATCGTCTTCACAGTTGTTGTGCTGTTGTGCCTGAGCAACGGGACTGTGCAGTTACTCCTGTTCATGTTCTCATATTTTCGCTGCACTGTTTTCTGCTTGCTAAGCCGGTATTACGGAGGTAACTATATTTTACTGGCGTTTCCAAGTTAGTTACGCCGTATACTTTTCTGGTAAGTATCATGTATGACATGTGAAGTTGTCACAATAGATGTTTTTTCATTATGAAGACGATGTATAATCGAAACCGGTTGTGAATATAAATATTGTAAAACAGCACAGTGTGTCTGGTACATTTCTCCAAGTCTGTTTGAGAATTTGACAGTGTAGCACCACCTGTCCGTTTGTAGCAACTTATGGAGTTCCCTAGTCGACAGAAGCGACCGCTGACGGGAAGTCTGGGTTAAATACATATACTCGGCCAGCTTCTGAGGTATGACAGTGTCGTGTGCAGTGGTTGGCGAGAAAAAATATCTTCTCACCATCGTCGGTTAGTGTATTGGTAGCCCTCTGATGTGGTGCATCTAACGGAGTTGGATGGGTGACTACGGCAAACGAGAATATCCAACACATGTCCCGATATTTCTCTTGCGGATTTATGCCGAAAAGCAGGAACGGGACACACACAAAATCAAAAAAGACTGCAGCACAGACGTTGATGACGATGTTGATACTGATGAATCGACTTCCATTGGGGATATAGTTAATAGCAGAAAAAGGCGGCAGCTGAGACGACTACTGCATAGGCAGCTGCAGCATACGTGGGGGTTGGTTTCGACTTTTGCTGTCGACCGCTGCGATCCGTCCTTGGAAAAGAAACATGTACGACGGAATCAATTTCGAAATCGAATTTGGTGTCGTCTAAGTGTCCTCTGTTTCTATAGATTGTATAGCTTGCTAGCTTGGTTTTCTATAAGATACTTTTGACTTCCAGTAGTCTGTTTTGATGTTAACTTGATGGAGCACTTAGTTACATTTATGACACTCACTTAGTTGTAGGAATAGTTAAATTTGATGACGTGCGATGAGGACGATCATACAACAGTTCAGTCGGGGATTCGTCACCAATATGCACTGTATAATATTTATTAAGAAATAACAGAGCCAACTTACATAGCAGCAGGCTACCAAAGTACCAAAGAATTACACTTAGGTATGAAAACCAAGACAAAATTTAAACCTAATATGATACTGTGAATTCAGTAGAACTCGTTAACGAAATTAAATACTTCCTATTCGACACAGTTCAAAACTAGTATCTTTTGATGTTAGCAGCTTATTTAAAAATATACCAGTGAACGAATGCCTTGATATTTTTACACAACTATAGTACATGGCCGGCGTCAGCCCTGTACAAGTAGAAGACATAAAGCTGACCACCCAGACATGTTTACAACAACATTATTTTCAATTTGAAGGTACTATATACAAACAAATACAGGTGGGCAATGGGATTCCCCTCAGTCCTCTTTTAGCAGAAATCTTCATGGACCGGCCGGCCATTGTGGCCGAGCGGTTCTAGGTGCTTCAGTCTGGAACCGCGCGACCGCAACGGTCGCAGGTTCGAATCCTGCTTCGGGCATGGATGTGTGTGATGTCCTCAGGTTAGTTAGATTTAAGTAGTTCTAAGTTCTAGGGTACTGATGACCTCAGCTGTTAAGTCCCATAGTGCTCAGATAAATAGTACAATTCTCAAGGCTGTCAATTCAGCTAAGTACCTGGGTGTTAAAATTACGAACAACTTCAGTTGGAAGGACCACATAGATCATATTGTCGGGAAGGCGAGCCAAAGGTTGCGTTTCATTGGCAGGACACTTAGAAGATGCAACAAGTCCACTAAAGAGACAGCTTACACTACACTCGTTCGTCCTCTGTTAGAATATTGCTGCGCGGTGTGGGATTCTTACCAGGTGGGATTGACGGAGGACATCGAAAGGGTGCAAAAAAGGGCAGCTCGTTTTGTATTATCGCGTTATAGGGGAGAGAGTGTGGCAGATATGATACACGAGTTGGGATGGAAGTCATTACAGCATAGACGTTTTTCGTCGCGGCGAGACCTTTTTACGAAATTTCAGTCACCAACTTTCTCTTCCGAATGCGAAAATATTTTGTTGAGCTCAACCTACATAGGTAGGAATGATCATCAAAATAAAATAAGAGAAATCAGATCTCGAACAGAAAGGTTTAGGTGTTCGTTTTTCCCGCTCGCTGTTCGGGAGTGGAATAGTAGAGAGATAGTATGATTGTGGTTCGATGAACCCTCTGCCAAGCACTTAAATGTGAATTGCAGAGTAGTCATGTAGATGTAGATGTAGATGTAGAGCCATTTGAATTTCTTCATGGACCATTTCGAAAATACGTAATGAGTCTCTCGGTAATAGTACCAAATATTGGTACAGATATGTTGATGGTGTGTTGATGGTGTACTGTGTCTGTGGACTGAAACAGAAAATAAACCTGAACATATTCCATGATCATCTAAATTTGTAATACAGAAAGATACAGTTCACCATGGAGACTGAGTAAAAATTCATTAACTCGTTAGACCTCATCATAGGTATAACTATAAATACCCACTGTTTCAAAATTTACAGAAAACCTACGACAGCAGGAACTGTAATACCCTCATGTCTGTCATCGACTATCACACAGAATGCTGCCTTCCATTCCATGGTACATTTTCTTACTTCCATACAAATGTCAAAACAGAATTTTGAAACAGTATTAGGCGCCATTAAACCAGTGGCTACAGCCCTGAATTAACTGATGACATTTGACACAAAATAGAAAGAAGGAAAATGTTACCCCGAGTGCATGCCCCCTCTGCAGCAATAGTCACATCTAAAACCAACTGGTATGCTACGCCATATTTAGGAAGGCTATCTGACAATTTAGCCAAAACCCTCATATCCTGCAATTACAGATTTTATGCAAGAGCCGCTATAGTCCATACACTATTCAACTGCAACGACGAAACAGGTTTATTAAGTAACAGTGGTGTTTACAAAATCACTTGCAATGATTGCAACAAACGGTATATCGCTCAGACAGGCAGGGCCATAACAATGAGGCTGACTGAACAAAATTTACAGAAGCCAGACTCCATCGTTGCCGAACATGTGCTCAAAGAAGGACACAATTACCAAATTCACGCTGAAGTAGTACATGCACTTGAGATTAACAGGCACTTAGCTCAAAATCCTCACGATCAGTTACAACTTAGCACATCCCCCCCACCCCGGTACCCCAATGACGTACACACAGGCGGCCACAGTGACATTTACTGCTACACAAAGAGTAACAGAATTTCCTACTCCTTATCAGACAAATTACAACACTACAACATGCAATCCTTTAAAACTGTATATTTTAACGATGTAGTATGTTCAATATGGCCCATTGCTTAAAAAGTATTCACAATGTTAAACATGTTTGTTTCTCAAAATATGTTATTAGTGCTCAGTTAGATAGTTCTAAACCAATGTCACAACCTCACAAACTATGGCGTAAGAACTGTACAACCGGCCATCATGTAAGATTATGGGTTGTAATTATTATGTATTATACTGTTCATTGCCTCTTTAGTCCACAATGTTAAAAAAATATATGTTTGTTGCGTAGCATAAATGAAGAGTACTCATTTCAACTGTATCGCAAACAATAAAAGGGCAAAAAAATAATTTAAGCTGTATATCGTGTAGTTTAATTATTTATTGCACTTAACATTGGCCATTGCATAGAGTGTAATTTCAACATTAAAAAACTAGTGTGATGCACGAAACTCTTTGAAAGTGATTGTATTTTCGCCTGTAGTGTTTGGTGATCTGGGAACCAGTGTCCCTAGCCACTTGTTTCCTGAAGATGGCCTCATAAACTAAAAACTGGTTTGAAATAGACAAAAACTTTTACCTTAAATATGAGATTTTACTACCAAGAAGTAACGGAAGAATCCATAAATAAGAATAATAGAGCACTTCTCTTGTGTGCAAAAGACTAGCTTCAACACCTCAGCCCAGAAAATGGGCACAAATTGATCGTTTATCCGTTCGACTGAGGAGAGAATATAGTCATTTTGATGTGGCGAACTCTTGTTTTGTTCACAGAATCTCTGAAATTCAATTTTCTGTATCTGTGGATCATTAACTGTAACGGTGACTCAAGGCAATTCTTCGAGACAGGAAACAGAAATGAGTATTCTGATGCAGCCAGCCCTGCTCGTAGACTTCAAAGGATTACAAAAAGTGTTAAGCTAATAGCGTCGACTACGATTATCTATCGTGTGTTCCAAAAGGGACCAGTAAAAGCTGTGTGAATGTGTCGCAAAAGACTTTCAGGTAGATGCCCAATTGAACAATTCTCAACACTAAGCTGCACGGCTTTCCGCGTAATCGTGAGTTAGCGAAATTATTAGTAAAATTAGTTTGTTCATCCCTCGCTAGGTTCAATGTCGCCACGCTAGATGTGTTGTTTTGAATCTACTCCCGTGCCCCCCATATAAACGCCGAAGGTACTACGCGGAATTGTTGATGGGTTCGGTAATCTCCTTTGTTCATTTGGCTACGTAACAAATATACTACATTTTTATATAAAAACTGTTGAGCTGTGTATGATGTCTTTAAATTAATTAATGAGAAAGACATCTTGTTATGAGACCAACCAATCCAGAAGTAATATTGGAGCAAACGTAATGAGCGACCATTTTGTGCCGCTTGAGATGTTCCCCGATGATCAGTGGTAACAGTCTGAAGGGCTTCTGCTTCAGAGTGATCTACCTGAAGACAAGACTCTCCCGATGAATGTATTTATGGAACATAGAAAAATGGTAAATGAAACAGACTGACTGCGTTTGTAAGATGTGAACTACGACGATAACTAATGTCGTAGTGACAAATAACACATCAAAAAAAGTTTTGCATACCCCGGTTCCAGAGACCTTGAAGAGAGACGTTGCCTATGGATATCGTAGCACAGACAAAGTGCCTTTGACTGTGTCACCAAAGCTACCCAAAGATATCAACAACCATGCATGAGCAGCGCCTATTAGACGGAGAGAGTCCAACCGCCGATCAGTTCCAGTCATTCCTCCAGGAAGGAGGTACACGGCTAGCGTTGTGTGTAGTTCAACCATGCCTAAACGGTCAATACCGCGGTTCGATCGCATCCACGTATTTACTTTGTGCCAGGAAAAGCTCTCAACAAGGGAAGTGTCCAGGTATCTCGGAGTGAACTAAAGCGATGTTGTTCTGATATGGAGGAGTTACAGAGAGACAGTGACTGCCGATGACATGCTTCGCTCAGGTCGCCCAAGGGCTGCTACTTCAGTGGATGACCACTACCAGCGGTTTATGGATCGGAGGAATCGTGACAGCAACGCCACCGCGTTGAATAATGGTTTTCGTGCAACCACAGGACGTGATTTACGACTCAAACTATACACAATGGGCTCATGATCCGCAAATTCACTCCTGATGTCCGTGGCGAGGTTCATCTTTGGTACCACGATACCATACAGTGCGGTACGGATGGCCCCAGCAACTATACGAATGGACCGCTAAGGATTGCCGTCACTTTTTCCCCACCGATGGGTGACGCTTTTTTCGCATATGCCTTCAACCAGACAATCGTGGGAGACGTCTTTGGACGCAACCCGGTCAGGCTGAACGTCTTCTTACACACAGCGAGTGCAGCAAGGTGGAGGTTCCCTTCTGTTTTGGGGTGGCATTATGTGGGGCCGACGTACGTCGCTGGTGGTCATGGAAGGCGCCGTAACGGCTGTACGATACGTGAATGCCATCCTCTCACCGATAGTGCAGACCATATCGGCAGAATATTGGCGAGGCATTCGTCTTTATGGGCGCCAAGTCGCACCCCCATCGTGCACATCTTGTGAATGACTTCGTCCAGGATAACGACGTCGCTCGACTAGAATGGGCAGAATGTTCTCCAGGCATGAACGCTATCGAAAATGACTGGAATAAATTGAAAAAGGCTGTTTATGGACGACGAGACCCACCAACCACTCTCTGGGATCTACGTCGAATCGCCGTTGAGGAGTGGGACAATATGGATCAACAGTGCCTTGATGAACTTGTGGATAGTGTAGCACGATGAAGACAGGCGTATATCACTTATAAACTCATTTGGGAAGTATTTTATCTTATTTTTTAAAATATAATCCACACCGGCTGAAAGTGTTTAAATGTTTACTCGCATTACTTCATGATCTAAAAAAAATAGTAATTTTTTATGTAGAAAGCTCTGGATTGCTGTGTTATAAAGGTTAAATTACGTGTTTGTGTTGGTAGCACTATCAAAAACAGTATCGTATCCTTTCATAGTGTAAACACGCGTTGTATGTCGAAGTGCTACCGTTTTGACGAGAAAAAGGGATGAATTGATTCGCTAATTTCTCAAAAAGTAAAGTATGACCCCAAAACATAGATTTTTCGAATAAAGAAAACATTTTGAAGTTTTCCCGGCGAATTGATTGGTCCATCATATTTCGGGCTTGCAGCCGGATCACGTTGACATCTTGGCACGATATTTCGGCTAACAAACATGCAGCCATCTTCAGGTGAGTACGAGACTGAAGATTACTGTTTTTTTTTTCTTTATTGATTTTCAATCCCCCCCCCCCCCCCCCCCCCGAAGGGGGCTGGGCTGGCAGCAACTTAGTACGCTGCTCTACAGCCTACAGACTTTTTGGTAAGAAAATGAACAAGAAAGAAACAAGGAAAAACAGGCGATAAAATGACGACTTAAAGTGTAAAACGCCGGAAAATGCGGAAAATTAAAACAGAAAGCAAAAGGGGTTGGCAATCTCGATAAAATACACTGGAATCGGACAAGTAACATAGTAGATACACAATTAAAAAAACATGGCGACATTCTGGTTTCTGTTCGCAAGAGATAAAAAAAAAATCACACCTAGCGACAGTATGATGGCTGTTCGCTACACGTCCCTAAAGACACACCACGGAGAACTCACTGGAAAACACACACTGTAAAACAATGCACGAAAAACGGTGGCACAAATACGACACTCCCGAGCCAAAGGCAGATGAAGGGGCGGGACCTGGAGGAGGGGGGAAAAACAAAAAAAACCAAGGAGGAAGGAGAGAAGAAAACGATAGGGGGGAACCAAGGAGGGAGAGGACTCATAAGGGGCAGAGGTGCGGGGCAGACGCGAGAGGGAATAAGAAGAGGCAGAGGAGGGAAATGCAAAAGAAGGGGGAGAGAAGGGGCAGCGAGAGGGGAGGTGGGGAAAAAAGAGGAAGTAAGTGGGGGGAGAGGGAGCCCAGGAAATGGACAGAGGACAGGAGGGGGAGCGAGGATCAGAGTTGATAGGAGGGAGAAATGGAGGAAGAGAGGGCATCATCCGGAAGGGGGAGTTGATGAAAGCCACCTTGGGAAAGGAGATGTAGGGTGTAGAGATGGAGGGTATGGGGGATACAACAGTGAAGACGTGGTTGGGGGCGGGGATGGGAGAGGAGAGGAGCAACCAGGGGGTGAGGGGGTTGAAGGCGGCGGGAGATGTAGAGGATGCAGATATGTTTGAGGAATAGGAACAGATGGGGGAAAGGGGTGAGATCATAGACGATCCGTGTGGGGGATGGGAGGCGTATATGAAAGGCGAGGCGGAGTGCATGACGCTCAAGGATCTGGACTGACTTATAGAATTTGGGGGGGGGGGGGGCAGATATCCATGCAGGACTGGCATAGCAGAGGATGGGATGGATTAAGGATTTGTAGGTGTGGAGGATGGCAGAGGGGTGCAACCCCCATGTCTGGCCAGAGAGGAGTTTGAGGAGTCGGAGGAGGTGATGGGCTTTGGATTGGATGGAGCGCAGATGAGGGATCCATGTGAGGTGACAGTCAATGGTGAGGCCAAGGTAGGTGAGGGTGGGGGTGAGGTGGACAGGACGGGCACAGATAGTAAGGGATAAATCCAGGAGCCGGAAGGAGCGAGTGGTGCGACCTACGATGATTGCCTGGGCCTTGGAAGGATTTATTGTCAGGTTACACCATGGAGCAAAAAGGTCAAGGTGATTCTGGAGAAGGTGTTGGGACCGTTGGAGGGTAGGAGCGAGGGCGAAGAATGCGGTGTCATCAGCATATTGCAAGAGGTGCACTGGAGGGGGGGCTGGGGCATATCTGCCATGTACAGAAGGTAGAGGAGAGAGAAGAGGTCAGAGCCCTGTGGCACACCGGCAGAGAAGTAGAAGGTGTGGGAAGTGGCATTATGGATGGTATCATAGAAGGTGCGGTGGGAGAGGAAGGAGGCTATCAGACCAAAGTAATTAATAGGAAGGGCGTAGGTTTGGAGTTTAAACCGGAGACCCGGATGCCAGAAATGGTTGTAGGCCTTTTCGAGGTCAAGGGAGACAAAAATGGTGGAGCAACAGGAGTTAAGCTGGAGAGAGAGGGGATGAGTGAGGCGGAGGAGTTGGTCATCAGCAGAGAAGGAAGGTCGAAAGCCACATTGGGTGGTGGGGAGGAGGTGGGTTTGGCTGAGGTGGTGATGGATGCGCTGGGAAAGGATGGATTCCAAGAGCTTGCTAAACACCGATGTGAGACAGATAGGACGATAGGAAGAGGCATCAGTTGGAGGCTTGTTGGATTTGGGGAACATCAGGATATGGGAGGTTTTCCACAGGTCGAGATAGAAGCCAGTGGCAAGGATGACAATTTATAGGACGGCAAGGATTGAAAGGTAGGAGGGAGGGCAGTGTTTGAGGTGGCGGTAGGTAATGCAGTCGTGGCCGGGAGCAGTGTTGCGTTTAGTGCTGAGTGTGAGGCCGATGTCCTGTGTAGTGATGGGAGTGTTAAGTTCTGATGGTGGTGTGTGGCCTAAGTTCTGGAAGCTAGGAGCAAGGGGAGGAACAGAGGTATTCGTACGGTCCACGACGTCAGGGAAGAGGGAATAATCAAAATGGGGATCATCTGGAATGGAAAAAACATCGGAGAGGTGAGAGACAAAGTGGTTGGCCTTACTGAAGTTGTCAGGAAAGGGACGGTCATTAAGGAGGAGAGGGTACTAGGGGTGGGGCGGTTCCCAGTAAGGCGGTGGAAAGCAGAAATACTTGGAAGAGCTTATGGGGAGCATGGTGTTGAGTTGGGTACATGTCTGGCGCCAGGCATCACGTTTCTTCACTGTAAGCAGGTTGCGGAAGTGTCGCTGTAATTGCCGGTGGCGGGTAAGTGTATTCTGGTCATGAGTGTGAAGAAAAGAGCGGTAGAGGAGAACAGGAGCATGGTCACTGCCAATAATGTCAAGGACATCTGCAGTGATGCGCCCAAGAAGGTTGGGAGAGGCAAGGACCACATCGGGAGTGGTGTTGGATTCAGGTCGGGTGTGCTGAGGCAAGGGAACCAGGTCTCCCTGGAGGTTGGCGAGAAACTGATGCCACCACTGGAGGTCAGCAGGATCATGGCTGTGGATATTGAGGTCGGCAGCAATCACGTAGGTGGAAAAGCTGTGGTCAAAGTGGGCCAGGAAATCGTACGGGATGGGGGTGTGAGGGCGGACATAAATGGTGGCACAGGTGATGGTAAGGGTGGGGAAGAAGAGGCTGAGGGTGAGATGCTATGCAAGATTGTTAAGGCGAGGTTGGGACTGGACAGGGAGGTGCTTGAGGTGGCCTATAGCAACTCTGCCACGCGCCAGAGGGTACAGGTTATCGGTGTGGTGAAGGGTGTAAGGAGCTGTAGAGATGGAAATATGGGGTTGAAGGAAGGTGTGGAGGAAGAGGAGTTTGTGAGTGGGCAGGGAGTGAATGTTTTGGTACAGGATACGGTAGGTTTGTTGTACCATGGGAGGGGAGAGTTAGACGAGGGTGGTGAAGGTGAAGTGGGCCTGGTTGTGGATGTATGTGGCATAGGTGGTAACATGGAATGGGCACCGAGGCCGATTTGGGAAAGGGTGTGGAAGCGCTGGAAGGGGTGGATGTTTTGGAGCACTATGGTGATGAAACAGATGATGTCCTCTGCAGTAGGTGGAGGGTGGAGCGAGTTGTTGGGGTGGATGGGATCATCAACAGGATGGACAGGGACGGTGAGCTCAGGGGTGACTGGAGGAGGTTTGGCTTTACACTTCGAGGAGTAGGTAGGATGTGGTTCATTGCGAGTGTTGTAGGAGGGGGGGAGAGGTGAGGTTGAGGCAATTCTTGAGGAAGTGTGAAGCTTTGCAGTGGGGACAAGTAGGGGGGTTCTTGCAGGCAGAGGTAACGTGGTCGTTGTACGTGAGACACCGTTGGCAGTGGTAGGATTGGACTGGGGAACAGGAGGGGTCCACCATATGATGGCGATTGTAGATGAGAGCTCCGCTGGTGAGGAGGCGGTCAATGGAGGATGAGGATTCGGTGAATATCTGCATGAGAAAAGTCGGCCCGGCATCATTGAAGATGTGACGGGCCGAGCGGATTTCAATGTCGGGCCGAGAGTTGAGTCCACCAACACCTCAGCCTCCATGATCACGGGGCTAAGCTTTGTGATCACAGCGGTGAAGGTCGGCAGGCATAGGGGAGGTTGAGGCTGACGGGGAGAGGACGGGTGTGGTAGGGGGTGAGGGTTGTACATTGGCCAAATTGGATATGGGGAATGTGTGAGAGGAGATCGGTGTGGAAGGAAGAATTGGGGGAGTTAATGAGGAACGAGTCCTTGCGAGGAATCAGAAGGGAGATGGGTGCATTTGGGTAGTATTTCCGGATGGCGAGGGTGAGGGAGCGGACTCAATGAATTGAGGGTCAGGATTGGAGAGGACAAAGGTGAGCGTGGCAGGCGTGGCAGGGGCAGGGGCTTGGGCTGGGGTCGCGTCTATGGGGGTGGGTGGGTATCAGGGATTGGGTTTTTTTTTTTGGAGGAGATTTCGGGGGAAAGGTCTACATTCGGGCGCTTTGAAGGTTTCGTGGTCACGACTGGGTAGAGAGGGGCTGGGGGACGGGTTGCAGGGTGAGATGTCGGGGGCAGGACTACCCTGAGCAGCAGATGACGCAGAGGGAGTGGGCGCAGGTGTCACAGAGACAGTGGAACGTCGAACCGAAATCCGTGCTGGCTTGGAGCCCGTCGGAGGTTGTGCAGGGAGTGGCGGAAAGTCAGTAGCTGTTGATGGGGCGACAATGTTAGGGGAGGGGGAGGGGGAGTTGAGGGTGGTTACAGCCGAAAGTGGCGAAGGGGTGGGGTGGACAGGGAGAGAAAAAAGGACGGGAAGGGGGGTGGAGGATGAGCTCCATGTGATGGTGGTTGGAGCAGCGGAGGGAGAGGTGAAAATGATAGTGGTGGTGGGTTGGGACATGGTGACGGCTCGCGAGGAAGGCGGCGGCGGCGGCGGCGGCGGCTGCGGCGGTGCGGGGGCAGGCAGTGACGACGACGGCGACAGCAGGCAGCTGCCGAACGGCGGCGGCGAGCACCGGCAGGCGGAGGCGGCGGTGGCGGCGGTGGCGGCGAGGAGGACCGGACGGCGAGCAGCGGTAACGGCGAGCAGACGACATGGCGAGGAAATGGATGGGCTCTTCCACGTCGAAGATGCACCCTGAGAGTAGCCCTCGATGCAGAGGTGAGGGAATCCAACCCTCGAATCCAAGATTACTGATGCGCGTCGTTCTATATATACCGAAATTGGCGCGGCGGCGCCTGCGCAGTGGAGAAGGCTAATACCGCGTCCCCTATGTAATTTGGTGCGTTCTGCAGCAGAAGCGGGCCGCGCATGCGTAGTGGTGTACCTACATTCGCGCTATCTGTCGTAAAGCTCCTTCGCGCAGCTGAGGCGCTTTAATCGAAAGTATAAAATAAATTTTCGTCAGCCGTCGCACTAGATGCAGACCAATGTCCCTGTAAAGCGATTAAAGAAATTACAGGATCCCATGCTTTATCCATCTGAAAGCCGCCGTCTCGATTAATAAGATCTTCTGCCAATCGTATCTCCACGGACTCCTTGACAATGGATTCCAAAAAAGATCTGGTTGTCGCTAAAATTTTTGTTCCACCATAATCCATGGAGTGTCCCGTCGAAATACAGTGTTCTGCTATGGCTGATTTGTTGGGCTGTAGTAGACGTGTGTGACGCTCATGCTCTACTCATCTTTCCCGTAATGTGCGAGTAGTTTGGCACAGAGTTAGTGCGACGGCTGACGAAAATTGATTTTATACTTTCGATAACGGCGCCTCAGCCGCGCGAAGGAGCTTTACGACAGATAGCGCGAATGTAGGTACACCACTACGCATGCGCGGCCCGCTTGTGCTGCAGAGCGCGCCAAATTACATAGGGGACGCGGTATTAGCCTTCTCCACTGCGCAGGCGCCGCCCCGCCAACTTTCGGTATATATTGAACGACGCGCACCAGTAATCTTCAGTCTCGTACTCACCTGAAGATGGCTGCATGTTTGTTAGCCGAAATATCGTGCCAAGATGTCAACGTGATCCGGCTGCAAGCCCGAAATATGATGGACCAAAGAAAACACTGTGTTCAACATGTAGCGTGTGAAGTTACAGACAATGAAATATATTCATAATTGTCAGTATCTAGAGAAACATCCATTAGTGCTTCGAAGATGAAAATATAACCTTGTGATACACAGTTTTCTCAAAACGAAGGTGATGTAAATGGTAGGTTAGATTATATTCTGATAGATTTACACATCCTAACAAGGGTGTTCGGTGAATGTGTAAAATATGTGGAGGGTCAGTTAACTTACATGAAGATAGTGAGGTATCAAATGGACCAGTCAGGAAACGTATCATTAAATGTGCCATTTGTAAATATACTCAGTCATTTAGGAATTCTGATAAGTGTAAAGATAATTATTTTGAAATAAATGGGACTGGCAAAGCAGAGATAATGTGTCCCGTGATGAATATGTCACGCCCACCTTGTAAAATCGACAAGCATGCAGTATTTTTTGGAGGTCCTGAGGAATCTGTTGCATATGATTCAATGAAGAGTGCTGCAAACTAATCTGTCGAAATGAATGATGGTACGACTGACAAACCAGTAGCTTTTGATGGCACTTGGCAGAAGCGCGTCTACAGTTCTAAGAATTCGTTTGCTACGGTGAACAGTGTGGATACTGGAAAGATAACACGTTTCTAGAATTTAACCAATCATTGAAATAAGTGCTAAAGCAGGGAGTGAATAAGGGCATATCTGTGACAGAAATTATGAAGGAACAAGTGTTGGTATGGCGGCCTCTGCAGTTACTGAAATTTTTAGTCGATCTGTGAACGAAAGGGGACTGTGTTACACGAAGTTCGTAGGTGATGGAGACTCAAAAGCATACAACAGTGCATTAGCCGCTCGCCTTTAAGGTGGGAAGATTATTTCATAACTGGAATGTGTTGGTCATGTGCAGAAGAGAATCGGTAACAGGCTGAAGAAGTAGAATCAAAGTCTGAGACACAATAAACTTCCTGATAGAGTAAGACTGTCAGACAAAATGATTGATGAACTACAGCAGTACTATGGGATGGCCATTAGAAATAATACTGAGGATTTGTTGAAAATGAAGCGGGAAGTGTGGGCTACCTTCTTCCACAGACTGTCAACAACAGTACACCACCTTCGCCCTCCTGGACCTTATTCATGGCGCAATAACCGCAGTGCCCAGTACTGAAACAGTTTATACAACCATAAACATTCCATCCCAGCAGTAGTCATGGATATCATAAAACCTATTTAAAGAGACCAGGCCAATCCTGAATTACTGAAGAAGTGTCTGCATGGTCAGATTCAAAACCCCAATGAGTCGTTGAATAATCTTACATGGATTCGCTTACCAAAAAATGTTTTTGTTGGAATGAAGTTACTAAAGTTGAGGTCAGTGATGCTGTTATTGATTTTAATGCTGGCAACATTGGTAGGGTGAAAGTGCTACAGCATACGGAATTAATCCTGAAGCAAACTGCATCAGAGAACTTGAACGGATGGACAAGGTTCGCTTTGATAAATCGGACTATGCAGCACAGTTGGCCACCAAGGAGTCTAGAGAGACGAAAAGGAGAAACAACTTGGAAAAAGATCAAGAGGATGATATACAGTATGCTGCAGGGTCCTTCTGAGTGACTAAAAATATAAAAATAAGCATATAATAAGTGAGCTACAGTCTTTTTTAAACTTTAGAAGCCGTTCCTGAAAATTTTCATTTTCTGTTGCACTTTTCACTAAATTTCAGAAACCAATTCGAATAAAGTATTCAAATTTTAACGGAGTAAAAACATACATATCCTGAGTCTACTGAATTAAAAGAAGAACATAATGTTGTGTATAATTAAAATTATTTACGATAATGTACAGAAAAGTATACATAACTTTAACTATGTAGTAAAAAAACTGTATTTCCGAAACAGGACCTTAAATGCAGTTATTGTTTTTCAGTAGACTCAGAATATACAATTTAATGTTTTGTAAAAGTTTCATGTCAGTGGCTACAGTGGTTCCGAAATACAGCTAAGCCAAGTCACTTAAATTTAACATTGTCGGGATAGGTCATTCCAATTCATCTTAATATTTGAAATTATTCTTCTCACTCCTGAATTCATTTGAAAGGAACATTTTAAAGTCTGATACATGGAAACGGTAGCGTAATTTAAGGTGCATTTTGAATGGACATTACACAAGTTAACAGTTTTTCCAGGAACCGTTTTTAATTGTTGAACATTTTTAGTAGAAGGTCGTTTACGGAAGACGTCGATATGTTTGATGATGGGACGTGCGCCGGTTGACTGGTATGTTCTAAATATTCAATTTATGCATTAAAGAAACTATGTCCTTTCAGAATGCATTTCAAATAGTTCAAATGACTCCGAGCACTATGGGACTTAACGTCTATGGTCATCAGTCCCCTAGAACTTAGAACAACTTAAACCTAACTAACCTAAGGATGTCACACAACACCCAGCCATCACGAATGCATTTCAGTTCTGGGTCTTGTCAGACCTCAAAATGAGATATTGTACCGGTGTCTTTCCTGGAACAAGTATATCGTTCATATAATTAGAAAATCGAGGAAGCTTCGTTGAGACCTGTTCTGAACAACACTGGAACAAAGCAGGAAATGAGGCGATTCCGAATGGGTTGCACTTTCATGTAAGCCTCCATGTGTATTACTTACAATGTTCGGCCTAAGTGGCCGATTGGTTCTAGGCGCTACAGTCTGGAACCGCGCGACCGCTACGATCGCGGATTCGAATTCAGCCTCGGGCATGGATGTGTGTGATGTCCTTAGGTTAGTTAGCTTTAAGTAGTTCTAGGGAATGATGACCTCAGAAGTTAAGTCCCATTGTGCTCAGAGCCATTTAGAGCATTTGAATTTAGAATGAATTTCTGGTTTCGTCTTCAAATGGAAGTTACAGATACGAGCATTCTAGATCTATTTTGGAGAATTATGTTCTTTCTGCCAGTCTATCCATTAATTCTTCCGTAGGTGGCAGGGGAAAATGTTACCGAAATTTGCAGGGATATTAAAACCGTGTTCCAGAGCGGCACTCGAAACTTGACTCTTTTTTTCTTTCACGAGTAAGTGCTATACCGACCAAGTGTTCTACCGACCAGTTGAGACTCACAACCCCTCACCACAACCTTACTTCCGGCAGTATCTCATTTCCTACCTTCCCAACAATAGAACATTTCCTGCCCAACCTGCAAGCATAGCATTCCTGGAAGTAAGGATATTTCGGAGGCATGGCATAACCACATCCAGATCGTTTCCAGAATGGTGTCCTCTGATACGAAACATCCTTGCAGATTAAAACTGTGTGCCAGACCGAGACTCGAACGCGGGACCAGAGGATAACTTCTTTGAAGTTCTTGAAGTAGTAAAGATGTGAGGAGGAATCGGCAGTCGTGCTGGAGTAGAAAGTCGAGAGAAGTAATTTCTAAGACTTTCCCGGCGATTTGTTGACATCTCGTAAAATCGGGTGTACTGCCGGTGGTCCGCGTCTTCCCAACACGATATTTCGACGTCATAACTCGGCGTCTTCATCAGGTGTTCACTGAGACTCAGGGAACACCTGATCAAGAGGCCGAGTTACGACGTCGAAATATCGTGTTGGAAAGACGCGGACCACCGGCAGTACACCCAATTTTACGAGATGTCAAGTCGAGAGAACATTTGCACATCGAAGGGACAGATCCCAGGTTTGATTCCCGGTCCGGTACACAGTTTTAATCTGCCAGGAAGTTTCAAAACAGCGCGCAAACCACTGCAGAGTGAAAACTTGGTTCTGGAATCTACTACTGTTTGATCATTTGCAGTTGCTTTGAAATGTGTACACATCCTAATTTTCCATTTTACTTTTCTACTGACTGCCGTAGGAGATGACCACTGACGTATTAAAAAGGGCTTGAGAATTCCTGTTCGTTCTTTTACTTTCAGTTCTGTAGGTACTTTAGTATAGAATAGTATTTGATACTGGCCTAACTCCGTAAAATATAAGTGTGGCAATATCTCCAAGCGCCTGGAAATTCTTCATGTAACCCTGTGTAATCGAACAAATGGTTACAGTTGCCATACAGTTGTTTGTACTCACGTGCGAAGTCTGAGATTGACTGCATGTACTCGTACATTAATTCCCAGCCCGAACTAATCGAACACGTCTGTTCCAAATATGTTTAAACTAGAGCTGGATTAGACTACAGTGAATGCTACTGCGTTGATCGTATATTTGTATTTTCCACATAACGTACACGCACTCAGAACAGAAAATTTTTTCGCTATCATAAGTTAGGTGATATAGATTTATTTACTTGAGTTTAGGACATCCTAATATTTGGTAAGTTTGGACAGACAGGCACCAGTAACTTGCTGAAATGACATATTTTCATTGAAATTTGTTAAGTAATGAGCAGTTTTCAGTTGTTTCTACGAATCTAAGCGGCGGTACTATATTCTGAAAGATGTTTACGCTTTGAGTCTTGGTTGAGCGTACGATATGATTTTAGTCTGGGGAAAGGTGATGTAAGTTTTCAAGAGAGAAATTTAGCTTTACGCTTTTAATTTCGCGATTCAAGGGATTTCTGTTACGGTGGACTGAGTTCTGCTAGGAAGAGCGCCTTTGAATTTCGATTGTGAAACCATGTTTATTTTCACTTTATGTAATTGGGGTCTACCATTTCTACTTTATGCAATGGAGGAGTACCAGGAAATGAATTCAATTTGCGGTTCTTCTATTAGCATAGAGGTTGTGCGTGTACAGTTTCATGACACAGACGAGAGGAGAAGCAGTGTTTACCACTGTTGTTCATCAGACACCTAGCGCATCACTGGCAGGCGAGAGCTGTTGTACCGGCGTAGCACTGAGAATTGTTTACCCTCGCGATGCTTAGCAACATAAACTGTTTGCGACTTGCATGTCCATGTAGAAAACCTAGCTTTCACTACGGAAACTACGAATGCGTGAAGTCTTGTTCCTCTTCACCTTCAATCGGCCGGCCCGTGTGGCTGTGCGGTTCTAGGCGCTTCAGTCTGGAACCGCGTGACCGCTACGGTCGCAGGTTCGAATGCTGTCTCGGGCGTGGATGTGTGAGATGTCCTTACGTTAGTTAGGTTTGTGTAGTTCTAAGTTCTAGGGGACTGATGACCATAGATGTTAAGTCACATAGTGCTCATAGCCATTTGAACCATTTTCACCTCCAATCACTTGTTGTACGCCACTCAATCAGGAATTGCGAGACCTGAAGATTTCTTCTGTAGTTTTACAGTCAAGTAATGGCACCGCGAGGCATTTTGTCCCGAAATGACGGTCTACAAGTTCAATAAGCCGTCGATGCCCGAATGGCTGAAGCTGCAAAATGCATGGAGGGGCCTGTAAAATCTCTATCGCGGAACCAACACACAAAAGCTATTTTTAAAACAGTTTATGAAATGAAGATGGTTTTGGTTATGCAGATTACATGAGAAAGTATTTCTTATTATACTGTGCCCGCTGTAGTACATGAATATCATAAAATAAGTCGAAATGTTTCTAAGATTAAATATAATGCCATCAGTTTCACTTGGCTCAAGGTAAAACTTACGCTGAGAAGGAATTCCCACTCCACAACTAATTACACTTTGTCTTTGCAAGTATTTGTTATTCATTTGCTGTTTGATCACTTTTACTGTCTAATCCACTGAGGAACACGGAACATCGTTCATTTGGAGATGTTCCAGCTGGCGAAATCTTTGGATGTTGCCGAGTACCTCCAAACGTGTCAAGGTTGGTGGAGCATTCACAGAGAGACTTGGGCCACTGACTCTCTTATCGATATGAGGAAATATTGTTTGTCCTGTTTCTTATCTCCCTTCCTTCTAGTTTTTATGTTGTTGTAAAAATTTTGTTGTTGTTACAACCATTACATTTGCCATAAGTCCACAGGCTGTCCTATTGGTTGTCTCTTGCATTTGTAAGCATGCGTCTTCTGCTCAAGAGAATCGACTCCTGACTTACCATTGCACAAAACTATCTCTGCTTTCTTTTTACATATTTAATCTACTGTACCACTGTGGTGTTGAGAACTGAGCATTATGACCTTTTTTGTACTAAATAGTCTACATTTTTATCCCTCTTTCTCGTGTTCCCTTACAAAATACACAACTGTACTTCACACATTTATTTCTTTATACCGAATTTAGAGAATGAGAGTGAAGAACATGATTCGTTTTTACCCAGTCTATATAAGAAACAAGCTATGAAAGGTGGAATACAGCTGTCAAGGGGAATACATGAATGCATGGAATGAAGGCAGCACTATGCAAGCGAAGATGCCTAGGATATTCATTCTTTCATTAAATTCTCTCCAAAGAATGTCTTTTCGCAATGTCCGTTGTGTATTAAAAAACACAGGTACTTGAAAATATTATTTTTAATAAAATATCGTGTTTTTTGAACACTAGAGTTAATTATGTTAGTCTGCTTTCAGTAAAAGTAAATATTTGGATATTACGTCTAGAATATTGAAATTACTAGATAAATATTCTCTTATATCCCTCACAAGCATATAATCGTTTGCAAACAATAAAAAGCAGAGATTCAACTGATTAAATTTTGTTTCTTTCTTATGGATTAGATAAGTCCCTACTTGTGACTCTTTAATATAATATAAAGTGCGTCTGAAATGTTTGGCAAAATGTCACAGAAAATATAGGAGAGAATAGTTACAAACAAAACACAGTCACTGCTCTCCAACGTAAACACTACTAGCTACAACACACTTCTGACGTCGATTGTAAAGATTACGGAATCTCTCAGCAGACCCTCTCATACAACCTCTCGAAGGACGTTGTTGCATGTCGTAGCATATCCGCATCATGGCAAGAGGTGAGGCCTGGTTCTGCCATCACGATGTGGACACCAAGTCCCAGTCAGAGCCATGGTGTTCATCGCTTTTTCCGTCTGCCTCGGCTAGAAAGTCATAATGTATGATGGCCCTTCTTTCGGAAAAGGCAATCAGCACAGTCTTAATCTTAAATTTTGTGAGGCGACTTCCTTGGGCGGCTGGAAAGACGATGTATACCAAACCTTCGACTGTCACTTAGTCTCTGGCTCGTACTAGTACAACCAGGTCTTATTTCCTGCAACTCAGATATACGGCAAGGCGTGGCAATGGTGTCTCGAGCGACTCTACGTAAAGCGTTTGCTGACAGTTTGTAACAGCCGTACAACCGATGTCAAAGAGGTGTTGTAGTTAATGGTGATTACTCTGGAGTACAGTAAAGTTATTTTGTTTATAATCCTTGTTTCCTTTATTTTCTAAAACTAATTAAACAGCACACAAGAAGGTCTCCATTAGGCTTTACTACTTAGAAAAGAAAGAAATAACTGCTCTTTTTCTTCGTATCCGAGCAGCGAACCCATTCTTCTGAGAACACATACTGCAGTTGCAAAAAGCTCTGTGCTGTTACTGAAAATTATGGCGATTGTTTCATACCGAGAGGAAAATAATACATTCATCGCAATCTAATTGATAAATATATTACTACATACCTACAAAACGTCTTAAAATATTGCAACAGGGAAACAAACAGCGGCCGACTATCTACACACACAAACTTCATCTATGTATGCTACCACACTTACACTTCACGTTTAGCAATCCTTGGCTGTTCTGTCGTAGTTTCGTAAAACACCTCAGGCATGTCCATCCTCTATCACATTGAGAGAGGATAAGTAACTCTCTAACTTACTTTCATATTCAAGGCTACTCTTTAATGTTGTTATTGCGCCCTAGAGATCATTTTTGTAAGGTGATAGGAAGTTACGAACAAGAGCAGGCATTGATGGGACTATGTACACTGATAATGCAGTGGGATCTTTATGGTAGCTCTCCTTCAAATAGTATTTTCTGGAGATGAGAATAAGATGCTTGTTTGGTTATTTAACAGCAAATGTAGCAGTGGACATTTGGGGCATGGAAGCCATGTACAGATGTTAAGGAGAGGAACATTTCAAAGCACTTAACCTAGCAAAGGCTGGGAGAGGCGTGCAAGAAAGAAGTGGGTCGGCCGGCCAGTGGGTTTCGACACTGTCGTAAAGGCCCACTGTGTAAAGAGATGGCGTCCATAAAAATCCGCAAGTTTACGTGTTCAACTTGCACCAGACGTTATCGATACGGACTTCAGATGGTGTCGTCCCTCTGCATGCCGAGTTTTCTGGGAAGCCTCCGGCCTTCAGAGTATTTTTGGGATGGAACGCAACAGTTATGGTGGCGCTGAAATGGTCTGTTTTGAGACACGAAATAATTTCTCTTAGTTTATTCAAGGCCGCTATTCGCGGTTCGGATATGCTCTAACGTTCAGCCCGTCAAGGTAATGATCTCTGTGATAAATGTACTATTCACCTTAGGTCTAAATGGAAACTCAAAACATGACGACTAAGGTAGGAAAGGGAAAAACAATTCCGGAGCTTAATGTCTTCTCCTTTCAGCGTGGAAATGTGTGAGTCAAAGACTGCCTGATTCTCCAGCAGGGGAAAGAGTAATATTGACTTTGATTAGGATTGGCCAGAAAGTAGTGTATATGAGCTAGAAGGGAGACATGGCCCTCGAAGCCCTTGTTGGGTGGTTGCATGGGTGCACTCTCCGAGTTTACTGAGATTTGATGGAAAGAAATGAGCAGAGAATCTGCGCTCCTGATTCAGACACCAGTGTGGAGAGAAGATACTGGTCTGTTCTTATGAATGGGCTTCGCTTGGACCACTTATCCTGAGCGTAACTTCACACTAGAACTGGTCTTCACTTGGGAGCCTGCGGTGAGGTCTTAGCTGTAGCGACAGTTTATACTTGTGACGAACACAGTCTTGTTGCTATCAGGTCTAGCACCTTGACGTTTGATCTCCTTTTGTGCACTGCCATATGAGTCAAATTGATCCATGGGCTTGTCACATGCAGGAATCTGCCGAGATTTCAGGGCTCCATTAGAGAGTAATTGCCATCCATGTAGCAGATCGCCAGCCTGCTACTTTCCATGTTTCGTGACCGCAATAACGCATTGCAGGCGCCACACCTCGCTAATCTACAGACTCTTGACCCGTGACTGTTACCTTACACAGCACTAGGCATCGAGAAACGGGTGTAGTAGTACTGCTCTTTCTTGTTAGGGCAAACAAAATCACCGTATTGCCCCTTGTTCTTAGCTGCAACAGTGTGGTATAACTTCTGTGTAAAATAAACCCTTCAAATCGTATTCAAAGTTAGATAGATTCAGATTGCGTTATCCACGTTTTAAGCTATGATAAATAGATTAAATAGATAAACCTTAGTCTTTGCCAGCCAAACATCATCTGGTGGACTGCTAATAATTTGTTGCTTCTGTTTGTTTCACCAACGGTTCGTGATTATTTGTCATCTCGATTAACTTGTGTTATTTGTGCTATTTTACGATCAATAAACTCTTACCATTGCTTAGAAAATAATACTCATGTGTTGATGTATTAATCACCGATCAGTAATTGACTATAATAATGACATGTCCTCGACTTCATTCAATTATTTCAGCATTGTAGTGTTATTTAAGATGCTGATAAAAGTGATAACACACTATACGACGCCTTGTCCCTAATGATGCCGGCACTAAGGGGACGTTCTGATATTCTGTCCTTCCAGAAAGTGATTAAAATTGATTTATGACGTAATGCTCAAATATACTGGAGTGCTATCCGGAAAAGTACTGTATGTATGACCAGGTAGACAAATGGAAAGCTTACAAGTTAAAGTGATCGCTGTAAGGGTGTAAAATTACAGTAGCCTATAGCCTTTCAAATCAAACCACAAGGCCAGCAGGGATTTGCAACATCATAGCCTAAAGTATGGACCAGCGTAGAAGTATTAGAGGGTTGTTGTTCACATCTCACTCTACTCCACGATTCTGAATTGAGCCATTCAGTGTTCACCAGATTCCTCACCTCAAATCAGTCCACCTTTCCTTCTTGCGTATCACTGACTTGCTGTGTTGTATCCATACAATATACAGGGCGATTCCTCGAAGATGGTACAAACTTTCAGGGATATTGGAGAAGGATACATGTACCAATTTGAGGTAGTGTTCCCTGGTCCGGAAACGATTGAGTGGAAAGTGATAAGCAAAAACCGTTCTTATACTTCTGATAGTGGAGTGCATGTAGGGGTACTGTTGTTGCAACGATTGTAGGGTAGGCAATCGCGACAAGCACTTAGGTGCAGAGTATGGGATAGTAAGTAATGTAGTGCAGATGGGTAACGTATACTGACAAGAGCGCTCTTGGTGTACAATGTCCGTAGTGTAGTAGACTGCAGTTTGTGTTTACAAGTTGAAGTATTAAAGTCGATTAGTCTTGACCAAATTGAGTTGTACCCGGTGAAGGAAATTACAGACACGGTTTTCTCTTATGGGTAAGAAAATGGAAGAAACTGGCAAGCGAAGATGTTATGCAGGACCGAATATCCGCCTAGAAGAAACCTGGAACAGGACTTTTTTCCACGACTGTTCCATCGATTATTTGAAACAGGGAAATTATTACTACAGTACGAGGGCCAAGGAGAACAATGAACAAAGCTTTCTTCCGATTTACAAGGTGCAGTACTTAATCGAAATCTGACGTGCCTGCAATCAGCACTTGATCATAGTGTGAGTTGAGTATTACGGGAAAGGGAGCTACACCGTTACCGTCCACAGAATGAGCACGCTTTGTGTCCTGCTGAGTTCTGACACCGTGTAGAGTTCAGCCAATGGTTCTTGCAGCGCCTAACAGCCTATCCTCTCTTTACCCAGTATGTAGTTTCCATGGATAAAGCCTATTTCACTATAGACGAAATACTGAACACTCATAAAGGTTATGTTTTGGCCGATGAGAATCCCCATTCTAGAGTTGTGAAAAGCTTTCAACACACATTATCGGTCAGTGCGTGGCTTGGCATAATCAATGATTGCGTACTACACTTGTTTTTCTTCCTCCCACTTAAGTGGACCACCGTACACAGCACATGAAATTTATTCGCAGTTTCGAATGAGGATAACCACCTGCTGTGTAATGGACAAGCAAATAATATCGTAATTTACGCAGTGTTTATTAGAGACTTACTACCAAGGTTCCTGGAACATATCCCATTTATTTTTCGTCAATGGATGTAGTCCCATCACATTAGAGACCAACCTAACTTTCGACTGTGGGTTGGTGAGCACCAGGATCAGACAGTCCCCAGAAAGTGGATAGACAGAGGTGGTCCGTTTTTGTGGACAGCACGTTCACCTCATACCACTCTACCTGATTTCTTCCTGTGAAACGTTTCGTGTGCGACACGTTTGTCGAGGCTGAAGAGGGTCTCCTGGCAATAACCTTCACTGCCTGTTCAAAACTTCAAATGGCTCCAAGCACTATGGGACTTAACATCTGAGGTCATCAGTCCCCTAGAATTTAGAACTACTTAAACCTAACGAATCTAAGGACATCACACACATCCATGCCCGCAAGGCCACTCCAGCAGGCTTCTTGTAAAGTTAGGATCTTGTGAATCTTATGGATGTAACTGGAAATGGTTATTTCTGTAACGTAGACGTAACTTTCGGTCTTTCTGACATCAAGTAACTAGTCCATTAACAGGAGAAATTATGTGAGGGAGTTGGAGAGTATTCAGCTGGAATTCTGTGTACGTCATGATGAGGTTTCGGAAGCTGGAGCCGTTAGTTTGAACGCTTTCAGTAGATTTTACATTAAACTTTTCGACTCAGTCGTTTCCAGACTAGGGCCCCCAACCTCAAACGGATACATTTACCACTCTCCATGATTCCTGAAAGTTTGTAACAGCATCATGGAACCACGCTACATATTTAGGGTGTAGCCTGGCACAGAAGTGAAAAATGGATGACAAGCGGTTAAGTTAAAATGAGAATAAGAGCTTTCAAAAGGATCTCACACAACAGATAAGTAGATCGAATAACTAATGAAGAGGTACTGGACCGAACAACGGAAAAATGAAAGTTAGTCACGAAAGGCACATTTTTTACTAGAAGGAAGTGTGAGAGGTAGGAAACTGCTGAGCGACACCAAGGCTCGAATACAGTAAGCAAGTTCAAATGAATGTCGCAGCAGCTACGCAGAGACGAAGTGTCTTGCACAAGACAGACATGTGTGCAGAGATGAATCACAACAGTCTTCAGGTTAAAGACACAACTACAGGGTCCTCTATGATTATCAGTATCAACACCAGTCAAATACAATATATGTAAGTGTATCTATTAACAATGTGATGGTTCTGTACATAAAATTTTTAAGGCTACAGAAGCCACATTTCTTTACCTATAGTCATCTTTAGTTACGTTGTGGAGGATCCTCGCCTGTGTATGGGAGAGTATCCAAGGGTATTTACTTCTAAATACATGAGTTACAACCTTGGGTCAATGTGAAAAACTTCCATTATTATCTCATCCAACTCTTGTGAAAGATCATTGATGAGAGAAGTTTCTCCTTTTTTTTTCTTTTCGATGAGTGTATTTGTGCCACTATTCTTTTAATATGGCTAGTGATTTCAGCAAAAATTTGTGTATTGTTACTATATTCATAGAGTGTTTTTGTCTTCAATTATTTAAATTCTTTTCCTTACTAGTCGAGGGAGTGGATTCTGTAGTAATTCCAAAAGGTTGCGATTAAGATTTTACATGGAAATTGCCTTAATTATGGAATTAATTATATTTCTCAGTTTTTGGTACACCGTAAACTTCTAACGATAACTGTAAATGACAGGCCTCATTCCATTACAAACTCCAGCAAAATTCAGATTTTTGTATGTTTTTGTGATAGGCGAGGAAGCTCACATGTTTCCCTCCTAGGACCTTACTACGGAAAAGACTTCATAAAAATCCAGTTATAATCATTTACATTCATGATTTACATCTTTCTTTTATTACCGGAGAGTGTAGATTGAATCAACCGCAACGAAAAATACTTCGAATAGTTACACTGACAATCTTGAATAACTCTGGAGAGAGATCTGGTTATGAGTGAGGAAGGGGGGTAGAGAGGCAGATTTGAAGTACACACTTGGCTGGCTATAACAGACACACACATCATTCCTATCTGCTTTTTGGTAGAGCTGTAGCCGCTTAGCCCATGTACGTCAGACTTTTCGCAGAACATAGACACTTAAAGTTCTTTCATGTGTTTAGAGAATTACTTCCTTCACGAGAGGAATCCATTCGTTCACGTGTACTTAATGATGTGAGCCATTTATCAGAGAGGATTTTCTTTCCTCCTTTCCCCTTTCGTCGGTGAAGTACATCGAAGACGTGGTAAGGAGATTTCACTTCAGTTTTTTTCCTGCTGCAAGGGGAACGACAGCGACTTTGATGCGGCCGTCTTCGCTTTTAAACTGCCTTGTGTGTGAGTCTCACATTTCTTGCTCTTTTTGCAGAAAGGGGCTCTTTTACACTCTACTCTGCTAATGGTATCATCCCCTGCCAACGGCGACTTTTGTTGCTCTAATAAAAAGAAGGCTAGTTATTATTACACTGAATGTCCATTTTCGGGTGCAGGTATACAGCACCGGTAACGATGGATATCATCAGAGTAGCGTTATTGGCTTTCTGTAGAGTTTTTACAAGTTTATTTGATCATAAGGACTTTTTTTGTATTTCCCAGCTCCTGAATTTTAGGTTTCTGGACAGATACAGGACAGTCTCAGCACCAAACTGGACGATAAATCCTCAGTCGACAGTGGGAACTATGTTATTCCCTTCGTTGCTTTTCAGTTATTCACATTTATCACAAGTAAGTTGTCGTATAAACACATTAGTAAGGCAGCCCAACTAAACACATCAAATAATTTACAGTAAAAGGTCTAATCTTAAAGGGTACACAAACACTCATTAAAATATGTACTTTTGTTTCCTCTCGAATACCTCTTACAATTCTCTCGTTATATCCGCATCTGATCACAGTTCCAGAAACTCATTTCCATCAATGTTCTCATAGCAGAACGTTATTTGAAATAGTTACGAACACTGTGCAATTTGCATACGGCTAGATGGTGATCCAGGTTTTTTCTTGTGTCCTTGCCAACGCGCCGACTGTTTCTACTTTATAACTTCGCTGTACAAAGCAGTCTTACATCATCAGTTTATAAAGAATTGGCCAAGTGAGGTTTCAATGCGAATTTCACGAAAACAGTTAGTGTTATCAGTAGTGTTACATTAATCACAGTACATTTTCTTGCATTGAGTTCCAGTTCAATCCCAGTAATAAAACTGAACGTCGTTCATAAGTGATAACCAATGTTCACATAGCAGAATAGAAAATGTTGAAAGTAGTGATTTGCTTCCCTATCTTATGACGAAGGCTGTGTTTCGCTGTATATTATACAACTGGGCATAAAGTAATAATTTTGCTCATAAAATCATTCAGTTATCATCATCCTGAAGTATGCGAGTTTACATTGAAACAATGAAGTGGAAAAGCAAATTAGTATGGAATATAAGCATTAGTAACTTGCTTACATACTTCTCTGTTAAAAAGCAAAAATACTTCAGCAGCATTTCTGTGCCAATCCTGGAAAATTTTGTTTCTGTTTGTAACATCAGCTAACCCAGATCAGTATCGCAAACCAGGCCCTTTTTATTAGTGACATCACCACTCGTACAAATATCATCAGCCTTATCAAAGACTTCACCACATGACAAGTTGTGACTCCTATCCCCTCAGCCACCCCTCTACGGTCGACCACAGCCTACAATTTTGATGACATTACAAATGAAAAAGAAAATCAAAATCCACATTGGCACAACTAATCCCTTTGTGATAATGGGAATTAAAATGTCGAAGATAGTGGAACTAGCCCAGTTGCGCTTAATAACCACATCAACTTCCCTTCTCCAGTCACACCGTAGTAATACAATGAGGCAGCCAGTCAAAACACAGAAGCAAGCTTCTGGCCACACTTTGCACTATTTCCCAAGCCTTCACTTGAAAATAAATAAAAAATGGATAAACAGTGTAAAAAATATTTACCTCTGAGTCGTGTGCATACATTTGCATTTAATCAGCACACTGTTAAAATGAGGCAGTCAACAACGTATAAAAGATGGCACATTCAAAAAGATGCTGTCCTTTCGAGAAAAATAAGCAATCTTGACTTGAAATCCTAAGATATTTGCGTAAAATAGCTTAAGACATTCGTCTCTTAATTGCGTACATATATTGTGTGTGTGGGTTGGTGGGTGTGTTTTTACGTATATACCGGGTGGTCCATTGATACTGACCCGGCCAAATATCCCACGAAATAAGCATCAATCGAAAAAACTGCAAAGAACGGAACTCGTCTATCTTGAAGGGGGGAACCAAATGGCGCTATGGTTGGCCCGCTAGATGGCGCTGCCATAGGTCAAACGGATATCACCTGAGTTTTTTTTTTTAATTAGAAACCCCCATTTTTAATACATATTCGTCTCGTGCGTATAGAAATATGAATGTTTAAGTTGGACCACTATTTTCGCTTTGTGATAGATGACGCTGTGATAGTCATAAACGTATAAGTACGTGGTATCACATAACATTCCTCCAGTGCGGACGGTATTTGCTTCGTGATACATTACCCGTGTTAAAACGGACCGTTTACCACTTGCGGAAAAGGTCGATATCGTGTCGGTGTATGGCTATTGTGTCAAAATGCACAACGGGCGTGTGTTATGTATGCTTCTCGGTATCCTGGACGACATCATTCAAGTGTCCGGACCGTTCGACGGATACTTACGTTATTTAAGGAAACAGGAAGTGTTCAGCCACATGTGGAACTTTAACCACGACCTGCAAGAAATGATGATGCCCAAGTAGGTGTTTTAGCTGCTGTCGCGGCTAATCCGCACATCAGTAGCAGACAAACTGAACGCCGGCCGCGGTGGTCTAGCGGTTCTAGGCGCGCAGTCCGGAACCGCGCGACTGCTACGGTCGCAGGTTCGAATTCTGCCTCGGGCATGGATGTGTGTGATATCCTTAGGCTAGTTAGGTTTAAGTAGTTCTAAGTTCTAGGGGACTGATGACCACAGCAGTTAAGACCCATAGTGCTCAGAGCCATTTTGAACAAATTGAACGAGAATCGGGAATCTCGAAAACGTCGGTGTTAAGAATGCTACATCAACATCGATGGCACCCGTACCGAATTCCTATGCACCAGGAATTGCATGGCGACGACTTTGAACGTCGTGTACAGTTCTGCCTCTGGGTAAAAGAGAAATTACGGCACGATGACAGATATTTTGCACGCATTCTATTTGGCGACGAAGTGTCATTCACCAACAGCGGTAACGTAAACCGGCATAATATGCACTATTGAGCAACGGAAAGTCCTCGATGGCTGCGATACGTGGAACATCAGTGACCTTGGCGGGTTAATGTATGACTCGGCATTATGGGAGGGAGGATAATTGGCCCCCATTTTATTGATGGCAATCTAAATGGTGCAATCTATGCTCATTTCCTACGTAATGTTCTACCCATGTTACTACAAGATGTTTCCCTGCATGACAGAATGGCGATGTAGTTCCAACATGATGGATGTTGCCACATAGCTCGCGTGCGGTTGAAGCGGTATTGAATAGCATATTTCGTGACAGGTGGACTGGTCGTCGAAGCAGCATACCACGGCCCACTATTTCACCGGATCTGACGTCCTCGGATTTCTTTCTGTGGGGGATGTTGAAGTATATTTGCTATGGTGATCCACCGACAACGTCTGACAACATGCGTTAGAACATTGTCAATGCACATGCGAACATTACGGAAGGCGAACTACTTGCTGTTGAGAAGAATGTCGTTACACGTATTGCCAAATGCAATGAGGCGGATGGACATTATTTTTAGCATTTGTTGCCTAAATGATAAATTCACAAAGGTACATACATGTATCACTTTTGAACAACCGAAATAAATGTTCAAACCTACCTATCTTCTGTATTTCAATTTATAAAACCTAACTGTTACCAACTGTTCGTCTAAAATTCTGAGCCATATGTTTGTGATTATTACAGCGTCATCTATCACAAAGCGAAAACAGAGGTCCGACTGAAACATTCATATTTCTTTACGTACTACGCGAATGTGTAATAAAAAGTGGGGGTTCCTACTTTTTCTTAAAAAACGAATGGATATCCGTTTGACCTATGGCAGCGTCATCTAGCGGGCCAACCATAGCGCCATCTTTCAAGCTAGGCAAGTTCCGTTCTTTGTAGTTTTTTCGTTTGACTTTTATTTCGTGAGATATTTGGCCTGGTCACGATCAATGGACCACCCTGTATACACAGGCAGAATACGGCCCTGTGGCTGGCAACGCCTATATAAGGAAACAAGTCTCTGGCGCAGTTGTTAGGTCAGTTACTGCTGCAGCAATAGCAGGTTATCAAAAGTTAAGTCAGTTTGTACTTATTTTTATGGTAGGCACACGGGCGATGGGACACAACATCTCCGAGGTGGAGGTTTTCCGACATGACCATTTCACGAATGTACCTTGAATATCAGGAATTTAGTAAAACGCCGAATCTTCGACATCGCAGAGGCCGGAAAAACATCTTGCGAAAACGGGATCAACGACGGCTGAAGAGAATCTTTCAGTGTGACAGAACTGCAATACTTCCGCAAATTAATGCAGATTTCAATGATGGACCACCATCAAGTGTTAGCGTCCGAATCATTCAGCTAAACATCATCGATAAGGGCAGTCGGAGACGAATGCCACACGTGGACTCTTGATGAATGTACGACACAAAGTTTTAAGCTTCACCTGGGCCTGTCAACACTGATATTGGTTGACGACTGGACGGACGAACCTCGTTTCTAATTGTACCAAGCGGATGGACGTCTACGAGTGTGGAGACAACGGCTTGAATCCACGGATCATGACAGTTGAAGCTGGTGGAGACTCTATAATGTTATGGGGGCTGTGCAGCTGTAGGGACATGTAACGATTCTCACAGGTGACACGCACGTAAGCATTCTGTCTGATCACTTGCATCCCTTCATGTCCATTGTTCATTCCCACAGACTTGGACAATTCCAGCAGTACAGTGCGAAACCCCACATGTCCAGAATTGTTACAGAGCCGCTCCAGGAGCACTCTTATGATCTTAAACACCTCCACTGGCCACAAAAATCCCCAGACATGATCATTATTGAGTATATCTGGGATATCTTACAACATGCTGTTCATAAGAGATCTCCAACCCCCTCGTATTCTTACGGATTTATAGACTGCCCTGCCAGAGTCATGGCGTCAGTTCCTTTCCGAAATCAGTCGAGGACATGCCACGTCGTCTTGCGGCACTTCTGCGTGCTCTCCGGGTTCCTATACGAAATTAGGCAGGTGTACCAGTTCTTCAGTGCATATAAAAGTCACATGTCACGATGTATATCCGGTATAAATTCCGAAACTACTAAACAGATCTTGCTGAAATTTTGCAGCGGTGTCTAATTTGATTCAGTTTAAAAGATAGGATAGTTATTATCTCGATTTCTGACCACAGTATTTGTTAAGCAAATTAAATGTTTCTTATACGAGATTAGCCTGTATTTATTTGTAAGTTCTATGGTTATTAAAAGATATCGGCGCAAGTTAATACATCGACATAACACTCTAACACCTTTTGACAGCAAGGTTGGGTAGACATCCTGCAGATGGCGTCGTCTTTCGATTTCCGTTTCACGTGATATTTGTTTATGTTTACGACACAACCGTGGTATTTTAATTTTTCATGTACCATTTTTAAAATTGAACTGCTTATTGTGTTTAAATTGTGCTGTGTATCATTCAGATATTATTATCATTTTAACAGAAAAATAACAGAAACCTAAAACTTTAGAGAATTTTTTTCCACATTGCTCTTTTATACCACTCGAAAACATGTAAGTAATTCTTACTTGCTTTCTATTTTCATTCGTATATTATTCTGAATTTTTGATCTGTTTATTGTTAATTTATTCATTCGTTATTTTTGGTCTAATTTATTTATTGAAGTAATAAATATTATCATTTTTGAAATGTCAGTATAAAGCCACGGAAATAATCTAAGATTAACAATCTGTGTAGCAGAGAAACACGACGCAAGCATGTTGATAGAGCCTATGAATCGGAAGATCAAATTGTGGCAAAGAGCGCATATCAACGAAATTCATAGACAAGAATCTCGAGAACAGCGTGATGAACGTCTGCGACAAAATATATTAAGTACATGACTGGTGCGTGAACGGTACATAGCCATTTTCAAAGAACGCGAAAGAGCATGGCAGCAAAACAGCCATGCATTAACACATGCATCAATCGTTCACCTTGGGTTCGAATATGTACCAGACATTGATTACTCGGCACATCCTATCATTACAGATGGTGCGACGGACAAAGTATGCCAATGTTGTCAAGCGGTAACATTCAGCACTGAAGCAGTCGGTATTTGTTGTGCATCAGGCAAAGTTATACTGTCAGCTATTCGTATTCCTCTGGAGCCTTTACAATCAGTTCTCGCTGGCGAATCAGACGATTCGAAATTGTTTTCACGCAAGACACGCAAATACAACTCTTGCTTTCAAATGACGCCCTTTAGGGAAAGTAAAATTTGTGATCTCACACATTTAATTGACATAATTTTGAAACTACATTCAAAATCCAAGACCAGGACTATCGTAAGATTGGGTCGCTAATGCCGATTCCTAATGATGATCCGAGGTTTCTCCAAATTTGTTTTACGGGATGCTGTGAGAAGCGCCTGACAACCCGCTGCCAATGTAATTTCATCGAACAAGCCGAAGAGAGAGCAATTGTGGAATTGTTGGAAAATTTTTTTGGAAAACTGTAATCAACTTATTCAGTTGTTTAAAAACATGTCTCCATAGTTAAGAAGGTGACCCACCTGACAACAGAGACATCAAAATCAGACCTCGAGACAGCACTGTTTCTACAATTTCACACCTACGCCTTTCGTATGACGCACGTCAGTATCCCCCAATGTTCTGGACTGGGCAGAAGGAATATCACATCATCATCAAACCGCGTGTTCCAGTTACTGGTATGTTTGATATTCAACTCTTTAATTTCTTATTTTGTTGATTTTCCGTTGTTTACTTTTTCCATTAGTAACTCTTTTTTAAGGTAATGAAACGAATAAAATAGTTAGTTCAATTAATTACTACGCGCAGCTATTGATGATTAGACCTAATCAAGCTAATTATGTGCTTCGATATTGTCAGCTGTACTATCAATACGTTGTGGATATGTACGCTAAGATGGAAAGTGAACGCTTACGATTTATTAGGTACAACCATCTGAATTACGATCAAAGGAATACATCCATTTATGAGATGCTGTTTTCGGAAACACCGATGCAAATTTAAAGACCAATGACATCAGTACTGGATATATTTTACCTTCAAGCTACATCGGCAGTCCACGGAACATGCAGGAATACGTACAAGATGAGGTGACTTACGTATGTCATTACGGTCGTCTTGATTTGTTTACTACATTTAAATGTAATCCCAATAGGGAGGAAATACAAACTTTGTTATTACTAGGCCAACAATAAGTACATCGTCATGATATCACTGCGTGTGTTGAAACAAAAATTATAAATCATTAACTGATTTAATCGTAAGACTTTCGGTTTTCCGTAAAACACTTTGCTGCCTGTATTCTATTGAGTGGCAAAAGCGAGGTTTGCTCCATTTTCACATTTTGCTTTGGCCTGAAGATAAAATCACTCGATGATGCCGTTACTCCGAATCGATTGATTGATCCAGAATTGTTTGGTATTGTTAATAGTCACATAATCCACGGACCTTGCGGTGCTTCTAACATGAAGTCGCCAGGCATGTAAGATGGATAACGTAAAAAGCGTTTCCCAAAACAATATACAAATGACACTGTTGCAGATATCGTCGGTTATTCATTGTACCGCCGCCGAATCGCTAAGAATAGTGGCCACACTTTTACAATGCAAAAGTCAGATTATACAAATCAAATTGAAACTGACAATTAGTGGATATTACGGCATTCACCATTGCTTTCAAAAACGTATAAAGCTCATATTAATGTCGAGATTTGCATTTCCGTAAAATCCATTACTAACATTAGCAATTTCGTTATTAACGGTAGTGATTTGGTCGTACGTGAAGCACAAAATATAAACAAAAGTGAAGAAATAACACGATACCAGATGGGTAGGTATATCAGCAGCAACGAAGCATATGGCGTATTTTTAGTTTTCCCATTCACGAAAGAGACCCTCCCATCCAACAGCTTGCAGTACATCTCGAAAACGGCCAAAGTGTATGTTTTACGGAAGAAAATATTCTCCGAAGTGCAGTTAAGCCATCGAAAACGACGCTAACTGAATTTTTCACATTCTATCAAAAATCTGATGTGTTCGGCCGATTCGCAAAAACATTATTATGAGCCGATGTTCCGGGGTAATTTATATGGAATAAATTAGGGATAGAATGGAAGCCACGTAAACGAGGAAAGCTACATTCGTGAATCCCAGGCTTATTTAAAGCCAAGACATTGGGACGACCATACCCCGGACATTCAAAACAGCGTGAATGTTATTTTTTTTTATTTTGTTGTTGGTGAATATTTCCGGACCAACATCTTTCGAATTTTTCAGAGCAGTTAATGGTCGAGTGTTCAATACATATCAAGATACATGTCGCGAGTTGCAATTACTGAAAGAAGAAAATCTTTGGGATTTGACACTTGCTGATGCAGCGTTGACATGCTACCCGAATACTATTGGTCATCTGTTTACAATTATTTTGACGACGTGTTATCCAACACAGTCATCGACTTTGTGGGAAAAATATAATAACTGTATGGCTTAAGATATAATGCACCGAGTTAAACAAACGAACCGACGTCCAAATATAGATTTCATACCAGAAATGTATAATGAAGCATTAGTGTTGATCGGAGATTTATATGTTTTACTTTCAAAATTGCCACTCAATCACTATGGCACGCAATCACCTGATGGCCCACCCACCGACTTACATAATAACGATTTGCAACGTCGATACAATTATTATGAATAAGGAGCCATTACTGATTGCTGAACAGAAAATATTTGTAATCGGATTACGCTGACCGGTGATGCTGAGTAAGCCCATTTCTTTTTCTTAGACGCACCTGATGGAACCGGTAAGATATTTTTAATATCCTTAATCCTTGCGAAAATACGGTCGCAACAGAAAATTTCATTGGCATTGTTGCCATTTTGTTAGATGGTGGACGAACGGTAAATTCAACGTTCTTGCTATCAGACATTCATAACAAAGCAAATGCAATATGTAATAGAGCGGAATGCCTGCAGTGTTACAAAAGAGTTCAGTTATAATTTCGGATGAGTGTACTATACCTCATAAACAGTTCTGAAAGGCAACGATAAAGTTTTAGGTGGTACTGTCTTACTACTGTCTGGTGACTTCCGACAGACATTACCAGTCATTCCTCGCTTTGATTTTTCCGATGAGATTAACGCAAGTTTAAAACTATCGGTTTTATGGCGAAGTGTCGAGACAATTCGATTGGCCACGAACATGCGAGTGCTGTTGCAAAATGATCGATCGGTACAACTGTTTTCCAAGCATTTGCTATGTATAGGAAACGGTGAAATTGAACTGCGTCAAAATACACCACATCAGATTTCCACACAATTTCTGCACTCTTGTTGATACAACAATTATCTCAGATCACAATTGGCTCAGTAATCGTGCTGTTTTGGCAGCAAGAAATGTTGATGATGACGAAATGAATTTCCGGATAGATCAGTTTTTGCCCGGTGATTTGATGTCTTTTAAATTTTGATGATGCCGTAATTTTTCCAACTGCATTTCTAAACTCTCTGTATATGGCAGGAATGCCACCACACAATGTAAACGTAGGCTTCCGCAGCCGTTGTCACAGTCAATGAAATTCTTCTGGGTTGTGAGCTGCATTGTCAACTACAAAATTCCGACGTTTCGGCGACTGTTGCAAGACGGTTTCCTCAGGGAGTATTGCTAACTGCTGCATGAGTACTGGTTTGGTTACTTATATACTATGGAGAAGTGCTGTCATTGGATATGAGGGTGAGGAGGAAGGATATTAGGAGTCCATTTTATTGGTCTTTGCATTCCGTGTTGTCAAGGGCGGGAATAGGTGTTTTCCATTGGAGTTTCCTTTATTGCTTGTTGTAACATGCCCTTAGAAAAATTTATAAGTGATTAATCTGGAAAACCTCTTACGTTATTTGATTTTCAAATAGCTGAGCAAAACTGAACGTACTCAGAGATTTCTCTCTTTACTTGTTCTGACCAACACTAAACTGACACGATATTTTTAGCGCAACGAAATCTGACTTTCAATAATCCCTACAAAAGGGATTGCCCTGACTGACAATAACCTATACCTTTCATGGATCACTTACCTCACAGTCCGCAGCTCGTGGTTGTGCGGGTGCGCCCGGGTTCCCTGGTTCGATTCCCGGCGGGGTCAGGGATTTTCTCTGCCTCGTGATGACTGGGTGTTGTGTGATGTCCTTAGGTTAGTTAGGCTTAAGTAGATCTAAGTTCAAGGGGACTAATGACCATAGCTGTTAAGTCCCATAGTGCTCAGTGCCATTTGAACCATATGAACCTACCTCACAGAAATCTTCGTTACTCGAACTACTGCAATACAGTGAACGCCAATACTGCCAGCTAAATAAAAGTTTCTAACTACTAAGAACAAACAATGTATTTACCTCAATAGTGTTCAAAAGTCATAATAGGAAATATTCCATCAATGAGTCCAACCATCCACAGACTGCACACAGCACAGTCAGTGATTTTCATACAGAGCCCTACGTGGCGTTACCAACATGAAAACGTAAACAGCCTACTTACATTGTTATTGATGGAAATCGGCGAATAGGGAACTGAGCGACGACAGCAGTGTAGCGTTGTTTACTAACTCCCCAGTATCGACTAGGGCGCGTCGGCACACTGTGTATCCTCCGCCGCTGTGGCCTACCGCGCCCCTGTTGCTTTGGGAGAGCTGGAGATGCTGGCAGCCAAGATGCTGCAGGTCGATACCCGTCTTCTCTATTCATGTTGTCGGCTGGCTTGGCTATTTCTACAGCCTGTCTAATCTTCCTCCTCAAACTAAAAGTCTCTTTCGCCAGTAAGCGGGCGTCTCGAAATTCGATCTTCATCCTGCACGGTTCCTGATGTTCTGCCACCGCTTATTTCTTGTACTGTTTGAGGCGAATATATCTCTAGTGTTCAGTTAACCTTGTGCTTATTGGACTCCCAGTCCCACCTACACACACCAGTCCACATTCACACCCGGCGGCGAACTCCGGCGGCATGGGACTTGTCAATTGTGTCTTTTGTCGAGCCCAGAACGTCTTAAATTTTGCTGTTGCTACGAAAAATCGGCTTAATACCTGCCGGACGAAAATTTTGCCCACACGTTCAGCAACCCTTTGTACGTATGGTAAAACGACGGTGTTCTGTGCTTCGTTCTGCATTTCCCCGTTTCCCTCCTCTTTGTCGCCATGGTTTTCTGTATCATCCTCACTTCGTAGGCATTAACCCCAAAAATGGACCTGAGGTCCTGCTGTTCAGCATTCAGATTGTGTTCATTGCTGATTCTGTAGGCTTTCTTAGTTAAAGTTTGCAGGGCCGATCTCTTTGCGTAGGTTGATGGTTGGTGGTGGGGAATGCTAGCAGGTACCTGTCCGTGTTGGTGGGCTTCTTATAAACTCTGTGTCCATGCTTCCCGCCAAGCACACGGTAAATTTCCAAGTCGAGAAAAGGCAACACCCTGTTACTTTCTTTCTCCATGGTAAAGTGAATTTTTCTGTGCTGTTGATTGAGATGATGATGGAAGTACTGAAGCTCTTCTTCTCCGTGTGGCTAGATAACAAAGGTATCACCAACGTATCGTAGACTTCATTCTGGCCGTAATGGTGGGGACTGGAGTGCTGTTACTTAGAACTCTTGCATAAAAATGTCTGCTGCGGCAGGAGAAAGAGGGGCACCCATAGTTACATCGACCGTTTGCTCATAAAAATCCCCTTTCCACCTGCAATTGGTGGTGTGAAACAGTCGCGCACTAGATATCAGGTGTCATGCGTCCCTCTAAGATGTTCATGGTATCCGGCACTGGTAAATTCGTAAACAAAGACTTCACGTGAAAACTGACCATCAGATCGGTTTCAGAGACACACTTTTCTTTCAAAAGTGCTATAAAATGCATGGAGTCCTTGATCTATGAATCGGTGTGACTCACTAAACGTCTAAGCTTCGGAGCCAATTCTTTCGCTAATTTGTAGGTAGGTGAGTTGATAGTACCCGCTATCGGCCGTAAACGAAAGGCTTCTTCGTGGACCTTTGGTACACGATATACTCAACGGTGCCTGTAACACCTGTGGAATGAGTCTTCCGGACTTGTCAAAATTCATCCTAGCTGGCTTCAGCAGCGATTGCGTCGATTTCATTACCTTGGCCGTCGGATATCGCGTACGTTTATGGTAAATGGGTTCATTCAGAAGATCCTCGATTCGCTTGTACTGATCTACTGTGTCCAACACTACGGTGGCATTCAGGAAGGCGCCTTGCAACAGTTGCCGAAACGTCGGAATTTTGTAGTTCACAATGCGGCCTCAAACCCAGAATAATTTTATTGACCACCACCACACAATCTTCGATTGAAAATTGGCTCACCGATCATTCTTCTCCGTAACTGAAATCCACCTACATTATGCAATGGTACACGTTTGTTTTTCAAAAGGATCACAGAAAATGTTCTCTAAGCAACTATTTTGACGGGAAAGCTTAAAGGAGAAATCGTTCTGTTACCACGTATTCCAATGATACCTTCAGAATCTACAATACAATTTAGAAGGTCTCAGTTCTGTTCTATATCTCTATTTGCATCACAGTTTCACATAATATGCCAGAAATTTGTTTAGTATGCATCCATAAAGAAAATCTGTAACGAAGTGTCAGCTACAAGTAGAGATGTCAACTACTAGGCATTCTTGTCTTCCCTCTGTAATATATTGTAAATCCATTACCCAATAATGTAAATATCGTACTACACAGAGAAAAAGGGAATTTACTGTGGTGTACAAATTAGAGGGATTTTGATAAAGCAGATGTTAAAATATAGTACACAATATTTGGATTTACCAGCTTCATTAGCAACTGATAGGGACTGGTTTCTTCAGAATTTGTCTCATGTGTGCATTCCTGCTGAATTAGGAGTTTGTTGCAGCTCTGTGTAACATGAAAGAAAATATTTTACAAAGTTGCTGCGATGTGAAAAAGTTTTGACAGTTTTGGTGTAACATGGGCAGCTTCACACAATTTGTCTGTAAGATAGTGATATATGCATACATAAATTGTCATGTGATGCCCAAAATAGAAGATGAGAAACTTCTTGTACTGCAAGATAATGGTAATACCCTAGCATGGGGTCACTACAATAGTTGACTAACTTTGATATCAGATAAGTTTCTGATACGGAAATAATGTTGTTTACTTTGGCAATTCTCAGTGTACTCTAGGCCCTAAGATCTGCCATTGTGTTCATTCACATGTTTTCTACATTTTTATAAATATATTGATAAATTTAATACATGGTCCTATGATCAAACCATGCTCATCGAATAACCTAAAATTTATATCAGTATTACTAATCATCAAACTGTCATCGTGTAATAAATAATACAGACAATTCCGATGTGGAAATACAGGTTGGTGCATGAAACTATGGCCTCGAGTAGAGATTTATCATGAATTATACGCGAATTGTTACCCGCCATGAGCAAATACAACAACAATTAAATAAATTGCAAGCAACAACTTCGAAACAATAGACAACAATTGGCAGACGACAATGAGCAGTCTTGTGCTCAGCATCGGTTTTTCGGGCGCCGCCCTTTCTTTAATTTGAAGTTCCATTGTGCTTGAAAATTGTGTATGTGCTCGATATAATGTAACTCCATTTTGCAGCAAAGTTCGGATTTCCGATAACTGTGGTTATACTTGCATACAACACACATGTTATAAATAATTATACTTTCGAGATATAAACTCTCCCATCATGTTTGCTAATATTCCATCTCCGTTACTGACTTAGTTGTGCAGAAACAAAGCTGACATGCTCACTGAGTATTGCAGTTTACGTGGTACTTTATTACAAAAGCACCTTCCTCCTTCTTTCCTAAAATCGTGTATGTTTTAGTGTTGTGTTATTCAGTAGCTCATTGTAGGAAATTTACAAATTCAGCCTGTGTCAAATTTATTATTTGTGGTTCAGAAGCAACATTAGGAATATATTTTATTTCATACTGATTGTTATCTCCGCATTCCTCCCCTAAAATGGTGTTTTGTGATGTGCAACGTTACTCAAAAGCTGTTGAAAACGATACATGATGACATTATGTTCTACATCACAGCCTCAGATTACACACACTTTATGTAGTTGATACGATTATAAACATTTTAGATGTGGAAATATTTACTTTTAGGGTTAATTAAATATTACACTAAGAGTAGGCCTAAATAATTTTATTCTTCTGATACCCAACTCGAATGCATATATGTTTTTGTGTCTGCCTAGTATTTTAGCTAGCATGTATTTTCTACCTGACCAGTTTAGTATAAATCCTTAAGATCAATCTGCCTGTTGTTTCAACTAAGGAAATAATACTGTGGTAGTTCATCATTATTATTTTGTATCACTTTGGTAAATATGTATGTGGATAATTACATTGGGTCACTTCATGTAAAGATTGCAGTTTTTACGATGTTGACGTATTTTTCAAATTTAAGCATGAAAGAACACTGTGACACTATTAGGGTACAGCCGGTTCTCACCCATTTCTTGGTGCAGGTTGCATACATTCGGGGGCAAACTTAAATAATCTTTGAGCCCCTCCCTCATACTTTAAACTATGGTTCTGTTAAGTGATTTATTTATTTGTCATTGATGTAATGCATCTTACCACTGCTGAAATATAAATTCGCCAACATTTCAAATTATGTAACGCAATCTGTAGCCATTGTAGCTCAGTTAGTAAGATGATTGCACTATAGTGGCTACATATATTACTATTAAAAGCGTTCAGTTTTCTATAAAAACCCTTTATACACCAAAATTTTACGTAGCTGGTATCATGGCTTTGTGGGCGAAGCATCAAAACATTGTTGTAAGTGACTGGTCCTGTAATGGTGCGGAAGAGGCCACAAAGAAAAAGATGAAGAAGTAGAATAGGTTATTCCTACCCTACAACACAAGAGCGATAATTTTAGGTCCATCCAGATGCAACAAGACAAATGTTCTGATGTCACTACTAGCACACCCAGATGGAGTCCGCTTTGAGCAAGTGTGCATTTCCAAAACAACTGTTCCAACCCAAGTACCACCTACTGCAAAAGATACTGTAGGGTCTGAGACAGATCAGTTAATTAAATTCTAGGGTTAAGTAAATAGATAAGTATACCCACATTTTTCTGACAAAGAAAGTAGATGACTTAGATGTCAAGTTTGATAGGATGAAAAGAAAAAACCACGACTTAACTGTAAATGTAGAGCAAAATATATTTGAGAAACAGCCTGTGAAACAGCCTACTTAGTATAGTGAAAGATGTCAACTAAGCATAAGCTCATCACTGCACGAATGAATGTTTGAAAGAAGTTACGGTTGCTAAGGTTAGGACATTGGGATCGAGAGCAGACACGGTGACAAATGTTTAAATCAGTTATTGTATCTCTTGATGAACTCTCTACAAAATTACACAACTATCATGATGAGGCTACTGTCAGATTCATTGACAGTCATATCAATGCTATGATTTATGAAACACTCATTGTCAGTAGTGAAAAAACATACGTGATCGGCTCACAGCCTATGACTTTAAAAGAAAACACAATATGGATAGAGGATAGGGAATTTCCAATTCTCCAGGCCTACAGAACCTCATTTTCCTAGAACTCTCAAAAAACAGTAAAATTGTCACTCAAAGAAATGGATATGTATGGTGAAATACTACAATTGACTTGTGCACACAGGAAAGCAGGAAACCAATGCAATGTGAAATACAGAAACATCATAAACCATTGTTATCAGACGGAGTCAGGAATCAGCCCCCTCAGTATATCTACTACAACAACCCCAATGAGAGTGAGATATAAATTAATGAGTATCGAGGTGATAGTTCAAGAATGCACAAACCAACACGCAAAACATACCAGGCATGTTGTGATTAAAGGACTGAATGACGTACAGCAGACTGATCTTGTAGGTATGAGTGAATATTCACATGAAAATAATGGATTCAGACATACTTCAATGTTTACTGTTTCACACTCCCAATTTGCCTGGGCATTACCTGTAACAAAAAATGAGGAGAAATGTCAGAGATGAAACTTCACAGTGGAGAGTTTTACAATAGGTATTTCAAGACCGTGATGAAGCAGTATGGAATACATCAATATTCAACATTCAGCCACCTGAAGGCGAGTATCGTGGAATACCTCAACAGAACAATAGAAGGTCTTATGTGGATGCCTTTCAATCTTCGTGGCTCACACAAATGGACAGGTATTCTCCCAGAAATAACTTCACAGTATAATTCAACCAAACATAGCACAGTAAAAATGTGACCCATCAATGTCTATGATAATGGACTCATGGACATGGTGTACTATGATATTAATATGCTGGAGCTATGTAAACAGAAATTTAATATGGGTGACTTGGTACATATCCCAAAACACAAGACAGCATTTGAGAAGTAATACCTCCCAACTGATCGAGTAAGGTATTCATAGTTTACAAAGTACGGAGAACAAATCCCAGAACTTACTTCTTAGTCGATAGCAGTCGCACTGGATTTTCAGGACGCTTTTATACCGAGCAAACGCGAAGAGGTCGAATGACATGTGTTCCTCATAGAGTGAGTCATAAGATGTCGAGGGAATAGGGCACTAGGTAAATGGCTTGGTTTTCTTGCAACACAAAACAACAGGCTTGATGCTGACGATTTGCTATATAATGTGGTGCACCAGAGCACAATCAGCACAGTAGCTAAACATGCATGAAAAGAAACGCATTGTAGGAGTCGATGGTATGTTCGACAAACTTCCTGTCACTTTGCACATTTTGGGGTATAATTACTGTGAACCTAACACAAAAATTCAAAAAACGTTTGACTCATGGTGATAAGGGGAATTGCCTGCTCGGTGAGGCGTGTCTGGAACAAGGCATTGTTTAAGCAAACCATAAAGATCTGCCTAGACGTCACGCTAAAGATCGAATATTAAATGATAAAGCCAACACAATACGTATGAGAAAGGATATTGGTACAGGACAGGATGTTGCTACATATGTAATTGATAAAAAATCTTGTGCGGTACAATTAAGTTGGGCTTGGGTATGAATATCAAACAAATTATGAAAACAGCACTTCATGCACTGCAGAATTACAACAAGAAGAAGCCAAGGAAGAGGAGTTTAAAAAGCTACATTCTGTCAGCCATATAAGCAGCTGAAATTGCCCTAAACCATAAAAGACCGGATAAAGTACCTAGGCCTTGACGATACCCAAGACATCAGGTAGAATTATCCACTTCCTCATTCCTGCCCTCGCAGGTCTCAGTGATTGTTTCACCGGCTGGAGGTGACACAATTATTGCTAGAACAGAGAAGAACACACCGGAATCCCAGGAGCAGCTAGAGGAAGCAAGAATACCTAACCGCAGCCTGTCAAAGGAATTGGGCTAGTGCAAACATCAGTACGCTTAAATTCGAAATGAAGGAAACGAAAGCAAAGACTGACTTGAACCAGAAAGGACCTATAGGATGGCTACTGCGTTTCCCAAAGAACACGTTTTGACGAAGGTTCCAAATAAATTCTCCAGATCCGAGCAGCCACTGTATATACAGGGTGTCTCAAAAAGGTACGGCCAAACTGTCAGGAAACATTCCTCACACACAAAGAAAGAAAATATGTTATGTGGACATGTGTCCGGAAAAGCTTACTTTCCATGTTAGACCACATTTTATTACTTCTCTTCAAATCACATTAATCATGGAATGGAAACACACAGCAACAGAACGTACCAGCGTGACTTCAAAAACTTTGTTACAGGAAATGTTTAAAATGTCCTTCGTGAGCGAGGATACATGCACCCACCCTCCGTCGCATGGAATCCCTGATGCGCTGATGCAGCCCTGGAGAATGGCGTATTGTACCACAGCCGTCCACAATACGAGCACGAAGAGTCTCTACATTTGGTACCGGGGTTGCGTAGAAAAAAGCTTTCAAATGCCCCCATAATTGAAAGTGAAGAGGGTTGAGGTCAGGAGAGCGTAGAGGCCATGTAATTGGTCCGCCTCTACCAATCCATCGGTCAAAGAAGCTGTTGTTGAGAAGCGTACGAACACTTCGACTGAAATGTGCAGGAGCTCCATCGTGCATGAACCACATGTTGTGTCGTACTTGTAAAGGCACATGTTCTAGCAGCACAGGTAGAGTATCCCGTATGAAATCATGATAACGTTTTCTATTGAGGCTATGTGGAAGAAACTAAAATGAGCTCTAACATGGAAATCAAGCGTTTCTGGACACATGTCCACATAACATCTTTTCTTTATTTGTGTGTGAGGAATGTTTCCTGAAAGTTTGGCCGTAATTTTTTGTAATACCCTGTATACTACTTGTCAGTTCAATCCATGCCGAGTGTAAATTTGCAACAAACTCTCATCCCAACAACGGATTGATTCATACAATTTAGGGATGCTTCTCATCAGCCGAACAGGGCATAAAGTCGTTGTGGCCCCACAAACACTATTTACCTCCCAGTTCGGCCTTTGGACTATCAGGAGCTGCAAATTGTGGACAACGATAATCAACTTGTCGATTTTTGCAGCCACCAACACTATTTACCTCCCAGTAATAGTTCCGGCTTTGGACTATCTGCAGCTGTGTATTGGGTACGAAGGTTAATCATTTTGTTGATTTTTGCGGCTTGGAAATCATTGTACGGCTACATCTAAAGCGGAACCACTAGTGATATTGAACGTGCGAACACCAAGAAGCAGTGGCGCCTTTCATCCAGCCAGGACCTGTTGGAGGCAGAATCGACTGCCTTTAATTTGCCATACCGGATGCGTCAGACGCGAGCTTCAACCAGTTAGCGATCCATGCATCCCTGTATTGTCAGAATGGGAGTAAGGTATAAAACCAAAGTGCACAAGTTGCAGTGTGGCACTTCACAACAGAACAACAAGCTAGTAACATGTGGAAACTACTTCTTAAATTATTAGGTCTGAAGCAATGCAGTGATGTCGTTTAATATAACTGATATGGTGGAATGTGATGAGCGTAAAATACACTAGGATTACTCCTCGCACAAAACTTATACATCAACCACATTTAAGAAGAACGCTGAAATTAGGATCGTCATTCCACGCTAAGACGCTTTAACCATCCCATGCAAGAATTTCATATACCCTTATGGATCATTTACGAGAATTCATGGTACTCCTACAGTGGCTTAGAACCTTACACATAATACTTCCACGTTCCTGTTTCATGAAATACAATATGAACAGGGTCGAGATTGACCGTACAAGCAATGTCAGCATAACACCAAGTCTCAGAATGTTTGTTTCTGCTTCTCCCTCGGATATGAACTATATAGAAAATGCCGGATGGTTCATTGACGAGCCACTAGGTAGAACAGTGGAAGAGTACAGGAGATTTACTGAGTGTATACCTTTAAATTTAACGAATACAGTTAACAGTTATATACAGTTAACGTTATTCGTCTTTTATTTTATCACAATTGGTTTCTATAACAGTTACTAAAATTTAATAGTCTGCTACATGTATTTTACCTACTGTATTTTTATCAGACTATGAAGAATAGTAGCGACGTCTATGAAGACAAACAGATTTCTGGTAGCTACGTCACTTCAAGAGGTTTCGTACAATAACGCCAGTTGCAAATTGACTGTGTAGACGTTGTGGTCTATTTTACACCCATATTTTAGATCTTTGTGACGATGCTATGCTGAGTGTATTTATATGTTTTGACGACGATCTCATTAGGAAGTGTTGTAGACAGGTAAACTTTACCTTATTGTATCTGAACATTTCCCAGTTTGTATGATAGTAAATATTGTGTTGAAAGATAGACTGCCTACTAGGTTTATACACTTTTATATTGTAGATCTGCAGATGGTCATTACTGACTGAAACCGGTCATAACCAAAGGAATTTACATGGTGATCAAAGACTGGAATAAAGAAACCTTAATTTAGGTTCTGCGAAATGAGTTATCGCAAACTAACACTTTAATTGGTACATGTGGAGATTGGATAGATCTAGTATGAACATTCCCACATAAACAGGCTTCGTAAACTAAACTGCAGTCTTCGTCATCTCCACAACTACAAATTTCTCATTGAATGTGATGACCCGCTTAAAATTTGGTCTGGTGATGCATTTTTTTACCGTCCAATGCCCATCCTATTCGGTTATAATCCAAATTTCACGCTATGCCCTCGAATTTCCCATTGTTTTGTCGAAAACTAAATTATTCATTAATTTAAAAAAACTTTCTCACAGTCGCACATCCCGAAAGCCCTCATGCCGTATTGAGATCAACATACTCCTTCAATGTGGGGGACAGCTTGAAGGGGATAGCCTGGGTGATTCTCACCAGCTCCATCCCCAGGTTGAGATACCACCTGAGACTATAACAATAAATACTCTTTCTGTATTTTATTTTTTTATTTTTGACTCTTCAGTCTTCTGACTGATTTGATGCGGTCCGCCCGAATTCCTATCTTCATCTCAAAGTAGCACTTATGGCCAACGTCCTCAATTTTTGCTGGATGTATTACAACATCTGTCTTCTTCAAAAGTTTTTACCCTCTACATTTACCTCCAATACCATGGAGATCATTCTCTGATGTCTTGATAGATGTCCAGCCATTCCGTCCTTTCTCCTGGTCAGTGTTTTCCTCGTACTTATTTCCAGTCCGATTCTACGTAGATCGTCCTCATTCCTTACCTTATCAGTCCACCTAATTTTCAACATTCGTCTGTAGCACCACATCTCATATGCTTAGATTCTCTTCTTTCCCGGTTTTCGCATAGTCCATGCTCAGTACCACACAATGCTGTGCTTCAAACGTACATTCTCAGAAATTTATTCCTCGCACTCTGGTGCTATGTTAGATGCTAGTAGACTTCTCTTGGCCAAGAATACCCTCTTTACCAGTGCCAGTCTGCATTTTATGTTCTCCTTTCTCCGTCCATCATTGCTCATTTTGCTGCCTAGGTAGTAGAATTCCTTAACTTCATCCACTTCGTGACCATCAGTCCTGATGTTAAGTTTCTCGCTGATCTCATTTGTGCTACTATCATTATTTTCGCCTTTCTTCGATTTACTCTCCATATTCTAGAGACAGTAGAGTGTTCATTGAGCAGATAATTTAATTATCATTTTTACTCAGAATAGCAATGTCATCAGCGAATCATATCATTGATATCCTTTCACCTTCAATTTTAATTACTCTCCTGAAACTTTCTTTTATATCCAACATTGCTTCTTCATTGTACAGAGTAAACAGTAGGCTCGAAAGATTACGTCCCTGTCTTACAACCTTCATAATCCAAGCACTTCGTCCTTGGTCGTCCACTCTTATTACTCCCTCTTGGCTCTTGTACAGATTGTTCATTACCCGTCTCTTCCTATAGCTTACAACTATGTTACTTAGAATTTAGAACACCTTGCATCATTTTACATTCTCGAACGCTTTTCTCACGTCGACAAATTCTGTAAGGGTGTCTTGATATCTCTTAAGCCTTCCTTCCGTTATCTACCGCAACGTCCGAGTTGCCTCTCTGGCGCCTTTACCTTTCCTAAAGCTAAACTGATCGTCATCCCACCTATCCTAATATTCTTTTCCATTCTTCTGTATATTATTCTTGTGAGCAGCTTCGATACATGAAATGTTAAGCTGACCGTGCGATAGTTCTCGCACTTGTCAGTTCTTGCAGTTTTCGGTATTGTGTGGATGATATTTTTCCGAAAGTCAGATGGTATGTCCTCAGACTCATACATTCCGCATATCAAGGGAAATAGTTGTCTTTTCGCCACTCCGTCAATGATTTGTTAAAGTTCTGATGGAATGTTATTTATCCCTTCTGCCTTATTTGATTTTAAACCTCCAAAGCTCTCTTAAACTCCGATCGTAATACTATATCTCTTACCTCATCTAAACCGACTCCTGTTCCTTCTTCTATCACATCAGACAAATCTTCCCCCTCATAGAGGCCTACAATGTACTTTTTCACCTATCTGCTCTCTCCTCTTCATTTAACAGTGAAATACCCGTTGCACTATTAAAGATTCCACACTTGCTTTTAATTTCTCGGAAGGTTGTTTTGACTTTCCTATATAGTGAGTCAGTACTTCTGCCAGTCATTTCTTTTTCGATTTCTTCACATTTCCCTGCAGGAATTTCGTCTTAGCTTCCCTGAACTTCCTTCTTATTTCATTCCTCAGCGACTTGTATTTCTGTGTTCCTAAATTTCCCTGAGCCTTTTGTACTTCATTCTTTCATCGATCAAGTGAAGTATTTCTTCTGTTATCCATGGTTTCTTCGAAGTTACCTTCTTTGTACCTATGTTTTTCCTTCCAACTTCTGTGATGCCGTTTTAGAGATGTCCATTTCTCTTTAACTGTAATGACCACTGAGCTATACTACACTGTACACTACTGAACTACACTAACCTACACTATTGCTGTGATTACAGCCTTAGAGGACTTAAAGCGTCTGTCATGATTCCTTAATACTTCCGTGTCTCCTTCCTTTGCGTACTGTTTCTTCCTGACCAATCCCTTAAACTTCAGTCTACTCTTCATCACTAGTACATTGTGATCTGAGTCAATATTTGCTCCTGGGTTATGCCTAACAATCCAGTATCTGATTTCGGAATCTCTGTCTGACCATGATATAAACTAACTGAAGTCTTCCCATATCACCCGCCCTTTTCAGAGTATACCTCTTCCATTTGTGGTGCTTGAACATAATATTCGCTATTATTGTATGAAATTTATTACCGACCTCAGTTAGTCTTTCTCCTCCTTCTTCCCTTGTCCCAAGCCCATATTCTCCTGCAACTTTTTCCCCTGCTCCTTGCCCACCAACTGCATTTCAGTTCCTCATAACTATTAGATTTTCATCTCCCTATACGTATCGTATTCCTACTCCAGTATTCTCATACACTTTCTCTATCTCTTCATCGTCAGTTAGTGAAGTCGTTATGCATATCTGAACTATCGTTGTTGTTGGTTTGCTGCAGATTCTGGAAATAACAACCCTATCACTGATCTTTTTAGGGTTACACACTCTCTGTGCTACCTTCCTATTCGTATCGAGACGGACTCCCATTATACCATTTTCTGCTGTTGTTGATATTACCCTACACTTACCTCACCAGAAAAGCTTGTCGTCTTCCCATTTCACTTACTGACCCTACTATACATAGACTGCGCCTTTTCGTGTCCCTTTCCAAATTTTATAGCTTAACCACCATGTTCAAATTTCTGACATTCCACGCACCGACTCTAAAACGTTATATTTCCGTTAGTTATGCAATCTTTTTCTCATGGACAGCTGAACCTTGGCAGTCCTCTCTCGGAGATTCTAATGGGGGACCATTCCGGAATCTTTTGCCAATGGAGAGTTCATCACTACACTTTTTCAATTGCAGGCGACACGTCCTGTGGATACACGCTATGTGTCTCCAATGCCGTGTTTTCCATTGCTCTCAGCATCCTCACGTCGTTGATCATTGTTGATTCTTCCGCCTTTAAGGGCAGTTTCTCACCCTAAGGACAAGTGGGTGCCCTTTGACAAGGTAGTTGGCAGAATGAGGGTGATTTTTTGTGTGTGAAGTCTTCCGTCACCAATGCTGATTATTAATCAAAATTTAAGCTATCGCGGTTTTCCCACCCGGGACCGAGGACGTTTGGATTGGTAATGAAAGACGCCCCTCTAGACCACAGGTGAAAATTAACATGGTGGTACTTAATATAAACACTGCATACTTGTTTGTGTTTCTGACGTATTTTTGCAGAGAACTGAAATATTGAAATAACAATGTGACATTTCACAATTAACACAGAACAATTTAGAAGTGATAAAAACTAATTTGATACTTTGTTGTTTGTCACACCAATTATGGTTCATAGGTAGAAGTATGAATACCACCTATTTGACACAAGCAACAACAGCACAAGCAGCAGTTGTTTTTATTTCGCATTTTGACGATTTATGGACCAGTGTTTACAGTAAAACATCTTCAGAAACTATGAAATTCTTCTTCATTAATTAAATTTCATAAGAAGATCAAGGTTTAGAACTGTTTCGAAAGAGTATGTGTTATATTGATTCTCGTATTCCATAGTGAATGCTATGAAATTTACAGATGCAACTGGTGAAACTGCCCGTACACAGTGTTTTATAGTGAGGAATGAAAACATAAAGGACAAAATTTAGTTCAATTCAGGTGGGTGTCAGGTGTTGGTTTGAGTTGTATGTGTGCATTATTGATGTGCTTTGGATGTGGAAATACTACAAAAGCAATTTTTCGACTGTTAATTCGAGATGTTCATATGTTTTTGAGAATGGTGCAAAAATTCGGATCGTTCAGATACTTCGTTCTTAAAGAACGCTGCCAAAATAGCTACTTGGTGGGCTACACTATGACTGCTTCTTTAATTTTCTTATTACATTTTAATGGAGTGTAAAGTATTAGGGCATGATAGGAGGGGAGTGGATATGGAGGCAGCATGTAAAAGTGAGGGGAGGGGTTACAAATTGCCACTGGGCTAATTCAACCATGTTTGATTTTTCAACTTTCACGAGCACTGCTGTGCTGCTCCTGCTATCATGGATTTTGATTGGCTGGAAAGAGGAAGGTAGGGAGGGCGAGAGGGAGAGCAACAAGGCAAAACTGCACTTTTTTGTATTTCACACTATTCTGCACTTTTGAGTTTCCTGCAATAGTCCGCCAACTTGGAACTTTAAAATTTAGGCCAGCGCCATCTTTATGCCAGCGGATGTTCAACCTCATGGCCTCTACCGCTGCATGTGCAGAACCCCAGCAGCTCTTTCACTTTTCAAGGTCATACAGGATGATGATGTCATAAGTGACGAAACGAAATGCATGTGACAACCATCAAGGTTAATGAGTGCATTCAAGGTCCAATTGTATCTGGATAACCCATTTTCTTCCTACTTGTTCAAATTTTAATATCAAATAGCATATAAAATGAGCCTAAGCAGCACGTTTCATTTATAAATGTAAATGCTGTCTTCATATAAATGATGGGGAGACAATAGCTACAGGTTACAAAAATATATGTACAAGGAGAAAATCTCTATAATTGCGGTATATAACGGAAAATATGCGGAATGTTATGATGCACAGAGCTATTAATTTTTAACGTTTTTGTTTGTTATGACACAATTTTTGTTTTTGTTGCGGATTTATACCTATTTCGTGACGTCAGAAAGCCCCTTCAAAGATAATTTATACCACGTATGGGTGTTGGTCGTCTAGCAGCAGGGTTTATAGTTACTACTGTGCCATTGTCAGGGGAATAGCTCCCACAAATGCCGATCCTGCTATGCCAAATTTACTCAGCGTGCTGTGCCAAATGTACTCAGACCAGAAAAAAGCGAAATTATACAAATATCCCCCCATATTATACAAAACTACAACAATCTGCTGATTTATCAGGAATTAACACACAAGATGAACCCTGAGCCACTCCCTCGCTAACACTTGCTGATGTAGCTGTCAAATAAGAATGCTGTTATGTAATATTGTGTTTGGTGTATTTACCGGTGTGCTTGAATATCATCCTTCATTTTAGCTGTTGTAGCGACTGGACAACTTTGCTGTGGAGGTACTCAGTTTTTCACAATTTATATGACAGTAAAAAAGCAGTTAAGGTTTTTGTTTGTGGTACATTTTGCAAAACTGTAAGAGCAGCGTGGCGATTGTATAGTGAAAGGTGTCTCAATCCTGCCAAGCCCACAAGAAATGTTATGGCAAACATGACGAATAAAAACCACCAACGAAAAGTAATACCATCAGATAATAGCAGTGGATCACTTAAGCTGCGATAACACTGCACAGTCCACTAGGGAGTAGCTTGGATATGTGAGTAGAATCAACCAAATGAGTATTCTACAAATCATCATTTCAACACCTTTCATAATTTACACATTCCGCTCCCTCACTGCTTCATAGTGATGAGTTTCAAAATTTGTTTTAATTTTACGAATGGTGTCTGTCGAAAGCACAAAGTATCTCTGCGCTACTATGAAAGATTTCGATTAGGGAAGAAACAACCTTTGCAAACCAAAGGCAGATCGATTTTCGTAATATCCACTACCGATCAGCTGGTAATCAACGCTGGCTCAAAGAAATGGCTAAACAACGACCTTGGACTATGAACATGTTGGGCGAACTTTATAAGAATGTTCTCATTGGTCTCTGGCTTACTGTTGGGTAATAATAACCACTGGAATGAGAACCGTAATAATAAACCCACAGATCATTCCTGAATAATTTTTTTACATTTTGTACAATAGGTCATACTTACAAGAGACTTCTACTTCTGACTGCAAAATAACGTTTTGTGACGCGTTGCAAAAACAGCATCTCGATGTATTTACTCGTTCTGGCCACATAAGGGATAGTTTCTGTTAGCAGCAGCTTGTGTGTGTGTGTGTGTGTGTGTGTGTGTGTGTGTGTGTGTGTGTGTGTTGGGTTAATTTTGTTGATATGAGTCGATCGATAGTATCATTGCAACTATGCGGGTTTTTCTTCAAATGTAGCTACGGTAAATTTGCAAGTGAACGTCTTTAGAAACAAATGTTATATTTAGTTCAGGCTGCTGAAGAATATTCAGTTGCCGTCGGTATGCACTATGTGGAGCAGTAAGGGATACAGAGCTGTGTCGAGGACACACGTTTTTAACCGTACACGCTTTCAGCAATAATATTCACGAGCGTTTAGACGACTAGTTTGTAATGTTCAGATGAATGAGTGGCTATCAGGTTGTTTCTTGCGTAATACATCGTGTTATATAATACTTATCGTGCTAAAGCAGGTATCAATTAAAACGCAGATAACTGGTTAATTACAACGATGTCTAATTGACTAACATTATTTTGACCATTTAGCACAGTACTGCAGCACTGAGTTGTCGAACTTTTCCACGTCACCCTCTCTCTGAATTGGATGACATCGACAAAAATGTAGCCACATAGCGTTCCGATCGATACAAGGCATTGGTTACCATCAAGTAAAACCGAGTAGCACATTTTCTCTTTCTAACGAAGTGCTTCATTTCCCGTTCGATGCCTCTTCGGAGTCCAGCACACTGCACAAGGGCATAGAGATCTTAAACAGCTAACTCGTTGAGTGGATCATACAAAGAGCTGATCGATTTACACTCCCCCGTGAGATCTAGAGGTCGACGGAGTCGTTAATTACCACCAGAACCTCTCGAATTATCAAAGTTTGTCCCTTGGGTGCTGCAGATTTCTCACTGGCACCTAGAGAGTATCGAGCCAATTCGGTAGACGTACGAAATACCTGAACTGGTGTAATACAACTCGGCCTAGGTAGGCGTTTTTATACATTCCTGTTGATGAGGAAGTGTTGCATGCAGCATTTCTGTAGATCACACTTACACAGGAATGACGGAGTTATGTAACCAGTACAGTCTTTCAGAACCCACATTTCTAAGGTGCTCCCTATTACACACGATTCATGTACAGTGTTTCGCTCATCGTATGTTACGGAGGTGACAAACGGTACCTTCCTGCCCGTTTTGGTATCAAAGATGCTACATGCAGCAAATACCTGGCTTTGTATCAGATAACTCTTTCAAAATGTAAATACTTTCTAAAGTTTTTTTATTGCTACTGATATCTTGTTTTTCTCGAAAAACTGGAAGCAGGTAATATCATCAGAGAACTAGAAAATTCGTACAAGGTCCATAATTGTTAAATATTACGTCGGAAATGAATTATACACCTTTTCTACAGCGAGGCAGAGCAGTTTAGTAGTAGATCAAAACTATTTTTTGTTTTGTTTTGGGTAACTGCTTCTACTGCACTGAAAAGTGTCTTCACACGGCCTGTGTAGTAAATGAAGCTAATGTCTAGTATCACTCAAGCGAGCATCACAACCCTTATCAGAATATGACGCTAACAGTTTACTCACCAGACCTGATCGCTATATCCAACAGTGAATTATAATCGAACCGAAACACATTTCAATGAGTAATTACTAAACCAAGACATTTAAATTAATAAATGGAACTTGGAAAATAACCCTGCTTCAAAAATTATAGCTTATTGTGAATAGATATACCCGGGTCAAAATAACACGATGACTGACGTCCAGCTGTTCACATGGATGCTACCAAGGCAACAGCCAATCACAGAACGCGATTGGCCGCGCCTCTTTTAGCTTTCACCGTTGTTAAATCTTTCTGTTACTGCACGTAGCGAATACTGTAGCCAGTTGTAGACGATTCTCGCAGCCGATAACGAGGGCAGTTGTTATTATCTTCGTTATGTGTTTTGTATCTATTTAACGCTACAAGATATCTGAGGATTGTAGTGGAAGTATGCAAGACAGTGTGGCCGCTAAGCGGAACATTCATGCTTTGCGTGGTCAAACATGTGAACTAGGGTGCTCGGTGGAAGAATATTTCAAGAAAAAGAGAGACAATTGTTCAGATCCGTTGTCTCCAACGAAGGTAGTCGAAAGAAGTGCAGACGAATTGAAGATACACAGTGGAAATACAGTGCAGAAGGGGAAGAGCGTGGTTCATCCAAACTGCGGACACTCGGAAAGAAGAGTGGAAATACAGTGGAGAAGATGAAGATGCTGTTCGTCACCACACATACGGATATTACGAGTGAAAAGAAGGTCCAACTATTAAATAACTGTGTGTTACTTTTTGCGAGGCAGAGTTTTTCAGTGGCACCGAAACATCTTTGTTAACGTTTGTCAGAGCCCTCGGTTTTCTGTATAAAATAAATAATGGACGGAAATATATAATTGAGAGAGGTATCATCGTAGCATGGCGTTATCGATTTTCAAAAACTATAGTTAAAGTGCCGTTTGAAAACATTGTGTGGCTCGACGAAACCTGGATAAACGCCGGTAATTAGAAAAGTCGCCACAGATGATAGCATATGTGAAGTTCTGCTATTCCGGTGGGAATCAGCGCAGGGATTATTGTCTTGCATGCTGAAACTGAAAATGGTTCAAATGGCTCTAAGCACTATGGAACTTAACATCTGAAGTCATCAGTCCCCTAGACTTAGAACTAATTAAACCTACCTAACCTAAGGACACAACACACATCCATACCCGAGGCACGATTCGAACCTGCGACCGAAGCAGCAGAGAGATTCGCCACTGAAGGGCCTAGAACCGCTGGGCCACAGCGGCAGGCAGCTGGAACTGATTCTAGTTTCGTAACTAACTGTTTCCTGATTTATATATCGAGGGCTACAAATGACTACCTTGAAGAGATGAACCAGGATGGTTTTCTGAAGAGGTTCGTGGGGAGAGTTCTGGAAAACTTAAATTTGCCATCTGTCATTGTAATGGATAATACCCCAACTTCAGTTATTAAGGCTAAAACTTCAACGATGGCAAACAAAATTAGTCGACATTATTGAATGGTTGGAACTCCACAATGTGAAAGTTCAGGACGATTTATGTAAGTCAGACCTCATGGAACCAGGAAAGAAAAATAAGCCACAGTTTCACAGTAAGTTTCAGACGAGGTAGTTAAAGAAAATGGTCGCAAGGTTCTTAGACATCCACCATACTACTGCCACTTTAACGCCATCTAAATGATTTGGGCAAAAATAAAAATTACGTGGCAACAAATATCAAGAACACTGAGGCCGAAATTCAAGGACTATTAGAGGAAGCAGTAGCACAAATAACGCCAGAGAAGTGGACAAATGTTGTACTCCACACAGAAACGGTTGTTACAAAACGGTTCAAATGGCTCTAAGCACTATGAGACTCAACATCTGAGGTCATCAGTCTCCTAGACTTATAACTACCTAAACCTAAGTGATCTAAGGACATCACACACACCCATGCCCGAGGCAGGATTCGAACATGGGACCATAGCAGCAGCGCGGTTCAGGACTGAAGCGCCTAAAACCGCACGGTCACAGATGGTCGGCGGTTGTTACAGAAGAGTGGAAAAGTGAAGTGAGTTTGGAGAGTAACACAGAAAATGTAAATATATACTTGGGCAATACCAGTGGCTCGTCCACAGACCAGAACTCAGATAACGACAGTGTCGAGGAAGAAAGTGATTCTGAACTAAGGGGCATTTACCTTTTGCCTTAATTTGTTTTTATTTTTGTGTTGGTATTTCGTATTTTTGACCGAATGTTTTGTACTGCAGTTGCACAATAAATTTCATCCCATTGTTGTGGAATGCTCTTCAGCACAAGTTAATCAGTTTGCATGCACAGTATAGCGATTGGTAAGTGCTCAAGCATTTTATATTGTTTTAATGTTGTTAGTTATTGTATTTACCTGAACGATTCAGATCCATTTTAACTTCCCTTATGTATCGAATACGACAACTGAAAATGATTCTTTCTGATTATTGTAAAAACAATGTTCATTCTGTTGCTTTTGTTGAGATACATAGACCATAAGAACGCGACATCATTTTATACATGGGACGGCGTCTGTTAAGTTACAAATGATATAACGATCCTGTCAAGCGAAGACAATACCTCAGATTAAAAGGCGGATTGTGAAGGTTGTCCAGTAATGAACCACACAGCTGTTGCTGCTACAGCCATAATGAGCGCGCACGCACTGCCAAACCGACAACGTGGCCTCCTTCCACGCTCAACTGTGCTTCGCAGGCAATCACTTTGTTATTCTGAGTCGGTTATAAATATAGTCTTACGGAGAGAGTATTTTTTGCAAGTTGTGACACAGCCAAGTTACAAAGTTCGGTGAAACTTGGGTCATACGTAGAAACAACTGCAATAGTACAGTACATTACAGGAGGTAACTGAAAGATATATGCAAAAAGATGAACAGAAATGACATTTTCATTCAAAGTAAATAATTACATTAAAGTCACTGCAATTAATGAAAGTCACTTGGACACTACGAAAAACAGCTCCTGGCTCTTAATAGAGTGCATGACCACTACACACAACAGTACATTTTCTGCTGCTTACTCTCATGCTGGTCGCAAGGTTGGAAGGGTGTTTTATGGAGGGGCGTTCCAACCGCATGAACGGCAACTGCGCGATGGACATCGGCGCACCTTTACCTGTTGCAATACATCTTTCCAACGTAGCCCACACGTGCTCCATTGGATTTAAGTCGGAGGAACAGTCAGACCAGTTTATTTGGCGAATATTCTTTCGTACTGACAGCTCCACTACTTGCGATTTTCGATGCGATCGCTCACTGTCATCGATGTAAATGAAATCACGAAGAGAAACACCCCTGAAAAGCCGCACATGAGGGTAGAGTGTAGTGTCGCAGTGATGGTGACCGGTGAGTGTACAGAGTTAAGAGATATGGAGGGTAGTACACCCAAGCAACACTATTTCTCCTCACACAATAACACCTGGCCACCAAAGCCCTAGTGATTCATAATATTCCTGGTTGTATTACATTTTCGCACTTGTCGCCAAATGAGGGTACGTCAAGCATTGTATAAAGTGAACTTTTTTGGTGGTCCAGGTGACGTGGCGTCGCCAAAGTTCTGGTTTGCTCACCTGGAATCTTATACAGATGTCCCGCTCACTCAGAGGTTCTTGAATGGTCATGGTTCCGTTGACGATTTGACTCAGTGAATGGCTTACAGAGGAAAGTGGAGGTCTACTTTCCTGGAAGGAGTATGTAATTTTTAAGCTATACCAGGAATTACGTTGAAATGTTTGAAGCAATAGATAACCAAGTTTCTGATACAATCGCATATATTTTCTGCTTGTTGTTGTTGTGGTCTTCAGTCCTGAGACAGGTTTGATCCAGGTCTCCATGCTACTCTATCTTGGGCAAGCTTCTTCATCTCCCAATATCTACTGCAACCAACACCCTTCTGTATATGGTTAGTGCATTCATCTCTTGGTCCCAATCTAAGATTTTTACCTTCCACGCTGCCCTACAGTACTAAATTGGTGATCCCTTGATGCCTCAGAGCATGTCCTACAAACGGATCCCTTCGTCTAGTCAAGTTGTTCCACAAATTTCTCTTCTCCCCAATTGTACTCAATACCTCCTCATTAGTTCTGTGATCTACCCATCTGATCTTCAGCATTCTTCTGTAGCACCACATTTCGAAAGCTTCTATTCTATTCTTGTCTAAACGATTTATCGTCCATGATTCACTTCCATAGATGGCCACACTCCATACAAATACTTTCAGAAATGACTTCCTGACACTTAAATCTATAATCGATGTTAACAAATTTCTCTTCTTCAGAAACGCTTTCCTTGCCATTGCCAGCCTACATTTTATATCATCTCTACTTCGACAATCATCAGTTATTTTGCTCCCCAAATATCAAAACTCGTTTACTACTTTAAGTGTCTCGTTTCCTAATTTAATTCCCTCAGCATCACCCGAGTTGACTATATTCCATTATCCTCGTTTTGCTTTCGTTGATGTTCATCTTATATCCTGCTTCCGAAACAATGTCCATTCCGTTCAACTCTTCTCCCAAGTTATTTGCTGACTCTAACAGAATTACAATGTCATACATTCTGGTACATACTTCAAATTCATTGATAGTTAACTAGTGCACTATTGAACAACGTGATAAAATAAATTCATTCCTGTGAACCTCAGCAGCAACTCCCGACTAAGACTACTTGCGACGTTTAAATATACCCAATCGTTGTCTGTCTACGTGGAACCTCTGTCTCTTGGTTCCGGCCAATCAAAGGCCAAATAAGGCCATGATGTGAGCTACCAGTAAGAAGCGAGGAAACAGTTATCATATGAAGATTCAGAAGGATGTAGGTTGCAGTAAGTACTGGGAGATGAAGAAGCTTGCGCAGGATAGAGTAGCCTGGAGAGCTGCATCAAACCAGTCTCAGGACTGAAGACCTCGACGACAACAACATGAACAACCCCTTGCTCAGCTGGTGATCACGGTACAAAAGTCTATGCATTACTGCGATTTGAGCCATATTTCACAACATTACAATCTGCACCAGGCCAATCAGCCATAAGCATTGCATGTTTCCTTTGAGCTTGTTAAGTCGGTCGGTGTGGCCGAGCGGTTCTAGGCGCTTGAGTACAGAACTGCGCTGTTGGTACGGTCGCAGGTTCGAATCCTGCCTTGGGCATGGATGTGTGTTATGTCCTTAGGTTTTAGTCGTTCTATGGGACTGATGACCTCAGATGTGAAGTCCCATACGGTTCAAATGGTTCTGAGCACTATGGGACTTAACATCTATGGTCATCAGTCCCCTAGAACTTAGAACTACTTAAATCTAACTAACGTAAGGAGAGCACACAACACCCAGTCATCACGGTCCCATACGGCTTAGAGCCATTTGAACCATTTTCTTCAGCTTGTTAATGCAGTAGAGAAGAATAAAGAAAGAAATAAACTGAATCGTTACAAATTATAAAATCACACTCCAGCAGTCTTAATTCATCTGGCAATAGGCTGCCTTTTAATACAGCTGTGAAATTGTACTTATAAAAATGAAATCATGATCGAGATTATTCAAGTTAATGTGCATGAAACCAGAAAGGAGAACCACCGTGTATTAGGCGACAGTGTCTTGGCACGATGAGCGGTTATTAGTTAGGCGACGGAACGTGGCAGCGGGCAGCGAGCTCTGCTGGAATCGGTGACCCGGCACTCGTCGGCTCATCGCGCGGCTGGAGCGCGCATTACTGCACGCCATGCGGTTCGCTTTATCGGAATTACAAATCGGCCCGCGTGCTCGGCCGGCGTAACGCGCGTGTGTGCGCCCGTTTCGTGTCCAGAGCACATGGCAGACTTCGAAATTGCTATTGCAGCACTTAGGGCGAATTATTTGACAGCGGGGCTGCAGATACGGCAGTCTAACGACTGCGGGGAAAAGCCACTTCTGGCAAGACCGCCCGCGCCGCGAGAAACGCCCGTCTGTCAAGGCGGGTCTTCCGGAGCTGAGCGCTCACTCAACGCCAGGCGCACGCTCCGCCGCCGCCAGCGCGACCAGCCTGCTCTCACTGTGGGCACCAGCCAGCACACGAGGCACTCAGAATGCAGATTGTTTCGAGAGGAACAGTAACTGCTCACTGCTGCCCGCGGCTGTGCTCGGATAGCAGTCGTTTTGGTATGATGAATGATGGTGTGTAAGTAACCTGCTCTAGTGCAATAACATCAGCTGCTCTCACACGCCTGCCTGTTCGGGTAAGCATGGCTCGTGATGTGCGCCCCCCTCCTCTCCCCTTCCCCTTACCAAAGCTGTCCCATTGCACAATGCGTTGGCATGCACAGTGTGGCTGCAGAGTAGTACATACAAGAGGAATGGGCAGGAGCACGACGCATCTATGCATCCCGCTCTTGAAGTTGCTATACACTGTACAACATGTACATTACGCAAGGAATAGTGTGAATGTTTTTACTAAATACCAAGCAGATTGTTTAACCCTTGTATTCCTTAATTTCAATCATACAAAGCAGCACATATCAGCCGGCTAGGGAGGCCGAGCGGTTCTAAGAAAATGTTCAAATGTGTGTGAAATCTTGTGGGACTTAACTGCTGCGTTCATCAGTACCTAAGCTTACACACTACTTAATCTAAATTATCCAAAGGACAAACACACACACACACACACACACACACACACACACACACACACACACACACACACACACAAACACACACACATACACACACACTCGAACCTCCGCCGGGACAAGCTGCATAGTCCACGACAGACCGCTTGGCTAATCCGGCGCGGCCGAGAGCGGTTCTAGGCGCTACAGTCTGGAACCTCGCGACCGCTACCGTCGCAGGTTCAAATCCTGCCTCGGGCATGGGTGTGTGTGATGTCGTTGGGTTACTTATGGTTAAGTAGCTATAATTCTAGGGGACTGATGACCTCAGAAGTTAAGTCCCATAGTTGGGGTTGGCTTGAGTTGTTTTGGTGGAAGAGACCAATCTGCGAGGTCATTGGTCTCATCGGATAATGGAAGGACGGGGAAGGAAGCCGGCAATGCCCTTTCAAAGGGACCATCCCGGCATTTGTCTGGAGCGAGTTAGGGACATCACGGAAAACCTGAATCAGGATGGCCGGACGCGGGATTGAACCGTCGTCCTCTCGAATGCGAGCTCAGTGTGCTAACCACTGCGCTACCTCGCTCGGTAAGTCCCATAGTGCTCATAGGCATTTGAACTATTTTTTAACTACATATCAATCAATAAATAACATTCTCAATAGTATGTTAGAGATCAGAAGTCAAACAGTAAATAGTTTCCTCAAAGCGGAATTATTTATCGCTAATTCTCGTTACGTTCTTCGAAACTACAAGTATCTTGTATTACACACTTTCTAAAGTAGGTATACAAAGTTTCCTCTCGCAGTTTAAGCGGACTTCATATCATGCGGTTCAGCGTAATCGACATACTTACATTCGCATTTATACAGTGCGGTAGAAAACGCTCATTACAAACTTTTGGGACTAGAAGAGTGGATTGAGGAGATAATACTTTCAACTGGAATTCATATCCGTAAGCGTACCGTTTCGGTGCTACAGTCATTTGAAAACATTTTGGTAACGCGACCACGTTTACAAGTAATTGATTAGACCTGACCCTGTACATCACATGTTTTACCATTCCACTCGTTTAATATGACGCAGTACAGCCTGTGCTGACAGTGAAGGTACCGTTTCTTGAAGCCGAAAAGTATTTGTGGCGAAAAAGTTATGCAATGAAGCCGGATGTTGTGGAGAATGAACTCGGTAAACGCGTCAAGCAGCTCGTCGTTCGCTGTGAGCTTCGACATTCACAGCGATCACGTCGGTTTATTCAGCAAACATGTACTCAACCATGTTGCTCTAACACACAGACACGCGGATGACGCTCCAGCCAGGTCACAAAGGCAGGACACACGCCAAATGACATCAGCAGATACTTCCACCCACACCGTCATCTCCAATGATTTTGCCGTTGCGTCCCTAACTAGCAAACATGTTTTCAAATGGGTGTATCACGGAAACGCTACGTTTCCGTACCTGGGTTGCCATTCAAAACATTATAAGCTCACTCCATTCCAGAAGTCCTAAGAGTGTGAAACTGGAGTTTCCGAACACCCTGTAATATTACTATGGCTAAAAGTTTCAATGAAAATATCATTTTCCAATGATTCATTTTTAGTAACATAAACCTGCATGGTGCCCCAAGCTATACTCGAGTTATGTGTGAAAACAGCGTGAAAGAGTTTAGCATGTTCAAAAAGACAAACAGACAGGGACGTCGATTTCAACAAAAACTTCAAATCACTATATCTTTGTAACCTGATCCAATTTTGATGAAACAAAGCCTGTACTGTAACTCAAGCAACACACACAAGTTGCACGTGAAACCCGATGAATATTCGTCCAGCAGGTTTGGAGATAAGCTTGACCAAACAGAGGAACAGGCTGATACAAGGCGTTTACATAGAAATTTTAATCACGGTTTCTTTTCTTTCTATGGCCCTATTTTGTTTAAATAACCCTACAGGGGGTCAAAGTGATGATGAAGTTACTTAAGAACACCCTACCAAAATCGCTACAGCAGTTTTGGAGAATCGTGTTCAAACAGACATTGAGAGAGACCCGACAGTTTCACATATTTATTAATAGTACACATTTAAGTACGTGGTAGAGCAGATCAAGGATGTGCGATGAGGATCTAAGTTTAAAGAATATCCGTGCTCAGAGTTCAATCATCGCTATTTCATTATCGATAATGAAGTCTTTGAAAGTTCGTATCATCGATTAAAGACAAAATATCGATCTTCAACGTTAGTTGCTACAACCGTTAACAATTTTTCCGTAATTTAAACCAAGCTTCTTGCTCAGCAAATCTCATAGCGACATCAGTGCAATTATTAAACTTTTAGAAACAGAAACTTGAAGAAACAGTCATTGATCCTGTTATGCCTACAAGTTCATTTTCATAATAGAAGTATCTACTGAATGACTGAAAAACCACCAAAGTCATTTACGGTCGTGAAGATCATTGTAATGTGGTATGAAAAAAATTCGATAGCATATTATGAGCTTAAAGGAAAAGGACTCAGATCCCAAAGTAATTCAAGAAGAATCCATTACATGGAGTTCGTTCTATATGATCGAAGGATTACGCGGCTGCCTCCTGGGAATAATGATAATATCATTAACTGCAATGACAGTGCATGAACAGTCGTTAACATCGGCAGGTATTATAAATATGGCAATGGTTGTGACATTCTGTGGCCTACAGACATGGTTAATAGTGACAGTTGGGTAGAAAAGTACATTTCAAGCAATAAAGTAAACCCAATAATCATTATGCTGTATAACAGAACACATGACACATAAAGAATACATGTTGTTGGACAGAATCTGAAGAATATCACCGTAACATAAATCTGGAAGTGAATAAAGAGTAAATGAATATGAGAATCTATTATCCATGTCAACTTCACTCGATCCTAGATCCTATAGAGCACGCTTTCAAGGCGCTTTCGTTTGTCTGAATGGAAACAGAACCACCAAATACCTGTTTGTAGCTGTTGAAATGCCTGTCAGTGAGGATTGCAGGGAAACGAAGAAAATACATTTGGTTTATGAAGTGAACAATATAAAACAGAATAAAAAAGACTATTCGCAAACTGTGACGATCTGTAATATGATATTGCTGTGCCAATGTTATTCCGCACTAAGATGCAATATTCCTTCGGACATGCATACTTGTTATAAGGAAAGGGCACTGCGGCGATTACAGTGATTTGAAACATAAGAAACGTACTTACATTTGTGATAAGGGACAACTCTCATCTGTATAATGGAAGGCCGGCAATGAAATTTTGTGCAGGACCGGGACTCAAACCCGGATTTCCCACTTATAGCGAACGATCGCCTTATCGTGATGCTATTTGAGCCCAACTGATGGCCAGACACATGGCTGACGACATATGAAGTCTGGGTCTGCCATGAGTCGTATTCGGATAGCCTAACGATTAGGCGACGGCTCGCGATAAGTAGGAAATCACGGTTCGAGTCCCGGCGCAAATGTTCAGTGTCATCATTCCACTGCACAACTGATCGCTGTTCATATTCGCAACTGCAAATACAGTCCTTGTATTACCGGAAAGGTTACGATCTAGATTACAGATCTTAAACGAGATGTCTCCGGCTGATTATCAGCCATCGACAGACGTCGAAGCTGCAGCCCAAATTAATCTCAATGATTTGCCAACATCGCCCCTCCCTAGTATAGAATCACATCATTGATACCACCAATCCAAAGCTACAACTTATCAAATATTGGAGCTGTGTAGAAACATCCTCTCAAAGATCTCCCAAGCGGGAAATGCCCTCTGTCAACAACGTAAAAAAGAGTAAATTTCTCTCAAAATGTTATTGGTACTGTTTAGGGCAAGTTGAAGGATGCGTACTTTAGCTACTGCTGTATTTATTGATTAATTATATGGCTTCTTATGCGGCACATTTGTACTTCCCACCGACGGTGACGAGATTTCTGGATAGTTGTGATGGGGCGCTCTGCTAGATTACGCTTGATGTGAAGGGGCATAGGCACCAGCGTATCTTGGGCCGATCTCAGTTGGCGTGGCGTAGCGAGCTGCACTTCGTGGGCTCCAAGATGGGAGACAGAAAGAGGAAGAGAGAGGAATGTGGTATATCTTGAAGCCGGGCAGCGTATTGTGCGTCGTGGCGGTCAACCTGGGGAGTGGCCGAACTGTTTACGGACGTCACCTATTTGGAGGATAAACGGTGTCTTCTCCTGGTGTTCAAGAGAAGATTGTGGCCCGAAACCAGAGAAGTTAAAGTGTGAAGATTTTAGTTCTCGCGGAAGTGTGCAGAGCATCAAGTGTTGTGATCATGTGTTGTGCTTCTTTGACCCCCGTCCCTTTGGAACGTGGCTGACAGATTTGGTCATAGTGAAGTTAATGTTGTGTTTTCAGACACAGTGCGGCCCTTGTAAGTTGTTAAGTCATGGTGCATAAGATAGTGTTTTCGCACTAGAAGGTGTGATCATTGTACACTACTGGCCATTAAAATTGCCTCACCACAAAGATGATGTGCTACAGACGCGAAATTTAACCGACAGGGAGAAGATGCTGTGATATGCAATGATTAGCTTTTCAGAGCACTCACACAAGGTTGGCACCGATGGCGACACCTATAACGTGCTGACATAAGGAAAGTTTCCCACCGATTTTTCATACACAAAACAGCAGTTGACCGGCGGTGACTGGTGAAACGTTGTTGTGATGTCTCGTTTAAATGCGTACCATCACGTTTCCGACTTTGATAAAGGTCGGATTATAGCCTATCGCGATTGCATTTATCGTATCGCGACATTGCTGCTCGCGTTGGTCGAGATCCAATGACTGTTAGCAGAATACGGACTAGGTGGTTTCAGAAGGGTAATACGGAATGCCGTGCTGGATGCCAACGGCATCGTATCACTAGCAGGCGAGATGACAGGCTCTTATGTGCATGGCTCTAAAGGATCGTACCGCCACGTCTCAATCCCTGAGTCAACAGATGAGGACGTTTGCAAGATAAATACCATCTGCACGAACAATTTGAAAACCTTTGTAGCAGCATGGACTATCAGCTTGGAGACCATGGCTGCGGTTACCTTTGACGCTGCATAACAGACAAGATCGCCTGCGATGGTGTACTCAACGATGTACCTGGATGCACGAATGGTAAAACGTCATTTTTTGGGATGAATCCAGGTTCTATTTATAGCCTCATGATGGTCGCATCCTTGTTTGGCGACATCGCGGTGAACGCACATTAGAAGCGTGTATTCGCCATCGCCATACTGGCGTATCACCCGGCGTGAATGTACTGGGTGCCATTGGTTACACGTCTTGGTCACCTCTTATTCGCATTGACGGCACTTTGAACAGTGGACGTTACATTTCAGATGTGTTACGACCCGTGGTCCTACCCTTCATTCGATCCCTGCAAAACCCTACATTCCAGCAGGATAATGCACGACCGCATGTTGCAGGTCCTGTACGGGCCTTTCTGGATACAGAAAATGTACGATTGCTGCCCTGGCCAGCACATTCTCCAGATCTCTCACCAATTGGAAACCTCAGGCCAATGGTAGCCGAGCAACTGGCTCGTCACAATACGCCAGTCACTACTCTTGATGAACTGTGGTATCGTGTTGAAGCAGCATGGGCAGCTGTACCTGCACACGCCATCCAATCTCTGACTCAATGCCCAGGCGTATCAAGGCCGTTATTACGGCCAGTGGTGTTTGTTCTGGGTACTGATTTCTCAGGATCTACGCACCCAGATTGCGTGGAAATGTAATCACATGTCAGTTCTAGTATAATTCATTTGTCCAATGATTACCCGTTTACCATCAGCATTTCTTGTTGGTGTAGCAATTTTAATCGCCAGTAGTGTATATGTAATTCTAATGTTGTACGTTGCTTTCGTTTGTCAGCACGCAGCCAGTTTGGCGTGGTCGATCTGGAGTGCGGTATTTCGATTTTATTATACGTGTGCCCTCATTCACCTACAAAATGGCATCGGCCGCTGTGGTAACGTTGCCGTGGGATTTGGAGAGACTCCTTCTCGCGGAGAGCTGAGGCCCTCGCGGTGAGTCGGCCCGGCAAGCGGAACAGTGGAGTTCTGCCAGTGACTTTTTGCCGGCATTTGTTAACGCTTATCTGTGGAGTTGCGCGCAGTATCCGTAAGGAGTGTAGGAGCTGTCGTGATAACGCTTATGTCCGAATCTGATAGGTGCAAAGGGTAAAGCTCAATCTCACTCAGATGTGACTCGATGGTGTCTAGGTAGAGTTGAGCCATTTGTTGAACGTCGAACGTAACTGCATATTTTTGGACGAGGTGTCACATGCTAAAATGAGGGGATCGTTTGCGGAAACTGTTGATTCTAACTGCTGGATGCCTCATTTGACGAGGTTCTGTCAGCAAAAGTGAGCCTTATCCGTCTAAAGGGCCAACCTGAGAATCCGTTCCCTTTGGGTCGGAACTGCAGCACTGGAAAATTAAATTTAACTTGTTCTTCCTGTTATGAAATGCTACATTGGTAATGAGATGGTGTCCTCTCTGTTAATTGATACACTTGTGTCGGGTGGGTTACTCTCAAGTATCAATAAGGTGACACTTCTTTTTTATTAAATACATTCGTGGCCTAGACGCGTCACAGTCAACCTAAACCCCTCCCCCCTTTCCTTTTTTTCTTTCCTTCTTTGAGTCATCAGTCTCCTGACTGCCTGACTGGTATGATGCAGCCTTCCAAAATTCCTCTCCTCTGCTAACCTCTTCGTCCCAGAGTAGCACTTGCAACCTACGTCATCAGTTATTTGCTGCATGTTGTGCAACATCTGTCTTCCTCCACAGCTTAAGGCCTCTACACCTCCCTCTAATACCATGTAGCTCATTCCTTGTCTCTTAACAGATGATATATCATCCTGTCCCTTCTTCTGGTCAGTGTAAAATTAAATTTGGAGTGTTGTTCCTGTTACGAAATGCGACCCATTTCCTGTCCGGTTCTGCGCAGAGCCTCCTCATTCTTTACTTTATCAGTCCACCTAATTATCAAGATTTGTCTGTAGCACCACTACTCACACTCTTGAATCTCTTCTATTCCGTTTTTTTCTATAGTCCATGTTTCACTGCTTTACAGTGCGGTTCTCCAAACGTACATTCTCAGAAATTTCTTCCTCAAATTAAGGCCTGTGATACTAGTAGATTGCTACTGGCCAGTAATGCCCTTTTTGCCAGTGCTAGTCTGCTTTTCATGTCCTCCTTGAATCGTCCATCATTGGTTATTTGGGTACTAGGTAGTAGAAATCCTTCACTTCACCTGCTTCGTGACCATTAATCCTGGTGTTAAGTTTCTCACTGTTCCCACTTATGCAACTGTCGTTACTTTAGCCTTTCTTCGATTTACTGTCAATCCATATTCTATCGATATCAGACTATTCATTCCATTCAGCAGATAATTTAATTCTCCGTCACTTTTACTCAGAATAGCAATGTCATCAGCGAATCATATCATCGATATGCCTTTACCTTCAATTTTAATTTCACTCGTGAATCTTTCTTTCACTTCGATTATTACTTTTTCAGTGTATAGATTAGACATTAGGGGTGAAAGATTATATCCCTGTCTTACACCCTTCTTAAACCAAGCACATTGTCTTTGGTTGTGCACTCTTATTACTCCGTCTTGACTCTTGTACAATTTGTATTACGTGTCTCTCCCTACAGCTTACCACTATTTTACTCAGAATTTAGAACATCTTGCACCATTTTACGTTGTCGAACGCTTTTTGTACGTCAACAAATTCTATGAACGTGTCTTAATTTTTCTTTAGTCTTGATTCCATTATCAACAGCAACGTCAGAGTTGCCTCTCTCGCGCCTTTACCTTTTCTAAAGCCAAAGTGATCGACAACTGACGTATCCCCAATTTTCTTTTCTATTCTTCTGTAAATTATTCTTATCAGCAACTTGGATGCATGGTCTGTTAAGCATATAAGCGATAATTCTCGCAGCTGAAAATGTTTGCCGTTTTCGGAATCTTGTCGATAATATCTTTGCGATATCGTATGGTGCCAGACTCATATATTACACACACAAACCTGATTAGTCATTCTGTTGACACTTCCCCCAATGACTTCAAAATCTCTATTGGGAATGTTATCCATCCATTGTGTCTTATTTGTTTTTAAGTCCTCTAAAGTTCACTTAAATTCTGCTTGTCATACTTGATCCCCTATCTCTTCTAAACTGACTCAAGTTTCTTCTTCTATCACAGCAGACTAGTCATCCCCCTCATAGACGCTTTCAATATACTTTTTCTACCCATCGGCTTTCTCCTCTGCATTTAACAGCGGTATTCCCGCTGGACTCTTAATGTTATCACCACTGCTTTTAATCTCACCGACTTTTCCTATATGCTGAGCCAGTTCTTCTGACAAACATTTCTTTTGCGATTTCTTCACATTTTTCATGCAGCCATTTAGTCTTAGCTTCCTTGTACTCCCCATTTATTTAATTTCTCAGTGACTTATATTTGAGTATTCCTGAATTTCCCTGAACGTTTTTCTGCTCTCTACTTTCATCAACCAACTGAAGTATTTCTTCTATTACCCATGGTTTCTTCGCCACTACATTCTTCGTACCTATGATTTTGTTTCCAACTTCTGTGAGTGCTCTTTTTAGATATGTTCATTCCTATTCAACTGTACTGCCAACTGAGCTACTTTTTATTGCTGCATCTATAGTCTTAGAGAACTTCAAGCGCATTTCGTCATCCTTTAGTACTTCTGTATACCGTTTCTTTGAGTAGTGTATTTTCCTGACTGATCTCTTAAACTTAAGCCTACTCTTCATCACTGCTACATTGTGATCTGAGTCTCTACCTGCTCCTGGGTACGCCTTACATTCCAGTATATGATGTCAGAATCTCTGTTTGACCATGATGTAATCTAACTGAAATCTTCCTGCATCACGCGGCCTTTCCCAAGAACACGTCCTCGTCTTGCGATTCTTGGACTGAGCATTCGCTATTACTTGCAGAAATTTATTACAGAACTCAATTAGTGTTTCTCCTCCCTCATTCCTTGTCCCAAGCTCATATTCTCCTGTAAGCTTTTCTCCTGCTCCTTCCCCTACAGCTGTACTCCAGTAGCCCACGCCTATAGGATTTTCATCTTCTTTTATGTACTGTATTACCCTTTTAATATCCTCATACACTGTCTCTATCTCTTCAGTTTGCGACGTCAGCAGGTGTAACTGAATTATCGTTGTCAGTGTTGGTTTGCTGCCGATTCTGATAAGAACAGCCCTATCACTCTCTGACGAATCCTTCTCCCGTTATACCATTTTCTGCTGTGTTAATATTAGCGTACACTCATCAGACCAGAAATCTTTGTTTTCTTTATATTTCATTTCACTGGCGCCTACTGCACCTAGATTGAGCCGTTGCATTTCCCTTTTCAGATTTTCTAGCTTCCGCACCACGTTCAAGCCTCCGACAATCAACGCCCCGACTCGTGGAACGTTATCCTTCCGTTGATTATTCAACCTTTTTCATCATGGTCATCTAATCCTTGGCAGCCACATTCCGGAGATTCGAATGAGGACTATTCCGGAATCCTTTGCCAATGGAGAGATCATTCTGATATTTTTCCAACTACAGGCCACATATCCTGTGGATACACGTTATGCGTCTTTAATGCAGTGGTTTCCATTACTTTCTGCATCCTCATGCCGTTGATCATTGCTTATTCTTTCGCCTTTACTGGCAGTTTCACACCCCGAGGACAAGAGAGTGTCCTGAACCTCCATCTGCTCATCCCCCCTCTTTGACGCGGCCGTTGATTGAATGAGGGTTGCTTCTTACGCCGGAAGCCCTCGCCCGCCAGTGCTGATTATTAATCAGTATTTAAGCGGTGGCTGTTTTCGAACCTGAGACCGAAGACATATCGATTTCTAATCAAAGTCACTACCACTAGAGCTTGGGTGCCTCATACCAAGTGCTTTACGTTGGTGCTTGAAGTTGTGCTGTCTGTGGAACTAGTTCAGCAGAAGGTCGAAGCTGACGTTAATATAGTGTAAACCTCTCTGCCGGGTAGGCGCAATATCTTTGCTAAGCATTGACTGTTTTTGTGTCATGTCTCTCTCTGGCCCGTTGCTTAGAGGACGCGTGGCTGATAAAGCCCGGATGTAAGCTGTAGCGAACGGAATATGGGCCGGCGCTCTGCAAGCAAAGGGAAAGTGAGTGCCGGCCGAAGTGGCCGATCGGTTCTTGGCGCTACAGTCTGGAACTGCGCGACCGTTACTAACGCAGGTTCGAAACCTGCCTCGGGCAAGGATGTGTGTGATGTCCTTAGGTTAGTTAGGTTTAAGTAGTTCTAAGTTCTAGGGGACTGATGACCTCAGAAGTTAAGTCCCATAGTGCTCAGAGTCATTTGAACCATTTGCGAAAGTGAGTGGCTCGCAGAAGTAACGGTTGGAGGTCCGTGTTGACTGAGAAAGTGTATGCACTCCGCACTGGCCGAACACTGCTGGGAGGAGGCAACCTCGCCAGTGAAGTGTTATCGGCGCCATCACTTTGGTTGGAAACTGGACGATCATCTACCCAACAATAGAAGGAATCGAGCTTATTTGGGTAACTGCTGCTTGTCCGTGTTGTGGACTGTGGTGAGGCATTTAACTTTGTGCTTCATGGTTGTCTCTGCGCCTAATTATTATTTTTGTCATTACTTCGGGCTGGTACTAAACACGTTTTCATGAATTGTGGTGAACGTGCATTATATTTTTAAGTTCTATTACTTATTCGCCACTGATTTGTTTTCGGTGTGTGAATGATGCACTTTCCGAAACTTCATTTGGTGGACTACTTGCCATGTTCTGTTGTCCCATGTTTGTCAGTGTTGTGAAGTGTTCCGTATTTGCTAAACAACGTTCTAGGCACCAACTGTAAGGCTACCAATAATTGGTCACACCGATATTTTCTCCTATACTTTGCGCTTTACGAAAACAGTGTTTATTCAGTTCATCTTTGTTTATGTTCGCAAGGCTTGATAACGTGATTTTACGCACTAGTTTTAAATTTAAAAGTATTTATGTCTGTACGTGTATGTACCAGGACAGATGAACCATTACATACTGCTTTGTCACCACGGGTCTCACTGTAGGCCGAAGTTAATGCAGTGACAGTCACCATACAGATTTCGTAATACATCCTTCAAAAGAGATGTACCCGTACGTCAGCTGGCCAGTTGTGTACATTAAATCCGTATTAGTTTCCATTTGTTTCTTTATTTTTTTTAATAATCCCTTTCGGTTTATTATTTTCAGTTGGTTTGTTGCTGCCCAGTGGGCCTTGGTCACACTGTTTGTCTGTTTTAGTGGCTACTTCCGTCGTTTTCTACCTCTGAGATTAAGCCTGGGTTTCACCGGGAATTTTTCAGTTATTTAGTCGTTATTCTGTTTGATTTACAATATGTTTTTAAACCTTTAAGCAAATCTAAGACACAATACACAAAAGAGTTCTTCAGCACAAGCTCAACCTACTGTTTTGCTTGGCCATAGCGCGGTGGGAACAGGTTGTATAGTTTCTTATGGACTTCTCGTGTTTTCAGCAAATTTCCTGCAAACCCTAAAGAGTCTTCGCCAGTTATAAGACTTGTTTATGCGGCCACAGGCAATTCAATCGAGTCACGTCTATCCTTTAAAATAAAAAAGTTTAAAATTTGATTCTGGCTCTAATTTCAACGCTAATAATTATGTTCTTAGTCAGTAATTGTCCTTTGGATTCTCACTGCTTATCTCACTGTGACAGCCTTTTATCATCGCGCTCCAAGCCGTTATCACAGTTCCTCAGAATAATTTTGTTAGCTGCATGTACTGTAGTTACATCTAACTATAAATCTGTGACTTATCAATGAAACACATTTTTAATGTAGCTTAAGGAATTTTTCACTTCATTCCTTCTTTTAAATGCTTGTACTGTTTCTGCTTGTAACCCCAAACGGTTTTGACTGATTGATGAAATGTATCCTTCATTAGGCCTTAAGCCAATTTTGCGGTTGCTAAGATTTATCGAGCTAGTTGGCGGCCACTGCTGTGATTTAATGGACCTGGATATATAACTCATTTGTTCTGAAACTGTTTAAAATTAAGCCTTTTGGCTTCGCTTTGAATATCGATTGACATTTGGTCTTAAACTGTTTTTATCTTATTTCATTTTTGTTGATCAATTACGATTTTTGAACTACTTGTGCTGCAGACTATCCAATTAACACACTTTTGCTTGCTGTCATCTATTTTAATTGTGTATTTTTCTCATTTAAAGATTTTTTGTAATAAACTGGTATCAAAACGTACTTAATTTTTAATACCAGTACTTTTTCACGCCCCAACGAAGTGCCAACCGTTTCACACCTGTTGTGGCAAGCGTTAATATTTAGCGTGGTGTTTTATTCTGAGTGGCGACTCATAACGTTACGCGGACAGATACTGCGATATCTCTTCTTGTTGGGTATTCCTCACTGCAACTGAATAATGTTGTTATTAAGGATACTATACCTGCTAAAAAAAACCTTTTGAATTATTATTTTGTGCAGTACCAAATTTAATGAATTTTTCAGGGGACGGAGCAGTGTTCTCTTGTGTTTACTGTCAAGGATTTCTGTGGATGTAATTTTTTCTTTTATTTCATGCATATCATATGATTGTCGATACAGATATTCAAAATCAAGCCGACTCTCGCACTATCACTAGCCTGAACACCAGTCCACCCAAATCCTGTGCTAGAAAAATAGATGTATTTCTAACCTCCTATTTAAGCCGTTCTCCAATGCATCATTTTACATCGATGTTACCAACATTGACGGTTTTGTAGAGATTATTGTCAACCATCAGTGTTTAGACGTCGAAGATTAAAAACACTAATGGCCATTGAATTTGCTACACCACGAAGATGACGTGCAGGAATAAGATGCTGTGATATGCAAATGATTAGCTTTGCAGAGCATTCAAACAATGTTGGCGCCAGTGGCGACTCCTATAACCTTCTGGTTCAAAATGGCTCTGAGCATTATGGGACTCAGCTGCTGTGGTCATTAGTCCCCTAGAACTTAGAACTACTTAAACCTAACCAGCCTAAGGACATCACACACATCCATGCCCGAGGCAGGATTCGAACCTGCGACCGTAGCAGTCCCACGGTTCCGGACTGCGCGCCTAGAACCGCGAGACTACAACGTGCTGACATGAGGAAAGTTTCCAACCGATTTCCCATACACATACAGCAGCTGACCGGCGTGTCCTGGTGAAATGTTGTTGCGATGCCTCATGTAAGGAGGAAAAATGCGTACCATCAGATTTCCGACTTTGACAAAGGTCGGATTGTAGCCTATCGCGATTGCGGTTTATCTTATCTCGACATTGCTCCTCGCGTTGGTCGAGATCCAATGATTATTAGCAACATATGGAATCGGTGGGTTCAGAAGCGTAATATGGAACGCTGTGCCGGTTCCCAACGGCCTCGTATCGCTATCGGTCGAGTTGAAATTGGTTCAAATGGCTCTGAGCACTGTGGGACTTAACTTCTGAGGTCATCAGTCCCCTAGAACTTAGAAATACTTAAAACTAACTAACCTAAGGACATCAGGCACACCCATACCCGAGGCAGGATTTGAATCTTCGACCGTAGCGGTCTCGCGGTTCCAGACTGTAGCGCCTAGAACCGCTCGGCTACTGCAGTCGGCGCAGTCGAGATGACAGGCATCTTATCCGTATGGCTGTAACGGAGCATGCAGTCACGTCTCGATCCCTGAGTCAACAGATGGGGACGTTTGCAAGAGATCAACCATCTGCATGAACAGTTATCCGAGATCTGCATGGACTATCAGCTCGGAGACCATGGCTTCGGTTACCCTTGACGGTGCTTCACAGACAGGAGCGCCTGCGACGTTGTACTCAATGACGAACCTGGGTGCACGAATGGCAAAACGTCGTTTTTTCGGATGAATCCAGGTTCTGTTTACAGCATCATGATGGTCGCATCCGTGTCTGGCGACATCGCGGTGAACGCACATTGGAAGCGTGTACACGTCTTCACTATACTGGCGTATCACCCGGCATGACGGTAAGGAGTGTCATTATTTACACGTCTCGGTCACCTCTTGTTCGCATTGACGGCACTTTGAACAGTGGACGATAAATTTCAGATGTGTTACGACCCGTGGCTCTATCCTTCATCCGATCGCTGCGAAACCCTAAATTTCAGCAGGATAATGCACGACCGTATGCTGCAGGTCCTGTACGGGCCTTTCTAGATACAGAAAACGACCGACGGCTGTCCTGGCCAGCACGTTCTCCAGATCTCTCACCAATTGGAGACGTCTGGTCAATGGTGGCCGAGCAACTGGTTCGTCAAAATACGCCAGTCACTACTCTTGATGAACTGTGGTATCGTGTTGAGGCTTCATGGGTAGCTGGACCTGTACACACCATCCAAGCTCTGTTGACTCAATGCTCAGGCGTATAAAGGCAGTTATTACGGCCAGAGGTGGTTGTTCTAGTATAATATATATCTGTCCAATGAGTACCCGTTTATCATCTGCATTTCCTCTTGGTGTAGCAGTTTTAACGGCCAGCATCGATGATTTTCAATATTGCCACTGCTAGTATAGACTAACGCACATAAAATATTATATATGCATTGTTCGACAGATACCAATTAGAGATATACACTGTTCGAAAGAAACCCAACAGATACGTACAGCCGGCCTCGGTTGCCGAGCGGTTCTAGGCGCTTCAGCCCGGAACCGCTACGGTCGCAGGTTCGAACCCGGCCTCGGGCATGGATCTGTGTGATGTTCTTAGCACAGTTAGGTATAAGCATTTCTAAGTCTTGGGAACTAATGACCTCAGACGTTAAGTCCCATAGTGCTCAGAGCCATTTGAACCATTTGAAATACTTTTTTGAAATACTTACAACAACCGTCCGGTGTCAGCCTAGTATTAACACTCATGGATGATCGTAAAACAATCATAATCAGAATTCTTGCATCAAATAGTTATGCTGCGACGTATCCTCTGAACGTAATATGACATCACCATGGTAAGTAGAAGAATACTTATAACGTGCTTATAATATTATGGTTGCTGTAGATCGATGTAAGTGTTGATCGATAGTGCCTTGGACATAGGACCTCTTCTGTAAAAACAAGGTGTCTATTTCGGCATTTACAGGGTACTTTCAAAACGCTATTGAAGTAACACCAATGTTCACATGACGTAAAACTGCAACGGGATATTATCAGAGAAAGGGAGAGACGTATGGCAGAAGGAAGAAAATTGAGTGAAAATTGATCAATAGATGGCGCTGTACATAAATGTCATGCGCATGACCCACTGAGATACACGCCGGGTACTCGGCTTTTGCACCTTTCGCGTCTGCGACGTTCGCCATGACTGTCTCAACGCAGGGTCGCGCTCTGCTTTTAAAGCTGTATTACAATACAATAATGATGATGTGCACACGTTGGCCTGCAGAATTTTCCGGACACAGAAGGTTTGAGAAAAGGCGTTGGTCTGATGACTGCCGTGGGTCTGCAGAAAAAGATTTGGAAATTCGAAAAGGCGGGTGATTTTGGTGTACAAACTAGTAGAGGGAGGAAACGAATTGATTCGGTGTCAATGGAAGCAGTGGTCACAGCAGTGCAGTAGGATACGAGTGGTGGTGTCCAAATGTGTAGTGCATGGAGAACTGGCTGAACATTGGACATACCCGTAAGAACAGTGCGTAATATCCTACGAAACATCCTTCTTTGTATCCATTCAAAATTACCTATGTGCATGAGTTGCTTCTTGTTGACCTGCCCCTAAGAGGTACCTTAGCTTTAGGATCTCTTGCTCGGATGGAAGTGGACAATTATTGGCAGTGGGAGATTTTGTAGACAGGCGAAGCCCACTTCCATGTGATAGGACATGTCAGTACAAATATATGTTGAATATGGGTGGAGAGCTGGAATATGTGTGGATGGGATCATTTTTATGCAAGATGGCGCACCTCCGCACATTGCAATTCTAGTTAAGCAGCTGGTGAAGCGCTATTTCGTAAATGCTACAATTTTCAGCCGCCATTTCCCTACAGCCTGGCCATCGTTATCACCTGATCTTAATCCGTGTGACTTCTGGTTGTGGGGCTCTCTGAAAGATGTTGTCTTCAGTGTTCAGACTGCAATCTTAGCTGCATTGAAGCCCCGCATTGCGCAACCCATACTGAACGTGACCGCAGACACACTTCGATCAGTTGTGGGACATGCTGTTTCTCGATTTAAAATTGTTGCAGAAAACGGTGGACATCATATTGAAATGTTTTGCACCAGTGACACGGAATTTAATAATCCGATTTGATTTTGACTGATGCTTTCTATGCGGTTTTTGGCCTCAGGACAATTAAAAATCGATTTTTTCCATCCGATGTGATTGCAACATGGGTACTCACTGGAATTAAGAAAAACGTGGAAAGGAGGATCCACGAATATAAATTTTTTCCACACAACCTGTTTATTTAATAATATACACACATAAATTTGTTTTGTTTAACAATATGAACAACTTTGCAAAATGAGTAAGGTTTTGCAAGAGAGATCGAAAGAGCAGTCAATACAACAATAATTACAAGACGGCCGGATCTGCATCCCACCTGTTGTCGGGTGAAACAGCGGTGTTTACTACCGTGCTAGACACAGTTTCTCTTATTAAATTCCCTTCTGGAACACATGAAAACTACATAAAGAGCATTGATAACAAGAGTGATTCATTACTCAAAACAGATGACGTAACGTTTAATTTGAAAGCTGTATGCACATCTGTGCTTAAAGGTTAAACAGATTATCAAACAATATGACAATCATAAGGCTTGAAGGAGACGAGGTACTGGCAGAAGTAATGCTGTGCGGACGGGGTGTGAGTCATGCTTGGGTAGCTCAGAGGGCAGTTCCGCTTGGGTCGCGACAGCGACCGGACGTGTCGGTACTTCCGCGTAGTCGTAGCGCCGCAAGACGTGTTTATAGAAAGTATTGGATTGTGACCTTTGATATTCTCAGTGTTTCTACACTACCGTCGTACAAAAGTTTCTAAATTCACTCACAGCTGTCCCGATTGCTCATATAGTGCAGTTATGGCTCCCAGTGTACCACGTAATAATATCCAGTGTTTTGCATTTGAGAAATCTTCCAGGAATGTTCAGCCGTCTTCTCTAGAAATCCATGACTGGATAGTAGATATCATTGGCATCAAGTCCGACCAGGTCCACACAGCATATTATGACATTGCGGAATACTGTTTCTTTGTGAAGTTTTTAGACCAGATACAACTGGAGAAAATGTTAGTGAATACTGGTGGTAAAGCAGAGTGCCGACATCGTGACAAGTCGGTGAGTACAGATTCTATAACTGACGCTTATATTGACTATAAAAAAGTGCGGGTGTTCAGTTTGCCACCTGAAGTTGAGAATTGTTTTCTCAGAGATGTCCTCGCCAAATATGGTGACATCCGACAGATTAGAAACAAAAAATGGTCGAGCAGTCACAGACTCCAATGTTATAGTGGGGTTCACTCAGTTGACATGGCCGTTAAAGTCAATATCCCATCCTATATGGTGGTTTGTGGTTATAAGGCTCATGTCATTTACGATGGGCAAGTAGGCACTTGTTTTATCTGTAACACGAGTGGCCATTTACGAGATGATTGCCCACGGTGCATTGTCGTACTTCGGACCATCTGCAACAAAGACAGATATTAACACTGGCTGATGTCCTAACTCAAAATCAGGCGCCTTCTGTGATTGACTCCCAACCAAGTACATCTGTGTAAGAGGACAACGATCTCGGTAACAGCGCCTTCCCACCCTTACCTCTGAAACCTGTGGCCAGTCACCCCTTAGCCGCCGGTGCTGCATTATCTGTCGGAAACAAACGACACCGTACAAGTGACGGTAGTGGCTCCGGTGACCAGGTCGTATAAAAATCAAGCCGGTGACGCGGAGTCACGGGTCTCCACACAGGACAAGCATATGTCGGATGGCTCAGTTACGACCCGCCACTTTCACATTGAACCTCCCGACGCAGAAACCGTCAATACGAGGGCAGTCGAGTATTTACAGCAATCCGTTCGGATGCCGCTTCTCGACTTGCCACAGGTGGTCAACACACAAGAGGCGGCAGTCAGTCAACTACACATCGTAAACACAGAGGATGATGTGCGCGGTGTAGAGCATAACATAAACACCCGCCACCTCGGAACTTCTCTACAACGCTACGAACCGGAAAGCTGTATACAAACAGCCAGTGCGGCTCCAACCAAACACAGCGAGCCTGCTGAAGCCGCGTCTTCGGACTTGCCGTCACCCGTTCCGAAGACAGGACTTTCACATACTGCTTACAGCCATCACTCGCCGACTCCGCCGTCTTCTATGACACTTCGGACGATTGTGCGACGGCAAAATAAAGTTGAACCAAGCGACTCCGTGGCTGGAAGTAAGTCAGAAAGTAAATCAGCGCGAAAACTGGTACAAAACCTGCGGATGTAGGTTCGAAGTCTGACGGTGAGATGGACTGGGCTTCCTACGCTTCCCAACACTCACAAGTCTCTGACGATCATGAGTCAAGCTTATAAGTTTTTGTCTCTGAACATCAACAGAGGCCGTTTCCCTATGAGTCCGAAGCTGATATAGTTCTGTTACTGGAAGTGTCTATCTTAAGTTCTCATGTATCAGAATTTGCAACAATCGTAAACACCGCGGCGGACGGGGGTACACGTACGGCCATTCTATCACGAGACGGAATCCCAGTGAGCAATATCGAAATGTTGGACTCCGGAAGAGGCATAGCTTGCCAAATTTTTGATGTCACCCTCTTCGATATGCTCCATCTGGAACGACCCTAAAATCAGGAAGAGCTAACTTCTTTAAACAACACATCATCTACTTGCTACGCTATAACCCAACCCAGTTGATAATTAGTGGTGATTTTAACTGTGTGATCCACAGGAAAGATCAATCGCAAAACTTTAATTACTGTAGGGAACTACATCATCTAGTGCGTCACCTGCAGCTGAAGGATGCGTGGGAACTAAAATTTCCTACCCTGGTAAAGTATACATACCTGACCGCCACCGCATGTAGGCGTCTAGACCGTTTGTACATCTCTGAGAATATGTTCTGGACGCCGATGTCATTCCGGCTAGTTTCTCCGACCACTGCGCACTCTGTGTCACGATAAATCTGGCCAAACAGCATACTAAATGGCATAGGATTCCGTGCAGCCTAAATGTTTCTATTCTCGCCTATGCCACGCTACAAGATGTCATCTCCACGACATTGGCGGGTTATCTCCAGCAGTGCTGCAGATATCCGAGCAAGATAGCCTGGTGGAATGCTGTGGTCGAACGGAAAATGCGATTATCCATAAGAAACTACAGTTGGCAACGGGCGCAAGATGTCAAACGCACGATTGATTTTTACCAGACAGTTTTGCGAGTGTTGTATGCAACTACGTCACCAACCAACACGTATCTGACGACTACCACGCAAATAAAGGCGAGGCTTATAGGCATAAAGCGAACGCAGCTTGAAGGACTGAAGATTAGATCTAAAGCAAAATCGCTTCAAGAGGACGAACTTGCTTCGCTGTATCACCTCATAAAACATCATTCCAATCGCAAGCGAGCTTTTATCGGGGAGCTGGACACAGATAATGGACTCGGTTTGACCCAACAGAGTGATATTATTACTGAAGTTTACCGGTACTGGCAATGCGATACATATGGTGATGACGGTGGCAATATCCTGCGTTCTCTGCCAAACTAGTCACGCCTGCGGCGAAGTCGGCGGTCGTATACGATTTTGCTCCAGACGAAGTCCTTGAACTGATTTCTGGATCGTCATCGAATAAATCCCCCGGCCCTGATGGTTTGCTACGGTAATTTTATGTTCGTTTCAGGCCCATAATCGGACAAGTGTTTACAGATGTTCTCAATGAAGTGATGCGAGGGAGTGCCGTGCCGGCTGATATGGAAGAAGATCGAATTGGAGTGATACCAAAAAGTGAACACCGAATTACCTTAGGTAACTTCCGACCGTTTACTTCACTCAATTTTGATTACAAAACCTTTGCCAGAGCACTCAACAGCAGATTGTCTCCATTAATGAAGCAAGTGATTCACAACCATCAATCATGCTTTCCTGGTCGCACTATTATGACGCCCCTTTCGGAATATAGACATGTAATAGCCATGGCGTCAGTCACTAACGTGAATCTCGCATTGCTGTTTATCGACTTTTGCAAGGCTTTTGATAGCGTCCGCCACGAGTACAGCTACTGCAGCGCTGTGGTTTTGATCAACGCGTTATTACTGTCGTGTAACATTTCGTCATATGAAACGTCCCCTTTGAACAATTATACATTGCTTAAACTGACACACATTATTTTTAGCGCAACGCAATCTGACTTTCAAAAATCCCTACAAAAGAATGGCCCTGACTAACATTAACCTATACCTTTCACAAATCACTTACCTCACAAAAATCTTCGTTACTCGAACTACTGCAACACAGCGAGCGCCACTACTGCCAGCTAAACAAAAGATTCAAACTACTGAAGGCTGGAACCGCGCTACCGCTGCCTCGGGCATGGATGTGTGTGATGGACTTAAGTTAGTTAGGTTTAAGTAGTTCTAAGTTCTAGGGGACTGATGACCTCAGATGTTAAGTCCCATAGTGCTCAGAGCCATTTGAACCATTTACTCGAGATGAATTGTGCAATGCCACAGGCACATGCAATGAACAAACGGAAGATCTAGAGAAGCAGCTGTGATTGCAAACATAGAAGGCTCTTCCATTGTCATGTCATAATAATTGATACAAGAGCTAAGACGAACGTTATCGATAAAACCTTTTTTGATAAGAAAAGTGAGAAAAAATGTATACCACGTTTACTGCAAGTATTCGGGCGCTATTGGTGCTAAATCGCAGACTATAAAATGGCACGCGTATTTTACGTGAATGGTAGCTATAAGCTACACGTTCCTAATAGTAAAGGGCCTAACTGCGAGCTGCATAATTTGGGTAGAATTCTTGAGAAAAAGGAACAGTTTAATTGAGCTTTCTCCTGGTATGTGTATTTTAAATGTTGATGGCGAAGATATCGTTGTAGAATTATTAAGGATGAAATCAAACATGTAAGACACTCTCAGGGGAAGATGATAAAGTTAATACAGAAGAAAATTATATGGTCTCGCAACACGGATAAAACGGAATCATGTAATGATAACAGTACCACGTGGAAACAAATATGAATGACATTAAGAATAAGGTATTGCAATCGCAATGCCTCACAGCAAGCAGGTGTAATCAATTTGCTTAGAAAATATGTGGAAATATTTTCGAAAAAGCCTGGAACAATCAACGGATGCCAGTATAATACGGACGTGATATCGCACGAGGTCTATTGTTCCACAATATACTCCATTACGCCGACAAAGCGTGAGGCTGTAATAAGAGAAGTAATGAAAGTGATTATCTGTAGAGCAATAGAACCGTCAATTTCACCGTACAAAAGCCCTTTACTAGCATTAACAGTAAATTTTTTGTGTAATTAATTAGTTATACAAGTAAAGTTATGTACATGTTACAATAAGTCAGTAGTAGTAATGGGCCTGTAATTCTTCCAGTATCTGGAGTATGTTATGTAATAATTCTTTAAAGTGTGATTAGAAATTAAAGTATTACGGACCTGTACAATGCTAACTTGTATTAAGTCTATGGGACTGTACCAAGCAAACAATAATACAAGTGAGCGGTGAACAAGGACAGGTATTTACGTGAACTGAGAATAAGACAGCTGTATATACACACATAAAAAAAAAGTTTTGCATCACTTCAGCTCCCATAGTTGCGGAACCTGCACAGAAAACTGAAATAGAGATCAACAAAATCATCATTTCCACCCATTTTATTGCTCATGAAAACCACACATTGAATGTTGTACCACCATACAGCGAGACCTTCAGAAATAGTGGCCCAGATTGCTCTACACACCGGTACCTCTAACACCAAGTAGCAAGCAGGTCTGCATTCGTTGATTCTGTTGATCCACAAGTTCATCAAGGCACAACGGCGATTCGGTGTAGAATCCTCAGGGTGGATGGTAGGCCACGTCGTATATAAACAACCCTTTTCAATTTATCCCAGCAGTATGAATGGTGGGCTAAATGTGGTTCCCAAGTCGTGCAGCGACCGTAAACCATAAAATTACTAAATATGCAGCAACCAGTCGCAAAATCATGTTTTATTTATTCTTTTTTGCAAATAGATTTCAACTGATTAAATACTACTACTATTACTACTCAGGGCACATACTGATTGAAAGCACCGATGATGGCCGTTAATCCGTTGAAATCGATTTGCAAAAGTGAATAAATAAAACATGATTTAGCGACTGGTAGCTACATGTATGGTAATTTTATCCCAGGCATGTTCGATAGGGTTCATGTCTGTAGAACATGCTGGTCGCTCTAGTCGAGCGATGTCGTTGTTCTGAAGGAAGTCACAAGATGTGCACGGTGGGTGGGCGAATTTTCGTCCATGAAGACGAATGCCTAACCAACATGCTACCGATATGGTGGCACTATCGGTCGGTGGATGGCATCGTATAGTACAGCTCTTACGGCGCCTTCCATTACCACCAGCGGCGTATGTCGGCCCCACATAATGCCATCCCAAAACCGTAGGGAACCTCCACCTTGCTGCACTCGATGGTGCGTCTAAGGCTTTCAGGCTGACTGGGTTGCCTCCGAACACATCCCGACGATTGTCTGGTTGGAGACATTAGCGACACTCATCGGTGAAGAGAACGTGATGCTTATCCTGAGAAGTCCATTCGGCATGTTGTTTGGCCTATCTGCACCGCGCTGCATGGTATTACGGTTGCAAAGAAGGACATTTCCATGAACATCGGAAGTGATTTGCGCATCAAGCAGCCTATTGCGCACTGAGTCGTAACACGACGTTCTGTGGCTGCACGAAAAGCTTTTTGAACATTGTGGCGTTGCTGTCAGGATTCCTCCGAGCCATAATCAGTAAGTAGCGGCCATCCACTGCAGCAGTAGCTCTTCGGTGGCCTGAGCGGGACATGTCATCGACAGTTACTGTCTCTCTGTATCTCCTCCATGTCCGAACAACGTCGCTTTGTTTCACTCCGAGTCGCCTGGGCACTTCCCTTGTTGAGAGGCGCTGTTCATGCATCGATGTTTGCATCTTTGGGCGGGTTTAGTGACATCTCTGAACAGTCAAAGGACAGTGTCTGTGATACAATAACCAGAGTCAACGTCGATCTGCAGGACTTCTGGGAACCGGGCTGATGCAAAAATTTTTTTGATGTGTGTAGTTTCTTATAGTGTAAGAAACATTTTATTTCCGTTAGTATTTTTATGTCTAATCTCATTATAAATATGTATGTTTGGTATATAAAGATGTAAGGAACATCTGTACCCACAGCAAACGATACTGATGAGTACAAGAACCCTTAACTAAAATTACGGACTAAATCGATGTATATTTATTGTTTTATAAAGTGGTCAACAGATATAACTATCAATACCGAAATAAAACAAAACGTTAATTTGCAACAAATACGCAAAGAATAACAGTATTAAAATTAAGGCTGTAGTTATATCTATGAGCTAGCGACTTTAAGATGTTAAGAAAGCTGAAGTAGCCAAGTGATCTTCATTATAAAGGAACAGAAAAAAAATTGCATGTAAGTGGTAACTTGTAAATAGTCTTTGTAAATGAATAGGATAAGAGAAAATGTTATCTTCCGTGAACGTTTTTCAGACTAGTAATAGCTAAAACCATGTACAGGTGGTCTACGATACCTTTCCTCTAGACTTGAAGATTCAGTGACTTAGATCGAGTAAGATGAAACATGCTCGTGATATCGTGAGATGTGTTTGGTGCGTGGTGTAAATGTTGTTATTGTCGAACGCTTTTTTCGCGGAGGTGAGAATGCGAGGTGCCGGAGCTAGCAGTGTATTTAACACTAAATTCTTCTAGAATCTTCATATGTAAATGATGCTCTAAGCGCCCCCGTCCTGTTCTAACTCCGACTTTTGCTGTTGCACATGGATTAAAAAGAAACCCGAACTGACTGTAATCGATCCTGCAAGTGGAGTAGAAAAGAGTTTGGCACCTGCAATAATTTAATTTGATAAATATGTTAAATAAAGGAAAGTTTCACTAACGTAGTGAGAAATGATAGGGTTGCTCTACCGATTAATAGAATGAATGTTCTGTCCAAAATAACCATATGATTTCTTATGACTAAACTCAAAATAATAAACAACACATGAAACATTTACAATACATTAAATTGGCTCAAATTGGATACCCAAACAAATGCTGTGAAGGTGAAGTTGTCCCTAAACTAGATTGTAACATTTATGACGAAGTGGTATGTGGAGACAATTCCTTGCAACTCAAATCTTAAGAGAGACACACAGCCAACCCAACATTAATTGCTGCTACAGTAGTGAGCACTCAGACAATGAACACCCAAGACAGAACAAAGTTAGAAAAGACGAACAGGTGCGCTCTGCTGAGCTCTGATTATCACCTAGCAAAATTGCCTACTTTGCCGGTGCTGCGGACGTACATTACCAAGCTGTCTTCTTAACTGCAAGGACACGATCTGGCGTACCGGAGGCGATGAATGGTTGCTTCGACGTCCCGTCGTGGTGATGATAATGTCGCGAGTACAGCCTGAAACAAATTATCCTGGTCTGGTTGTTCGAGTCTAAAGACTTCCTAGCAATACAAATGCGTCTCTGAGGGAGACGAAGAATGCTCGCCACACAATCACTGACGGTACAGTGATTGATTTTAACAAGCGAAGTGACACAGTAACTCCGATACAGTCAACTTTAGCCAAAACTGCTGAAAACAGACAACATAGGCGGCTTGTACGCAGATCGCTCAATTGCCAACTGTACTCGGAAAGTTACGTTGAAGTCGAAACTTCAGCAACTTCGTCGAACAGTTACAATTAAATAAAAGTATATTAGACAGCCAATGGAAGGCAGGCTGTCCAGAGCAGCGAGAGCTCAGTCTTGTGACCCACTCCGACCGAAAGGCGAGAGCCGACTCTCTCAAGAGCACCTGTACAAGCCGAACACAGAACATTCCCGCCCCCACGACAGTGACCGTGGTTAAATGTTCCAATCAGCAACTCCAAAACCGGTCGAAAATTCCACTCTATCTCCGAAGCACTACCATTCCACCAATGGAGATTAATGGCGCCAAATTCTGCGCCGATTTTGCTAAGTCACGGAGCGATGCCCTGAGCAAGCCAATCACAGTTACGATTTTGCAGAAAACGCGGGAATTTGCCCACCAAGACTGTCTGGGAACACAAGTCATTCCCACGGCTCGCTGGTAGCCCGCCAGAAACGGTTTTCACTAAGTTTCTGCGAAGTAACGGAATCTCTAGCCCAGCCACCCCTTCCGGCGCATCTAAGCGTGTCGCTCCCGCTCTTATGACAATGTCGGCTTCTGGAAAGCACCCACTCGACACCCTCACACCCCACACCCGTTGGCTTAACCCTTTCAAGCTCAGCGGAACTCGCCTGTCACCTGACCAACCGGGTAACGAGACACGCTGCGTGGGAAGTCCGCGTGTGAGGGAATAGCAACATTTCACCTCATGCAATTAGAGAGGAGAATCGAATTATTCAAAGATAGAAATATGAGAGGGGGTTCATGCCACTTCTCAGTGGTTCTCGAATATCTGAGGCTAACCAGAAATGTCCTACACAATGCTATGGGATTCTTTAATATATGTACATGCGTATATCACAAAAACCACAAACAATAAATATAATGCGAAGTAGGAAGTCTGTACTTATCAGACCTTCGGTCCAGATTGTATGCCAGAGTGTGGTTGTACAGTTTGTAATTCTGGGTGCAAATATTAGTAGTAAAGTTTCGTTTTTTCGCAGAATATTTTGAAATATTTAAAAACTACTGTATGTAAAGTGTGATGAAGCCTCAGCTAAGGAGGAAAGTAATAAAACAAAATTGGCCAGAAGAAAGTTTTAAAATGAGCGCAAAATGTTTCAAAATAAGGGGGAAACTACGTTATGTCTAAACTCTAAGCGCGGGTGAGGTGATTGTATTTACAGATAAAAAGAAAATCACGAACACTGTAGTGAGCGCTAATGATTAACGGAGGTTTATTTGTATTTTGATGCAAAGAATACTGAAGAAAGCAAATCAATATGCTGTTCAGTTACCTTTGGCGCATCGTGAGCTGTGATGTACGAAGTTAATCCTAGTGCAGATTCTGCAACGGAGGAACTCTTCAAATAAAAGTGATTGCACTTCTCACTACGATAGCGCTGAACACATCCGAACTGTGAACACTACGTTCTATTGTGGCAAGCATGTGCAAACAGGCTGACGCGTACGCTCTCGTCACTGGAGTAATCAATTCTTAGCAGTTATTACATCCGAAATGTAAAATTTTATAAACACGGTGGCAATTTAAAAACTTCCATGCTAGGACGCTTGAAAATAGTGCTTGTCATGGTGAACTCAACGTGCTTGCACGCAAACTGACAACGGACATCACACCTCGTATAAATAAAAGAGTTGCATAACTTATCTGTGAAGTTAAAGGAAAATATACTTTAAATAAACATTATAATAATAACGAATACGTAATGAAATTCCACAATGCCAAAACACTGATCAAAAAGAATAAGAAGCAGACACTTAAAACAAATATCTTACAACATTGTAAACTAAGAAACTGACGTACTAATGATGTAATTCTTTCCACAGTAGAATAAGTCATGTTTTGCAGAACAGTGATAGCGCTGTACGAATTTTTCATGTAATCAACTACAGGGAACGACATCTCAACACGAAGTAGACCCGTCCGTCATCCTGTTGCCTGAGCTGAACCGTGACTAGTCTCACAGCAACCCAGTACGCGATCACTCACTGGCCAACCAGTGGCATGACGTCATAGGGCGCACAAACGAATGACCCTGATACTCAACGACGCTTTGTTCCTGCGGACGAGGATATACTGTTTTTAAAACATTACTTATCTAGAAACTGAGATGAGTATTGAAACTGTGTTAATCCATGCCGAATAATGGAACGTTATACACTAACTAAAACTAAAGACATGTCAAGAATATAGCGAATTACTTAGCCCTGAAACTAAGAACATGAAGTCGCTTCGAACTCTCGAATAAACTTCAATTATTTTTACAACAAAAATGTAGTCAAACACTTTTGCTAATTCATATATAATGAACAGGATTTTCAATACTGTAACAGCAACTGAAGAAACATTTTACTGTAAAAAATGGTTCAAATGGCTCTGAGCACTATGGGACTTAACATCTGTGGTCATCAATCCCCTAGAAGTTAGAACTACTTAAACCTAACTAACCTAAGGACATCACACACATAGATGCCCGAGGCGGTTCCAGACTGAACCGCACGGCCACGCCGCCCATTTTATTGTTTTATTATCTACATCTACATGGATACTCTGCAAATCACATCTAAGTGAATGGCAGAGGGTTCGTCGAACCATCAACGTAAATAAAAAACCACATATGTAAATATATCCTTTCTTACGGAGGTTTCGTAGTCCGTTTACCTCGGTACAGCACCCGATTGGGTGAACACATTAACAGCAAATCTGGACATAGCTAAATCTAAATAAATTTCAGACTACCCGAGCGCGTCGATTAAAAACTCAAACATATGCTCCAAAGTGACAACCTGCCAATTTATAAAAGAGGTGCGTAACAAAAATTACGTGTAACATCAGTTCAAATGAACAAGTCATATTTAATAAATTACTTTTGGTTGAATCCTGGACCTTAGATTATGTGTAACCGTATCTTTTAGACCTCAGGGAGGCTATCCAATGTAAGAAGTAAGATATTGTGACATTCGTTTTTATGTGTCCATCCATTTATAATAAAACATACATCCATCCAAGTGCAAGACAATTGAAGAACAGGTGGTACAGTAATAATAAGAAAGCAAGATACAGATGTATGAAAAATTGTCAGTCTGAGCTGTGGCTGGCTCGTATTATGCTTTGCATTAAACCTTGGTTGCTATTCTGCGATTAGTCTCCCACGGTTATCGCGTTTATGCTCTTATCCTCTCTCTCCGCGAGTCGTAGCAGCAGCGTGTATCGATATTTGCACCCCTGTACCATCTTTGGCCTCGCGCTGATAGTTTCTGTCTGTACAGTGTCCGGGCAGGCAGGCGGCCAGTTGGTCGGTTAGCGTGGAGCAGCGAGGAAGTCTCTGTGGAGCATGTGTGACCGGACCCGCTAGCAGTGTCCACGCGCGGTCGGAGTGTGAGGCTGTGTTCCCCTTGGCACGAGGTCCGTGGCTCACCGATTTCGGACAAGAAAGTTGGGTCTTTACTTAATCTACCAGCCAGCCACAAATGTTCACATGGTGTCGTTTGAATTTCATTGTGGGCTGTTCGGACACTCCCGCGACAACAACGTGTGTTTTCAAGTTTGCGAAATTCTAGCCGCCCTCCCGTGGAGTTTAACTTAACTTGATTATTTTGAATTGAAGTGCACCAGCGGAATCATTTGCCTTGTGGCCGTTAACGCTCCGGTTACCTGACCAGGCCGTTGACGTAAATTCAGGAAGTGTATTTTCCTTGACGTGTCGTTGCTGTCCAGCACGGCTTGTAATTTGACAGCTGAATTTGTAATTCGTTGTGGGCGCCGATACCTTGTGCGTTGTTCCATTGCACTCCCTAGTGTGTGCTGGCCAGGTGGAGCGGAAGTTATCCTGTCGCCTGGTCTGCTGACTGTCTGTCGGTTGGGTTGCCGTCGGATTGAGAATTTGTTGGGCCGACTGCCTGTCTCAACTAAGCGAGAGATTGCGTTTTAATTCAGGTCTTCTCTTGGAAACTTCTGAGCGCCGTTCGATGTGCTGTATTTTATTTGTCCTAGTTGTTTGTATATGTATGGCTTCTAGCCGATTTTAAATTAAAGTTGTTTTGCCCTTAAGGAATGAGATTGTTTGGGCCATCAGCCTAATTTAGAGAAATCTTTTAAGGTAAGGGCTTCTGCCTTTTAAATTCAAATTCCTGTTTTGAGTCTTAGTTATTGGCCTTCAGCCGGTTGTAAATTAAAATTGTTTTGCCTTGAGGCGTGAGGTTGAATAGCGCCTTTATTCGGGACTTAAGTTCTAAACTTAATGTTCAGCTTGCTTTGTTTTTAATGTTTTCTTTACTCATGTAATGTTTGTCAAATGTGTAAAGTAATATGTTCAAGTGCAACTGGCAGCCACACAATTTGGCCCCTTTCCATTATTAAACTGTCTACCCTGTACTGTCCTGCGGGTATAGCAGGGGATCTCTCTGGTGAAAGCCTGCTGGGCCCATAACCCAGAGATCCGTGAATCTAAACCATTCTCTGCTACCAGTGAGATCCCATGCTGTACCCGCAGTACTAACAGTAAGAAGTACGTGACTCAAGTCAACACAACCATTTATTGCACTACAAATTATACAATGGATATATTTCCATCATGATTCTGTAAGACTAACTTACTGTGTTATTGGTTGACAAAAAGAAAATGGTCTACAATTAACCATTTCACATAGAATAAGTCGCGACGGCCTCCGGCGCGCCGAGACTGGTGGCCATATGTACGCTGCTCGGCTCGCTCCGGCGTTGCGCTGTACCAGGGATAAGAAACAGAAAAATACTCGCTTCTGCGGTAATATATACTTAGACAAATCCAATAATAAACCAGATTCTCCGACAAAGAAAAGCAAAAACTAAAGAGAGAAACGAACCATAGATCAGTCCGCTGTCAGCTGGTGTCTGCATGAATGTGGGACACTGCAGGGACGGGCGTTTCGGGAGACCTCTGCCTGCAATTGCTACACAGTCCGAAGGCTCCGGTTAGTGACAGACAGAGGTCAGCCGCGTCTAATGCACCAACTTTTGTAGGATTCGTTCGCTGCAACGTCAGCGGATCACCGAAGTCTTAATTTGACGAGAAGCCTTTGAGTTGTCTCGGGTTCAAAAGAGTGTTGGTTCAAAAATGGCTCTAAGCACTATGGGACTTAACGTCTTTGGTCATCAGTCCCCTAGATCTTAGAACTACTTAAAACCAACTAACCTAAGGGCATCACACACGTGCATGATCGAGGCAGGATTCGAACCTGCTACCGTAGCGGTCACGCGGTTCCAGACTGAAGCGCCTAGAACCCACGGTCACACCGGCCGGTCAAAAGAGGAGTGTCTTGTACGTTTGCATAAAATGAACCAGAGGTAACATCATTTAATTTACGAATCTTCATAGGACTCTTCAGTGTCGTGGCAATGCGGTCTAGCTCTAGTTTTCTTTGGTACTATAATAGTTACAGGTCCCAATGCAGAGCGTTGAAAATTTATGAGTAAAAACGGTTTGATACGCAAGTGTTGGGCGAGGAGGTACAGATATTTTGATGATTGGTCCCTTACTATGTACCTACTTCGGTGTGTTAGTTGTTTTTTCTCTGCATGTGTGTCCCCGCCTACATCCACGCACGCAGGAACTCATGTACAGGAACAGGTTAGTTCATGGCTGTGATTGGCTGCATTGTTGCACTCTAATACAAACTGTGTAAGTGTCGGTGTGGCGTGTTATTAAATCTTTATAACTGTTGTTAAGCCTCACGGCGATAAACTTGTCCAGATGATATTGTTTTATTGCAACGCTAGCTCCAAAATAAAATAATTAGCTTTTGCTTCAACGCTTTTCTTTTTCCGCTCCCAGAACCTAGCCCCCTACATTCTCAGGAGGAGTATTAACTATTTTGTAAGGTGGCAGTATAGACTAATTCAAATAGAACGTCCCTGATATCATGTGTCAAAATTATATTAGTTAGAGGTGGTGGTGGTGGTTAGTCTTTAACGTCCCGTTGACAACGAGGTCGCCGGTCGCGGTGGTCTCGCGGTTCTAGGCGCGCAGTCCAGAACCGTGCCACTGCTACGGTCGCAGGTTCGAATCCTCGGGCATGGATGTGTGTGATGTCCTTAGGTTAGTTAGGTTTAAGTAGTTCTAAGTTCTAGGGGACTAATGACCACAGCAGTTGAGTCCCACAGTGCTAAGAGACATTTGAACCATTTTTGGACAACGTTGTCATTAGAGACGGAGCGCAAGCTCGGGTTAGGGAAGGATTGGGAAGGAAATCGGTCGTGCCCTTTGAAAGGAACCATCCCAGCATTTGCCTGAAGCGATTTAGGGAAATCACGGAAAACCTAAATCAGGATGGCCGGAGACGGAATTAAACCGTCGTCCTCCCGAATGCGAGTCCTGTGTGCTAACCACTGCGCCACCTCGCTCGGTATTAGTTAGAGGAATACAGCTGTTACACTGTAGCCCGAGCCTATGCTCAGAGAAGGTGTTAAGCAAAGACAAATAGTTTAGTTCATAAGACTGTATTCTGACCTAATCCGCCGAAACTTCTGTTCGATCTTACCGTAACTGTGAGCAGATGTGATTACTGCAGCCGCGTAGGTGGAGGTCACCGAAATTCAAACTGTTACCACTCAGATATCGCCTTCGCCTCTCTCACTGTCTAAATACAAGACCATCCTGTGCATGAAGGGAAGTTTGTACCGCGCTGCCTGCGTCTGTAGTCGGGTGTGGTGAACTGTATCACGAGGCGAAATGAAGTTACGTGAGCAACTCGTTCCCAGCGTCTCCGCTGCGCGGGATTTCACGCTAAAAAAGAAAGGTATTTGCGTGCCATTGGCAAGATTTCTCCTAGCTCCCGCGCATAGTATTTTTGTTATAGCATTTTTGTTCGTTTGCACTTATGTACCAATCATGGACTGTACAAAAATCCAGTGACCGTCAGCCTGCACAGTTCTGAATAGTCTGAGCCTCGAGCCTGCGTCATGTCGTAGCACCCCTGTCTTAGCACCCCCCCCCCCCCCCCCCCCATGCTCCCGTCTTCCGCCAGTTGGCCGAAAATCAACAAAACTCAAAAGACAGACCCTGTTTTCTTGGAAGAGCTGAACTGCAAAGACGGTCACTGGCTGCCCAAGCCGCACAGTGTCGCAGCAACAGAATACGTGTACGGGGCGCCTACCTGCTGCTTGGCGCGGCCACTGACCTCTGTCCTTTGTCCTCTCGCCCTCGAGCTGTGCGCCTTCCCCATGTTGCGTCCGTGCGCCATGCTGTTGAAACTGCGTTACAACAGCGAAGTGCAACCTCCCTGTAAGCCTATATTGTCATGTTGGTGACATGACCTTACAGCCGCTGCTCTTACTCTTATTAAATCGGAGAAACAGTCGATCCACCTGACGAATTGTAAGTTGGAATTGTATATAAAAAGAAAAAGAGGTGAGGCAGGCTATGGAATGCGTGAAGCGTGACGCTTCTCACTACTCAGTATTTGTACAGTCATTTCCGCAAGAAAGCGTACGCCGTTATCTGTATGAAACAAAAGACGCTATTGTAAATATTGGTTTAGACGAAAATGTAAGTTATTACTAATTGCACAATTACCTAATAGTTAATCCAATCGCCGTCATTATCGAATGTAGCTTAGCACCTTAGACCTCTCTCCAGTAAATCATCAACGTTTCCTACCACTAAATATCGTCTGACCCACTTCACAATGAATATCTTTGACTTTCTAAGAATTTTAGCAGCAGCTCCATGTGTAAGCTTTGGTCCCTTTGGATGATCTACAAGGAACATTGCCTCGTGGCGTTTCAGATATTTTCCACTCATTTTAAACTGCGCCGACTAAACAAAAAATTCAACTCTGACATTGTTTATATGTACACTGCGCAAAAGCGCATTGATTACAGATTCTAGACCACTACCAGCGATGTCGCTGCGGACATTACATGTAAAATTATTGCGTACATTTTCTTGTGCAACTGACTGTAAATATGTGTAACATTTATAAAAATTCAATTACTTATACTTAAACACCACATCAAAACTTGAACATCAAAACAACTTTGACAAATAGAAGATGAACACCCGAAAACTTACCTCTGTAAGCACCCGTGTCCATGCAAAGTGTAACCCATGCAATATGGAACATTTACTCCAGTACTACCATTTCCTAGAATATTTGCTGATCCTTCAGAAGCACGGTGTATTTTGCAGTCTATGTTTAGTATTTTGCTGCTATTAACTCCCGATGTCAGTCAACATTCTGTTCCTAATACCATATGGGTATTATACTTTCAGTAATCAGTACTATTTATGGGACTTATCATGGATGCTCACCCAGTTAAATAATATCGCCTGTCAGCTGCCGAAAGTTCTCTTAGAGTGTTATGATTGATTTTCTATTTCATCTGGCAGTTCACCCTTGGTTGCTAAGAGCAGTAGTACTGTTGTACCGCCCCATCTTCCTTCGTGTAGTGCATGCTGGATTTATTAAAGGGTTGAGGGGACAAAGTGAAAAAACTTGCATCCGAGATCAGTGGAGAATTGTGCACCTCGTCTAGACATTTTAATCGGTTCCAAACAGTTGACCGTCTTGGAGTTTTGGTCCGACACCGCAAATAGTGGGCTCTCTCAATTGTACACCTTGTATGTTATGCTAGGTGCTTTTATCAATGCAGTGAGGCGCTAAAAGGAACTTAGGGTGGTCTCATTAACAGTGCGGCAAGCAACATTGACGCCGATGCCGACATGAGCCACAATTTGAAGCCAGTCGTGCCATCCACCTAGTGCATTCAATAGCCTCCGACGTAGCAACTCGGACAATACCTCTGGGTAGGCCGGACACTGGCCTTCTTTACAGACTACACTGCTGTTACCCAAACATCTCCACTGTCACCCAACGGTGGAGCTCCAAATGACGAGGAATTCAACACCCTGCCATTGTATGAACACGACAGGAAAATCCCTCACTGCCCCAAAAGACAGGGCATCTTCCACTGGCTTAAAATGAATCCCTGGCAGCCCCTTGTACCTGCTGCAAAGGCGCAAAGTGACAGGACAACAACTTTCGACCTCCGCCCAGAGATTATCAAATGCGCAACTGTTCACCATTCGCCTTTCGAGGACAACCCACTCAGATGTTGTGCATTGGAGGATAAAGAAAAATTTAGGTTTCGAGGTAGGTCATATTATTAGAGAGAACTTTGTCCCAAATAAGCAGACATGAAATTAATGGCAAACCTTTTCGATCTGTGAATATTTGTGCTGTGCAGGGTTCAACGTCTTGAATACATATGAATTGGCTGTTTAGACCTATTCTTATACATATGCACGAGAACCACCTTCATCCCAAAGTTTGGCTCTTCGTCCACGATGACCAATGTACGTTCGGAGGAGAAAGGCGTAAGACAAGAGATGGGCTTCAGCATGGTATTTAATTGGGCAAAATCGTGGTCAGAAACAGGAGTCCAGCTTTCTGGGATACCTTTCTCAATCAAGTGGTTGATGTGATGGATGGTGAGGTGTCGCGCACGTAGTGTGGGCTGCTTGGGGTGGAAACCTGCAGTAATAGTTGACCTTGCTCAGAAACACCTAAAATTCAGAGAAATTTCATAGGTAGGGAAAGAATCGATGGCGGCGACATTTCGATCAGCTCAGTTAGGGATACAGCAAAGGAAACACTCATGGGAAACCCAGTGTGCAAGAAGATCTGGTTTGGAAAGGTATATACAGTGTAAGTAGGCTGTTTAGGTTTTTTTATTGGTAACGCCGCCGCCACGTAGCGCTCTGTATGAAAATCACTGGCTGTGCCCTGTGCAGTCTGTGGCTGGTTTGCATTGTTGTCTGCCATTGTAGTGTTGGGCAGTGGCAGCTGGATGATAACAGTATTAAAAAAAAAAGGTGTACAGTGGAGAAAAACTATTTTTGGAAGAGGATGTGATCAGAATACAGAAATCATGCTTGGATAGGATTTTTTTTTGGCTGGAGCAAATGTTGAAATAAGAGGGACGATCTATGGTATGAAGTTTTGGGTTGGACTGCAGTACCAAATGTTACCCTGAAAACAAACCCTGTCCTTTCCTTTTGTGTTATCCCACTATGTGTTTGTGTACCCTTGAGTATTTATTTTCTTCCTGTCTCTGTGTACTGTTTCATAGAATTTCTTCTCTTCTAATACTAATCTACATTCACTATGATGAGGAATACTGTTATCCTCAAATATAATTTGCATTAATAACACGTTATTTACTTCATATAGATGTTTACATATTATTTATTCCGTTTTGTTCTAATGCACATGTGTGAAGGTGATGTTTCAAAAGTTATTCTGATCTTTTAAGTATGTACTTATATCATAATCTTTGTAACACAGATGTATTTGTTATTTCGATTCTTTTGTAAAGCCCGTTTTACTACAAATGTTATCTGTATTGTTATGTTCTTTAATGATATATTTTGTACCTTTGTTACTGTATTCTCATGTTATAAAATTGTAATTGACACCAGTTCATCAAATTAAGTAACTTGTAAATTACATTTCACTGCACACGTTTCTGTTGGTCATAGTATATGGATAATATGTGAGAAGTAGGGACTGATAGTGTTTGCACGTGTGTTAACAAATCAGCAAGGGACTGGATAAAAGCATTGCTGGTTCTAAGAACATTTCAAAAAAAAATTGTGAGTGCACAAGTGGTGGTTTATGGACTTGCTGTATTCTCCGCAAGACTCTTCGATGGTGATTGTGCACCTGCACAGTTGCAACAGATGGCTTCTGGCCGTCTCTACAAGGATTACAGTGGGTCTGCATCTTTGATGATCCACCAATACCATTATCTCTACAAAGACTGCAGTGGGTCTGCACCTTTGGTGGCCCACCAATACCGTAATCTCTACCAGGTCTACAATGGGTCTACTCTGTGATGACCTACCTACCAATATCCTTTAAAACTTCGACTTACTCTGCTATGGGTTTGCTCTGTTGTGGCCCATTACCTGTCTGCATGTCAAGAGTCAGCACTGTCTTTCCGTTGGAAGGACAACACTACTTCTTCAAGACTGCATGGAAATCCACTACTTCCGTGTGCCTTTTCTTTTACTACTCAGACTTTGAGAAAAACACTGCAATTTTACTTTGATAAATGATCAGGACTGTCTTCATGGACTGTGAGAAAATTTTAGCTTTTGACCAACATTGTATCGATAAGTGTGTGCATTTCATTTCTTTGCTATTGTAATCATAATTATGAAAAAAAATTTCAAATCTGTATTGGCCACTGCCCAAAACAATTTGTAAATTTTTTGTGGGGAGCATGGGGGCTATGTAAGTAGGCTGTTTAGGTTTTTTTATTGGTAACGCCGCCGCTACGTTGCGCTCTGTATGAAAATCACTGGCTGTGCCGTGTGCAGTCTGTGGCTGGTTTGCATTGTTGTCTGCCATTGTAGTGTTGGGCAGCGGCAGCTGGATGCTAACAGCGCGTAGCGTTGCGCAGTTGGAGGTGAGCCGCCAGCAGTGGTGGATGTGGGGAGAGAGATGGCGGAGTTTTGAAATTTGTAAGACTGGATGTCATGAACTGCTATATATATTATGACTATTAAGGTAAATACATTGTTTGTTCTGTATTAAAATCTTTCATTTGCTAACTATGCCTATCAGTAGTTAGTGCCTTGAGTAGTTTGAATCTTTTATTTAGTTGGCAGTAGTGGCGTTCGCTATATTGCAGTAGTTCGAGTAACGAAGATTTTTGGTGAGGTAAGTGATTTGTGAAAGGTATTGGTTAATGTTAGACAGGGCCATTCTTTTGTAGGGAGTTTTGGAAGTCAGATTGCGTTGCGCTAAAAATATTGTGTGCCAGTATAAGCACAGTCGTGTATAATTTTTCTAAGGGGATGTTTCAACAGATGCCCTGAAAAGGAGAAAGGAAGCCAGGACCAATTGGCTGAAGGGGACAAATCTGGCACAGGGCAAAGCACAATTTGAGGAGGTCCGAAAGACTATTATAAGTATTTCTGAGAAGAGTAAAGAAGAAATACGTAAGTGATGTCATCACTGAAGCAGAAACAGACCTCAGAGGACAAAAGACTAGGGAAATGTTTCTGAAGGTGGAGAACCTCTGCAAAGGTCACCAGGCCAAGCAGAAATTTGTCAAAGATTCCCATGATAAGACCCTGACGAACGATAGGGACGTAGCTGAGAAATAGAAAGATTACTTTGGACAGCTGCTAAATTGTGATTGCCAGTACCCAATTACAGCGGATGCAGACTATCCCCCACCGACCCTGGTTGAGATAAAAACCAGAATCAGACACCCTAAACAGAATAAGAGCCAAGGTGAAGGTGTAATATAGGCCGAAATGATCCTGGCAGGAGGAGAGAAACTCCCAGAAAAAATACACCGACTGATACAGACAATATGGACCAAAGAAGAATTACCAGTAGAATGGAAAACAGCTCTGATTTGTCCAATACATAAGAGAGGCCACAAACTGAAATGTGACAACTATCGAGGAATCGCCCTGCTTAAAATCTGCTATAAGATGCTGTCCAATTACTTCACACATAGAATTTGGCCAATGGCGGAATCGGTGATTGGGGAGTCCCAGGGAGGTTGCCGGCCAGGACTGTCAACAGTGGATTACATCTTCAGTCTCCGGCAGCTCACTGAGAAACTGTGTGAATATGGTAAAGATTTGCATATTTCATGCGTTGATATTATGAAGGAATAGGTTTGCATACATCGCAAGAGCCTGCTCAAATGTTTAAGGTAGTTTGGCGTAGCAGACAAACTCATCAGTCTGATAAAGATCTTTCTGAATGAAACACGTGCAAAGGTGAAGTTGGGAAATCGCGTAACTGAGGAGTTTGAAATTGTGACAGGACTCAGGCAAGGAGATGGGTTATCCCCTGTCCTTTTCAACTTTGCCCTCGAGAAGATCGTATGCGAGACCTTCCAAGAGAACGAAGGGATATAAATCAAAGGAAAGAGTCTGGCATACTTAGCCTATGCAGACGACATCTGTTTACTCTCTAGGTCAGAATAGGAGTTGGAGCAAATGACCAAAGCACTAAAGGATGATACCAGCATCTTTGGGCTTACCATAAACGAAGCCAAGACAGAATACCTCGTTATGATGCGTGCTCATGGTAACATTGCTGATCATCTACAATCACTGTAGGTTGGGGACCAGTCCTACAAGAGAGTGCAAGAATTCAAATACCTAGGGTCGCTTTTCACTGAGAACTCGTCATGTGAAGCAGAGATCAATTCCAGACTACTAGCAGGAAACCGATATTACCACAGCCTAGCACAACTAGCCTAGCACAACTCTTTCGGTCCAGATATCTCTCCAGACAGTTCAAGATTCGACTGTACAAAGCCCTGATCCAGCCTGTTGTTCTGTGTGGCTGTGAGACACAGAGTATCCGGAAACAGGAATTCCATAAGCTCCTTGTTTTGAGAGAAAATTACTTCGGAAGATCTTCGGTCCGGTTCTGGATACAGATACAGGGGACTGGAGGATCAGATGCAACCAAGAGCTTGAGGAACTATACCAGCAACCCAACATAGCAGTAACTGCCAAAGCCAAACGAATGCAGTGGGCCGGCCATGTGGTATCCATATTTTCATCTACGATTAGGCTGCCCCTACCAATTACCATTTCGCTAGCATGTTTCAAACTATGTGACACTATCATTTCCTTTCAATTCATTTGTATGATTTTATGGGGTACCTCACTTCTCTGTAGGTCACCAGGTATCATAGTACCTAGGGGCATGGTAAACATCCAGCTGACACTCCGCAACACGTGCGAATAAGCAAGTGTTTCATAAAAATATTTTCAAGCAACTGACTTCTCTTAAAATCTGACGTTCATAAATATACACGACATGAGAGCTGCGTCTCACTCTCTGACAAATCTTTAAATGTATACTGAAAAAATTAAAGGTCATATTAAGACTCCTCGAAACACCCTACGTTACACTGGTGTGCAAAATTAAAATACGAAAGCAGCTTTTACATAATGCTTCAGCCGCCAAGTGAAGTGGCTCTATGAAACGCAAATCATACATGGGAACAACAGCTACAGCGAGGCTTAACATGTCGCAGAACTTGAGTATGAGCTGCAGCGTCTGTTCACGTGTGGTGGGTAGCGAGAGAAATGCGTGCGCGCCGTGCGTTTGCAACAACACGGCAGAGGCACCAGATGCAAAATATCGCAGGGTCCTCTTTGACAATGAACAGGCTAGTCCGTTGTGCGTGACACCGACAAGCCTTCGCTTTTCAGCCCCTTGTGCGAGGAATACTTCCTTTTTACACAAAACGACTGATTCGCAAAATATCAGAAGGAAAAAGGAAATCAAGCTCCTTTTCCAAATTATCGTCCGTGCAAAATGCTGTTGCTAACAAAGACTTTCACCTTTATTCAGATACTTTAGTACCACTTAAGGAAGAATTTGAGCAAAGTATCCCAAATCTGACGGTGTTAGAAAACGATTTTCATGTGTTTCCGTTTCCGTATTCAGCGAATATTGAATAGATTAGTTCTTAACTACGACTAGAAATTATTGACCTGCAGTGAGATAGAGGGCACAAGATAACTCCAAATGGAAGAAAAGTATATTGTAATTCTATAAACTCGTCCCTCAAAATAGATTTCCTGGTTCCCACAAAACGACTGCCAAAATGGTACGAATGTTAATGTTCGGTTCTACGAGAACAACAGTTCTCTGCCATGATAAATAATAGCAAGCGCCAGAGGAACTCGCTGTCGGTTCGTAATCTGAAGTGCACGCGTCGTCTGTAATAAACAAGAAAAATTACTCCGAACATAGAAGCAACTGTTACGGGAAAAATGCAAGAGGACCAAGAAACCATAATTTAATGACTCAATTTCAGTATAACACTTTACAAAGTAACTTAACAAAAATGTAGGACTACAGGTTAATAAAATTGGACGGCCCTTGTCTATATTTGTTTATTTGTTTCATTTGTAGCAATAATATTTCGTATAGTGATTTCCATCATCTGGTGGCAGATTTAAAAGCAGTGACAGACATGCGGCGCCCACTGTTCTGTACCTCAGTCTGCCTGTGCCAATAGTGGGGGTACACAGATCGCCATGTTTCATGATTGCACCATCCCGCTCACAGTCAGTTCCACTAGCACATTTGCTGTGAAGCCCCGTCCTATAGTATAGAACAGTACAGTATAGTTGAGCCGTGGCTGGCTCATTTCATGCGTTGGAGTAACCTTGGTTGCTAATCTGAGTTTAGTCTCCCGCAGTTATCGCGATTAGGCTGTTATCCTCTCTCTCCGCGAGTGGCAGCAGCGATGTGTATCGATATTGGCACTTTGTACTATCTTTGACCCGGCGCTTATAGTTCCGGCTGTATGGTGTGCGATCAGTTGGTCGGTTGGCGTGGAGCACCGAGGAAATCTCCGCGGCGCGTAGTTGGCCGAGGCCGCTAGTGTCATCCACGCGCGGTCGGAGTGTGTGGTGCTGTTGCCATTGCTACGAGGTCCGTGGATCACCGATCCTGGACACGAAAGTTGAGTTTACCAGCAAGTCACGACTGTTCACATTGTGTCGTTTGGATTTCGTTGTCGACTGTTGGGACAATTCCACCACCAACAACGTGTATTTTCAAGTTGGCGAATTTTAGCCACCCTACAGTGGAGTTTAACTGTACTTGGTTATTTTGATTTGAAGTGCACCAGCGGAATCTTCCGCCTTGTGGCCGTTAACGTTCCAGTTACCTGCCCTGGCCGTTGAGGTACATTCAGGCAGTGAATTTTCCTCGTCGAGTTGTGGCTATCCAGCACGGCGTGTAATTTGAGAGCTGAATGTGCAATTCATTGTGGGCGCCAATACCTGCTACGTTGCTCCGTAGAAATCTCTGTTATGTGCGGGAAGTTATCTTGTCGGTGGGTCCGTCGACTGTCTGTCAGTTGGGTTGTCCTGTTTGAATTCCAGGCCGACCCTCGTAAGCTTCTGAGCGGCGTTGCGTGTACTGCATTTTCTTAATTGTTCTTATTGTTAGTATTTGATGAGTTCTAGCCGATTTTTAAATTAAGATTGTTTTGCCCTTAAGGCGTAAGATTGTCCGGGCCTTCAGCCTAATTTAAAGAATTGGTTAAAGGTAAGGCCTTCGGCCGTTTAAAAATTTATTTTGGTTTGAGTCTTAAGTGATGGGCTTTTAGCCAATTTTTAAATTAAAGTTGTTTTGCTCTTAAGGTGTCTGATTGTTTGAGCCTTCAGCCTAATTAGAAAAACAGATTTAAGATAAGGGCTTCAGAATTTTACATTAAGATTTTGGTTTGAGTGTTAAATTATTGGCTTTCGGTCGATTTTAAATTAAAGTTGTTTTGCCCTTATTGCATGAGATTGTATAGCGCATTCAGCGTGTAATTAAGTTCCAAAAATTAATGCTTTGTTCTTTAAAAAAAATTCCTTGGCTATTGTAAAGTTTGGTCAAATAAATAATGTTGTATGTTCGAGTGTAACTGACAGTCGCTTATTTTGGTGCCTTTCTACAATTTCAACTATCTGTCCTGTGCTGCGGGTTTAGCAGGCCCTCTCAGTAGTATAGTACAGGAGGTAACTGAAAGAAATACGCAATGCGACGAACAGAAATGACGCTTTTATTCAAAGACTGTAAGCAAATTGAAGTCAGTGCAGTTCCTGATGGTCACATGGCTATTACAAAAGGGGAGACTTGTTTCGTCATAGGGTGTGTGATGACAACGGAAGGCAATGCATACTTTGCAATGTGCTCAATTCTGGCGGCAAGGTTGGAAAGGAGGTCTTGTGGTAGTGCGTTCCATTCCTCCCTCAGCATAGGACAATACAGAATAGTTATTGGGCGTATAAGTGCTACAGTACGTCTCCCCAACGCACAAAACACGTTCTCGACAGGAGTGCGCAGTCCGGTCCATTTGTCAAATTTTCTTTCACCCAAGAGCTCCTCCACCTGCGGACGCGGTGATCCACAAAAGGATATAGGAAAGGAGTACAGCGTCTCCAAAACGTGACCAATGAGTGTGCAGTGTTCAAAGATTTGGAGAGCTGTACGCCCTTGCAGCATTATGCGAACGTACACCATAACACGTACACTACGAAAACGTTCATGTTCGGTAATGTTCCTGCATACATTGTGTGTTCCTTCCCCTCATTATACGAGGGTGCGTTCAGAACTGCTAGTCAAACTGAATCCACTTTCACCCGAGAAGTCAACGCTACCCATTTCTTGTTGGCCGAGTCTCTATGTACTTGGCAGGATCTTCAATGGTGCCACCGATGAGCGTATGTCAACGGAACACAAAGTACTGATCTTCGGGTAAACAGATAGCATGCAGCCGCAATGCCACTGTGGAGTGCGAGATTGTGTGCCTTGCAGCGCTGTTAAAAGGGGTTAATGAGGGTTTGCCTTCGGTCCCCTTTTGTCTGTTGCACAACGTAGCGGCCATCCGCTGGTAACGTTGACCGTGATCGACCGGGCTGCAGTGCCTCTGGTTCATAGCTTCCCCATGCACCTGTGGCAGTGCTGTGAACAATACCAAATTCCTGAGCTACACTCGTCACGTTTCGTCCTTCTTCCGTCTTTCAGCGGTTTTTCCCTGCAAGAAGTCATCGAAAAGTGGTGTCTGGGTGATGTTGTTATGAAGAACACTACCATCACAACGCACCGCAACTGCTTGCTGATAGACGCACACTGTCTTTTTCCCGTTCCTTCAGCTGCCTTGGGTTACGGGTACAAGCCCACAGCCACAAGGCTCAGTGTGGTTCAAACGCATGAAAGAATAATCACCCCAAAACCAAATGGGCGTGTTTGAAAAGGGTCAAATTGTGGCCTTCCGAGTGACGAGATGGCCCTTTCGGAGAATTTTCACGAACTTTGGACGTGGTGCGTCAGTTGTGCAACGATACTGGTAGCAGTGGTCACTTGAACCGTCTCTCACCTGTAAATTGTTCTTCCACGCAGCACGGACGCCCGCCAGGATCGTCATACTGTAAGGGCAGCAGGCAGATCATACAATTACCACAGCGAAGATAAGAGGGCTTGTGAGCCCAGACATGTCAACACGAACTGACGAGAACCAGTTATTAGCAGGGTGCGCACAGCTCTAGCCCGACTTCCATTCACGTGCACGGCTTGACTGCTGCCGTCAGAGGATCACTTGGATGGCGTGCCGTGGACTTCGGCGATGAAAGTAGATTCTGCGTGTGCACAAATGATGGTCGTTTGCACGTACGACGTAGTCCTACTGTCCTCTGTCTCGTACAGTGTATTCCTCCAAGACACAATGGCTCCATCCCAGGCGTTATGAACTGGGATGAGATAAGGTACATCTCCTGTTATCTTTGGTGCTCCAGAAGGGCAAACTAACCAGGGCTCAGTAGATGCAGACTGTTGTTAGATCCATTCTTTTGCCATTCTTGCAACAGGAAAGTGATGTGTTGTTCCAAGAGGATAACGTGCGCCCCGACCCTGCCCGTTGAACTCAGCGTGTTCTCCAAGACGGTTCGGCAACTTTCTTGGCAAGCACGATCTCCAGACTTGTCTTCAATCGAACACGTGTGGGATGCCATGTGACGAGAAGTGACTGGTGCGACTCGTCAACCGGCAAGTCTTAGAGATCTGCGTGAACAAGTTGAATATGTGTGGAATAACGGATCTCAGTATCCACCATCTGTAAAATGGAATGGATGCCAGAGTCAGCGTCTGCATTTCCGCCTGCGGAGGCCACATCACGTATTAATGTAGTTGTTCCAGCGTGGGTCGATACGTGTTACCTCAGAACCGCGTCTAGTACTGATCTAGAAAACTCTTGAGTGAATTCGAAACCTCCAAAAGAGTTACTAATTTTTCTTCCGACAATGTATGATATGTTGCTTTCTGTAGCTTGTCAGAAAGGTTTACTTGTAAGGGAACCTACCCATCGCATCCCCTTCAGATGTAGTAATAAGCTGATACAGTGGATAGGCCTTGAAAAACTGAACACAGATAAATCGAGAAAAGAGGACGTAGTTGTGTGGAACTATGAAAAAAATAAGCAACATATACAAACTGAGTAATCCATGCGCAAGATAGGCAACATCAAGAATTGTGTGAGCTCAAGAGCGCCGTAGTCCCGTGGTTAGTGTGAGCAGCTGCCGAACGAAAGGTCCTTGTTTCAAGTCTTCCCTCGGGTGAAAAGTTTACATTCTCTATTTTCCCAAAGTTATGATCTGTTCATTCGTTCATTGACGTGTCTGTTCACTCTAATAAGTTTTGTTGCTCTGTTTTGCGACCGCACTGAAAAACTGTGCTGTTAGCAGACGAAAGGACAGCCGGCACGGTAGCTCAGCTTGTTCGGTCAGAGGGTTAGCTACCCTATGTAATAAAAAAAAAAACTGAGTTAATGGATCAAAAACGGACTGAAACGGGTGTCTTTCGACGTCCCCGCCGGGCAGATACAACGAACGAAAACGAACAAAATCAGAATTAGAAAAAAAAGGACGTGCCTCTCCAATGGGAACCGAAAACATTTGATCGCTAGGTCATAGGTCAACCGATTCCTCCACAGGAAAACAGTCTGATATATTCTATACGACACTGTCGACGGCATGTGCGTCACATGACAGGAATATGTTGTCGACCCACCTAACTTCTACACTTGGCGAATGTGTAAATAGATTCTTCTACATTGCCCGATTTAGGTTTTCTGGAGGATGTGATAATTGTCCGAAAATAAAAAATTTTACTTTTCACTCGAGGGAAGGCTTGAGCCAAGGACCTCTCGTTGCGCAGCTGCTCACGCAAACCATGGGACAAAGCTGCTCCTGAGCTCACAGAACCCTTCATGTTGCCTAACTTGCGTATGGACTACTCAGTTTGTATATTTTGCTTATTTTTTTCATAGTTCTACACAACTTCTTCCTGTTTTCTCGATTGATCAGTTTTTCAAGGCCTACCCATTGTGCCAAGTTATAGCTAAATCTGAGGGGGTTGCGATTGGGAGGTTCCATTGTGAGCAATGTACTTTCATTGCTGTGGAGTATTCGTCTTCCAGTGTTACGTATTGGTTATATTAGCCAGTTATTGGTACAAGAGGTTTTGAACGTGAACTGTGCTTACGGACTCCATACACGAGTCCCTAGTCAACTGGGTACTATGCAGGGTGCTCCCGTGTGCGAGTGTCGACAGCGCTGTAATGGAGAGAGCAGCAGTGGTGGAGAATCGAACCTGTGCAGCACATGGCGTCCTCGAATATGGCGGGGTGCAGGCAGGCGGGCACCGTGCTAACAGCCCGGCCGCCGGCCCACCCGGAATTAATTTCGCCCCCGCGCGCGGGGCGCCAGGGCGGCAGATCGGCGCGCCGCCCATGACCCGCGGGTCGAAGGCCCGGCCAGCTGCCGCCGGTATTGGCTGCCCGCCCCCGCAGCACGCGCCGGCTCCATTGTGGTCGTTACCGGAAGTATCAACAGCGCGGCGCTGCCTGCCTGTGAATTAGTAATCACCTATAGACGCCGCACGCCAAAGGGCCGGGGAAATGTCGTAAAGGCGTCAAAACATGCCGGATCGGCGTACGTGGGTTTAGTGCCCAGCATAAAAATTCCAGAGGGACATTTAATTAATGGGATTTACCAGGTACCCATTCGCTTGATTCATTTATTTCCCCACAACACTCATGGCAGTAACACAGATATACGCAGATATATGTATATAATACGAATGTTGACTTTAATGTAATTTATTTACCGAACGGTTTCCGTCCAAGACCATATACTGTTCAATAAGGTAGAACAATTCTGTATACAATTACTACGTGAAATGCTGACGCAAGGTGATTAGCACTTCCATTTCACATAGTACACTATGTGATCACAAGTATCCGAACACGTGGCGGAAAATGACTTACAAGTTCGTGGCGCCCTCGATCCGTAATTCAGTAAGGTATTGGCCCACCCTTAGGCTTGATGTCAGTTTCCACTCTCGCGGGCATACATTCAATCAGGTGCTGGGAGGTTTCTTGGGGAATGGCAGCGCAATGTTCACGGAGTGTTACACTGACGGGAGGTATCGATGTCGGTCGGTGACACCTGGCACGAAGGCGGCGTTCCAAAACATCCCAAAGGTGTTCTCAGGGATACAGCTAAGGACTCTGTGCAGGCCAGTCCATTACATGGATGTTATTGTCGTGTAATCACTCTGCCACAGGCCATGCATTATGAACAGGTGCTCGATTTTGTTTGAAGTTGCAGTCACCATCCCCGAATTGCACTTCTAAAGTGCGAAGCAAGAAGCTGCTTAAAACACCAATGTAGGCCTGTGCTGTGATAGTGCCACTTAAAACAACATGGGGTGCAAGCTCCCTTCATGAAAAATACGACCATACCATAACACCACCCCGCCTCCTAATTTACTGTTGGCACTACACACGCTGGCAGATGGCGTTCGCTGGGCACTCGTCATACCCTCACCCTGCCATCCGATAGCCACATTGTGCACCATGATTCGTCACCCCACACAGCGTTTTTCCACTGTTCACGGTTGAGCAATGTTCACGACTGAACAATGGAAAAACGTTGTCTGGGATATGTTGGTAGCTCATCTGTGACCTCACAGGAGTAAAAGCTAAGTGCCGTCATACAATACGACAAGATTTTGGGAGATATAGATAGGAGCGATTTTCAGTTGGAAAGTACGTAATGAGCAAAACCTTTGCATTTAATTTACGTTATATGCTTTGGTACGTGCGTTCCACACAAAAAATATATTTCTAAACATTCATTGTGGTGTCTGTTTGTTCTTATATCGTGTCTCCCTACGACTTTCGCGCAACAACGCTCTGAGCGTGTTTTTTAGGGAATCAACTAGTTTGAACCTAGGACCTGTTGCTGGTAAGGAGACGTCAGACCACACATGACATGTAGAATTCAGAAGAGTTCAGTGAAACTAGCGATGATATAACCAAATACTTAATGATCTCAGCGTCAGCTCCACTGCACTCCCTGTAAAACAATCTTAATACTAACTAAATTTAGTGGAAGGGGTTCAAGGCTTTCCTATTTTTAGTTAGCTGGTAAAATAACGTCGAAAAAGCAGTTAAGTTTACCATTGGAAATTTTATTCTACTCACAAAACAATGTTTATAAATTGCACTATTGATAAAAGGAGATGTTTTAATACAGGATGGTAAAAACCAACTGCGTTCAACAAAATTATGAACGAATATTCCATGAATGGGTTTCCACGTTCTACAATCGATCGAAGGATGACCTATGCCGTATCACATCTATAATCTAGGTTTAATTTAAGTTTCACAAAAGGGAAAACTATCAAAATGGTCTACAGTGACCCTCGATTATCTTGAATTACTTATCTAACTTGTCGTAAATTAGAGTGGCTGTTGTGGCTTCTCAATAACTATATAAAAGAAAAATCATCGCGTTTCAGATCTGTTCTTCAAGTGGCAAATTTGAACACCATGAGTTTTAATTAACGATCGACACTAGTATTACGCAAAAAAGGGGTGTAACAGATGAGACTTCTGCAGTTCTCAGTGAAGCCTTATGCGCTCAAAAATGCGGCATCGCGTGCGTTCATTACCTTGTCGGTGTTTAGGCAGCGTCAGGGAAGCGGCGGGCAGCACAGCTCCGCTCACCTCGCCATCTCGGAAGTAACTCTCCTAACTTCTCCTTACTACAATTTACCGAAGTTGGTTTAAAAAAAACTATCTGGCTGTGTTTTCATCTGACCAATCAGGTTCTCAATGTTAACCTTAAGCTCCGCCTACAAAGATTCTGTCTATCCAATGAGAAACGTTATACATTTCGTGGTGAGGCAATGTTTTTAAAGTTTGCAACGTAACAGAGACGCTAAAAAGTCTCACTCTAAAACCTGCAGCTGGTGTGGTCCTTTTAGCGTTATCTAAGATCTATACTGTTCTTGTGGAAGGCTCTATCTTTTAACATCGGCTGGGGGGTGTTCCTTGACGTACTTGAGACGCGAAAAAGTCTCACGCTAAAACGTGGGGGTGGTGAGGCGCTAGTGGTTAGCTGGCGACGTGGGTGACCAGTCCGTCCCTTATCGTAGGGCCTTCTAGTTTAACGTGGTTCTGCTCTCGGCTTCTGTTCTCGTTTCTCCACTCGGAACTGCGTCGGTCTCTCGGTGGGAAGGTACGACATGGATTTAGGCATTCTTGTGTTAGTCTGTGGTATTCCATTTGCTCACTCGTTACTCGTATTACTTTGGTTAATTTAATGTCACAATTTATTCGGAGCTATGTGACATACTGCTAGATTTGCTTATTATGTCAGGGTTTTCATGGAAGGTGTTGGATTTGCCTGACACTTTACATATTGGCCAAGGATGTAGACTGAAAATCATTATCGGCGCTAGAGAACAGGTGGCCATGTGTTCCCACCAACAAAGGTTATCTATCGATCGCCCATTCCGAACACCAAAAGCGACTAATCTTGTCTGGCACTTTCCAGAAAATTTGTCAAATACAACCAAGGACAAAGCAAACAGCCGATGTGGACCATGCACAAGGAGGTCTTCAATAGGAGACACCTTACTGGTGTGCACAGTACCAAGTTCTCTGTGGAACACCGTTTTTTAAGAAACTTCACACAGAAAAAACTCGCAATTTCTTGAAAACAAAATTTCATTACTTTTTTTAACACATTCAATTCGATTCCGATTCACATCATTATTAACCCTTAAAATCAACTAATGTTTTAAACAGGGAGCAAAGCATATGGCTTGACAGCACCAGCCAACGCTAGGACAAATTATTCCAGAGGTGAGGGAATGCTCACGACAAGTTCGCACTACAGGAGTTCACTACAGCACTACTCTGTAACCAGCCATTCGAGAACAAGAATCCCCTGTAGTAGAATACTAATGAAGTATCCACGAAAAACCCCCGAAATTTGCGGTGGAGCTCGGGCTAACTCTGTGTAATGACAACTGAGAATACAATGTCGTACTCCTTTTTCCTGGCCTTTCCTACGCAGGATTCTGCAGCCACTGCAGCAACCATCCGGGGGTACCGGAAAAACTAACTATGGCAATCTTTCTTACTATCACTGGGTCGGCATTTAAATTTGTGAATTCGACATTATTAGTAACACAAGGTAGCGTGAGGCCTGTGGCGTCTCTTTTCTTAAGTTTAAGATTTTTTACGTAGTTTTTATGTATAATTTAGTTACATATAAATAATGATAGCTTACGAATGTACTCGTATTTTTTGAAAGATAAGTTAATGTGTACAGATATGAAATGTCTATACACACGCCCACAAAAGAGGCAATTAAAACATAAATTTCGTTTTCTATAGTTACAAGTTGTCCTTGGATAGACTATACCATGGACGTTACAAGCTCTGTTGTACAGTTAATTTCATCTTTGGTGGTGTCAATGTCGTCATTTACTACTGCAACTTCAACGTAAGTTTATGTACTGTAGTGCAGCCAGCTTAATCTTCAGAGTTGTCAGCCAACATTAAAAGCAAACTTTAATGCCGTCAGACAGCTGTAAAGGTAAGTCAGCGTACTGGAAGTAGAATATATGCTCCACATAATGTCTGTGTAACTTTTCCGTACATCCCAATTTGTATCTGTTACAGTGCATATTGTGATGATGGTCTTGTTCATCTGAAGAGTGAAAACGCTCAATACAAAATACTAAATGCGATTTGTGGCTGTTTCCAAACACTCAACTTCATAACAGCTGAATGTTCAAGCACAGTGGCTAAGATCATGTAAGAGCAAGGAGGAACAAAACAGTACAAACATAATACAGACTACGTCGTAACGTGACGAGAATATTTTTTCACAGTTCATATATAAATTACAAAACAATGTAGACTCTTTCCTTGGCATTCGCATTCTCATTCTCATTCACATCACATTCTTTTGCTGATTTGATTCAGATTCTGGCTGCTGTTCATTGCAAAATAATGTAATTGGACGTTGAAAAAAAAAAAACTTGAAATCGAAGTATCATTCTCCAGTTGTGTGTCTTAATTAAGCAATCGTATTCATAACTTAAGTTCAGAAATATTGTGACACTAGCCACATATGTTAAAGACGAACTTTTTGTGGAAAAGCTTTGGGTCGGCCTCATCGACATTGAACCATGTTCTATATATGAAAAAGCAATCTGCAATTTTCGATATTACGTCAAAACCTTTACTGATTTCCCAGATGGGTGGCACAGTCAAACATTTTCGGTGATCTTATTTGTATTCCATTAGCCGAAATCACAGAGATGTAGTACAGTATTTTATCTCATTAGCATTTCGCACGAAAAGAAATTTACTTGATAATTTCTGAACCAAAGATATAGCACTATCGCAGCTCTGCTTTGAGTGGCCTGTAATAGAAAAATTGACATGATGATCTCTCCTTGGGCAAAAGATTCCGGATTAGTCCCCCATTCGGAGCTCCGATATGGGACTGCCAAGAAAGAAGTGACCATGAAAAAAAGACTACATAACTCACCTTAGGATAATATTCTACGAGTAGGAGCGTTGAATGTCAGAAGTTTGAACGTGGTAGTTGGTTTGTTGGGAGGGGACCAAACAGCGAGGTCATCAGTCCTATCGCATTAGGGAATTATTCGAAAGGAAATCGGCCGTGCCTATTCAAAGGAGCCATTCCGGCATTTGCCTGAAACGATTTAGGGAAATCACGTAAAACATAAATCGGGATGGCCGGACGCGGCTTTGAACCGTCGTTCTCAAGAACGCGAGTTCAGTGTGCTAACCACGGCGCCACCTCGCTCGCTTTTGAACGTTGGAGGGAAGCTAGAAAATCAGGAAAGGGAACTGACAGGGCTCGGTTGACATATTGTGCGGTCAGTGAAGTGAAATCAAAATTAAGATATCTGGTCAAATGAATGTAGGATAAGATCAACGGCTGCAGAATATGGTATACGGTGAACAGAGTGGTACGGCAGAGTGGGCTACTGTAAACATTCAATATCGGGCTGTTTCCATCAGAGTCTACAGTAAACAAACGCCGACAACTATAGTTCAGGTATACATGCCGACGTCGCAAGCAGAAAATGAAGAGATGGAGAAAGCACAGAACATAAACTGAGAGTAATGTGAAGAAAGACGAAAATAAGAAAAGTAGTAGATATAAGCATAGCAACATCAGAACTGGTGATTACGAAGCAGACGAAGACCTTGTAACCAAAGTAACCCATGACGGAAGAAGCAAGGAGTTAATAGAAAGCAGACTAGCACTACAAAAGAAGGCATTGTCGGCCAAAATATGCCTACTACTGTCGGACACAGACTTAATTCGTAAAAAAAAGTGCTCCTGGGAATGTACCTTTTGAGCGCGTCATTCTATGACATTGAGTCACAGACTGCAGAAAAACGGGAACAGAAGAGAATCGAAGCGTCAGAGAGATGGTACAACGGAAAAAGGTTGAAAATTAGGTGGAATGGTAAGTATGAAATGAGGTGGTTCTCGGCAGCATCGGCGAAGAACTGGGCGCTTGGAAAACACTGACAAGAAGGCGAGAGAGTATGATAAGACATGTGTTAAGACATCAGGGAATAACTTCCATGGTATTAGAGTGAGTTGTAGAGGGAAGAAACCGTAAAGAAAAACAGGAATTGAAATAGATACAAGTAATTTAAGAAGCAGGTGCAAGTGTTACTCTGAGATGAGGAGACTGACACACGAGAGGAAATCAAAAGTGACAGCACCAAACCAGTCGTAAGACTGACGAGCAACATAAAATAACGCACACTCTATCATTCATGAAAAAGGCCATGTAAGCTGAGGAAATCTAGTTGGAAAAGCAAGTACCTCTATGAAAGATTAGAAACATTTTATAAAATTATTACTGCCGCAGGTAAGCCATGCAATTGACTTGGGAGATTTGTGAGCCACTATCGATAGTGATTGGAATTTTCTCGAAAGATTTATTATGAGCAATATATTTATTTATGTTTGAATTATCTAAAAAATTTATGCCTTCGAGAATGGGCGAGGATGGTGACTGTTACATGAAGTACCTGTTATTGCCAAGGACTATGAAACAACTCGGGTTCGTGAACGCCCCTCAGGAAAGCTAGATTCAAAAGCATCGAGAGTGAAATTTCGGTTGTGACACAGTTGTGGACTAACCGCCCCACCGTTCAACAGTGCCAGACTGTGACGAAATAGATAGTTGAGGAAAGTACTGGCTGTTGGCATTGCGTTATACTTTGAATCAATCGTTAACAAACAGTGGAGGAAACTACGATCGCTTGGCACTGCACGATACTTTGAATCAGTTGCTATAATGCGTAGCATAAAAGTTTCAGTAAAGTACGCCTTTTCAATCGGAAAGAATTTAAAGAAGCTAGAGAAGATACATACCTCTGTTAAACGACTTGTTTCCAATCACGAGAACTTCAGGGATTGGACAAAAATTTTAGAAACACATCACATTATCGTGACTAATATGGTGAACCGTTGACATTCAAAGCAGCTTATAGTCGTCTCGGAATGATTAAAAATAGGTCCTGCATGATTTTCAAGGAAACCTCATCCATTCTTCCTACAAAATAGTGGCAAGTTCGGGAGACGATAGTGGATGTGGATAGCGACATACAGTTCCACAGTGACTTTTGCGGCTGTTGCCTTCTTCTTTTGCATCACAGTCGTCTTCAGTGACCGTCCGTCACCTTCAATACTCAGTACACACTTTCGTCCGCGGTGTGACTTACTGGATCATGTTTTCACACTTTCCCTAAGTGCAGTATAACTCTTCGATACGTTGTCTGTTGAAACACCAAACACTTCAGCTCTTTTGGTTACGGAAGTAAGCACCATAAACTTACCATCAATTTGCCCAAGTCCGAATTCACTTAGCTCCGACATAATGCACTCGCAATTGCTCGGAACTCTCTTCTGACTACGACTGACACTTGTAACACATGGAGAACATTGTACTGGTGCCGTGCGTGGTTAGATAAGACAAGGCAACTTGCAGACCGGACTATCATCTACATTTACACTCCTGGAAATGGAAAAAAGAACACATTGACACCGGTGTGTCAGACCCACCATACTTGCTTGCTCCGGACACTGCGAGAGGGCTGTACAAGCAATGATCACACGCACGGCACAGCGGACACACCAGGAACCGCGGTGTTGGCCGTGGCCGTCGAATGGCGCTAGCTGCGCAGCATTTGTGCACCGCCGCCGTCAGTGTCAGCCAGTTTGCCGTGGCATACGGAGCTCCATCGCAGTCTTTAACACTGGTAGCATGCCGCGACAGCGTGGACGTGAACCGTATGTGCAGTTGACGAACTTTGAGCGAGGGCGTATAGTGGGCATGCGGGAGGCCGGGTGGACGTACCGCCGAATTGCTCAACACGTGGGGCGTGAGGTCTCCACAGTACATCGATGTTGTCGCCAGTGGTCGGCGGAAGGTGCACGTGCCCGTCGACCTGGGACCGGACCACAGCGACGCACGGATGCACGCCAAGACCGTAGGATCCTACGCAGTGCCGTAGGGGACCGCACCGCCACTTCCCAGCAAATTAGGGACACTGTTGCTCCTGGGGTATCGTCGAGGACCATTCGCAACCGTCTCCATGAAGCTGGGCTACGGTCCCGCACACCGTTAGGCCGTCTTCCGCTCACGCCCCAACATCGTGCAGCCCGCCTCCAGTGGTGTCGCGACAGGCGTGAATGGAGGGACGAATAGAGACGTGTCGTCTTCAGCGATGAGAGTCGCTTCTGCCTTGGTGCCAATGATGGTCGTATGCGTGTTTGGCGCCGTGCAGGTGAGCGCCACAATCAGGACTGCATACGACCGAGGCACACAGGGCCAACACCCGGCATCATGGTGTGGGGAGCGATCTCCTACACTGGCCGTACACCTCTGGTGATCATCGAGGGGACACTGAATAGTGCACGGTACATCCAAACCGTCATCGAACCCATCGTTCTACCATTCCTAGACCGGCAAGGGAACTTTCTGTTCCAACAGGACAATGCACGTCCGCATGTCTCCCGTGCCACCCAACGTGCTCTAGAAGGTGTAAGTCAACTACCCTGGCCAGCAAGATCTCCGGATCTGTCCCCCATTGAGCATGTTTGGGACTGGATGAAGCGTCGTCTCACGCGGTCTGCACGTCCAGCACGAACGCTGGTCCAACTGAGGCGCCAGGTGGAAATGGCATGGCAAGCCGTTTCACAGGACTACATCCAGCATCTCTACGATGGTCTCCATGGGAGAATAGCAGCCTGCATTGCTGCGAAAGGTTGATATACACTGTACTAGTGCCGACATTGTGCATGCTCTGTTGCCTGTGTCTATGTGCCTGTGGTTCTGTCAGTGTGATCATGTGATGTATCTGACCCCAGTAATGTGTCAATAAAGTTTCCCCTTCCTGGGACAATGAATTCATGGTGTTCTTATTTCAATTTCCAGGAGTGTATATTCATGCATGCCTTCCACACTGAGTTTATTTCCGTCCACCGCATGTATAATAGATCACTTCTACCAGAAAACGGTATATTAGCTAATTGGTGAGATAGGCGGCCATGTTACATCTGTAGATCATCTCACATACCGATTTCCGTGTGAGTGGCTCGAAGACTGCTTAAAGGGTAGAACCCAGTATGTTATCCTCAATCGCGAGTGTTCATCAGAGACAAGGGTATCGTCAGGAATGCCCCAGGAAAGTGTGATGGGACCGCTGTTGTTCCTTGTATACAGACACAAATTATTTGGCGGGAACAGGGTGGGCACAAGTCTGTTTGCTGATGATGTTTTGGTGTACGGTACGGTGTTGTAGTTGACTGACCATAGGAAGATACAAGACGGCTTACTGTTAGGCAAAATTTCCAGTTGCTGTGATGAATGGCAGGAAGCCCTAAATGTGGAAAAATGTAAATTAACGATGATGAGTAGGAAGAACAAATCTGTAATGTTCGTTTACATTTTTACCTATGCCCAGCTTGACACAGTCAGGTCGTTTAAATATCTGGGCGTACAGTTGCAGAGCGATATGAGTTGGAACGAGTATGTGGAAACAGTGTTAGGGAAGGCCAATGTCGACTTCAGTTTATTCGGAAAATTTCAGGAAAGAGTGGTTCACCGGTAAAGGCAACAGCATATAGGACGCTGGTGCGGCGTTTTTCTTGAGTGCTGTTCGAGTGTTTGTCATGCGTACCTCATCCGATTGAAGGAAGATATTGAAGCAGTTCAGAGGAAGGCTGCTAGATTTGTTACCAGTAGGTTTGAACAAAATTTAAGTGTTTCGGTGATGCTTCGGGAACTGAAATTTCAATCCATGGAGGGAAGGCGGCGCTCTTTTCGGGATACACTGTTGAGAAAATTTAAAGAACCGGCATTTGGAAGCTGACTGGCCGAAAGATTCTGCTCCCGCCAACATACATCGCGCGTTAATGACCACGAATTTAAGATACGAAAAATTAGGGCTTGTACACAGGTTTACAGACAGTCGTTTTCCTCTCGCTCTATTAGTGAGTGGAACTGTATTGGAAACGACAGGGTCCCTCCACCACGAACCTTACGGTGACTTGCGGAGTATCTATGTAGATGTAGATGTAAATGTATATTCAGCCACTTGACGTTCCTCCATCATCAGTTGTCCAGTAGAGATGTGATTGGTTTTCCTTAGTTTTCACTCCTCCCTCTGATGTTGGTAACCACCTCAGATGGTATTCAATAACCTTACTCCCTCTGGAATAAGAAGAAAGATAAAATACGTACTCTTGTTTTCTTAGGAAAATTTTCTTGATTTCTGACGTCCTCTTCACAGTAGACTACCATAATTCCCAAAGAAACCTACTATCTTTTACATAACTGCATGCAAATAAAGGGCTGAAGCACTTCAGTAAAATAAATATCTGTTCAGTATGAGATTGGCGATACTGTGGGCAAAAAGGCATTATGTAGCTGCCTACAAGCAAACATTATTTGCAATTCCTTGTGGCTATTCTCATACAGTGGTAGTCCTGTCCTATAAGCATTTGTTACCTATTACTCGTAAAAAAATAAAAATTTAAATCTTGATGTCATAAACGAAACAGCTACTCCAGCCGGATTAACAACAATTACCGATGAGTGACCCTTATTTGAAGTGTTGGTGAAAGAAAGGGCAATACCATAGTAAGGTCATTGAATACCATCTGAGGTGGTTACCAACATTAGTTCGCACAATCATTCATCATTCATTTGTCTGACATATAAATGAATTTAGCTCTCTCTGTTATCCTAATAGGTATGACTGACTCATTGACGGGAGCAAAACTGAGTTACGTATTTTTCAATAATAAATAAATGCCCTGTCCTTATGCAAATAGTCAGTATAACTTTTATTTTCCCTTAAGCAAATCTATATTTTTTCTGCAGAAAAATACTTTCTCTAAGATATTTGATACAAACTATAGCTTCAGAGATTTGATAAAAAATGTTTTTAATACACAAAATACTTCACTCACACGAAAATTATTGTTCATTCAAATAATATTTTCATTGATTTTGAGTAAATTTTATCCGTAATAGGATATGTGGTTCTATTTCTACAAATATCATACTAGATTTTAATATGTGTGCGTGTTTGTGTGTGTGTGTTTTCAATATATAAGCTGTAGCGTCAGACCGAAATGTAGGTTCTGCATGTGACAAAATATGAGATCTCGTTACATGTTGTGTTTCCAACATACTGACTGCGTTGTTTTTATTTCCAAAAGCAGCAATGTTTAACATATGTATACGTCATGATGAACAAAATCGATGCATCAGAAAACAATTTGCTGCCCCGAATAAACAGTCGCACAGATAGTAAATCCCGTGAAACACGTTTAAATGCAAATAACACAGTTAATGGATTCGAGTTAGGAAAAAAGTGTATATCTACAGTGCCGTGGTTGGAGCATGAGAGACGGACTCAGCGTAGTGCTGACATTGTTATCGGAAAGAAGTACATCCATCAACAGGATCTTCCCAGAACTTTAATCAGTTTCAGCGAATTCAAGAGTACGTAGGTCGAGACGTATGCTAGTGTCTGTAAACAGAATTATTTGTTTCTAAATCAGCAACAAAACAAAATTACTTATCACCTTCAAACATTTAATGCAATCCATTTCGCACGTGAATATTCTTCTAGAGACAGTAAAGCTGTAGTCTGCCTAATATGTGATCATAAAGCTGTCCATACGTGTTATGAAATCCAGTCCCATATGAACACTAAAACGTTTTGCGTGAAATAAAATCGGGGACACTGCGTATACAAAAAGTCGTCGTTGACTAATTACACTTGACAACCTCGGGAAATACGATTGCAATACAATATTTCACTGTCCTATACTAACAGTATTCGCTTTTTTCAAACGTTTTGCAGTATGTTAACCGCGCACTACAAATTAATAGTAAACAATCGTTAACAGATATTATAAGATACGAGCCGTATCATTCTCTGTAAAACTGGTTTGTCGTGGAGGTGTCAGAAAATTATCGTACGTTATTATCTCCTTCATGCCGGTATAGCGTTTAAATATAGTTGCGTCCAAGTGCGACAAACTGTGACGATCGCATGCAGACCACTGCACACATCTGTTAACAAGATATCCATTTACTGCAAAGGTACTCCTCCTTCATGTGTTAGCTCGTTCCCTGCAGTTGGGAAAACACGGCTGGTTTCCTAACAGGACAGAGCTATAAGAAGTCTGATCCTATTGAAGGTGATGCGATTCTTCCAAATTTGATGTGACTTACCTGAACGTTACATGGATACTTATAATATAACGTGTATTCCAGAATATAGTGCAACTTGGCATTTTTTTATACTTAAATAGCGTTGCCAGAGGTGAAAGAGGTGGTAAGCGTCACAAAAAATTCCAGTATCGATTAGGCGTTAATCTCATACCATTCCGTCTAGGCCTGCACTCACCCACATTCTCTTTGTAGACATATAAATAATTATGTGGCCCACGTGGATCAAAATTGTTTCACACAAGGCATACGTGCAGATACACGTGCTGCAGTAATAACAAACAGCGAGCCAACTTCGCACTATACCAACTGAAGCCACTTATACGAAGAATCGATAAAATATGGCGAATATATGATTTCTGTGAACTTCATACAGCTGCAATTTTTTTACGAAAGGAACGCAGAAAGACCAAACACGTTTTATAAGACCACTGAATCGCAACACTGTTATGACTGGAGGCTTCAGTTGTTTACCTATTTTTTGGTTTCTTTCAGTTGCGAAGATCGGTGATCTCTCTTGTACCTAACATTGCTTAGTCATCCTCTAACAGATAATATCAATTGTTACATAATATAACCGTAACATTAATAATAATTATAACATCGACTGATAAAGTCACAGTAATTACCAATACATTTACAGCATAGGAAGCTGTATTAACGTTGGAATAAGTTCATTTCTCAAGGTGTCAACGAAAATATGCATGTGCTAATAACAAAGTAGGAAGAATAGATTCTGCAGGAAACGTTACTTGCACCAAGGAATAATGACAAGTTTAACGGAAAAGTAAACAAAAGAGTTAAGAAAACACATAACCACGGGGAAGAAACGTACTGAGAAGGGGAAGTCTATTCTGAAAGTATTTGTATGGAGTGTAGCTATGTTGGAAGTGAAACATGGATGATAAATGGTTTAGACAAGAAGAGAATAGATGATTTCGAAATATGGTGCTACAGAAGAATGCTGAATATTAGATGGAAAGATCACGTAACTAATGAGGAGGTACTGAATAAAATTGGGGAGAAGGGGAATTTGTGGGTCATTTTCACTAGAAGAAGGGATCACTTAGTAGGACACGTTCTGAGGCATCGAGGGATCACCAATATAGTACTGGAGGGCAGCGCGGAGGGTCAAAATCGTAGGGGAGACCAAGAGATGAATACACTAAGCAGATTCAGAAAGAAGTACAATGCAGTAAGTACTTGAATATGAAGAAGCATGCACAGGGTAAGGTAGCATGGAGAGCTGCATGTAACGAGTCTCTAGACTGAAGACGACAACAACAACAGAGAAAATAGTAAGAATTTGAAACGAAAAGATTATTGAACCCAGCATCGTAACCGCAAGGTTAAGAAGAGGAAGCAAAAATATCTAAATCAACGGTCTTGCACCTGCAGATGATTTTGCCATACGTCCTGAAAAAGTGACACCTGCTGTAACACAAATAAATCTTCTGGAAGAAATAGCTAGCAGAACTGGCTTAAGAATTTCTGCAGGAAAAAACAAACTTTGTAACAAATGTTAAGGATGCTCCAAAATTTCTAAACATAAATACTGGCCAGGTAGAGAGGGTAAGAAAATTCAAATACCTATGAGAGATAATCCAGGAAAATGATTTGGAAAACCATGCAATAGAGGAAAGGCTGCATAAAATGGGGAGATAATGTGGCATTACCGAAGACATCTGCCATAAAAACTTCCTATCCAAAAACACAGAAGGGAAACCAGAGTGCCTAGATGCAAGTGGATGCCTGGCATTAGATTACAAAAATGGTTGAAATGGCTCTGAGCACTATGGGAGTTCACTTTTAAGGTCATCAGTCTCCTAGAACTTAGAACTACTTCAGCCTAACTAACCTAAGGACATCACACACATCCATGCCCAAGGCAGGATTCGAACCTGCGACCGTAGCAGTCGCGCGGTTTCAGATTGTAGCGCCTAGAACGTCTCGCCCATTAAACTACAATTTACATAAATTACAAGTACTAGACATGTGAATTATAAGGAAAATATTAGGCCTACAAAACACAGCGAAGTAATTCTGAAATATACCAAAATGTAGAAAATATTTCAAGCACAATTAGGGAAAAAGGCATGTTTTTTGACAATAGTTTAACTAATAAGATTTTCAAATACTTGTGGGGTAAAAAGTCCACAACAAGCTGGCTGAACGAAGTAAAAAAGGATTTAGAAAGAAACAATATAAAAATAGAAAATATGAAGAACAGATAAGCCTTTCAGGAAGAAGTATTGGAAGTATTCCAAGTCGGGGTAGCCAAGAAGACTGGTTCAAGATTGTCTTAAGATAGAAAGATGAACATAGTGAACAGAGGAAGACGTACTGAAAGAAAGAACAGAACGAAGACTAGAAACTGAAACTTTGTCCTTTGATGTCCTATTCGCAATTTAAAAAAAAATTAAAAACTTCCGTCTACATAATTTATTGGTGGCCAAGTACTTTGCTCTGTTCAGGACTTTTTTAGCAGAACCTGTTGAGACCGATTAATGCTTGTATGTAATTAATAATATTACATAATGTGAATACTGCACAGAATACGACTTCTGTACAAATTTTGTGCAGTAATGTGATCATTGTAAATATGTGCTGCAAAATATTTTCCATTTTCCTTAATTTGATAATGCCTTGCTACAATAGCGCAAGAATTATTTCATGCAACTAGCCTAATTGAAACATTTTTAAATGTAAATATGCCTAAGACTGTTTATTTTGAATTTTAGTTTATTTGTTTATTTTTTTGACCGGTTCCAGATCACAAGGCAATTTCACGTGATACGTTTTTCGCATTAGGTCCGTTGTGCTGCCACCTGCTGCCAGGTACTCTATATCAGCAACCTCAGTAGTCATTAGACATCGTGACAGATCAGAATGAGGCCCTCCGGGCACTTACGGACTTCGAACAAGGTCAGGTGATTGGGTATCACTTGTGTCATAGGTCTGTACGTGAGATTGTCACACTCCTAAACATCCCTCCTCTGTTCCCGATGTGATAGTGAAGTTGAAACGTGAAGGGACACGTACAGCACAAAAAATCTTAAGGGCGACCTCGTCTGTTGACTGACAGAGACCGCTGACAGTTGAAGAGGCTCATAATGTGTAATAGGTTACATCTACACAGACCATCACAAAGGAGTTTCAAACTGCATAAGGAAACGTAGGCGGGAGGTAAGAAAAAATGGATTTCATGGTCGAGCAGCTGCTCAGAAGCCACAAATCGCGCCAATAAAATCCAAACGTCGCCTCCCTTGGTGTAAGGAGCGTAAACATTGGACAATTTAACGGCGTGAAACCGTTGTGTGGACTGACGAATCACGGTACACAATGTGGCGATACGATGGCAGGGTCCGGGTATGGCGAATGCCCGGTGAACGTCCTCTGCCATCGTGTCTAGTGCCAACAAAAAATTCGGAGGTGATGGTGTTATGGTGTGGTCGTGTTTTTCATAGAGGGGGCTTCCACCCCTTGTTGTTTTGCGTGGCACTATCACAACACAAACCTACATTGATGTTTTAATCACCTCCTTGCTTCCCAATGTTGAAGAGCAATTCGGGGATGACAAGTGCGTCTTTCAACACGATCGAGCACCTGTTCATAATGCACGGCCTGTGGCGGAGTGGTTACACGAAAATAACATCCGTGTAATGGACTAGCCTGCACAGAGTCATGACCTGAAATCTATAGAACACCTTTGGGATGTTTCGGAACGTCGACTTCGTGCCAGGTCTCAGCGACCGAAATCGATACCTTTTCTCAGTGCAGCGCTCCATGAAGCATGGGCTGCCATTCCCCAAGAAAGCTTCCACCACCGGACTGAACGTATGCCTGCGAGAGTGGAAGCTGTCATCAAGGCTAAGGGTGGGCCAAAACTATACTTAATTCCAGCATTACCGATGGGGAGCGCCACGAACTTGTAAGTCTTTTTCAGCCATGTGTCGGGATACTTTTGATCACATAGTGTACTTTCAGGCCTATTACTCTCGAAACGTTGACAACATACTCAGTTACTCAGTCGCTTATATTCAAAAGGGATTTTCTGTAATATTCTTCCCGATCTGTCTTAATATCGTTTTCCATCTGTCCAGCATATTTTTAACAGTGCATTAGACTATTACACGCAACATGTAACAGGACCAAGCCTAGTAAAGCATTTTTCTTAGCATCGACCAAAACTGTATTATTCACGTGTTGGTTTAGATTATTTGTCATTGGCGTTCGGAAACAATTTCGTAGTGGGTCCTGCTGCGGTTAGCCTGAACAAATTAAATTTTAATTAATTAATGAGTAACTAAATAAATTAAATTGAATGCATCAAATACCATTAAAAGTAACAAATCGTCGAGATGCGCAATCTACTCAAACTGCTGATAATATTGTTTTATATAGTTTTTTTAATGAGATCATGGTGTTCCCTGAATGTTATTATGGTTACCTATTTACAGACACTGACACTTTTATGATGTTTTATAACTCTGTATTTATGAATTATTATTTTGTAAATTTATTTATTGCAAAAACTGTGTTCAGGAAACCACTTCGTTTTAATCTGTTAAGTTCAGAAGCTACTTCATCACGAAGGGCGTAAGGCACCGGAAGTGCGTGATAATATTTTGATTAAACATTGTTTCTGAGCGCAAAGTGTGCTTGAAAATTCCTTACATGTCAGATTATGCTATCCGACAAATGTCCCTGTTTTCTAGAAACCCGGTGAATGCTGTTACGTGGAACTTGAGTCTCAACAGATTGCGCGTTGTCCTACATATGTAAAATACTGGGATACGAGCGTGACAGAACAACTACGAATGGTACTGAGGCAGTTGTATTTCGAAATTTTGCTTTCAAGATACAAGTACCAAAAACAGAGATATATTCGTCTCTGTAGATTGTGAGGTGCAGACGTGATTGCTCGGAAGTAGTCTGATTAATCAGTGTCACTGAAGAACCTATAGGTTCATTTACATTAAGTTGCACCCCCTAATGGAGAATAACTGTATTTAGAAGGGTAATTAGAAGTACTAGAGATGAGAATTATAAGGAAAATATTAGCACCACAAAACACAGCGAAGTAATTCTGAAATATACCAAAATATAGGAAATATTTCAATCCTTAGAGCGTACAACGAATCTCTGTTTTTAAGCTAACAATCAGGTTCCACACATACATTTACAAAAATCGTTTCTCAAAATGTGACCTTCCCGAATCTGTACCTTCAGTACCATTAACATACCTGGTTTCTTAATCGGTACCCTCTATGGCTTTAGTTGGCCTTAGGATACGCAGTCAGCGAGGACGTAATAAGTCCAAGGAATAATATGACCAAACGTCAGAATAACAAATTATAAACTCTCAACGTAGCGTTACATCCATAGTTACATGTCATAAACTACACATAGGAAATAAAATACAAATTCTTAACAAACTGAATTGCTTAGATTGGCATATCGACAATCAGTTAGCTTGCACACGAACATCACTGAAATAATTCTTAATTTTATATTCTATGCCACTGCATGGGTCGTTATCCAATCTTTACATTTTATACACAGAACCATGACTTCTTTCCGATTTTCCTTGCACAACTGACATAACAAATTCACTTTGTCATTTGTAGGAAATTTAATGTAGTTAAAACTTGTATATGTGTACGTTTTCGCTTTAAGTTTTCGAGTTGTTCAAGAAAAGCATTAGAAAGTAACTTCTCAGAATTGTTCTTGAATAATTAAAGACCTATCGCCTCTAAAGGAACATTTAATGACATTAACTTTCCTAAAAGAAAGTTTACGTTCGTTTATTCTGTAGGACTAATAGTTTGTGAATAGCGAGTGGGAGATTGTGAAAATCATGCGCGTGGCATTTGAAGATGTTGCAGGTTGCATGAAACCATTAGGTAGGGGGAACTGAATACTCATCTTTGATGAAACTTCTATCATCATGGCCATAATCCTCTTGCCTCTATAACATTTATTGCTATGTCCTGACATACTGATGTGGGGTAAGCGTTACATGACAAATAAGCAATGTTAGCTTGTGTTATGACATTTCCAGGATTTGAACGTAGCCACAAAGATACTTGTTCTTTTTAGTTGATCTTTAATGTTTTAAGGAATGATCTGTCCAGCTGCTGCAGACGATGAGGTATGTGTGCAGGAACTGAGAGCAGGATTACGCCATAGTCTTTGGCTAACTGAATTGCCTCCAAATTTTTTGTGTGTGTGTGCCATGTCCATTCAGTAACAACAAAATTTATTTTTGGTTCCTTTTTCTACTTTTGTACTTTTTATGCAATGTTCTAGCCATTGCACAAAATGTTGTCATGTTATCTATATGTTCGTCATGCTTCCTTAAATGAAAATATCTGACGGATGAATTCGCCTGCTCCATTTATTGTATCATTACACATACAAAAGTCGCTGTAAGACTCCTTTCCCCGCCTATGATTGCGACCAATTGGTGTTTACCTATTCAGTCAATCACTGCAGACGGTTTGAGAACTGTGGATAATACAGCTTCATCCATGTTATGTGGTTGGTCACTGGTAAATTTAATATTAATGTAGTATTTCCAGATATCTATCAGAAAGCTCATTAAAACTCTCAAGTCCCCTCCTTCGGCCGATCAGTATTACATTGGAAACTCGCAAGGACAAACTGGGATGAACTTAGACTACCTGTAATACCATTTTTAATGGATCTCCTTTTCTTCTTTATTGAAGCGATGCTGTAGATGATACTTCTCAGCAAGTTCGTAGACAAGTTTCCTTAATTAAATAGTGGGTACTCCACAGAATATAGACTTTAAATTAATTATACGCTGTGCTAATCCATCTTCCATCTCTAATGACATAACATTATTTCTTCCAAATTTTGATGCTTTATTTAAGCCCTTCAAATGTAGGCTTTGGTAAATTATACCTTCTACATACGTCATTAAACCCAATGTCACCATTCCGTTCCACTATTTCAGTAAAGCTTCGTCCACATCTTCTTTTAAAACTAATATATATATATATATATATATATATATATATATATATATATTCAAAAGAAGATGTGGACGAAGCTTTTCTGAAATATCGGAATGGTGAAATTGTCTTTAATGACGTATGTAAAAGGTATATATATATATATATATATATATATATATATATATATATATATATATATATATATATATATATTACTGTTAAAGTAACATAATTGGTCAATCCTAGAAGTAACCGGTGAAACTTAATATTTACATCGTAGTGTGGAAGTCCGAAGTTTCTAATTACGAGTATATGCGTAGATTTCAAGCTTCTACCAACACACATTGGTAAGTCTTAGAATTTACCAATTAGAACTGGTAAAAGCTGGATCGAAGACTCTCGTCTCCGTCGTGCAGGTTCAGAGAAGTTTCATTCCTGCCAATCTTGTGTTTCCTTGTTGGCAGTTATGAGTTCTCAGTCCTCTCACCGCTGCGTAGTTTCAGTTTCGAGCGTCATGCGTACGATCATCTTTGCGACTCATTTTAGTGGTGTTTCTTGTGCAGCTTTGTATCAGAATGAGTGTTGTTATACGTAACAAATTTTAGGAACTTTTAAGTGAATCAGTGAATAAGAAGAAGGACAAAATTTTATGTAACTGCTGAACACTATAATATTCTGTTACGTGAAGTAAAAAATTCTTTTCCAGTAAAAAATCACAGACGTTTGAAGCAATATGATGTTCTCAACATCGGAGGTGTAGAGAAACTCATAGCACCGGTGTCTGCAGGAAAAGACAAAATTCGATATTACGTTAGTTTTTATGAACTGTTTAACGTGCTACATGAGACCCACACTGCTATAAGCCATTGCGGCCGAAGCCTGATGACTGTGGAGCTAATCGTAATTAGAAGAATGTGACTTTTGAATCAGTCGCTACGCATTTGAGATTATGTAAACCATTTCACAAAAAGCAGACAACATTGAGAAGTTGTACTGTAGTAAAACCTATCATACACAGTGAAATGAATTCACGATGCCAAATCGACTTAATCGACATGCAGGCAAGTCCAGACATTAAGTCGAAGTTTATGTTTATCTGCCAAGATCATTTGATAAAATTTGTTATCCTATGCACACTGTCTTCTAAAAGGGCTGATGAAGTAGCGTACCATCTTCTGGACATTTTTATCACCTTTGGTGCTTCAGGTATCCTTCATTCTGATAATGGTAAGGAGTTTTGTAACCAAGTCATTCAGAGCTTATCTGGGTTGTCGATTGATATAAAGATAGTCCAAAGAAAAAAATGGCTCTAGGCACTATGGGACATAACATCGGAGGTCATCAGTCCCCTAAACTTAGAACTACTTAAAGCTAAGGGAATCACACACGTCCATGGCCGAGGTACGATTAGAACCTGCGACCGTAGCAGCCGCGTGGTTCCGGACCGAAATGCCTAGAACGGCTCGGCCACCGCTGCCTCTAGTCCAAAGGAAGCCGAGGCAGAGTCGTACAAAGTGGGCGTGGCCAGAGTTACACGTGATATATGGAGATAATCTTTATCAGAGATAAAACTTAACTATCGATCATAATCTCGTCACAGATAAAACTGTCTAGCAATTCTGTAGAGCGACTGTCCAAATATCACTAAGTTTCATGGTCTCTTCTTTCCGATTAAAGTTGTCCCTATGTTTATATATTTCAATTGCTTCTCTACAAAGCCGTGGGTAATAGTTCGTCGTCATAGATAAAATTTTTGATTCGGTAAACTTCATTTGATGATTTCCTGACTGAAAAGCGTGTTCTGCTACAGCCGATTTGTCTGTTTTCCCTAATCGGCAAAAACTTGTGTGTTCTTTTAACCGTGTATTTACGCTTCTCTTCGGAGGAGAAACACCCCGCTGGAGATGTCCAGCGCAGCTCTGGACGAAACGTTAGGAGCTGAAGAGTTTCTTGGACCACAACCTTACATCCCGGAAGGTTTACCAGAAGATATGTCATCCGGTCGTGAAAGCCTTCATACTGTCATCGAAAATATGTTGTCAGCTTGGATGGAAATAAATGCAAGTTCAAAATGGTCTGAAGGGTTAACGTTCGGGCAAGCAATGAAAAATAGGGCACATCATGAAGGGAGCAGATGTTCAACATTTTAAGCCATGTTTGGGGTTCCAGCGAACATGGGCATTGTAATCTCCGTTGTTCCATGTGATTTAATAAAAAATATAAACGCTAACAACACTTGGAAACACTTTTAAACACCACTTCCACTGACTCACATGAAATCGAAAATGACGGCGAAGGAACTGTTGCCAGTGAATCAAGTAGTGGAACAAAAGGAACGCAGGTAGAAAGTGCGGCTGCAGCACATGTTGAGGCACCAGAGACACAGGATTTAAGGACAGCTAGCAACGAGACATCGTCACCAGCTGATGGTTATGAGAGACGCTGACAACAGCGTTAATAAAGTGAAACGGACCCGAGAAGCTGCCAAAGAAGGTCTTCAGTTGCAGGCAAAGAAAATGAAAGCAGCCTCATGTAACAATTTTTCAAAACCTTCAGTTGGACAGAATGTGAGAATTACAGTACTGGATATAGACAGGGCCAAAATGGATGCAAAATCTGTAATAGCAGTAGTGATAAATATTCAAGATGACGAATTTTATAAACTTGGAACCAAAGTTCGTACACTGATGTCATTGTACACTAGGAACCAATTGAAGTTGAACAACGAGAATTTTATTAACGTCGAAGTAGTAGCAAGAGAAGAAATTAGTCTACGGGAAGTGGTTGCCAAATAATCTTTTGTTGGAGGACAAGAGTTGAAAAAGTGCAATTGCTTAATAAAATATTCAACTAAAACATGCTTGTGTAAATCGTCTTCTGTATTACGTAATTCGAAATGCCACAATAGTCAGCCTTCTTGTAACAAAATTTAACGTTCATAAGGTTACATTTTTAACGACATTTTTCACACATATGGAATATTGCTCATTACAATCACATTGAAACGCAAGAATGTTTAAAATACATAATCTTACAATAAATACTAACTATTTCAATAAATTGCTAAGCTGATTTTTTGATGAATACGGTTTTACCAGTTGGTATCCTAAGATCTACCAACGTCTCTTGGTAAAATTTAGAAATCTATTCATGAAATAAGGAGTTTCGGACTTTTAGCACATCGTGATGGTAAGTCTTGGGTTTCAATTCTAGGATTTATCAATCATCACTTTTACAGTAACATATGCGTAGACAACTTTGTCTATGAGATCTCTAGAATTTTCTACCGTTTGATTATCCTTCAATAAATGACAGAGTACAATGAAAACAGACGTGCAAAAACAAGATTGTTTTATCGCCGTATTTTTTTCTGAAGCTGTTTACAAATGTGTACGATAATGTAACAAAACAGCCAAACTTACTGGTTAATAATTTCTATCGCAAGAGTCAGCGGTATGTTCTCTTAGTTTAGCTTAGTCTCACGACTATTTTGTTCACTTTTGTAGCTCTTGGCGGTGCAGTTTATAAACGTGGGTTCAGATGTTACTGGAATGCGGACTAGGGATATGACACGAGTAACGCAACTTTACCCTATCTATCTGAATAGGTGCAGATTGATTGCAAATCTGTAAAAACATGAATGGTGTATGGTTTATTCTGTCAATGTGACCTCCAGTTCAGAGTTTCGAAAGACTCGTCTTGCTTGTATTTGGCGACAGACAGACCTTTTCGCTATTTGTCCATGTAAGGAGAGTTGATTTCAATTAGCCAAGTTAGCCGGCCGGAGTGGCCGTACGGTTCTAGGCGCTATAGTCTGGAACCGAGCGACCGTCGAATCCTGCCTCGGGTATAGATGTGTGTGATGTCCATAGGTTAATTAAGTTTAATTAGTTCCAAGTTCTAGGCGAAGTTAAGTCTCATAGTGCTCAGAGCCATTTGAATCAATTAGCCAAGTTAGGCACTGGACCGTTGCTTTGTGATTCGCACTCCTGTGTCTGCGGGTTCCGGTAAATATTGCCATTCGGAGAGGGTAGAGATTCAGACTGGAAGATCAGATTAATTTGCATTTCTTCAACGCTGGATTGAAGTGGAACAACGTGTAATTTGCTCTCCTTTGAAGGACTCTCATGTTTTGCGTGCGCGCTGACCTGTGACTGTCGGCATTACGCTTGGCAGAAGAAGCAGTCTTTGTGACAAAGCGTGACATAAGCCTTGACTCGAAAGTTCAGAGCACCTGAATTTGCAGTGTAAGTGGCTGGGCGCCTACTGTCATACTTACGCCATGATTTACGTTTGTCACCAAAATGAGCTATGCCTGGCAGAACCCGGTCAAAACTAGTCGCGGTGAGTGTAGCAACAACAGGCACATTAAAGATCCGCGATGTCATGTAATTCCTCAGCTACGATTTCTTTAAGAAAATCACTAAGACAAGGACTGCGATCCTTTAGAATTTCAGCCAATGTTACATAGTCTGCAGTCTTCTGAATAATGGCAACGAGAAGCATTTTGACTTGAAGAGGGTGTTTCAAAAATGTCCGGTATATTTGAAACGGCAGTACAAACTAAACGAGCAGCGATAGAAGTACACCGTTTGTTGCAATATGCTTGGGACAACAGTACATTTTCAGGCAAACAAACTTTCGAAATTACAGTAGTTACAATTGTCAACAACAGATGGCGCTGCGGTCTGGGAAACTCTATAGTACGATATTTACCACATATCCGACATGCGTAGGAATAATATGGCGTAGTCTCTGAATGAAATTACCCGTAACCTTTGACAACGTGTCTGGCGGAATGGCTTCACATGCAGATGAGATGTACTGCTTCTGGCGAATAGGGAGGCCAATCCACGCCGCCTCCTGTATGTTTCGGATAGCCCAAAGCAATCACACGATCATCGAAATATTCATTCAGGAAATTAAAGACGTCGGCCGGGCGATGTGGCCGGGCACCATCTTGCATAAACCACGATGTGTTCGCAGTGGCGCCTAAGACAGTTTGTACCGCCACAAATTCACGAAGAATGTCCAGATAGCGTGATGCAGTAATCGTTTCGGATCTGAAAAATGGGCCAATGATTCCTTTGGAAGAAATGGCGGCCCAGACCAGTACTTTTTGAGGATGCAGGGACGATGGGGCTTTTCGGTTCCCCATATGCGCCAGTTCTGTTTACTGACGAAGCCGTCCAGGTAAAAATAAGCTTCGTCAGTAAACCAAATGCTGCCCACATGCATATCGCCGTCATGAATCCTGTGCACTATATCGTCAGCGAATGTCTCTCGTGCAGCAATGATAGCGGCGCTGAGGGGTTGCCGCGTTTGAATTTTGTATGGATGGAGGTGTAAACTCCGGCGCATGAGACGATACGTGGACGTTGGCATCATTTGGACCGCAGCTGCAACACAGCGAACGGAAACCAGAGGCCGCTGTTGGATCACCTGCTGCACTAGCTGCGCGTTGCCCTCTGTGGTTGCCGTACGCGGTCGCCCTACCTTTCCAGCACGTTCATCCGTCACGTTCCCAGTCTGTTGAAATTTTTCAAACAGATCCTTTATTGTATCGCTTTTCGGTCCTTTGGTTACATTAAACCTCTGTTGAAAATTTCGTCTTGTTGCAACAACACTGTGTTCTAGGCGGTGGAATTCCAACACCAGAAAAATCCTCTGTTCTAAGGAATAAACCATGTTGTCCACAGCACACTTGCACGTTGTGAACAGCACACGCTTACAGCAGAAAGACGACGTACAGAATGGCGCACCTACAGACTGCGTTGTCTTCTATATCTTTCACATCACTTGCAGCGCCATCTGTTGTTGAAAATTGTAACTACTGTAATTTGGAAAGTTTGTCCGCCTGAAAATGTACTGTTGTCCCAAGCATATTGCAACAAACGGTGTATTTCTATCGCTGCTCGTTTAGTTTTTATTGCCGTTTCAAATATACCGGTCATTTTTTAAACACCCTGTAAATTTGAAATGAACAGCAGCTACATGAATCTGAGTTTCAAGAACATTCATCTATCTTGCGGACAACTTCATCATAGGGTATGCATTGGGGCTGTACTTAAGGGAACCATTTCCTACACAAGGTGCGAATGCTGCTCGTGCGTTATTCTTCATGGTTTTCATCAAAAGAGTGGGAGGAAGGGGGAGGCACCTGAGCGCCGGCATCTTTTTCTTCCACAAGTTTGGCTAAGCTTGTCAAGGAAGTTCGGATTTATTGGCTCCGAATTAGCAGAAGCGTACGCATAATTTAATTCTGTATGTAAAGCACATTTGGGCAACGGCCTTGCCGCAATGCGTACACCGGTTCCCGTGAGATCACCGAAGTTAAGCGGTGTTCGGCGTTGCCGGCACTTAGATGGGTGACCATCTAGCTGCCATGCGCTGTTTCCATTTTTCTGGTTGCACTCAGCCTCGTGATGCCAATTGAGGATCTACTCGACCGAATAGTAGCGGCTTCGGTCAAGAATACCATCATAAGGACCGGGAGAGCGTTGTGCCGATCCGCATCCGCCTATCCGCATCCTCCTCTGAGGATGACACGGCGGTCGGATGGTCCCGGTAGGCCACTCGTGGCCTGAAGATGGAGTGCTTTTTTATAACATATTTAGGAACTCTGTAAGAATAATGGAAGACTGAAGGACATATTTCAACTAGTTCAGCTCGAGGTGACACAAAGGTGATTAGTTCATTATAAGGAGATGTCGAATCTTCCTCCATTAATGCAAATAGTCACTAATCAGAATGTCGTCACCAGAAATGTGTTTCATTCGACGTGACGAGATGAATGGACACTCCTGACTCGGGCATGGGTGCGTGTGATGTCCTTAGGTTTGTTAGGTTTAAGTAGTTCTAAGTCTAGGGGACTGATGACCTCAGATGTTAAGTCCCATAGTGCTTAGATCAATTTGAACCATTTGAATCTCTGCAGTCTCTGGCTGTTTGTCTCTCTTCCGCTAGTACAAGATTAATATATATACAATCGGTAGGATAAGCAATAGCACCACACGAGCTCCGTAAGTCCCAATGCACTGACTTCCATAAGCTTGGCGTGATCTGAGCATAATCTGACGATAATCTAAGGCGGAGATCTGAATGCAGCAGCTTAAAGAGACGTGAAAATACTGCAGGCGGTATGGTGGTGTGAATTCAGCTCCCTCTGGTGCGTATGTAGCACCACCTGGCGGCATGTGGCGAACTCTCTGTAGCAGCGGCTCGCAGCGGTCGGTTTAATGTGTCTTCTGCGGAGATGAGATGCAACCGGCGAGCAACAAGGCGTGTGAGAGGTCGATGTTATGATCATAGGGGATATTACCTGAATTTGGGCCTAAATCTTCAAAAATAGTCGCCCTTTGTGTCTTAAAAGTATTTCATAAATTAACATGCCTTAGCACTGAGCCATAGACTATATGACACAGTAGAAGTGTAAAGAAGTTACAATTATACTTTGTTAAGAGTAACTGAGAGCTAGAATCCTTACGAAACCTCACAGATCATCATTAAGAACAGGACAGAAGTTATCACATTCTTTTGTCTATATCCGTGTCACTTTGTGAGATTAACACAGTGTGTATGATTATAGGAACACTAAAACAGCGACCATACCTGTATTCAAAAAGAAAATTCCGTACAATTATTAACCAAACGAGTTACTACACTGAAGAGGCAAAGAAACTGGTATACCTGCCTAATATCGTGTCGGGCCCCGCGAGCACGCAACAGTGCCGCAACACGACGTGCCATGGACTCGATTAATGTCTGAAGTAGTGCTGGAGTGAAATGACACCATGAATCCTTCACGGTTGTCCATAAATCTGTAAGAGTACGAAGCGGTGGAGATCTCTTCTGAAACCACGTTGCCTGGCATTTCAGGTATGCTCAATAATGTTCTTGTCTGGGAGTTTGGTGGGCAGCAGAGGTGTTTAAACTCGGAAGAATGTTCCTTGAGCCACTGTGTAGCAATTCTGGACGTGTGCGGCGTCGTAATGTCCTGTTAGGAATTGCGTAAGTTCGTCGGAATGCACAACGGACATGAACGGATGCAGGTAATCAGACAGGATGCTCGTACACGTCACCTGTAAGAGTCGTATAAAGACGTAAGATGGGTCATATATCACCTCAACTCCAGACGTCTTAGACCGTTACAGACTATCCAACAGCTTCAACAGTCCCCTGCTGACATGTAGGGTCCATGGATTCATGAGGTTGTTTCCATACCCGTTCAACTCCATCCGCTTGATACCGTTTGAAACGAGACTCTTCGGACCAGGCAACAAGTATCCAGTTATGAACAGTCCGTTGTCAGTGTTGACGGGCACAGGCGAGGTATAAAGTTTTTTGTCGTGCAGGCATCAAGGGTACACGAGTGTACCTCCGGCTCGGCAAGCCCATATCGATTATGTTTCGTTAAATGGTTTGCATACTGGCACTTGTTGATGGTCCAGCATTCAACTCTGCAGCAATTTGAGTAAGGACTGCACTTCCGTCACATTGAACGATTCTCTTCAGTCGTTGTTAGTGCCGTTCTTTCAGGATCTTTTCCCGATCACAGCTAAGTTGGAGATTTGATATTTTACAGGATTTCATATGTTCACGGTACACCCGTGAAATGGTCATACGGAAAAATCCCCACTTCATCGCAATCTCGGAAATGTTGTGCAACATTTTTCGTGCGCCGACAACAACACTATATTCAGACTTACCTAACCTGCTATTATAGCAGCAGTAACTGACATAACAACTGCATCAGTCGCTTGTTGTCTTATATATGCGACGGCAGCGCTGTATTTTTGTCTGTTTAAATATCTCTGTATTTGAATACGCATGGCAATACCAGCTTCTTTTGCGCTTCAGTGTAAGTTTTGGTATGTCACTATCAAAATGGGATGTTTTACAGTACAGCAATTTTTTAGTCAGACGTAAATTTAATGTGGAGTTGTGCTGTAAATGGATATGGTGAGCAGTTATGAAGCGAAAATAGACAGCGGACAGGCATGTCTGTCATTAAGGAGAAACGGTGACTCCAACAGTATATCTCTTCATGGAGTTATTGAAGATTAGAGGTGAGTATATGACGATTCAATGTTAACAAATGCAAATAGAGTTGAACCGTCAACGGTATGTAACAAGATGAAACAGCTGCCAAAAATATGGTACTTGATGATGAGATAACTGGAAAGTGAACAGTAGATAAAACATTAACAATAAGCAACAGTAAGCCTTTACCAGTCAGCCTGGAATAATTCGTAATTGGAATAACAAGTTTAAAACACAACCTTACTAGCTATTTGTAGTGAAACCCGATTCAAAACTCTCAGCTAACAGAAATTCAGTGAAAGGAGAACTTAGAATTCGTAAGGAGATTGCGATAACAGTTACAGCAATGGCTGATAGATATCAAGAAGAAATGAGACAATCCCGAAGTTATACTGTCAGACAATGAACTGCAGTTCATATCTAAGGAATTGAAATTAGCAGCTTCTGGTATCAAAATCTTACATATTACACCATACAACCTGGCGAGGAAACCGTCTGACGCTGTGTAAGAGGGATGTCATGTCTAACCAGAACCTATTGTTCGGGCGAGTACATCGCTTGTGGAAAAAGTCCCCAACTGTTTGCAGTTTTCTTATGAAATAATGATCGTACACTCTACTTGATGACGACAGGTGATCTATCACACTATGAAATTAGGGAGAACGTGAATTTACCTCCAAAGAGAAGAATCCAAGTTGAAAATTTAAAGGCAACAATCAAGAAACGATCTGAGATGGAAGCTGCACTAAGGAACATACGAAACAACGGATAAATGAACCCTTCAGAACTCCAAATATGAGACTGGGTTCCGGTAGAGATCCACAAGAAGTCTAGTCAGGAATCCAGAGAGACCGAAATGTTCTTAGACTTTTTTGAAGGAGCATCCATATTATTAGGAAAATCTGTAACAACTGTGTACAAATGAACCAAACGCGAATCAAACGAAAATTATGCAGTTACAAATTTTACTGAATTAAGAAAATATTGTAATTGAAGAAACTACAGCAAAAGACAATTTATTGGGACAAGTTATTTATAAGGAAGATTTTGGAAACATAATTTTACGAGTTGTTTTCAGTGTATTCTGTAAGTTTGCTGTTGGTCAGTGTAGTGATATTTACACAAGCCTATGAATGAATTTCTGCGAGATACGAACTGGCGCTGCAGATGAAACAAGTAGCCTAACAACAAAAATCTGCGATTATTGGAAAGGCCAGCCTTGATTGTTGAAGCAGAGAGTTTGGTTTATCTGTGCAGTGAAGCATCATATATGGCATTAATGAAGTGTTCATAGACATGGAGGCATTGCCTACAGGACATCTGTTGCTGCAGGAGGGAACGATAACTGAATGTAGTGACGTTACGGAAAGGTTGCCAGCCTTAGAAGTATATAACTCTGTAATGAGAAAAGTTTTTAATAAAAACAAATTATTATTAGAACAGGATAAGCAGATATAAAGGGCATAACTTCAGCCTCTTCTACGGCCACTACAAAGCCTCATGCCTGCCTAATATTTAGCTCAACTGTAGAGTACGTTTGTTTGTAGTTGTTCATTTTTATTTCTGTTATTTGTTTGTGGATTAAATGTAAATGATAATTGAAGATAATATGTTGTATGAATTTTTGATATTGTGTTTTGACTCCAGTTTCATGTGAGTTCGGTTATTCTGAAGCTTTGGCCAATGAAATAATTTGGAAATTAAAGAAGTCGTTCTTGAATGCGACGTGGATGGGTTCGAACCGACATGAGAGACTGTGGATTTTATTAGTGCAAAGCTGATTATTTGCCAGAGGGAAAATCAGATTTTGTTATGACTGATAGCGAAAGAGTTTAAGACGATCACAGACACTTTGTGTTGATAAAGAGAACGTAGTAGTAAGATTAGGGACAAGAAGAACTCAGACCTATCTAGAAAACAATAGCTTCGTCATTGCAATAGCATACCAAAATGTTACGAAGAAAATTTATTCTTAATCTAGAAACCGAGGAGGATATTGAATGAGATGAAGAGTTTGGAAAAGTAAGTCATACATAGTCATTACTACAATATTTTACACTGAAATGTTTAAATAAGATTTCTAGTTGCCATACTGAGCACATTCTTCCCTCAATAAAATAACTGCTAGTCGACGTAAAAATTTGAAGATATCAGTGCGGTCCCTTATTGAGATAGTTTAGAATATAGCTACAGTAGCTACCATACCTTAGATCTTATTGCAGATATATGTGCATAAATTTGTAAACAGCCAATGAATCGATTACACGTCGTACGCTGTGTTGTCAAACCACTGTCATCGTCGTGTCTTCATACTAAGGCAATGTTTGTCCAGCCTCCAGAACCTTTCAAAACTAGAAATACCATAGATCACAAAAGAACCATCAAATAGTAACTTACCTACAGATACAAATTTTTGTTCTTTCGTAAAATCTGCTCCCAATGTCGTGAAAATATCAAGAAATAATCAGAAATCAATTATCAAAAGGTAGGCAACAGCATTTATGGAACTCGTTATTTCTAGTAAGTTTGCGTAACCTCTACTACATTAATCATGCTTTCTGTACAATAATGTTTTTTTATGTATTTCCAAGATGACTGGTTTCAGTCTGTACGATCATCTTCAGAATGTTCCATCACAACAGCATAATACGTGCCGTATTTTAAATTATGTTTGGGTATCCTTTTCGTTTACGAACTGTGATTGATAAGTAAGAATAGCTGTAAATAAAAACCGATATGAGAATATTGTAGCGTTTTAAAATCTCAAATGCACTTCACACTAAATATTTCTGCATAGCACATACTCTGACGGGGAAAAAAATCGTAACACCCACAACGAGTTGTACTACATAAACGACAGTTGGTAGGCCTGATTCTACATCTGAAAAATAGTGTCTATTCAAATTTGGAGCCAGTCGTACAATAGTGTCGTTAATAGTGTCAGTAAGAGAATGTAAATCAGGTATGGTTTAAATACACAGTGCAACAGTCGTAAGCGGTTGTTACCATTGAGATCAGACTTGACGAGCTGATGTTAGTCAAGAGTACTTCTAAGGCGGCAAAACCCTCACCCAGTTAGCATGACATCGTGTAATATGGCTACGAAAAGATGGATGTTTCTTCTGCGAAATCACAGAAATACTTCGAAGATATGTAGCCACTGCACTTAACTGCTGGCTGCGGTGATGACGAGAATGTATAGTCGCAAAAAAACCGGGCTCTGGACGGCCACTTAACACAACCGGAGAGAAGACCATCGTCCTGCATCTGCAGCAGCTAAATTTGAGCAGTAGTTGACACCATAGTGACAAACTTTGGTTACTTCTAGGTCAGCTCCGAGCTAGACGTTCTGTACAGTACCTAACACAGACCCCAAAACCATCGCAATTTTCGATTTCAGTGGTGTCAAGCGAGAGCTCTATGGATGGCAAGGTGAAGACTGTTGTGTTTTCTGATGGAAGGTGATTATGCCCCGGTAGCAGTGACGGCCGTGTGTTGCTTATAGCCGGCCGGAGTGGCCGTGCGGTTCTAGGCGCTACAGTCTGGAACCGGGCGACCGCTACGGTCTCAGGTTCGAATCCTGCCTCGGGCATGGATATGTGTGATGTCCTTAGGTTAGTTAGGTTTAAGTAGTTCTAAGTTCTAGGTGACTGATGACCTCAGAAGTTAAGAGCCACAGTGCTCAAAGCCATTTGAACCATTTTTTGTTGCTTATAAAAGGGCCAATTGAGGGCCTGCAATCAATCTGTGTCCAGCTAGATGTACTGGACCTACACCTGGTGGACCCACACCTGCAATATGGTCTGGGGGGCGATTTCGCAAGAACACTCTCGTGGCTATCCCCTGCACCGTGAATGCAAATTTGTACGGTAGCCTGGCAATACCACCTTTTGTGCTGCCATTCATGAACAGTATTCCAAGGGCTGTTGTCCCACAGGATAACTCTCGCCGATATACCGCTCTTGTAACCCAACACGCTCTACAGAGTGTCAAAATGTCGCGTTGGCCTGCTCTATCACCAGATCTAGCTTCAATCGAGCACACATGGAATATCATCAGTCAACTCCAACGTCTTCCATAAACACTGAGGGCCTAGTGGCAGAAACGCAGAACTCTACAGGGTGGTTAGAAAACGTCTGAAACGCTTGTCGTCATGTTGTAGAGCATTTGTACCGAGACATAAATGTTAAGAAGAAAATGCGATCCGTTGCGCCGTTCCCGAGTTATTTAGCAATGAAGTTAGCCAATAAGGTCGTTGCGCGCGTGAATTGAAGTTTCTGCTAACCCAACAAAGCACTCGTTGGGCAACACCGCCCCTGGCACGCCGCGTGAATGTGAGCGCGCGACGTATGTATTGGCTAACTTCAATGCTAAATAACTCGGAAACGGCGCAACGTACCGCATTTTTTCTTAACATTTATGTCTCAGTACAATCTTCCCTACAACATCACGACAAGAGTTTCAGACATTTTCTGAGCACCCTGTATATTACAAACTGACATCCGGCACCTGTAGAATACAATGCATTCACGTTTGCATGCTTCCATTCTTAATTCTGGTGATTACACTGATTATTAACGTACTAGCATTTCATATGCGCAATATCTTATCTCGCGCCTCGATTTACCTGCGATCTTGCGATGCTGACAGCTTAAATGTGTTACTTTGACAAATGTATCCTCGATATTTCATAACTCTACATTAGTTATTTTTTCGCTGCAGCTTTTAACTGTCAGTGTACATCACACGAGAGACGTCAGAGTTCACGTTGAAGCACCGACTGCTCACCTACCTACAGACGAGCCCTCTGGCCCGCTCACTGGACGTGAGCAAGCTTAGCAGGCAGAGTTCATCTGCTGTTGCAGCACGTGATACATAAATCGAAACGCAGCCGTCGCCTTCTATCTCTGCCAATAATCTAACGGCACCGGTTCGCTCTCTGCACAAAGGAAGATTTACGGCGACGTGGTACTGATTACGGAAATCATACAAGCTCCATTCAGCCAGATAGTCTCGAAACAACGGATACCTCTACCCCGGTATAGCGGCGCCCTGTAGATGAGTGGAGCGATTATTGGCTTATGTTCTACTGAAAAATGGAAAAAAGAAAGAAATTGTAACGTAGCGGATATTTAATTGACATTCTGCTGCCTTTCTTTTCATACAACACAAAATTTGACTTTGTGCCTCTGTATTCCGGCGCTAAACGTTGCGATGCCATCAAATAATAGGATAAGCATCACAAAATAAGCCGTATGTGCAGAGACCGTTATCTGAGGCTGATATAGCGAATGAAGGTACTACTCACGCACAAAACTAACTCACCGAGTGAGGTGGCGCAGTGGTTAGCACAGTGGACTCGCATTCGGGAGGACGACGGTTCAATCCCGCGTCCGGCCATCCCGATTTAGGTTTCCCGTGATTTCCCTAAATTGCTTCAAGCAAATGTCGAGATGGTTGCTTTGAAAGGGCACAGCCGACTTCCTTCCTCGTCCTTCCCTAATCCGATGACACTGATGATCTCGTAGTTTGGTCTCTTCCCCAAAACAACCCAACGAAACTACCAGGGACGAAAATATCATGCAGAAGTCTCTACAACAAAAGCATAATCAAAGAATCTTAACATATTTTGTGAACGGACTGTCAGATATGCTACGCAGCTTATTAATGCTTAAGCATGTAGCATCTGTAACACATTAAAGACCAAAACTAATTATTTTGACAGGTTTCTTATGTGCAGGGTGAATGTAAAACGAGTCGTCAGGTACATTTTCTCTGGTGTTTCACGCATTGTATTGCTGGAATAAACCCACAGAAATACTACTCTTCAAGTCTTTCACACGACGCCAAGTGTCGGCGGAAATCATTGCTTTATTCCGGGATACTAGCATTTTTTTTTTATAACGGAATTTTACATACCCTCTCTATAGAGTGTTCAGAGATTAGTCTACTGCAGTACTTGTTTTACCGATATGTCTTATCAGGAACAGTAAAACAGGAACAATAACGAGTACTGCAGCAGCAACGGCACTGCTCTGCCCGCGCTGGCTGCTACCGACAAGCATGCAGGACTACGGGGTCGCTAACTGTTTCCTGTTTCTTCTTCAAGTTCCACGGTCCATGTTAATAGGGACCGATAAAACGTAGATCGGAGAGGTCTAATTTGTGGGCTTTCTATAGAATGGGCACATAGACTGATTTCCAAATAATTTCGTTTGTTATGGGAAACAAGCCTACTCTTTCTTTTGACAATGGGTGTCATATAAAAGACGTGAAGAGCCGTAATTGTATGGGCTGAGTCCAGCTATACAATGCAAAAACGAAATCTGCCACAACATCAGCGAAACTATTTCTGACACTTACGAGACGCGCCCTGTATAAACACCATAACTATCCCGTCGTCCAATGGAAACAGATCAACATAATGCAAGTTGTAAAACATAGTTCGCACATAATTACCAGCACGTACTGCTTAACGCTCGGGATGCTAGCTTTTGAGACGGGTAGATGGGCCAGACATGAATCGGATCGCCGCAGCCGGTTAATGACCGTGGTCTGATACATCGGCGCGGTAGGGCATAGGTTTCAGACGACTTGCCACCAGTGGTTATGCCAATTCGAAATAAATTTGCTGAATGGGAATATATTGCAGTCAGCTGTGTTAAGTGTAGATGTACTACGTATTAGTGACATACGAAAATCTGTGCTGGACGGGGCCTCGCAGCTGGATTTCCTGTTTATCGCGAGCAGTCGCGTTACCAAAATGGTTCAAATGGCTCTGAACATTATGGGACTTAATTTCTGAGGTCATCAGCCTCCTAGAACTTAGAACTACTTACATCTAACTAACCTAAGGACATCACACACATCCACGCCCGAGGCAGGATTCGAACCTGCGGCCGTAGAGGTCGCGCGGTTCCAGGATGTGGCACCTAGAACAGCTTGGTCACTCTGGCCGGAAGTCGCGTTAACAGCCACGGCTATCCACGAACGTCGCCTAGACTGAGGCTTTTTGCAGATGATGCTGTGGAGTATCGAGAGGTTGCAAATATGGAAAATTGTACTGAAATGCAGGAGGATCTGCAGCGAATTGATGCATGGTGCACGGAATGGCAATTGAATCTCAATGTAGACAAGTGTAATGTGATGCGAATACATAGAAAGATAGGTCCCTTATCATTTAGCTACAAAATAGCAGGTCAGCAACTGGAAGCAGTTAATTCCATAAATTATCTGGAAGTACGCATTAGGAGTGATTTAAAATGGAATGATCATATAAAGTTGATCGTCGGTAAAGCAGATGCCAGACTGAGATTCATTGGAAGAATCCTAAGGAAATGCAAACAAGGAAGTAGGTTACAGTACGCTTGTTCGCCCACTGCTTGAATACTGCTCAGCAGTGTGGGATCCGCACCAGATAGGGTTGATAGAAGAGATAGAGAGGATCCAACGGAGAGCAGCGCGCTTCGTTACAGGATCATTTAGTTATCGCGAAAGCGTTACGGAGATGATAGATAAACTCCAGTGGAAGACTCTGCAGGAGAGACGCTCAGTAGCTCGGTACGGGCTTTTGTTAAAGTTTCGAGAACATACCTTCACCAAAGAGTCAAGCAGTACATTGCTCCCTCCTACGTATATCTCGCGAAGAGACCATGAGGATAAAACCAGAGAGATTAGAGCCAACACAGGAGCATACCGACAATCCTTCTTTCCACGTACAATACGAGACTGGAATAGAAGGGAGAACCGATAGAGGTACACAGGGTACCCTCCGCCACACACCGTCAGGTGATTTGCGGAGTATGGATGTAGATGTAGTTGTAGATGTAGACTGAATCAGACATCCACGTATCACCCAGTGTACACCGATGTACCATAGTACCCTATCCTGATCACTTAATGTTCACTACTTTACTCTGTATACCCATAAGAGTGAGCTGCAAGCATCAAGTGATGAAAAAAATGGCTCTGAGCACTATGGGACTTAACATCTATGGTCATCAGTCCCCTAGAACTTAGAACTACATCCAGTCATCACCCCACCGGGAATCGAACCCGGGAACCGGGCATATTAAGTGATGAAAGTAGGAGACTATGGTATGGCGTTGTAGACAGCATGATTCATGGAAATTTGGATCAGTAGGGGGCTGTGGACGGATAGCCGAAGTCGCAGCCGGCACGGTAGCTCAGCGTGTTCAGTCAGAGGGTTATCTGCCCTGTGTAATAAAAAAAATTGAGTCAGTGGATCAACGATGAACTGGAACAAGTGTCATTGGACGTCTGCTCCGAACAAATATAACGAACTAGTGAGATCAACGAAATAAAAGTCGTTCAAGTGACAGCTCGGGAAATCAGGAATCCCAGCTTAGAGTTCCGGTCCAGCACAAATTTTCGTATGTCTCTGATAGGTAGTACGTACATCTATGCCTAATGCAGCTGATGCCAATATATATTCGGATTCAGTGGATTTATTTATATTTAATTTCGGACGGTCCTCAACCGCACTAATGGCTTTACAACCAACCATGCAAGTAAATGTTCTCGTCAGTGCCGGGCTGGTTCCCAAACTCTGCATCAGAGAATATGACTCATAAACATTTAGCACGCGATGACACACAGAACAGAGTTTATACAACTGACAGACAGATACCGCACACAGCTTCACTCCCTTTGGCCACCTTCACGACGATGACACACAGAACAGAGTTTATACAACTCAGACAGATACCGCACACAGCTTCCTTCCCTTTGGCCACCTTCACGACTGTGGCGTCGAAAAAGGCCTCCAGGCACAAAGATCAGTAACAGAACAAAAATCGCCAAATCCTGAAAAAGTAGATTCCGTACTGTATGGGATAAACGCTTGGGAAAAAATGAAGAAAAAAATGACGCTTTCCACAAATCATAATTGGTAGCTATCGGGCCACCATGATGGTGAGGGGAAGATGTGAGAGGCAAAAAGAATCAAAAGAAAACTTATGAATAGAAATGTCCATCAACACTTTGATTCAGTGTGACATAAGGCTGTCACTGATATGAGTAATAGGGCCGGACTATGATGTACGTGATTAATATTACAAAGCGGTAGAGGATGCATTGACCGCAAAACGACGTCCGAAACGCCGTGTTAACATCGCGGATAAAGTGCAACAGAGGAGCGTAGAACACTATGTAGCGGTGTTAGCTCAAAGTAAATGTAGCATGAGATATCAGAACACGTTGTTGACGCCAAAGGAAGCAAAACGACGGAGAAGCGGTTTAGTGTTGGACGTCAGCTCGATGTCAGTGTGCCTTAGTTACAGCGACTGAACGGAGGCCGAACGATCATCCGTAGCGAATGCAGTGCACCATATCGCTTTCGCTCGGGACGTAGTGCTGCCGCAGAGAAACATGAGCGATGCGTGTGGGAGGAGATCCGGGACAGAGAGAAACGCAGAAGAGGTAAACCCAGCGGAACAAGATCACAGAAACCGAAGGCTGGCTTTTACCTCCCCAGTTATCTAGCGTTAACCAGTCCTAGGACTGCTATACGTATTCCTTTGTTCTAGATAGTTCTAAGGTCATAGAAACGTCGCTTCCAGCTGCTTTGGACTCGCTAACTCGAAGAGCAAGGAAATCATTGATGAAAAACTAACTGTGCCGAGGAATCTATTTTTCTCATTCTTTTTTTTAAATAGAGTGACGCTGGTAGTGTCAGTATTCTTTACTGAACTATAGATATTCTTTCCATCACGGTAAAGTAGTCAGCAATCACGGTGACTCTGCTTATTTTAGGAATGAATGAATGAACGCAATACTCCGCCCGCCTAATCTGGTGTTGGCAGTAAATGTACAAAGAATTTCTTTAAAATGATACGACCGATTTCTCTCTCCAGCCTTCCCTAATCTGAGCCTCTGCTCCGTTTCTGACCTAGTTACCGACAGGACGTTAGACACTAATGCCCTCCATCTGCCCTAGTGGTAGTCAATCTGGTACCTGCCGCGTTCCACCTTTCATGGTGGAAGGTAGACGCTACGGGTTTTATAAATAGTTTCGTCAGGTTTTCTTTGAAATAAAGAATTTGGTAAGTAGTTATTATTACATACTTCAACTTATCCTAACTGTGCTTCACAAACTTTATAAAGTAAACTTACTTCCCTACTTTATAAATCACCTTTACTCTGGAATTGGTGGGCATTTAAAAACAAAAGTGTGGGGTAGGTAAAGAAGCTTGACTACCCATGGTCTACTAGAATGGAAGCAGAAACTTGTTAATAATCAGTTTATTAAAAAGATCAGAAAACATCGCATTTTTCATAGAGATCATCTAAACAAGAGTAAGTAAGTACATGTCATTTTGTTATATCTTACAGAGTCAACCAAAATAATTTTGAGTGCGAAGAATTACTACAGGATTACAGCTGTGTGTTCCATTACTCTTCGTCACACGCGGCGAAGATCACAATTGCTGCCCACAGTGCGTCAAGTAGGAAACAAACTTCCACTACAGTAGAGTCACGAAAGTGTTTAAAAAAGTATTACATACTTACAGAGGTGATAGTACGGACAAAACCAGATAAACGTGTCCGAAAAACGTGAGTCCTAATGCGCCTATCTTAAGAGCTATGAGCAGTTGGTCATGTACTCTACCGTCAAACATATCTGTTGTACTGCAGGTTCTTTGCAACGACGAATGACCAACAGAATGTCCTAACGCAATGAGGAGATAAGTGGGAACACATTAATCTGTTACTTCCAAGATACTCTCTCTCTTTGCAATACACGCTCCTCAAGCACAGAAGTGCGAAAGACACGAGATCTGCCGTAGTTCTACCGTAAGTAGAAATACTGAGCCGGGATCAACAAGGTCCAGGAAAAGATGCTTGAATAATTATCAAGATTTTGCAGCATACCGGACTTGGGCTCGACAGTTGCTTGCATTTGACACACTCAGACGGTCGTCTGTGTTTTAATTATTATGAATGGGTTAAGTCAGTTTTAAGAAATTCGTTGGAGCTTCTAAACAGATGACGGGGAGTACAATATGCTGTTACTGTAACCGACGAATATGTACGTTGCCTTTACTCTTTCCAAACTGAATAAATTTGGACTCTATATAAGGTCACAAACTCTTAATAGGTAAGCACGTAATATGTAGCGTGAGTCACGTAAGACGTAACGAAATATCCGGTAAATGATAGTACGCTAAGTGGCACGTACTTTCGTATGCGATAAAGAGTCTTAAATCTTGTGTCGACCGAGATTAGAAGCAAGTATGATTTTTTGTGAATTGATATACTTTTTGTTAACATTATAAAGTGCTTTTAAAAAAGGCCTACCTTCACTTAACGCTTGTTACTGTTGATGCTGAAACTCTTTGCAAAAGAATCCGAGAAGTATTCTAAAACTAAAAATCAGGTCGAAAGTAATCGGCTATTTCGTTGTACTGCCCGACCACAATATTAGTGCACTTGGCTCCCGATGGCCGTTATCGGATGCACGCGATGACGATACAGTGAAGAAGCCCATCGGTGGATAAGGAAAGAGCATCGCACTATGAATGATTGCAAGATTGTTGTGCATATGCACATATCAAAAAAAAATTGCGTCACCTCGGTTCCGAGAGTTCCGGAACCTGTACAGATTATTGTAATAGAGCTCAACATATACATCATTTCCGCCCTTTTTATTGTTGATGAAAAGTACACATTTCATTTTGTAACACCATACAGCGAGACCTTCAGAGGTGGTGATCCAGAACCTATAATACCCAGTAGCTTTCCCTGTTGGATTGAGATATGCCTGTGTTCGTCGTGGCATACTATCCACAAGTTCATCAAGGCACTGATGGTCCAAATTGTGCCACTCCCCAACGGCGATTCGGCATAGATCCGCCAGGGTGGCTGGTGGGACACGTCCTCCATAAACAGCCCTTTTCAATCTATCCCAGGTATATTCGACAGGGTTCATATATCGAGAATATGCTGGCCGTTCTAGTCGAGACATGTCGTTATCCTGAAGGAAGTCATTCACAAGACGTGGGAACGCGAATTGTCGTCCATGAAGACGAATGCCTCGCCAATGTGCTGCTGACATGGTTGCACTATCGGTCGGAGGACGGCATTCACGTATCGTACAGCCGTTACGGCGCCGTCCATGAGCGCTAGCGGTAGACATCGGCAGACATCGGCATCACGTAATGACACCCGAAAACAGCAGGGAACCTCCACCTTGCTGCAATCGCTAGACAGTGCGTATAAGGCTTCAGCCTGATAGGGTTGCCTCCTAACACGTCTCTAACGATTGTCTGTTTGAAGGCAGATGTGATGCTCATTTGTGAAGAGAACGTGATCCCAATCCTGAGCAGTCTATTCGGCATGTTGTTGGGCCCATCTGTACCGCGCTGCATGGTGTCATGGTTGCCAAGGTGGACGTCGTCAGTGACATCGGGAGTGTAGTTGCGCATCATGCACCCTATGGCGCACAGTTTGAGTAACAATACGATGTCATGTGGCCGCACGAAAAGCACTATCAAACATGGTGGCGTTGCTGTCAGGGTTCCTCCGAGCCATAATCCGTAGGTACCGGACATCCACTGCAGTAGGAGGCCTTCGGCGGCCTGAGCGAGGCATGTTATCTCCAGTTCCTGTCTCTCTGTATCTCCTCCATGTCCGAACAACATCGCTTTTGTTCACTCCGAGACGCCTGGACACTTCCCATGCTGAGAGCCCTTCCTGGCACAAAATAACAATGCGGACGCGATCGAACTGTGGTATTGACCGTCTAGGCATGTTTGAACCACAGACGAGCCGTGCACCTCCTTCCTGGTGCTATGACATTAATTGATCGGCTGTCGGACATCCTCCGTCTAATATGCGCTGCTCATGCATGGTTGTTTACCTCTTTGGGCGGGTTTAGTGACATCTCTGAACAGTCACAAGGACTGTGTTTGTGATACAATATCCACAGTCTACATCTATCTTCAGGAGTTCTACCAACTGGGGTGTCGCAAAACGTTTTTTGATGTGTGTACTATCAAGTGGTTCAGCGTGTCCTCGTGATATTTCACTACAAAAACTCGCGATAATTCGACAGAAGCAATCTCAGGTACAGTAACAGTGTGATCGACTAATAAGCAAACTCACGTCTACGTCGTTGTGTCAAGCCTTTCGGTTCTTTACATGTCTTTTCTGCAAAACTAGCAGCAACTGTGGCGTCAATCGGCATATCATTTCTGCCTCAACATTCCTTGTATACAGACGTGTGCAGTAATGTGGAGATGCTACTACAATAAAGCGAATGGTGGGACATGGCTTATTGCCAGGGAATGTAGGATCAACCATTCGCATCTTGATCAACATAAATTCCACCCTTATCGTCTGTCACTACATCGGGCACTTGGAGTACTTGATTCCTATAGTCTTATAGAACTTTGTTAGTTTGCTTTTCAATTCTAGGGATAGGGTACTATGTCTTCCCAACATATGCTGGTTACCGACGAAGCAATGTTTAGGAATAGCGATAATGTAAATTTACGTAGCATGCACAAATGGGCAGCTCAAAACTCGTGCTGGCTTCGTAGATTCCGTAGTGAGAGCTCACTCCATCCTAGGGATGATAAATGGAAATACATATGCACACTTTATGGTTACGAATATTCTACCTGTTTTTCTGCAATACCGGATAAGCGACCATGCATATAGTTCCGACACGGTGGCTCCCCAGCTCGTCTTCCCGTGTGGCAATGTAAATGCAGAGGGTAAAGTTTCCTGGCCATTGGACAGGACAGAATTTTGCAATTAAATTACTGGCCAGGTCTCTATCTCTCTTATTTATTTATTTCTATTGGGTGCTGTGAAAGTAGCATTTTGCCATGAATTCCCAACTCTCCAGACGATACGCGAATTTGAATCACCACAGCATGCAACGACATACCATCCAACGCACTTTCTTATGCTCATCTATCTCTGAAACGGCGACTGCAAAAGTGCCGTCCAGTTGATAGTAAACAATATGAGCACGTACTTAAGTAAAATGTTGAACAACGTTTCGTTAACAAACGTATTTATTTTGTGGGTGACATGTCGTCAGTCATTCTGAATTAAGTATTCATTTCAAGCGTATTCCGTCTTGTTGCAGTTCGAGTAAACTTTGTACATAGATTTGCCGACACCAGGTGGCTTAACTTAGGAAACATTTAGGTGTTTCCAGGCAAAGACAGCTCAGCTATCATTTCCTTTTCAAATCTATGAAAGTTAGTATTGTAGTTCCTTCTTCCCTTTATTAGGGCTGTTTATCATTATGAACTATGAACAAACGATGTTTCTGTTTCCGCTTTGACAAGTAAGGTTTAAATGGTAAACTACCTGACGAAACCATAGTTGTTGAGACAAACACCGGAAAACGTACAATTATTTGAAGTAGTTTTTCTAAGTTCCTCCTGATAAGTCACAAGACAGCGTATGCCCTAGTTCCATTTACAAGAATCAAAGCCTCTTTGGACCGTTGGCTGGTCCTGCTACATGTAACGACGGAGCTTCGCATGAGAGCTCTGCTTGGCGTGTTAACAAGGCAGTAGATGACTCTGGCCGCATTTCTTTCCAGTTGCAGTATATTTTTCTAATCGCTTTTGGAACGGTTTCAGTCTCAACTGTAACAACCACTATACCACTGTAAACGTCTTTATAAGCGCATTCCGATACTTAGAAAGAGTATGTAATTCTGCTCACAAAAATCGTACTTGCTTCAATACCTCTGGAGATACAAGGGTTAAGGCACTTAATCTCACATATGACCCTTAGCGTACTATAATTAGACGAAGAGCTCATTTCCATAGCTGTAACAGTTCACGA